>NC_140590.1:298252880-299452880 GCF_964204655.1 Triturus cristatus | reverse complement strand
TCCAGGACAAGGCCCTCGACTAGATCCGCTCCTTCCTCTCCCGCAGAACGCAGCGGGTCAGACTCCCCCCTTTACTCTCGGACCCTACAGCAACCACCTGTGGAGTCCCCCAGGAATCCTCCGTCAGCCCTACACTCTTCAACGTTTACATGGCTCCACTCGCCCCCATCGTCAGAACCTACGGTCTCAACATTGTGTCATATGCAGATGACACCAAACTCATCCTCTCCCTTTCTAACGAACCCAACACTGCCAGACACAACTTTCGAGAAGGCATGGAAGCTGTCGCCAAATGGATGAAAAACAGCTACCTACAAGTAAACACCAACAAAACAGAAGTACTCATCATGGGCCCAAACCCCGACACCAGGAACGACACCTGGTGGCCCTCGGAAGCCCGCCCACCCCCACGGACCACGCACACAACTTGGGAATCATCAGGACTCCGAGCTCAAGATGGACCGCCAGATCAACTCAGTTTCGTCCTCCTGCTTCCACACCCTCCGCCTCCTACGCAAGACCTTCAAATGGATCCCCCTCGAACACAGAAAGACCATCACACACGCCCTGGTCACCAGCAGACTCGACTATGGCAACGCACTCTATGCCGGAAGAAACAAAAACCTCACCCACAAGCTACAGACCATCCAGAACGCCGCCGCAAGACTGGTCCTCAACCTGCCAAGACACTGCCACATCTCTCAGCACCTGCGCGCACACCACTGGCTCCCCAACGAGGCTAGAGTCACCTTGAAGATGCTCACCCACGCACACAAGGCCCTCCACAACACCGGACCAGCATACCTAAACAGCGGACTCAAATTCCACGCACCCCAAAGAAACCTACGATCAGCCCAGCTCTCCTAGGCCGTGGTTCCCCGCACTAGAAAGACCAGATCGGGAGGCTGCTCTTTCTCTTTCCTCGTGGCCAAAGCCTGGAACGCCCTTCCACTCCACCTCAGACAGACAACATCACTCCCCGTCTTCACAAGGAACCTCACAACCTGGTTGTTCGACAGACCCCCTCCTTGATGGACAGAAACCTGCACCCCCCTCTCCGCCAGTGCCTTGAGACCCTTACGGGTGAGTAGCCGCGCTTAACAAGCACATGATTGATTGATTACAAATGGTTGCTAGGCGTACTATTAAATAATTGGAGCATCTACTTAGGTGTTTTTGTAGCTGATAGTTGAATGAACTGGCTCAGATTTATATCTGGAAGGATGAAATCCATTACAGAAGTGTGTTTTGTCTCAATTGGAGGTGAAAATGTATGCTGTCGAGCTACTACAGATGAACCAGGTAAGATCTGGCCTTCGGTGTATTCGATATTGTGTTCTGTACGTAACATAAAGTAGTAGCCAAAATTCCTGTGGTGTCCCTTTGGTCTTGTATAAAAATTTCTTGTTCCCTTTTTGAATATGAAGACAGTGTACAAGAGGGAAAAAAACTCTGGAAATGTGAGTGATCCAGGAAGTGCCCCAGTAGGCGCTGATCGAGTTTTGCTTCTTCTCCGAGATTGCGCCATGTGCAGTCTTTTCATGAATACTATTCTGTTTCCTCATTTTTCAAAAGCCATAGTGTTCACCGTAGAGAAATAAAGGTGAGTCCAGGAAGACTCTAGCATTGGTTATTTAATTTCTGCTGTTGTAGGAGGATTTAGGGGGCCTTTCTAGGTCGAGCCTAGTGCAGCGCGTGTGTTTTTTTTTTACTATTGGTCTTTACGTGTGTCTTTCTAAAAAAGACATCACGCAATTGGTCAAAGGCGTCTGCATGTATCCGCCCGCAGCCTAAGCAAGCGGTTACGAGCAGGGGCCATCTGTTCTACCATCTGTTTTTAATTAGCGCGCCGCGGCTCGCACCACTCGCGTGCTTGTGTTCCTTTGTTTTCCCCTCGCTCGAGTCCACACAACTTGTTCCTCTTTCTAACCCCCCTTTATGGTTGTATGTGTACTGAGAATGCAGTACCTTAGTAAGGCTGCCCTCTGTCCTAGTGCAAGCAGGGAACGGGGGTTTCATAGCTCCTGGTTAGATGGTAAAGTAAATAGATAAGCGATTAGTCGGGTCCTCGTTCCGCTTGGCCCTGGTGCACTGCACCTGTACCATCGATAGCTTTGTCCAAACGATGTTGTTTAGTCAATCCTTCTTATCCCCTTGTTGTCTCCCCTCTCTCTCTCTGTTCTTTTATATCCTGCCCTCTGACTCTCCTCCCTGTTCTCCCGCCCTCCCTCGTACCCACCCTGCCCCCATCGCTTTTCATGGAGGCTTTTCAGCATGCACAGCAAACCTCCGCAGCGCCGCTGAGCTAATTTTTCTCGGGTGACAGGCGCAGCCGAAACCGTGCATTGCTTATTGCTAATATCTGCCAGTGTGCCGCCGCGCACTCGAGGAATGAATGCGCACTGCCGCGCGGCCGCCGTCCTGGGTCGCTGTTAGCAACGGGAACGATTAGAATAGGGTTTTTGTTTATCAGAGCGCTCTTCCCCGAGGACTAAATGCTGCCTTTTAACAGTTTATACAACGTCATGTAGACGTTATTAAACGTGGTACACAGCTATGTGATTCTGCTGTTAAACGGTACGTTTCAAGGCACCTCATGGTAGGCCGCTTGGCGCAGAGAGTTCACTGGAGTAACAGAAGTGAGATCACCTGTCTTTTTAACCCTGATGATGTCACGGGATCGAAGGCTTGCATCACGCTTAGCCCCTCAGCAGCCGCCTTTTTGCTCCTGAATAAGAAGGGCGACCTAGGTTTCACATCCGGTTCTTCTACTGGCCTTATGACCCTATAGACCAGGGTATTACTGCAGTGCCAAAAGGGCAGTAAAAAAGAGTACCATCTGCTATCTCTAAATGACGTCCATGGTAATGTTAAAGGGACACACACCCAGGACTCTAGAGAAGAGATTTTGTGACAGGAGGTGAAGAAGGAAAGGTGGACCCTGTGTATTGGGGTGGTTTAGTGATATACCTACCTGTAAGGAGTATTTCAGGATCTTGACTTCCTCTTCTTCTCAATCTTTATTTCGACTGTTTAGTCATAAAAGTACATACAATTTGATATAAAAAGACAATAAAGTTGTTAAAATATAACACACCATAGAACAATAAACATTAAATAAAAATTAGTACAAAAATACATATGCCAATTAGTGCAGCAACCAGAAATTTCCAGCGCCCAAAGAACATGCCACTATTAGTTAATAGTCGATGCAGAGTACCTCTTTGCAATCTATACTTTTAGGAACCCTTCTCAACGCGTCTGTGACACTGAACTGGAGGAATATAATTTCAGGCAAGATTAACACAGATCCTTCTTTTCCTCCACATAGCTGCGTGAAATGATGACACGGCAAAGACTATTACAGTAGTTAAGTCTGTTTTAAGAACTCGATAAGCATGCATACATTTCGTGAACCCCAAGTTTTTGCAAACAGGAACAATCCAGCACTTCCTACTCTTTTTGTAAGCGGGACAAAAAAATAATATATGGAGCTCAGTTTCCTGATCAGCATCGCAGCCAGGACAATTTTTTGGAGAAGACGGCAACCATTTGCTCGTAAAGGCTCTTATAGGTAGGGTGCCGTATCTCCACTGCAAATTCAATTTCCTAGCAAAATGGGGTCTTATATCACTTAAAGCATCCTCAAAATGGTAAGAATCTTTGCACAATAAAAAAGATTGTGTTAAAATGGAAGATTGAGATTTCTGAATAGAAGCAGTGAGTTTAGAATCATAATAAGAATTAACCAGGTGCTTTCGGGAGATAGTAAAACATGCTGTCGCCGGCTCAGACTAGAGCTGTGAGAGGCCTATTGTCCCCAGTTCCTCCCTCACATACCTCAGCCATGGATGTTTCCCTACATTGGGTAATCCCAGGACTTCCATGAGTTCATTTCTATAGTCCTGAAGCTCTGGAGTAATCCAAATCCTCCGCCAAAATGTTAGAGGTTTGAGGCCCAATTCTTCATCTATAGATCTAAGACCCATATCGAGTCTCAATGGCAATAAAGGAGTGCTAGGGGGAAGGGCCAACAGTGCCTTAAAAATTTGCTTTCTGTAACTGTAATCTCACGGCGGCAATTGAAGCCCCAAAGTTCTCCTCCATACACTACTCCGCCACTTGCCTGTAATTTGTATATTTCGAGGGGGGACCAATCGGTTTGGCACGTGATTTGTTTAGGAGTTTTAAAATCCCCCCTGCTGCTTGGACTAATCTCAATTGGGCCTTAATTTGATGTGGGACCCATGTCATTGTTTCATTTAGGGTGAGCCCTAGGTACTCAAAGGTCTGGACCCTTTCCAGGCTAGTTCCCCCAATGCTCGGATTAGAACGTAACTTGGATGGTGGGTTAAAAATCATGTATTTGGTTTTAAGAGTGTTTATTTCTAAACCCCGCTCAAGAAAAAATGTCTCAAAGCCATCCAACACTCGCTGAATACCCATCGGGGACTTCGAAAGTAATAGGGTGTCATCTGCGAACATAATCGCAGGGACCCGATGTCCAGCAAGCTTGGGGGCATCACTGTTGATAACCTCATTCAGATGTGAAAATACTCCGTTGACATAGAGGCAGAACAGGGTTGGAGCCAAAACGCACCCCTGTCTGACTCCCTTGTCAACGGGAAATCTAGATGTTAATACCCCGTTCTTCCCACACCTGACTTGAGCAAAATTTCCCTTATGTAATCGAATTATCATATTCAATAAGGGAGCAGGGATGCCCAAATGTAAAAGAACAGACCATAATTTTGGTCTAGGAACCAGATCAAACGCCGCACGTAGGTCCACAAATACAGTGTACAGCACGCCACCCTCCACTTTTAACAGTTTTCCAGAATAGCATGGTGAGGCGGAAGATTTGGTCCGTGGTAGACACATTCTTCCTAAACCCTGCCTGGTAGGGGCTCAGAGTAGAGGACTCCTCTATCCAGTCCCTAAGGCGATCTAAAATCAGCCGTGCTAAAACATTTTGGGGTACATCAATGAGTCTGATGGGCCTGTAGTTGGCCGGGAGTAGAGGTGAGCCCTTCTTGAAGATTGGGACTATCTCGGCACCCAGCCAAGTACTAGGAATCGCCATGCCCTTCTGGACTGCGTTGAATAGAGCTGTTAGGTAAGGAACCCAAACCTTGGGTTCATGTTTGAAAAGGTCCCCAGGAAGTTTATCCAGCCCAGGTGCTTTGTCGGCTGGAAGTTTAGATAATATATCAAGGATTTCTTGTTCCCTAAACTCATCACCATATTGATCGGTGGTGAATTTAATCAATGCTGCCCCCTGCTCCTTGTCATCGGTAAAGTGATCACTACCATAGAGGGAGGAAAAATAGTCTTCCCAGATGTTGGCAGCGATGTTAGGTGCAATTGCCAATAAGGGTTCGGACGACCCAGTGTTGACGATTTGCCAAAACTTCCGGGAATCTTTTGTTTTTAATGCAGCGGTTAAATTGTCCCAATTGTCGCTATCCCACTCCATCTTAGCATGATAAATTAGTTGCTTATATTCTAATCGTTTTTGTCTAATTAGCGCCTTGTTGTTGTTAGACTTCACAGCCTTGAGAAGTTCTGCTTTTGACTGCTTACAAGCGGAGTTATACCAAGTAGGTCTGTTGCCACTCCTTCTCTCTTTAGGCGCAATAGGATTAAGAACGTTAGCCAGAATAACAGTTAATTCTTGATTTAAAACCTCAAATTTGTTATATGTGTCGGGAGTGGGGCAGTGCAATGGTAGAGAACCTACAGCTTCCAGTACCGGGATTACGTGCTTGTTGGAAGGCGTTCCCCGGGGAGGCTACGGAATGCGTTCCCGACCACCCGGAGGCCCACCTTTCCCAGAGTTAGGCCGAGCAAGAGCGGGGAGGCCCTTCCTGGAAGGGTCTCGTACCTAGGATCGCACACGCTGCGCTTACTCTCTCTTCGGATAGAGGGACACCACACAGTAATTCGTTGTAAGACAATATGCTTTTATCGGTAGTTGTCAGGATCTTTATGATCCAGCAGGCAGGTGCAGAATTAATGGCACAAGCGGCAGCGATCTCGTGATGAGGGAAAAGGGGTAGCGGGACAGTCTTTGAATCAGTGTCTCTGCGAGGTATCCGGCGCACAGCTCTCAATCCTCGAGCTGAGGGGATGTTGCTTCTCTCGGCAATCTCTGCCGTTTCTCTTGGACGAGCGGGCCGCGAGTCACTCAGCAGGCACCGGAGGTTCGTAGTTCGGGGAGCCGCGACGGCGTCAGCAGGGCTCAGATGGCTCAGAGTTCGGGGAGCCGCGTCAGCGTCAGCAGGGCTCAGATGGTTCAGAGTTCGGGGAGCCGCGACAGCGTCAGCAGGGATCAGATGGTTCGGAGTTCGGGGAGCCGCGACAGCGTCAGCAGGGCTCAGATGGTTCAGAGTTCGGGTAGCGTTCTTCGGTTCGGGGAGCGATCGAGCCGCGACCAGGTCAGCAGGCTCTCGTCAGTCCAGGTCTTCTCTGCTCTCGTCCCTTCAGCACCCCTTGTTATACTCCCCCTCCTCTTTGAAGTCCGGAGTCCTCGCGGAGAGGGGTCTGGTGCCTGGGGGGCGGTGTTTCGGGGTTTCCTGTCGCTCGGCCCTTTGATCTGTTCAGGTGGGTCCGGGAGGGACTCCAGACACCCAGCGGCCGAGGCGCCTGCTCCCCGGTGGCCTGGTGGTCGATCGAAACCTCCCTCGGGGGAGAGACCAGAGGTGTCACAGGATCGGCGCCTCTCGGTCTGGTTTGGGGGGGTTTCGCTCTCCCTCGGCCGGGCATGCGTGTTGGAGATCTGGACGGCCCTCGGGATGTTGGCCCACGGGAGCCGGAAGGCTGTATCAACGAGGTTCGGCGTGGTTGCAGGGTAACTTGCTGGTCGGGAGGGCCCACGCCACGAGGCCGGTCTCACACGTGCCCCCCCCAGCTGAAAGGCGGGGAGAACTACCCATCCACTTGGGGGTTCTCCTCGCTGAAGCGGAAGAATCGGGACAGGCCGTCCGCGTTGGCGTGGTCCGTCCCGGGGCGATGTTCCACCGTGAAATCCATCCCCTGGAGGGAGATGGACCAGCGTAGCAGCTTGGGGTTTTCCCCTCGCATCTTCATCAACCACCGCAAGGGGCGGGGATCCGTTTGTACTCGGAAGTGTGTTCTGAACAGGTAGGGCCGTAGCTTTTTGAGGGCCCAGACTACTGCGAAGGTCTCTCTCTCAATGGTGCTCCACCGCTGTTCTCGGGGCAGCAACCTTCGGCTGATGAAGGCTATGGGCCGATCTATGCCCTTGTCGTCGAACTGGGAGAGGACTGCCCCGATGCCGTGTTCCGAGGCGTCCGTCTGGACCACAAACTCCTGGGCGTAGTCGGGTGCATTGAGCACCGGAGCCGCGCACATGGCGGCCTTTAGGGTGTCGGACGCCTTCTGGCAGGAGGGAGTCCAGTGTACTTTCTTGGGGTGTTTTTTGGAGGTTAGTTCTGTGGGGGGGCCTGCGATGCTGCCATAGTTCTTAATAAACCTCCGGTAGTAACCGGTGAGGCCCAGGAAGGCCCGGACTTCCGTTTGGGTCGTGGGGGGTTCCCAGGACAAGATGGCGTCGATCTTTGGCTGGAGGGGGGCGACCTGCCCACTTCCCACCTGGTGCCCCAGATAGGTTACGGAGCCGTGCCCAATTTGACATTTGCTGGCTTTGATGGTGAGGCCGGCCCGGCGCAGAGCCAGCAGGACTTGTCGGAGGTGCTGGAGGTGCTCGGTCCATTGGGAGCTGAATACCGCTATATCGTCGAGGTATGCTGCGCTGAACCCCTCTAGTCCGAACAGGACCCTGTTCACCAGCCGCTGGAAGGTGGCCGGGGCATTCTTCATTCCAAACAGCATCACCCTAAAGCGGTAGTGCCCATCCGGGGTGGAGAAGGCGGAGCGCTCTTTGGCTCCCTCGGTGAGGGCAATCTGCCAGTATCCACTAGTCAGGTTGAAGGTGCTGAGGTAGCGAGCGGCCCCGAGGCGGTCAATGAGCTCGTCGGCACGGGGGATAGGGTGAGCGTCCGCTCGCGTGACCGCATTGAGTCCTCGGTAGTCCACGCAAAACCTCAGCTCGGGGGCGACACCCGGGGTAGCCGCTTTCGGAACCAGGACTACCGGGCTGGCCCAGGGGCTGTCGGAGGGTTCAATCACCCCGAGGTCCAGCATCTTCGCCACCTCGGTCTGGATGCAGGTTCGGACCCGATCAGGGACCCGGTAGGCCCGGTGTCTCACTGGCGGGCTGTCGCTGGTGTTCATGTTGTGGACACACCAGTTGGTGACCCCAGGGGTTAGGGAGAAGAGGTCCGCGAACTGCCTTAGTAGCTGGCGGCAGTCGTCGGACTGTTGGGCTGTGAGGGTGGTTGATAGTCTCACCCCCTCCACGGAACCATCGGTCTCTTTTGCCCCCAGGGGGTCTGGAAGGGGCTCGGTGTCTTCTTCGGCCCCATCGTCGGTGGCCAGGAGTAAACTCAATTCTGTCCGTACAAAGTGGGGTTTGAGGCGGTTCACGTGGAGAACCCGGAGGGGGTTCCGCGGGGACTGCACATCGACGAGATAGGTGACTTGGCTCTTCCGCTCGACCACCTTGAAGGGTCCAGTCCATTTATCTTGGAGGGCGCAGGGTTTCACCGGGGCCATGACCCAGACTTGTTGGCCCGGCTGAAACTCGACCAGCGTAGCATTCTGGTCATACCAGCGCTTCATCTCTTCCTGGCTAGCCTCGAGGTTCGCTTCTGCGAGTTCTCGGAATTTCCGGGTCTGGTTGCGGAGCGCCAAGATGTATCGGAACACATCCAGAGGGGTCCCCCGGGGAGTCGTTTCCCAACCCTCCTTGACCAGGCTCAGGGGTCCCCGGACGGGGTGTCCATATAGCAGTTCGAATGGGCTGAACCCCAGGGATTTTTGTGGAACCTCCCGGTAGGCGAACAGGAGGCATGGGAGGAGGACGTCCCATCTCCGGCGTAGAGGTTCTTCGAGGCCCATGATCATTCCTTTCAGTGTCCTGTTAAAGCGCTCAACTAGGCCATTCCCTTGGGGGTGGTGAACTTGTACGATACTCCGCACTGCTGCCAGAGGGACCTCATATATCGGGAGATAAAGTTCGTACCCCGGTCACTCACGACTTCGCGGGGGAACCCCACGCGGGAGAAGATCCCCATCAAGGCCCGGCCTACCACGGGGGCCGTCACGGTGCGGAGAGGGATGGCTTCGGGGTAACGGGTGGCATGATCCACCAGGACGAGGATGAACCGGTGGCCCTGGGCGGTCTTGAGGTCCAGTGGTCCCACGATGTCGATTCCTACCCGCTCAAAAGGGGTACTGACGACTGGGAAGGGTTGTAGCGGAGCCTTGCGCTTGCCCCCACTCTTTCCGCTGGCCTGGCACGTGGGGCAGGACTTGCAGTGGGCCTCCACATTTGCTCGCATCTTGGGCCAATAGAAGTGGGTGACGAGTCGTTGGTAGGTCTTATCTTGGCCTAAGTGTCCGGCCAGGGGTACATCATGGGCCAGGCCCAGGAGGAGACTTCGGAAGCGCAGGGGTACCACTAGTACTTGGGCCGATCCCAACTCGGCCGACTTCTGTTTGCTGTACAGGAGGCCGTTTTCCCAGTATACCCAGTGAGTGCCGGTCCGGTCGCCTGCTGCTTGGGCCTCGGCCTGTTGTCGGGGTCCAATGAGGGACGGGCAGGTGGATTGTTCTTGGCAGAATTCTTCACGGGAAGGGCCCCCTTCGCAGTGCCACTGGGCCAGTTCTGGCAAGTCCCCGAGTTCGGTCAGGGATTCGGGGTCGGAAGGCACGGACCCTTCGTCGGGGGCGGTCGTTTCGTCCAGAAGGGGGTCGTTGGCCCCTGGTGGCGTATTCTGGACCTCGGGGATGGTGGCGGTGCTTAGCGGCAGGGCTTCTCCCCCCTCGGAGGAAGGCACTCTGAGAGTCATCGAGCGCGTGGTGGCGCATACCCATTCGGGTAGGCCCATCATCTCGAGATGGGCTCTTCGTTCCACTTGTCCCCACGAGGAGTTCTCAAGATCGTTGCCCAGGAGGCAGTCCACGGGCTGGGAGGTTCGGACCGCCACCTTTAACTTGCCGGTGACTCCCCCCCATTCGAAGGGGACTAGGGCCATCCGGCAGAGGCTCTCGGAATTGTCTGATGATATGATGGGACAAAAGGCGCCGGACAGGATCTGATCTTCGGAGACCAGGTGACAATGAACCGCCGTGACACTCGCCCCCGTGTCCCGGAGGCCCTCGACGCGGTGACCGTTGACCGTTACCTGCTGTCGGTACTTCTTCGTGTTGGCGGGCAGGGACGTTCCGGGGACCATCTCCCGGTCCCCTAGGGAGACCAAGGCCATGGCGGCTGGTTCCCATTCTTCGGAGTCTTCCATATCTTCCCCCAGGGCTACGGAGGCCATTTGTCGAGCCGGCGGGGTTGTTGTGGCGGTTCGCTGGTACATGGGACATTGAGGGTCGCTGGCATAGTGTCCGGTCTGTTGGCAGCGGAAACAGGTGATCCTCACTCAGGGCCCCGGCCTCCCTGGTGGCCCGGTGCTGGCCGGAGGTGGAGCTGGAAAGGGCGGAGGTTGTCCTCTGGGGGGGCTGAGCGGGGATCCCCCCGGGAGTTCCCTTGGCCGGCCTTGATTCCCTCCGCCCCTCTGGCGGGGGGGTCCCTGACTGTGGCGACTGTAGTCTCCCACTGGGCCCCGGGAGGCCCGGGTGTTTACCCACCGGTCAGCCTCGACGGCCAGCGGCCAGTTTCCGAGGGTCTGTGAGTTTGCTGTCCAGGAGGTGCTGGCGCAGCTCTACAAAGCAATTAGCGGACAAGTGTTCCTATGCGATTAGGTCGAACAGCTCCTCAAAGGTGGAGACCTTGCTGCCCTTGATCCATCCGTCCAAGGCCCGGCTGTAAAAGTTCACGTACTCCACCTAGGTGGTACCGGGTATCTTCTTGCAGTCTCTAAACCGTTGCCGGTACATTTCAGGGGTGAGCCCATATCTGGCTACTAGGGCCTCTTTCATGTGACTGTAGGAGTTCATCACCGTGGAGGGCAGGTCCAGCAGGGTATCTCTCCCCTCGCTCAGGAACCGGCCCCACAGCCCAGCCCCCCAGTCTTTCTGCGGGACTCGGTGGGAGGTCATGGCGACTTCGTAGGCTTTGAACCATTGCTGGATGTCGTCGTTCTTATAGTATTCTTTCACCACATCTTTGGGGATGTGGACCTTTGGTTCCACGGTGGAGGAGAGGGGTTGGGTTTCCGAGGGTCTGGCCTCCGCATTCTTAGCCTTGAGCTCAATCTCTTTTAGGCTAAGTTCGTGCTCTAGTTGGAGTTTTCTTTCTTCGTGTTCTCTTTGTCGTTTCTTTTCCTCGAGTTCTCCTTGTAGGCGTAACTGTTCCACCGCCAGCTTTTTTTCAGCCAGTTTTAGCTCTCCTTCGATTTTTAATTTTGCTAGTTCTAGTTCGTGGTTGCAACCTCTTTCTCGGTCCGCTAGTTCCTCTGGGGATAGGCCCCCCTCGGGGGCACCGTTCCTCCCCGGGGTGCTTCGTGGTTCGTTGGGAGGCTCTCCTTCTGTTTGTGTCCGGGGAGTTCCCGCCTCGACCCAGGTTTTTAATGCCCCCTGGAAGTCCTCTTTCGTGCTTAGTCCGGTGGTAGCGATTCCAAAGTCTTTGCAAAATTGTTTCAGTTCTCGGTGCGTATAAGATTCTAACTGGTCCTTTTGGAATGTCGTGCTCGGGTTGGTGCTTGCGGCACCTAGGGAAGTTTCTCCTTCCATTTCTTCTTGGTAGTGCGTAAGCCGTCTACTGCACGATCTCTAGGTGTTGGCTCGGATCCCACCGCTGCCACCAAATGTTGGAAGGCGTTCCCCGGGGAGGCTACGGAATGCGTTCCCGACCACCCGGAGGCCCACCTTTCCCAGAGTTAGGCCGAGCAAGAGCGGGGAGGCCCTTCCTGGAAGGGTCTCGTACCTAGGATCGCACACGCTGCGCTTACTCTCTCTTCGGATAGAGGGACACCACACAGTAATTCGTTGTAAGACAATATGCTTTTATCGGTAGTTGTCAGGGATCTTTATGATCCGGCAGGCAGGTGCAGAATTAATGCCACAAGCGGCAGCGATCTTGTGATGAGGGAAAAGGGGTAGCGGGACAGTCTTTGAATCAGTGTCTCTGCGAGGTATCCGGCGCACAGCTCTCAATCCTCGAGCTGAGGGGATGTTGCTTCTCTCGGCAATCTCTGCCGTTTCTCTTGGACGAGCGGGCCGCGAGTCACTCAGCAGGCACCGGAGGTTCGTAGTTCGGGGAGCCGCGACGGCGTCAGCAGGGCTCAGATGGTTCAGAGTTCGGGGAGCCGCGACAGCGTCAGCAGGGCTCAGATGGTTCAGAGTTCGGGGAGCCGCGACAGCGTCAGCAGGGCTCAGATGGTTCGGAGTTCGGGGAGCCGCGACAGCGTCAGCAGGGCTCAGATAGTTCAGAGTTCGGGGAGCCGCGACAGCGTCAGCAGGGCTCAGATGGTTCAGAGTTCGGTTAGCGTTCTTCGGTTCGGGGAGCGATCGAGCCGCGACCAGGTCAGCAGGCTCTCGTCAGTCCAGGTCTTCTCTGCTCTCGTCCCTTCAGCACCCCTTGTTATACTCCCCCTCCTCTTTGAAGTCCGGAGTCCTCGCGGAGAGGGGTCTGGTGCCTGGGGGGCGGTGTGTCGGGGTTTCCTGTCGCTCGGCCCTTTGATCTGTTCAGGTGGGTCCGGGAGGGACTCCAGACACCCAGCGGCCGAGGCGCCTGCTCCCCGGGGGCCTGGTGGTCGATCGAAACCTCCCTCGGGGGAGAGACCAGAGGTGTCACAGGATCGGCGCCTCTCGGTCTGGTTTGGGGGGGTTTCCTCTCCCTCGGCCGGGCATGCGTGTTGGGGATCTGGACGGCCCTCGGGATGTTGGCCCATGGGAGCCGGAAGGCTGTATCAACGAGGTTCAGCGTGGTTGCAGGGTAACTTGCTGGTCGGGAGGGCCCACGCCACGAGGCCGGTCTCACAGTGCTCATAAAGTCCTGCCAGTGACGCTGGCTCATTAACTAGTTTTTCCCACCTTACCCTACGCCTATTGCTGGATAGGTGGTACCTAGCATCTAAGTCATCGTTCATGTTGCATGGGACTTCAGAATTTCCCCGGCATAGAAAATCTAGGATCAATGGATTGTGGTCACTATCTTCCCTAGTTACTATCCTAAAATCGGTAACTTTGGCCCATGCGCAGCTCTCTACAAATATGTAATCCAAACGTGACTCTTGACCAGGTTTGTTAAAAGTGCACTTAGGTGGGACATTTGATTTGGAGCGGCCGTTACATGCCCTAATTGAGTGCTTTAAAGTTAGGGCCGTTATTTGGACAGCCAAAGGCGTCCATGACCTAGGTGGAGGGCCCACTACTGGGGGGATTGACCAATACTCATCCTCCTCCAAAAAACCGCTATCCATCAAACCCGGAAGCGGCTCGAAGTGACAGTTAAAATCACCCCCTATTAAAAAGGGAATACCCTGAGCAATTCGTATTTAAAAATGTAGAGAGCACTTCAATAGTACCAGACTCCGATGTAATGTTCACAGGTCTTGAATACACATTAATCAAAGCAAGCCTGGAATCGTTTGGCCACTTTAGAATCACACACTGTACATCCTCCGATGCCGTGTCCAGGGCCGTGGCTCGACAACCCAGGTGAGTACGCACCCAGATTGTTAAGCCCCCAGACGGTCTGCCCATGCCCCCCACCTGGCCGGGACTGAAAATGAAGCAAAGCCACTCCGATGATGTTCCTCCCTTGCCCAAGTTTCCTGAAAGAGGCATATATCATTCTTGTCTATAAACAAGCCCCACTCAGGACACATTATTTTATTACCAATTCCTGCTAAATTCCACGACAGAATTGTCAGTGGAGCAGGAGTGAGTGGGGTTTCCACAATTATTCCCACGCTACCCTCAATAGTCATTATATTCTCCACCCCACAGCCATCTTCTGCAGTCCCATCCCGATCAGCGGGGAGGGTTGTGCCAAGAGAAACTCCTGGCTGAATGCTCTTATCAATATCTGTTCCGCCTAATCCACCCCTATTCGCACATATAACTGGCCGGTCAATCTGGGTAATTTTGTTAATGCTAGTAGCACTAGCTCTCGAATGACTCGGTAGATTAAGGTTACTGGCTAGTCAGTCTACCTCGTTCAGACAACTGAACCTGTTGTAATCCAGAAAGTGCGGAATCCTATTAGAATAATATAAATTATTCCTGTTCCCTCTGGAAAGGCTTTTACAACCCACCCTTAACCAACCCTCTTCCATTGCCTTATCCGAAAACCTAGCAGGTGGTGGATAAAAATAGGCCACTGGCAGAGTCCGAATTTGGGACTCATCCTCGAATGAGGTGCAGCTAAGAATGTGCGAGACAGTCCCTGGATCCCTGAAATTGACGACAATACAATCACCACTAATGTTTTTCTTAGTTGCTCCCAACCATGAGACCCTCCTTACCATCATAATTTCACCAAAGGTCTGTAAGGGAAGGGGTCTGTACTTATTTAGCCAGCTTACTACTTTATTTTTTAATGAGGCAAATGATTCTTCTCTTGTGTTAGTGAGTTCGGGAACTCCAGCTAGGACAACTACCAAAGGGGCGGCTTCCGGGGGGAGATTTACTGTGAGATCCTTCCTCACACTAATACCCTCTAAATTTTCTTGGTCAACATTTACAGTAGGCTTTTCCACCAACAGCCCAGGACAAGTGGGGGGGGGCATAGGTTAGTATTCCTTTTTTGAATAACCGGCGCTTGAGGAAAGGAATTTGGCAAAGCTGAAGTAGTTGTTAAAGAGTTAGGATTGGGTGGACATGCAGCTTTTAAAGTATCCTCCCTCCTACTTCCAATAGTTTCCACGAATTGTGGAAGACCTGTCCTGGGCTCAATAGCCCTTTCTATGTTTGCCAGGGTAAGATCTATTTGATCAAGTCTGGCAATCAAATGATTCAAGAGAGATTTCAGGAGACTTTCAAGATCTTGAATAAGTGGGTCAGCCCTTACCTGAATGTCGTCGCTATTTGTCATAATGGGAGGGTGGGGTATGAAGGAACTCTGAACAGGAGGGGTAATAGCATCATTAACTACAAGAGAAGTAGCCTTGGCTTTTAACTGACCTTTAGGATTGATATGAGTTGCAGAAATAGATACCCTTGCCTTCTTACCGCCCGACCTGTGCCCCCCACTTTCTTTTTGGGACCGCCCCCTCCCTATTACCTCGTTGTCGCAGGGCGCTATCCACTGGTCCCCTAGCAGGGGTTACAGTATATGGCGGGGCAAAATTGGAACCAATAGGAGGCAGTAGGGGATCTGTATTTTCACCAAGGCAGCTCCCAGGATCGGGTATCGAAATTAGTTCCTTAGGGTCACTATTAGGTACAGAATTAAACAGGATGGTAGACCTATCAGGTGTTCTTGCATTAGCTATATAGCCAAGGGACGATCTTTTGGCATTCTCAATACCATGCGAGAGACGGCGTTCCAAGATGGTAATCTCGTTTGATATCAGGGAATTAGCTCTCACCAAAAAACAGTCCAAGGTACCCGCCATAGTTGCACTGGGCAAGTGGGCTTTGCTTCTAGTTTCCCTGGCCGTCATTTCATGTAAAAATAGCGGCAAAGGAGCCCTAGGTTGACAGAGTAGTAAGCGAAGTATACAAATACCTCAAAGACGACAGACTAAGAGGGATGGCCCGGTCCGGTCTTGCACGGTCAGGAACGGGCTAGAACGGGCCCGCCCTTGGCCCGGGCTTCGCCCGCGCGCGTCCCGTGCTGCGTTACAGTGGTCGCGTTATATACGTCCAGGAAGGGGGCGGAGTCGTGCTGGAAGAGGCTGCAGCTGTGGTCCGGTGGGCTGCTGGTCCTCGCAGTCCTTTGCGATCAGTTAGCCCCAAATACAACACCCAGGCTCCTGCAAGTGGCTCCCGCGAAGCGGGGGCCACGAGCTGTAAATAGAGTGTCCAAGAAGGGGGCGGAGTCGTGCTGGAAGAGGCTGTAGCTGTGGTCCGGTGGGCTGCTGGTCCTCGCAGTCCTTTGCGATCAGTTAGCCCCAAATACAACACCCAGGCTCCTGCGAGTGGCTCCCGCGAAGCGGGGGCCACAAGCTGTAAATAGAGTGTCCAAGAAGGGGGCGGAGTCGCGCTGGAAGAGGCTGCAGCTGTGGTCTTGTGGGCTGCTGGTCCTCGCAGTCCTTTGCGATCAGTTAGCCCCAAATACAACACCCAGGCTCCTGCGAGTGGCTCCCGTGAAGCGGGGGCCACGAGCTGTTAATAGAGTGTCCAAGAAGGGGGCGGAGTCGCGCTGGAAGAGGCTGCAGCTGTGGTCCGGTGGGCTGCTGGTCCTCGCAGTCGTTTGCAATCAGTTAGCCCCAAATACAACACCCAGACTCCTACTCTACAACACCCAGACTTCTACTTCCGTTATGAAATATGTAGTGCGGTGTCCGAGGTTCCTCAGGTACGGTTGAGACTCCTTGGGACACTGTCTTGTAGTCTTGTAAGAGGCTAGCACCCGCTGCGTAGAATGTTTTTCATACTGAATTTAATACTAAAATATGTCAGCTACTGATAAAACGGTGTTTGTGTCCACTGGACTCTTCATGGCATTCTAAAGTAGCAAGTTAATTTTTTTGCGTCCAAATCAATAGCATTTATTTTAACAATGTATTAAAGCTTATCAAACCTCTTCAATGATTTGGGCGAAGTCAAAGTATTAACATGCAGATGTTTTCCAGCAAGCACATAACCAAACGGGCTATGTTGCAGGTCAGTGTATCCTGCAGGTTGCACATGCAATGACCACATAACCTCACTGAGCTGTTTTAGTAAGCTCTGTGTGTATAGGTTTACACGCAGTGCTGAGCAATAGACACAATATTGCAACCAAGCTGCAAAACTGTGATAACAAGTTGCATGGTAAAAAGAAATATATATACCTACATACACTGGGCCGAGTCTCTGTGTTGGCAAAACATTCTGTGATTCGAAGCACGTCTCTTAATTTTCCTGTGCCTACAGAAAACAAGAATTGGCATAGCCAATAGGTCTCACCTTTGGGACCTTATAAGTGTTTAGCCATGCAACAGTTGATGTTGTTGCACCAAGGATATTGTGCTGCATAACTAAATACTTATAAGGTCCCAAAAGCGAGGCCTATTGGCTATGCCAATGCTTGTTATGTGAGCGGCTGGCTTTTTATCTTCCGTAGGGGGAACAACCTTTACAACGCAACTTTTACAACGCACTACCATTACAACGAAACTGTTACAACGCGAGTGCATTGACAACGCAGGACACTACAACGCAAGTCTTTACATCGACTTGCACCAGATGGCGTGCTAACATTAAAAATAGTGTAGTTTACTATCCCAACACCTTCCCTACTGTTACGTGGACTGGAGTTGGAATAGTAAATTACACTTTTTTAATGTTAGCACGCCATCTAGTGCAAGTCGATGTAAAGACTTGCGTTGTAATGTCCGGCGTTGTCAATGCACTCGCGTTGTAAAACTTTTGTTGTAACAGCATGCGTTGTAACGTCATACATCCCTTCCGTAGGCTCCACCATACAAGTAAAGTTAGGATATGCCAGCATGCTAGTCTTTTCTGTGGATTTAAAGGAACAGTTCACAATTCAATCTGAGGAAACAAATGTGGGTCATCCGACAATATCATCCATCAAATTCAACTGCAGAGGCTGCCCTCGCCCTTGAGACAAGTCGCACCGGCCTAATGCCAGACGCTTCCGCCTACACAGAGAGGGGGCCGCGGCACTTGACTCACCTGCCTTTTTTCAGGGGCATTTCTCCTTAAAGTGGTCCAGCCTCCGCGGCGCCCTCGTCCACTTTGCGCCTTCTCCCGCTCGCCACCCGTCACCTGTTGTATGCGGACCTGCTTCTTGGTCCACTGGTCGTGGCTTGATGCGGACGTCTAGTTGACAATAAAACTGAGACGTGTGTCACTGCCCAGTTTTTAGGTCTCGCCTGACCCAGCGCATGCGCTGGTCTGGCGAGACTTATTGAGAGGGTTCCAAAAAGTGCTACCAAGCCAGCCTAGAGCAACAGTGCATGTGCGCGGGTGCGCGCGGTGCGCTTTACCGCGATTACTTTCACTGGCAGCTGCAGTCTTACCACTCTGCCTCCGATACCGGAAGAACCCGGCTGAAGCCGCTTGTTTGAGGGGGCAGCCAGAAGAGAACTAATAGGGGGATGGTGGTATGGTGGAAAACGGGCTGAGGACGGGCAGAGGTCAGAACCGGAACGTTCGCGATCAGAGGAGCCTGGCAGCCAAAAGTTCTGGTAAGCATTACTCTTACGATACTCTCTGTCAGCGCAGTTATGGTATTGGCCGAGAATGCTGTATTGATTTGACTTGTGTTTGCAAGCATATCAGAGGCAATTTTCAGTGCTTACATTATTTTGGGTTTTACTCTGCTTTTTAGGACAGGGCGAGTTTGTTTGTGAATATTAGTTTAAATACCTTAATAAATAAGTAAATGTTACCTGTAACATCAACTAAATAGTTAACATTTAAAAGTCTAATCTGATGTAACTTGTGATACATATCAGCCAAATACCCTCCTTTATACCAAATACTTGGTGTAATAAAGTAACTGTATCAATAGGCTCTGCATTTTAGATGATATAGTTCACTGCTTAAGACTTGGCAGGTACCAGGGAGCAAAATACCAAATCCTCTTGCACTAAGTCCATGTGAGAGGGAAAGGCTGACTGATGGTTCTCATAGTGTTGGCACTCTCTGGAATGAGCCTGTGCATCTATGGAGAATGCAGTACCAGACAGCACCCCGACGACAAACATTTTCCAGTAGTCTTTAAATGCTCATGTTGTTTGTAGAGGCCAGTGGCCATCTTGGATTATTGGCTGTACCTACCCTCATGTTTCACGCTGTTGTTGCTGGGAAATTTTGATACAATGTTGCTGCAACCAGGAATTTGCTACATAGATTTAAGATTTTTATTTTTCAGAGAAGCATTGTGTCCTTTGGAGTTTGTTGAAGGACATTTGCAGGTACAGAGAATTTTTCTGGAATTCATGTCCTGTGGTGAGAATTAACCTGAACTGCTTTCAACACTTAATTCTGAATAGTTTCTAATCTGTAAAGACTGTGCATTACACTTGGGGTTGTTCCTGTGATGGAATGCGAAGAGTTCTCAGAACAAACCAGGGTTACACCTGATATGTACAAATGATTATGCATAAGCTATTTAGAGTTCCTGGAAGGAATATAATATTTGCTAAAATATGAACCACAGAATATTAATGTCTGTTAACCAAACTATCAAACCGATCTATCACTGAGAGTGTATAGTCACAAAGCTTGAGGCAGTTACCTTACTATTAGGGAGGAGTGTTGATGAACATATATCTAAGATACTTATGTCTTGTATGTTTTTTTAATGAATTATTTTTATTAAACATTCCTATGTTGCAGAGTACAGTATCACAACAGCAGGCTTTGTTGTACAGTAGATTGCAATTCAACGCTTACATTCAACTCAACCAACATCAGACAGAAGGAATATCGTACACGTTGTTGGTGACTTTCATATATTACCATAGGATCACAGGATCGGTGTTCTCACAGCTCCCTCCCATCCCTTCCCTGGACCCTGGAAGCTTCAGAGTCCCCGGTACTCAAACTAGCGACCCCACACCTTTACCTATTTCCGAAGGCAGCCTCTACTCTCATAGATCACTCTTTCTACAGCGCAGCACCAATCAAAGTTGGATTTCCATTGCCATACCTTTGGAGGGAGGCTCGCCCCCCAGGTCCTGGCGATAATCCTCTTAGCTACCATAGCTGCAACCATCAGCCACAGCTTTTGGTATCTCGGTTATGTCTCCTCACCCGCTACACTTAGTATAGGCTACCTAGCCTCCAATTGTATTGCCTGACCTATCACTTCAGACATAATATGTGTCACCCTCTCCCAATATTTCTGAGTGTCAGGACAACCCCAGAGGATGTGAATGAAAGTACAGATTTCCTGACAGCCCCAGGCGCAATGACTCGAAGGACAGCATCCCAGCCTGTGCATGATTGCTCTGGAGGATTAGGCCCTATGGAGGATACGGAGTTTCACCAGATGGAATCAAACCCAAATCGCCACTTCTCTTGAGCTTTCAATCACCTCCTCCCAGTCATCGTCTTCCAGCATCCCACTATCTGATTTCTACTCCTCCCGCAGGGCCCCGAGGGGGTTGAGTTCATTATTCTTAGTTTTCTTATATATTAGGTATGTGGCCTTGTCTATCATTGGGTCCATTAATAGTCTGTCCTCCAGGGGAGCATATTCAAGCAGCTTCTCCCCTTCTCTGATATGCCTTCACATCGCATGGCCCAGCTGTATGTATCGCTAACGTTCTGAGTTGGCCAGCTGATACTCATTCTGCTGGTCTTCAAATGAAATTATTTCCAGTGCTTTCCATACATCCCCAAAGTGGTCTATGCCCAATAGCCCCCACTTGCCAAACCCTGCAGGCTCCCTACTTCATGTAGCAAACTGCTATCCCACAACAGAGTCTGTTCTGTTAGCCTATTCTTCCACCCAAGGAATGTAGTGGCGCCTCGCCACGCTCGAACTACTGCTTGGGTATGCAGAGGCAGCTGCTTCTACCCACCTTTCCGATATAATGCTGCAGGATATCCCCCCGTACCATCGCTAAATGGTCTACTCTGTACGCTGGTTCATCTCTGTCTGCAAGCACCCATTCATTGATTGCTACCATTTGGGAGGCCCAGTTATACTTTCTAATGTCCGGTACTGCCAGACCCCCCTCATGGACGCTCCTCTGGAACTTGCCCAGCGCTATTCTGGAGCCACCCCCATCCCATAGGAGCTTTCGCAGTTCACTATCCACATCCCGGAAGAACCCATCTGGTAACCTGTAGGGGGTATTTTGTTGGACATACAGCATACGTGGTAACATTAGCATTTTGAACAGCACTGCTCTTCCCATTAAAGAGATCGGCAACCACCTCCAATGCGTCATATCTCTTTTCAGACGTTCCAACGGAGGTATCAAGTTGTCCACTAGGAATTCTGACTCTGTTCTTGAAATCGTGATACCGGAGTAACTAAACTTGTCTCTGATTTGAAGTGGGATCCCTCTAGCCGGCAGGGACAGGGCTTCACTAGTAAAGCCAAAAAGGAGAGACTTGTCCCAGGTAATTTGATACCCTGAGTAGCTGCCAAATAATTGGAATATGTGCAGCAGCCTGCCTATTGTGAAGCAAGGCCTATAACAACACATTGTCTGCATATAAGGATATGCGTTCCTCCCAGCTATCATCTCTCACTATACCCTTCACCAAAGGATCTCTTCTAATCCAAATAGCTAAGGGTTAGAGAGCTAACACGAACAGCATAAGAGATAAAGGGCACCCCTGTCGTGTACCCTTATGAAGGGCCAAGGAAAGGTGCCGTTCACTTGCACTCTAGCCAGGGAATCCATGTAGAGGAGTTTCACCCAAGCACCATATTGTGGGCCTAATCCAAACCAATCCATCATGGCAAACAAGTAATGCCATTCAACTCTATTGAACGCCATTCAAGCGTTCAATGATAGTAGCTCTGCCTCCTCCTCCCCTCTAGACCTGGTCAGGTGCACTACTTCATAGAGGTGCCACAGATTCAGTCTAGTACTGCTTTAGGGCATGACTCGGGTGTACCAGAGAGGTGATAACACCGCAGAGGCTTTTAGCAAGGGCTTACCCAGCACCTTGGCCTCTATGTTTAACAAGGAAAAAGGGCTGTAAGAACTGCACTCTTCGAGGGAGGTCTATGTTGCTAGATGTTGGTCTTCCGGAAGGCGGCCTACCTTTCTCGCCTCTCGGAACATATGGAGCATGTGCCTTTATGGAGCTCAGCTGGCAGGCCGTTGGTGCTCGCTGCCTTACCAGCCTGCAAGTCCCTTATAGCCCCTGTTATCTCTTCTACTGTAAAGCCATGTTCCAAATCCTCTGTATCATTGTCAATGTAGGGAGTCGGACATCTTTAAGTAGGCCTCGGCAGGCACCCTCCGTTCTAGTAGGACTGGAGGTATACATCGCCTCAAAGTTGTTGGCCAAGGTGGTTGCTATCTCCTCCCCCTTCGTGTGTACACGCCCCTTTAAGTCCCGAATGTCAACCACCCAGCTCCAGTCCCCATCTCTCCTCTCCAGCCAGGCTATCATTTTATTGGCTTTATCTCCCAGATCATAGAGCTACCTTTGCGACGCTAACGCCGGAGTCTTGGCTGCATTTCCCGCCTGTTCCCTGATCTCATGCTGCTTGAGACTGATGCTGTGTCTAATCGGGGGATCAGATTCCTCCCCCACCAATGCCTCTGCTACCAGGGTACCCACCTCTCCCTCCAGGACTTCATACTTAAGACACTGTTCTTTCCTTTGCCCACCCCCTAGCAGTTCTTGAAATGACCCAGTATCACTGTTTTAAATGCTTCCCACAGGACACATGCAGAGTCAACCAACCCCTCATTATCTTGGAAGTACTGCTCCATCCTCTCTCTAACCTGGTCCAAAAGCCTTCTGTCTTTAAATACCTAAGGATCTATTCTGGGTGGCATTGTACAGTTCTTCAGTGGGCCCTGAAGCATCACCTCTACTGGTGAATGATCCGAGATACCTCACGCTTTGAGTCGCGTTCTGAAACAGACGTGCGCTCGCAGTATGCATCAGCATGTGGTCATGTTGAGAATAACTGCCATGCACAGCCAAATAGTATGTGTACTGCCGCGCCGGAGGATTATGTAGGCACCACAGGTCTGTCCAACCCATGGCCTCCATGAAGGCCTTCAATGGCTCTGGCCCCCGTTCCCTATCCAACTTTGACTCCCTGTCCATTTCTGGTTCCATGGTCGCACTCTTGTCTTCCCCAGTAGGAGGGTACCTAGGGGAAGTTCCACCAGTAGGGTGCCCCATTTTTTGTTTGAATCTTTTTATTGACATTTTGCAGTACTCAGTCACATAATTACTAGATCAGCACAAGCGTTAATTACTTTAGCCAGCTATTGACGGTGACATTGGTATATCAGTAAATGTACAGAGTTGTATGCAATTGAAAAACAAAAAGTATACGATGGATGGTATACATCTACAACAATCAAAGCTAGGTGTGTTCTTGCATTATCTGCATCACGGTTGATCCCTGCGTGGCATGTCCTAAGTTTGAAAAATGGGAGTAGGGTACAGCCAAAGGAGGACAAATTAATATAAGGAAGGGTAGGGGAACTGCCTGTGACCTGTTGCTGCAAGGACGTATCTTCTCTGCTGAGGCACTGGATACCAAAGTATTGACTGGCTGACCTGGTATTGTGGTTCACTAATCCACATGTATCACCATATGTATAGACCCATGTTATAACGTGCGACCCAACTAGCCCCCCTCCCGTTCTCCAGAAACCCCAGGTTGTGTGTCCAAACCTATTAGATCAGCCACAATAAACCTCCAACTATCAGCTAGTATGTCCCCCCTTGAACATTAGTACTGGAATGGGGTAGGCAAGTGCCGCTTAGAGTGTCAAACCACAACCGCTTACCTCTCCTCCCACCAACATTCCAGCTATAGGACTATTCCTGCTAGCAACACATTGCATCCAGACCTGATGATAACCCCCACAAGTCCCCTACTCCCACCCACACACTCCCAACATTTGCTCAAAAAGTATATAACCAGAGTCTCTGCTGTCCATTTGCATGAGAGTAGCCGACCATGCTCTGTGCTAGGGTTGGAACGTTACAGGGGACACCACAGCAGCACTCTGTCTTCCCCTGCTGCCCCCCATCTGTTTTTTCAGCAGTCCCTTCTGCCATCTCCTCCTATCGATCCTTCGGTTGTCCCCATCTCTTGTCTCACGGGAACATGCGGCTCACTGTATGCCAGTCCTCAAGCCACTCCCAGATCTCCTCTAGAGCACTGAAGTGCCAACTTTTCCCCTCAACCATAACTCCAAGCCGTGCCGGAAAGAGATCATGTATTTAATTTCCTTGCTACAGAACTCTTGTTTTACTGCTTCGAAGGCCTATTGCTGATGTTGGACCTGTAACGTAAAGTCCGGGAAGAACCTTATCACTGTATTTTCATAGTGGAGATCTCCATGGGATCGTGCTGCCTCCCTATTGCGATAGTTTAAAATCCTCACTATGATCGTTCTGAGTGGCGCCCCTAGTTTTGGCTGGGGGTGCGAAACTCTGTGCGCACATTCAATCGTAAAAAAAGTGGAGAGGTGCTTCGGCCAGAGGTGGTTATGTTTTAAGTCTTTCAGAAAGAAACACACATGGCCCTCTAAGCCCCCTCAGGGACACCGATCACTCTAATTTTATTCCCTGTTGTTCTGATACATAAAAATAAATAAAAAGATTTTGAAACAAAGTGAGCCGCCTCCAGTTAATAAACAAATTAATCCTACTCATAATATTCAATAACAATGTAATATAAAAGATACATACAAGGCAATCAAACAAACGTAGTCTCATATATTAGGTTTTATGAACCAATAGAGCTGGTGCGACAAACAAAATGTAGATGACACTCATTTAATCATAATTTCTTGGCATCATGTAAATAAAATCAAGAACTAGCAACAACAATATATGCCTTAAAGGCGTCCCAGTTGTTCGGAAAGGATGTGAGGGTTGGATCAAAAATCTGAAAATAGTCTGTGATCACTTTACTCAGTTTGTCCCTGAGGAGCCTATCTCTGGTTAAAACATTACGGAAGTACCACCGCGCAAGTTTTGAGCACGGGCTGGCCAGTTAAATACCATCCCCAGGGGCGCATGGTCCGAGAGGCAGATCGGGTGATACCTAGATCCCGAGACTGTGTACAAAAGGGACTGGCTAATAAAAGCATGGTCTATTCTAAAGTAGGTTCTATGGTAGTGGCAGTAAAAGGAATAATACCTATTATTGGGGTGTATCTCCTTCCAAGAATCCAGCAGGCCCAAGCGCTGAAGGGAAGTTCTGAGCTTCTTATTAAACAGCCCCCGCTGACTTATGTGGGTGCGTTGAGTCTAGTGCCGGGTCCCAAATGAGTTTAAAGTCCCCTAGCAGCATTACTTCACCAGCGGCAAACCCCTCCAGCGTTGAGAGAAACAACTCTAAGAAAACATGTTGGCCAGTATTGGGGGCATACACTGTGGCAACTGTACAAGGCCTACCTCTTAGGTCTCCCCGGGATATCAAGAAATGCCCTGCCTTATCTGCTTTCGTTGCTTGGACATTGAAGGGTACTGAGGAGTGAAAGAGAAGAGCCACCCTGTTTTCCTTCGTGAGGGCCAAGGAGCAGAGAATTTTAGGTGGGTTTCCTGCAGGGCTGCTATCATGATGTGGTGGTCGACCAAAAATTTCCATAGGCTGTGTCGTTTATTAGGGGAATTCAGTCCCCTAATATTGCAGGACAAAAAAATTAACCGCCATTAATCAGGCTGTAGCCGCATTCCCCCAACCGCAGAGTCTGGCCTTCCCGTTCTCTGAGAAAGCGCCTCCTCCCCGCCACCTATGCTTGAATAATCCAGTAAATGAGCACCATGATGCAAAACAGAATAACAAACACCAGTAACAACTAAGAGCTCTGCGACTCTCTATCCTAGAAGAGAGCCACATTAAGAGCATCTCAGGGGCATTACCATTTCCGCTCCCAGCACCCCCATATTGCTATCATTCACACACTTGGTTGCTTACCATTGATTATCTCTGTCCCGGAGATTAGGTTGCAACCCCTCTTTTCATTGCCCCCCTCCTCAAGTCATACATCTCCGGAGCAGACGACACCTAAGTCTGCTGCACGTCAGTGTATACAGTCCAAACGGTCTCTTCGTCGTCCAGGCCCTTCTAGCGCACCAACCATTAACCAGTATCCCGTCGCCGATCATTCCATCGTTGTATTGCCTCTACGTCGCTGTGTTTGCCAGATGCCGCCGGTTCGCCTCTCCCCCTGAAGCTTCTCACGCTCTTCCTTTGTGGCCGTCGCTTGGCTTGGGGGTGCAATCTTGTTGCTCAGCAGGTCCGCCGCCTCCTCTAGTTCCGTACAGTGGAGATCTTTGTTGTCGGTTGTGAAAGCTAACCCGAAGGGGTAGGTCCACCTGTACTTTATTTGGCACTCCCTCAGGGCCTCTGTGATCGGTCTAAACTGTTGGCGTCGGGCGAGGGTGGCTTGGGAGACATCTTGAAACAAGGAGCAAGTCGCGTTTTGGAATGAAATTTTGTTGCGGCCTCTTGCTTTCTGGAGGACTTGTTCTTTCACTTTGAAAGAGCAAAATTTTGCTAAAATGTCTCTAGGTCTCCTCTTGTCTCCTGGGAGTTGCGGTCCCACACTGTGGACCCTTTCTAGTCGCACCTCCGGGGTATCATCACCTAGTAGTGTGGAGAAGGGCCCCACCATGAAGGCCTCCAGGTCTGGCCCCTCGCATCCTTCCTCCAGGCCCCTGACCCTAATATTGTCCCTTCTGGAGCGATTTTCAAGGTCTTCGCATTTAAGGGTCACAGCTTGCAACTGGGAATGTAGGTCCGCAGATTTCTCCTCCAGAGGTTTCATACGATCGGATAGATCTTGACACTTAGCCTCCTAGTCCAGTGTCCGGGCCCCCACCTCGTCCACATCCTCCTGAAGGGTTGTCAGCTTGCCCCTCACCTCCGCCTTGAATGCGTTTAAGGAGGCCCCGATCTCCGCCCTGATGTCTTTTCAGAGCTCCTTCCTGAAGTCTCGTAGTGATGCCATCAGGTCCTCCCTGGTGAGCGCCATGTTTACTTTAGGATGTCTTCCCCTCCTTGTCCGCACCTGCCCCGGTTGGGGTAAAGTACCAAGAGCCTTTGGCAGTCGGGGACTTTTTGGGCGGCATATGGAGTTGGGTGTGTGGGCAGGCCCGGACCTCCAATCCGGCGGTCTCAGGAATCACTCCCCTTCTCAAATACCAGGGTGCTGTAACACGGCGTAGGAGGGACAAGTGAAAGCAGGGAGCCAATGTTGACTGTTCGGGGGGGCAGGGCCCAGTCTAACTGTTCTGTGGTAGGCCTCCAAGCCCCTTCCTTAGAATAACTTGCAAAGGTGGCCCCCTCTCAATAACTCGGGCCTGCACACGAGGTCTCCATAGGGCTGCAGGGTTGCCTGGCCTCTACCATCTTAAAGTCAGGCAACCAGTGATGGAGGCATATTTCTCATTCTGGCCAGCTCAGAGACATTGGGAGAATCAGTATGCCTTCCCCAGGAGAAGGCTGCTGGTTCCTTCTTTAGTCTGCTACCTCTCCCCTCTTCACCGTGTGCCTCTTCTGTGCCGTGGATGAGCCCCGTCCCGCAGCCTCGAAGGTGGGGGGGGGCTCTCTGCTGAGCACGTCTCACCGGGGCTCCTCTCAACACGACCTCCGCATTCTTCCATCAATTAGGATCGGAAGGCACCTCGGACGCACACCGCGCCTCTAATTACAGCAGACTGCTCGGCTCAGTGCGGGGTCCAATTGCAGTCCCCGGTCCAGTGCTCGGTGGCAGCTGCCATCTTCTGTGAGCCTGCCATGCTGCCTGAGTCTTGTGCCTCCAATTCTTCGCAGCGATCGACGGGCAGCTAAGAACCTGCCGTAGGTGGCTTCGCCAATCTCCGGCGGGCTGTTGCTCACTCAGGGCTCCAAATGGGCATTCGAAAAGCGCATGTTTCAGCTAAAATCCCTGGGGCCTGTAGCGGAGCCGAACGGATTCACGTCCATTCAGTCATGATGGTTGGCCACGCCCCCTCGACGGCTCACTTTGGGAGGAACCACATATTGTTTAATATGTTGAGTACCCCGGCTCCTCTCAAGCAACCACTGTGTCGCTCTGCCCCTTTGTAGAATGCCCAAGATACAAGGCAGAAGAGACTGACCCCATGTACGTTCTCAACATGTCTTTAATTATATTCTTATTGGACTGATGTATTTTCCGCCACAGGCCAATGCTAATGCACCTTCAATTCAATTAAATGTTTATTAAGAATTTGAATCTCTAATGAGGTCCATTTAAGACGTACATAAATAGTCATGTTAGAAACCAAGCAATAATTACAAAAACACTTCAATAAAACCATTCTATCTACATCGCTACATCACTTTATACAGAGTTAGATCATCAAGAGACATAAAAGGTTTCCAAAATCGACTCTGGGGGATTGTTTAGGCAGCAATAGGACTCTCGAGTAGAGGAGTACAAAAAAGTGACACCATATGAAATTTTAAAACATGTGCAATTAGTTCAAATAACATAAGAAAGCAGTTTCATCTAACGGCAAATTATTAAATCAAGTGCATCATATAGCAACAGCAATGATAAATTATTAAATAAAGTGCCTCATATAGCAGCAACAGCATAGCAGCAATCGAAAAGTTACCTCCTATACTAAAACGGTAAAGGATCAAATCCTGTTAAGTATAAGTACAATTTGGAAAGATATTGTACCATAGCAGCATCATATATTTTATATAAAGTGCATCATAAAGCAGCAAAAACATTTCCCTTAGGACTTATTTAAGATGGAAAAAACCTAATTTAGTGCAAACAGCAAAGAGTTAACAACAATCGTAAGTATATATTTTCTGCAAGTGAAAAGTAAATGTAAAATGTCGAAGAATCATAAGAACTTAGAGCTTTGAAGGCAGTATAATAAAAAAACTAATTAGATGCTTAACCAACCATACTCGGAGTCTAATTAAGAGAATTTAAAATATATTCATAAACTCCCTAAAAATGTTTTGTGCATACAATTGCATTTTTTGGGCAAAATTAAAATTTTCTAGCAGACGAAACATTTTTGATGCCATTCAGAATAAACATTGGTCGAAGCCTCCTAAATCGAGATGCAGTCAAAGCCGGACATACAAACAAGATATGATCAAGGGTCTGAATACCCTGATTACAAAAGTTTCAGTTTTTTCCACCTTCCCTATTAGGTGACCAGTTTACGGTTAAATCATTTAATGGTAAAAGGTTCTTACGACAAAGGGTAATCCATCGGCGAATACCATGGCTTAAATTCCAGGAGAGGTACTTCTGGGGAACTCTCGGGGAAGCATTCTTAACTATTGTTTCCAGTCTGGCCCTTGCTCTGCAAATACTGACATCTCTCTGATAGCTAATTAAGCCACTTGAACTCTTTAAAAAGATTTCAATTCTGTGGGAGAGAAGGATATCACAAATTCACTGTTCTTTAGCTGATAACCCCAACGTTGTACCCTCGCTAAACCTTGGGAAAAGGAACTTACCAAGCCAAATTCTAGACTAATGGCAGCTTTTGGGACAAGTGTATTAAGGTTACATAATTTACGGAAGATATGGCCTTCGATCTTATCCAAGAAGCTCCATTCACTTACTGGTATGGATTCAATTGTTTATAACAAGGTAGGGGGAATTTTGGTTCTAAAAACAGATGTGAGAAATGTCTTCGACACATAGCACTATAAAATAGGCACAGGCCATTTGCATGCGATGTCGCTTTAGAAGAGCTATGTTCAGTATGGGGACTAATCCTTGTACTACTTGAAATAACTTTCCCCAGATAAAGGTAAGAATCTCCAATCTCCAATATTTTGGGACCAATTCTCCAATTAAAATTACTATCTTTTCTATTTTTGCCTCGTTCCATAACCGATACCTTACTTTTAGAAACATTTATCTTCAAAAATTGTGCAGACGTATAGTTCTGTAGTTGTGGCAATTTTTTGTTTAAACCAATAGGGGTCAGGTCCATAATTACAATATCATCTGCGTACATAAGGCAAGCAAAAGCACGGCCACCTATCTTTGGAGCATCCCCTTCTGTTAAGAACAAACAATCCGGTAGATCTCTTACATATAGAGAGAACAGTAGAGGTGCTAATAGGCAACCTTGCTTCAAACCATTTTCCTTAGAAATTACTGAAGATAGGCCCTGAGTTCCCCCCATTAATACCTGGCACCATGTTTGCGAGTGTAGAGAAATAACTAAGGATAACAGAGTTGAAGGCACCCCCATTTTATGTAACTTTTTCCAAATAAGTGGCCGGTCTACCTTATCGAAAGCAGTAGAAATGTCTATAAATGCTACATAGATATTTGTCCTGCGAAAGCCCGTATATTTCTCTTCTATTAGTTTCAACAAACCGATGTTGTCCAAGGTTGAATGTTTTTTCCTACACCCTGCTTGCTCAATGGGGAGGATTTTCTCCTCTACTACCCAATCAGTGAGATTCTCAAGAATACTGCAGGCAAAGATTTCCCCGCTGCGTCTAATAAGGCTATTTGTCGGTAGTTACCTGGAAGGTGTCTTTCGCCCTTTTTATACAGCGGAATTAGGATGCTACTGGACCATGACGAGGGTGTCGGCCCATACAGATAGCAATATTCAAACAGAGGGGTAAGATAAGTTGCCCATAATATTGGCTCTTTTTTTATAATTGACAAGGGGATTTCATCTGGGCCCATTGCCCCTGAAGCTCTCATTTTTTTAATCAGTCTAGCGACTTCCTCCTTAGTAGGAGCATTATTGTAAACTGACATTTTTGGGTAGTTCATTCGAAGTAAGTCGGGCCAAAAGGAATTTGAATTCGGGGAATAAAGTTCTACTAAGTGGGATTTCCATTATTCTTCATTTATTGAAATGTGAAGAGATTTAATTCTAGTACCACAACTTTCCGCAATTGTTTCCCAGTATTGTTTAGAATTATTTTTGGATGCAGCTTCTTTTAATTGAACCCATTCGTAATCTTCCTTTTTTGTTTTAAGGAGCGTTTTTTCCGTTGTCTTATCCTATTTAGTTAACCTATTAGTCTATTTTGTTCAGGGGAATGATTCAAAAATTGGGCCCTCACTAATTTGTTTAAATCCTTATTTATTTGAAGTAATGGATTAAGACCAGATCTCTGTTTAATTATTGGATGGAAGGATTTACAAGACGTGACCATACTGTTTATACTATGGCTATAAGATTCCAGCAGATTATTTTGGGGGTGATGTAAGTATTCTGTTACTCTAAGCTGCTTATCACCTATTAAAATGGTTAAAGACTCTTTTAATTTTGAAACGGCCAAAGAATTCCAGTAAATTCTGCCATTTGCTTTTTTGAAAGCTGCCGCTTTATCCTTAAAATTACAAGAGCTCTACCCAGCACAGCATAACTCTATTTTTAAACTAATTACCATATGGTCACTAAATTGATTTTCTAAAATTTCCATATTTGATAATCTAATAAAAAAATCATCCGGAGAAATTACATAATTGATAACTTAATTGCCTGAAATAGATTAGAGGTATGTGAGATTATTTTATAAGTTCCAAAATAAGAGAGAGGGGTCCTTCTCTCCAAAGGGACTGGACACCATAAATAGACACTATTTCAAAAACAAAATCCCTTTGGGTTTCTTTTAAGCATACATTTACACACTACTTTCATACCCACACAACATAATCACCATTAGTTGAATAGAAACCAAAAAATTATAATATAAAATGTTTTTATTAAGAGAATCCTTTCAGAATTCCGAAAATATAAAAAGATTTTTTTTAAACGTGTATCATCCAATATTCATACAAGTTAAAAACAACTCCGTCAAAAAACATGGGAGAAAAACACAAGCAATAATGTCATTAAGACCCAAAAGTAGCACACCAAGTGTAAATTGCAAAGATTAATGGCCCTGGTTCAACATTTTAAAAAGTTATTTTCTCCTGGTAGAACCGGTACTGCTTGGGTGCCCTTTCAACATAGAGGGATGCGTTTCGGTGGTATAGTCTGATCCACCACCTTCTTCAGGCTTACAAATATGGTTTTAGTGTCTCCCAACACAATCATCTATAAAAACATTACATAAAAAGTACATTTAGAGTCTTTTTTCTAAATCTGCATTTAGTACATCATATAGCATATTACAATTCATTGATAAAACAACATGAAACAAATCTAAAAAACATTCATATTGAAATTGTCGGCTCCATCCATGGTGATTTACATATAAATTCAAACAAATCTACTCATTCTACATTCTTAATCAAACATACTCATTAATTTTATTGTGCAATGGACCACCAAGATAGATAAAATGCTGGGGGAATACGTGTTCTCCCCTGTGAAATCTTCCTTGTCACAATAGCCTCACAGTATCCATATACTTGCGATAAGGATTTTCATATGTTCCCTATTGTTGAGAGGGGACAAAAGAGACGGAAATACACTCATATAAATGTTTTGCCTCTATTCTATAGGCCACTCATCTGATAGATATCAAAACAAAATTCTACCTTTATAAAGTGTTCTTCTGTTGACTGCACAAGAATAAAAAAGATGTATAAAGGGGTAGAGACAATCCTTCCCTGTTATCCTATAAACTGAGGGATAGTACAAAAAGAAAACAATAAATTATTAAATCTTCTTGAATTTGAAAATCACTGGATAACTAAATCAAGTGATATTGAAAAAGGTGTCTGCACTCTACCTTTTCTTAAAAATTAGTCTAGGTGTGGCCACTGGAGCAATGGCACCAAATGCGACGACCTCCTATTTTAGGTAAACTTCCCAATCACTTGTACACCACTATTAGGTGCGATTTAATGTCCTGGTCAAACCGCCAATACCTGCATGAAAATTTGCTATATTTAAGTCCTACTATCCTCGCTCTAGTGAGAATAAAAAATCGCAGCACAATCACAATAAAATGTCCCCCATCAGTTATCCATAAATTGCTGCCACATATATAGTAGCCCAATATGATAAGAGGAACTCAAAAAGACACGTGTGGCCTATTTTTATCGCACATCATTGTACTAAGCTGCTGAAGTCTGTCAGCAAACAAACAAGAATTGTTTGTTATGTGCGAAATTACAATTGATATTAACGCACAAATGCCCACCTATTACCAAAGGAGCTACTATTGGTACAAAATAAGCGCTGTTTTAATTACAAAAGGGCGCCTCATCGCTATTCATTTATTTAAGAGCCCTTCCGTAATGTTTGTTCCTTTGTTTAGGGAACAAAGGTTTGAGGTGCCTAATATACATTGATTTTTTCGTGCCATTAAAAATGGGATCATGAGGCACAGGGTCAGACTGATTTGCATATGGCCGTGTCTGATCTGGGATGGCAGAGTGGGCTAAAGAACGGTGATGGATGAAACCCAGATCTGTTGACTGGGTGTGAGTGTTTGATTGGTTCTGATGCTCCGTCCATCACCACCCCCTTTTGTACTGCTTTGTTCGCCATAAGTTGGCAGGGTATGCTCAGGCGTGAGTCCCTTGCTCACTTTGCCACTGGATTCAAGCAAGCCTGGCTGAAGACAGCTGAAATGCCAGAAACCGGTCCTAGAAAGCTTGTTTCCGGTCCAGGTAAGGCATGGCTTGGTAGTTCGGGCTGGACTGTTCCCATGAGGCACAGGGTCAGACTGATTTGCATATGGCCATGTCTGATCTGGGGTGGCAGAGTGGGCTAAAGAACGGTGATGGATCAAACCCAGATCTGTTGACTGGATGTGAGTGTTTGATTGGTTCTGATGCTCCGTCCATCACCACCCCCTTTTGTACCGCTTTGCTCGCCATAATTTGGCAGGGTATGCTCAGACGTGAGTCCCTTGCTCACTTTGCCACTGGATTCAAGCAAGCCTGGCTGAAGACGGCTGAAATGCCAGAAACCGGTCCTAGGAAGCTTGTTTCCGGTCCAGGTAAGGCATGGCTTGGCAGTTCGGGCTGGACTGTTCCCATGAGGCACAGGGTCAGACTGATTTGCATATGGCCATGTCTGATCTGGGGTGGCAGAGTGGGCTAAAGAACGGTGATGGATCAAACCCAGATCTGTTGACTGGGTGTGAGTGTTTGATTGGTTCTGATGCTCCGTCCATCCCCACCCACTTTTGTACCGCATTAAAAATGGGATAAACATCCCCTAATATTAAAACAAAGTGCTAGCATTATATTATATCTAATATCTCCCCCAGGCACCACTCTCACAGAGAGAGCTCTGAGAAGACCGCGTCCATTTTACAATCCCCTCAGTCTCAAAAAATGCCCAATAGTTTGTGTTGCTTACCGAGACTAAAAGTATCCTGACGTGCTCCTAGCTTCCTCGAGTTTCACAATTGATTCCAGAACATCTAAACAACGGCTCTTAAATACACCCGACCTGTCCTTTAGCTGGTGAGAGCATAGTCATAGAAGTCGGACTGCCGAGTTTCATAACGGCCGCCATTTTGGAAGGGACTAAAACCTCTTCCTGCAGTTTAATAAACTATATCGATTTATCTTCGAAAAGGGACTTCAAAAATGCCGTCATTTTGGAAGGGAATCAAACTTCTTCCTGAGGTATAGTAAAATATATCAAAATATCTTGTTTTTGAAATAGTGTCTATTTCTGGTGTCCTGTCCCTTTGGAGAGAAAGACCCCTCTCTCTTATTTTGGAATTTGTGCACGGTCCGTTTGGACTGGAGAGTGTTGGGTGGGAGCCCCGTCTATTTTGAATATTATTACCGAATACTTGTCCCAGCTTCGTTAGGGGAATGGACCAGTTTAAGACCTTCGGGTTTAGCGAAGATGAGTACAATAGGATAATTAATACCAAGAAGGGCAAGAAATTTACGGTTATTGCTGTAAAGGGAGAACAATGGGGCACTCTGCTTAACCTTAAAAAGAAATTGAAAAGAACAGAGGCCCATGCCGAGTTTCTAATTGAACAGGTTAAATCCGGGGTTATACCAATTGGGTTACAGGTACGGAATGAACCCATTTGTATATAGAAAACATAAAGTTCCTTGAGATCTGGACCCAAATTTCAAATCGCTGCAGCCGTGACTGGATGCTTCTCATAATAGAGACAGCCCAGGAAATAATTATCATAGAAAGGGAGGCTATAGAAAAACTGGAATTGGAGCTTAAAGATAAGACAGCTATTGATGATGCTAAACTTAAGTTGGAAGAAATTAACAAGGATGTAGATGGATATAAAGATTACTTAACGAACAAGAAAACTAATAAACTTAAGAAAGACATCAATAGGTTAGCCAAGGGCTTGCCTATCCATACCTCAAAGATAATTATTATGAGCAAACAAATGATCAGGGCTGGGACAACAACTCTTCTAGAAGACCCAGGTATACATGGGGAGGCAGGAAGCAAATAACATTCTCCAAAACCTCTGGCTCTAGCAGCGAAGAAGAATACACACAGAGGGAAGAAAATGGCAGAGTTCCAACAGAAGAACAAGGGTTATTTTTAGAACAAAGAAACAGAAGGGGCAGATACAATGGGAACCAGGCGAGTGGTCAACCAGTTCACAACCTCCGCAGGAATATATGCTAACCAGGCGCCAGAGATATTGGCGATAGACATGATACCTATTATTAACTTATCAAGTAGATCCTTGAGCAAAAGTGAAATGGAGGTGTTGGGTAAAGGTTTTAGTTTTGTTCCTACAGCAAAAGTTAATAGGTTTCAATTAGAAAGGGACCTTAGATCATTTTTTAGAAAGATTAGGTTGAGAAGATTCTTTGAAGATAGACCAGTGAGAGAGTCCCATAATGTTACTGGCCATAGACCAAAATCCATCTTCACTCCGTCCCTAGCCCAAGTGGGAAGTAATATAGAGACTTTTGAAAGAGTGGTGGAAATCGATATTCAAAACATAATCAAAAAAGAATTTTCTAATGCACAAAACTTAGATAGGGCACATAGAATAGCCATCAGTACCCTTAAAGAAGATTGTTCAATAACAATCAAACCTGCCGATAAAGGCAGGGGTGTGGTGATATTCGATACCCAGGACTAGGAAAATAGGATGTTGAAGCTTTTAAATGTTCAAGCACACTATGAGAAGGTACAGGAGAGGGAACACTCAATTTTGAGACAGAAGTGTAGTGACCTCTTGGAGAAAGCCAACAATCAAGAACGGATTTGCGAGGAGGAATTCAGATTCCTCTACAACAATAATCCTAAGATTCCGGGGATGTATGGTTTGCCAAAAGTGCATAAGGACCATGAGAACCCCCCTAAGCGACCGAATGTCAGTTGCTTGGTTTCTTTGTTAGAACCACTATGCAAATATATTGATTTTTTTCTGAAACCTCTGGTGAGCCAACTTAAATCTTATGTGAGAGACTCCACCCATATTATCAGTATGGTGGAAAATAAACTCTTCTGTAAGGAAACTCAATGTCTAGTGACCCTAGACTTTGAGGCCTAATACACTAATACCACAACAATCCACCAAGGAGGTAATACATGAGATTCTTGAAAACACAGATATGGAGGGAGTCAATTTAGAATTTATTGTTTATTGTGGAGTGCACAAATATGGTGTTGAAGAACAACATTTTTCTTTTTAAAGACCAGCTATTTCGCCAAAAGAAAGGGACCAGTATGGGCGCAACCTGCGCTTCTAGTCTAGCGTGTTTGTACGTTGGAGAATTTGAGAAACATCATATTTATAATGAGCTGGCACCCTTTCCTGAGAACATCTGCGAATGGCATTGCTTTATTGATGATGTATTCTTTATATGGGATGGCCCTATGGAATCACTAGAAGAATTTCTCAGCTAGTTGAATCTGGGGGATAACAATCTCAGATTTACTGCCCATTGTAGTAAAGACAGTGTAGATTATTTGGATATTACCATCAGGACAGAGGGTGGAAAACTGAAAGTGGAATTATATACTAAACCTATTGATAAAAACACTCTACTCCACTATTCCAGTTTCCACCCAAAGTCTCAGAAGGATAATATACCATTTAGTCAATTTCTCCGCCTTCGGAGAAATTGTACAGAACTGGATGACATTCATAAACACTCTGAAGTCTTAAACAAACTGAGAGACAGAGGATATCCTAAGAAGCTGATATCTCATTCATTCAAAACAGCCGGATTCATCAACCGGGAGGCAATGTTTGAGGGACCCAAGAACTCTAAGAAGATGACCAAAGTAGTGTTTGTTAGCCAGTTTTATGAGATCAGCAACAAATTAAAAGATGTCATTAACAGACACTGGAACATATTAAATGATGATGAAGGTGTCGGATTAGAGAAACCCTTATTTGCATACAAAAGAAATATAAACCTAAGCAACCAGCGGATTCATACATATAGGGAGGAACCAGTCAACAAACAGAGAACTATTGATAACTCCATAGTGAAGGGGAACACCAGATATGGTAATTGCTCTTTATATCCACAATGTATTGTGGTGAAAGAACTACAACATAATGGCAGAACCATAGTGGCGCACACGTTAAACAACTGTCGTAGCAAAACTGTTATCTACCTACTTAGATGTCCCTGCGGCCATGCTTACGTGGGGGAGACTGGTTGAGAATTGAGGAAACGTCTATTAGAGCATAGATCTGCCATTAAAACTAAGAAATTGAATGCACCATTGGTAGCACACTATATAGAACAGGGGCACAAAGAGACGGAGTTTGAATGGTACATTTTAGAAAAAGTAACCATGAACAGAAGAGGGGGCAACATGGAAGACAAAAGGAAAGTTAGAGAGCAATGGTACATTTCTATCTTAAATACCATTAGACAGGGACTCAATTCACGAGAGGAATGGGAGAAATTAATAAAATAAATGTAGTTCTTGATATAAGATGACTAGAATGGACCACCTGATAGAGTGTTCCCAATCATTGGAATACTTGAATACTTTCAGCCAGTTCCAAGATGGAGGCAGGAGGCAGGCATTAAATAACAGCCAACTTGCCTTTGGCTTGTATTTACAATGATCTATATTAGTATACTAATAAAACCACTCCAAAATGTATTATGTTTATGTAACTGAAGTGCCTTTGGCATCTATCTTTAACAATCCATATCTAGTACACGATTAAAACTACACTGGGTTATTATATTCATGTAGCTAGAGCGTGGTAAGTCCTTCTGAAGTCTCTTTTCGAAGATATCTCAATATATTTTACTATACCTCAGGAAGAAGTTTGATTCCCTTCCAAAATTGCGGCATTTTTTAAGTCCCTTTTTGAAGATATATTGATATAGTTTATTAAACTGCAGGAAGAGGTTTTAGTCCCTTCCAAAAGGCGGCCATCATGAAACACGGCAGTCCGCCTTCTATGACTATGCTCTCACCAGCTGAAGGACAGGTTGGGTGTATTTAAGAGCTGTTGTTTAGATGCTCTGGAATCTATTGTGAAACTCAAGGAAGTTAGGAGCACGTCTTTTTTGTCCCGGTAAGCAACACAAACTATTGGGCATTTTTTGAGACTCAGGGGATTGTAAAACAGACGCAGTCTTCTCAGAGTTCTCTCTGTGTGAGTGGTCCCTGGGGAAGACATTAGATATAATAATGATGTGTGATAAAAATAGGTCTTTTTGAGTTCCTCTTATCATATTGGACTACTATATATGTGGCAGCAATTTATGGATAACTGATGGGGGACACTTTTATTGTGATTGTGCTACGATTTTTTTTATTCTCACTAGAACGAGGATAGTAGGACTTAAATATAGAAATGTTTCATGCAGGTATTGGCGGTTTGACCAGGACATTAAATCGCACCTAATAGTGGTGTACCAGTGATTGGGAAGTTTACCTAAAATAGGAGTATGTCGCATTTGGTGCCATAGCTCCAGTGGCCACACCTAGACTAATTTTTAACAAAAGGTAGATTGCAGACACCTTTTTCAATATTAATTGATTTAGTTATCAAGTGATTTTCAAATACATAAGATTTAATAATTTATTGCTTTCTTTTTGTACTATCCCTCAATTTATAGGATAACAGGGAAGGATTGTCTCTTCCCCTTTATATATCTTTTTTATTCTTGTGCAGTCAACAGAAGAACACTTTATAAAGGCAGAATTTTGTTTTAATATCTATCAGATGAGTGGCCTATAGAATATAGGCAAAACATTTATATCTGTGTATTTCCTTCTCTTTTGTCCCCGCTCACCAATAGGCAACATATGAAAATCCTAATAGCAAGTATATTGATACTGTGAGGCTATTGTGAGAAGGAAGATTTCACAGGGGAGAACACAGATTTCCCCAGCATTTTATCTATCTTGGTGCGTAATACCATTGCACAATAAAATTAATGAGTATGTTTGATTAAGAATGTAGAATGAGTAGGTTTGTTTGAATTTATATGTGAATCACCATGGATTGGGCCAAAAATTTTAATATTAATGTTTTTTAGATTTGTTTCATGTTGTTTTATCAATGAATTGTAATATGCTATATGATGTACTCAATGCAGATTTAGAAAAAAGACTCTAGATGATTGTGTTGGGAGACACTAAAACCATATTTGTAAGCCTGAAGAAGGTGGTGTATCATATTATAGCACCGAAACGCGTCGCTCTATGTTGAAAGGGCACACAAGCAGTATGGTTCTACCAGGAGAAAATAACTTTTTAAAGTGTTGAGCCTGGGCCATTAATCTTTGCAATTTTCACTTGGTGTGCTACTTTTGGGTCTTGATGACATTATTGCTTGTGATTTTCTCCCATGTTTTTTGACTGAGTTGTTTTTAACTTGTATGAATATTGGATGATATACATGTTTTAAAAAAACCCTTAATATTTTCTGAACTCTGAAAGGATCCTGTTAATAAAAACATTTTATATTGTAATTTTTTGGTTTCTATTCAACTACTGGTGATTATGTTGTGTGGGTATCAAAGTAGTGTGTAAATGTATGCCTAAAGAAACCCAAAGGGATTTTGTTTTTGAAATGGGGATTATTTTATAAGACCATTTAAGGCTTGATCTAAGCAAAATGGCGATGCCTCCTTTCACATGTCCCCTGCTCACCGGAGAAGCAGGGCTGCTCAGCACATAGTAATCTTCCATGGACCAATTCGTAATAATCCAGGACTCTTGAATACATATTATGTTGGCGTTCTGTTCTTTCAAGAACAGCCATTTGTTTTTACTTGTCCTTAAGCCGGCTGCGTTCCTGGAGACCAATTTCAGGCCCCTGCTAGGAAGAGTTCCCAAACCTTTGGCCAACTGAACTCTTTGTATTCAGGGCCCCTGCCACCCAACTCCATTTCTTGTTTTCATCGTCTACAGAGAGTACTCCGCCACTCTTTTTCTCTGGTTGGAGGGAGGCCCTCCTTCCATACTTACCGAGAGAGATCTGCAATACCCTTTCTCTTTCCAAATGGTGAGCATCAAGAGACGATACATCTTCTGTGGTGGGAAGCTGCCTATTAATTGACTCTTTTTCAGGGGCTTTATCCTCATTGGGGACCAGAACATCAATACCACAGCACCGTAGTTTATCAGAATTTGAGATAATTAAATGGGACATCACCTTAGACCCAAACATCACTCTGGCACCTCCAAGATTGCCATATTTTAGAAATTGAACCAAAGCCAAATCACTACTCTCTATCATTTTTAAATCCTATATTTCAGCGAAACAACTCAATAAATAAGACCTGTTCATATATAGCTCATAATCAAAATTAAAACGAAATCCAAAAAAAGGGGTACTGAGGGCTGAATGCTAACATAATAGTCTCCCTTAGACAATTTTCTAGGATTATAAATCACATCACTGCCAGTAGCGGACGAAAATAATACCGGGTCAGGATTCAAACGACATTTTGCACTTTCTGCAGTACTTAAATCTGTGGAAGTGGCTTCTTGTGACACCAAGATTGCAGTACTGGAGTTCAGCTGAAGTGGATTAGAGTCCGTTGGCGTAATTTCCACTTGAACTTCTACCCTCTTCCGATCTTTTACAGCAGGGATCGGAGGCAAAGATAGATTTATATTAGGGTCAAAATGGATTTGTTTGGCCCTTTTCTTCTTAATCCTCCGGGTATTTCCTCTTTTTGTTTTCTTCTTTCCACTAGCGGATTTTCCTTCGTTTTTTAAGGCCTTCTCTTCTGGTGAAATATGATCAGATGTTAGTTCCTTCATGGTAAGATGATCAATTTTATGAATCCCTGTTTTAAAAAAAATAATTGGATCGACTTTACATTCTGCATTAGCTTTGTCCTTTCCTGTAATTGGGAAAGGTGAATTAACAAGGGGCGACATAAAGGCCTCAGGCTCAAAAAATTGTTGTAGCGAAAAGAGCTGGGATTCATCAAACAAGTCCACACTTTCTTTATCTTTATGTTTTGAGGAACCAAGGGACATGTCCACCTGAGTACCAAAGTCTCGATAGTTTAGATTTGTAACAAAGCTCGTTTGAGTAGATTTCATTAGGTTCAAATTAGATACCTGTGGATATAGAGAAGGTGTCTTTAAACAAAAGTTTGACTTATCAGATAAAGGAAGAGAAGCCTTGCTGATTGGCTGAATGTGGTCTGAAGATATTGATTTGGTCAAAGACAAAAGAGAATCCAAGATATAATCAGAATTGTTTACGTATCTTTCCATAGGAGCTAAGATAGAAGATAAAACTATTTCCAGACAAAATAAGGATTCCGACATCAATATTTTATCATCAGACTCCTTAATTGGGGGGTCAAAGTCCAAATGCAAATCAGTAGTGATAGAAGCTCTTGAGCTTATTGAATCCGCTCCGCTAGGCGTGCTACTGAAAAGTAGCATTTTAATGGAAGAATCAGGGAGGTGAACTTGAGAGTTTGGAAGATGTGAGATATCAGAAGTACATGGCTTAGGTAATTGCGAAGCCCTCAAGGAGTGATTTAAATTAATATTTAAGTCAGGTAGTGTAAAATTCTCCAATATAAGGTCATCCGCTCTAGATTCAGAACATAAATCAATAATGGAAGGAGATACGCTATTTTCAGTAGAGTGAATAGTATAGATTTCATGTGAAGAGCCTTCCACTCTGATTTCAGGACTTACCGCATCTCTTACCCCAACCATTCGATTTCCAGGAGAAGAAACGGTAGCTAGGGGTGTAGATTCCACTTCTCCTTCTACCTTTTGGGGTAGAGGTTCAGACTTAGGCTCCATATTTGCCTCCTTATTTTGACTTAGGTCTTTTTTGAAAAAGGTGGAAATGGCATTAAATCCTTTTAGAGTATTTATCTGTACTGACTTATTCCTCAGAGGGTTGGCTTTGGTTTTTTACATGCTCTTATAAATACCGATTTCCCTGAGCATAGTTTTTTTTTGCGGTCATAGTTCTAGATAAAGCTCAAATTGAATCATAGGAGACGGGTAGGGCTTCGACAAACTTCAGCTTCAGTTGTCTGGTGGACACTCTGGCAACGACTTGCAACAGCTGTGGGCTGTAGGGTTGTATAGCGGTGAGACTGCTACGTCTGTGAGCTGTAGGGCTGTATAGCGATGAAACTGCTACCCTGTAGGGTCAACCAGGATTATACCTCCGAGAGGGAGAGAGAGAGAGAGAGAAGGGCACACTAGCGAGCCGCGCCCAACCTAGTTGTGCCGCTTCTGCGGACTCCCCTGGGCACAACACTCAGCGGCCCCTGCTAATGGGGCCGCACTCTCACCCCGCGCCTTCCTGAGGTTTCCTGGCAAGCTGCAAAACGTGGGAACGGACTTTCACACCAAGGAATTGCTCCTGCGCTCAGTTTCAAGCATTAACAATGGGAATGTTCAAAGCAGTGCAGTAGGGCACACAGCGGGGCGTACAGGTGAGACACCGGCTGCCCCTTAGTCTGTTTTCTACTCTGTGTTTGAGCTGCCTCTGCGAGGGCACGTTCTTGCTGCAATAGCTGCGGTGGCTGTTCTTGTACTTGCTGCACTTGTTGCTGCCGCACTCGCTGCTTGCCACTGCCACTTACCGCAGACGCGGAGGCACAACAGGGCTCTTTTATCCCTTGTGGGTCCTGTGGCAAGGCTCTTCACCTCCGTAGGTGATGGGGGTGTGGAGCTGTAAAGCGGCTATAATGGCTTGCAAATGAACGTGGTCTACCACTCTGTACCGCTCTACGTCCCTCCACACCGCTGCAGTCGCTCTGTGGTCAGAAGTCTACTTTCCGCAGTCTGTGCCCCACTGCCACGCGTCTGACCGTGGCTCGGGGCTCGCGGCCTGTTAGCCCCCTAGTTGATCGACACCAGACCCCCAGCGTCTGAAAATCAATGGGGAGCCGAGGCCGGTGCTAAGGGAGTAAACAGCTTCGGCGTCCCGCTCGTTCCCTCCTCGCGTCCTCCTGCTTGCGATGCAGCCAAAACAAAGGCGCGGCAACTGGAATCTGAAATCTCGGAGTCAGCTCAGCAACCAACAACCATGTCTCCTTAATTGTCCTTCATCCCAATGTGTATGCAGCTTAATTGCCCTTCACCCCAATGGGTATCTGCTGAGGGTATTGACAAGAACAAAGAGTAACAGAATCGTGTAAATAAGCCTACTTTGCCCTACGTTTTGACATATGACCAATAGCCATGTTGTGGAAGATTGATGGAGTGCCACAGACATGACATTGGAAAGCAGACTCACTAGGTGAGTGCTAGAGAAGCAAGTGGTGTGGATGCAAAAGAGGAGAAGAATTTCATCTCACATAACCGAGTGAGATGAATTTCCCCTGAAGATGACAAAGATGAAATTAGACTCCGTTGAGATGCAATAAAAACTGAACCCAGAATTGAGCTGCTAGACAACTATAAATTAAGGGGTCCCCCACATTGCTAACCTCACTATGAGTAGACACTGTAGTTCATGTGTGGTGTTTTTACAGGAGAACTTAATGTGACATTCTTCCTGTAACACTGATAGTTGAGAGATGCTGTAAGGGTCAGCACTTGTGTTGCATACACCCTATAATACTAATTGTCCATGACTGTGTGTAAACCATTGTTATTGCTGTTCTGTAATGAGCTGTTATATACGATGAGATACATTACCAAACTTTCCTTAAACTGTATTATATAACTCTTTGCTCAAGAGGCCTTTGCCTAAATTTATATGTGCTTTTTGATATGCGTACCACGTTTCATTTTGATATGGAAATGAAATAAAAAAAGCTAATAAACATTTTAAAAAATGTTGGTACACCTTGCCGACATAGGTCTGCAGCTTTCCTCACTGAATCAGTGTTTCTTGCATTTTCTGGGTCACATCCCATCTTTAAAGCCCTTGGTTCTCTGCTTCTATGAACTGGCTCCCTGCAGAATGTATGTTATTCAAGGAGTTCCGCTGACCAGGACCTGGAGAGTTCATTGCACTTGCACTTCCGACTTTGAGTTTTTTTTGCCATTTCAGGGAGAGATCCACCCATTCGGATCCCTTGCTGGTGTTGGCCTCGCTGCATCTCCTATGATGTGCTTGCTCTGTTCTGTGCCAAGGTTCAGTTCCGAGTTTAGGTGGTGTTAGCCTCAGTGCTCTCACCAGGCTGTTTGGTGCCTGTGCATGAGCTCGGCCTTTTTATCTCTTCTAGTGACTTTCTTGAAGATGGGTGTTCCTTCCCACCATCCTTGAATGTAGCTGCCTTAGCTTTCCATGGTTGGCAGCAGTGTTTCTTTAGGAATGCTATGGTTCCTTTTTCTGAGGGGGTTGGAGGCATGGGCTCTCGAGCCTAGGGCTCTCGCTGTCTCCTCCTGTGTAAGTCACTTCCTTTCTGATGGACACATCTACCTGTGGATTCATCACCTTTTGAATATCCCAATGTGCCAACATTCCACTGAAACTTTTTTTTACAGCTCTCCCATGTCGACGAGGACGTCATAATGCCATGGCTTCGCAACCGACTTGACATGACATCATCAAAGCCATAAGAAGCCCTTGTCGGCGTACAGATGCCAGTTCCTTTTATTCACGCCTTCGACGCATAACATTTTTTTTCTACTCTCCGTTAGTGTAGCAGTTTTGTGTTTTGTATGCTATAACGTTGTTGCAAAGGACAAGGTCTCCGCTGAGGAAGTCCAAATTCAAGCTCGGCATGGAATGTGAAGGGCAGATGTCAATTACTGACCTGCATGATGACTGTCTTTGGTGTCCTCGTTCAGAACATGAAGTCGACTCCTGTTCTTCCTGTCAGATGAATTCAAAGGCATTGGAGGAGAGAGAGGTGAAGCTTTTTATGGCCAAAATAAGACATGACAAAAGAGGGCATCGGAAGTCTTGTCCTAGATCGGAATCGCTGTTTCCCCACTCTTCTAAAACAAGCACAAGAAGAAGTGGCATCATGGTTCTCAACGTTGCTCTTCAAAGGATGTTTCCCCAAAGTCAGTGTCCCCGGCTCCGGGATCCATGAACAAAGAGGTGAGATTTCTCTGACTCCATCTCCACGGGTGGCTCAGGCGTCTTCTCTGAGTCCAAGAGCAGTGACTCCGCCTGGGAGTCTGGAGCCGGTACCAGATCTTCCTCCGCCTTCACCTTGGTTTGTGCCTCCTAGGCAGGAGCTGGAGTATCAAGTGTTCCTGACTCCGTAAAATTTCCTTAAAGCTATGTACAACATTTTTGCAAGGGCTGGGACTCCATCTAGTGCGCCTGCGGGCCCCATGGACCCACTTGCTTATTCTTTAGGAGGTTTTCCGGCACACTACCAGCAGGCGACGTTCCTGCCATTTATGCTGATGACGCTATTGAACTAGCCTCTACTGATGCCAAGAAGGGCGACGCCATCAGCAGTAGAAGAGGTGCGTCAGGAATTCCTGGCACCGGTTGTGCCCTCTCTGGTGTCAGATGAACCCGGGTCAGCTCCACGTCAATCTGCTCCAGTTTCTCATCCATCCAAGCGGGCGAAATTGCCAACGTCGCCAACACCGCCTCCACCTGCGCAGATGTTGAAATTGAGGTCTCGAAAAGATGCCCAGAGATTTTTGGAGGAGGAACAGTACTTGTTTGAAGAAAATCAGGATCTGAAGGAAGGGGAGATATTGTCCTTGGATCCTGAGTTTGAAGGCTTGAAGGTGGCAAGTGGCCATGATACTTTACCGGAGTGGGAGTTGATGTCCCCAAAGGGTATTGACCACCAGAGGTCACATCCTATCATTCTGTGATCAGAAAAGTGGCAGAGATGCTAGCATTGACGTCTACAGACCTGAAATCGAATTTGTTAATGGAGGTGCTTCATTCGTCCACGTCCTCATCTTAGCCTTTGTTACCTTTTAATGATGCCCTCGCTGATCCTATTCTTGAAGTTCAACAGCAGCTATGTCATCGGCAGCAGTGTCTTAATCTAGTGCAAGACGGTTCAAGCCTGCTCCAGGTGACCCACTGTTTTTATCGATGCATCCTGCCCGAGAGTGTGGTGGTACAAGCGTCCTGCTTTTCAAAGTTGACACCTGTTTCTTTTCCTACGACTCCTGCTGATAGGAAGTCTAAAAGGATGGAGAAGTCCTCAAAGAAGGTTTTCTCTTCTGGTAGAATAGCTCTGAAGTCTACCAATGCAACATGTATGTTAGGATGTTATATCCATGCATTGATGAAGTCAGCCAAGGAGGTGGTTCCGCAGTTGCCGGATGATCTTCAAGGACATTTTTCAGAGTTGTTGAATGACAGCCAGGCTGCTGCCCGCCAGGAAATTCAGTCTGGCTTTGACACTGCAGACTCAGTTGCAAGGGTGATGGGGTCTTCTGTTGCCAGAAAGAGACATGCTTTGCTTAGAGGGTCTGGCTTCTCACTGATGTTCAAGCAACATTGTTGGATTTGCCATTTGATGGTTCACTGATGTTTAGTGCAAAAGCTGATTATACCTTGGAGACGGCGAGGCTGTTGGGCCTTAAAACATAGCCTAACTACTATGGGCAGTTTTGCAGGTTCCGGAGGTTTGGCTGGAACTTATCTTTTCAAGGCAGAAGCCAATATTAGCTGCAGCAGCAGGCATCCAATCCCCTCTATTTAGGTTGGGGGGAGCAGTGACAGACAAAGTGGAGCTGCCCATCAGCCCTCTTCCACTTCTTCCTCTCTGGCCAATGTCGCAGGAAAGCAGCCATATTTCCACCATCTTGGAGCATGCTTGTCCAGTGGGAGAATGATCGACCTATTTTCTACCTCAATGGAGATCTGTTACTATAGATCTTTGGGTTTTGGACATTGTGGAAAATGGGTTTCTCCCACCTTTTCCTCCCCAATAGGGCTTATGTTCAGAAGAACATCTTCTGCTCCTCCGAAAGGAGGTTCAGATTTTGCTTCAGAAGGGTGCAGTGGAGTTGTTTCCAGAGCAGGAACAGGGTCAGGGACGCTATTCCCGGTATTTCCTGATTCCTAAAAAGGACGGTAGCGTGTGACCGATCCTTGACCTCAGAATTTTGAACTGGTTCCTCAAGCAGGACAAGTTCAAGATGCTGACCCCTGCACAAGTACTTCTTACGCTGGAGAAGGAAGACTGGATGGTTTCGATCGATTTGCAGGATGTATATTTTCACATACTCATTCTTACCTGGTCGATTGGCTGATCAAAGCCACGACTCCAGAGTTGGTGTTGCATCATTTGCAGTTGAAAATGCAGTTGTTGTTCAATGTGGGTTATATTATCAACGTACAGCCCTGTCAACGCACACTGTTCATAGGGGAAGTACTGGACACTATGGTGAATCGGGCCTACCCACCTGCCCAGAGGATTCCAGTCCTCAAGTTCTTACACCTGTTGGTCTGATGGCCTCCTGCATTCTGTTGGTCACCCATGCATGCTGGCACATGAGGGCCCTCCAATGGTACCTCTGCAGGCAGTGGTTTCAACACAACAGGGATCTCAAAGAGTTGGTCTGGATCGCCAGAGACACTGCAGTATATTTACAATAGGGAGGTGTGTCCGGCAATCTGTCCAGAGGAAAGCTGTTCCACCTTCCACCTTTGGTGGCCACAGTGATAATGGATCCCTCCACTCTAGATCATTTGGGGGATCTGGAGATCAAAGGTCTTTGGTCTACAGAGGCAAGATTGTTGCATATCATCCTTCTGGAATTGCTGGTGTTACGATTGGCTCTCAAGGAGGAATCCCTTCCCTTTGTGGTCAGTCAGTTCAAGTCTTGTCAGACAATACTACTGCGATGTTGGACAAACACAAACAGGGAGGAGTAGGTTTGTATCCTCTCTGCAAAGTGCCTATGCAACTCTGGTCCTGAACTCGGGACCATCAGATGTGCCTCTTGGCTAATAACTTAGCCGGAGTTCTGAACATGCGTGTGGACAGTCTCAGTAGACACTTTTCTGCCGCTCACAAGTGGCATGTCCATCCGGAAGTGGTACAACACATTTTTGGGATACGGGGGACTCCTCAGATAGACCTATTTGCCACTCAAGAGAACGCACAGTGCCCGTCGTTCTGCAGCCTTCAGTATACGTTGCAGGGAGATCTGGGAGGGGCTCTTTCAAATGGACTGGGGTGCCCAGCAGTTTTATGCGTTTCCGCCCATGCCCATGATTCCTCGGGTTTTGAGGAAGATTCACCAAGACTGGGCCCAAGTCATATTAATGGCCCGGATTGGCCGCAAAGAGTATGGTATGCAGACCTTCTTCACCTCTCTCTGTGCCCATCGCTCAGTCTCCCTCACAGTAAAGACCTCCTCTTGCAGTCGCAGGGGCAGATTCTACACCCTCACCTCCCGAGCCTGCACCTACATGCCTGGAGATTGAACAGGGCAACCTGTGTTCTTTTTCTCTTCCTCCTTATGTGATGCATGTTATACTATCGGCCAGAAGACACTCCACCAAGTCGGTTTATTCTGGCAGATGGGGGGGAAGTTTGTAAAGTGGTGTGAAGAAAATTCCATTGGCCCTTTGAAAGTCCTTTTATCTGACATTTTACACTTTGCATTGTCCCTAGCGCAGCAAGGTTGTGCAGTTGCAGCGGTTAATGGGTATTTGTTGGCCCTTTCGGCATTCCTCTGCTTAGCGGACCAACCTTTCCTTCTTAAGTCCCATAAAGTGTGAAGGTTCATTAACGGACTTTCTAACAAGTTCCCTCCCATTCTGTTTAATATACCTCAGTGGGATATTAATTTGGTGTTTAACTTTCTTATGGGTGCTCCATTTGAACCCTTACATAGTTGTGCTTTAAGGTTGCTTACTTTCAAAACAATTTTTCTAGTTGCCATAACGTGGGCGGTGCGTGTTAATGAATTGCAGGCTATAAGTATGAAACCTCCTTTCACAACATTCTGTGCAGACAAGTTGATATTGAGAACCAGGGTTGTTTTCCTGCCAAAGATGGTTACTCCCTTCCACTTGGGCCAGTCCATCAACCTTCCTACCTTCTATCCTCCTCCACATCCTTCTAAAGAGGATTGAAGACTTCATTGGTTGGACCCTAAAAGAGCTGTGAGCTTTTATGTGGACAGAACTTGAGATCTCCTGCTGGATAATCAGCTGTTTTTGGCTATGTGGGGAAGATGAAAGGAACAGCAGAGCATAAGATGGCATTGTCCTTATGGATTATCCTATGCATCAAGTTCTGCCACACCAAGGCTAACAAGGAGCCACCTGAAATTATTAGAGCTCATTCTACTAGAGCTAAGTCTTCTACTTATACTTTGGCTAGCGGTATCCCTGTGGTTGACAATTGCAAAGAGGCAACTTGGGCTTCCCGCCACACTTTTGGTAAGCACTATTGTTCAGAATCTAAAGTGAGGCGGGACGTCACTTTGCCCGCTCAGTGTTGCAGAATTTTTTGATATAGGCAGACAGACACTCACCTACGAGTGTGCGATTGCTTAGGGAATCTTTTCAAAAGTTGAGGAATCCACTGGAGATGTATCCATGCGAATAACAAGTTACATAGCTTCGGTAACGCTTTTTCTGGTGGATACAGTATCCACCTGTGGATTCCTCACTGACCCACCCGCCTCCCTGTTACTTGTCTGCATATACCAAATACAAAGGTATTTGTATGCTATTTATACTTCTGAATATATATATATATATATATATGACGAGATTCCGCCTGGAACACTCCTGCACGCCAACTATCCTGGAGGAGAGCGGGAACAAACAGAAACCGACCCTGATAGCGAGTGAGTAGATTTTCTTTATTCAAATTCACAGCACCGCCTGCATGACGCGTTTCAGCCTCCCCAGAGGCCTTGATCACATGACGATATATATATATATATATATATGTACGCACAAGGTTGCCCTCTCAGAGTTGCCACACAAGGAGGGTTTCCAGCATATATATATTTGTGTTTCCAAAAGTTTCCCAGCTTTAAGGACGCACTCCACAGCAGGTAGGTTTCACACCCTTTATTTGCAGATGAAAGTGAAGTTGCATTCCGACCTTTTTCAATCCTCCTGCCTGACGCGTTTCAAAGCTCTTCTGCTTCTTTTTTAAAGGCATCCGTGATTACACAGCAATGTTCCTTGAACACAGTATTCTGCGTGCTCCTGCATTTATAGGCTTCCAAGGACAAATGAAGCCCTCCAGACTCAGCAGCGCAATGAATTGGGAAGGTGAAATTCCATTCCGAGGCCCACTGGAGGGCTTAATTTGTCCTTGGAAGTAACGTGAATCACACAGAACCTACTGGAAGGTACAATTAATTGCCTAAATATGACCACAAGTACCAGCGTGCAACAGTAAATTTAAATCCATTAAACAAGGCACACCGGAAGCCTATAAATGAAGGAGCACGCAGAATACTGTGTTCAAGGAACATTGCTGTGTAATCACGGATGCCTTTGAAAAAGAAGCAGAAGAGCTTTGAAACGCGTCAGGCAGGAGGATTGAAAAAGGTCGGAATGCAACTTCACTTTCATCTGCAAATAAAGGGTGTGAAACCTACCTGCTGTGGAGTGCGTCCTTAAAGCTGGGAAACTTTTGGAAACATATATATATATATATATATATATATATATATATATATATATATATATATTTAAGTCTTTTATTTGAGACCTACCATGTGCTTCTACATGGATACTGTTGGTTTCACCGGTTCGCCTCAAAGGCACGAAAAACAAGCATTTGCATTCCAATAGGTCTCGCATTACTGATAGTTTGAGGCATTGGTGATGCAAATAATAATGCAATGCCAATAGCTCATGCTTTCAGTAATGCGAGACCTAGTGCATTGCAAGTGATTGCATAGTGAGCCAGGAACCAGCATTGTATGTCTCAGTGCAGTACCGCAAGCTGCTCCTAAAGCTCCCTAGTGAGCAAGGCACCAGCTCTGCATATCTAGGTGCAGTACCGCAAGCTGTTCCTTGAGGTCCCTAGTGATCAAGGCACCAGCACTGCTTGTCTAGGTTCAGCACCGCAAGCAGGCCCTAGAGGTCCCTAGTGAGCATCATAAACTTTGAATATATGGTAAATCCACCCTACCCATAATGCATTGCATGCAAGACAGTACCACGAGTACATTTAAATAGATATGTCCATATATACAATTAGTAGCTTTGATATGTGACAAAAGAATTATATTATTTCTCTATGTGGAGCTGATGGGGGAAATGTATAGAAGGTCTAATATGAATGTGAGATATGGTAGGTGCAGTACCGCAAGCTGCTCCTAGAGATCCCTAGTGAGCAAGGCACCAGCGGTGCTAGTACCGCAAGCTGCTCCTAGGGGTCCCTAGTAAGCAAGGCACCAGCACTGCCAGTACTGCAAGCTGCTCCTAGAGGTGCCTAGTACGCTTCACAAACCTTTGGTCACATATGGTACTCCCATAATGCATTGCAGGCAAGACAGTACATTCAAATAGTTATGTCCATATATACAATTAATAGCTTTGAAATGTGAAAAAACAATAATTATATTAATTCCGTATTAGGTTGTACTCTATGTGGAGCTGAAAAAGGAAATTTATTAAAGGTCTAATATAAATGTGAGATGTGTAGGTGCAGTACCGCAAGCTACGCCTAGAGGTCCCGAGTGAGCATCATAAACCTTGAAGATATGGTAAATCCACTGTTTCATGTCCATCAATTGGCTGAAGTATTTTTTCGCTGTTGACACCACATATAGGTGAAGAAGCTGGCCCTTCAGATGTTTCCAAACACCCATCAGAATTGAGAGGTGCGGTATAACCGCAACTCGCCTTTGATGCGGCGTCATGACGTAAATGATCCGTAGTTGTACATCCCCACAATGGCCTTCATCACCTACATCTTGCTTGCTGGGATGGTTCTGGGGATACAGCAAAGGTTCTCTCCAGATGTGCTAGGGCTTTGTGCCAGTACAACACTCTTTTGGGTCATTATTGAAGTGTTTGCCCTCCTCTTCAGCTTGTACCTGGTGACTGTGCAAAGTGATCTCACAACATATAACCTTCTTGCCTACAGCGGCTACAAATATGTAGGGATGATACTTTCAGTTCTCAGTGGGCTGATCTTCGGCACTGATGGATATTATGTCACTCTGGCTTGGACCTCCTGTGCCCTCATGTACTTCACAGTACGCTGCTTGAGGATGAAGATTCTCTCCACCATGACAGAAGACGGCCTTGATGCCAGTGAAAGCCACAGCTCCAGAAACCGCCTTCGGATGTACATCACCTTGGCCGCGGCTGCCTTCTAACCCTTAATAATCTACTAGCTGACCTATCACCTTGTTCGATGAGTCAGGCGAGCTGACAGTGGAGAGGCTATGGGAGCCAGACTGGCAGCAGAAATATGTTTTCAGCTTTGCAATATGGCATATGGTGTTCTCGGACAGAAGTGAAAGTGCCATGGGGAAGGTACAGCCATCCCACCCAAGGGGCAGAGGACTCCTCTCAAGATGAACTTAAGGCTTTGAGTGTGGCATCTGGTTCTGGATGTCCTGTTTTTCAACTTGTTTTTCATTCCCCTTGTATTAATATTTCATCCTTGTGCAATAATACAGAAAAATAAAAATAAATGTTAAAAAAAATCCACCCTACCCATAATGCCTTGCATGCGAGACAGTACCACAGTACATTCAATACATACAATTAGTAGCTTTGAAATATGACAAAATAATTATTTTATTAATTCCGGATTAGGTTGTACTCTATATGGAGCTGATGAAGGGAAATTTATAGAAGGTCTAATACAGATGTGTAGGTGCAGTACCGCAAGCTGCACCTAGAGGTTCCTGGTGAGCATCAAACTTTTGGTCACATATAGTACTCCCCTAATGCATTGCATGCAAGACTTGTGGAACTGTCTAGCATGCAATTCCACAAGTGTATTCAAATAGGTATGTCCATATATACAATAAATAGCTTTGAAATGTGACAAAACAAATATTATATTATTTCCGGATTAGGTTGTACTCTATGTGGAGCTGATAAAGGGCAATTTATAAAAGGTTTAATATAAATGTGAGATGTGTAGGTGCAGTACAGTACCGCAAGTTGCTCCTAGAGCTCCCTAGTGAGCAAGGCACCAGCTCTGCATGTCTAGGTGCAGTACCGTAAGCTGTTCCTTGAGGTCCCTAGTGATCAAGGCACCAGCACTGCTTGTCTAGATGCAGCACCGCAAGCTGCTCCTAGAGGTCCATAGTGAGCATCATAAACTTTGAAGATATGGTAAATCCACCCTACCCATAATGCATTGCATGCAAGACAGTACCACGAGTACATTTAAATAGATATGTCCATATATACAATTAGTAGCTTTGATATGTGACAAAAGAATTATATTATTTCTCTATGTGGAGCTGATGGGGGAAATGTATAGAAGGTCTAATATGAATGTGAGATATGGTAGGTGCAGTACCGCAAGCTGCTCCTAGAGATCCCTAGTGAGCAAGGCACCAGCGGTGCTAGTACCGCCAGCTGCTCCTAGGGGTCCCTAGTAAGCAAGGCACCAGCACTGCCAGTACTGCAAGCTGCTCCTAGAGGTGCCTAGTACGCTTCACAAACCTTTGGTCACATATGGTACTCCCATAATGCATTGCAGGCAAGACAGTACATTCAAATAGTTATGTCCATATATACAATTAATAGCTTTGAAATGTGAAAAAACAATAATTATATTAATTCCGTATTAGGTTGTACTCTATGTGGAGCTGATAAAGGGAAATTTATTAAAGGTCTAATATAAATGTTAGATGTGTAGGTGCAGTACCGCAAGCTACGCCTAGAGGTCCCGAGTGAGCATCATAAACCTTGAAGATATGGTAAATCCACTGTTTCATGTCCATCAATTGGCTGAAGTATTTTTTCGCTGTTGACACCACATATAGGTGAAGAAGCTGGCCCTTCAGATGTTTCCATACACCCATCAGAATTGAGAGGTGCGGTATAACCGCAACTCGCCTTTGATGCGGCGTCATGACGTAAATGATCTGTAGTTGTACATCCCCACAATGGCCTTCATCACCTACATCTTGCTTGCTGGGATGGTTCTGGGGATACAGCAAAGGTTCTCTCCAGATGTGCTAGGGCTTTGTGCCAGTACAACACTCTTTTGGGTCATTATTGAAGTGTTTGCCCTCCTCTTCAGCTTGTACCTGGTGACTGTGCAAAGTGATCTCACAACATATAACCTTCTTGCCTACAGCAGCTACAAATATGTAGGGATGATACTTTCAGTTCTCAGTGGGCTGATCTTCGGCACTGATGGATATTATGTCACTCTGGCTTGGACCTCCTGTGCCCTCATGTACTTCACAGTACGCTGCTTGAGGATGAAGATTCTCTCCACCATGACAGAAGACGGCCTTGATGCCAGTGAAAGCCACAGCTCCAGAAACCGCCTTCGGATGTACATCACCTTGGCCGCGGCTGCCTTCTAACCCTTAATAATCTACTGGCTGACCTATCACCTTGTTCGATGAGTCAGGCGAGCTGACAGTGGAGAGGCTATGGGAGCCAGACTGGCAGCAGAAATATGTTTTCAGCTTTGCAATATGGCATATGGTGTTCTCGGACAGAAGTGAAAGTGCCATGGGGAAGGTACAGCCATCCCACCCAAGGGGCAGAGGACTCCTCTCAAGATGAACTTAAGGCTTTGAGTGTGGCATCTGGTTCTGGATGTCCTGTTTTTCAACTTGTTTTTCATTCCCCTTGTATTAATATTTCATCCTTGTGCAATAATACAGAAAAATAAAAATAAATGTTAAAAAAAATCCACCCTACCCATAATGCCGTGCATGCGAGACAGTACCACAGTACATTCAATACATACAATTAGTAGCTTTGAAATATGACAAAATAATTATTTTATTAATTCCGAATTAGGTTGTACTCTATATGGAGCTGATGAAGGGAAATTTATAGAAGGTCTAATACAGATGTGTAGGTGCAGTACCGCAAGCTGCACCTAGAGGTTCCTGGTGAGCATCAAACTTTTGGTCACATATAGTACTCCCCTAATGCATTGCATGCAAGACTTGTGGAACTGTCTAGCATGCAATTCCACGAGTGTATTCAAATAGGTATGTCCATATATACAATAAATAGCTTTGAAATGTGACAAAACAAATATTATATTATTTCCGGATTAGGTTGTACTCTATGTGGAGCTGATAAAGGGCAATTTATAAAAGGTTTAATATAAATGTGAGATGTGTAGGTGCAGTACAGTACCGCAAGTTGCTCCTAGAGCTCCCTAGTGAGCAAGGCACCAGCTCTGCATGTCTAGGTGCAGTACCGCAAGCTGTTCCTTGAGATCCCTAGTGATCAAGGCACCAGCACTGCTTGTCTAGATGCAGCACCGCAAGCTGCTCCTAGAGGTCCATAGTGAGCATCATAAACTTTGAAGATATGGTAAATCCACCCTACCCATAATGCATTGCATGCAATGCAGTACCACGAGTACGTTAAAATAGCTCTGTCCATATATACAATTAGTAGCTTTGAAATGTGACAAAAGAATTATATTATTTCCGTATTAGATTAGGTTGTACTCTATGTGGAGCTGATGGGAGAAATTTATAGAAGGTCTAATATAAATGTGAGATGTGGTAGGTGCAGTACCGCAAGCTGCTCCTAGAGATCCCTAGTGAGCAAGGCTCCAGCGGTGCTAGTACCGCAAGCTGCTCCTAGAGGTCCCTAGTAAGCAAGGCACCAGCACTGCCAGTACTGCAAGCTGCTCCTAGAGGTCCCTAGCACTCTTCACAAACTTTTGGTCACATATACTACTCCCATAATGCATTGCAGGCAAGACAGTACCACAAGTATATTCAAATAGGTATGTCCATATATACAATTAATAGCTTTGAAATGTGAAAAAACAATAATTATATTAATTCCAGATTAGGTTGTACTCTATGTGAAGCTGATGAAGGGAAATGTATAAAAGGTGTAATATAATGTGAGATGTGTAGGTGCAGTACCGCAAACTGCGCCTAGTTGTCCCTATTGAGCATGATACATTTTGAAGATATGATAAATCCACCCTACCCATAATGCCTTGCATGCAAGACAGTACCACAGTACATTCAATATTTACAATTAGTAGCTTTGAAATGTGACAAAAGAATTATTGTAATTTCGGATTAGTTTGTACTTTATGTGGAGCTGATGAAGGGAAATTTATAGAAGGTCTAATATAGATGTGTAGGTGCAGTACTGCAAGCTGCGCCTAGAGGTCCCTAATGAACATCAAACCTTTGGTCACATATGGTACTCTCCTAATGCATTGCATACAATACAGTACCACAACTACATTCAAATAGCTGTGTCCATATATACAATTAATAGCTTTGAAATGTGACAAAAAATGTTTTATATTAAATTCCGATTAGGTTGTACTCTAGATTGGGTTGTACTTTATGTTGACCTGATGACGGGCAGCCTAGTGGTCCCTAATGAGCATCAAACGTTTGGTCAAATATGGTACACCCATAATGCATTGCATGCAAGACAGTACCAGAGTACATTCAAATAGCTATGTCCATATATACAATTAATAGCTTTGAAATGTGACAAAACAATTATTCTATTAAAGGGAAATTTACAGAAGGTCTAATATAAATGTGAGATGTGTACGTGCAGTACCGCCAGCTGCGCTTCAAAGTCCCTCGTGAGCATGATAAACTTTGAAGATATGGTAAAACCACCCTACCCATAAAGCATTGCATGCAAGACAGTACCACAGTACATTCACTATATACAGTTAGTAGCTTCGAAATGTGACAAAAGAATCATTATAATAATCCCGGATTAGGTTGTACTCTATGTGGAGCTGATGAAGGGAAATTTATAGAAGGTCTAATATAGATGTGAGATGTGCTAGCGAGTAAAGTAATAACTGCTAACCTTGTTTAGGACCAAGTGAGGGCCCTGTCTGAAGGCCTTTAAGAAAATAGTACATTAAGGTTGTAATGAAAACCTAGGGCATAACAAAATGTCTAATAGTGGTGTCCTCATTGGAGGTTTCAAAAAGAGACATGGAGTTACTAGGGAGGGACTACAAAGCTTAATAACCAATGAAAAGCCACCATTTACAAAGGACAGGAACAGGAGCCAATTAAAATGATGGGATGGAAGTAGACAGAGCTTTATTCACATATCCTGAATACAGCATGTCTCGCAGAGACAGCTCAAGCGCTGCCTATGTGAGACCAAAAATGGGTGGAAACAGACGTCAGCGCGCCTACGAGGCCTTCTTATCGCTCTGATGATGTCAGGTGGAGTTGTGTTCACAGCCATGGCATTATAACATCCTCGTCAGTCAACTTGGGAGAGTTGTAAAGAAAGGTTTCAATGGAATGCTGGTGCATTGGAATATTCCAAATGTGAGGAATACCCAGGTAGGTCATTTATCCACCAGAAAAAAATGTTATTGAAGGTAAGTAACTTGTTCTTTAGGATTCCATGTGATTCCTTAACAGTTGTCCTGTGTTGGCTTCTTGCTCTTTTCACACCGGCTGGTTTGATCACAAGTTTTTCGGTGGCCTCTATGTCTAGAATGGAGTTGTTCACTTCTTTTGTTGCTTTGGGCCTTGCACCTGCCGTCTTTGCCAGTGCTTGGCAGTTCCACTTTTGCCTTGGTTGACTGATTGTTCTTGATTTGGGGTCTATTGATCAATCTGTTCTTGGTTTGTGATCTATTGATCAATCCTCTAGTACTTCAGTATGAAGGCTTGTACTGGTGGTCTTCGGATGCCAGTCAGTGTGCTGCTTTGGCTTCTTGCCTAGCTGTGTTGGATTCTTGGATGCAATACTCTATGTCTCATGGTTGCTGGCCTGGTGGCGAGGATGTTCTTCCAGTGTTTTGGCTTTTGTGTCTTTCCTGACAGATGACATTTCTGTTCCTTTGTCTATGCTTCCCTGTGGGCCTCTGTTTTCCTGTTTGAGAAAAAGGGGCTAAATGGCTTCATTCAGGGGCCCTGACTGCAGCTCTTTGGTCCAGTCTAGCTGGGTTTTGTTGTGTGGAATCCTCTCTCACAGTCCTCCAGAGTAAAATTCTACTTTGGGCCACCCTGTGGTTGTTCCGGCTTCTGCAGGTTGGGTGCCTTTTTTCCTCATTACCCTTTCGTAGTGTGGTTGCCAGCATTCTTCTTGTATAGTGTTCCTCTGCCTCTCGGGCTCCTTGTGGGGTGTTTCCTCTTCTGTGACTTTTTGCTGGTGATTGGAGCTTCTCTTTGATGGTGGTCTTGTCTGATGTAATTGGTTATGCTGAACCACTACCATGGGTGGTGGCCACTTCCGGGACTATGGGGTTGCTTTTGTTTATGGTATGCAGTGTTTTTCTCTTCTCCACCACATCGTGTTGGTTTCTGTTGGCTTGGTTTTCAGCAGACCTTTCCTGGTGCTCAATATATTACGTAGTATGGACTGTGACGAGGAAGGCTAGATCATGCCCCTCCTCTTACATTCTCAGTCTGCTGTCTCCTGGGCTTGACATTGTCGGGCCTGCTTACAGGCTGTTTGTTGATTGCCAGCTGCCCGGGGTCTACGAAGGACACCCGTTAAGAAGGCGGCCTCCTTAGTGCCACAAGAGGCTCAGGAGGCAGCCTCCCAGTGTTTGGGACCCTCAGGGGTCCGGTGTGCCGCGTAACTGCCGGGTAGAGGGGGTGGGGGGTGAGGTACATATACCTCTTCCCGCCCACTGGGCACCTTCTTTGCCTACTACCCCGACGCAGTTTAGCCGCCGACCTCCTGGAGCTGTTGTGCGGTGAGTGTATTTCTCCTCCCCACCCCTTCGGGGGCAAGGCTGCTAGCCCGGCCATTGCTGTGGCTGCGGCTGCTTTGGGGGGACAGGACAACTCCAGGGGGCTTAGGATAGCAGCGCCCTCCCTAGCTGGCCGCTACCCCTGCTGCCGTTAGTTTCTACGCCATCGGGTCCGGGAGCCCTTAGGTGCCGTGAGCGTCTTTTACGCACCACCTCCCCCCCATTCCCCTGCTTAGAATTGAGTTGGGCTTCCGACCGGCCATTGCCGGGGTTTGGGGCTGGCAGGGAGTGGGCAAGGCTCCCGGTGTTTGGCCACCCTCCGTAGGGGCATGTTTTGCGGTGCTGGACTAGGTTTGCTTGTGCGTCGGGATAGGGTGGGCTCATCGGGTGGCCCATTAGTTCCACGCTGTGTCCGCGTGGTCCAAAGACTCGCGGGTGTCAGGTTGCATTGGTGAGCGGCTGAGCGTGGTTAGCCATTACCTTTCTCCAGCATATGCTTGATGTGCGGCCATCCTCGGCACAGCAGGAGCCTTGTTGTGGGTGGCGGCGACGGTTCCCCACGCCCTGGGATGCGCCAGTCCGGGCGGAGTAGCCGGGGGTCGGTTTGGGAACTTGTTTGTCGCGGGGCAAGAGACGAGGCTCTGATGGATTGGCACGGGTTTCCTGCACGAATCCAACCCATTGTCGCGGAGCAGCACGGGTGGGCGGGCGCTGTTTCAAGCACACACAAGTTTGGAGACGGAGGTCTCAGCCTTCGCAGGACTCGCTGACACCACTGCTTTCATGTACAAGAGTGGGACTGGTCGGCGTGTTGGTGAAAGTATACTACATTATATCTAGAAACCCTTATAAAATCAAAAGCTCTTGCCTAACTCGAGACCTAAAAATCAGGATTCGTTTTGATTTTCCACTGGGTAAGGCCATGTGCAAAGTCAAGAGAGAGATGGGTCTAGGCACTAGAAGCAGGGCAAGAGTTCTGATGTCTTGGCATGAGAGATATGCATTGCTGCTCATCATGAAGAACATATGGAAAAGCTAGGTTTACACACCTAACAGCAGTCGGGTACTGCCATATATCACCCCTAACCTCCATCGCAAAATACATCCTTACTGCTACCGAGAAATGTAATATGAAGTGCAGCTATCGGCATGACCGGACTGCACTGAAGGACACTACTACCCCAAAGTACATCATAGGTTGAGGTGTAGGATACAGTTACCTGCCAGCACTACATCGGAGCAGACAGCACCGCAAGGCAACGCAAAAAAAACAAAAAACAATGCAGTCAGGGCAGACACTGAAAATTGTTCAAGAATGAAGCCTTGGGTACGCGGTTCAGGCAGATGAATAACTGCAGACCAGGTGTTAGCACTTTTATACACAAAGTAACATATGGGTCGGCACCAGGGTTCCTTCGAAGGGGCTTTGATGTTTTGGCTTCAGGGCGGGCGGGGAGCTACTGGATTGTGTCGAGAAATCCGGGTCTGACCTCACAGCCACGGGCCTAGATCGGGGCACGTCCGCTGACCGCGTCAGAGCTTGGCCAGCAGCAGAGGAGCTCGGGAAGGCAGAGGCGGGTCCTGTCTTGTTAAAGGTGCTGCATGGTTTCATGCACTTTGACAGGTTTTCTGTGTTCGGTTTATTGGCAACATCTCGATTTCCAGCTCGGCAGATAAGGGGCCTAGTGGAATCGTGATAGTGAGGTTTGAAAGCTGCCATTCTGAACCGTGTTAGATGACCTATAATGTGTATGGGTGATCCTTTTAAAAGATTAACAATCGGCATATAAGACGGTACGCAAGTTTTAAAGCGTGTAGACTGCGGAAATCGAATTCACACACATTGGGGACAGCAGATGGCAGTGCAGGAGTGATTTAGTGCTCTTTGGCTGCTCACAGGCGCCATTTGACCTGGTTCCTCCCAGAGTTTACTAAACAGGAGGTTTATAATGTCATCTATCACCTAACAGCATTCTGCTGACAGGGAAGCCAATTTGCGTATCTTCCCCTCACTCGTGAGCTTTTTCCCAGACCACATCCTAGCACTGGAATTATGTCTTATTCTTTTGGTAATATTTCTTCACCCTGGACTCTCTCTAAAGGGTTTTGCACGTACTGTCTTGAGCGCACGAATAGGCATGGGCTGTATTCAAAGCACACTAAATTCCTCGGGAATTTAATTTAAGCAGTATTGCTTGCTGTTGCAACTGTGGGGGCTGCTCCCTTTCCCATCCGGGGCTGTGTGGAGATGGGCATTCGGGTGTTTTGTGTTTTTAGGTCTCGCCTGAGACAGCGCTTCAGCGTTGCTCTCGCGAGAGCTTTTGTAAATGGGGGATCTGGAAGTGCAAACGAGTGCTTTCAGGCCTCCAAATACAGTGCATGTGCGCCGGGCGCGCGCACCATTTGGCAGCCTGAAAGCACTCGTTTGCTTTCACTTTCGCGGGCCGCACGGCCGCTTTGATGTGATCGCGATCCCCATTTGCCACTCCCTCCCTTATCCCACTTCCTGCTTGTATTTCCATTTCTATAGTTCATCGTTCTCTACTTAACTTCTCGTCGCCAGTTTCTTCCTGAGCACCTTTCCCGTCCCCTGTTCCCCGCATCTCTTCTTTCTTTCATTCGCTCCTCTTTTCTCCTTTCCTTTCTTCTCCCCGCGGCTCTTCCTTCTTTCTTCTTCTCTCATTTCCTTTATTCTCCCGCTTCTCTTTGCCTTCTTTCTCCGCGCATCTCTTCCTTCTCTCCACTTATCTGCAGCTCTCTCTCCCCTTTACATATCTTGGTCATGAAGCTAATATATCGTGTGGGGGAAGGGAGGGCGATGCAGAAGCTGAGCAACGGATACAAAATGTGCTTGCAGGGTCTAGTTTCTCGCCAGCCATTTTCCCAGCCTTCTCCCGACTGAGTGCCAAGCATGAAAGGAAGCCGCCAACTTTAAGAGCAAGTGCAAATAATTGAGATACTTTTAAAAGTTGATAATGTGCTTGCATCATGGAGTGTTTAATGCTGAGTTAGAAAGCCGCTCAGCGTTTGAAGTGCCGGGTTGCTTTATTTCTGAATTGCAAGGTGGTTAACCTCCTGTTGTATCGTAATTGCATAATGTCCTATTGTTTGTTGAATCTCTGCGTGGCATTTTATTAATTGGTAACTCCAGTGCCTGGGACGCCAGTTGATTCCTCGCCTCATAATTTAATTTCAGTGCATCACGTGAAGTGCGGCACATTATCACATCTGTAGATGAAGACGGCAAAATGTTCGCCACGAGAGATGAGATGGCATCGTAAAAAATACAATTTCCTGTTCTCTTGCTGGTGGATAAAAATGCACATTTTGGATGGGAATATGGAGATGTTTCGTTTCCTTTATCGCTGCTGTCAAGAATTCAGTGAATCCACTTATACAGGCCTCTTGCACAATAATGGTGAAGGCAGGTAGTAAACAGTGGAAAAGTAAAAGTATGCTGTAATCTAACATAATGTGTGTGAATACCGGTGCACTCCGAATGGGTGCTAAATTTCCCCTGTAGCTAAAGGTGCGTTTGTCATCAAATAATACATGCAGAGATGTTTTCCTGGCTCCTCTCACTGTAATCCACCTGGTCGTGAATATGGATATATCATATGTGATTGGATAGGGAAAGGCTCGGCACACCGCAACATTTTGTCTATCTCTCTTTCACATAGTGCATGTGCGCCGGGCGCGCGCACCATTTGGCAGCCTGCGTGTACATTTCGTGGGCGCTTTGATGTTCTCAGTGAGCCGCGCGGCCACTGCGAACATCAAAGCGCCCGCGAAATGTACACGCCATTTGCCACCCCCTCCCTTATCCCACTTCCTGCTTGTTATCCACTGGAGAAGGGAAATGTATAAAAGGTGTAATATAATGTGAGATGTGTAGGTGCAGTACCGCAAACTGCGCCTAGTTGTCCCTATTGAGCATGATACATTTTGAAGATATGATAAATCCACCCTACCCATAATGCCTTGCATGCAGGACAGTACCACAGTACATTCAATATTTACAATTAGTAGCTTTGAAATGTGACAAAAGAATTATTGTAATTTCGGATTAGTTTGTACTTTATGTGGAGCTGATGAAGGGAAATTTATAGAAGGTCTAATATAGATGTGTAGGTGCAGTACTGCAAGCTGCGCCTAGAGGTCCCTAATGAACATCAAACCTTTGGTCACATATGGTACTCTCCTAATGCATTGCATACAATACAGTACCACAACTACATTCAAATAGCTGTGTCCATATATACAATTAATAGCTTTGAAATGTGACACAAAATGTTTTATATTAAATTCCGATTAGGTTGTACTCTAGATTGGGTTGTACTCTATGTTGACCTGATGACGGGCAGCCTAGTGGTCCCTAATGAGCATCAAACGTTTGGTCAAATATGGTACACCCATAATGCATTGCATGCAAGACAGTACCAGAGTACATTCAAATAGCTATGTCCATATATACAATTAATAGCTTTGAAATGTGACAAAACAATTATTCTATTAAAGGGAAATTTACAGAAGGTCTAATATAAATGTGAGATGTGTACGTGCAGTACCGCCAGCTGCGCTTCAATGTCCCTCGTGAGCATGATAAACTTTGAAGATATGGTAAAACCACCCTACCCATAAAGCATTGCATGCAAGACAGTACCACAGTACATTCACTATATACAGTTAGTAGCTTCGAAATGTGACAAAAGAATCATTATAATAATCCCGGATTAGGTTGTACTCTATGTGGAGCTGATGAAGGGAAATTTATAGAAGGTCTAATATAGATGTGAGATGTGCTAGCGAGTAAAGTAATAACTGCTAACCTTGTTTAGGACCAAGTGAGGGCCCTGTCTGAAGGCCTTTAAGAAAATAGTACATTAAGGTTGTAATGAAAACCTAGGGCATAACAAAATGTCTAATAGTGGTGTCCTCATTGGAGGTTTCAAAAAGAGACAGGGAGTTACTAGGGAGGGACTACAAAGCTTAATAACCAATGAAAAGCCACCATTTACAAAGGACAGGAACAGGAGCCAATTAAAATGATGGGATGGAAGTAGACAGAGCTTTATTCACATATCCTGAATACAGCATGTCTCGCAGAGACAGCTCAAGCGCTGCCTATGTGAGACCAAAAATGGGTGGAAACAGACGTCAGCGCGCCTACGAGGCCTTCTTATCGCTCTGATGATGTCAGGTGGAGTTGTGTTCACAGCCATGGCATTATAACATCCTCGTCAACTTGGGAGAGTTGTAAAGAAAGGTTTCAATGGAATGCTGGTGCATTGGAATATTCCAAATGTGAGGAATACCCAGGTAGGTCATTTATCCACCAGAAAAAAATGTTATTGAAGGTAAGTAACTTGTTCTTTAGGATTCCATGTGATTCCTTAACAGTTGTCCTGTGTTGGCTTCTTGCTCTTTTCACACCGGCTGGTTTGATCACAAGTTTTTCGGTGGCCTCTCTGTCTAGAATGGAGTTGTTCACTTCTTTTGTTGCTTTGGGCCTTGCACCTGCCGTCTTTGCCAGTGCTTGGCAGTTCCACTTTTGCTTTGGTGACTGATTGTTCTTGATTTGGGATCTATGGATCAATCTGTTCTTGGTTTGTGATCTATTGATCAATCCTCTAGTACTTCAGTATGAAGGCTTGTACTGGTGGTCTTCGGATGCCAGTCAGTGTGCTGCTTTGGCTTCTTGCCTAGCTGTGTTGGATTCTTGGATGCAATACTCTATGTCTCATGGTTGCTGGCCTGGTGGCGAGGATGTTCTTCCAGTGTTTTGGCTTTTGTGTCTTTCCTGACAGATGACATTTCTGTTCCTTTGTCTATGCTTCCCTGTGGGCCTCTGTTTTCCTGTTTGAGAAAAAGGGGCTAAATGGCTTCATTCAGGGGCCCTGACTGCAGCTCTTTGGTCCAGTCTAGCTGGGTTTTGTTGTGTGGAATCCTCTCTCACAGTCCTCCAGAGTAAAATTCTACTTTGGGCCACCCTGTGGTTGTTCCGGCTTCTGCAGGTTGGGTGCCTTTTTTCCTCATTACCCTTTCGTAGTGTGGTTGCCAGCATTCTTCTTGTATAGTGTTCCTCTGCCTCTCGGGCTCCTTGTGGGGTGTTTCCTCTTCTGTGACTTTTTGCTGGTGATTGGAGCTTCTCTTTGATGGTGGTCTTGTCTGATGTAATTGGTTATGCTGAACCACTACCATGGGTGGTGGCCACTTCCGGGACTATGGGGTTGCTTTTGTTTATGGTATGCAGTGTTTTTCTCTTCTCCACCACATCGTGTTGGTTTCTGTTGGCTTGGTTTTCAGCAGACCTTTCCTGGTGCTCAATATATTACGTAGTATGGACTGTGACGAGGAAGGCTAGATCATGCCCCTCCTCTTACATTCTCAGTCTGCTGTCTCCTGGGCTTGACATTGTCGGGCCTGCTTACAGGCTGTTTGTTGATTGCCAGCTGCCCGGGGTCTACGAAGGACACCCGTTAAGAAGGCGGCCTCCTTAGTGCCACAAGAGGCTCAGGAGGCAGCCTCCCAGTGTTTGGGACCCTCAGGGGTCCGGTGTGCCGCGTAACTGCCGGGTAGAGGGGGTGGGGGGTGAGGTACATATACCTCTTCCCGCCCACTGGGCACCTTCTTTGCCTACTACCCCGACGCAGTTTAGCCGCCGACCTCCTGGAGCTGTTGTGCGGTGAGTGTATTTCTCCTCCCCACCCCTTCGGGGGCAAGGCTGCTAGCCCGGCCATTGCTGTGGCTGCGGCTGCTTTGGGGGGACAGGACAACTCCAGGGGGCTTAGGATAGCAGCGCCCTCCCTAGCTGGCCGCTACCCCTGCTGCCGTTAGTTTCTACGCCATCGGGTCCGGGAGCCCTTAGGTGCCGTGAGCGTCTTTTACGCACCACCTCCCCCCCATTCCCCTGCTTAGAATTGAGTTGGGCTTCCGACCGGCCATTGCCGGGGTTTGGGGCTGGCAGGGAGTGGGCAAGGCTCCCGGTGTTTGGCCACCCTCCGTAGGGGCATGTTTTGCGGTGCTGGACTAGGTTTGCTTGTGCGTCGGGATAGGGTGGGCTCATCGGGTGGCCCATTAGTTCCACGCTGTGTCCGCGTGGTCCAAAGACTCGCGGGTGTCAGGTTGCATTGGTGAGCGGCTGAGCGTGGTTAGCCATTACCTTTCTCCAGCATATGCTTGATGTGCGGCCATCCTCGGCACAGCAGGAGCCTTGTTGTGGGTGGCGGCGACGGTTCCCCACGCCCTGGGATGCGCCAGTCCGGGCGGAGTAGCCGGGGGTCGGTTTGGGAACTTGTTTGTCGCGGGGCAAGAGACGAGGCTCTGATGGATTGGCACGGGTTTCCTGCACGAATCCAACCCACTGTCGCGGAGCAGCACGGGTGGGCGGGCGCTGTTTCAAGCACACACAAGTTTGGAGACGGAGGTCTCAGCCTTCGCAGGACTCGCTGACACCACTGCTTTCATGTACGAGAGTGGGACTGGGCGGCGTGTTGGTGAAAGTATACTACATTATATCTAGAAACCCTTATAAAATCAAAAGCTCTTGCCTAACTCGAGACCTAAAAATCAGGATTCGTTCTGATTTTCCACTGGGTAAGGCCATGTGCAAAGTCAAGAGAGAGATGGGTCTAGGCACTAGAAGCAGGGCAAGAGTTCTGATGTCTTGGCATGAGAGATATGCATTGCTGCTCATCATGAAGAACATATGGAAAAGCTAGGTTTACACACCTAACAGCAGTCGGGTACTGCCATATATCACCCCTAACCTCCATCGCAAAATACATCCTTACTGCTACCGAGAAATGTAATATGAAGTGCAGCTATCGGCATGACCGGACTGCACTGAAGGACACTACTACCCCAAAGTACATCATAGGTTGAGGTGTAGGATACAGTTACCTGCCAGCACTACATCGGAGCAGACAGCACCGCAAGGCAACGCAAAAAAAAACAAAAAACAATGCAGTCACGGCAGACACTGAAAATTGTTCAAGAATGAAGCCTTGGGTACGCGGTTCAGGCAGATGAATAACTGCAGACCAGGTGTTAGCACTTTTATACACAAAGTAACATATGGGTCGGCACCAGGGTTCCTTCGAAGGGGCTTTGATGTTTTGGCTTCAGGGCGGGCGGGGAGAGACTGGATTGTGTCGAGAAATCCGGGTCTGACCTCACAGCCACGGGCCTAGATCGGGGCACGTCCGCTGACCGCGTCAGAGCTTGGCCAGCAGCAGAGGAGCTCGGGAAGGCAGAGGCGGGTCCTGTCTTGTTAAAGGTGCTGCATGGTTTCATGCACTTTGACAGGTTTTCTGTGTTCGGTTTATTGGCAACATCTCGATTTCCAGCTCGGCAGATAAGGGGCCTAGTGGAATCGTGATAGTGAGGTTTGAAAGCTGCCATTCTGAACCGTGTTAGATGACCTATAATGTGTATGGGTGATCCTTTTAAAAGATTAACAATCGGCATATAAGACGGTACGCAAGTTTTAAAGCGTGTGGACTGCGGAAATCGAATTCACACACATTGGGGACAGCAGATGGCAGTGCAGGAGTGATTTAGTGCTCTTTGGCTGCTCACAGGCGCCATTTGACCTGGTTCCTCCCAGAGTTTACTAAACAGGAGGTTTACAATGTCATCTATCACCTAACAGCATTCTGCTGACAGGGAAGCCAATTTGCGTATCTTCCCCTCACTCGTGAGCTTTTTCCCAGACCACATCCTAGCACTGGAATTATGTCTTATTCTTTTGGTAATATTTCTTCACCCTGGACTCTCTCTAAAGGGTTTTGCACGTACTGTCTTGAGCGCACGAATAGGCATGGGCTGTATTCAAAGCACACTAAATTCCTCGGGAATTTAATTTAAGCAGTATTGCTTGCTGTTGCAACTGTGGGGGCTGCTCCCTTTCCCATCCGGGGCTGTGTGGAGATGGGCATTCGGGTGTTTTGTGTTTTTAGGTCTCGCCTGAGACAGCGCTTCAGCGTTGCTCTCGCGAGAGCTTTTGTAAATGGGGGATCTGGAAGTGCAAACGAGTGCTTTCAGGCCTCCAAATACAGTGCATGTGCGCCGGGCGCGCGCACCATTTGGCAGCCTGAAAGCACTCGTTTGCTTTCACTTTCGCGGGCCGCTTTGATGTGATCGCGATCCCCATTTGCCACTCCCTCCCTTATCCCACTTCCTGCTTGTATTTCCATTTCTATAGTTCATCGTTCTCTACTTAACTTCTCGTCGCCAGTTTCTTCCTGAGCACCTTTCCCGTCCCCTGTTCCCCGCATCTCTTCTTTCTTTCATTCGCTCCTCTTTTCTCCTTTCCTTTCTTCTCCCCGCGGCTCTTCCTTCTTTCTTCTTCTCTCATTTCCTTTATTCTCCCGCTTCTCTTTGCCTTCTTTCTCCGCGCATCTCTTCCTTCTCTCCACTTATCTGCAGCTCTCTCTCCCCTTTACATATCTTGGTCATGAAGCTAATATATCGTGTGGGGGAAGGGAGGGCGATGCAGAAGCTGAGCAACGGATACAAAACGTGCTTGCAGGGTCTAGTTTCTCGCCAGCCATTTTCCCAGCCTTCTCCCGACTGAGTGCCAAGCATGAAAGGAAGCCGCCAACTTTAAGAGCAAGTGCAAATAATTGAGATACTTTTAAAAGTTGATAATGTGCTTGCATCATGGAGTGTTTAATGCTGAGTTAGAAAGCCGCTCAGCGTTTGAAGTGCCGGGTTGCTTTATTTCTGAATTGCAAGGTGGTTAACCTCCTGTTGTATCGTAATTGCATAATGTCCTATTGTTTGTTGAATCTCTGCGTGGCATTTTATTAATTGGTAACTCCAGTGCCTGGGACGCCAGTTGATTCCTCGCCTCATAATTTAATTTCAGTGCATCACGTGAAGTGCGGCACATTATCACATCTGTGGATGAAGACGGCAAAATGTTCGCCACGAGAGATGAGATGGCATCGTAAAAAATACAATTTCCTGTTCTCTTGCTGGTGGATAAAAATGCACATTTTGGATGGGAATATGGAGATGTTTCGTTTCCTTTATCGCTGCTGTCAAGAATTCAGTGAATCCACTTATACAGGCCTCTTGCACAATAATGGTGAAGGCAGGTAGTAAACAGTGGAAAAGTAAAAGTATGCTGTAATCTAACATAATGTGTGTGAATACCTGTGCACTCCGAATGGGTGCTAAATTTCCCCTGTAGCTAAAGGTGCGTTTGTCATCAAATAATACATGCAGAGATATTTTCCTGGCTCCTCTCACTGTAATCCACCTGGTCGTGAATATGGATATATCATATGTGATTGGATAGGGAAAGGCTCGGCACACCGCAACATTTTGTCTATCTCACTTTCACATAGTGCATGTGCGCCGGGCGCGCGCACCATTTGGCAGCCTGCGTGTACATTTCGCGGGCGCGTTGATGTTCTCAGTGAGCCGCGCGGCCACTGCGAACATCAAAGCGCCCGCGAAATGTACACGCCATTTGCCACCCCCTCCCTTATCCCACTTCCTGCTTGTTATCCACTGGAGCATTACGTTACACTTTCCTCTGAAGTCCTGGTGACTTTACTGGATTAAAACTACTGCCTATACATTTTCCCCTACAAAACAGAAAACGCTGCATCCACCATCCCCTGCTTTGCAGCAAATCCTCCTTGTTAGATCTCGCCTGACCCAGCGCATGCGCTGGTCTGGCGAGACTTATTGAGAGGGCTCCAAAAAGTGCTACCAGGCCAGCCTAGAGCTACAGTGCATGTGCGCGGGCACGCGCGCCGCGTTTTACCGCGATTACTTTCACTTTCGGCCGCACGGCCGCTTTGATGTTTGATCGTGATCGCGATCACTTTACTTTCGCGGCCACACGGCCGCTTTGCATAGCCAATAGGTCTCGCTTTTGGGACCTTATAAGTATTTAGTTACGCAACTGTTGCATGGCTAAACACTTGTAAGGTCCCAAAGGCGAGACCTATTGGCTATGCCAATGCTTGTTTTTTCTTGTCTCTGGGAACCCGCGGTAGCGGATGTAATATATGATCACGTTGTATATAATTGTTGCATACATGCCTAGAGACCCGATTCAGGAGGGATACACCCGATTTTTTATGCCAAATGTGTCTATTTTGGTGTCTACATTGCTTCTGATTCGATACAAATCAATGAAGAAAATACATTCTCCCGATTATCGTTTTTTTAAGGCTCCCAACTTTTCCTCTTCCAAAATGCTGGCACGTACGTGGTTTCATTCCTTGCTCGTTCAGTCTTTCCACCAATCAGTGACATGGCCGAACAGGAGGTGATTAGATAAACGTAAAACAAAGTGAAATGACTAAAGTCACACACATCCTTTGCTTACGTTAGGCCAGTGTGCGCTGTTTTGTTTTATGTTAATTAGATGCTTTTTATTTCTGTGCATGTGCAGTTTCAGTGAGAGGTTTTTTCCGTCGCTTTTTGTTTGTTTAAACGATTGTGCGCAAGAAAGAATCATGGTAACAGCTTGTTTATTTTACCTTTTGTAAATCACACGGATTGATGCTCAAATCAGTGATTTAGCAAGCATTTGTTTGGGCGTGATGTTTTGTGCAACTACTATTTAGCGCACGCGGATGTAAACAAGGGGTAGTTGCTTTTGAGTTTGTGCTTTATTTTGCTATGTTTGGATAAGTCTAATAATGCAAAGAACAAACACGATTAGAATACAATTCCTTGGAGTTTAGCCAACATGCGAAATCAGTGGCAGCACATGTAATGTTTGCCCCTTTTTTGCCGGCTTGTGATTGCACCTGGAAATCCGCCCTTGTGTGTTCACCCGAGACGACTTTGCGAATTGGAGCCTACAGTTATTATTATTATTATTATTATTATTTTTTTTTTTTAAGATTGGTGACAAACATTTGCCGGGAGCGGAAGAGGAATAGAGAGGACATGGAATAGCAGACATTAGGTAGTGGATACTGCGAACTGTATGGAATGCAGTGGCACAGTCATTCGACCAATGAAACAGGATAGCTTCTGCGATAGTGGCAGATGTAGGTGCTGTCATTACATTGGCAAATACAGGGAGGATGGTGGAAATACAGGCAGTGTCAGAGAAGGGACCCAGACGCAGGAAGATAGCTTAGATTCAGACACTTTCGTCGTAGCACTCAGGCACTTTGATGTTCTCAGTGAGCCGCGCGGCCACTGAGAACATCAAAGCGCCCGCGAAAGTGCTCACCATATGCCAGCCCCTCCCTTATCCCACTTCCTGCTTGTTTAGCGAGCAGTAAGTCAAAGGCCGTTTTAGAGGTAAGGAATTTTAGGAATGAGATCAGCAAACAACCTTTCTCTACTCAGGCCACTGTCCACTTTCCTTAGTGAAATTGACAGAGTGCTTCCGGGTCTGTCTGATCTCTCTACAACATGTAGCTGATTAGTGTTAATAGACTAACATTGCAACGTCTTTTCAACAAACAGTTTAAAGTATGACAGTCTTAAATGCATCTAGCATGTTTTCAGTTCGGTGTAATATTTTTTAAGCATAGCTTTCCAGTTACTCTCACTGTGAAAGTATGACCTTTATTGAAAACAGTTTGTCCGTGGCATTTACAAAGTATTTTTAATACTTGGTTCTGCAGACCAATCGCCATGGCTTGTGTGGTTTTTAGCATTGAATTTTTAGTCGACAGGCCTAAGCCCATGTCTTGTATACCTGTACGTGTATTTATATTTTTAAACGTCCCCGCATGCTTAGCGATGACTCTGTAGAGAATGAAATAAATGTTTTTTCTCCAGGGGCAAACACTACAGGCCTTTATTTGCGTAGCAGGCATTTTTTTCAGAATTGTATTGTTATAGACAACGATCAAAACAATTTGTATTCCATAATTCTAAAATATACAACATGTCCGTCAGATTACCTGCCCTGCGAGCGCATATTTGGCAAAAGCAGATAAGTGTGTAGTGAATCATTTTTTTTTTAACGGAGTTTTATATAGCGCAAACTTGATCCGGTATCGGAGCGCTTTACATAACACCAGTTGCATTACATGAGGACACATTAATTTTTCTGTTAGGCACGGGGAGATTAGGTGATTTGCCCAGAATCACAGGATGTTCAGCGTCGTTGCCGCGACTCAAACCTGGTTCCCCAGATTCGCGGTCGACCGCCCTAGCCGCTAGGCCAACCCCTCTCTTCATGTCAGGGGCACAGCAAAGAGTTACATTTCAAAGACTCTTTGTACACACATCTGCTAACAGTAGGCAAATTTGTTCCATCCAAATAGAAAGCAGAACATGACAGAGCAAGAATTACATGGAATTGTATGTTTCTTTGGAAGGACTGAATTTTGTGTTCCAACTGAGCATGTTCTTGAACTTTGTATTCTGCTGTCACAGCGGGTGACTGGCAGACAGTTTTTCCAACGTTTCTAATTAAAAAAAACATTTGCAATGCAACAGGTCTCACATTTCTGCGAGTTTGAGCTATTTGCATTGTAAATGACAATGCCTTTCATTTATGTTTTGGTTTTTTGAAACATAAATAAAAGCATTGGCATAGCCAATAGGTCTCGCCTTTGGGACCTTATAAGTGTTTAGCCATGCAACAGTTGTTGTTGCACCAAGGATATTGTGCTGCATAACTAAATACTTATAAAGTTCCAAAAGCGAGACCCATTGGCTATGCCAATGCTTGTTTTTCTTTTTCTTTTTTCAGCACACTTTGCACGTGGGAAGCTCGCTGGGCACCCCCGGGTCGTGTGTTTTGGACCATGGTTTAACTGCCACGTTTACCTTCTTGGTTCTGAGTGCACCTCATGCGGTCTCAAGTGCACATCAAGAGTAGGCAGAGGGGCAGAGATGCACGCCGTGTTTGTTGGTGGATAGGTCGTCTGTCTGTTGGAGAATGCCGGCAGTCTGCTCACGCAGCCGCCGCTGCTTTGCACTTTTTAGAATCTGTGCAAAGTTTATGTAAAACTGTACCATGATTTAATAAGTGAGTGTACGTTAATGAACACGTTAGTACATTAGTGACTCATTATAGATCTTGCACAGCCACATCTTTGGCCTAGGAGCCAGAATTGAAGCACTTCAAGTATTTTACATTGAAGCCATAATAGTTGCTTATTTACCTTATGCATTACTGACCAGTGGCAAGGTCAACAGTCCTGGCTTGCGGTAGGTGTAGGTTTACGGGTAGATTATATAGCTGGTTGCAATGACTGAAGAGGCAGGTCTATACTAAGCAAATATTTCAGATTGTTTTGGCCTGTCAAATGGGGAGAATCTGCTCTATAGATAAACATGCTTGTTTTAATCAATTATTTATGCAAGTAGAAAAGATGGTTCGTTGGTTGGCATGCTTTTGCAGGTTTGTTGTAAGCTTGCACAAGTTGTTATTGCCGCAGAGTTTGGGGCAGGTTAGCATACCTTATCTTGGCTCTGCGGGTCTGATGTGTCTTCTGGGTCATTTTGACCGAGGAGAGCCATTATCGCTTTGTATCTGGCCATAAAGGGATCCAGGCAAGAATCCAGGGGATAATAGTGCAAGTGTTCCCTTACCAGAGCCTAGTATATGCAGGCGTGAGTAACATTAGTTACTGCCAGTGCAGTTGGGCAGCATTCTCCTTCAAGAGAGTAGGCATTGCTTTAAGTGTGAAGGAGGCCCCATACAGGACTCCAAGGGAACAATCACCTAGGCTAACCTTGACAGTGCAAATAATTATGACTCGGGAGGAATTGAATGCTGCAAGTGTGGGCTTCCTTTCTTTAGAACGATGGAAGCGTGGGGACTATTGCATACCCGGTAGGGGACTGCTTTTACACATGTTCACGGGTGCAGCTCCAAGCAGGGTCACTTAGCCTTTCAGCCCCCTGAGGTCGATAATATGCCCACCATTAAGTCAAGTATCAACAGACATCTGTTATTCAGAGCCATCAGACCTTTCGGGGACGGCGCGCTCAAATACGCGTCATGTATGGCTCATACATACAGGTTTCTTAGGCAAAAGCCACAGGTTCATGCTTCAATGGGATAGTCAGAGATCTGAAGGGACCATTTCAGCAGCAGGTCTACCATAATTGGTTAAAACAATAAGTCTGGTACTGCAAAGGCAGATATTAGTCCCCCCATCCACCTTTCACATATGCTATATTCGTTCACCTGGCCGCTCACAGGGGAGCAAGAAGCAGCCTGGGAAAAGTGGGGGCAGGACACGGGAGCGTATCGCACAGACTATTGCCCCTTTTAGAAAGGGTGGGCACAGGGGAATCACATAGGAGCATCCATTTTCTAAAGTCACCCCATCAGATAGGGGTACGCTCCCCCAGCCTTTCACCCCCCTGAGGTGGATAACTGCGACCACCAATTTGGGTGGCAATTAGTACCTGGTAATCAGTGCCAGAATACCCCCCGGGGAGAAGGGGCGCTAACAAACCCTGTTCTCTTGTATTTTCTATGCATCGCAGTGGGCCAACTTACCTGATCATGCTGCAGGGATGGAAAACTAACACTGGGGAGCCAATGGTTTTAGATCGGGCACATCAGTAATATTGGTTATTTTACTGTCATCAGACTTCGATGCATAACAGTTGTAAGGTATTTTAGCCACGGCTGCAGCCAGCTGATTCCAGGCTCGTCTTAAGAACCGTAAGACCTTTAGAGGACTAAGGCTGATCCGGCCTGGGTGCTACTTGTGGCCATTACCCTCTTCCAGCTGCTGCGTAAGGTCGTGCCATATGCCTGGGAGCAACAGGCAAGGGCAGTCGCAAGCAGGAATTTAGTTATGAGGTAACTTTCAGGCTGCATAGGGATCTTTGGACCCACAGATGGTGGGGTGGGAAAGCATGAATCTGGAAACTCTAGATTCCGATATTTTCATGGGTTTTAGAAACTCAAGACGCTTGAAAGACAACAGACCACACTCAGACGGCAGCAAAGTTATTGACCGGTCACATAATCGGTCCCCTATAAACTTACAGGAAGTAAGGTCAAGGTCCTATCTAGGGGGGAAGGCCCAGTAGGGCCAATGCGGCGTGTAGCATATGACTCGGCCAGCAGTGGGTACCACAGGACACTTCCTCTTGGTTATGAGACTGCCTGCCCCATAGCTGTCCCAGTGGTTGTCCTTAGAGGAGGGCAGGGTCCTCAGGGTGTGGGGTACACTTTTTGGAGGACTGGTTTATAAAGTGTATTAGAGCTCCTACATGTCCTCTCCTGCATCCCAGCAACATCCCAATCCGGGGGCTGGGTAATCCACGCCAGGGTGGGTACACCGGGACGGCTACACAACATACGTAAAAGTCCGCAGTCAGACTGGGGGGGATTTGTTTCAAACTGTCCACCAGTTCTCACCAGCTACTTGTCAGCTTCCTGGTTTACATTAGCAGAAGTTCGGCACGGGGCCCCTCACGCCAGGGTGGGGACAGTAGCATGGTGACTCAGCATCAGTAGATCGCTTGCAGACGGTGATGGACTTGCAGGCAATAGGAAAAGAAAGGGCAGGCAAGTTCTGTGTATGATTTACTACAGGGCTCCACTAGCCGAGAGCACTGGCCCCGTGTACACACTTGACTCTCGTGGGGAGAGGGATCGGTTGCAAGAGATGAAATCCTCCATGTGTAAGTTAGGCATCAATTGGGGGCATGGTAGTTATGTTTTTGCTTGCCTAGTCCCCAGGGTACTTTGAAGAAGATGGGGTTTCACCTACTAATAGTGGCCTTGGACTTGTTTGCTGGACCGGTGAGAGGCCCGGGTATCAGCGGGATGTAGGTAAAGATACCTACCCTTGTCCAGAGTGGGCAAGGATGTGTTTGCTGGACCTGGGAGAGGCTCTCGAACCAGCAGAAGGCAGGGAAAGATGCTTAAGTGCAAAGCGGAGTGTATAGAAAGGCGTGCAGTGCTCAATATAGGGTGTGAAGCAACCCAGCATTACTTTATTTTGCCAGGACCAATGGTTTGGGTATATGGCCTATCATGCGTCTTTAGGGTGGCACGAGGGGCAGAATGCAGGAAACAGAAGCATGGGTTGTTTCCACCACTAAGTTAATTCAGTTGGGGGGCCTAGGCTTGCGCTAGAACAGCTTGCTGAAGATAGCTGCAGCTTCGATCGGGGGTGGTGTCTCCCCTCCTAACAGAAGTCCTCCATGCGTAAGATAAGCAACTAATTGTGGGGACAAGTGAGGTATTAGGGGTCAGGCATAACCCCTCGCTTAATGGGGCAAAGAGCCCAGTCAGGGGAGGCCAGGAATCCTCACGCAGGACAGTTAACGGCCTCACGCCCACAGACATTACCTGGCTGGGATACCCAGGCATGCGCTGGACCTGCTTGCTGAAGAAGCTGCAGCAGAATCTGGAGGGGGAATCCTCCTCCTAATGTTATGTTATGTTATGTTATGTTAAACAATTTATATAGCGCTACAGCTACCCCAGCACGGGGGTGTCCCGGCGCTAACCTAAAGAGTAAAAGGAACCGCTAACAGGTGGAACAGCTTACGGCCTAATCCCTAGGGAAAAGGTATGTCTTGATTGCCTTCCTAAAGTGTAGGTAGCTGCTGATACTTCGAATATTAGATGGCAGAGAATGTGATGGTCATACTCCTGAGAGGGAATGACCTGGCAGCGCTTGGGAGAAGGGCACTGCTTCAAGAAATGACGATCACCATGTGTAAATTGAGCAACCAGCTGGGGACCTGTGAAATATGGTGGTCTGAAAACGCCCCGGCCGGTATGGCCTACGGAAGCCATTAAGGTCTCTCGCAGGAAGGTTAACAGCGCCATGAGGAAATTCACTGAGCAAAGGGGATTTGGCTTCATCCGTCATGGGTGACTGCACACTAAGGCCACAGGGTGTTTTGATGAACATGGGGTACACCTGTCCAGAGTGGGTATGGAGCTGTTCTTACTTGATCTGGGGAGCCCTTAGAGATAGCAGGGTGTAAGTAATGAAGGCTATCTTGGTGGGGGGCTCTGGGGTGACAGGTGGCCACACCCAGAGCTGTGGCGAAGTTACAGGGCAGTACAGAGGCTGTAAGGTACAGAAGGGGACCCTCTGCACGAGCACAGTAAGGGTGCTAAAGCCAAATATCCCCAGGGAGGTCCTCGCGTTGGACCCTGGAGGAGCGACGGCGCCCCGTTAGACCTACGGGCGGTTGTGGACCCGAGCAACCGGGGGTTGCCTGGAAGGCTCCGCCCCCCTCTGGGGCGTGAGCAAGAGAGTGGACTGGCGGTCCACCGGTGGGAGGGGTCGCCCCACCCCCAAATCTGACAAACACCGATTGGATTGGCCACGGTGTAATTTGGCTCATCATGTGGCAGGTGGCGAGGGGCTATCTGGCCTGGGATCGCCCATAAGCTAACCCACTAATCTTGGCATATTTGTAATGCTAATAAACCTGCAGCAGTTTTCTCCACAAAGAAGGTGTCTTGTCTGGTTATTTCTCTAGGAGATTGCTGTATGGGGGGATGGTGAGTGTTGCCGATATTGGCACGATTATGGGTAGCAAAGGGGAAAGCCCTTAGGCAGGAAAATAAAAAACAAGCATTGGCAAAGGCGATATGTCTCTTCAGTGAAACCTACCGTCTTTGAGCACATACATGGCAGCCATTTTTTAATGCATTGGTAAACTTTAACAAACCCAATTTAAAGTGGCTGTGATGGATGTGCGCACACCTTAGGCGTCCAACTTTTATAAAACCTTTATCATTTTCAGGTGCAGTGTCCATCTTTCAATGGGTCTGTTAAAATAATTCAAACCCATTTCTAGGTACCCGCATCACATGCACAAGCACTTGCAGGAGGCCATCTTGAAATGGGCAAAAAACCTTTTAAGATTCGCACCCGCCAATAACGTGACTGGTGCCAACACTTTAAAAATCAAATAAATAAAAATTAAGTGGGAGCGGTACAGGTCACGGCGGCATTAAGTGATGGGAGCAGAGGAGCAACCGGGGAGACGGGGAGGAGAAATTTAATAAATGAGCAGGGGAGCAGTGGTAAGGGAAGCAGTGGTTGAGCTGGTGGCAAGGGTGCAACACAGAGAGCAATGGTGGCTTAGGTAAGTGAAATATGAGGCAGGACATTGAGGAGTGCGAAATAAAACACATGCACTCTCATAGAGAGCTTAAAGTAAAAGAAAAAAAGCTGCTTGAATGCCAGCACCGTCAGAAGTGGAAGGATACAAGTCAACCAATCAGAACATTGTGAAACCGAAATACTTCTGGGTAGATACACAAAAATCGAGAGAAAAACCATCAAGCCAAAAGAGTCAGCTACAATAGACTGCTAATCCATCCAGTCATCAGCAAAAGGGTACTCTGTATACACTGGAAACATTAGGTGTGGTCAACAGGCAGCCAAAAAGATTGCCTAAAAAGAACATAGATAAGTTAGAGACAATACTACTGCCTGTCTCGCGGAACAGGATTCACCCTCGGGTGGTAAGGACTGTGATGAGCTAAACCTGGATTTGTTATAATGAAGATTACCTGTAAGTAATTAATACATCCCTGTGATAGAAAGAAGTAGGATTACTGATAACTTTTGCTTTGCCTTCCAAAACCACTTCTTGCTGTGCAGATTATGATCAATTGTGACAACATCTTCCCGTAATACCACAGTCAACAATCACATGCTCTTGCCTCATGCAATGTCGTCTGGGGTCAGAGGGCTTGTGATGCCGCTACCACTACACCTGGCTATTTAATGAAGTGACGTCACTGATGTATTTATTATGTGTGATGCAATAGTTGAATATTGGGTTTCATTAAAAGGACGTCTCTTTTCAATGGCGAGACTTGACTGCAAGATAAGCACAATTTTAAAGTCGTGCGATCCAGCTCCAATGAATGTTATTTTTATTTAAACTCATTGTCCTTCTTTTGCAGAAAGGTAGCCAGGAGTCTGAAAGGCAGGAGAAAGAGATGGCCCTTAGTCCACGTAGCAACGGCGTAGATCTCCCTTTCGAAGACTCCCGACCGCTATTTAGACCCAGGCTCGCCTTCCTTTTTATGCACTTACCCGTTAAAACATCGAGAACAGAGCAAGAACAAGTCAATCCCAGCTGGCTTGCCGGACCCAGGTTTCGTGGCTGGTTGCCCCAGATGATGGGCCGGCTTCAGTCTGATGAGGTCTCTTTCCCAGAACTGTCCGAGAACATGCAGCCGCTCCCCCGGCACAGTCGCAGACACAAGTACCGCCACAACATGAGGCAACCACGCATCGTGTACGTTCTAAAGAAATGACAACGTGGGAATGATTGAGTTTCAGGAAGGAGAAAATATATTTTAGTGGTCCTACATCAGATGAAGTCATTCCATAGACAGAGATCGCTTTACTAGTCAAATGTCTTCTTATTTGTATAACTAAAATAAAGTGACCGAACAGCAGCCGATCTAGTGTTTTATTTTGCCAACAGTGTTATTGCTTACTCGGTGACTGAAGCTAGAGTGTGAATGAAGTCACAGGTCGTCATTGGCAAACCCTACCGTTGGTTCTGATAGGCCATCACTTGAATTAGGCTTCTAATTGTTCAACAGCATGGCTCTTCGATCTTGTATTATGTCTCAGTCCTACGAATAGTAAGACCTCCCATAGAATAGAACCCTGGGAGTTCCTGGCCAGAACTTTAAGAGCTTTGAAAACTCAGCTATTAAAGCATAACGTTGTAAGTGTACGTTTACCCAGAGGGACGTTTGGTTCGAAAAATAAATGTGTCTTGTTACCTCTAATATTATTCATTTTAGGGACCATGTAAGGCTGAGTGGATTTACTGGGACGTTAACCTATGGCCAAGAGGTCAAACACAGATTCCTGCAGTGGAAGAATTAGCCCACCGTGCTACCCGAGCCAGACGGACCCATTCATAGACTTCGCCCTGTGCACTCTGCATGGACCAGACTGGAAAACCAAAAGCAGCCCAGGCAAAAATCCACAAAAATATTAAGACCAGCCCCAATCCTTTGCTCTCCTTGCTCTATCCCTCTATTTTATTCAATTATTCTCACTCTTCAGAGGCGTACAAGACTACATTTCTTGAGTGGGTGGGGGTGGGGGGACAGGGACACCCATGGCGACTTTCCATGTATCCTATACAAAGTGCCCATGGTCTGCCAACCGCTGGCTTCGTATACAATCTCACTGTTCTGAAATGAAATAGTGAGAAAGGCAGGCATGTAATCACAGCATGCTTTATTGTTATTTACATATTGCAAAGTAAGGAGAAAATAGGTGGAAAAACCTTGCATATTTATGCACCATGCAACTAAGGGGTCCATTAGGATAACGGGCGGATCGCCCCGCCCATATGGCGGTGGCGAACCGCCCACCAAAAGCCTCCGCCCGCTACAAATTTCCCCCCGCCACATTACCATGGCGGGGGGGACCCAGGCGGATGGGAAGACTGTCCGCCGGTTTTCCACCGGTAGGCAATCCGCCCGATTGCCTACCGGGCGGAAAAGCATTTTATATGGTGGCGGTGTCTGGTAGACACAGCCATCCATATTATTATGCAGGCAGTTTTTGTCATTGGGGGCCCATATCAGGCCCCCAGGGATCCTGGGGGGTGCACATGGGGGGTACCTATGGTATCCCCCTGCAGTTCCATGCACAACATGGCAGGCACCGCGCAGTGCCTGCCATGTTGTGCATGGAAGTGCACGACATGCCTTCTTGGCATTGTGGCGGGCGGTGCTGAGAGCACCGCCTGCCACAATGTCAAGTATGCAGGATGCGCCCGCCAGTGTGGCGGGCGCATCCTAATGTCTGCAACGGGACCCCCGCACCGATGGCGGGCGGTCCCATTCTCCGAGAGAATGGCAGGCGGACAAAGTCCGCCCGCCATCCTAATGACCCTCTAAGTGTGGATGGAAAAAGGAAGAGTAAAAAATAGCTTTAGTGACATTCCTAAACCTCAAAATGCAAGTGAACTAGTCAGAAACTATTCTTTCTTGCTGTTGGTAGTTATAATAAAATCCTGAACTTTACTTTGAAAAACGAAGTATTTTCATGTGCCTTCAGTGTGGAGGGCAAATTATTTTGCTGTTGTCTGTATCTCAACATACTCCATCATTTCTTTGTGTATGTTGCATTCAGTAACATGATTCAGTCTTTTCTGGGACAGAGCTGACTTTAACCAGGTTTTTAGTTGGTGGAGACCACTGACGCTTCTCCCAGCCTCAAGGAAGATATTGAAATAACTAATGGAATCAGTTGTCGCTTCTCAACCTCTGTAAAGAAACAGCTCGCTGTTGGAATAATTTTTCAGAGTGTCTGCCTTTTCCAAGACTGAGCAGTTCTTAAATATACTTGATAGTTAACTGAGCTGAAAGGAGCACAGTGTCAATTTCTTGGATTTGAGCAGTGTCTTGTGTGTGTCAGAGCACATTTTTGTGTTTTTAGTCCATAATGCCTTTGTCATTGTGTTTTACTGGCTGTGTTTAATGTATCATGCTGTACGGAAGTCACTATCCCTCTATTACCTTGGCTAAACTTTGACTGACCACTGTTGCTACACTAGCGAGTTAGTTGCAGAAAGGATTATTGAATTGGAATTTAAGAGTATCTTAGGCAATGGGACACCAATAATAAAAATAGTATCCATCATTCAATAACCACCTACTATCTCAGGCTGCTAGAAGAGGCTTCACAATGTCCTTCTGCCTTTATTCCCTTAATTGCAAAACAAATGTGCTTTGACGCAGTGCTGTTAAGAAACCGTTGACTAGAATACAACTTGGCAATTCACTGGGGTTAGCAGACAGCACTACTCAGTCACTAGATGTGGTCTTGTATGTAAGTTTTATCCAAAGAACTATCGGCCAGATGTATGTACCTTTTATCTAGCTTGCAAACAGACCGATTCACAGAATTGACCCGTTTGCGAACAGAAAAAAGGCTTTTCAAATGCATCAAACCCAAATTGCGATTCGGTAACCCGTTACCGAATCGCAATTTGGGTTTACGATTCGGTATTAGGAAGGGCCGTTTTTAACACACTCTCATACATGCAGTTTTGCAATTTCCTAATTGCGAATCCTTGTGATTCTCAATTAGGAAATCGCAAAATGGTATCTTCATACATCTGTCCCTATATGATTTGCCATCTCATCCCACCTTTTTCATCTTCAATAAAAATATGTTGTAATAAACACAATATTAAATCTATACAGGGCTCTCAACAGTGGTTCTGCCATGTCAGCACTACCCAATTATGTCCTTGCAGAGAAAGGACCATCAATTAATGATTTAAGTACAGCACAACACTGTTTACTAGATAAGAAACTCAACTCAATCAAAAAATATATTAATCAATATATTAAAGAGAATCATATATCTTTGGAAATAGGTGATAAACAACAGGACTGATACACAATGTGTATAGGTACAGTAAGCAGTTTTACAATACTTTAGACAAAAAAGAGGGAAAAGTTAGTAACTCAGGTGATACTTTACATCTATCAACAATACAAAGAATAAACATAACAGATATAACACATGAAACACATAGAAATTTGCAAAGCGTTAACATTTAACATTGAAAACCTCTCTAAAGAGACCCGTGGCTTAACATCCTATATGTTGAGGTTTATTTGGGCAATAACGCTTATATTACGAACGTCGACGTTTCGACCCCTTGAAAATGTGTGTGTTTTATTGACATTACCGTTGGGTCTTCATCAGGACTATATATCGATAGTGTACAGCCTAATTCAATATCCCCAGCTCAAGTCTTACCTGAGCTGGAGATGCGGAGTTTGGCAAGTGGAGTGCCTTTTTGTAAATTTTGGTTGTATGTTGATTTAGGACAGTGTTCAGCTTGCCCCTGAATATCTCTATGCCATATGATAGGGTGGGGCCGATTTTTGCTCTCAAAACTTCTAAAAGTGGTAAAAGAGTTGGACCAGAGATATTTTTTGAGAGTTTTGCTAGTGATACAGCAAGGGTTATGGCTTTTACTGTGAGCTCGTTGCGGTGTTTAGTAAGATTACCCCTAGAGTCCAAGTGGACACCTAGGTACTTATATGAGTGACCTATGACGAGGCTTGTATTATTGTATGACCACCCTCCAACAATGCGCCGTTTCCGACCAAATGGAACTACTTGTGTTTTCTTTAAATTGACCTCTAGTTGGTTCATGGTCGTATAGGTGTACAGTTTGTCAAGGAGCCTTTGCAGCCCGACCCTAGTGAGGCTAAAGAGAACCAGGTCGTCGGCATATAAGAGATTACTTAATGCCATTCCTCCTACCTTTGGGGGGTGGCTATTAGTATCGTCCAGTGAGGTTGACAAATCCGCTATAAACAGATTGAAAAGCATGGGGGCCAGCACGCATCCCTGCTTCACACCTCTTGATGTCCAGATTTTCCGAGAGAGATGCGTGCCGGACCCCAACTTCACCCTAACCCAGGTTCTGGAGTAAAGTTGTATGATTGCCTCCAGAAGTTTGTCCGGGATCCCCCATTTCCTCAGCTTTTTCCATAAAGCAGCCCTCGGAACCCTATCAAACGCTGCTTTAAAGTCGACAAAGCAACAGAACACCGATCTAGATGTGAAGAGTGCTTTATCGACAATAGTTGACAGTGCTAATAGGTTGGTCATTGTCCCAGAATTGGCGATAAAGCCTGTTTGGCTAATTGGTATCAATTTGTGTGCCTTTGCCCATATCCTCAACTCCTCCAGCAGGAGACCCGCATAATGTTTCGCCTCTATGTCCAGGAGTGCAATAAGTCTATAATTGCTGGGGGAGGCACGGGAACCAGATTTATAGATAGGTTGAATTATTGCGCCCCGCCATGAGTCTGGGATTGTTGCAGTTCTCAGGGCAAAGTTAAAGAGATTTGACAATGGGCCTGACCAGAAAGCCACGTCAGATTTAAACAAATTCTGTGGGAGGCCATTTGGGCCCGGAGCTCCATCTGATCTGGCTTTTGACACAGCCGTGGCGACCCTTTCTTGTGACAACTGGAGATCCTCGTTATCTATAAGGTTGCTCTGCTTTATGTTGTAATCTGTTGCTTTCTCTCTTGCGGGACTTTCTCCTGTTGCTTCCGAGCATTCTGGGTGACTGAAATGGTCAGTAAGGAAGGTGACCCAGTCTGATTCTTGAATGTTGGCAGATCCCAAACCCAATATACTTGAATTGGACTGGTTGATTAGGGCCCAAAATTTTCGTGAGTTTCGGCTCTTGCTTTCATACACTAACTTACACCAAAATTGGTTGTCATGTGTCCGTTTATCTTTTGTGGTCGCCAACCTAAATGACTTTTGAGCTACTTGGTACTGTTTTAAGCATTCGCTGTTCCCTGGAGCTTTTGCCAGCAGTCGTAAGGCTTTATTTCTAGCTTTCTTAAGTTGCTTCGACTGATGTGAAAGCGCGAACTGGCGTGGGAGAGATCTCCTTGAGGATTGATGTTTTTTTGGAAAAAGGTTAATCAGATGAACGCAGAGCTTCGACCATGTCACTATCGGGGAGGCTTCCTGGTCGCATCCGCCTCTTATCAGCTCCATGCTTACTTGAAGGATCTGCGGGCTGATGTCTTCGCTCCATCTGAGGCGCTTAAGGTTTTCGGAGTATATTCCCCTGCTAGTTGAAGGTGCAGGTTTATGCTTCACCGGATTTGTTTTGAAGGTTATGACCTGAGGCCGATGATCGCTTTCAGTTCGTGGGTGAATGCAAAAGCTGACCAAACATTGGAGCAGAGCTGAATTGCAGATGGAATAATCCAGATAGGAGCATTTATTTCCATTTGTCCAGGTCCAGTTGGGGGGCGTATCACTCTCTGATCTTCCGTTTATAACCAGGTAGCCTGCGCTGTAAAAACGCATCGCACAGAGATGTCCCAAGCCACAATAGGCTTGATTTGCCGGTTTGATTTGTGACTCTGCCTCGTTCAGGGAGAATAGAAAGGGCCCCTCAATTTCTGCTAATTGCCCCTGAAATAGATTGGTGTTAAAATCCCCAGTTACAATACAGTCCGAGTGAGGGTGCTCCACAGCTAGGTCGCTCATAATTTCCGTTAGTTGTACCAGGTGTGATTTTTTTGTGCGTGTATTTGGGTTGATATACACGTTTAAGAGGATGAGTGAGCGTTGTTCCCGCCAAGAATTGATCTTAACCCCAAGCAGCCAGTCTTCTTCCAATTTTAATTGTATTATTGGGCCTTTTAGATTAATTGATATATATATTGACATACCACCTTTTGAGTGACCATACCTGCTGTCCCTCAGTGCTGGTTTCCATAGCTCGATATAACCTGTGACGGGGTAGCCTTGTGAGGCCCAAGTTTCCTGCAGAGCTATTACAGCGTGCTTACAAATGAAAGAATAAGTTTCTGGGTTCCTAATTTTCTGTTGCAGTCCACTGATGTTCCAGGAGCAAATTAAGAAGATGGGATCTACTTGCGGGTTGTGCCCCATTGCCGATAGGGATGCTTGAGTGGTTATATTTTCCAAAGGTGTGAGAGTTTGACCCGTAGGCTCTGCGCCTTGAGGTCATTCTGCTCTTTTTGATGATAAGATGGCAGGGAGCCAACTCCAGCCTTGATGAGAATCGTCGTTAGAGATCGCATTTAATGTCAGTTTGTCACGTGCTTCTGGTCCTGACGCATTTTTTAGAATCGAGAATGGTCTGAGACGGGGCTCGGATTGTAAGGTTCCTGCTCTTTTTGGTGGCGTTTGCTGGTTTAATAAGGCTGGGGGATACCCTGGGGTGGAATATGGATAAACACGAATGCCCCAACCCCGCAGGATAGCCTTGTGATCCAGAAATACCCCTGCCCAGTAGGACGACTTAAAAGCTACCAGTGTAACCTCAGATGGTTGAGTGCCTCTTGGTGGAAGGAATTCAATGGATGCAGCTCTAATATTGTTTAACAACATTTAAAGGATATTGGTTTGCCCTTTTGGCTTTCTTACGTCTACCTGATCACCCAAAACAACCTTTGTGATGTGTTTTTGAAAGGGCTGATTCATATGTTCCATTCAACACCATTTGTGATGCCACAGTGGGACTTTAATTTAGTTTTGCCCTTTCTCATATGTACCCCATTTGAACTAATGCATAACTTTTCCCTACATTTCTTGACTTTATAAACAACATTCCTCATTCCAATTACCTCAGCTTGTTGCGTGAGAGAACTACAAGCTTTGTCTGCACAACAGCTATATACCATCTTCTACCCAGACAAACTGGTTCTTCTGACAAAAGCTGCATTTCTCCTAAAAGCTGTCATGCCCTTCCACATGGGGCAGTCCATCACCCTACAAGCTTTCTTTTCCCTGCCTTACTGTTCCAATGAGGAAGAACGACAACATCATCTCGACTCAAAAAGGTCCTGAGCCTCAATATTGACTGCACCAGGGAAAATCAGGTGGGCGCCCTGCTCTTTGTGGGTTTTCTGGATGAAAAAAGGCAAAGCCGTACAGAAGAGGACCATCTCCAGATGGATAGTGTTGTTAATATCTGTTATTGCCTAGCTAAGACACACAGACTCCAAAAAGCTTGTGTGCTTATTGCACCAGAACGAAGACTGCTACCACTGTGCTGGTGCGCTGTGTGCCAGTCTTGGACATCTACCAGGCTGAGTATGGGAATGAGCCCATATGATCTTTGGCCCAGCGACAGCGCACCTTTGTCGGATTGACTTGGCAGGTTGGTTCAAGACCTTTGGAAGTTCTAGAAGCAAAAAAGTTTCAAACTATGAGGTTTCAGGATATTTTCAGAAGAGTACTCTTTGACAACAGCTGAGGGTCCAGGCCGTTGGGGACAGCACTTGGTGGTCAGGACTCACTCCAGGCGAAGGGTGACCGAATAGAACAGAGCGAGAGCGTGGGGCAGTGGGACTAACAGATTGGAAGTCTGCCTGAGAACGGAAAAGGTGGTTTATCAAAGCAGGGGCTGTCCCAAAATGTGTGAAAAGGTGTGGGGAGTCTGGCAGACCTACTTGGGTATTGATGGGCAGGGATCACGATCCATGTGAACTAACGACTCTACACGCTGGATGGGAGGAACTGCCATATGACGTGTGATGGGCCATAAAGGTGCCCCTACTGACTATAATTAATGTTCTGCTTAGGGATATTGCCACATATTTGCCATATCTTGACTGTAAACATTGTATGATGATCATGGTTGTTAGACCTGGTACCATTGGCGTGAGTCTCCCTTCCATTTCTTTTTTACTGATTGCATCCTCGGTGTTTTACTGGTTTATATGCTTTGGGCACTGTGCCGCTGCTATTCAGTGCCACAGTGCAAGTGCTCCCAATGTTAAATTGATGTTTTGATTAGTGACTCCACAATTGACTTATTTGGGTTACTGTCAGGCCCTCGTATTGTGCACGGCGTGTGCCCGGGGCATGTAACTCAAATGCTGCTGGTGGGCTTTCAGCACCGATTGTGCCACCCACCGGAGCAGCCCGTAAAGTGTAACTCGGGCCTGCCATTGCAGAGCCTGTACGCAGTCCGGGACTGTCGTGTCGACTCGGCGGGTGCACCCACTTGCCGGTCCCTGAACCTTCCCTTTTCTGCATATAAGTCACCCCTACGGTAGGCCTACGGGCAGGGTGCGTTGTATGTAAAAGGTACGTCATGCCCTGGTGTGTGTGGCACGACATGATATTGAATTACAACCTATTTCGTTTTTCACTATTGCAAGGCTACCTGTTCCCATAGGCTAGAATGGGCAGTTTAATTTTAACATTTTATAATCCTAACTGACTCAGGGAACTAGGTAGATATTTGAGTTTAGTATGCCTGAACTCAGAATGATAAAATGCATCTTTTAGTGAAGTTGGTTTTAACATTCTGGGTTTGAAAATACCACTTTTAGAAAGTCGGTATTTTCTTACCTAACCATCCAGCCTGCCTCTGCTAGCGTGTGTATGTATGTCTGGTTTTGTGAGTGACAGGGGCTGGGGGACTCCAGGAGACAGGGTGAGTCAACACTAGGCTGAATAGGCCAATCTACCTAAGGAGTGGTGGGAGGAGTAGCACCTGGTCCTGAATAGAGCTGTGCCTTCCTTCCACAATGCTGGCTCTACCTCCTGTGGTGCATCTGATGACCCTGACCAACTCTGACAAAGGAAGAAGTTGAGCACTGGCCGAATGCACCCCGAACTGGTTTGGACTAGGTACAGGACCCTCTGCCTTCAGAGGACAAAGGATTTCTGAGTATAAATATTGGGGCCCAGACCCCGAGACTTTAGATCACTTCTGGGAACACAAGACAAACCTTTGCCGAGGAGAAGAACCAAAGGAAGCTGCAGAGTCATACTGACCCTCTGCCAGAGTGCTGTTGTGGGTTGGCCTGCAGTGGTGTCTTCATTGCCAAGGAAAGGAGAAGGAACTTTTATAGAACTTCATCATCTTGCAGAAAATTTCTCCAAAGGCTTGAATCGAGCTTGCCTCCTGTCTGAAGTCTGAGGGATACAAAAGACTTCACCCCTTCTGTGCTTGCTTCTGGAACTTGCTGTTTCAGTTGCTACGGAAGGAATCTACAACACAAGTGACAGCGAAAATCACCGCAATCTGCATCGAAGTCGTGAACGCTGCTCCGACTTGTACCTGTAGACCAATGCCTGCTGCTGTGCCATATCGACTCTGCAACCAACATCACTGCGGAGCCGATCCTCGACGAAGGTGGCCAAGAAATCATGGACATCAAGGAACCGACGCTGCAATGCACCAAAGACATCGCATCTCCCCTTGCCGTGAGCTGTCTTTGTTGTCGCTTCTCAAAGTACTGTTCTGTAGGGGTCTGTTTTGACTCCGTGCCCGACGCGGTTGGCACCGTACTTTGGGAACTCTTTGACCTCAACGTCGTGATAACTCCTGTTCGAGTTATCGGCTGCAAAAAACTTTAAGAGAATGACCTATTTTTGAATTACTTCTACCATCGTGAAGTATTGCTTGTGATTACAGTATTGTGGATTTTTGTCGTTTGTGGTCTTGTGATAAGTCTATATAAAGAATACTTATTTTTATAAATCCCGGTGTGGTGTCCGTTTGTAGTGTTTTCACTGTATGACTGTATGTGTTCATAAATGCTTAACACACTTCCTCTGAGATAAGCCTGCCTGCTCGTGCCAAGTGAGCAGGTGTTTTCCAGTAGTGTAATCCCCTTTCCCTGAGTTGGACACAAGGGTCCCTATTTGGACAAAGGTGTATACCATTGCCAACTAGAGACCCCGAAGTTCTCACATTGGTGGTCAGCGGTGAGGATTCGGACTTGCATTTGTGACTCATATACAGTGATTGGTGTACACTACTAGTGAGTGCAGACCAAACACGACCACATACTTTTGAGTAGAATACTTTTCCTTGGATCGGTATTTTTACCGAGAACTGCCTATTCTTACTACCATGAGCCGACCAGCATCTGTTGCATCTACGGATCTCGATTTTGAGGAAGAGAGGTTGGAAACCTACAACGTGAAACAGCTGAAGTACCTCTGCAGAAAATTGAAAGTTGCTACCCAAGGTATTTCAAAGAAGGATGGATACCAAAAGGCGCTGAGGGTCTGGGTGGAAGCGAGAAAAACCCCAGACTTGGTGGTGGCGCCAGTCAGGGATGCAGAGGGGCAGCTGGATAGCCCGTTGGTTCCTGCCAGGGAAGGGGTACCGTCCCCGCCTGGCAGTAGCCTCTCTTCCAAAGGCCTGTCCCCAGGAGAGCTGGAAGACCGGGAGAGAGACAGGATGCACAAGCTGGAGATGGCCAGGCTCAAGTTAGAGGTTCAGAGGGACCTAGAGAATAGCAGGTTGTCCTTAACATGAGAGAATGTTAAGGGAGTTGGAGCTCAAAGCGAAAGGCTTAGAACTCAACCCCTCTGGTGGCAGCGCACCATCTGTGCCTGTAGATAGCAGAGTCCACATCCCGAAAGATGTCATGAAGGAGTTTCATAGACAGGAAGACATTGGGCAGTGGTTTGCAGCCTATGAGATAGCAATGTTGGCCCACCAGATCCCTGAGAAGGATTGGGGAGCGGGGTTATGGGGCCTTACAGGACAGACAGCCTCTGCATTTTAACCAGAACGCCAGGGATAATAATCTCTGTATTTCTAACAAAACCGCGTTTAGCAGGATAGTCCCCGCATTTCACCTGAAACAGCCTTTCAACATTTTTAAAGAACTAACAAGGACCCACTCCTCAGACGTTGAAAAGCTGGTCCATCGCGACTTTTCATTGAAATGGTATGAACTGGATGAATATTGTGGAGAGTCAGAGCAGGAATTGTTTTTTTTAGCATGAAACGCAGGCCCACCAACAGAGGGCACTCGATGGCCGCAGAGTGCAGAAGCTGTTGTTACCACGATGCACCTCGGCTTTAAGCTCGTCTCAGGAAGAGTGGAGATGTTACTATCCCTGTCATGGGAATGGTCAGCTTTTGTGTTCCCATGGCTGCCTACTCTGCTCTTTGTGCACAGCCTGGACTTTGGCAGAAGAGCTAGCCTCCTGCTCCCCACCGGAAGGGCTCCCTCAGTGCCACACTGTGATTGGTTTTGGGTCTGCTGCTCCTAACTCCTGCGCCCCATGCTACATGCACGTTGCAGATTCTTGTTTCTTCTCCCCAAGATGCTCCTGTGTTTATTTACTGTGTTTTAGTTTTATATTGTGTAAACTTGGCCCAAAGACATTGGGGCGCTTTATTGAGCGCCAGATTACATTACACATGGTCAAATTTGTTTTGGGCACGGAGAGATTAAGTGGTTTGCCCAGAACCACGGCATGTTGAGGTGACCCTTGGCTCGGACCTAGTTCCAAGTTCTGCTACCAATTACCTGACATCAAGGGCGTAGCTTTAATTGTTCCAGCAGGTGCAGTGCACCGGGTCCATGGAGCTGGGGGGGCCACTAAACCCTGATTATTGATGTATTTTATAATTCAAACAACAGCCAGGGGTTAGTTTCCTTCCTTGCTCCTGGGCCCATGACACACTGGCTACCACATCCCATTTGTCCGTGTTTTTCCTGCCGATCTTGCTGTGAGTTTGGCTACCCCCTCTCTCTGTGCAGCACACCCTGCTCCGGTAATCTTTCTCCGTATAACGCACGCTATGCGGTTTTCTGCTACTTCTTCCCAAGCTGCATGTAGTCGTCACTATATCGTCTCCGCATCCTGTGCACAGGTTTGCTGGTTTCTATCCCCTTAATGTATTTTGTACTATGCGGTCTCCATACTGTTTTATTACCACCTCTCCCACTGCTGCACATTTTTCGCAATCCCTTTTTCTCATGTTTTCACTGTTCAGCTGTCCCCTTTTCTCATGCTTGCATTTTGTTTTGCTGTCCCTCCTTCCCATATTTGCAGTTTAGCTATCCCTTCCTCTACGCTTGCATTGTTTTGCTATTCCTTCCGACTACCATGCTTGTATGTATGTATCAATGTATGGATTTTCTTTGCAAGCCTTTCTGTCTATGCTTGGACTGCTTTTTTTCCCCTTTCTACCAGGCAAATACGGTTTTGGTATCACACCTTACCTTACCGTGTTGGCAGTATATGTCTGCTATCCCATCCTGCGACGCCTTCACTTTTTTGCTGTCCCTTTTTACTATGCTAATATGTACGTATCCATCACACGAGGCTCACAGGTTTTGAAAAAAAACAAGAAAAACGTACCTTACGGAGTCCCGTGCCACCTCCATTCCTGGACGGGTGACGAGTCCCGCGGTTTCCTGGAACAGGAAAGAAGCATGCATCCTCCCTCCACTCCCCTAAGCCTATCACAACGCTTCAATGGCAGCGTTGCGATTGGTGCGGACAGCACCCAGCCGGGCACCTGTAGGGAGGCGATTTTCTCTATGTATGCTGCATGAAGTCTACATAGCGAAAATGTCGACAAACCATGACTGGCTTGGTCGGCCCCAGAGTTGGCAAGCCACTCCTCCGGGACCCGCTCACCTTCAACCAGAAATACCCTCCCGCCCGCCCCCAACCAGGCATACCCTGCATTCTGCTTTCGCGCAGCACAAGAAGCAGAAACATAAAATGATATTTAAAATACCATTTTATGTTTCTGCTTCTTGCACTGCGAGAAAGCAGAGGGGGGCGACGCTCCTCCGCCCTAATGGAGGAGCCGCCCCTGGTAAAAGTGAGCAAGGTATCCACATCTGGGCATACTCTGCCACTTAGGGTGAATGCAAACACAAGGAGATGATGGACGGAGCGCTGAAACTTCTCAGACCCTCACCCCCAGACACAGATGCGGGGTGAATCCATCATCGTTCTTTAGCTCACTCCACCACCTCAGCTATATGCAAATCAGTCTTGACCCTGTGCCTCATGGGGACAGACCAGCCCGAACTGCCAAGCCAGGTCTTTCCTGAACTGGAAACAAGCATCCTGCTACCTGGCCAGGTTGTAGCACATAGCAAAATCAAATCTGAGGGTTAAGCAGAGTCAAAGTACCGTGGAAAAATCCAAAGACAGTGAAGCGATGTGAAAAGGAGGAGAGGGGAATTATTATTATTTTTTTTTAAACAAAATACGTATGTGGCAATTTATAGATGTAAAAAATTATCAAGTTGCATCTGAAAAATGCACCAAGTCGTTAGATCCTTGGAAGGCCAAAAAAACATCATTGTCATTGAAAGCAAAGTGGGACGCCATCCAGTTGAGCAGATCGAAGGAGCAGACGTGCTTGTCATAATCCGTTGCTTCAAAGAGCATATACGGGCAACTTGTGTCATCTTCAATGAAACTTTGTTCTAAGAGGCGCAATGTAGCCTCACAGGTATTCCGGCATGTTTTACTCCATTTACGTCAGCAAGCCACTTGCGGTCTCCATTGGAACAGGCCTGGTCATGAGCCAACAAAGGACCGATCAACCGTTCATAATCTGTGTCAGGCGGCACTGTTTTCGAGAGGCAGAGATCCACAGCCCATATAAATGAGCACTTCCTGCACCACAATTCAGGTTGTACACAAGTAAAGTAGGCATAATGAAAGGTGAGTCCATAAGTGGCACTTATGACAGCCATATACAAGCACCCAGAAATGTCCTGCATCTGTCTACGGTACAGCTGTAACTGGACCGAATGGTCAAGTACCACATGATGGGCAGTCATTGCGAAGTAGCAGTAGAAGCACCAGGACTGCACGAGCAAGCAATAGGATTAACGGCAAGCCACCAAATGCGCTGGAAAATATATCGTCTGAAAAGATGAAACCAGGCTAGAGCCCACCAGTTTAAAAAAATGTGCAAGGCCTTCAGAAGCCTTAAATATTTGATTAATTAGTTCTCCAAAATGTAGTGGGAGATTCGTGTTTAACAGTGACTGGATTTCACTAGAAGTCCTGGCCACCTGCAATTCGAAGGTCTCTCGAGCCAAAGTGAGAGCCACTTCTTGTTGGAATAGTAGTGCTTTGAGTTTGCTTAGTTTATTGAAATCTGTTTTCAAAGTGGGAATGGAAGGCTACAGCGAATTATCTACAATCTCATGCGGGGGCGGAAAAAGAACATTGCTGCAAAAAGTAACTCGTTCAGGAACGGTTACAATGAATGGTATGCCTACCCGTAAGCCACAGCTGTGGTTATTAAGAATAAGATAACCTCCGTTAGAAAGCAACGCGAGTGTGGGAATTATGGAAGGGACTGGCGTTCCTTTTATAAAACAGGCAAAATTAGGTGCTGAAATGTTGTAAGCGCCATGCAATTTGATCTTGATGGCAAACCAAAGCGTGTCCCACTGTGGAATCACAGGCCTCCCCGTTAGGAGAACTTCCTTATCCTCACGTAAACAGCGGAAAGTGAAAGGTAAAGACCACACTTCGTGAAGGAAATTACTACCGTGGGGTTCAAATATATCGATTTGGTAATGTTTCATACATGCAGTGAATTGAAAGAGAAAGATAGGCAAAGAAAAAACCCTGTGTATGAGCCATACAGAGGAATCAGTTTCGGCTATAGAAAACGGCAACTGTTCTAATTTCTCAATGTGCAACATAGTGTATGTGGAATCCTTCATAGACATCAGTTTCTGTTTATCTGTGAGGTTGAAAGGCAAAAACAGGGCAGATGTATTTAAATAATCCCATGGAACTTTACCACTTTTTAACATCTGCGAAGTCCAACCAAACTGCATTACAGAGCCTAGTTGATTTTGAGCATGATAAAAAACAGACACATCAAATTGTACAATGCCAATGACGGATGATACTATTATCTATAGTATAAATTTAAGAAGACAACGTGTTCATACTATTATCTACATAATCAGGGACTTTTCTTAAATTATTTTGATCAATTTGACGCAAGCGCAAAGCCACTTCCATCTGGGAAAGTTTCCAAAATTAATTGCATGCTTCGTATATAAAAACATTTAGGATGCGGGGACCTAGGACCCAAAAGAAACATTGACAGATCAATATCACTAGACAAAGGAGCAAGATGTTGTTTTTCAGATGACAATGTTGAATGTTGTAACCACTGTTCACACAATTTACCCACAGAATAAGTAGTCACCGAATGTGATTGAGGGAAACGTGGGTCAGGTCTACTGAGTGTAAATCCAGTAAAAGCATTAAAATTAATTTCTGACAGGTGTTAGTATGTAGGGAGAAGGGGGAGGGGGAATACCCCTTTTTAAGGACGGTTCCCTTCACACACCAAAGGTGTCATGCTTCATCATTGGGGTGCCTCCTCATGTCAAGAACCTAGTCTTGGCGCTGGCTACAACCCCATGTCTACGAGGGAGGAGCTCGGGGATGTTTTTTAACTTGGGCAAAATACGGTGTATTCTACTGGACCAGTGATCCTTTTTTTCAGTTGGTTCACTGATGGCACCTACGGCCGGCCGCAAATACGCCTCTGGACACAACGCTCCATCTGAGCAGTTGGTTGGCACATGTACCTATGGCTAAATAGCCCTGGACAGAAGTGGCAACTTTCTCTACCTAAATAGGTGCCATCGGTGAACCAACGGAACACAAGGATCACTGGTTCAGTATAATACACCGTAGTTTCATTATTATTTTCACCATTGTGCATGCACACACCTTTTTGCAGTAGCTGGTTGTTCTGATCCTGATGAAGGCCGTGACCAAATCATTTTTTGTTCTCTATCTTCTCCTGGACCAGATCACCCACTTTCAGAAGCCAGTCTGTGACAGGAATCAGCACTCCAGTGTCGGCAGATGAAGGTAACTGAGCTGTTGCAAGAGTATCTTGTGACTTTTGTAGATCCTGCAAAATAGTACAATGGTTATCTATGTCAAACCTCGCGACAGCCGCCACAACGTCTAGACCCTCAAGGTCAGGTACAAACATTTTAATGCCAAAGAGCATTTCATATGGGGTCTGCCTCCCAGAGATCTTCTTGGGAGATTATTTAGTGCACGTTGGACACCATACAAGTGATGCAGCCAACCCTGACCAGTACCTAAAACTCTACCTGTCAAAGACTGCTTTAAGTCACAGTCCATTCGCTCCACTACGGAATTGCCCTCAGGCCTGTATGGAGACTAAAATTGCAGCAGTACCCCCAACGACATCATTGCATCCTTGTAAGCCTTAGAGGCAAACGCTGGACCTTGATTCGAATGGAACGTGCCAGATGCAAATGTTCCGACAAAGACACACAAGTCTCTTATGACATTTCAAGTGTCAGCACTACGTTGTTGCCAAACCCAAAGGGATCTCGTGCATGGATCTACTGAAACTAAGATGTACTTATAAGCAGTGTCTGACGACAAAGGGCCGTCAGACACTGATCAAGATATATACAACCAAACGCGTGGTTCGATATGAATAGCTGCGTATGTGGTAGGCGTGTGGCATGGATGGTTTTATTTGTTGACAAATGTCATAGGACAGAATGGGTCTGTCAGTACAAGCCATGCCTCCAGTAACGCTGCTGCAAGAGGGACACTATTGCAGAAACTCCAGCATGTGCTGAAGCCATGCCCTCATGCTCTGCTATGATCAACTGAAGTCTGCGGTCCTCGTTAGGAATCAGCCGATACCAAACGGACGGTATTGTAGCTATTGGAACTTGTTCCGGGAACAAATTATAAGAATATTTGGACGGTAACCCTTGAGGGAACATTGTCCCATCCTTAGTAGCCACTATGGCGGCAAGAATGTCATTATCAATTTTTGTCATGGACCTTGTAATTGCTGCTACTTACTGGCAACTGCAGATTTGGCTGCTTCATCAGCCAAGGAGGTGCCCAAAACATGTGTTCCCACACGCTGATGGCCAAGAGTATGTATAACATGTGTGAATGGCAGGCTTTCCTTGAGAGCTGCCACTTGAACCCAAAGCGTATTATAGTTAATTGTGCTACCTTTCGTGTCGTGAAAATAATTCAGTGACCAGAAGATTAAATTGGCATTGTTACACACAATAAAAGGAGCTGCACACTATAAGAGTGCGGATTGTTGGATCTGCAAATTCTAGAGCCAAAACCAAAGCACGCAGCTCAGCCAATTGAGCTGTACAGTCACCTAAAGACTGGAACTCGCCATCAACCATTGTACCAGCGACTATCACGCAGGTGGCCGAATAGGCATGTTTTGAGCATACGGCCGGCTCAGCAGACCCTTCGGTGTAAATTATACACTCGTACCTTTCAAGAGGAAGCATTGACGATGGTAGTTCATGAACCTGTACATACTGCAAAAACTCTTGTGTCTGCAAAGATGGGTCAAAGATAAAGGAGAAATCAACCGATGTCAAAGAACTTGCCCTTTGAATCCAACGAGGGTGTAAAGCCTTAGAGTTTGGAACACTTGCCTTGGTCACCGCTTTTTGAGCTGGCATAGGCGAAAACATAAAAATGCGTCTCTCTTGTGCAAGAGAGCGTTCTTTTAGAATCGCCATCTGTACCGCGGTAATAATTTTTTCAGTTGGAGAAAAAAACGCATCTCTGCTGAAGTGTACAAGTGTGATTTGTATGCAATGGGGACCGTATCCCCTTCATTGAACGTCAAGTACGTGAAACCCACTGTACCTGGAACGATTCGTATGACTAAGTTTTTGGTATTGTCACGTGTTAACAGAAATTCTGCGGCAAGCACATCTGCTTGCAATGATTGAAGGATCACAGTATGTTCTGGAAGCCAGCTGCCAGAACTAAAGTTTGGCTGTATCAAAGCATAGATTGGTTTGATACGCTGGGCATAATCAGGTATATAAGTACGCCCGAAATTAAAGCAACCCAGCAAAGATTGTAACTTTTTAAAAGTAGAAGGAGGCTGCAATTGAGTACATTTTTCCAAGAAATGAGGGGCCAAGCCCCTACCTTCATTGTTTAGTTCATAACCCAAAAAGGTGACTGTCAAACAGGCAATACGTGATTTCGCAAAATTTTATTTGTACCTTAACTCAGCAAAGACATTATGATGTGATCAACACAGACCAGATGTGTAATTAACTCATCATCCGTTAAATATATGTCATCCACATATGAGAAAGCATCCGGGTCTATATTGTGTAAACGTGAGACCACATACCCTGCAAAAGCCCCTGGACTATTCTTAAACCCCATAGGCAAGGGTGTAAATCTTTTTTGGCTGGCGATTCCTGTGAATGCGGTCCAGTCACGACTCTCTGGAGCCAGATTGTGACTGTAAAAACCATTGGCAATATCTAAGGGTCATCTTATATTTTTTGCGTACACTGTTACTTACCAAAGCAGAGCTGTGACCGTTTTGTACTGCAAATGTGCGCACATGACTGTTTAAATTTCTGTATTCCAATACTATATGATAGGAGCCATATAGTTTCACTATCTGGAAAAGAGGATTATTCATTGTTGAAACACAGGGTTCAATCACACCCTGATATTCCAATTGTTTTAGTATTTCTTCAACAGCAGCTTTGGCCTCGCTTTTGATGGGATATTGAGCTTGTGTCAGTGGTATAGAACGTAAAGGTATCTCATGTGCCGGAGAAAATCTGTCCCAGCCCACTTGTTTACGATATACAGTCGGCGCCAAAGCATACGCTCATTCTGACGCATAATTCCTTTTTGCCTCTTCCGAAAAGCTTGGTAAAATCACATCCTCCCCCCAGGAAGATGCTAACACGAACCGGGGTGGCCATATGAAGAAGTTAGGCATTCCCAAAAGATCGCCTTAATTTGCCGCCTGATATCACCCTCAATTTGTAGGGTGACTTCATATAATGTATTAGGTGGTGCAACTCGTGTATCGGCCGTTTCTACTGTTACAAAAGTATAAGTTGCTGTCACCTCCAGACAAGGACGCAGTGCCTCCCGCACTATGGTAACTTCTGCTGCGCTGTCTAGGAGAGTCACAGCCAATCTCCAATCAAGGAGCAGGGTTCTCACCATCTGAGGCATATTTCGCTGTCAAAGCTGCAACTTTCTTCTTCGTAAACGGTGCACGACGTGAAGGTTGTCCCTCCATCTTCTGTTCAACTTCATATTGTCTCGGCTGATCCTGTCGTGGTTGACTGGACTGGCCTTGTCTTCGATCCTGACGCACCCCTCCCCCGAACTACTGGTCCGATGATTCCTGAAAGGAACGAGGAGAGTGAGGATCAGGAACTTTAAATCGTTCTGGGGTCTTTAGTTTAGTGCGGTGACGCAAATCATATTTACGCTCAGATGTTTCAGGGGTCGGTTAACTAGCACGCGAATCCTGCTTCTGTTGTTACCGCTTATTCTTACTCCAATTCTTTTTGAGGGAAGAGTAGTCGCCCCTACTTTTCAGGTTGGGGTTTTGTTTGTTGTTGAGTTGGAGTAAAAGGTTTAACTCCCAAATTATTACGGCCCAAGGCTTTATATGCCTTAGATGTAATTTTTGGCAATTCCCATGGTTTATTCAAATCAGAAACCGCCTCTAAGCGCTGACTCACCTGCAAGCTCACCGCTTCCCCTTTTAGATTTGCTAGGATCAGATCAGAAATGAGAGGGAAGCTCCCCATCAGTTTCATACCCAACTCCAGCGCGGCTTCCACATCTTGTTCATCTTGAACTTTCTTTATTACCGTTGTGAGTACCGTCATGGAGGGGGTGCTAAAGCACAGGGAATACACCGCAGCGAATACTCCTCCCAGGTGTTGCAGTCAGCCACATTTGGAACTAAGCCTTTCGGCATACTGATCGTCAATATCCTGTGTTTATCTACAGGAGACGTGTGTGTAAAAACAGCATCGAGCTGTTCATACTTTTCAGTCAACCAAAACGGGAATTCATCCCTATTCTGAGGGTGCTTCCCCATCACAGAATTAACCATGAGAGGACTAATTATCACGCCCCCTTGTCCTGTTGGCTGTGCAGCCCCAGCCGGAGCCGCAGGCAAATTACGTGCCAAATATTGTATCACACTTCGGTGAATATAAATCAAATTGGTATGTAATAGTCTCAGCTCTGCTATGGTAAGATTCAAATAATTAGGATGCAGAGTATAGCCCACCAAACCAGGCCACGTGGCCCCGTCAACCGACAATGGGCCGAGACAGAGTAACATAACAGGGTGAGGAAGGGCGCCATTAAACCAGATAGTGTGTTGCCAAGCCGACAACGGAACTTCAAGCAAATTATAGGGACGGTATCTTGCTGGGACTACATCTAGCTCATACTCCTGAAATAATTGATCAGTACAGTCTACAGCTAGAACTTTAACCCAGGAGTAAAAAACCTCGAAGCGGTAGGCGGCATTTGCCTCTACGAAAAAAATAAAGTCCGCCGCCGCAACGGGGACGCCGTGTTGGGTTAAATGTTCAGTAACAGCGGCGTGATTCGATGCCGTAATATTAACAGCCATGAATAATACCTTAAGCCAAACGGTAGCACACCACCAGGTTGTATTTAGAATCTTTTCAAGTAAGTTCAAGCTTGAAAAACCTATAATTCTCAAATACAGGAGGTTTATCCCTCGCACCACAGACTTCTCGGTTATTGGTGGGAGGGTATTGTGGAGAAGCCCATGCGCTACTCAGGGGTTTCGCGAATAAGAACCAGACCAAATGTTGGTGGCGCCATGTTGTAGTGATTCTGCACATACACAGAACTATGAACAGGATTATGGGACCTCGGTGTATAGGGGCTATGCCTTCCTACCGCCTTAGTACCCACGAGCCCAGGACCGACTAGCCATAGTGTCTCACTCACTCTCCTACTCACAAATGGAGAAACGAATGATTAGACAACCCTGAACACAACACCCTGGGATCTCTCAGGAATCAGGATAACAAGACACCCCTTTCGCTCACTTCTGTCATACTTGTCCACAACAAGATCTGATAGAGTCACTGAATTAGCTTAAAATATTTATTTCAACTAACGTGCTCTTAAATGCTGTATACGTGCCCCTACTAGCATAATAATGCATAATACAAATATTGTCAGTATAGCAGCAAGTCCATACATTATGAAGGGAGATGTACTGAATATGAAGTATTATATAATAGAAGATCTATGGACTTTGTCAGCAGACCCTAGACCTATAGGACATAGATCGTATTTCTACATCACAGGTGCGTATTGCTCTTCTCCCTGGAAAGGTCCCTCTCCAAGTGTGTGTGTGTGTGTGTGTGTGCGTTAAACATGCAGTCCCGTAATATAAAAATACAAGTGTTCCGCAAATTGCAGCTGCAGCGTATGTTTTGTCTATGTGCTAGGGTCTGACCAGAACAGAATAACAAGGGGTATTGTTGATTGACCTTGCTTACAATGTTCAGACTAAACTCCAGGAATAAGCAGAGAACGATCGCAGCAGGCAGTTCTCATGTGAAAAGTGTAAACAGCCTTGCATAAGAAAAGCATCTAGTAATGTGTGTAAAAGCAGCATCATGGCTCCCGGGCTCATGCTAACCTAAAGATGTCGACAGTGTCCCAAGCAACCATGTGACAGAACCAACCAAAGTAAGTAATCTGGAGCGCCACGGAGGCCGTGTGCAGAGTGGGAACACGACCGCGGGATCAATGCAAGTCAGTGGATAAGTCGCGGTTGCAATTTTAAAGAAGTCCCTTCCCAGTGGACCCTGAAGAAACCCGGTGGAAGACAGAAGGTTGGAAAGCCACCCCACCCGTGGATACCCCAAGAACCAGGGTACCTACACCAGGCAAGCCGGGTGCATAGGTGTGAAGTGGCGTCAGAAACCGCTGTCAAACCCAATGGAGGACTAGAGGAAGATGCCGCTGCTGGAGAAGGTGGAAATTTCCGGTGGAACCCAGGCCAATTGGAAGTGACCAGGAGGCCCGGAAGACGAATGCCCACCAAAGACGAGTGTTGCAGGGAAGTTGACGGTGAGGACCAAGTGATGCTGTGGAAGACCAGGAGCCATTCACGAGCTGTCCCACATCGGATATCGAGAGTTGAGGGGTCGGTGTCGCCGAGAGCACCAACAAGCCTTGGCAACTGCAAACAACGTGGAAAGTGAAGAAGGTGCAGTTTCGGGACCAGCAAGGTCCAGGTGACTCACCACAAGCAGGGGAGTTAGGACAGACCCCGAGCGAACATGGGAGCCTGCCGAAAGCAAAGAAGACCCTCAAGAGGTCCCACAGGCCAGAGGCACTGGAGACACGAGAAGACCTCGAGCAGCTTCAACAAAGATACAGGCCCACTGTGCAAGTGATGCGGTCAGGACAAAGATCTTGGTCACGGGAGATGCTTGATGTGGTGGTTACTTGGAGCCCGAAGATCTTGATAGAAGGAAGCCAACAAGCCTTTGCAACAAGTCGACGTTGTGCACAGGGGTTCGGTTCCTGCAACCCTGATGGGGGATACTAGCCTCAAACTGGGTGAGAGAACAGGGAAGGCCTCGAGGGATGCGAAGAACCACCACCTGTGTTGCTGAGCCTATCGGAGTCCGTGGGAGCCCAGGATCAGCAGACCAATCAGCTTAGTTGCGATGCCTGCAGATGCAGGGAAGTGGCTACATCACTTCAAGGGAGATTCCTTCAGGTGTTTTGGATGCCCACAGGCCTTGGAAGTTTCCTTTACAGAGCACAGGCACAGACGTTGCAGCAGACGAGCAGGGGGACGAGATCAGGAGCAGCAGGAGTCTTTCCAGTTGCAGCCTTGATGCCCAGAGCGAAGTCCAAAGTGGCCAGGCGCTCGAAGAAGAAGTGGTGAATTGAATCTTGTCTCACGATGAATCTAGGGACCCACCCTCAGGTAAGCCCTTACCTGCCTTAAGAAAAAGGTTGGGACGATTAAGGGTCCCCTCCCAGGGGAGCAGTCGGACAGTGAGTAGAATACTCCTATGTCCTTTTTCCAGTTTCGTGCCAGAGCGGGAGCCAATGGCTCCTTGAGCTGGTTTAAACTGGACTATGCAAGGAGGGCACCAAATGGGCCCTTTAAGCAGACTGAGTGGCGCTGGCAGGTGCTCCCACCCAGTCCCAATACTCTAAACCCTGTCTGGGAAGTGGTCACACCTCCCTGTGACAGGATACCTGTTGTTCTGCCATCCTCTGCTCGAGCTTGGCTCAGCAGCAGGAGGTCAGAATCATGTCTCTGGTTGGCAGCATCCATGTTGTGCTGTCCGGGTCTAGAAGACTGGTACCAGGAGCACTGAGGGCCTCCCGGAGGAGCTTTACAGTGCATGGAATTACACCCTCACTGCTTACGGTGTGTGAGTATGATTCCAACATGTTTGATACCAAACATGATAGGGTTTGTTACAGCTAGTTTAGAGATGGTCATCGCGTAATGACTTATGACCACTCTATATATTGTAATGGCTGATGCACTCACAGCCTGGGAGATTAGACTCCAAAGGCTGTAGGGGAGTCCTGCTCATGCAGGGGCACCCTCACACTTAGAACCGTGCACCCTGCCTTCAGGATTGAAAGGCCTGCCCCAGGGGTGACGTATAGGTTTTAAGTGTAGTGACCTTAGATATAGGGAAACCTATATCTTTCGTAAGTGGTGCTAGCACCAGTTTACATGAGCTGCAATGGCAGGCCTGTACTTACAGTTTGAGTGGTCCCTCATGGGTAGCATAATACATGCTTAAGCCCATGGGGGAGCCCTCGTGTACCTATGCCCTGGGTACCTCCATACCATATACTAGGGACTGATGAGGGTATACCAGTGTCCGATCCGGGAGATGCCTAAGTACTTACCTTATCAATTTAGGGGAGAAAGCACAGACTGGGGTCCTGATTAGCAGGATCCCAGTCAGACTAGTCAGAAACAACATAGCACCAGGCAAAAAGTTGGGGTAACCATAAAAGCAGATCCTACTTTCCGACAACCAGCTTATATGAAAAAAGGTGGTGTAAGACACTGCACTAAGAGATCTTGTAGCTCTTGTGAATGATTGCAAAGAGAAATATGGTTTTGAGGGTCAGAAGATGCATGAGCAGCTGTGTATTGGCTCGAATGGAGAACTGTTGAGATTAATTCAAGCATTATACTCAAAATGTTTGTATACTTCAGTGCTGTTCCTTAAGAGGGCAAAGATATGCACTGACGTGGGTCCCGTGCTCATTGTGCCACTGGAACCAAGCTACACCCGACTGAAGTGACCCATTCAGGGTGAAACCAGTCTTGGGTTGCTTGTGTTCTGGTTGAGGGAGGACCTGGCCTGGTACTTCTGGCTGAACCGTGCCTTTTGGAGCCTGGTCACAACTGATCTGTATATGGCTGGGTTTGAACTAAAGTGGCATAGTGTGCAAAAAATACAACGGACTGGGATGCGGCCCCGGTAATTACCAGTGGCTGCGATTAATTCAAACTTTCCAAGTCAGCTCTACCCCATTGACTTTAGAAATTCTCTGTGCAGCAGTATAGAGAACTGGCCCTGCAATGCTGACATGTATATAATTGTAATTTGTTAAAAAAAAAACATTTAGCCCGCATAGGCCATGGAGGTTGGTCCTGCATCTCTAAATTCCAGAGCCCACCTCTTATAAATATACGTCCTAACACATGATTTTGAAGTGCTTGCAGATCCCATTATGCTGGTGGGAATTTTTGACGTTCTTGACTTCAATAAAGGTTCCTGTGATGCAGAATTAGGATTACTAGTAAGGAAAATGTCCTTATTGTGATGCAACAGGACACCCTTCTCAGCTGCTAATCCCAGAAAGGCTTAGGCCTCCAGAGACCTGAGTGATAATTTGGCTTGTTAGTGCCTGTAGCGACGCATTGTATTGTATTGTATTGTATGAACACTTATAAAGCGCTCTGTAACCCTACGGGCATCCTGGCGCTGTGACACACAGATGTTACCAGCAGAAAAAAGCTGAAGGGTAATACTGAAAGGATTATACCCTGGGAAAGAGCCAGGTCTTCATTTTTTTGCGAAACAGCATCAGATCCTGGATCTGTGGCAGTTCATAGGGAAGGCTATTCCAGAGGCGCGCGGCTGCTACGCTAAATGCTCTTTACCCCATGGTTACTTTCTTTATTTTAGGTATGACTGCCAGATTGGCTGAGGAGGAGCGAAGGTTGCGTATGGGGGCATACCACCCAAACCTATTTTGTAATGGTTTAGGCCCCATTCCATGTAGAGCGCTAAACACAATGCACAGAGACTTAAACAGTCCCCTTTGAGCCACCGGGAGCCAGTGCAACTCAGCCAACACCAGGGACGAAGATGATCAACATGGTCTCATTAGTGCGAGTTTAGCTTCTGCCGCCTGAATTCCCTGGAGCCTATCGAGCAAATATCTCGGAGATTCCAGTAGCAGAGCGTTGCAGTAGTCCATGCGGCTCAAGATGACACTCCTAATCACTGAGGCTCTGGCCTGTGCAGCAACACTGGCAGCACCTTCCACAATTCTCTAATAAGACTATAGCAGCTCCCCACCAGCTTGTTGACATGTGACATGAGCCGATGGTACTCTGCCTACTCCACCGTGCAGGATTTCAGTTTTGTCATTGTTTTTTTTTTTTAACAAACTTTATTGAGTCATTATTCAGGGTACATTACATTATAACAAATGTTCCTGGCATTTTTCATTTTAGGTGTAATATTGACTCATCTTACTCCATAAGTAAATATACATACTTCAATCCTTGTATCTATCATTTACACAGCATGAAAGTTATAGTGCAATGAATGTAACATGTGGAATCATACATATGAATTATTAACATCTCCAATGAATCTTGTATTTGTACTTGTATTCCCTAAACTAAGTTAACTACCCCCTCCATTTCCCTCCCCCCCCTTTTTGGTCTGTCCGTGTGTCTCCATCTATTTCGTGTCATATCCTTGATAAATCATAGATTCCAACCTATACCTCTGGTGTGCCATGGGCCTTCCATCTTAGCTTACCCTAACTGTCGCTGGCTGCTTATTAAATGGCGGACTGAATCAGGAGAGTGGATCAAGAAATGTAAGTGGGACATCCATTTGTTTAAGGTCTTCTAACATGATGTCCCATTCCATGGAGATGGGACGTTTTCTCAGCCCCCTCGCCTCTTCTCGTCTGAGTGCCGCGCTCTTCGCGCTGCCCCACTTGATTACCTCCTCTTTCCATAAATGTAGTGGGCGGCTCTTTGGGCATTTCCACCTCATTGTAATTGCTCTAATTGCCAATATTAGCGCTTGATCTAGGAAACGCAGGTGGACCTTCTGGGCTTTGGTGCACTTACGTAGACCCAAGAGGCCCTCCAATATGTTGTCTGTCATTGTGAGATGTGTAATTTCTCCCAGCATATTACGAACGTGTCCCCAATATTCCCTAAGGTGTGGGCAAGCCCATAACATATGAACAAATCCCGCCTCCTCCTCCCTACACCTTGGGCAGTAGCTCTGGGCCTCTGGGAACATACAGTGTATCCGCTTCGGGGTTAAATACGCTCTGTGGAGAACCATATACTGTATGAACTTGAGCTTGGCATTTCGGGAGTCCCGCTTGGGGTGTTCCAAGATGCTTTCCCATGCCTTATCTGTGATTACCATATCTGTAGTTTCTGCCCATTTCCCACGGAGGTCCGAAAGGCAGATGGAGGCCTGCGTTCGGATGCCGGTATATAGCCACTTCACTAGGTGGCCACCCCTCCCCATGTAATAAAGTAGATGGACCAGGTCATGTTGTGGAGGCTCGCTACGCTGGAGTGCCCATGTCGTCTTGATGTAATGCGCTGTCATTGCTTGTAGCAAGTAAAGGCGGTCAGGAGCCCCAGTGTTCCTCACAAATGTATCGTGGTCTAGGAGCACACCAACTCCGAAGAATGAACCCATCTCTGCTACTCCCACATCTATCCAATCCTGTATCCTAGCCATTGTAATCCTACCACCCATGACTAGCAGCCCTAGTGCATAAGGGATCGCGGTCGACGTGTACTGTAGGGCCTTTTTCTAACATTGCAGTGCCGTTCTTAACAACGGTGGGCCTTCGGAGGGCGGTTTCGCTCCTGGGAGCAACATACTATGTAGTGTACCCCTGTCCAGCTTTTGTGCATTATAATCTATTTCTTGTAAATTCCTGCCTGCTGTCCAGAAAGACAGCCATTGTAATTGGGCGGCATAATAATATGCTCGGAAATCAGGGACACCCAGCCCTCCTCGGTTCGATGCCAACTGCAGTTTCTTGAGACTTACTCTGATCCTGCCTCCGCCCCATATGAGGTCCAACAAGAGTGTATCTACAGTGCGAAATGTGGCCAGTGGCACCATCAGGGGCAGATTAACAAAGAAGTACAATAGCCTGGGCAGCATCACCATCTTGGAGATGACTATCCTTCCCATCACGGACAGCGGCAGGGAGGTCCAGAAGGCAAAGCTTGGGCGCAGCAAAGCTATGGCCTTCATTAAATTACCTTCTAGTTGGTCTAAAGGAGCCCTGTACACGTTAATGCCTAAGTACTTAAATTTGGCTAGTGCCACAGGAATCTGGTAGGTGCCGAATCGGATTGTGTCTGGACAAAGACCCTCTTGGAAATAAAAGTCATGAGACTTTCCTGCATTAATCGCCAGCCCCGATATAGTCTCGAAGGCAGAGAAGACTACAGGGAGCGGGCTCACCTCATTCTCCAAGTCGCGCAAATATATGAGGATATCGTCTGTGTATATCGAGACAAGGTGGGTATTGTTCTGTATGGGAATTCCCAAATCTCCAGACGACCGCCTCAAAGCTATGGCCAGCGGTTCTAACGCAAGTACAAACAGGAGAGGGGAAAGTGGGCACCCCTGCCTAGTACCTCTTCACACCGCGTATTCTTGGGAGATATACCGTCCCGTACGTGCCCTTGCAGTAGGTTCAACGTAGAGTAGGCGTATCCACCTCAAAAAATCTTGGGGGAGACCAAAACGCAACAGGGCTGCAAACATATACTCCCACGTTATGGAGTCAAATGCCTGACGTAGATCTAACGCCAGACATCCCGCCTTGTCATAGTCAGTGGGAACAGCCCTCATGATATAGTGGAGTCTCCTAGTGTTGAGTGAAGTGCTACATGCAGGAAGAAACCCACATTGGTTACTGTGTATAAGAGTGGGGAGAGCGGGGACCAGACGGTTGGCTAAGGCCTTACTAAGAATGTTATATTCGGTAGCCAGTAACGACAGCGGCCTAGTGTTGGACATCTCAGTGCTGTCTCTTCCGGGCTTGGGGAGTGACACCCCCATAGCTTGCATCGTGGATTGCGGTAATCTACCGGTTTCCCAAGCAGTCATATACAGCTCCTCTAGCTTAGGCGTTAAAACCTCTGAGTACGTCGCATAAAATTCAACGGGTAGGCCGTTTAGGCCGGAGGCTTTATTGCGGTTAAGGCCTTTGATCGCTGCTCTTATTTCATGTTGGGTGACGGGGACTAAAAGGCTCTTCCGCATGGCCTCCGTGATCTTGGGAAACTGTAAGCCATCAAATAAGGCATCTATTAGGCCATCGTCAGTATGCATTGGTGCCGCATACAAAGTACTGAGGTGATTACAAAATGCTTCATTAATCTCTATTTGAGTATGAATCAGTCCCCTCTGTGGTGAACGGATACAGGTGACCAAAGGCGTTTCCAGGTTATCCTTTAGTAATCGTGCTAGTAATGTTCCTGATTTGTCGGCGTCTGTGTGTTTCAGTTGTGTATATGTTGGGTAATCCATGAGTCTAAGTGTTTCCAGAGTCTCTGCATGTCTAATACGGGCTTCCTGGAGAGATGCCCTTTTGTCATCATCTGTCAATGCGGCCGGCTCTAACTCTGTCATCAATGATTCTGTATCTATAAGTCTTTTGTGTGCTTCTTGGCGCACCCCTACAGTAGCACTAATTGCCGAGCCTCGAACCATCACTTTGAACGCGTCCCAATCTATGAGGTTGGAGGACGCTGTATTCCAGTTGTCTGTGAAGTAGTTATTAATGGTATCTAATAATGTGGTCCGAAAGGGGGCATCCTCTAGGAATTGGGGCCATCGTTTCCAAGTCGGCACAGGGGTCGGAACCCTGCCCCAAGTAAGAGTAACTTCTAAGGGATTGTGGTCTGAAAATGTTTTGGCTAGGAATGTTGATTGATGTATTTGTGTAGCTATAGAGTGGGAGCAAAGAAATCTATCCAGCCTAGTATGAAGCTGGTGAACAGGGGTGTAAAAGGAATATTCCTTGTGTGTAGGGTGAAGCATGCGCCACGCATCTATAAACGCCCAGCCCTGCATCCAAGTGTTCAGGAATTCAGCCTGTTTGTGTGCACTGGCCCCGTGTAGTGGTGGATGGGATCTGTCTAATTCAATGTCTAGGACCGCATTGCAGTCTCCCCCTAGGATCCAGGGAATGGCATCCCACCCCGTTAAGGCTCTGCCCAGATCAGAGAAAAATTTGTCTTGATCGAAATTTGGCGCGTATAGACAACCAAGGATTACAGGCAGACCATCTAAAGTGCCCTTCAAAAATATATATCGCCCCTGTTCATCTATACGTCGATCCACTTCCACAAACGGAACTCCATGGCGGATCCAAGTGGTCGCCCCTCTAGCGAAGGCCGAATAATTGGTGGTATACAGTCTGCCTCCCAATGTTTTCCGAGTTTTCACCGCCTCCGCCTCTAACAGATGGGACTCTTGCAAAAACACAATCTGTGCCCTTCTCCTGAGAAGGTAAGCGTGGACCCTGTGCCTTTTGCTCACAGCCCCTAACCCCCGTACATTCCAGGTCAATAGGTTGTATGCACCCAAGCCGGTTCGTTTATGAGACATATATGTACTACTTGTGTCATTCTCCGTGCAGTGCGGAGCCCATGAGTATGTGCAGACCAGGATGTCCCCAACTCTGTGAACTAACTATAAACGGCGCAGCCAATAAACCATGCTGAACCAAACCAAAAATGAAAACATACAAAAAGCATAGAACAGTGCATGCGCTTTGAGGGGGAAAGCGTAGCCAACCATACTGCTGTCTATGTGGGTGTATAGCTCCGGTGGCTCTACTGGGCCCGGGGGGGGAGAGGGGTGTACCTCTCAAGTTATACTCTTCATTGCATTTTATAGGAAAGGTATCCGTGTGTGAGTCCAGTCCGCTATAATATGCTGTCTACGAGTACCTGGGGTTATTCACGAACTTGTGGAATCTTGCTAGTCTAAGACCGATCAGTGTGCACCTAATGAGAAGACTTAACAGGACGGATCATAATACAGGCATCATGTACATTGTTAATTGCTCAAATCCACCAGTTCAGTCAAAAAGGATAGTAACGGTTGATATCGTGTCCGCGTTCAAGCGGTCATCCCCATGTGAGCCTGGTGTGGGAAAAGTTCATGACCATCCCTCAGCTGTCCAGCAGGCCATCTCCTGTTTGGGGCGTCGCTGAGGGGAAAAGAGTTATGCTATGTTCCGAATCCGAATGTATGGTACTGTCCTCCGAGTCCGTCAAAATCTTTGTGTTGATCTCGCGGAAGGATCCAGCGACCGCCAACGCCTCCTCTCTGTCCATCCTCTTTTGGGCTGGAGTCGGGCCTAGTCTTGCAGAGTTCCTCGAGCCTCCTCCCCGTCCTCTGGGCAGCTGTCGTTGTAATTGTACAGGGCTGTGTCGCACTGAGCCAGACAGTTTCTCCTGACCATGGTCTAATTCCATTACTTCGAGCTATTCTTCCACATCGGTGGGGCTGTCAAAAAATAAGATTTTTTGTCGTACATGACTTTGAGCCTGGCTGGGAACAATAGGGCATATTTAAGTTGAGCCGCCCGTAGTTTTTTCTTCACTGCTTGAAAAGAGGTCCACTGTCGCTGTACCATGATTGTGTAATCCGGGTATAATGAGATCCACTGATTTTCAAATTGGATGTTCGTCATTTCCCTTGCTTTTTGGAGTAGCATGTCTCTGTCCCTGTAATTCAGGATTTTGACAATCAGAGGGCGCGGGGGGGGCACCCACTTTTGGTGCGCCAGTTGGAATCCGGTGCGCAATCTCTACGCAAAATTATGGGGCTAGACCTTTAGGGGCGACATGTTCTCTGAACCATGCTTCCATAAAATCCGCTGGTCTTGCTCCTTTGCTTCGTTCCGGCAGACCAATAACACGAACGTTATTACGTCAGTTGCGTCCCTCCGCATTCTCAATCCGGTCCTGGAGTCCAGTAACTTGGTGTTGTAGTTGTTTTATTTGCGTCGGCTGTTCCTTGAGTTGGGGGTCTATGCTTGTCAGCGCCGTTTCATGATCCCGCACCGTTTCAGCGAGCTTCCCATGATCAGCCCGTAGCAGAGTAAGGCCGGTCGTGAGGGCTCCTATCTGCTGTTCCATCATCCTCTTGGAGTCACGGATTTCCTTCAGTATTAAGTCCATTTTCTCCGAGTGGGACTATGGTCGGTGGTGGAAGTGCCCGGCGCCGGTCCTTTATCGTCATGTTCATGGGGCCCACCCCCTTGTTGGTAAACCAACGTCCAAAACTTTGCCCTTGAGTCTGCCCATCGCGAAATCCAATCAATTACAAGTTGTGATACTGGTGCTATGGGCCCCCACCGCGTACAGTCCGTCCACCAGGCAGAGACCAAGCCTGCAATCTCCTCTTCTCACCAGGCAGTGCTCCGCTGCGTCCTCAAGTCTGTGGACAAGGTCTTCCACCTCCGTATCACCACCCTCGTTGTCTCACAGTATTCTAGTCTTCTCCGCAGCCCCCGGGGGTCCGTCACACAGCAGGCTGCCTTCTGCGGCACTGCATCCCGATCCGACTCAGCAAGCGTCCCCTGCACACCCTCCGATCATGTGCCGATCGGCTCCGGTATAGCTTCGTAAATAATGTGTGTACCTTAAGTCGCTCCCTGTGATGTGTGTGAGGGGGGTAATCCGCATTCAGCACTCCGTCCGGCGCCACCACCGATAAGCCTCCATCACGCCGTGCCTTCAATCTATACCAGCCTCCATATTCGGCACCCCTGTCATGCAATCCCTCGGGATTCCGGCAGGCCTTGGAGGGTAATTATGAGGTGGAGAGAGCTGCCCGCTCCCAGCCCGAATCCCCGTCTTCGCTCCTCCCACTGCGCTGTGTTGTTGCGGCGGTGCTCAGCTCACCTTAATCCGCTGCCGGTCTTCGAGTATCCGCACAAGGGTAATCCGAAGCAGCCTCCAGTCACTATTCCGCCCTCCAGGAGTGCAGCCGATCGGGGACAGTGTGGGCCTCAGTCCGTCCCGTAGCCCTCTCAGGGCTCCACCCACAGGCCGTATGCCCCGCGCTCCGCTTCCAGCGTCCGCGGTTGTCACTCCTCAGCTGCCGCGTCGTTCCGGGGATAAATTCCGGTGCCTGATGATGTTGAGGAAGTTCCGGAACGCCACAGGCCCCACTGTGAGACCGCAGCACGGTGATTTTCAGGATATTGTTCCCCCCCAGGGTCCGGAGCCTCACCAGGTCGCGACCGCCATCTTAGACGGTTGGCCACGCCCCCATCCAGTTTTGTCATTGTTAAATTGCAGGGAGTTGTCTCTCAATTAACCGTTTCCCGCATACAGGCATTGGATTGGACCCGATGTTGGAATTTAAACAAATGTGTTTAGCTTAACTGAATTGGGGTATCTGAACCGTATGTAAAACAGGAGGATGATAATCAAACTAAGGAATGACGGTCTGAGTAAGTACTACAATAAACAATATTCTATGATAGCTATAAATTCCTAAAGACCGAATATATAGAAACCGGGCAAAACGTTCATAAGCAAAAGGAAATTACAGCACTACTCAGGCAGAGTTTCATCTCGTAAACACAAAAAGACAATGGGCCAGATGTACGACCACTGTGATTTGCGACTCGCAAATTGCGACTAATTGCGAGTCGCAATTTGCGAGTCGCAAACCGCAATATACAACAGTGTCCCAGACACTGTTTGCGATTCCCAATGGGGTCGCAAATTGAATGCCTCATGAATTTTAATGAGGCACTCGCAATTTGCGACCCCAGTGGGAATGGCTGGCGCGCCCAGGTATGGTGGACTGCTGGGCTCAGCAGACCTCTTTGTCTGGGACTGCTTTTAAATAAAGCAGTTATTCTTCAATGCAGCCCACACTGTCCCCGATCGGCTGCGCTCCTGGAGGGCGGAATAGTGACTGGAGGCCGATCCCTGGGAACCACTGCCTGCCCCTAAAAAATATTTTCCCCTGCATTTGCAGAGGAGAAGGGGTCCACTGGGAAACCCTTCCCATTTGGGAGTGCATTACCACCCTCTTGAAGTTAGGAAGAGATGCCCTTGGAATGCCCCTTCCTATTTGCGAGTGGCAAATAAATTGCGACTCGCTAAATAGGGTTTGTACATGGCCCTATTAGTTTTTGCATATGCAAACGTGTCGCTAACCCGTTTGTGAATGCAAAAATGGGTCGTACATCTGGCCCAATGACACATAGGATTGCCCTAGTGAAGAATGTTGCTGATAGGAAGTACTCTCAACTTGCTGACAATATTGCGTGCCAGTGCCACCCGAATCAGAGTCAGGAGAATTTAATACAGGAAAGCTGTTATATGGTGATGCGTTTAACTGCAGAACATACACAGATGTGAAAATCAATGAATCTTTCTCAACAGCTGAAAAAAATCTTTGGTTTGCTATAAATAGTCCTTTTTAGCAGTAAAGGGGCTTTGAACATTACTTCCCATACTATGAAAGAACAGCCATCCAGTCCTTCGCTTAAAGCTGTCAAGTACCCCACAAGGCTTACCTGTTGCTTGCGGAGTGTTCTCACAGAGACGACATGAGCTATCGCCCCCGCACCCACCTTACCCCTGTTATGGAGTTTTACACCAACCGGGATGGAGATGGGACCGGGGGAGGAAGCCAAGGGTGATAGGGATGATGTGTGGAAGGTCAACAGGGAACCACCCTCAGTCGGGATAGCCGTCTACTCCTGCTGAAAGGAAGACAAGGGGGACCCAGTTATAACAGGAACAAGCAATCCCCTATCTACGTTACCTCTTATGCACATGCGGATCGGATAATCACCTGGTAAAGGCGAGCGTAGTGTAATCCCTGTGAGAAGCAGCGTACCTGCGCCGTATACTGGGAAACAAACGGAGTGACAAGGTAGGTAGCACTACCTCTGTATTGTTTCAGAGGAAAAGGTCAAGAACTGTGCGTATGCTAGCAAGCACTAAGTTACTGTCTTAGCAGTCTTGCATAGAAGCCAAAGAAACAAAGGGAAAAACCAAAACAGTAAGCGCTCCTGCGCGGAAGGTCAGCTCCCCCCCAAACTGTAAGGGATCTGAGCAACAAGCGCCCTTCCGCCGTGTCATTAAGAAAAACAAAAGCGCTCCAGTGCGGTGTCTCAATAACTGCCCCAAAGCGCTCGAGCGCGGCGTCTCACGAACTGCCCCCAAAGCGCTCCAGCGCGGCGTCTCACAAACTGCCCCCAAAGCGCTCCTAGCGCGGCATGTCAATAAGTGCCCCCAAAGTGCTGCAGCACGGCGTGTCAATAACTGCCCCCAAAGTGCTCCAGCGCGGCATCTCACGAACTGCCCCCAAAGCGCTCCAGCTCGGCGTGTCGATAATTATCCCCAAAGCGCTCCAGCGCGGCGTGACCAACCTGCTCCGAGGTCTGAAATTGCAGGCAACAGGAACGGGATCCATCAGCGTCAATCCGAAGCGCTGAACCGGCGGGAACCGCTGTGGTTTATGCGGTTTCCCCCGGAAGCGCTTGGGTATCGTAGCAGCGGTTTCCGGCCGGGGAGCTAGACCGCCACCCGACCGCTACGCGGACGGAACGAGAACCCATCCCGCATGCGCATAGAGGTAAACGCGCTGCGGACTGTCGGGAACATGACAAAAGCTTAGAAAAAGAGAAACACGCCTCAGCAATCTGTGTTTTGTCTGTGGTTAAGATGTCTGCTATGTTCAAAAGTGAAACAAGAATTTACAATGCCAAAAGGTTTCACTTTTGCGGTACAGCATTATTACATTACAACATTCACATAGATCACAAATATAAATGTATATAGAGGGACGATAACAAGTAACTGTCTAATATGGTCCAATACTGCCATTCCAGGATCTTTGATATGGCAATATAGAACCATAAAGAACCATATTACAAATGTTACTTGTTAAATATTTTTTATAATACATGTCATGCCATTTCCAATACTTTATTTCGTATTTTTTTCAATGCATAAAAAGTGGCAAATACAGGTTAAAGTACACATACATTTCCTCGACCTAAAATCATACACCATATAAAATGTCTCATAAAAACTGGTTCTTATCTTTCATTTTATACTGCCTGTTGGACTTGGCCCTTTTTGGCAGGTTCACCCCTACACTTTTTGTCTTAGCTCTGACATGGTGTTGGGGGTTTTAGGCCTCTGGGCACTTTAGCACTGTGGTCCAGTATAAAGTGCGTGCGCTCTCTGTGTTACATTAGAAAGGTTGGCCTGCCCTCCCATAGGAATGCATTGGGGATTCCCATATCAGTGTGTGTCAGTGGTAATTCCTGTTATGAGAGGTGCAGTGTGGTCAAGTCCAGTATGTATGAATTCGTGAGAATAAATGTTGCACAATGGTGTGCGCAGATTGATGATGACTGGTGGAGAAATGCCACTTTTAGAAGTTGGCATTTCTGTGTGCTATGTGTCTGCCTGCCTGATGTGAATTGCATGTCTGGCTTGTGAGTGACAGGGGCTGAGAGGTGTGTGTGGCTCCAGGAGGGGAAGGGTGAGTCAGCGCTGGGCTGAATAGGACATCTGGGCTGGGACTAGTGAGAGGGGTAATCTCCTGACTCTGAATAGGATGGTGCCTGCCCTGTACAATGCTGGCTCCGCCCCCTGTCTGATTACCTAGCTCCAACCTGACAAAGGGGAAGATGAGCTTCCAAAACAAAGTGCTCCAATTCCCCTCTGAACCAGTTGCATCTGGTTCCCCCATGCCTGGCACTAAAGACAAAGAGAATCTGGGTATAAATGTAGGGGCTGTGACCCCATGAAAATGTTCTGTACTTGGTGCTGTTCCTGAAGGGGCGTGCTGCTGCTGTGGCCTGGGGGGGGGCTGCCATGAGGGTTTGCTTCCCTGGGCCCTGCATTGCCCCCTTGATCTCCATGGACTTACTTTTCTTTTTTTTATATATATGCAGAACCTTTGCAGGGACTTGTTCTCCCTTGAAGAAGTCTTTTGCTGCACTTCTGAGCCCTGGGGGCGCTGTGCTTTAATTACTTGGTTTTCCCCAGAAAAGGAGCACGAGGGCTCCGCAGCGCTGATCTGCCCTTCAGTGAGAGGGAATCCCCAGCATAGGGATTCCCCCATGCTTCGTGATCGAGCGGGAGCCCACCCCGCTGATTTATGCTTATGGGGAAGAATGGCGGGTGCCAACCCCGCTTATTTTTATATCTAAATCGTAGGTGCCCACCCCAGATGGCCGCTGTATGTTTTATTAATTAAGCGGGTGCCCACCCAGCATTGGTCTGGACGAAAGGAATCACTAAAATCGAAGTCAGGCAACGTTGCCTGGCATTGGGCGGGACACGTACAGGAAGTCCTGGCCGCCACCGGGAAAGCCGTCTGGAGCCTCGTGGCTCCACAGCGAAGTCCCGGGTCCCAGGAGGGGGCCCGGGTGAAGTGATGAGTGCGGCCTAAGCAGGAATCCAGGCGGGGCTCCTGTGAGGAAGACGGAGCCTCGCGGGTTGCTGCAGAGACCGGGCGAAGAGGAGAGCACAGTTTTACCCCCTCCGCTGTGGAGGCAGTCAAGAGGACCAGAGCTGCTGCTTTCCAGCCTGCCCCCACCTGCCAGAAGGGGAGGCAGGCCCGCGGAAGGTCGCCGGTGACCAGAGAAGCTCCACGTCAGCCCCGGTGAGTGAGGGCTGGGCGGGGTACATGGCCGCATACAGTTACAGTCCCAGAGGGGACTCCCGAGGGCACAGTGAGTGCCCGCATCATTTCCTGATAGGACCCGCCGTTGCGGGCCGCTCCTATGAGGGGGCATATTTGTTTTAAGAGGGCCCAGATGGGCCCGTGTCCCTACCTGTTTGGCCAGTTTCTATAGCTGCCCCGCTTGCTAGAAAGCAGCTGCAATGTTTTGGGGCCAAGTTTGTTTAAAGAGGCTTTGCATATTGGTCCACCCAAAGGGCACCGTGAGTTTCCAGGCCTCATTTGATATTCACAGCTGCGCAGCACTTAGTGCCAGCTGCTATGTTTAGGCCACAATTCTTTGGGGGCATCTTTGAAAGAGATAGGAGTGAGATGCACTCCTTTGCCCCAGCGCAATTGTGCACATTGATTCTGCTGCATTGGCAGTGCACCCTGACACTTGGGACATAGGGCATTTGAGCCCCCTTGAGAAGGCCAGTTGGCCAGGGGACGGTTAGGTTTGTAGGGCGCCAGGCCCAAATGTGATTTATGTAGGTGCGCAGGAAATGTAATTCATGTACTGTTTTATGCACCGTGATTTATGCCTCTAAATGTGGTTTTATGATTATGAGGTTTTTCATACTGTGTTTATGTTTAAGTTATTCTCTACTGTGGTTTAGGTATGAGGTTATTTGCCTACTGTGGTTTATGCCGGTCAGATTACTTCCTAATGTGGGTTGTGCTTAGGAGGTTATGGTCTAATATGTCTAGGCTTATGAGGTTGGCACAGAATGGATTTCATGCCTAAATGTGATACTGTGCATAATATGGTTTATGTTACAGGATGATGCAGAGTATAGTGTTTGCCAGTAATTACTGGTTGTGTTCTATGTTTATTATATGTTCTACATTTACTCTCTTTACTAAGTGATGGTTCTGACAGTGGCCCAAGTGGCCCTGTCATGTGTACATAATCCCCTATAAATATTGCCCAGTGGCAGTTGGCATAGTGTATATTGTGTGATTACTATTCTAATGTGTTTTATGATAATACAAAGGGTATTTTTGATATAACCTTGTGTGGATTTCCTTTTGTGGTGTGCCTAGTATGTTGTTGCTGTGTGTGTGTGTTGCGCAAACGCTTTACACATTGCCTCTGAGATAAGCCTGACTGCTCGTGCCAAGCTACCAAGGGGGTAACCACTCTAGTCAGGGCAACTCCCTTGCCCTGACTAGAGTGGTGGTCTCTGCCTGGCTTTCGCGCAAGCCTTAGCCAACCAGAAATCCCATTTCTAACACTGCCTGTTAAAACATCTCCTAGACTAGACATCTATGCCTAGCCACAGCCAGTAAGGCATTTATCTTAACAATTTTTAGCCTACCCAATCAGGACACATAACGAGTGTTTCATTGCTTCAGGACATGGTTTATCTACTTTCTAAGGCTCGGCCAGTTTGCACTGAAAAGAGATTTCAGTGACCATGGAGAGGATGTGGTCCGTTGGCTAGACTGCCGACTTTGGTGCTGGAAACAAAGGTTTGAGCCTCGGGGTCACGTCTACATCCTGGGAGTCTGTGCAAATCGCTTAATCTCGCCGTGCCTGAATGTGTCCTTGTGTAACGTAACCGGTGCTCATGTAAAGCGCTCCAATACCTCCGGGTCGAGTTTGCGCTATATAAATCTGCAACAACAAAAAAAAGATAAAACCCTAGGTATTTAGTTTTTTTTTTCATTCAACTACCTCATCAGCACTCCCAATAGTTTAAGAGTCTCCAATTTTGCATGGTTTATTTTAAATTCAGATGCTGCTTCAAAGGCTTCAAGTTCATTCTTCATGGCCAACAAGAACTGCTCTGGTTAATCCAAAGAAAATAGAAATCATTTGCAATTAAAATGATTTTGTAGGTAGGGTCTCCAAAGGGGATGCTGGCAATATTGCGATGTGATCACACCCTCTCCACTAAATAATCTCTCACCATAGCACAAAGGAGAGGTGACATGAACAACACCCCGGCGAGTGCCTCTGGGAAGGGAAAATAGAAGAACTGCAATTGAGAAAGTATTTATAGGTTTGGGGACTATATAAATACTGAACCAAACTAATGTATCATTCCCTGTACCTCATTCTAGAAATTACTTCGGGGGAAAGGGACAACTAACTCGGTCAAACACTTTTCATGGGTCAAAAGTTAAAAGAATCCCAGTCATTTGTGGTGAACTTTTTCTATAAGATAGACAATCGTCATGAAGTTACTGTGAGTTTGTCTTGCAAGGATAAAGCCTGATTGGTCCCCTTCTATGAGGCATGGGAGAAAAAATGTTAGTGAAGATTTTAACATCACAGTTAATCAGCACTATGGGACAATGAGAGATGCATTCGGACATGTTCTTTCTAGGTTAAGGGATTCATGTAACAATAGCTTCTCAAGCGGTTACTGTGACTTCCTACAGACTTGAAATGCTGCCTTAGGTTGGTGTGTTTGGTGGGCAAATTCCCGTTCTTACACTTAAAGAGGTAAAGAGCAGCATCTTGCTTAAACTTTTCTAATGCTTGAAACATCCTTAAACTTTCTTTAATCTTGTCTCCTCCCAATACCACAACAAGGTAAACTCTTTGCAACACAATCGCAAAACCGAGCAGATTAGTTCCACAGATTGCTCCACATCGATCCATAGATGAGGTATCATGGGAATCAAGAGATCTATCAGGTAAGTACATAAACATTAAAAGTGCAGAGACAAACTGAAACTTTAAAACAAATTAGTAATCTCCCAAAAAGATATTTAACCATGGATGTGATGTGGCACACCAGGTAGACCTCTGCACTGCTGGAGGAGCACGCCCCCTCAGTGATTATTATTGCTCGCCTTCTTAACTTATTCCAAGTGCATTTTCTGAAGTCTACACAAAGATTTGTGTGTCATCCTGTGACCGATAGACATTGCCCTCCCCTGCCAGTCCCAAAACCTATACTCCTTTTATAGTAAAGACATCCACCTGTTGCCTGCCCATTGAAATTGAAGACCAGTTGGAAAGGTCAAGCGATACCAGAGTGTTTTAGTGTTAAGTTCTTGAAGCATTTCCTCTTGAACTGGGTATTAGCAGAGATTTCCGCATAGAGAGATATTACTATCCATGAAGGGGGTTTGACCTACTCCTTTATTGGAAAACAGTTGTAATCGGCAAGCTCAACATTTATGTTGCTTTTGTTGACCTGAACTTGGCTTTCAATTTGGTCCCCGGCCCAAATTATGGCAAGTACTCAAGGACATGGGAATGCCCCATGACTTTCTGTCTATCATAGTTTGTTTACATGAAGCGAACTGTGCTAGAATCCATTGGGGCAGGCAAAGTGAGATGACAGATAGGATCCCAGTATCTTGGGGTGTACAGCAGGGTAGTGTATTAGCCCCCAGCCTGTTCTCTTTACTTTTGAACAAAATAGTATGCTGCCAGACCTTGCCCCATGCTCCTTCATTGGCCAATATAAAAACTCCTATTTTATTGTTTGCTTAAGACACCTTGCTGATTTCCAAGATGGTGCACCTCTGGAGATGGTAGATTACTCCAGTATTGGAACTTTCATAGATTCAAATGCTTGAATCATTCCCCGTCGTAGAGATGGGAGTTCCCGGTATATATAAAAAAGCAATGCAAAGCCATTACAAACTAGAAACCCCGCCTAGGCTCATTCCAGTTTTGTAACATATCCACCTCTTTTTGTAAAAGAGACCAAATAAAATCAACAACCTATCAGATTAGCCTCACCCTCTAGAACCCTCCTGAGAGAACCTCAGAACTTCAGATTCTCTAGCGCACGTTGTGCTAGAGAGTCTTCACTGAGCTCTGCTCAGTTTTTTCCTTGGTACATTTCTCTTGAGAGTTTATCAGCTGTTTTTTCTTCAACAACTTCTTCAACTTTGAATTCAACATGACTGATAAAGAGAAGACAGGCCTTTTTAGGGCTTATGCCACCTGCTCTAAAAAGAGGCTACGTGGATGACCCTCACAAGGATTGCATCTATTACCTGTATCCAGACAATAAGGCCAAAGATTGCAAGGTATGCCGTACTTTTTCCACTAAAACCTTGAGGGACCATTAGGGATGTCTCTTGACCTGGCTCCAGAAGCTTAAGGTGCAGGAGAGAGCCAGTCTCCAGTGGCGATAGTGATGATGTCAGGTTCGGTTGCTGGTAATTCCGCTATCTGCTCTCAGTAACGGAGAGATTTGGGCGGAACTACATTACCCATGGCGCCTTGCGGGACGCGCCGTGCGTCCCGCAACGTCAGCGCCGAAAACAGAAACAAGAACCCTGGACGCCGGCCCTCGCGGCTTATTATTCGTCCAAGATCCCTGAAGCAGAGGATGTCTCTTAGTACTGGTCCGGTAGGCGGAAAGCGTGTCCCAGACGCAACCATAGACTCGCCTTTTCGGACAGCTGGAAATTCCTCTGGTAACATCAGACTCCCCCGTTGGTGGAGACCGGTGACTATCGCGGTCTCATGCGGGGAGCGTAGGTGCCCGTAGCGGCGCTTGGGCGGCATAGCTTCACCCTGTTGGCTGAAACCACGTTTGGTTTCATGCAGGGTGAGAGTAACGCCCACGACTTAAACTTGAAGTACTGAAGGTAACCTGGAGTGTATGAGAGGATAGTGGAACCGTGTGCCAGTGATCCTTATCCCCAATACGATCGTGATTCTCCCGGTGTGTGAGAGAGTATGTTTACCTGAGGATTTGAACCAAGAGCCAAAGCAACATACCATGCATGCTACTCAGAGGGGAAATTCCCCTACGTGACATTAAGGAGATACATCCTAGTGTAAGCCGCAGTATATATATATTTGAGCCTCTTCCACGAAGACTCTCAGGCTGCTCAACAGAGTGGAAGTATCCAGTGCGACAGCGAAAATATCAGTACGCAGTGTGTGTGTGTGTGTGAAGTGTGTAACACACCTCACCCTGGGTGCAGGACTCATCGACCCTTATTGTTATTATTATGCCTTCTCTTGCTGATACCAAACAGGGCACCTAGCGCAGACAACCTACAACCAGATAATTGGTACCCTGTCTTTTGCCTTGTTGGTGTTTGTTTTTCTTCTTTCTTTTGTTACTGTACACAGGAGGGTGTGGCAAGAACGAAAGGAACAGACCTAGACCAGGCTGGACAGGAATTGGAGCACACCGGACTGTGTGTTAAAGCCGTAGCCTGTCGGCATCTTACTCGTTCTCCTCCTGTGTGCTGGGTTGCTCTTCTTTTCTTTTGCAGGTAGGAAAGGGGACATCAGAGGGGGTGTAAGGAAGCTAGATCTTAGCACTAGACGAAGGGAAGGTATAATCGATTCTGATAGTATTCTCTTGTCTCTCTCACAGGTCTCCCTCCCCGCAGTCCCTACCGTTTCCTTCCCCCGCTCAATTGCCTCAAAGGTCTGTGGGTCGCCAAGTGAGCCAGACTTGGGCCAATTCAGAGGTGGGTCCCCATTGAGCATCGCCCCAGCCAGAGGAAACGGGACTTGACACAACCCCGAGGATACAGGACCAGAGCACGACCGATGAGGCTTCATCAGCCTAGTCCTCAAGGAGATCTATGAAAAGGGGAGGATCTGACTCTTCTTCTTCTGAAGACCGTCCTGGGAAAGCCTCTAAAAAGACCTCTCATGGGTCTGACAGGCTAAGTCCAAGCAAATCTCCTCATTGAGGTGTAAAGGAGAGGGAAGGACTGACTGCAGGAGAGACTACAGTGAGGAAATCAAGCTCTGTACCTCCATCTTCTACTCCTGAGGGGAGGAAAGCCTTAAAAAGCCCTCCTCTGTTCCTTCTGAGGAAAAACAGGCTAAAAATGACCCACCGTCGACAAAGCTGTTGATGACACTGTAGATGAAACTGTCGACGACACCGTCGACGAAGAAACTATCATTGTCATCGTTGATACGCAGTGATAAGGTACAGTCTCCTCAGTCTGCTTCGGCGCCGACGGCGGGATCGTCGCTGAGAGGTTCCTTGCATGCATCGACCACGGTGCAGCATCCATCGTCAACGGCGATGACGACAGATACGAGATCAACAGTGACGGCGAAGAAGACAGCGTCGTCAACTACTTCGGTAAAGAACAGGAATGTGATCCTCCCCAGGACTATCGTAGAGGTTATCAGGAGGAGATGGTCTGCATGCCATCCTCCTTGATTTCAGACTTACAATTCATGCTCTCTGACAATAAAAGGAGATTTCCAACACCATCTTCTGCTCAGGAACAGGTATCAGTTCCCGCTGGTCCACCTGCAGGGCCTTCTACCCCCGGCTGCCACCACCGCCACTGCAATTGATAGTGGATCCACCACCGGCTGCTCCCCTTATCCAGGATGATACCTCTGATGACGACCAGGGAGACACAGATCTCCCGGACCCTAATAGGGAATGGGATGATTATATTATTCCTACTCCGGCTTCCCGTTCACCGGTTCCAGTAGATTCTCCACCTGGGGACATAGGTGGTTTCCACAATCTGCTAGAAAGGGCAGCCAAAAGGTTCGATCTGCCTATGCCTTCTGTGCAGACCGAGTGCTTCTTATACAACTTTAAGGAGCCCTTTAAGAAGTCAGTAAGAACAATTCCCATTGTCAGTCATGTATGGAAAGAGGGGCTAAAAGTCATGAAGACCCCGGCCACGGTGGTCTCGGTGCTTCCTCTTTTGGAGAAAAAATATAAAGCCCCGGAGGATAGCCCGGCTTGCCTTGTGAGACAGCCAAAACCGGACTCAGTTATATCACTGGCAGCACAGAGGGAGTAAAAAAATCCAGCAGCTCCTCTAAAAGCTGCCTGAAGACAGCAAGGGGGAAGCAAAAAAGATCCTCCAGGAAGGAGAGGGGGCTTCCTCAAAGGTGATTGATTGCGCAACGGATATTGCGACGACTGCGTTCCGTTCCCTGGCTGGAGCAGTAGTCCTTCGTTGCCAGGGATGGCTTCGAACAACTTCGTCTAGAGCTGAGGTCCAGAATAAAATTTTGGACCTTCCATTTGATGGAGAGGCGCTCTTTGGTAAGCACATAGATGATGCGCTCCAAGGCATCAAGAAAGACACAGACTCGGCAAGGTCTTTAGGAATGCTTCAATACTGCAAGGTCCCTTTTCGGGGAGCAAGGGGCAGAGGTCTTCCCTCATACATAGGAGGCTACCAGCAATATCGGTACTCCTCGTATACACCTGCCTCACAGTCTTACCATCCGCAACACAACCAGCGCCAGGGTCAGTCCACAACATATACAAAATTGGCACCCAGAGGAAGAGCAGGACATCAGGGGAAGGATTCCTCTAGGCGTCAATAGCGGCTTGCTGGCTCTGACTACTGTTCCTCCCCCTCATCAAACACCTGTGGGGGGCAGGATCTCCATATACTTCCAAAATTGGCTACGAATAACATTGGATCGTTGGGTTCTCAATATAGTCCAATTCAGCCACACGTTGGAGTTTGTTCATCCTCCTCCAACCACACCCCCTCGCTCCAGCTTAACAAAACATCTTTGTCTCCTGCGCCTAGAAGTCCAACAAATGCTGCAGAAAGGAGCAATCGAACGGGTCCCTTTCTACCAGAGGAGAGGGTTTTTACTCCTGGTTCTTTCTAGTTCGAAAGACTGTCGAAAAGTGGTGCCCTAGTCTAGATCTGAGGGAGCTCAATACCTATCTCACCAAACAGTTGTTCCGAATGATCTCCTTGCAGCACATACTTCGACTTTTAAATTCAGGGGATTTCATGGCCTTTGGACATGGAGGACGCATATTTTCATGTACCCATTCATCTATCGCACAGGAAGTTCCTTCGCTTCACAGTAGCCAAGAGACACTTTTAATTCCAGGTCCTCCCCTTCTGCCTCAGGTCGGCACCAAGGATCTTTACGAAGATGCTAGCTCCGGTAGCGGCGTCCCTACGAAAACAGCGGTACCAGGATTTCCCCTACCTGGACGACCGGTTGCTAAAGGCTCCTACCAAGGTGGCAACGAGAGGTCGGTGGCAGCCTGTACAGCACTGTTCCAGAGTCTGGGTCTTACCCTCAACAGAGAAAAATCTAATTTGTCCCCGTCCAAAAACGCCAAATTCCTGGGAGCCATACTGGACACGTCCTTAAACAAGGCATTTCCTTCACTGGAAAGACAAACCAAACTGATGTCGATGGCCCATCTACTTCGAAAAGGTCACTTTCAGGTTGCTTCTACAAGTCCCTTCTGGGATCCATTTCATCCTGCATTACTCTAATCCCTCACTGCAGGCTACGTATGCGTTCTCTTCAGGAGAAACTGGACTTACAGTGGCGTCAAGTGAAAGGATCTTTTGAGGACATGATCAAGATCACTATGCCCATGAAGACGCCGCTTCATGGTGGATTCACAAGGAGAATATTTCCCAGGGTCTCGCCTTCATGGTCATTCCAGCTCCTCAGATACATTACAACAGATGCATCTCTGGAGGGCTGGGGAGCGGTCTTGCAGGACCTCCAAATAAGTGGTCGATGGCTGCCCCATCATCGTCTTCTGCACATCAATCTGCTCGAACTCAGAGCGATTTGCCTGGCCTTGCAAGGTTTTCTCCCGAGAATAAAAGATTTGTCTGTTCTAATAAGAACAGACAATACTACGGCCATGCTTTATATCAACAAGCAAGGCGGCACAAGGTCCCGTCTGCTGTCGGCGGAAGCTCAGGCTGTCTGGGAATGGGCGATCTTACATGGGGTCTCGCTGAAGGCGGAACATCTCCCAGGGAATCTCAACAAGACGACAGACACACTAAGCAGACTAAAGTCAGTCAGCGATGAGTGGGAGTTGGACCAGAAGACACTGGAGGACATTTTTCAACTATGGGGTCTGTTCTTTGCAAACTGGTATCACCATCCGGGATCCTCGGGGAATGAGTTTTCGATGGCATGGCCAGGTGCCTTTGTTTACACTTTTTCCCCATTCCTCTGATCCCAAGGCTTTCCAGGAAGCTGAAAACAGGACCCTGCAAAATGATCCTAACAGCACCGGCCTGGCCTCGCCAGTACTGGTAGACGGAGCTCTTGTCCTTGAAGCAACCGGTTCCCTTGAATCCCATTCCATCCTTACTGACGATGTCCCAGGGCCAAGTACTGCAACCGGATCCCTGATCCCTGCAATAATCAGCGTGGCTCCTGAGCACAGAGAATTTCTCAACTTAAAGCTCCCCACCGAATATAGAGAAATCCTTTCTCAGGCTCGTGCTCAAAGTACTATCAAAACCTATAGGATAAAGTGGAAGAGGTTTTGTCTTTGGTGCTGAGAATCGGGAGTTCACCCTTTCTCTTCTTCGGCACATGAAATCCTGCCTTACATCCTTTCCTTGGCTAAGGCTGGCCTGGCTCATTCATCTATTAAAGTTCAAAAGTGGAAGGTATGGAAGAGTATCCATACCTTCACCAGACATTACTGCTTAGGTTCTTCGACACGCAGGGACACTGCAGTGGGCCAAGCAGTCCTGAGGAACCTGTTTCAGTGAGTGGTAAGCTTTCCCTCTCATCCCTCCTTCTATTTCCTTCATAAGTTCCTCGCACATTTTTTGATACTGTTTATTGCTTTTGACTATTTGGTATGCAAGCTTAAATATGTTACTTGCGTATAATGTTGATGATAATTTTGTTTCCCTAGTACTTCTTTACATTTTGAAGTTTTAGAGTGTATAGTCTTCAAGTTTAAAAAAAAAAGGGTGGGAGAGGTCTGAATTGCCAAGAGGTGTATTCTTTCCTTTTCCCTAATCTGTTTTGGGCACTGTTAATAATTGTTCAAGATAAAAACAAAAAATGTGCTCATGACTGCTAGCTACTCTCAAGCATGTGTATCTATGAAAGTTCCAATACTGGAGCAAGAAAACAAGTTACTTACCTGTAACTTTAGTTCTCCAGTATTGGAAACTTTCATAGATTCACATGCGACTCACCCTCCTCCCCTGGGAAAACTCGACATTTGGCATCTATGGTTTTCCTGTGGCACTACGGCTACAAAAATCTGAAGGTCTGAGGATCTATCAGGAGGGTTCTAGAGGGTGAGGCTAATCTGATTGGTTATTGATTTTATTTGGTCTCTATTACTAAAAGAGGTGGATATGTTACAAAATTGAAACTGGCCTAGGACTGGTTTCTAGTTTGTAATGGCTTTGCATTGCTTTTTTATATATACCGGGAACTCCCATCTCGACGACAGGGAATAATTCAAGCATGTGAATCTATGAAAGTTTCCAGTACTGGAGAACTAAATTTACAGGTATGTAACTTGTTTTTTTCCTTTGCATACCAGGGGGTTACCTTGGTTAGCACTATGTCTTGGAATCTCCATGTAAGCAAGGCAGTCATACAGCAGAAACAAATAGTAGGGGCCATTTTTAAAGAGCATTGGTCTTCCTCAAGTAAACCAATTGCACCAGCACTCCAGATTTATGAGGCAAGAGCATTGGGTTCAGCCCTTTATGAAGCTGAATTTGGGGGTTTTACAAACATTTACGAGCTCATTAGATCAGAAAACAAATTCCTGTGGCACATCGCTCACCTACCATCGAGCACCCCCTTAAACCACTTGACATTGGACATGGGTGTGAAGAAGGTTGAGGTTAAATGTAGATTGGGCCCGCTGATGTATTGGAGGCGACACTAATCAACCCCTGAGTAAGCCCATTACACGGTGTCCTCCAGGACGTAATCAAATCTGATAGCTTATTTAATTGAAACCTCCAACATTCAATGAAATTCCTCTATAATGTCCTGCTCAGAGTTCTAATGAGAAAGTGAGAAACACCCTTAATATATAAGCTACGCCATTTGCAACATTATTGTCAAGAGCAAATTATTCAACAGAATAGCAATCAAAATAATGCCACGAAGCGGTCCTATTGTATCGCTGACAAAATATCGATGGACAAAATATCAAGTTCCCAAAATATCGGGCCATAAATATCGATGTCAAAAATATCAATATCCTATCTACAAAATGGTAAGTACTAAAATATTGAAAAAAATATAGTGGGTCATTAGGATGGCGGGCTGATCGCCACTGCCGATCATCCCGCCTTCCCAACTTGATTTACCCCCCGCAATATTATTATGGCGGGGGTATCGCACCGGACGCAAAGTGCATCCGCCGCTTTTCTGCCAGTTGGACTTGGCCACTAATATGGTGGCGGTGCCTACCAGGCATCGCCATCCATATTAGGATGGGTGCGGTAACTAGCCTTTCCATGGTGGTAATGCCGCCATGGAAAGGCTGGTGGGGATGTGCTTTGGGGGCCCGTTGTGGGCCCCCCAGGGAGGGTGCTGGGGTGGGGGATGCACTTGGGGGGTACCCATGGTACCACCCTGCATTCCCATGCACAAGGTGCGTGGGAATGCGCAACATGTCAATTTGGCATTGCGGCGGATGCTGCTGTAAGCAGCAACCGCCGCAATGTCAAATATGCGGAATGCGACCGCCAGAGTGGCGGTCGCATCCTAATCAGCTGTGCGGGACCACCGCACATGGCGGCTGGTCCCAGCACCGCGAGAATGGCGGGCGGACTGAAGTCCGCCCTAATGGGCCCCATAGTTGTTAAAAATATTGAAGTAAAAAATATTGTTTTTTTTTAAATGTATAATTTTTTTTTTTTTAAATTAAATAATACATATAACTTAAAAAAATATTTAGAATTATTAGAAAATATTAACAATTATAAGTAATAAATGTAATGTAAAAATATATTAAACATACATATATAAAATGTAATATATATATTTACGTAATAATTAAAAATAATTATTTTAATAAATTATAAAATACTGATGCAGAAGCCGCCACCGGGGGTTTGCCCATGGCCAGTAATAGCAAAGCTCCTGAACTATCTGGACCGTGATGCCATCTTGAAACAGGCCCGGGCCAAGGAACCTCTGCTGTATGAAAATGTGTGCATCTTAATATTTCCCGATTTATACACGGCTAGTACAGCAACAGTGCCAATTGTTCATGGCCGCGAAGGCCCAACTAAGAGACCTTAAGCTCCCGTATGCCCTTCTGTACCCTGCTCGTCTGCGGGTGGTGTACCAATCCCGCACGCACTTCTTCAACACCCCGGAGGAGGTCTTTAAGTGGACTGATGAAACGGTGTGGTTGAGGGTGCACACGCCGCCCGGCAGGGAGTCGGACTCCTCCTCCGGAGAGGAGGACCGGAAGGGTCCCAAGGGACAGCGACAGAGGGGTGACAGGCGGTCACGATCCCGGAGGCGCTCTGTGTCTGGTTGAGTCTCCGCTGTGGGGGGCCCGGAGCATGGACGCCGAACTTTGGAACCTTGACGCTTGGGGCTGGTTTAGTGCAGGGGTAGTCTCCTTTGTTCATCATATTCTTTGATATATAATTGTCGGGGGAATTAAAGTGTGGGCTGGTTCTCTGCTGGGCTTGTGCTGGTCGAGATTCCGGGCTGTAAGTTGGGGATCCATTGGATGGGGCAGTGCCTATTCCCCCGTTGGGGTTCAGGTACTCGTCCCACCGCGACAGATGCTTCAGCGTTCTTGAGGTATGGGGTGGGGGGTTTGTTGGGGGTGAGTTGTCTTAGGTTCCGCGTCGCACTTCCACCTTCGGTTCATTGCACTCTTCATACGCACGGCCGCAGTCCCCTGTTGGTGAGGTGGGTGGGTTTCCTCCCTTATGGCTAGCACGTCATTAAGGGATCTGGGAGCCCCGGGTACTCTCCGTATTATAAGCTGGAATATGCGAGGGGCCCTGGACAAAATTAAGCAGGGAGCAATATTGCATCAGGCCATGAGGGCTAAGGCAGATATTCTTATGTTGCAGGAAACGCACCTCATGGGTACGAAGACTCTATGCTTTCCACAATATGGGTATCAACAAATCTTCCATGCAGGATTTGCGAGGGGCTCCAGAGCGGTGGCGATTTTGGTTCATCGTAGGGTCCCATATATACATGCGCAGCAGTGGATTGACTCTCAGGGCCGGTATCTATTTATTCTGGGCACAGTTGGGGAGGTCCCCTTGATTTTTGGCTGTGTGTATGCCCCCCCCTTGCAGTGGTCTCTTGTTGAGAGGCTACTGGCCCTTTGGGCGGATATGCCTGATGTGCACTCTGTAGTGGGTGGGGACTGGAACGACGTTATGGATTTGGCCAGAGATAGGAGCGGGGGGAGTGTGGTTTGGGGAGGGGTGGCTCCACGAAATTAAACTCACTGGTGACTAGTCTCGACTGGACCGATATCTGGCAGCGGGCTCACAGAGATAGGCGGGAGTATACATACCTCTCGGCGGTTCACGAAACTTTCTCAAGGCTCGACTGCATCTTTATTCCCCGGACGAGGGCTGGTAGAGTGGCGTTGACTGAGATCTTACCCCGTGGCCTTTCCGACCACTCTCCAGTGTCCCTTGAGTTGTATATGGGCCAGGGGCGACAACCCTTTCGGTGGCGCCTTTCACCGTGGCACCTGCAGAATGCTGAGTACAGTACGCATACGAGGGAGGCCATTGCTCAATACTTCACCTCAAACGAGTGGTCGGTATCTAGCGTTGAGTCTTTGTGGGAGGCCTTGAAGCCTACTTTACGAGGTGTAGATATATCTTGGTGCTCGGCGGCTCGTAGTAAGTGCAGGGAGGAGTTGACGCGGGCGGAGGCCTCCGTTGAGGCACTCGAACGCCGGGCTCGGGAGGAAAGGGGAAGGCAGTTGGTGAGGCAGTTACTTCAGGCCCAACAGTCTTGTGCTGCCCTCCTAATGGACCAAGCCCGCCAGACTTGGCTGGCGACGCGTAGCAGAATATACCAGTGGGGGGACAAGTCCGGAAAGATGATTCATCAGCTTTGCCAGGGCGCCTTTCATGCCCAGGCCCTCCCGGGTCTTTTGGATGACAAAGGGGTACCGATCACCGGCCCGCTCCTCATAGCGGAAAGCTTTGCTACCTACTATGCAGACCTTTATGCCCCCAGGAAATGCCTGCCAGCGGCTACCGTTGAAAAATTCTTAGTCGATCTGCCGCCTAAAGCGGTGTCAGATGAAGTGCAGGACCGACTGAAGCTTTCATTAACGGATGAGGAGTTGGGCACGACCTTGGGAGAGCTCGACTCTGGGAAGGCTCCCGGGCCTAATGGGTTCCCGAGTGAATTTTTCAGTTGCTATCATACGCAATTGGCCCCATATTATCGGGTGGTTGTAGAGGAGGCCAGGGAGAAGGGCTTGCTCCCCCCAGATTGGAAGCACGCAGAAGTGGTAGTGTTTCTTAAACCTGGCCGGCCACCGGATCAACAGGCCTCATACTGCCCCATCTCCCTCCTCAACGTGGAGGCTAAGATCCTGGACAAGGCATTGGCTAATTACCTTTTGCCACACATATACACTCTTATACACCCTGATCAGGCTGGGTTCATGCCCCGGAGGGCTACCAGACATAATATACGGCGGGCACATGTGGCAGTGGCGGCTGTTCGACAAACTGGGGAGCAGGCGGCGCTCCTGTTAGCGGACATGGACAGGGCGTTTGACTCTCTAAGCTGGGTATACCGGTTTGCATTACTACGCAGACTCAACCTGGGCCCGCGCTTTCTCTCCTATCTTATGCTCCTCTATACAAACTTGATGGCGACAGTGCGGGTAGCGTAAGCGGCCTCTACTATCTTCCCGATTCAGCACAGTACGCGGCAGGGCTGTCCCCAGTCCCCTTACTTATTCGCACTAGCTATGGAGCCGTTGGCGGCGTGGGTACGCATGGATGCACGGGTCCGAGGCTTTGAGTGGGCTCTAGAGGTATCTGACAGAATCGCGTTGTATGCGGACGACGTCCTGTTTTTCCTTATGGCGCTGGATACGTCGGAGCCGCGACTCCTATGGATCATGCAGATCTTTGGGGAGACGTCGGGATTCTTTATGAATCCTCGCAAATCTACACTTTGGGTTCTGGGAGACCGCTCGAAGCTAGGCGCGTGGGCGAACGCCATTCAGCTGGCTGCTGGTGGGCTGAAATATTTGGGAGTGTTCCTGTCGGAGGAGCCGGCTCTTTCCTGGGAGCGCAATATGGCACCGGTGTGGGAGAGAGTCTGCACGGATCTCAAGACCTGGTCTCGTATGCCACTGATGCTGTATGGCAGGTCGGCAAAATTTAAGATGGTGGCGCCTCCTAGGCTGCTCTACCAGCTACAGAATCACCTGTACCCGATCCCGCCTCAATGGTTCCGGCTGGTGAATTCTGTGTTGGGGCAGTTTCTGTGGGAAGGGGGCAAGGAGCGCGTGGCCCTTAGAACATGTTTTCTATCCCCTTACTGCGGAGGACTTGCGTCCTCGGATATCCTGTCTTATTATCAGGCCTCGCATCTCCTTGTCCTTAATGAGTAGTGGTATGGCGATAGGAGGGACCCGGCGTACGCATTGAAAAGACTGCTTATGGGGTCTAAAACACTACACACTATCCTGTATTCGGCGTCCTTGCGCGGCAGCATGCCGTCGGCCACGCGGGTGGTTTTCCTGATATGGCGGCAGGTGTTGCGTCGCATGGGTTGGTGGAACATCTTGACTGGGGAGACCCCCCTTTGGAACAATGGGCGCCTACCAGAACTGGCGGCCTTAAAGGGCTCCAGAGGATGGGATGTTATTGGCATCTCGACCCTGGGGGATGTTATGAGTGGCACGACACTCCAGGACCTACAAAGGGAATTTTCTATGCTCCAATCACAATTTTATAGATATCTCCAGTTTCGCCACGCACTGTCCCCTAGCCTGGAGGGTCTGACATCCCTCCCCGAGTTCAGTCCATTGGAAGCGAGACTCTTCATGGGGGACTTAGAGACCAAGAAGATCTCCAGGATCGATCAGGCCCTAGTTATACATTGTTCTACAAAGCTTCAGAAGCTGCGGGGAGACTGGGAGACAGATGTGGGTGCATTAGAAGAGGAGGACTGGAGGGAGGCCCTGGTGGCTCCTAGAGAAGCGGCAATAGCGATGTGCCTGCACCTCATACAATTTAAATATCTGCATAGGGTCTACTTTACCCGGGTCAGACTGCACCGAGCAGGCATGATCGCCGCTCTGGATTGCCTCAGATGTGGCCGCGAGGAAGGTACATTTATACACACTACCTGGCATTGCCTTTCCCTGGACCGGTTTTGGAGGGGGGAGTTTACCTGTCTGTCGGAGGTTCTGGGTTGGGAGCTTCCACGAACGCCACGGTTGGCACTGCTGCATGTTATGGAGGGCATTGGGGGTAATGTTTATAAGCAACATCTTATGCAACTTGGCTTTACACTGGCAAAGCGGGACATCGCCAGGGCATGGAAGGCACTGCGAGCCCCATCGGTGACCGCATGGAAAAACGGCCTAGATTTCTGTATGGGGCTGGAACAGCCCATTTTTGTGGCCAGGGGATACCCACGCAAGCACTATAAAATATGGAAAAGATGGGCGGATTACCTGGGGATGTGGCTGGAGCCGCCAGTGGAGGTAGAGGCTCATTCATTGGGATAATTCTTGAGATTAGTCAGGTTAGGGGGGCGCCGGGTAGCGGGGGTCACGGGGGTGTGTGTATTATTGTGCTACGACTTTGTTGCAGGGTATTAAGGCTGTAGTAGAGACTGTATGGATATGGTGCGACGCGTGGGGAGAGGGAGGGGGGTGTTGGGGGGGTTAGTAGTACTTTGTTGTGTATTTTTATTATATTCTCGGATGACATGCATAAAAGTAGATTGCCTTTGTAACACGATGCAATATGACTTAGCTGAAGACTCTAATCTACAGAGTTCTGTGATATGTATGCAATCGGCAAATAAAATGTTTTAAAATGTTTTTTTATAAAATGTTAGAAATATATAAAAAAATTATAAATGTGTATATATATATATATATATGTATATATATATATATATATATATACACACACACCTGTAACATAAAAAACAAAAAAATATATATATTATAAATTAAATTATATAAATATTTATTATTTTTTAAAACTACATTTTACACTACATTAACTGCAACAGTAGGGAAAGTGTTGGGTAGTGATGGGGGATAAAATACTATTCCCACTCCAATGAGTGCAACAGTAGGGAAAGTGTTGGATAGCAAAGGGGAAGACATTACTATTCCCACTCCAGCAAGTGCAAGAGTAGGGAAAGTGTTGGATAGAGGAGGGTTAAAAATTACTATTCCCACTCCAGCAAGTGCAACAGTAGGGAAAGTGTTGGATAGAGGAGCCATAAAATCACTATTCCCTCTCCAGGGAGTGCAACAGTAGGGAAAGTGTTGGATAGCGGAGGGGTAAAAATTACTATTCCCACTCCAACTAATGCAATGTTAGAGATAGTGTTGGATAGCGTAGGGGTAACAATTACTATTCCCATTCCAGCAAGTGCAACAGTAGGGAAAGTGTTGGATAGCGAAGGGAAATAATTTACTATTCCCACTCCGGTGAGTGCGACAGTAGGCAAAGTGTTGGAAAGCGGAGAGGAATAATTTACCATTCCCACTCCAATTAGTGCAACAGTAGGGAAAGTGTTGGATAGCGTAGGAGAATAAATCATTATTCCCACTCCAGGGAGTGCAATAGTAGGAAAAATGTTGGATAGCGTAGGGGTAATAATTACTATTCTCACTCCAACGAGTGCAACAGTAGGGAAAGTGTTGGATAGCGTAGGGGTAAAAATTACTATTCCCACTCCAGCAAGTGCAACAGTAGGGAAAGTGTTGGATAGCGAAGGGGAATAATTTACTATTCCCACTCTAGCAAGTGCAACAGTAGGGAAAGTGTTGGTTAGCTGAGGGGTAAAAATTACTATTCCCACTCCAGCGAGTGCAACAGTAGGGAAAGTGTTGGAAATCGGAGGGGAACAAATTACTATTCCCACTCCAATAAACGCAACAGTAGGGAAAGTGTTTAATAGCGAAGGGAATAAAACCAAAGATTACAGCTATTGAACCTAAAACCACAAACAAAATAAAAACAAAACAATTACCAAAAATATGTATAGATTAATAAATTAATTTAAATTATCAACTATTGATTAATTTATTTAAACTAAATTACTTTGCATCCCCTACCCAAATAAACACCAAAACACACATCTAATAATATTTACACAATTTCCATAACTAATTTTTTACATTAATAAATTAATAACAATTAACAACAAATCATTAATTAATTTAAAACTAAATTCTTCCCAACATTTACAACTATAAACCCCACAACTCACACATCATAATTATTCCACAATTAGCATATTTAATATTTAATTAGCATTAATTACAAATAATGAATTATAAATCATTTACCTTCCACCATGTTCCCCTATAAATGACACCACCAATGTTGTAAAACATGACCCAATTAACAAACAAAATGAAAACAATTAAAATAATAAATTAATTCACAAAATAAACACTTTAAAATTACATTAAATAAATATTATTTTAAAAATATTAAAAAATGTAATAAAATTAAATCACTTCCTACTCTACTCCCCTATCAACCCACAACCCGCTCCTAAAAAGACACAATTATCAAAATTACCAATTAATAAATACATAAAAATAAATAAATTAAAATAAATTAATTACCACAATTAACAATAACAAATATTGAATACATAAATATTAATTAATAAAAAATATTAATTAACATTGAATTACTTCCCACCCTACTCCCCTATCAACCCACAAGACACTCCTAAAAAAAAAGACAAAAGTCACATAATTACCAATTAATTAATAATTAACAGCCAATTAATAAATAATGAATTAATTACCACAATAAACAGTATCAAATATTAAATACATAAATATTATTTAATAACAATGATTAATTAATTAATTGTAATTTAAATTACTTCCCACCCTATTTCCCTATAAATACCCAACCCACTACGGAACTAAAACGCAAAATTGTATTAAAATAAAATTAATAACTTCTAAAAATTATTCATAAATTTATTATAATTAAAATACTTCCCACCCTATTCCCCTATAAACCCACAACCTGCTTCGGAACTAAAACGCAAAATGTACTTAAAATAAAATGAATAACTTCTAAAAAAATGTATACATACATTTAAAAAAATGCAATACTTAGACAAAAAATAGAACACATACATTTAAAATACATACTGGAATAGATAACACTAACTGAAGATGTGAGATTGTCCAAAAAGACTGCCTTAATATCAGGTGAGTTTAATATCACCTTCAATTTGAAGGCTCACTTCATAAAGACTATCAGGAGAAGCAACACAAGTGTTGGCTGTTTCAACTGTAATAAAAGTGTCATTTGTTTATTCCTCCAGACGCTGGTGGAGTGTCTGCCGCACTATGGTAACCTCTGCCGCGCTGTCAAGGAGGGTTACCCCCCAACTCCTGTCCAGGAGGAGGGTTCTCACCATCAGAGGCATACTTTGCAATCAAAGCTGAAACTTTTTTGTTCTGAAATGGGGCTCGATATTGAGGTGGTTCCTCCTGCTTGACTTTCACATCAAACTGGCACTGCGGGTCACGTCTCGTCTGCGTGGACTAGCCTTGTCTGCGATCCTGCCGCCCTCCTCCATCAAATTGTTGATCCGACGATTCTTGAAAGGAATGAGGAGAACGAGGATCAGGAACCTGAAACCTATCCGGTGTCTTAATTCTAGAGCATTCACACAAATCATATCAACGTTCAGACGCGTCGGGTGGAGGTGAGCCTGCACAAGAACCAGGCTTCTGTTGCTGCTGCCGCACATTTGTGTTCCAAGCCTTTTTAGGAAAGACTGGATGACCCTCCTTTTCAGGAGAGGGTTTACCTTGTGCCTGTGTAAATGGTCAAATCCCTAAAGTATTGCGACACACGGATGTATACACTTCCGCAATAATAATCGGGAATTGTCGCTCCTAATCTACATCCTCCACCGCCAGTAGGCGTTGGTGCACCTGCAAGCAAACTGCTTCACCTTTAATTATCTAAACAAAATGGGGTTCCTACAGCACACCATTATGTATAATATTGATCTATAGATAGTTGAGATCAAGTTGATGGAAGCATATAGTCAAAACACAATTTTAACGGTGAACAAGACACAACAACATAGATCCAAAGCAATGATCCAGGAAGGTAATTTCTCATGCAATTCTGTATTCATTTATTCTTGTTGTCGAAAGTATTCCTTTTTTTTTTTTTATAACATATTCCCAGCACACAATAGCCAACACGTGTTTCATCTTACCCTAAGACTTTTTTAAGGCAATCCTGTAGGAATCTGCACGTCATAAATTGGTAGTAGCCAATATCCATAAAAACAGGGTGAGGTTTACAAAGAAACCCCAAAGATGGGTGATGGTACACCTCACAAAACTTTCACAAATAAAGATAATCGAACATGTCATAACAAAGTTCCATTAATCCTGACTTCAGCGGCGCAACCATGGTAAGTTGTAACCGAACGGTAGTAGTATGACCACCGATCCACGTGTTTCCGCAGCGGATCGGAGCAGAAACACGCGGATCGGCGGTCATACTACTACTGTTCGGTTACAACTTACCATGGTTGCGCCACTGAAGTCAGGATTAATGGAACTTTGTTATGACATGTTCAATTATCTTTATATGTGAAAGTTTTGTAAGGTGTATCATCACCCATCTTTGGGGTTTCTTTGTAAACCTCACCCTGTTTTTATGGATATTGGCTGCTACCAATTTATGACGTGCAGATTCCTACAGGATTGCCTTGAAAAAGTCTTAGGATAAGACGAAACATGTGTTGGCTATTGTGTGCTGGGAATATTTTATCCAAAAAAAAAGGAATACTTTCAACAACAAGAATAAAGGAATACAGAATTACATGAGAAATGACCTTCCTGGATCATTGCTTTGGATCTATGTTGTTTTGTCTTGTTCACCGTTAAAATTGTGTTTTGACTATATGCTTCCATCAACTTGATCTCAACTGTCTATAGATCAATATTATACGTAATGGTGTGCTGTAGGAACCCCATCTTGTTTAGATAAGTGATTGTACAACATTTTTTTGTGCTAACAAAACCTCTTTGTGGTAGGTTTTGTTCGGGGTAGATTGAGAACCCAACCACATGAATTTTACACGCTTAAATGAATGAATAATCTAATTCTATTTATTGAATGTGCGGATATTTCCCTCTAGGGAACACTACCACATCTGTTTCTAAGTGCTTCACCGTTAATGTTGGCCAGAATCATATCGAAGACTATAAGGAACATGCCCACTAACTTCATCCCCAAATCCAGGGCTGGACCAGCCCCATGTTCATCCTGTACCTTTTTCAGAATGCTCGGCAGAACGCTCATGGGGGGGGTGCCAAAGCACAGTGTATAGACTGAAGCAAATACTGTCCCCCAGGTAGTGCAGTCCGCTAAAGGAGGAATCAGACCACTTGGCAAACTCATTGTAAGGATCTTGTGTTTCTCACCAGGAGACAAATGTAGAAATACAGCCTCAAGCTGCTCAATTTTCTGTACGATCCAAAATGGCAAGTCCTCACAATTCTGAGGATGTTTTCCCATCATAGAGTTAATCATGATTTGACCAATCACAAGTCCTCTGCCCTGACCTGGTGCTGGAGGAGCAGCTCCAGCTGGAGCTGCCTGAAGTGCACAAGACATAAACTGTATGACTCATCTATGAAGATGAACCAATTGTGTATATAGTAAACGTAACTCCATGAGAGTAACATTGAGATAAATGGGATGTGGTGTAAAACCAGCTAAAACAGGCCAAGTAGCCCCATCGATAGACAAGGGGCCCATTCAAACAAAAGAGACAGGGTGAGGAAGGACACCATTAAACCAAATGGTATGCTCCCAGGATGTCAACGGAACTTCAATTAATGCATAAGGATGGTACGCTGCCGGAGGAGCAGCGGTGTGTAAGTATTAAACAAATTCTCATTTGCATTTGCTGCAGAAAATGTAACCCAAGAACAAAATACTTCAAAGCAGTATGCTGGATCCACCTCAACCACGAAAAAGGTATCACCGCATTGAGGACTCCGTGTTGAGTCAAGTAGGCTGTAACCGCTGCGTGGTTATGTGCCATAATTGCGACCGGTTGTGCCATGTATAAAGCAAAAAGAACAAGCAAAATAGTAGCGGAAAACAGGGGTAAATTACCTTTTAAACTACAAGCTTTAAAATCTATAGAAATAGGGATACCCTATGAATATAGATGGCTATCACCCCCCCACGACATGCGTCTCTGGGAACCGGTGAGAGGGTATCGTGGACAAGCACAAGCGCTACTCAGGGGTCTCCTGAATAAGTACCAGACCAAACGTTGGCGGCGCCAGGTTTCAGGGATTCTGCCAAAAAACAGAACTATGCATAGGATTATGGGACCTTGGTGCATAGGGACTGAGTCATCCTACCATCTTAGTACCCATGAGCCTAGAACTGACTAGCTATAGTGTCTCACCTGCTCTCCTACTCACTCACAAAGGAACAAGTGATTAGACACCCCAGAACACAACACCCCTGAATCTCTCAAGAATCGAGCTGCAAGACACACCCTTTTGCTTGCACTCTTGTACTTGTCCACAATAAAATCTGACAGAGACAAGAACAAGGTTAAAATGTTTATTTTAACTAAAGTGCTCTAATATGCAGTATACGCACCACAACGAGCAGAAAAATGCATAATACAAATACTTTCAGCAAAGCAGTTTGTCCATAAATCATGTAAGGAGATGTCATTTTGAAAAGGCAGTATAGCCTAACCTCCCTCCCTTTGCATAGAATCAGAATGAATATATATTAGGTATCTGTGCTTTGTCTGCAGACCCCATACCGTAGCCTTTAGATGGTAGATCTGCATCATAGGTGCAGTCTCGCTCTTCTCCCTCGAAAGGTCCCTCTCCAATTTTGTGCTACCTATTTGTGTATTTCAATAAGACCAAACTACGTTGTCCCAAACAACAGCTGCATCTATATGTTTTGTTTAGGTGCTAATGCCTGACCAGAACAGAATAACAAGGGGCATTATTGTTTGACCTTGCTCACAATGTTCAGACTAAATCCCACGAACCTGCAGAGTGTGAACTCAGCGATAGATTCTCGTGTGAGAAACGACAGAAGAGACATATGCAAAAATAAAGTCACGTAGTAACGTGCACAAAGCAGCGAACAATCTGCAGCATGCTCCTGCAAACTTAGAGAAAATTACAGTGTCCCCCTGGGCCATGTGACATCACGAGGAGATGGAAATCTACCACACTTGCGGCGTTTGCTGTCTGGCAGCGTTTTGTGGACATTAGAGCACAGACCGGAAGTGTTTCTCTTCACAGAGAGGACACATTGGGGTTGCACAAATATCTAATTGCTGCATATTGAGATACCATCCGCCTAGCTCTCACACACACCGAGAAGATGAAGATGTGCTGGAGCCCACTGACATGGTTGAGAATCTTTCACAATAAGCCATGGAATGCTGCGGACACTTCCACTCCCACATCACTTCCTCTGTTGACCTGCTGATAAGATGTTCCCGATACTTGTTGACCCCCCCTAACAGACTCCTCTCTTCCCCCTCTTCGCACCCCCAAACATTCAGCACTTGCAATCATCACATATGACTAGTGTTGAACATTTGGGACGACACACAGGCCTTTGTAGCAACTGAAGGCTGTGATGCTCTTAAGTTTTTGGTTGAATTTTTCCTTTCCCTATTTGTTGTTTTTACATTTTTTTGTTCATGGTTATTGTTGAAAGAAAAGTTGCCAATTGTATTGTAGCCTACCTGAACATTGCTTGCATAGGGAATTATCTGGTTGTTTACCTCTTATTGAAACATTATTGATACCCAATATCCAGGTGATCACCTAATATATCATACTTTCTATTGTGTTCCACTTTAGAGTTAACATTGTATATACTAGAGGTGTATTAGAATTGTGTACAATAGGGGATAACCATATGGTATGCTAAGTTTTGAATGTAACACATTATGTAGCCCACTGTGTAATATAATGTACACTTAAATGTTTTTTTGTAATGCAAGAGTATGAAGAACTGTTTGAGAACGTAAAAGTGATATTAACCATACAATTTTATTTCAATAAACAGATTCAAACAAAGAAAAAATAGGGGAGCCGGAGGAGTGGAGAATGAGGCATCAGTAATACCGCTGCCGGCCCGGTACACTCCCCAGATAACCTGCACCGCCACCAGCCCCATTCTTTGGGTCTTAGTCGTGATAGCAGGATGAGGTGACTGAAAATATACTGCATATCTGCACCATGGTGTGTCAGGTACTGGTATAGTAGTGCATTGTAGGCTTTGCTGCTTTGCTTCGCTTGCTTCACACTACTGTGGCATTGGCAGCAGTGGCAGGGCCAGGTGCAGAGTAGATGTGTCTCTGGTTCGGTCTGGTCCAGTTTTGAATTCCACTGCGAGGTGCATACAACCGCAACCCGGGCATGACTGACCCACCTCCTGTGCCCTACCCTGAAGACCACAGTGCGTTTTGTCACCGCGCAGCACTTTGTGTTTGCCTAGCACAAATGTGAGTGTGCCGCACTGCGCGGCCGTGCGAGTCAAACCTTCGTCTCTAGGCAGGCCCAGGTGCACGCATATTAAATGAATAATGGCCGGCCAACTGCAGTGTTGCCAATGTAAGGGCAAGACAACCTCTCCCTGCTATGTAGGGGGAGTTCAATTGTGAACCCCTGTAAGCCAGGAATAGTGGGCTGACCTGTACGCCAGGTCAGCGTGAGGCACGCTAATAAATAACACGGGGCTCCGGGTGTGGCTCAGTTGATGTCTGGCCACTACCATAATTATTGTGTCCCGCTATTCATTGTGCCCGTGCGACCAGGCACCTGGGTTGCCACGCGGGACATCACACCGGCCAGGCCCATGGCCATAATACAGCAAGTGCGGTGCACGGGCGTGGTGGCAGACAAAACACGGCGCAGAGGCTGAGCTTCAGACAGTTCTGTTGTCACTCAGAGACACTGCTGCTGCTGCTAATTAAACTAATTGGCCCCCGCCCTGTAGGCCACAGTCGGCAGTGTCCCCCAACCTAGTCTTGCTCTCTGGTCAGTCTCAGACTCAGTTTGTATTTGTGGTGAGGTCCCCCCTGGACCTCGGGGGGCTATTGATACACCTTGGAAGGCCAAAGCATTTACATGTTTTATTACATTCGGGCGACTCTTTGTGGAAATCCTTTTAAAATCGGATGACTGCCTTTATTAATCTGCATGTCCTACAGCACTCCGTAGTGGCTCCAGAAGTGTGGGATCTCCCCCATGCCCAGCCTGTCGGAACTAATATCCCAAACTGCTCTAATCCATTGGATCACTAACCTAACTGGTGTTCTCTCAGGCGATTTGCCTATGTTCATCCATCCAGTCTCCGTGTTGCCTAGCAGGGTTGAAGGGGAGAGTGTTGTAAGTATTATTATTATTTATCATGTTTTAAATTTTATGAAGCGTGGCTGTAACCTAGAAAGGTGGTTATTGCAGAAATAGAAAAAGTGCAGCAACAGAGAGTCTAAATGGTGGAGATCCATGTTTTCAGGGCCTTTCTGAAGGCCAGTAAGAAGTCATGTTTGGAATGAAGAAAATGGGCATCCGGTTCCACAAACGAGAAACTTATACTGAAAAGGCACGGCCACCTGGTAGTACCTTTCCAAACTTAGGAACAACCAGCAGATTGGAATTCGCCGAAGGCAAAGTTCTCTGAGGACAACAAAGTTCAAATTGGTTCTGCACCTGAATTCCGCATGGGAGACAATACTGTGGCAGGAATTTAGCTACTCTGAGTGGCAGCGAGCCTTGGACTATCATTGCAAGGTCTCCGTGAATGCTCAATTTAATAATGATCTAACTCTATATACTCCACAGATCATATTTAACTCCCATAGACTGCTCACAATATTCCCTGCCTTAGTGGACGCCTGCCAGAGATGCTGCTTCTCCCCGTCAGATTTGCTCCACCTTTTGGTCGTGTCCCACCTTGAGCCCATTCTGGAGGATGGTATTAATTGATGTCGAACAAGCACCCGATAGAAATTATTTTTCCATGGCAGCGCATTGCCTCCTGGGTCTCTTTCCCAAACCCCAAAATAAGAAAGCCACTACCAGGTTCATTGATCTAGCCCTATTACTAGCCAAAGGGGCGATCGCGGTTTCTATAGAAATCTTATTCCCATCTATGAAAGCATGATGGAGGGGTGAGGTCATTAGATGGCCCTAAACAGAAGTAATGTCCCTGCGTAGGTAAGAGAAGTGATGTTTACTCAAACAGGCCCTAGCAAAGTATTTGGATTCGATAGTACAAAACTTACTGAACACTCAAAGAGGATGAAAGACCACCCTAGCTCAATGGATCTGCATGCTTCTGTGTGCAGCAGTATACATCCATTTCCATAACATAATGAACACAAGTGATGTTGACCGCATGATGTATATTATACTGTTCTTATCATTCTGAGGAAAACTTATGCTTTTCCTCATACAGATGTTCATACTCCCAACATTGCCATAGAGTTATCAGTTTTCGTGTAAGTGTACATTTAATTCCTCATCCTGATTGTGCCCCCATGGGCTCTTGGTCTGTAAGTCAATGATGTGCCATGATTCTCTTTTCCTAAGGAGAACTATTCTGTTACCACCCCTAGGGTTCTGTTGGGACTGTTCTATAATGAAGTATCTTAATGAGGAGCTATTAGATCAATGACACTCCTCAAAATGCCTGGCCACCAGCTAGTGTGAGTCTTTATTGTTTATTGCCCTAAGGTGTTCTAGTATTCTTTTCCTTGCAGCAAATGTGGTACTTTCCACATACCTCATCTTGCATGGATACTCTAGTACTTACACTACATGGGTAGTACTACACATCAGGAATTTATTGATGTTTTTTCTGACATTAGGTGTTTCATATGTTTTGACCATGTGGCTGTTTCTGCAATCCTTGCAGTGGCCACAGGGGAAAAACCCTTGTAGACTATGCTGTGACACTTTCAGCCTCTTGGTGATGTCACCTCCAACCAGAATGTCTCTGAGGCTTCTCACTTTCCGATATGTGACCATAGGGCGCTTGGGCAGATCTTGTCCTATGCTTGGGTCACTTTTGAGGATCTTCCAGTTGGTGTTAAGGATCCTATTAGACTCCATATAGTAGGTAAGGATAACTCTAGTGGAGTTGTCTGTCTCTTTAGTCTGCTGTCTCTCCTGTAGTGTTTGTTCCCTTGTTACCTGTTTGACTTTATCCACTTCTCTTTTTATGACCCAATTTGGATACCCATATTCCTTAACCCCTTCGCTGCTAGGCCTTTCCCCCCCCTGTGCTAATACTTTTTTGGGCTATTTGGGGTAGTGCGTGCTTAGGCCCCTGTAACTTTTTGACCACATAAGGTATCCACGTCAAATTTGCGTCCTTCTCCTTCAACATCATGGTGATTCTAAAGGTACCCAGGGTTTGTGGATTCCCCTGGAAGGGTCCCAGAAATTAGCCAAAATACAGCAACATTTTGTTTTTTGTGTGAAAAATGGGAAAATCGGGCTGCAAATGAAAGCGTCTGGGTTTTTCTCTGTAAATGGTATCAAAAAAGGATTTGTGAGGCTGAAATCACCATTTTCCCAGCTTTTAGGGAATGACAGACTTTTGTCAGAAAACCAACATTTTGTACACAGTTTTGGCATTTTTCTGGGACAAAGCCTATTTTTGCTATTTTTTGTGCTTTCAACCTCCTTCCAGTTAATGGTAGAAATGGGTGTGAAAGCAATAATGGATCCTGGAAAGCTATACATTTTTGAAAAGTAGACAAAATTCTGAATTCAGCAAGGGGTCATTTGTGCAGATCCATCAAGGTTTCTTTATATAAACTAACATTTAAATATAGGAAAAATTGAAAATTAGTTGAAAAAAACAGCCTTTTGTGTCAACGTTATCACCTGTAACTTCTTCTAATTATGACAGCTCTTTGAAAGCAATATACCGTTACATCCGCTGGACCTTCCTGGTTGTGGGGATATATAGGACTTGTAGGTTTACCAAGAGCCCGACAAACAATTTGCAATGGTTTTTTATTATATTCCGGGTATATAGCAATTATTGTGGGAAAAGGTATACATGGAAAAATAGGTATAAAAGACACCTATGTATTTCTGAAATGGGGACAAATTATAGAGTTTAGAAACAGTACATATTTGCACATTTTTCGAAATTGGGAATACTCATACTAGCATGAGAATTATCCGTCATTTTTCAAAATGACTTTTTGTTTACACAATGTCTTTCATTTGGAAGGCAGAAATGCATCAAAAATCAATAGGTAATAACAGTTGCTTTACACATCTGAATTACCCTAAGTCTCCCGATAAAAATGGTACCTCACTTGTGTGGGTAGGCATAGTGCCCACGACAGGAAACGGTGCAAAACATAAAATAAAACACATTTCTGTGGTGGAAAGTTCTGGAATCTGCGTGGATCCACAAATTTTCACCCACCCCGCGTTCCCCAAAGTCGTACGAGAAAAATGGTACCTCACTTGTACGGGACGGCCTGGTGCCCACGACAGGAAACGGCGCAAAACGCAACGTGGTCACACCTCAATTTCACAATTAAAATTTACCCTTTTTTTGCGAAGTGTCTAGCTGTAGTTTTTGAACACCAGCTCTGCCGGCACCTAGGGACACCTAGCAAACCTATACATTTTTGAAAACTAGACATCCAGGGAAATCCAGGATGGGGTGACTTGACTGCCTCCCACCAGGTTCTGTTACCCAGAATCCCTTGCAAACCTAAACAATTGTCAAAAAAAACACATTTCTGTGGTGGAAAGTTCTGGAATCTGCGTGGATCCACAAATTTCCACCCACCCTGTGTTCCCCAAAGTCTTACAAGAGAAATGGTACCTCACTTGTGTGGGTCCGCCTAGTGCCCGCGACAGGAAACAGCGCAAAACGCAACGTGGTCACACCTCAATTTCGCAGTGAAAAATGACCCTTTTTTGGCAAAGTGCCTAGCTGTAGTTTGTGAACCCTAGCTCTGCCGGCACCTAGGGAAACCTAGCAAAGCTATACATTTTTTAAAACTAGACACCCAGAGGAATCCAGAATGGGGTGACTTAGCTGCCTCCCAGCAGGTTCTGTTACCCAGAATCCCTTGCAAACCTAAAAAATTGTCCCAAAAAACAAATTTTCCCCACATTTCTGTGGTGGAAAGTTCTGAAATCTGCGTGGATCCACAAATTTCCACCCACCCCGCATTCCCCATAGTCTTACGAGAAAAATGGTACCTTACTTGTGTGGGTTGACCTAGTGCCCGCGACAGGAAATGGCGCAAAACGCAATGTGGTCACACCTCAGTTTCGCAGTGAAAAATGACCCTTTTTTGGCAAAGTGCCTAGCTGTAGTTTGTGAACCCTAGCTCTGCCGGCACCTAGGGAAACCTACCAAACCCACACATTTCTGAAAACTAGACACCCGGGGGCTTCCAGGGAGGTATGGCTTGCGTGGATCCTCCAACGTTTCCTTGCCCAGAATCCCCTGCAAACCTCAATTTTAGCTGAAAGAATCACTTTTTTCACACATGTTTGTGTGGGAAAGTTGTGGCATCACCAGGCTCACACAAATTTCCCACCACCCAGCGTTCCCCCAGGTCTCCAGATAAAAATGGTGCCTCACTTGTAAGGGAGGCCCAATAGGTTTTTGGCCCTTGCCTGTTGCGCGTCCTTGACCCACCCACGCAAGTGGGGTACCATTTTTGTTGGGAGACCTGGGGAACGCTGCGTGGGAGGACATTTGTGGATCCACGTAGATTCCAGAACTTTCCCATACAGAACTTGGAGAAAAAAGTGAATTTTTCAGCTAAATTTGAGGTTTGCAGGGGATTGTGGGTAGGAAAACAATAGGGGACCCACGCAAGCCATACATCACTGGACTCCCCCGGGTGTCTAGTTTTCAGAAATGTGTGGGTTTGGTAGGTTTCCCTATGTGCCGGCTTAGCTAGGGCCCAAAATCCACAGGTAGGCATATTGCTAAAAACAACTCCGTGCCTAGTTGGCTTTCTGCCACCCGGGCGGGTATCGGGGGGGGGTTGCCCCAATATGCCCCCAAGGGGGGCAGGAACACTGTGGCTATTTTTTGGGGGGCTTGGGGCATTGGTATGCCCATTCTGGGCAGCCCCCACCGCCACGCATAAAAAAAGCCAGCGTAATCGTTGGCGTCTAGTGGGCTTTTTGCCCCCCGAGGGGGGAAGATTGAGGGCTACTGTCCCTATCTGCCCCCGGGGGGTGGGGGGGGGCAGAAAGTCCACTAGACCCCAGGAAGTTTTTTGGGCAAATTTGAATTAGGGTGGGGGCTGCCCAAAACGGGCATGCCAATGCCCCCACCCTAATTAAAATGTGCCCAAAAAAATCCCTGGCATCTAGTGGGCTTTTTGCCCCCCGGGGGGGCAGATTGGGGCTACTGCCCCATATGTCCCCCGGGGGGGCAGGAAGGCTGTAATTTTTGCGGGGAGGGGGTGGGGGCATGGGCATGCCCGTTTTGGCAAACTCCCACTCTAATTCAAATTTGCCCCAAAAAAATCCCTGACGTCTAGTGGGCTTTTTGCCCCCCAGCAGGGCATTAGGGGCTGGTGCCCCCATCTGTCCCCCAGGGGAGGTAGAAAGTCCACTAGACGCCAGAGAGTTTTGGGGCAAATTTTAATTAGGGTGGGGCTGCCCAAAACAGGCATGCAAATGCCCCCACCCTAATTAAAATTTGCCCAAAAAAATCCCTGGCATCTAGTGGGCTTTTTGCCCCCCGGGGGGGCAGATTGGGGGCTACTGCCCCATCTGTCCCCCACGGGGGGCAGGAAGGCTGTAGTTTTTGCAGGGAGGGGTTGGGGGCATGGGCATGTCCGTTTTGGCAACCCCCACCCTAATTCAAATTTGCCACAAAATAATCCCTGGCGTCTAGTGGGCGTTTTGCCCCCCCCGGCAGGGCAGATTGGGGGCTGATGCCCCCATCTGCCACCCAGGGGAGGCAGAAAGTCCACTAGACGCCAGGGAGTTTTTGGGGCAAATTTTAATTAGGGTGGTGGCTGCCCAAAACGGACATGCCAATGCCCCCACCCTAATTAAAATTTGCCCAAAAAGATCCCTGGCATTTAGTGGGCTTTTTGCCCCCCCGGGGGGCAGATTGGGGGCTACTGCCCATCTGCCCCACAGGTGGGCAGGATGGCTGTAATTTTTGCAGGGGTGGGGGCATGGGCATGCCCATTTTGGGACCCCCCACCCTAATACAAATTTGCCCCCAAAAAATCCCTGGCGTCTAGTGGGCTTTTTGCCCCCCCAGCAGGGCATTAGGGGCTGATGCCCCCATCTGTCCCCCAGGGGAGGTAGAAAGTCCACTAGACGCCAGGGAGTTTTGGGGCACATTTTAATTAGGGTGGGGGCTGCCCAAAACGGGCATGCCAATGCCCCCACCCTAATTAAAATTTGCCCAAAAAGATCCCTGGCATTTAGTGGGCTTTTTGCCCCCCGGGGGGCAGATTGGGGGCTACTGCCCATCTGCCCCACAGGTGGGCAGGAAGGCTGTAATTTTTGCAGGGGTGGGGGCATGGGCATGCCCATTTTGGGACCCCCCACCCTAATACAAATTTGCCCCCAAAAAATCCCTGGCGTCTAGTGGGCTTTTTGCTACCCCAGCAGGGCATTAGGGGCTGATGCCCCCATCTGTCCCCCAGGGGAGGTAGAAAGTCCACTAGACGCCAGGGAGTTTTGGGGCAAATTTTAATTAGGGTGGGGGCTGCCCAAAACGGGCATGCCAATGCCCCCACCCTAATTAAAATTTGCCCAAAAAAATCCCTGGCATCTAGTGGGCTTTTTGCCCCCCGGGGGGACAGATTGGGGGCTGATGCCCATCTGCCCCACAGGTGGGCAGGAAGGCTGTAATTTTTGCAGGGGTGGGGGCATGGGCATGCCCATTTTGGGACCCCCCACCCTAATACAAATTTGCCCCCAAAAAATCCCTGGCGTCTAGTGGGCTTTTTGCCCCCCCCCTCGGCGGGGCAGATTGGCGGCTAAAGCCCCCATCTGCCCCCCGGGGGGGGGGGGGGGGTAGAAATTCCACTAGACGCCAGGGAGTTTTTTGGGCAAATTTTTATTAGGGTGGGGGCTGCCCAAAACGGGCATGCCAATGTCCCCACCCTAATTAAAATTTGCCCAAAAAGTCCCCTGCATCTAGTGGGCTTTTTGCTCCTCTGGGGGGGGGGGGCAGATTGGGGGCTACTGCCCCATCTGCCCCCCAGGGGGGGAAGAAAGGCTGTTATTTTTGTGGGCAGGGGGTGGGGGCATGGGGAGGCCCGTTTTGGAAGACCCCACCCTAATTCAAATTTGCCCCCAAAAAAACCCTGGCGTCTAGTGGGCTGTTTACCACCCGGTCACGGCAGATTGGGGGCTAATGCCCCCATCTGCCCCCCAGGGGGGACAGAAAGTCCACTAGACACCAAGGAGTTTTTGGGCAAATTTTAATTAGGGTAAGGGCTGCCCAAAACGGGTATGCCATTGCCCCCACCCTAATTAAAATTAGCAAAAGAAATCCCTGCATCTAGGGGGCTCTTTGCGCCCCCCGAGGGGGCAGATTGGGGGCTACTGCCCCATCTGTCCCCCCGGGGGGCAGGAGGGCTGTTATGTTTGTGGGTTTTGGGTAGCGGCATTGTCATGCCCATTTTGGGAGCCCCCACCCTAATTCAAATTTACCCCCCAAAAATCCCTGGTGTCTTGTGGGCTTTTTGCCCCCCCCCCGGCAGGGCAGATTGTGGGCTAATGCACCCATATGCCCACCAGTGGGGCAGAAAGTCAACATGATGCCTGGGAGTTTTTTGGGCAAATTTTAATTAGGGTGGGGGCTGCCCAAAACGGGCATGCCAATGCCCCCACTCTAATTAAAATTTGCCTAAAAAATCCCTGGCGTCTACTGGACTAATGCCCCCATCTGCCCCTCAGGGGGTGGGTGGGGGCATGGGCATGCCCATATTAGGCAGCCCCCACCACAAACTAAAAGAAAGAAATATCCCTGGCCTATAGTGGGCTTTCTGCCTCCTGGGGGGGGCAGATTAGGGGCTACTGCCCCCAACTGCCCCCCAGGGGGGGCAGAAAAGCTGGACATTTTGCGGGGTGGGGGCATGGACATGCCCTTTATGGGCAGCCCCCACGCTAATAAATTATGCGGGCAAAAGTAAATATCCCTGGTGTCTAGTGGGTTTTTTGCCCTCCTGGGGCGACCCCCAAGCAGGGATCGAATGGGGTGGGGTACCATTGGGAAGGGGAGATTCTCCCCTTTCCAATGATACCTCTCCCGTCTTTCTACGTGCCCGGGGGGATGAGATAGCCACCTGAGCACATAGAAAGTGAAACTGAAATGACCCTAAAGGCTCATTTCAGTTTCGGTTTCTGTGCAATGAAGACAGCGCGACGTGCGCGCTGATCTTCATTCCACAGAAACCAGGGAGGGGGCCTCGGGAGCTGGGGAAGCTCTTCCCCAGCTCCCAAGGTCAAAGGGATTAAATAGAAATCGAGGGATTTCGTGCCCCTGTCCTCATTACGGAATGGTTCCGTCATGAGCACAGGGGCACCGATGCTCATGACGTAACCATTCCGTCATGAGCATCAAAGGGGTTTAATCTGTGTTTCATTGTCCTGCACTCAGTCTCAAATGATTCTACTGTGCTGCAGTTTATTTTTGCTCTCAGCAGTTCCCCAAATGGAATAATTCATTTAAGGGTATCTGGGTGACTGCTGGGAGCATGAAGCAAGATGTTCCCTGCTGTGCTTTTGCGGTGTAGTTTGGTGTTCAGTTTGTCACCTTCTACCTCCACCATCACATCTAGAAACTCTATTGATTGTTTGCTCATGCTGTGTGTCAATTTTAAGTTTAAGTTGTGTGTGTTGAGTCTGTCAATAGAGTCAACTGCGCTTGTCTCGCTTCCTTTCCAAAATAAAAATAGATCATCTATATAGCAGAGCTAGATAATCACTTGACACCACATGGGGAGTAAAGTTTGCTCCCCACGGATCTCACTTTCCGATGCCCCCAGAAAGAGATTATCAAAACTGGGGGCAAGGCACGTACCCATGGCGGTCCCCACTATATGTTTGTATAGTACCCCATTGAACATAATGATATTGTTGTAGAGGCAAACTTGTATAATCTCTAGTAGCATATTTGTATGTTTGAGGTACTGAATTGGTCTGTCTTTCAAAAATTATTGGCAAACTCTAATGCCCAGGGTATGATCGATAATAGTGTAAAGCGAGTTTACATACATAGGGATGAGAATGTAATCATCCTCCCATTTAACCCCTTGTAATTTGCATAAGAAATCCTTGATGATAGAAGTGTAACGAACTGTCTGAGAAAATGATCCACATATTTGGATATGTTCTCAGTTAGGCTACCTATGGATGAAACAATAGGTCTTCCTGGTGGTGTGGTAGGGTTCTTATGGATCTTCGGAAATAGATAAAAAATTAACAGCTTGGGAAAGTCACCCTTCAAGTAACAGAATTCTTCCTATTGTAATAATCCGTTTTCTTTCCAGCCATTGAGTCTGTCCCAAATGTCGATGATACTCTGGGATACCCTTATAAGTCCCTAGTATATGGTATACTATGTACCTAGGGCATAGGTACTCCAGAGGCCTCTCAGGGGCTGCAGCATGTATTATGCAACCTCTGGGAGGCCATTCAAAATGACACAACAGGTCTGCTAAAGCAGCCTGTGAAAGGTGGTGCATGCACCCCTTACTTAGATATAGGTTCACTATATCTAATCCATATCACTGCACATATAAACCTATCAGTCACCCATATGGCAGGCCTTATCAATCCTGAAAGCAGGGTGCTGGGTTTTATGTGAGAGGGTGGACCTGCATGAACAGAGCCCCTCTGCAGCCTTCGGAACCTCTCTTCCGGGGTTGTTTGTGATACAGCCTACCATATACTCTTAAGTGCATTATAATCGCAGGAAATTCTAACTTTAAAACGGCTGCTTGGAAACATGTTGTGTTTGGTGTCAAACACTTTGGAATCATACCTCCAAACCGGTAACTGGTGTGGGAGTATGATTTATTAGGGTGGGGGCTGCCCAAAACGGGCATGCCAATGTCCCCACCCTAATTAAAATTTGCCCAAAAAGTCCCCTGCGTCTAGTGGTCTTTTTGCTCCTCTGGGGGGGGGCAGATTGGGGGCTACTGCCCCATCTGCCCCCCAGGGGGGGAAGAAAGGCTGTTATTTTTGTGGGCAGGGGGTGGGGGCATGGGGAGGCCCGTTTTGGAAGACCCCACCCTAATTCAAATTTGCCCCCAAAAAAACCCTGGCGTCTAGTGGGCTGTTTACCACCCGGCAGGGCAGATTGGGGGCTAATGCCCCCATCTGCCACCCAGGGGAGGCAGAAAGTCCACTAGACACCAAGGAGTTTTTGGGCAAATTTTAATTAGGGTGGTGGCTGCCCAAAACGGACATGCCAATGCCCCCACCCTAATTAAAATTTGCCCAAAAAGATCCCTGGCATTTAGTGGGCTTTTTGCCCCCCCGGGGGGCAGATTGGGGGCTACTGCCCATCTGCCCCACAGGTGGGCAGGATGGCTGTAATTTTTGCAGGGGTGGGGGCATGGGCATGCCCATTTTGGGACCCCCCACCCTAATACAAATTTGCCCCCAAAAAATCCCTGGCGTCTAGTGGGCTTTTTGCCCCCCCAGCAGGGCATTAGGGTCTGATGCCCCCATCTGTCCCCCAGGGGAGGTAGAAAGTCCACTAGACGCCAGGGAGTTTTGGGGCAAATTTTAATTAGGGTGGGGGCTGCCCAAAACGGGCATGCCAATGCCCCCAACCTAATTAAAATTTGCCCAAAAAGATCCCTGGCATTTAGTGGGCTTTTTGCCCCCCGGGGGGCAGATTGGGGGCTACTGCCCATCTGCCCCACAGGTGGGCAGGAAGGCTGTAATTTTTGCAGGGGTGGGGGCATGGGCATGGCCATTTTGGGACCCCTCACCCTAATTCAAATTTGCCCCCAAAAAATCACTGGCGTCTAGTGGGCTTTTTGCCCCCCCAGCAGGGCATTAGGGGCTGATGCCCCCATCTGTCCCCCAGGGGAGGTAGAAAGTCCACTAGACGCCAGGGAGTTTTGGGGTAAATTTTAATTAGGGTGGGGGCTGCCCAAAACGGGCATGCCAATGCCCCCACCCTAATTAAAATTTGCCCAAAAAAATCCCTGGCATCTAGTGGGCTTTTTGCCCCCCGGGGGGGCAGATTGGGGGCTGATGCCCCCATCTGTCCCCCAGGGGAGGTAGAAAGTCCACTAGACGCCAGGGAGTTTTGGGGCAAATTTTAATTAGGGTGGGGGCTGCCCAAAACGGACATGCCAATGCCCCCACCCTAATTAAAATTTGCCCAAAAAGATCCCTGGCGTCTAGTGGGCTTTTTGCCCCCCAGGGGGCAGATTGGGGGCTACTGCCCATCTGCCCCACAGGTGGGCAGGAAGGCTGTAATTTTTGCAGGGGTGGGGGCATGGGCATGCCCATTTTGGGACCCCCCACCCTAATACAAATTTGCCCCCAAAAAATCCCTGGCGTCTAGTGGGCTTTTTGCCCCCCCCTCGGCGGGGCAGATTGGCGGCTAAAGCCCCCATCTGCCCCCCGGGGGGGGGTAGAAATTCCACTAGACGCCAGGGAGTTTTTTGGGCAAATTTTTATTAGGGTGGGGGCTGCCCAAAACGGGCATGCCAATGTCCCCACCCTAATTAAAATTTGCCCAAAAAGTCCCCTGCATCTAGTGGGCTTTTTGCTCCTCTGGGGGGGGCAGATTGGGGGCTACTGCCCCATCTGCCCCCCAGGGGGGGAAGAAAGGCTGTTATTTTTGTGGGCAGGGGGTGGGGGCATGGGGAGGCCCGTTTTGAAAGACCCCACCCTAATTCAAATTTGCCCCCAAAAAAACCCTGGCGTCTAGTGGGCTGTTTACCACCCGGCAGGGCAGATTGGGGGCTAATGCCCCCATCTGCCCCCCAGGGGGGACAGAAAGTCCACTAGACACCAAGGAGTTTTTGGGCAAATTTTAATTAGGGTAAGGGCTGCCCAAAACGGGTATGCCATTGCCCCCACCCTAATTAAAATTAGCAAAAGAAATCCCTGCATCTAGGGGGCTCTTTGCGCCCCCCGGGGGGGCAGATTGGGGGCTACTGCCCCATCTGTCCCCCCGGGGGGCAGAAGGGCTGTTATTTTTGTGGGTTTTGGGTAGCGGCATTGTCATGCCCATTTTGGGAGCCCCCACCCTAATTCAAATTTACCCCCAAAAAATCCCTGGTGTCTTGTGGGCTTTTTGCCCCCCCCCAGCGGGGCAGATTGTGGGCTAATGCCCCCATATGCCCACCAGTGGGGCAGAAAGTCCACATGATGCCTGGGAGTTTTTTGGGCAAATTTTAATTAGGGTGGGGGCTGCCCAAAACGGGCATGCCAATGCCCCCACTCTAATTAAAATTTGCCTAAAAAATCCCTGGCGTCTACTGGACTAATGCCCCCATCTGCCCCTCAGGGGGTGCAGAAAGGCTGTCATTTTTGCGGGGGTGGGTGGGAGCATGGGCATGCCCATATTAGGCAGCCCCCACCACAAACTAAAAGAAAGAAATATCCCTGGCCTATAGTGGGCTTTCTGCCTCCTGGGGGGGGGCAGATTAGGGGCTACTGCCCCAACTGCCCCCCGGGGGGGCAGAAAAGCTGGACATTTTGCGGGGTGGGGGCATGGACATGCCCTTTATGGGCAGCCCCCACGCTAATAAATTATGCGGGCAAAAGTAAATATCCCTGGTGTCTAGTGGGTTTCTTGCCCTCCTGGGGCGACCCCCAAACAGGGATCGACTGGGGTGGGGTACCATTGGGAAGGGGAGATTCTCCCCTTTCCAATGATACCTCTCCCGTCTTTCTACGTGCCCGGGGGGATGAGATAGCCACCTGAGCACATAGAAAGTGAAACTGAAATGACCCTAAAGGCTCATTTCAGTTTCGGTTTCTGTGCAATGAAGACAGCGCGACGTGCGCGCTGATCTTCATTCCACAGAAACCAGGGAGGGGGCCTCGGGAGCTGGGGAAGCTCTTCCCCAGCTCCCAAGGTCAAAGGGATTAAATAGAAATCGAGGGATTTCGTGCCCCTGTCCTCATTACGGAATGGTTCCGTCATGAGCACAGGGGCACCGATGCTCATGACGTAACCATTCCGTCATGAGCATCGAAGGGGTTTAATCTGTGTTTCATTGTCCTGCACTCAGTCTCATATGATTCTACTGTGCTGCAGTTTATTTTTGCTCTCAGCAGTTCCCCAAATGGAATACTTCATTTAAGGGTATCTGGGTGACTGCTGGGAGCATGAAGCAAGATGTTCCCTGCTGTGCTTTTGCGGTGTAGTTTGGTGTTCAGTTTGTCACCTTCTACCTCCACCATCACATCTAGAAACTCTATTGATTGTTTGCTCATGCTGTGTGTCAATTTTAAGTTTAAGTTGTGTGTGTTGAGTCTGTCAATAGAGTCAACTGCGCTTGTCTCGCTTCCTTTCCAAAATAAAAATGGATCATCTATATAGCAGAGCTAGATAATCACTTGACACCACATGGGGAGTAAAGTTTGCTCCCCACGGATCTCACTTTCCGATGCCCCCAGAAAGAGATTATCAAAACTGGGGGCAAGGCACGTACCCATGGCGGTCCCCACTATATGTTTGTATAGTACCCCATTGAACATAATGATATTGTTGTAGAGGCAAACTTGTATCATCTCTAGTAGCATATTTGTATGTTTGAGGTACTGAATTGGTCTGTCTTTCAAAAATTATTGGCAAACTCTAATGCCCAGGGTATGATCGATAATAGTGTAAAGCGAGTTTACATACATAGTGATGAGAATGTAATCATCCTCCCATTTAACCCCTTGTAATTTGCACAAGAAATCCTTGATGGTAGAAGTGTAACGAACTGTCTGAGAAAATGATCCACATATTTGGATATGTTCTCAGTTAGGCTACCTATGGATGAAACAATAGGTCTTCCTGGTGGTGTGGTAGGGTTCTTATGGATCTTCGGAAATAGATAAAAAATTAACAGCTTGGGAACGTCACCCTTCAAGTAACAGAATTCTTCCTATTGTAATAATCCATTTTCTTTCCAGCCATTGAGTCTGTCCCAAATGTCGATGATACTCTGGGATACCCTTATAAGTCCCTAGTATATGGTATACTATGTACCTAGGGCATAGGTACTCCAGAGGCCTCTCAGGGGCTGCAGCATGTATTATGCCACCTCTGGGAGGCCATTCAAAATGACACAACAGGTCTGCTAAAGCAGCCTGTGAAAGGTGGTGCATGCACCCTTTACTTAGATATAGGTTCACTATATCTAATCCATATCACTGCACATATAAACCTATCAGTCACCCATATGGCAGGCCTTATCAATCCTGAAAGCAGGGTGCTGGGTTTTATGTGAGAGGGTGCACCTGCATGAACAGAGCCCCTCTGCAGCCTTCGGAACCTCTCTTCCGGGGTTGTTTGTGATACAGCCTACCATATACTCTTAAGTGCATTATAATCGCAGGAAATTCTAACTTTAAAACGGCTGCTTGGAAACATGTTGTGTTTGGTGTCAAACACTTTGGAATCATACCTCCAAACCGGTAACTGGTGTGGGAGTATGATTTATTAGGGTGGGGGCTGCCCAAAACGGGCATGCCAATGTCCCCACCCTAATTAAAATTTGCCCAAAAAGTCCCCTGCGTCTAGTGGGCTTTTTGCTCCTCTGGGGGGGGCAGATTGGGGGCTACTGCCCCATCTGCCCCCCAGGGGGGGAAGAAAGGCTGTTATTTTTGTGGGCAGGGGGCATGGGGAGGCCCGTTTTGGAAGACCCCACCCTAATTCAAATTTGCCCCCAAAAAACCCTGGCGTCTAGTGGGCTGTTTACCACCCGGCAGGGCAGATTGGGGGCTAATGCCCCCATCTGCCACCCAGGGGAGGCAGAAAGTCCACTAGACACCAAGGAGTTTTTGGGCAAATTTTAATTAGGGTGGTGGCTGCCCAAAACGGACATGCCAATGCCCCCACCCTAATTAAAATTTGCCCAAAAAGATCCCTGGCATTTAGTGGGCTTTTTGCCCCCCCCGGGGGGGCAGATTGGGGGCTACTGCCCATCTGCCCCACAGGTGGGCAGGATGGCTGTAATTTTTGCAGGGGTGGGGGCATGGGCATGCCCATTTTGGGACCCCCCACCCTAATACAAATTTGCCCCCAAAAAATCCCTGGCGTCTAGTGGGCTTTTTGCCCCCCCAGCAGGGCATTAGGGGCTGATGCCCCCATCTGTCCCCCAGGGGAGGTAGAAAGTCCACTAGACACCAGGGAGTTTTGGGGCAAATTTTAATTAGGGTGGGGGCTGCCCAAAACGGGCATGCCAATGCCCCCACCCTAATAAAAATTTGCCCAAAAAGATCCCTGGCATTTAGTGGGCTTTTTGCCCCCCGGGGGGCAGATTGGGGGCTACTGCCCATCTGCCCCACAGGTGGGCAGGAAGGCTGTAATTTTTGCATGGGCATGCCCATTTTGGGACCCCCCACCCTAATACAAATTTGCCCCCAAAAAATCCCTGGCGTCTAGTGGGCTTTTTGCCCCCCCAGCAGGGCATTAGGGGCTGATGCCCCCATCTGTCCCCCAGGGGAGGTAGAAAGTCCACTAGACGCCAGGGAGTTTTGGGGCAAATTTTAATTAGGGTGGGGGATGCCCAAAACGGGCATGCCAATGCCCCCACCCTAATTAAAATTTGCCCAAAAAAATCCCTGGCATCTAGTGGGCTTTTTGCCCCCCGGGGGGGCAGATTGGGGGCTGATGCCCCCATCTGTCCCCCAGGGGAGGTAGAAAGTCCACTAGACTCCAGGGAGTTTTGGGGCAAATTTTAATTAGGGTGGGGGCTGCCCAAAACGGACATGCCAATGCCCCCACCCTAATTAAAATTTGCCCAAAAAGATCCCTGGCGTCTAGTGGGCTTTTTGCCCCCCAGGGGGCAGATTGGGGGCTACTGCCCATCTGCCCCACAGGTGGGCAGGAAGGCTGTAATTTTTGCAGGGGTGGGGGCATGGGCATGCCCATTTTGGGACCCCCCACCCTAATACAAATATGCCCCCAAAAAATCCCTGGCGTCTAGTGGGCTTTTTGCCCCCCCCCCCTCGGCGGGGCAGATTGGCGGCTAAAGCCCCCATCTGCCCCCCGGGGGGGGTAGAAATTCCACTAGACGCCAGGGAGTTTTTTGGGCAAATTTTTATTAGGGTGGGGGCTGCCCAAAACGGGCATGCCAATGTCCCCACCCTAATTAAAATTTGCCCAAAAAGTCCCCTGCATCTAGTGGGCTTTTTGCTCCTCTGGGGGGGGCAGATTGGGGGCTACTGCCCCATCTGCCCCCCAGGGGGGGAAGAAAGGCTGTTATTTTTGTGGGCAGGGGGTGGGGGCATGGGGAGGCCCGTTTTGAAAGACCCCACCCTAATTCAAATTTGCCCCCAAAAAAACCCTGGCGTCTAGTGGGCTGTTTACCACCCGGCAGGGCAGATTGGGGGCTAATGCCCCCATCTGCCCCCCAGGGGGGACAGAAAGTCCACTAGACACCAAGGAGTTTTTGGGCAAATTTTAATTAGGGTAAGGGCTGCCCAAAACGGGTATGCCATTGCCCCCACCCTAATTAAAATTAGCAAAAGAAATCCCTGCATCTAGAGGGCTCTTTGCGCCCCCCGGGGGGGCAGATTGGGGGCTACTGCCCCATCTGTCCCCCCGGGGGGCAGGAGGGCTGTTATTTTTGTGGGTTTTGGGTAGCGGCATTGTCATGCCCATTTTGGGAGCCCCCACCCTAATTCAAATTTACCCCCAAAAAATCCCTGGTGTCTTGTGGGCTTTTTGCCCCCCCCCCCAGCGGGGCAGATTGTGGGCTAATGCCCCCATATGCCCACCAGTGGGGCAGAAAGTCCACATGATGCCTGGGAGTTTTTTGGGCAAATTTTAATTAGGGTGGGGGCTGCCCAAAACGGGCATGCCAATGCCCCCACTCTAATTAAAATTTGCCTAAAAAATCCCTGGCGTCTACTGGACTAATGCCCCCATCTGCCCCTCAGGGGGTGCAGAAAGGCTGTCATTTTTGCGGGGGTGGGTGGGAGCATGGGCATGCCCATATTAGGCAGCCCCCACCACAAACTAAAAGAAAGAAATATCCCTGGCCTATAGTGGGCTTTCTGCCTCCTGGGGGGGGCAGATTAGGGGCTACTGCCCCCAACTGCCCCCCAGGGGGGGCAGAAAAGCTGGACATTTTGCGGGGTGGGGGCATGGACATGCCCTTTATGGGCAGCCCCCACGCTAATAAATTATGCGGGCAAAAGTAAATATCCCTGGTGTCTAGTGGGTTTCTTGCCCTCCTGGGGCGACCCCCAAACAGGGATCGACTGGGGTGGGGTACCATTGGGAAGGGGAGATTCTCCCCTTTCCAATGATACCTCTCCCGTCTTTCTACGTGCCCGGGGGGGATGAGATAGCCACCTGAGCACATAGAAAGTGAAACTGAAATGACCCTAAAGGCTCATTTCAGTTTCGGTTTCTGTGCAATGAAGACAGCGCGACGTGCGCGCTGATCTTCATTCCACAGAAACCAGGGAGGGGGCCTCGGGAGCTGGGGAAGCTCTTCCCCAGCTCCCAAGGTCAAAGGGATTAAATAGAAATCGAGGGATTTTGAGCCCCTGTCCTCATTACGGAATGGTTCCGTCATGAGCACAGGGGCACCGATGCTCATGACGTAACCATTCCGTCATGAGCATCGAAGGGGTTTAATCTGTGTTTCATTGTCCTGCACTCAGTCTCATATGATTCTACTGTGCTGCAGTTTATTTTTGCTCTCAGCAGTTCCCCAAATGGAATACTTCATTTAAGGGTATCTGGGTGACTGCTGGGAGCATGAAGCAAGATGTTCCCTGCTGTGCTTTTGCGGTGTAGTTTGGTGTTCAGTTTGTCACCTTCTACCTCCACCATCACATCTAGAAACTCTATTGATTGTTTGCTCATGCTGTGTGTCAATTTTAAGTTTAAGTTGTGTGTGTTGAGTCTGTCAATAGAGTCAACTGCGCTTGTCTCGCTTCCTTTCCAAAATAAAAATAGATCATCTATATAGCAGAGCTAGATAATCACTTGACACCACATGGGGAGTAAAGTTTGCTCCCCACGGATCTCACTTTCCGATGCCCCCAGAAAGAGATTATCAAAACTGGGGGCAAGGCACGTACCCATGGCGGTCCCCACTATATGTTTGTATAGTACCCCATTGAACATAATGATATTGTTGTAGAGGCAAACTTGTATCATCTCTAGTAGCATATTTGTATGTTTGAGGTACTGAATTGGTCTGTCTTTCAAAAATTATTGGCAAACTCTAATGCCCAGGGTATGATCGATAATAGTGTAAAGCGAGTTTACATACATAGTGATGAGAATGTAATCATCCTCCCATTTAACCCCTTGTAATTTGCACAAGAAATCCTTGATGGTAGAAGTGTAACGAACTGTCTGAGAAAATGATCCACATATTTGGATATGTTCTCAGTTAGGCTACCTATGGATGAAACAATAGGTCTTCCTGGTGGTGTGGTAGGGTTCTTATGGATCTTCGGAAATAGATAAAAAATTAACAGCTTGGGAACGTCACCCTTCAAGTAACAGAATTCTTCCTATTGTAATAATCCATTTTCTTTCCAGCCATTGAGTCTGTCCCAAATGTCGATGATACTCTGGGATACCCTTATAAGTCCCTAGTATATGGTATACTATGTACCTAGGGCATAGGTACTCCAGAGGCCTCTCAGGGGCTGCAGCATGTATTATGCCACCTCTGGGAGGCCATTCAAAATGACACAACAGGTCTGCTAAAGCAGCCTGTGAAAGGTGGTGCATGCACCCTTTACTTAGATATAGGTTCACTATATCTAATCCATATCACTGCACATATAAACCTATCAGTCACCCATATGGCAGGCCTTATCAATCCTGAAAGCAGGGTGCTGGGTTTTATGTGAGAGGGTGCACCTGTATGAACAGAGCCCCTCTGCAGCCTTCGGAACCTCTCTTCCGGGGTTGTTTGTGATACAGCCTACCATATACTCTTAAGTGCATTATAATCGCAGGAAATTCTAACTTTAAAACGGCTGCTTGGAAACATGTTGTGTTTGGTGTCAAACACTTTGGAATCATACCTCCAAACCGGTAACTGGTGTGGGAGTATGATTTATTAGGGTGGGGGCTGCCCAAAACGGGCATGCCAATGTCCCCACCCTAATTAAAATTTGCCCAAAAAGTCCCCTGCGTCTAGTGGACTTTTTGCTCCTCTGGGGGGGGCAGATTAGGGGCTACTGCCCCATCTGCCCCCCAGGGGGGGAAGAAAGGCTGTTATTTTTGTGGGCAGGGGGTGGGGGCATGGGGAGGCCCGTTTTGGAAGACCCCACCCTAATTCAAATTTGCCCCCAAAAAAACCCTGGCATCTAGTGGGCTGTTTACCACCCGGCAGGGCAGATTGGGGGCTAATGCCCCCATCTGCCCCCCAGGGGGGGACAGAAAGTCCACTAGACACCAAGGAGTTTTTGGGCAAATTTTAATTAGGGTAAGGGCTGCCCAAAACGGGCATGCCATTGCCCCCACCCTAATTAAAATTAGCAAAAGAAATCCCTGCATCTAGGGGGCTCTTTGCGCCCCCCGGGGGGGCAGATTGGGTGCTACTGCCCCATCTGTCCCCCCGGGGGGCAGGAGGGCTGTTATTTTTGTGGGTTTTGGGTAGCGGCATTGTCATGCCCATTTTGGGAGCCCCCACCCTAATTCAAATTTACCCCCAAAAAATCCCTGGTGTCTTGTGGGCTTTTTGCCCCCCCCGGCGGGGCAGATTGTGGGCTAATGCCCCATATGCCCACCAGTGGGGCAGAAAGTCCACATGATGCCTGGGTGTTTTTTGGGCAAATTTTAATTAGGGAGGGGGCTGCCCAAAACGGGCATGCCAATGCCCCCACTCTAATTAAAATTTGCCTAAAAAATCCCTGGCGTCTACTGGACTAATGCCCCCATCTGCCCCTCAGGGGGTGCAGAAAGGCTGTCATTTTTGCGGGGGTGGATGGGGGCATGGGCATGCCCATATTAGGCAGCCCCCACCACAAACTAAAAGAAAGAAATATCCCTGGCCTATAGTGGGCTTTCTGCCTCCTGGGGGGGCAGATTAGGGGCTACTGCCCCCAACTGCCCCCCAGGGGGGGCAGAAAAGCTGGACATTTTGCGGGGTGGGGGCATGGACATGCCCTTTATGGGCAGCCCCCACGCTAATAAATTATGCGGGCAAAAGTAAATATCCCTGGTGTCTAGTGGGTTTTTTGCCCTCCTGGGGCAACCCCCAAGCAGGGATCGACTGGGGTGGGGTACCATTGGGAAGGGGAGATTCTCCCCTTTCCAATGATACCTCTCCCGTCTTTCTACGTGCCCGGGGGGATGAGATAGCCACCTGAGCACATAGAAAGTGAAACTGAAATGACCCTAAAGGCTCATTTCAGTTTCGGTTTCTGTGCAATGAAGACAGCGCGACGTGCGCGCTGATCTTCATTCCACAGAAACCAGGGAGGGGGCCTCGGGAGCTGGGGAAGCTCTTCCCCAGCTCCCAAGGTCAAAGGGATTAAATAGAAATCGAGGGATTTCGTGCCCCTGTCCTCATTACGGAATGGTTCCGTCATGAGCACAGGGGCACCGATGCTCATGACGTAACCATTCCGTCATGAGCATCGAAGGGGTTTAATCTGTGTTTCATTGTCCTGCACTCAGTCTCATATGATTCTACTGTGCTGCAGTTTATTTTTGCTCTCAGCAGTTCCCCAAATGGAATAGTTCATTTAAGGGTATCTGGGTGACTGCTGGGAGCATGAAGCAAATGTTCCCTGCTGTGCTTTTGCGGTGTAGTTTGGTGTTCAGTTTGTCACCTTCTACCTCCACCATCACATCTAGAAACTCTATTGATTGTTTGCTCATGCTGTGTGTCAATTTTAAGTTTAAGTTGTGTGTGTTGAGTCTGTCAATAGAGTCAACTGCGCTTGTCTCGCTTCCTTTCCAAAATAAAAATAGATCATCTATATAGCAGAGCTAGATAATCACTTGACACCACATGGGGAGTAAAGTTTGCTCCCCACGGATCTCACTTTCCGATGCCCCCAGAAAGAGATTATCAAAACTGGGGGCAAGGCACGTACCCATGGCGGTCCCCACTATATGTTTGTATAGTACCCCATTGAACATAATGATATTGTTGTAGAGGCAAACTTGTATCATCTCTAGTAGCATATTTGTATGTTTGAGGTACTGAATTGGTCTGTCTTTCAAAATTTATTGGCAAACTCTAATGCCCAGGGTATGATCGATAATAGTGTAAAGCGAGTTTACATACATAGTGATGAGAATGTAATAATCCTCCCATTTAACCCCTTGTAATTTACATAAGAAATCCTTGATGGTAGAAGTGTAACGAACTGTCTGAGAAAATGATTCACATATTTGGATATGTTCTCAGTTAGGCTACCTATGGATGAAACAATAGGTCTTCCTGGTGGTGTGGTAGGGTTCTTATGGATCTTCGGAAATAGATAAAAAATTAACAGCTTGGGAAAGTCACCCTTCAAGTAACAGAATTCTTCCTATTGTAATAATCCGTTTTCTTTCCAGCCATTGAGTCTGTCCCAAATGTCGATGATACTCTGGGATACCCTTATAAGTCCCTAGTATATGGTATACTATGTACCTAGGGCATAGGTACTCCAGAGGCCTCTCAGGGGCTGCAGCATGTATTATGCCACCTCTGGGAGGCCATTCAAAATGACACAACAGGTCTGCTAAAGCAGCCTGTGAAAGGTGGTGCATGCACCCCTTACTTAGATATAGGTTCACTATATCTAATCCATATCACTGCACATATAAACCTATCAGTCACCCATATGGCAGGCCTTATCAATCCTGAAAGCAGGGTGCTGGGTTTTATGTGAGAGGGTGCACCTGCATGAACAGAGCCCCTCTGCAGCCTTCGGAACCTCTCTTCCGGGGTTGTTTGTGATACAGCCTACCATATACTCTTAAGTGCATTATAATCGCAGGAAATTCTAACTTTAAAACGGCTGCTTGGAAACATGTTGTGTTTGGTGTCAAACACTTTGGAATCATACCTCCAAACCGGTAACTGGTGTGGGAGGTATGATTCCACCCTACTAGAGGGAGAAATATGACAACATCGGTACACCCGGTACCAGCTTTCTCGACCCTGGCATCACAAGATGGATGTTGCCAGCCACAGACACGAGTCTGCCCTCCTGCTGCTGGACGAAACTCTGGCAGGGGACGGCTGGACAATAGGTTTCCTATCACAGGGAGGTGTGACCACCTCCCAGACAGGCTTAATTGTATTGGGGCTGGGTGGGTGCACTCCAAGAGTGTTTTGATGTCTGCACTGGGGGCGCATTTGGTGTCCCTGTGCATAGTCCAGCTCAAACCGGTTGCAGAAGCCATTTGCTCCTGCTCTGGCGGGAAACTGGACAAAGGACATGGGTGTAGCCACCCCTCTGTCCTGACCCTCCCATAGATGGGTCCCCAGAGTGTGTCCCACCCCTTCCTTGGGTATAAAGTAGGAACCCCTGGCTACAGGACTTTAGATTTACCTGGACAAAACTCTGCTACAGAAACCAAGTACTTTGACTAGCTACACTTCGTTGGATGGCTGAAGAATCTCCCTTGGTGTAAAGGAGTTACTCCCCTGCAAGGCAGGCACCTGAAACGCATCTGACTGGTTTACATCTACGCAGCTCCTGAAGGACCCCGAAGATTTTGCAACACAGGAGGTGGGTTCCCAAGCTTTCCCGAGGTCGACTAGAGCTCTCAGCAAACCTGAGACCCGCGGCCCTTGTGTGGACCATGCAACCTGTACCCCTGGACACCGGGCACATTTGCAGCAGCATATGCTTTTTGGCAATTCCGGACGCTGTGCTTTGGGCTACTTGTAGTCCTGACCCAGAGCAGTGTTTCCACCGAAGATTAACGGCCTACATTCCACGAGTGTTCCGTGGGCTGGTTATTTGAGAGTCCTCTTGAGGTCCCTTCGCAATCCCTGGTCCCTTGACCTGTGGGTCCCTGTGAAGGCAACTTTAACTTTCAGTGGGCTTTCCTGGTTGCTCCAGATGTGCCCTGACTGTCCATCGCTTGGGGAGTCCCCATCTTTTCTCTGATCGCATGGCTTGCAGTTGCCAAGGCTTGTTGGTCTCTAATCCGGACACTGATCCCCCAGCACTCGACATCCTTCGTGGGACAGCTCACCTGCAGACTTTGGTCATCGTCCAAGTCTCCTGGTCCCCGTGGCTGCAGAGTCAAGCTTCACCTCATCTCACCTGAAACACCCGACATCGGTGGGTATTCGTCTACCGAGCCCATGGTCACCCTGAAGTGACCCAGACTCTGTCCCCTCTGCTTTCAGGTTCTTCTCAGCTCCGATCCAGGCTTGGATCACACCGCACACTTCTCATCTTCCCGGCAGCAGCACTTCTTCGCAACATGCCATTGAAATTAACGAGCGTTTCCAACACCACTTGACCCCTATGTACCTGGCTCTCCTGGAATAGGTAACACTGGTATCTCGGTACTCTCAAGGGTGCTTGCCTTAGAACCTTCTATGTTCCAAAGGGCTTGCATGAAGTCCTCTCTAAGTGTCCTTAATCTTTAAAATTCCAACCGCGACTTTCCTATAGAGTTGTACGGAGCTTGCGGCTGTGTTCTCACACTGCACGCGTCCCCGTGGGTCCCCTGTGTCACTACCTTGGGTGGTTCCTTGGGGTCCTAGCGATTCTTCGTGCTCTAGGCACTGTGTCTAGTCAAGTTGTGGTTGTTATACCACTTTGTTAATATATAGTTTGGTCTCCCCCTGGAGCCGACTGTGTTTTCTGCTATTTACTGTCGTTCTAGTGCTTTAATATTGTGTACCTTGTTCTCTAATCTCATAAAGAGGTTATTAGAGAGTTTTTAGTAATAAATACATATATTTTATATATACCTTGTGTGGTTCTCCTTTTATTTGGTCATTCAGGAGGTTATAATCTGGTAAACCAAGCTTCTTTACATCCCTTCGAGACTTAGCCTGAAGGCTGCTCTCCATAGCTACCACTAGGATAGCTTTCAATAAAGGTTGTCTTTAACCTAATCATCAATAAGGGTTGTTTGGACTGGTGCAAGGTGCCCACTATAACTAGTGGACAGCATATACCAGGCCAACTTCTCACAGTCTCTTGTACTTTTCTGGTGTCTTATCTGTATGAGATCGTGTATCAAAGTGTCATGAAAGGTGTCAATATTGTCCTGAGAAAGAATGGGATGGAACTTAGATTTAGGTTTGAATTCATTGGAGGCAGATTGATTGGTGATAAAGTCCATTGCCTCAAATGTACTGTTTTGTTCTAGGCCAGTTTCTACAAGTAGTTCTTACAGCATGAGGGTATTTGTGTCTTCAACTTTCAACGTGTTATCTCGATCAGCATAGACATCAGGATTGGTATCTGGTAGACTGGATATATTTTCTGCGACCTCCTGTCTCAGTTTGTGGAGTTGGTGCCACTTCTTTAGCTTAAGTTTCGGACTGAATCTGAATATGTTGATTCTGGTCTCGGGGTAATTAAAGCGGTCAGAAGGACAGAAAGAGAGACCTAAGCAGAGTGTTCTTTTCTCTAAAACTGTCAGTGATCGGTTAGATAAATTGACAATTGTTCTGCTTACTATTTCGTTGTCCATCATTGTTGTTTTTAGAGACAGCTGCCTAGTTTCCCACTATATATATATATATATATTCACTGAAAAAACCATAGGTTTCACACACGTTATAGTTAGGTATTAGCATTTAAAAAACCTTGCAAATTCACTTAAAAAACCATAGGTTTCACACATGTTATAGTTAGCTGGGCATTTTCCTCATGAAAAACCAATGAAATTCCCCCGTTATAGTTAGTGCAGGCAACTATAACTCACGCGACCGTAATCCGCTGCTGATGACGTCAGATATTACATCACTGTATTTACACATTTATATACCCATGTCTTCTTCCTTTTTTTTTTAGCTATACATATATATATTTTTTTTTTCAGAAAGACACATATGTCATCAGTGATGTAATATCTGACTTCATCAGCAGCGGATTACGGTCGCGTGAGTTATAGTTGCCTGCACTAACTATAACGGGGGAATTTCATTGGTTTTTCATGAGGAAAATGCCCAGTTAACTATAACATGTGTGAAACCTATGGTTTTTTAAGTGAATTTGCAAGGTTTTCTAAATGCTAATTCCTAACTATAACGTGTGTGAAACCTATGGTTTTTTCAGTGAATTTGTACGGTTTTTTAAATGCTAAGTTACTTTACGCCGTTCGTGCCGTGCGCGCACGGTGCGCTTCGCCCACGGTGCGCGCACGGTGGGCACGCGGTGCGCTTTGCACACCGCGCGCCCACTTCACGCAGTTCGTTCCGTGCGCGCACGGTGAGCACGCGGTGCGCTTTGCGCACCTCGCGCCCACTTTACGCAGTTTGCGCACCGTGCACGCACGGTGGGCACGCAGTGCGCTACGCGCACCGCGCGCCCACGTTACGCTTAATGGGCCATGTACGCACGGTGCACTTCGCGCACCGTCCGCAGAAGGACACATGATACGCTTTGTTGTTAAGGGTTTTGGTATAAACTGTTACGCAATTGATAATCCATGCACACACACTGCGCTGCGCACAGCGTGTGCACACGGGGGGATTGACATTGCGATTTTATTTTAAAGCATTTATACCGTGCGCGCACGCTGCGCGAACCTCGCGGAATTTTTTTCATTTCTATAGTGCGCGCACGCTTCGCGCACTCGGCGAATTACCGAAAAAAATTAAAAAATTTTAATTGCCCTTGGGGGACCTCCTGGGACCCCTTGACCCCTGCTAGAGGGTCAGGAACTGTCCAGCATGCCCCCTTTACATGTTTTTCTCCTTTGTGTTTCACCCCCCTCTCAGTGCGAGAGACAAAATGGTGGCCGACACTTCCTGGTTTCGACCGATTCGAATGTTTACTAAGATGTAACAACCAATCAGAAGTGCACTGCGGACGGCCGAGTGCGCGCACCCTGCGCGCACGCTGCGCGCATATAGATATATATATTGATTTAAATGCTATTTTCTCAGAAAATACTGAACAGATTTACACCAAACCTGCAAAAGGCACCAAACGGACCTTATGGCTACCTCTCTGCCAAATTTCACGTAATTCTGTTCAGCCGTTCGGGCTGTAGCTGCGACTAAAGTCCCTATGGAAAAATCCATGGGGAAAACGTGTTTTGGGACCCCCCCCTTTTTCTCGGCCCCCATTTGACGAATCACCCCGAGACTTTCAGGGTAGGAGCGGAGCGGAGCGCCCCATTAGTTTTGAAAATTTCACGAAGATTCGTCAACCGGCGCCAAAGTTATTCAAAATAGAATTTTGAGATTTCCTATGGAAACACGGTCCTAACTATAACTACCTACTGGCGACCGCCAGTAGGTAATATATATATACACACACACACAAACCCACCCACACGGAGTGGGTGGGACAGGTGGTTTTATCTCAGTTTTAAAAATCTCCTTGAACATCTAATGATTATAAAAAGAGTTTCAAATTATGTTTTTTATTGTGGTTGATGTATGAAAATGCATACAATTGATTTAAAAAATGTTTTTCAAATTGTGCTGTAGGAGCAAATGGCCAGCCTCATGGAAGGCTCTGTGGACTGTACAGATTGATTTAAACATTACTCTCATAGGCAGAGAAAGCCACTGAAGACAGTCCAGAGTAGATGATGCAGATGCATAAAAGGAAGTAATACCTAACCTAGTGGCTGCAGCTTGTATGTGATAAAGATGCTTTAGAGATAGTATGGCACCGAAAAATAATGAGTTACAGAGGTAGAATCTTGCACATGATCCGCATTAAGAAAAAAGAAGAGGATGATAACCTAGTCACATGATTAGTAGGAGAAAGATCACTATCCACCTAGACTTTAAAATTATCAACAGGATGAAGCAGAGTTATCCTCTTGAGGCCAGAAATCCGATGGTGGTGAGCACATAGGCTTGCTTATGGAGCAACACAAAACTTCAGTATTTGAATTTTTTGAGAATTAGTACTCAGTCAGACAGAGACATCGCACATACTGTTATGGAAGACCTCAAGTGGAGTTGGAAAGTGGAGCAACTACTTGTCTCTGTACTTGTGACGCCATCACGCTGATGCATATTACTCCTCATTTGCGGTGTGCACATATCGGGCATGTGTAACCACCATGTTGATTGTTTTTGTGTTAATTTTTAATACATGTTAGAGTATTACCACTTAATGTTTGGTTGCTCGCTGCTTATTGTATTGTAATTGTGATTGCATTTAAACAGCGCTCACTACCCCTGACGAGGCGTTGAAGAGCTTTTTCAGCAGCTAGCAAGCTGCTCCGGAACCGATAAAGGATTAGTGGTGAATTAGTATAGTGAAATATGAAATTAATTTGAGTGGTGGATATGTTAGTTATTTGGATTGAGAAAGATTGTGGACGGATAGAAGAGGGAAAAGGTTTGTATTTATATAGTGCTTGCAAGCCCTGATGAGGTGCTGAAGCGCTTTTTTGGCGAGTAGCATGCTACTTTGGAACCCATAAAGGATAGGTGGTGAATTAGTATGGTGAAATATGAAAGTCTTTTGAGCGGTGGATATGTTAGTCAGTTATTTGGATTGAGAAGGATAGTGGCGGGATAGAAGAGGGAGGTGTTTTGCATTTATATTGTACTTGCTACCCTTGATGAGGTGTTGAAGCGCTTTTCGATGAGTAGCACTCTACTCCGGAGCCCAATCAGGATTAGTGGTAGTTAGTATAGGGAAATATGCAATGAATTTGAGTGGTGGACATGTTAGTCTGTTTTTGGATTGAAAAGGAATAGTAGAGGTATAAAAGAGGAAAGGGTCTAGAATCTTTTTTTGGGGGGGTGGTTTATAGCCGTAGGAGGTGGTTTGGGGTGAGTACAGGGGAGGTAGAGGGGAGTTAATATAGGGAAATATTAAATGAATTTGAGTGCTGGACATGTTATTCTGTTTTTTGGATTGAAAAGGAATAATGGGGGATAGAAGAGGAAAGGAGGGATAAAAGAGGGAAGGGTCTAGAATTTTTTTTTTTTAGTTCATTGCAGTAGGGGTGGTTTGGGATGAGCAAAAGGGAGATGGAGGTAGCAGAGTAAGAGGTAAAGGTTTATAAAGGCCTGTTTGGGAGATCTGAATAGTAAAAAAAGGAATGCGATGATGTAAGTAAAGGTAGAGGATGGAAGAGTCTAGAAAGGGTTATTTTGGGGATCATAGTAGTGGTATGGGGTTTGGGATGAATGAGAGTGCAGTTTTTACAGAACATAGGCAACATCAGTGTCAACTTATAACCAATACAGCTTATACAATGTGTGCGCCATGTGTTGACAGTTCAATGCATTACTTGTCAGTCTCGGCTCGTTTCTGGTAAAAGAGGCAGGGTGGGGGGAGGCAGGGTTGGGGGGAGGAAAGAGAGACGAGGGAGATAAATATTAAAAATAAAAAACAACTTACCTGCAGCCCTTCACCATTGATGTAGCGTTTAAAAGGTTGAAAATTGTAGGGGTGCGTTATATTCACTGTTAGTTGGCACCCGCATATAATCAAATGTGTACTCAGGTATTTTGTGTGCGAAATGTATTAAGAGATGTATAAGCTGTATTGATTTAAACTAAAAATGTTAGCAATGTACAATGATATTGTGAATATGTTTAGAGAAATGCATAGAGTTTTAGTTTATATGAACGCAATGTGAAGTTAACGTGTAACCTAGAAAACGTTCATGCAGATTGCGCAAAGCATACATGAAAGGGAAGACGTAAACGTCAATAGTGTGATTTAGACATGTTTGTGTAACCAAAGTAGTGGCCAGAATTCACATATATCGTTAAGGAGAAAGGCCTGATATTTTCTTATGTTAGCTGAGGGCAATAGGCCAAAAGGATTTATTCCAGTAGAGGTTTTAGGCTGTAGTAAATTGCAAAGTTAAAAGATGTGAAGTATGTCTGCATTCCATGATCTCACTCCAGGTGCAAGGACAGTTGCTTCGTTAGTAGAGAAGTTCTTTGTTCACGAATTGACTTATCTAGTTAAAGCCAGACATGGGAGTGCATTGGAATGTGCCAATCGTAACTCCTAGTGCGGATGGTGTCTGGGACTCAAGGCCAAGTTGATGGACGATGGAACCGGACAGCGCTCAATGGAAAATTACTGAAAGACGACCCGGCTGGAGAGGAGGTGCAAAAGGGCGTGTTCTGGGATTTGGGGTTCTGTATTAGGGAAAGCGCCCCGAGGGTGGAGCAGAACAGAGCAGCCCAGAGCAGAGAAGAGTCAGGCGAGGAGCTAGAGGGGCATTTTATAGATCAAGCTCTCCAAGTGAAGACTTCTTAGGAAGTTTCACTCTGACACCTTTTCTCGATTTGAGGGTCTCAAGGGATTGCTAAGTAGGGATTGTAGGAAGGTGGATATCTGACTATGGTTACCCCCAACTTTTTGCCTAGTGTCTAGCTGGTTTTTCGACTTAGTTGGCCTGAGATCCTGCCATTCAGGGTCTCAGGCTGTCTGCTCTCTCTTTAAAATGGACTCCATGTACCCTAGGTACATAACCAATTGGTAAGGATCACCTTATTGGACCCTGTACAGTGTACCCTAGGTACCCAGGGCATAGGTGTACCCTAGGCCTACCAGGGGCTGCAGCATGTATTATGCCACCCCTGGCCTGGCCTTCCATTATGACACAACTGGCTGATCACTCAGCTGGGGCAAGGTCGTGTAATCACCCCTTGCTTAGGTGTAGTATTCCTATACCTAACATACATATAGACACATGTGTACCTATCAGCCACTCCTATGGCAGGCCTTAACAATCCTGGAGGCAGAGTGCTTGGTAACATGTGAGATGGTGCTCTAGCATGAGCTGAGCCTGTCTGCAGCTTTCGGAACCATGTCCTTATAGCTGTTCTATGATATAGCCTACCATATACTCTTAAAGTGCCTTATAATCTTAAACGGTTATGGTAACTATGGTTTGGCTTTATCAAAACATGTTGTGTAAGGTGTCTAACACTTTGGAATAATACCCCCATACCATTTCTGGTGATGAGGATATTATCCCTCCCTTCTAGAGGGAGAAGACATGGTGTAACCTACTTACCCGGTTAAAGTTAACCAGAGCCCCAGCATCACAAAATGGATGCTGCTGCCACAGACACGAGTCTGACCTCCTGCTGCTGGGAGTGATCCCGGCAAGGGAGGCTTGGACAATAGGTTTCCTGCCTTGGGAGGTGCTAGCACCACCCCAGACAGGCCTTAGTGTATTGGGGCAGGGAGGGATGAATAGAATGAGACATGCCTGGGGCACACAAGGTGTCCCGTGCATAGTCCAGTTCAAACCGGTGCTGGGGCACTCCAGCCCCAGTCCTGACGCGAAACTGGACAAAGGGAAGGGTGGTAACCACCCCCCTCCCAGGTCCCACCCATCAGGCGTGACCTAGCAGGTATCCCAGCCCCCCAGATTAGTATAAGAGTGGGAGTTGGGCCTCAAGACTTTAGATTATCCTGAACCTGCAACTTGAACAGAAACTCTGGACCTTCGACATTCGACGAAAGAAGAAGACTGAAGAATCTCCCTTGTGGCCAAGGAGTGGCTACCCTGTGCAAACAGGCACCATCAAGAGACTACCCTTTGCTTTGCTAAAGTTCTACGAGGGACCGACTGCAGAGCCCGACTAGAGCCTTGACTTCCAGACTTCTCCGACCCTGATCCACATCCACAGCCGTGCTGAGATCCGTGGAGGCGACGAGAGACGTGGGACCGGCTACCTGGGAAAAGTGGCTAGTATCTTCAAGCGCAGCTTCTGAGGCACCCTCGAAGTTGTGCACCAGGGATTGAGAAGCCCCAACCCCAAGCACCATCTGCACCGAAGATCAGCCCCCCACACTCCACGAGTCCTGCGTGGGGCCCTTCTGCATTTTCCTGCTTGCCGCGTCTGTCCGGTTGCTTGCCCGCTGGCTAGTGGCCTTTGAGACGATGCACCCTGCAATCTTCAGCGCTGGTTTGGCTCCTCCAGACTGGCTCCCGCTTCTTTGAAAAAGAGAAGCACCCCAGACCTTCCTGGTCTGCACCAGAAGCAAGTCCTCCGTTCTTCGTGGGTTCCGCTTGCCAAGGCTTGGTGAGTCCTACTCCAACTTCGACGCCGCCGACAGCAAGAGCCTTCGTGGGACAGCTCGCCTCCTGGTCCTGGTCGTCCTCGACGTTCCCTGGTCCTCGTGGCTGCAGCGACAAGCTTCACCTTCACCTGCAATCTTCACGACATCGCCTGGTTCCTTCCTGGTTCCACGTGGTCACTGGCTAGTGACCTTGACTCTGTCCCCTCTGCTTGCAGGTATCCTTTCTTCCTGATCCCAGCCTTGGGATCCACCGGACACTCTTCACTGACTGCCTGTCAGCATCTTTCTTCAGGCATCCATAGGAGTCGACGACGAAACCCGACGCAACTTCACACCTATGCACCCGCAGCCTATGGGCTAGGTAACTTGGGTACTCCGGTGCTCATCAGGGTAGTGACTATCCTAGTGTCTAGTTTTCCAGTCTCGACTTCCTAGCTACTCCGGAAGTGTCCTAAATCTATTTAATTCAAAACTGTACTATTTCTATCGATTATACGCATTACGCGTGAGTGTTTCCACTCTGCACCTGAATCCCGTGGGCCTCCCACTTCCTAACCTTTGGTAGTATAGTGTAGCCCCAGCGATTCCCTAGGCCTATCCTATTTCCGTGACAGTGGTCCTTATACCACTTACTTAGTATATGGTTTGCGTGGCCCCTAGGGCCTAACTGTATTACTTACCTGTGTGACTTAATGTATGCTTGAATAAGACTGTGTTGTACTTACCTCTAATCTCATAAAGAGTGCTGAGGGTTGTCTAGAATAAATACACTTTATTTTGATATATATCTGTTGTGGTGTCCTTTCATTTGGTATTCAAGGGATTATATATGGTATCACAGCTGGCTTCACATGCCATTCAGAGTTTAGCCTAAGACTGCTCTTGTCCATGCTACCACTAGGATAGCTGGTCTATAAGGTTGACTTTACAACCAATCACCATAAGGGTTGTTTGGACTGATATAAGGTGTACACTAGAACTAGTGACATCATACATCAGGCCAACTTCTCACATTGGTGAGCAGCGGTTGGGATCTGAGCTTGCTGTTGTAATACCATTGTAATCTTGAGATACTAAATTGAAAGATCACACAGATATTGTTTAGGTACATATAACATAGATTATAATACCTAAGTCCTACTGGACTTAGTGGTTGTAGGTTGAAGGGAGTAACACACCCTGACTACAACTACTAGAAAGGTTTAGTAGATACAACTAGTGTAGGTAGGTGCACACACCACACCCTCACTAGAATCATGTCCCTGCATGGAGATCACACTGATGCTCCCTCAGGAGAGGAGAATCCTAGACAGGTTCCTTCTAGATATGATGCATTCACTTTCCAGGAGATGAGACAACTGTGTACCTCCAGGAGATTAAAACAGGGTTCCAACCCTACCCTTAGACAGCTAGTGGAGCTTCTGGAGGCCTATGATGCTGAAAGAGCTGCCAAGTATGGTGCCATAGCTGTAGATAAGGGTCTACCCACCACAGAGGAGTCAGATGGGGCTTCAGATGAAGAGGTAGACAGCCAGGGCCAAGTAGGAAGACTTAGCCAGGCTAACCTAAGCCAGGCTAACCTAAGCTTACATGGGAGTTTGCATGGGGTCCCCCATACAGACCCCCAAGTGGGCTTAACCAGAGAAGCAGGAGGGACAGATCCCCTTCAAGGGAATCCATCCACTCCCATGTCTCTAGCATCTCTAGTGCTTCCTCTCACAGGGGAATGACTTCCTCTGAGAGAAAGGAGCATGAAGCCAGAATGAGGGAAGCTAATCTGAGGATTCAGAGGGAAGAACTTGCCCTTGCCAAAGAGAAGCTTGCTCTGGCCAGAGAGCAAAAATTGTGTGGGTCAGAACCCACTGGTGGCAGCAACATTCCTAGAGATAGGGATAGGTCTTATGACCATAGAAACCTAAGCAAGATAGTTCCCCCATATCAGAATGGGGATGACATCCACAAGTGGATGACTGCTTTGGAGAGGGCCTGCAAAGTACAGCAGGTACCCCAGAGTCAGTAGGCAGCTATCTCGTGGCTCTCCTTTTCTGACAAAGGTAGAGACAAGCTCCTCACAGTCAGTGATGAGGATGCTAACAATTACAAAGTCCTGAAGAGTGCTCTGATAGATGGGTTTGGCTTAACCACTGAGCAATATAGGTTGTTGTTCAGAGACACCCAGAAGACACAGACACAGGACTGGTCTGATTTTGTGGATTGTGCCACTAAGGCTTTGGAAGGTTGGTTAACTGGCAGCAAGGTGCAGGACTATACAGGATTGTACAACTTGATTATGAGGGAGCAGATCCTTAGTAATTGTCAGAACCAGCTTCTCCAGCAACACCTGGTAGACTCAGATTTTACCTCTCCCCAAGAATTGGGAAAGAGGGCTGATAAATGGGTCAGGACCAGGATTAGGCCTAAAAATCAGGGTGGTGACCAAAAGAAAGATACCACCAAGCCTCAAGAGAAGGGTGGGGATAAAACAAAAGAGAAATCTTCCTCAGGGCCCCAAAACTCCACACAGGGTGGTGGGTCCCAAGCTCCCTCCTCTACCACAGTTAAAAAGCCTTACTGCCATGAGTGTAAAACTCCTGGGCATTGGAAAACTGACAGCAGTTGCCCAAAGGCTAAAAACAAAACTGTTCCTCCAACTACTCCTGTCACACCACCTATTACTGTCAGCAGTAATCCCCCAGGTGGTGGGGGTGCCCCCAAAAATTTGGTTGGGTTTTCTTGGGGAACACAGGGGGATCCTGGCTTAGCCAATTCCCCTACAGCAGCTACTCTTGTCTGTGATGGTGGCATGGGGTTTGCCAACTTCACTTCCTGTCCCAACACTTTGGGTAGGTACAGACAGGAGCCCTACATCAATGGTAGAAAAGCTGAGGCCTACAGAGACACTGGAGCTAGCATCACTATGGTGGCCCATAGGCTAGTTCCCTCTGAGCAGCTTTTGCCTGGTTTCTCATACCAGGTGACTAACATTGATGGCAAACAGAACAGTCATCCCATGGCAGAGGTATGTCTCAGCTGGGGAGGTGTCACTGGCCCTAAAAGGGTGGCAGTGTCTCCAACCTTGCCTGTGGACTGCTTACTGGGGAATGACTTAGAACTCTCAGCTTGGGCTGGAGTTGAACAAGACACCCATTCCAAAATGGTAGGCCTTTCAAAAAAGGGTAGTGGGGTTGTGCCAGCCACAACCCCTGTCCAAGTAGATTTCCTCCCTGAAAAGGTTGGAAGGGCAGTGGTAGCCACAGCCCAGGCAAAGACAGACTTCCCTGTAGAGACTGGCAGAGCTGTGACAGTCACAGCTCAAACACAAACTGAGTGCCTCCCTGAAAAGGTGGGCAGGGCTGTAATGGTCTCAGTCCATACTCAAACTGACATAGGTGTAGTGAAGCCTGAAACTATGGATCACTCCACACAAACAGAGAGTAGTGGGGAGGAAGAAAAGTCTCCCTCTCCCCAGACATTAAGAAAAGTTCAGCCTCCTCAGGGATCTGACCGCACCCCTTGTGAAGGAACTGCCCCAGAGGTAGCCAGGCCTGGCCTGGCAGAGCCTCTGATGTCAGTAGCCCCTTCCAAGGTGGGACCCAGTCTGGTGCAGGTAGCCTGCCTCTCTCTACCCTGCCTCAGTCAGCCCAGGGCTGCAGAGGTCAGGGAGGCCAGTGGACCCCAAGAGGGCCCCTGTCCACAAGAACCCCCCCATCAAAAGAATGAGGATTGCCTGGCTAGTAGCCCTAGCCAGGTGATGGGTAAAAACATTCCTGAGGGATCCCCTTTACAGGTAGTTAGGGACCTCCCCCAGAGGGTTTCTGTTGGGCACAGGCAAACATGGGACCTTAGGGCCCCAAACCTGACCTGTCCCTCCAGTAAGCCCACAAAAGGGACCCAGCCTCCAGCTTTAGGTAGCCAGAGGCTGACCCTGAGAGCACAGTGCAACTCAGTTAAAGAAAGAAAGGCATCCATGGTGGAGGATGATTGGAGGATGATTGGAGGAAGCTGAGGCCTCACTTTGAGGACACTCACTTCAGTACTCGATCGCAACACCAGCCTTTTACTTTGCAAAGACACACCCAAGGTAGAGATTCCCTATGGTGGAGACCCTATGATACCTTTAGGATGAGGGATTGCTTAGTGGACCATGAGACAGGGGGTAACCATGCCAGTGCTGGTTCTTCCATATATGGCCACTTAGGCAATATAGGCTTACCTGGTCAAGGACAGCCTTATCTCCTTTCGTTTGGGGGGGGGGGGGGTTGTGTAGGAAGGTGGATATCTGACTATGGTTACCCCCAACTTTTTGCCTAGTGTCTAGCTGGTTTTTCGACTTAGTTGGCCTGAGATCCTGCCATTCAGGGTCTCAGGCTGTCTGCTCTCTCTTTAAAATGGACTCCATGTACCCTAGGTACATAACCAATTGGTAAGGATCACCTTATTGGACCCTGTACAGTGTACCCTAGGTACCCAGGGCATAGGTGTACCCTAGGCCTACCAGGGGCTGCAGCATGTATTATGCCACGCCTGGCCTGGCCTTCCATTATGACACAACTGGCTGATCACTCAGCTGGGGCAAGGTCGTGTAATCACCCCTTGCTTAGGTGTAGTATTCCTATACCTAACATACATATAGACACATGTGTACCTATCAGCCACTCCTATGGCAGGCCTTAACAATCCTGGAGGCAGAGTGCTTGGTAACATGTGAGATGGTGCTCTAGCATGAGCTGAGCCTGTCTGCAGCTTTCGGAACCATGTCCTTATAGCTGTTCTATGATATAGCCTACCATATACTCTTAAAGTGCCTTATAATCTTAAACGGTTATGGTAACTATGGTTTGGCTTTATCAAAACATGTTGTGTAAGGTGTCTAACACTTTGGAATAATACCCCCATACCATTTCTGGTGATGAGGATATTATCCCTCCCTTCTAGAGGGAGAAGACATGTTGTAACCTACTTACCCCGTTAAAGTTAACCAGAGCCCCAGCATCACAAAATGGATGCTGCTGCCACAGACACGAGTCTGACCTCCTGCTGCTGGGAGTGATCCCGGCAAGGGAGGCTTGGACAATAGGTTTCCTGCCTTGGGAGGTGCTAGCACCACCCCAGACAGGCCTTAGTGTATTGGGGCAGGGAGGGATGAATAGAATGAGACATGCCTGGGGCACACAAGGTGTCCCGTGCATAGTCCAGTTCAAACCGGTGCTGGGGCACTCCAGCCCCAGTCCTGGCGCGAAACTGGACAAAGGGAAGGGGGTGTAACCACCCCCCTCCCAGGTCCCACCCATCAGGCGTGACCTAGCAGGTATCCCAGCCCCCCAGATTAGTATAAGAGTGGGAGTTGGGCCTCAAGACTTTAGATTATCCTGAACCTGCAACTTGAACAGAAACTCTGGACCTTCGACATTCGACGAAAGAAGAAGACTGAAGAATCTCCCTTGTGGCCAAGGAGTGGCTACCCTGTGCAAACAGGCACCATCAAGAGACTACCCTTTGCTTTGCTAAAGTTCTACGAGGGACCGACTGCAGAGCCCGACCAGAGCCTTGACTTCCAGACTTCTCCGACCCTGATCCACATCCACAGTCGTGCTGAGATCCGTGGAGGCGACGAGAGACGTGGGACCGGCTACCTGGGAAAAGTGGCTAGTATCTTCAAGCGCAGCTTCTGAGGCACCCTCGAAGTTGTGCACCGGGGATTGAGAAGCCCCAACCCCAAGCACCATCTGCACCGAAGATCAGCCCCCCACACTCCATGAGTCCTGCGTGGGGCCCTTCTGCATTTTCCTGCTTGCCGCGTCTGTCCGGTTGCTTGCCCGCAGGCTAGTGGCCTTTGAGACGACGCACCCTGCAATCTTCAGCGCTGGTTTGGCTCCTCCAGACTGGCTCCCGCTTCTTTGAAAAAGAGAAGCACCCCAGACCTTCCTGGTCTGCACCAGAAGCAAGTCCTCCGTTCTTCGTGGGTTCCGCTTGCCAAGGCTTGGTGAGTCCTAGTCCAACTTCAACGCCGCCGACAGCAAGAGCCTTCGTGGGACAGCTCGCCTCCTGGTCCTGGTCGTCCTCAACGTTCCCTGGTCCTCGTGGCTGCAGCGACAAGCTTCACCTTCACCTGCAATCTTCACGACATCGCCTGGTTCCTTCCTGGTTCCACGTGGTCACTGGCTAGTGACCTTGACTCTGTCCCCTCTGCTTGCAGGTATCCTTATCTTCCTGATCCCAGCCTTGGGATCCACCGGACACTCTTCACTGACTGCCTGTCAGCATCTTTCTTCAGGCATCCATAGGAGTCGACGACGAAACCCGACGCAACTTCACACCTATGCACCCGCAGCCTATGGGCTAGGTAACTTGGGTGCTCATCAGGGTAGTGACTATCCTAGTGTCTAGTTTTCCAGTCTCGACTTCCTAGCTACTCCGGAAGTGTCCTAAATCTATTTAATTCAAAACTGTACTATTTCTATCGATTATACGCATTACGCGTGAGTGTTTCCACTCTGCACCTGAATCCCGTGGGCCTCCCACTTCCTAACCTTTGGTAGTATAGTGTAGCCCCAGCGATTCCCTAGGCCTAGGCCTATCCTATTTCCGTGACAGTGGTCCTTATACCACTTACTTAGTATATGGTTTGCGTGGCCCCTAGGGCCTAACTGTATTACTTACCTGTGTGACTTAATGTATGCTTGAATAAGACTGTGTTGTACTTACCTCTAATCTCATAAAGAGTGCTGAGGGTTGTCTAGAATAAATACACTTTATTTTGATATATATCTGTTGTGGTGTCCTTTCATTTGGTATTCAAGGGATTATATATGGTATCACAGCTGGCTTCACATGCCATTCAGAGTTTAGCCTAAGACTGCTCTTGTCCATGCTACCACTAGGATAGCTGGTCTATAAGGTTGACTTTACAATCAATCACCATAAGGGTTGTTTGGACTGATATAAGGTGTACACTAGAACTAGTGACATCATACATCAGGCCAACTTCTCACAGGGATGACATCTAGTACAGAGCAGGGACAGAGATGGTGTGGTCCAGTGTCCCTAATATCGACATTGGCTTGGTAGTTTTCTACCTCATGCTTTTAGAAATTGTGCTTGTAGTTATTTTTAGTCGTATGCGGATTCTTCGTAGAGTAGCATTTGTGTTAGTGCCTATGTACTTGTTGTGCCTCGTATTGAGGAGTTTGTATCTTCAAATTTTTATGTTGATAATAAAAGCCAGAGAGCCAAGAGATTAAGTTTCGAGTCCTTGATTATGACAAATTGTGGACAGCATTCTTCGATAATTGTGTTCATTCCCTCCACGCTATTGGGCAAGTAAAAAGTTCCATCCGACCAGAGTGGGTTCTTGTAGATAATTGGCGGATACGAAAATGGGCCTGAGCAGTTGGTAGCAGAGACGGATGGTTACTTCCGATAGCGAGGGACGATTAGATTAGATAAGGATAAGTGATCCTTGAGGCCCATAGACGATAAGTGATGGTGAATCATCAGATGGTGAGCGGGAGACGACGGCGGCAGATGAACATCGACGGCGAGTAGCAGTGCGGCAGGAAGCAGCAGTTCCAGGAGTGAGTATGAACAAAACGAGATGTTGTAGATTGCGGTGTTGATTTGTTGTGTGATGTCTTGCGGAGTTGGTGTGTATGTTGAGTGATTGTGAGATCAGGCTGTGAGCGCGCGCAGCCCGGGAGTTGTGGTGTAGAAGACACCTGAGATAGATTTTGTTGACCACCCAAAGGAGATCGTGAGGTACCATCGATCACCTGGACCGAGATAGGGGGAGCGAACGTGTGTGTGTATGGCAACTTAACGCTGGTCGTGGGTTGTGGCGTGTGGATCGGAGTGTTAGTAACCTATCAGTGGCGATCTGTCTGGCCGGACGGGGGCAGACGGTCGCCAATCGAGGTCAACAAGGTCGAGAGACTGTGGACGAACAGTCAGAGGCTGTGGACGGACAGCCAGAGAAGTAACCTAATCGGTTATTTCAGTGTACGAATGGGACGAGAGTAGGCGTGAAACATGTCTGGTGAAGGGAACTGCTGCGAACGAAGGAAGGTGACGTCAGAGAGTGTCGCGCTGTGATTGGCCGGTTGGTGTGAGTCGCGCTGTTATTGGAGGAGTTAAGAGCAAGAAGTAAACAGAGCGCGAGATCGAACTTGTTCGTCATGAGTTGTCTTAGGGTTTTGCCAGAATTGTGTAGAGGCGACAAGCATGTGGTTACTCGGAAGGGAGAAGAAGCCTCTCCCGAGGATACCCCAGCACATTATATGGCAAAGAATGTGGGATTACATACCATAGTTTGGATCGAGAATTGGCATAAGATTACACAAAGTGAAGGGGAACTAGCTTCCCCGAGGTATGGCTCATTCAGACTAGCGGTACTGTATCAGCTGAAGTCTGTGATGGCGTCCTTAAGACCCTTGCCAAGGCCAACACAGTTCGAAGCACTACATGCGTGGATTAGAGCAGCGCATGATAAAGAAAAGGGAAGGAAAGGGTGAGAAAATCGATCAGGGCATTCCAGGATGCCAAGTGGGATGCAGCGGAGAAAAGATGGAGAGTGCAGGCAATTGAGGAAGAGAAACTGTATCCCTTATTAATAGACTCGACGGGGATAAGGCATGTGAAGGTACAGGAGGTGGAAAGTGATTCTGATGATAGAGTATTGGAAAGAATGTTGGAGGAGAGACCACCTCCTTACAACCCAGAAGAGTCAGAGGACAGGTGGGGTGAGAGAGGGGAAACTAGAAGGGTAACAATTCAACCCGAGACTCGAGTAGAAGGGATGGTCTCGTTTGGAACAGAGAGCTCGCGGAGTCAGTCCGAGGCTAGTGGGAGGATCGAGAGAGAGATGAGGTTACCGGATGCACTGAGGGTACCGGTTACCATTGGACCAATTGTGTCGATTTATAGTCCAGAATCGGAGGAAATGGAGAGGTCCGAACAGGTAGCTGAAAGAACGAGGAGGGAAAGCGAGGAAAGTGGGTTGGAGGGCGCAACGGCCCGACCTCCAAGCCCTGTACAATGGAGTACACCATTGGTAGCGGTGTCAGATACATCTAGGGGCGAAGAGGAACAGAGACCAGTGAGGCCGAGAAATCTGATGGAGTCGAAATCAGATTTAAGGTCATGGGTACCATCAGAGAGGCATCAGAACCCAAATGCGGTGCAATCGGAGAGAGATCGGGCTAGTTTCATGAGTCGTTCTGCTCTTATGGAAGCACCAGAAGAGAGTAGAGAGAAGGAACCGGAATGTGAATATGATAAGAGACATGGAGCAAGTTGTCAGGTGTTGAGAGGAGCCTTGAAAGCAGGGATGATAGACATAGTAAGGCTCAAGGCAGAGGTAGATGAAATAATATATGGAAGTCTACCTCTTGCGAGAATAGTAACTTACAACCCGGATGAGCACGAATTGCACACGAGAAAAAGAGCTCTAAGGGAGCAGAAGGAGGAACTCCGGGTGGAGGGTTGACACTGGCAAAGACCTTCCCTTTGAGGGAAGTGGCGAATGGAGGATATGTGCATGTACCATGGAGCAGGGGTGATTTGGCATAATTTACGAATGATTTCCCCAGGCTCAGGGAGAAGCCTGCAGAGTGGTACAAGCAAGTTGAGCGCTTTGTTAAGATTTCGAAGGTATTATGGATCGATCTGAATACCTTATTTGATATCGTGGTTCCGGGAGATTTGTGGAACGCATGCAAGGTTGCCGTTGAGTGGCCGGACTATGAGCCTGATAGGAACTCGATTACGAATGGTCCGTCACCAGTGGTGATGAGGCTGTATGATAAAGTAATCACTTGGTTGAAATCGAAGGTTTCACCCCAAGACATTGATTGGGTGAAAATAGACAGGACAGTGCAGGAACCAAAGGAGACAGTACATGAGTTTTATCAGAGACTCTTAAAGGCTTTTAAGCAGTACAGTGGCCTAGACGAGCTGGAGACGAAGGATATGGGACAGTTTGTTTCTAAGTTTGTGTTGGGTTTGAAGCCAGAGGTTAGTCTCATGATACAGCAGCATTTGATCGGTTGGCAGAATAAGCCCGTGGATGAAATCTTACGGTACGCCAGGTACTGCACGGACGAGATTGAATCGAAACATAAAAAGCTAAAGGACAATTTGTTGTTTATTCAGATGCAAGCCGCGCAGGGACCGCCGAATGGGGGACCAGTGGTAAGGAGACAGAGAAACTATCAAGTAGGAAATCCGAACATACAGGGGCAGGGGAGGCCAAGGCCTATAGACCCTAGGACTGGCATGGATGTAGCGATACTGAAAAGGACGACTGCTTGCCACCAGTGTCACCAAGTGGGACACTGGAGACGCGAGTGTCCCCTGAACCCCTGGAATCAGCCACAGACGGAGGGAGGAGTAGCTCAGGTCCCTGGGGCGGAACAGGTACAGACGGTGACTACACCGAGAATGATGAAAGGGGGGACAGGCGTCCCGCAGGTGCAGGTTCCCCAGCCACCTAGGATACAGAACATACAGCAGGGAGCTCGAACATATTTGCAGATGCCCATGTTTGAAGTAAGCGAGGAGAAGGATACAGATTTGCTGGCCTATTGAGTTTAAGCCAAGACGATGACTGCATACTTAGGGCCATCTTAGAGGTAGATCAGAGAGGACCCTTTGTGGAAGCAGAGCTTGATGGACACCCTACTACCTTTTTGGTCGATACGGGGGCTACTAGGTCGACTATAAGATCGACAGTAGTTCCGGGTGTAGCCCTTTCTGGGGAAAGTATACAGGTTGTTGGGGTGGCGAATAAGAGGCTAGTTAGCCCTTTGACAGAACCGATTCCAGTTAGGATAGGAAATTTTAGGGATCGACACCAGTTCGTGGTGTGCGATTCTAGTCCTGTTTGTTTATTGGGAAGAGACTTGTTGTGCAAGCTCAATTGCACAATTTACTGTACCCCGAAAGGAGTAGAGGTACAGACAAGGGATGATGACGCGACCTTTAAGGTTGCGAATCAGCGGGTGTGTTTGGAAATGTATCCAGCTTTGACAGTGGAGGAGCTTCCACTTGATTTGAGGGACTCAGTGTCCATCGACGTGTGGGACCTAAGTGGAGAAGAGATTGGCTTAGTCAGGGGAGTAGATCCGGTGAGGATACAGATCAAGCCAAATGCGGAGTTCCCGAGGACACCTCAACATAAGTTATCTTCTGAAGTGGGAAATTCAGGATAGTGCAAGATTTGCGAAAAATAAACGACATAGTTGTTCCATGTTGTCCAGTGGTACCGAATCCATCTGTGATTCTGTTTCAGATCCCATGTGAAGCTGAATGGTTCACAGTGATTGACTTGTGTCAAGCATTTTTTTCGATTCCCCTACATGAAGAGAGCAGATTTCTTTTTGCATTTAGACTACAGAACCGTGTATTAACGTGGTGTCGTATCCTACAGGGGTATACAGAGAGTCCATCGATTTTTAATCAACTTTTGAAGAAAAACCTCGAAAGTCTCGTGTTGCCACAAAACTCTGTTTTAGTGCAAAACATTGATGATCTGCTTGTTGCGTCGGAAACAGAAGACGCCTGCAGAACTGATACGATTGCGTTGTTGAATTTCCTGGGAGAAAATGGTCACAAGGTGTCCCCAAACAAGCTGCAATACTGTTTACCTGAGGTACAGTATTTGGGGCACAGAATTGAGAAGGGTAAAAGAAAGGTGTCTCCAGATCGCATTGATGCGATTCTGAGAATGCCAGTTCCCTCGACGCAGAGGGAAGTTAGAATGTTTTTGGGAATGGTGGGTTATTGCCGCCAGTGGATCCCAAACTTTTCCTTTGAAGCGAAGCCTTTACAGCGGCTGACGCGAAAGGACGTAAGTGATCCGGTACCATGGGACGACGACTGCTTGAAATCATTTCTGAGGCTGAGAGAAGCCTTATGTAGCGCTCCTGCGTTGGGAATGCCGGATTACAACAAGGCATTCGCATTATTCTGCTGCGAAAGAGAAGGTTGCGCATTAGCAGTGTTAACTCAGAATCATGGAGGTGTCCGTAGACCATTTGCCTATTTTTCAGCTACTTTAGATCCAGTAGCTTCTGCATTGCCCGGATGTCTCAGATCCGTTGCTGCAACAGGTGTCAGTATCGAAAGATGTGAGAGCATTGTGATGGGTCATCCGCTTACTGTTCATGTGCCACATTCCGTTGAACTGTTGATGACTAGGACTAAAACACAGCACCTCACGAATAATAGGCTGACTTGTTATGAGCAAGTCATCCTTGCAGCCGATAATGTGATATTGAGGAGGTGTGCTGTTTTAAATCCTGCTACATTGTTACCTGTCCCAAATGTAGATGATGATGAAGATTGTGAGGACCATGACTGTCTCGATGTGACTGAACTATGCACCAAACCGAGACCAGACATTGTTGATGAACCGCTCCCAGTTTCGGATGAGATTTTCTTTGTGGACGGTTCATGTTTATGAGACAGTGTTGGTCGATTGAGAGCAGCGTTTGCTGTATGTACCATCACGGGGGTGGTTGAAGCCGCTTGTCTAGAAGGAGTACACTCCGCGCAGGTGGCTGAGCTCATTGCTTTGACTCGTGCCTGTGTGGCAGCTGATAAGATCCGTGTAACAATTTACACGGATAGCCAATATGGGTTTGGTGTGGTTTATGACTTTGGACAGCTATGGTCCCAGAGAGGGTTCATGACGTCTTCAGGTTCACCCATTAGAAATGGTGACTATGTGCGAAAATTGCTTGAAGCATTGCAAGGCCCTGATGAAATTGCTGTTGTTAAATGTTCTGCACACACTAAGGGAAATTATTTTGTTTCGTTGGGTAATAATTATGCTGACGAAGTTGCTCGGTTTTGTGCAGAACAGGGATGCAATTACACGGAGAACCACATTGTGGAAACTGAAGAGAAAACGGTGTATGACCAGATCAGATGTTAGCAATGGCAGACTCATGGGAGGAACTGAAACAGCTTCAGGAAGGGGTTTCGGATCAGGAACGAGACAGCTGGATACGAGCTGGATGTGAGAAAGGAGATGTGGATATATGGGTTTCGAATGATGGACGAGCGGTGTTGCCAGAATGTTTGTTGAATCCCATGGCGAGGTTGATACATGGTGCTGTACATCTTGGTAGAGACGCAATGATGCGAGTGTTTCGCCAAACTTGGTACAACCCGAAGTTTCGGGCGGTGGCCGAAACCGTGTGCCAGAGGTGTGTCACTTGTCAACAGATGAATGTAGGAAAGAGGACAGCTGTGACGTTGAGTCACATAGGGAGGTCAGTTGGACCTTTCAATAGGATGCAGCTGGATTTCGTTGAAATGCCGAAGTGTAATGGGTTGAGGTACATATTAGTTATAGTATGTGTCTTTTCCAGGTGGGTGGAGGCATACCCTACACGCAGATGTGACACACTTACGGTAGCAAAATTATTATTGAGAGAACTCATTCCGAGGTACGGTTTCCCGACCTCTTTTGAATCAGATAGAGGAACTCATTTCCACAGTGAAGTCATGAAGTTGCTTTGTGCCGCTCTAAATATAGATCAGAGGTTACATTGCAGCTATAGACCAGAAGCTTCAGGAATAGTGGAACAAGTAAATGGAACTTTAAAAGCTCGAATGGTGAAAGTGTGTTCGTCGACGTCCCTGAAATGGCCTGATGCATTGCCCTTAGTTCTCATGAGCCTTCGAAGTGTGCCTGATAGAAGGACTGGATTGTCACCCCATGAGATCCTTATGGGGAGGGCGATGCGTTTGCCAGCAATACCTGCCACTGCTCTGATAAATATCACTGATGATATGATCCTGGACTATTGTAAAGGCCTTGCTGACGTGGTCCGTTCTGTGTCTCAGCAGGTGCAGACAGCAACGGTTCAAGCTGCGAGTGACCTGTGCCACGACCTATGTCCAGGCGATTGGGTCCTGGTTCACAAGCACGTGAGGAAGAGTTGCCTGGATGCTAGGTGGCGAGGACCGTTTCAAGTGATCCTCATCACGAATACAGCAGTAAAGTGTGGAGGTTTACCGAACTGGGTGCATGCTTCCCATACCCGTAGAGTTCCAGCACCCTTGGAAGATATAGCCCCTCTCGAGAACGAAAACCCAGCTGAGGTGGCAGAGCCATCTGAGAGGGTAAGTCAAGCTGTAAGGGTTACTGAAGCAGCTGGTGGTGCACTGAATCAAGCTGAAGGAGAACGTGAGAGAAGCACTGAACCAGAAACAGGGGAAGAAGTAAGAGGCGCAGTGGGCAGCGCTGAGTCGAGTCTTGCTGCAGAAGAGGAGATCAGTGCACAGGGTATCGTGGGAGAGACCGGAGGTGCCACAGAAGCAGAAAGGGTTTGGCCCGCGAGACAAACGGATAAACCTGAGGTTGGCACCGAGCACAGATCTCGCACCAGTTTCGGAGGAGTCGGAAGCAGAATCGAGTGATGAGGAGCATCCTCAAGGTACTCTGAGAAGGTCAAAGAGAACTAGAGTGCCAAGTCAGAAGTACGCTTCACCGGAGTGGGCATATCCAGTGACTGATGCCAGGTTTACCGAGCACGGGAAGATTGAGGTCAATGACATTGGTCAGCAGTGCTCCGTTTCCGAGAGTGGAAGTGTTGCTGAGAATTCCCGGATTGGAGATCGATGGAATCCTGACCATCAACATCCCGAATCCACCATTTCTAAGCATCATTCGTGGTCTGATCTTGGATACCTTGGATTTCCCGACGTTCACGGTTGTGCCACCTCCACAAGAACTGACCATTCTTAAGCTCGAAATATTGCAGGGGGTCCTAGAACTGTTGGGACCAGCAGTTATTCTGGACTGATTCAAGAGTGTTGTAAAGCAGGAAAAAGAAGATAACCTAGGCCCGAGTGGAAGAAGAATAAAATTGGGGACCTTCCGTTGTAGAACGAAGAAAAGTTAGGGAGGTCTGCCAAAGTTCATAAAGAGACATTAATGAGAAAGAGACTTACCATTCCAGAGACTGTACTGAACATTGAGTATATTCCGAAGATGGCAAATCCAGGAAACACACATCGTAGGGCTAGAATAATAGTAGGCACATTGGTAGGGGTAGTGATAGCCACTATATTTGCAGTAGTGATAAGTTTGTACATGGTGGCCCACAGACAGGAGGGGGAGGTTCAGGGAGCACCTACACCTATTACTCCGGGGCAGAGAGATGTTAATGTTAGAGATCAGCGAACATTAAAGTTAAAGGAAGATCGTAGACTCCACATGGATTTGTCGAAGGGTGATTTTAAACTCAATGCTTATGCGAAGTTGTTGTACGAGTATGTTGATGCGATGGATGTGAAGGATTGCTATGTGTGTATGCAGCTGCCTGCTTCAGTAGATGAGGGTATCAAGTATCATCATCTCCCATTGACGTATGGGATTTCTTGTAGTTTGTTGCTTAGTTTATTTTACGACAGGAGGCAGTTTGAGTATTTCTTTTCAAATTTCGATACGGTACTTCCTGAAGTTCCAGCAATCAAGCATTTGAATAAGTACGACTATTATAAGAAAGAGGACAGACTCCTGAAGTACTTTAGACCAACTGTGAAGTTGGATACTGCGCATGCTCACAGGCATAACCTGACATGTGCATTGTCCGAGACGGAGAAGAAATTCATTGACCAGGTAGAGGACAGATATAGAAAGTTGACCCAGGCTTGAGACACCGGAGATAGTTCAGTAGATTGGACTGATGAGGAGAAATCTCACAAGTCCAAGGGAAGCTATGGACCAATTGCATTAGATGAAGCGCAGAAAGGGAATTTGTGTATTGGACGCCCTCAATCAGCTACTGAGAAGGTTGCAGTAGGACATAGCACCTGTTCCCAGACCTTCACTATGGAGACTTCTGTTAAGGACTTTATGCAAGGTGCCGTACAAGTGATTCCGACAGTGTATTATGTATGTGGGAAGAACGCTTATGTAAGATTGCCTGCAAATTGGTATGGCATATGTTATTTGGCTATTATATTCCCGAAGATTTATCACACGGAGGACTTGGAGCTGTTAGAGACGAGACAACATTCTAGAAGACGTAGGACTGTAAATGCAGGCGCAGTGATTGGTGATCTGTATGGAGCAATGATACAAATGGGAGTGGTTTTGAATGACATGAAGATCAGAAGGTTGGCGACAGTAGTTGATGAGCTGTCTATGAATACGGCGAGGTCCCTGTTGTTGGTGACTGGAGAGATGTTTTCGATACGGAATATGGTTATGCAGAATCGCCTTGCGTTAGATGTGTTATTAGCTAAAGAGGGCGGGGTCTGCAAATTATTGAAGGTTCAAGAATGCTGCACATATATTCCAGACAATACGAAGGAGTTGGGGAAGTACATAGACAACATCACAACTATTCACAAGGAAATTATGGATTTGACGGAGGAGAATGTGTGGGAAAGGATTGGACAGGGATTTGGTAGAGTGGGAACATGTTTTGCAAATTTGGGGAGGGGATTTCTTGGATCGGTATTGAAGCCAATTATCATTGCTGTGGTTTGTGTGGTTTGTTTGTGGGGATGTGTGAAAGCTTGGAAGTGGTATCAAGGAGGCAAGGTTGAAAGAGCTCTTAGAGCAAATGAGCAGAGAATGGCGAAATTTCAGGATCAACAATATGAGAATCTTAAGAGAATGGAGGGAGTTCGACATGGCAGAGTAATGACAAGTACCGTTTAAATCAGTTCTAAAGAAGGGAGATTGTAATGGTGTGATGACAGATGTCATCAAAGGGGGTAACTGATGTAGCGTTTAAAAGGTTGAAAATTGTAGGGGTGCGTTATATTCACTGTTAGTTGGCACCCGCATATAATCAAATGTGTACTCAGGTATTTTGTGTGCGAAATGTATTAAGAGATGTATAAGCTGTATTGATTTAAACTAAAAATGTTAGCAATGTACAATGATATTGTGAATGTGTTTAGAAAACTGCATAGAGTTTTAGTTTATATGAACGCAATGTGAAGTTAACGTGTAACCTAGAAAGCGTTCATGCAGATTGCGCAAAGCATACATGAAAGGGAAGACGTAAACGTCAATTGTGTGATTTAGACATGTTTGTGTAACCAAAGTAGTGGCCAGAATTCACATATATCGTTAAGGAGAAAGGCCTGTTATTTTCTTATGTTAGCTGAGGGCAATAGGCCGAAAGGATTTATTCCAGTAGAGGTTTTAGGCTGTAGTAAATTGCAAAGTTAAAAGATGTGAAGTATGTCTGCATTCCATGATCTCACTCCAGGTGCAAGGACAGTTGCTTCGTTAGTAGAGAAGTTCTTTGTTCACGAATTGACTTATGTAGTTAAAGCCAGACATGGGAGTGCATTGGAATGTGCCAATCGTAACTCCTAGTGCGGATGGTGTCTGGGACTCAAGGCCAAGCTGATGGACGATGGAACTGGACAGCGCTCAATGGAAAATTACTGAAAGACGACCCGGCTGGAGAGGAGGTGCAAAAGGGCGTGTTCTGGGATTTGGGGTTCTGTATTAGGGAAAGCGCCCCGAGGGTGGAGCAGAACAGAGCAGCCCAGAGCAGAGAAGAGTTAGGCGAGGAGCTAGAGGAGCATTTTATAGATCAAGCTCTCCAAGTGAAGACTTCTTAGGAAGTTTCACTCTGACACCTTTTCTCGATTTGAGGGTCTCAAGGGATTGCTAAGTAGGGATGACATCTAGTACAGAGCAGGGACAGAGATGGTATGGTCCAGTGTCCCTAATATCGACATTGGCTTGGTAGTTTTCTACCTCATGCTTTTAGAAATTGTGCTTTTAGTTATTTTTAGTCGTATGCGGATTCTTCGTAGAGTAGCATTTGTGTTAGTGCCTATGTACTTGTTGTGCCTCGTATTGAGGAGTTTGTATCTTCAAATTTTTATGTTGAAAATAAAAGCCAGAGAGCCAAGAGATTACGTTTCGAGTCCTTGATTATGACAAATTGTGAACAGCATTCTTCGATAATTGTGTTCATTCCCTCCACGCTATTGGGCAAGTAAAAAGTTCCATCCGACCAGAGTGGGCTCTTGTAGATAATTGGCGGATACGAAAATGGGCCTGAGCACCATCATGCTGCACTCGTCTGCTCCTCTCCTCTTCCGAAGGCACAGGCCCCCAGCCTGCCCTTTGGCCAATCCTGAAGCTGCTCTCATGCATGAGAGCAGCTTCAGGATGGGCCTGAGCACCCTCGATTTACGCTCCAGGACAGACTATAAGTCTGTGCCTGCTCTATTCAACCCAGCAATGTTGCTGGGTTAGAGAGAACTTTCACTCCGCATCATTATTTGGCTGGCCTGAGACGGCAGGCTAAACTGTCCTGTGCAGTGAAGGGAGTGCACATACCACTCCCTTCAGTGCCTTTTGTCACTGTGGCCCCACCCCCAAGACTCGGCACAAGGTAAATAAAACGATAATAAAACGGGTTTTAAACCTGTTTTATTATTGTTTTATTTTTCATGTTTTGGAGGGTGCTGGCAGGATGGGCGACGCTCCTCTGCCATAGCGGAGGAGCCGCCCCTTCCTAAACAGGCTAGCCAGTTGCCTTATGGCCAATGCAAACAATAATGGGGAGAGTGGTTACCCCTGTCTTGTCCCCTCCATACATACCAAGGGGCCGAGAAGGTACTCCCCCTCCGAACTCTTACTGCCAGGGCAGCATACTGCAAACGCTCACACTTCAGAAATCCCTGTGCGAGTCCCAACACCTCTAGCAGAAAAGACATGAGGAAATCAAATGCCTTTTCAATATCAAGAGATCAGTGGGGTAACATAGGCCCCCACAGCGCCTGCGGTGTGGGGACGGGTCCAACGCTGCTGAGGGCCCACTCAGCACAGTACTCGGGCCTGAGAGCTCCGGAGAAAATCCGGACCGAGGGGCCCCTTCATGTACCTTGCAGGGGGGCCCCCTCAACGTTCGTTACGCCACTGCGAGAGATGCCAACGGTGGGGTGGGGGGGGGGGCATGAGCTGTGATCAGTCCTGTACAGAATATGGAAAGGCCTTCTGATATTTGTATGTATGTGTCGGAAGAGAATAAACTTGTTTTGATCCGAATATACTAGGATCTGGGCTACGGGAGCAAGTCGGAGAACCAAAACATTTCCCAAAATGTTGTACTCTGAAACAAAGAGGTACAGAGATGTCTGTAAGAGCACATCCTTGTTTAAATAAAAACATTATATTCACCATCCTGGTAGATTCAGGAAGCACCCTAGTGGAGGCAGACCCATTATACAGTGTTAGTAATTTAAGAACAAGTTGCTGTCTATTTGTTGCATAAAATTCTATAGGGAATCTGTCAGTCTCGAGAACTTGCCTTTAGCAAGTCAATCAATCAATCCAATCTTTAATCGGAACCATGAAAAGCTTCCATAAAAGCAGAAACACAATACAAGTGAAGTTAAAATGACAGTTCGTAAAATTTGATAAGACAATGTGCATACAGTACATAATAATATAATGTATAGCAGTATGGACGGAAAGCGAGTCAATCAATCGCTGCTTAAATCCTATTGGCAGTGAGTGGTCCTCCAGTTCACTCCACTAAACCACATTTAGCGTGGGAAAAGGGATAGGGTGTATGTAAGACAGAATGTCAGGAATGTGTATCTCCTGTGGCTGTGAGTATAGAAAGGCGTAGTAGGAGGCGAATTCACATTGACCGGCCATTGAATACAAACCAAAGCACCATTTTGTGTTCTAATGGTGCGTATGGGCTGCCTCAATATTCTCGCATAGCACCCTTTCCCCTTCAGCATTCTCTCAAGGCAAATATTCCCTATAAATAACACCTCTCAACCACTTTACCGGCGCTGCATGTTCCTTGAAAATCTGCAACTTACAGTGATCTGTCTCCATATCATACACTTCTACAGTTTCTGCTTCCCTCAACTCTTTCTCTTAAATTTGTCGTCAATAACCTTTTAAGCCCATACACCTTTGTAAGTCATATTCCGCCCATCACACGTAAAAGCAACCCAGCTGGTTAAGTAATCTGTCACAGAGTCCGCATTTTCTTGTAAACATTGATCTAAATTGGTGCCTACTTCGGTGAGAAAGACGGGGTCTAGTAAAACCTCTACAGTCAGCCTCTATGTGGGTATTTCCGGTCGAACACCGATCCTGCGAACTTTGAAGCAGGGGACTATGGTCCGATAGTGTGCAACCCATGTATTCCACTTACTGTGCTTTCACTCATCACTCCGTAGACTGGTATGAACATTTATGTGCCTCTGGGTGCATCTAATGCCAGCACTGTACTAATCCTGATTATCTAGCCTAATTCCACTAAGGGCCTGATTGAGATCTTGGCGGACAGGTTACTCCATCACAACGGTGATGGATAGCCCATGCACCGAGAAATAAATCCCATATAAAATAATGGGATTAATATTTCGGCAGATGGTATATCACCATTGTGACTGAGTAACCCGTCCGCCAATATCTAAATCAGGCTCTAAGTGATGCAACTGTGCTCTACATGTGGCCCCCCTCAGGGGCGAGCTAAACCTGTCTCTCATTACATCCATAACAATATTATAATCGCGGCCCGCTATATCATTTGTGTCTCTTGAGAGGAAGATAAGTTGATTCAATTTGTCTAGGTAATATGTCTGGTTCACATCAAGGGCATACATACTTATCAAGGTTGATAGTACCCCATGTAACATCCCAAGCAACACCAAATAACATCCATCTGGGTCTATATGGGTGATTTCCACTAAGTATGGAAATCTAGCTGAGATCCAAATCAATGCACCCAGCGCAAATGCAAAATAAGTAATGCTGTCCCCTCCAGCATTGGCATGATGTCTCTAATTCTGTCTGCACCTTATGCATTTCCTGGAGAAAGGCTATTTATAGGTTTCTACTCCTCAAGTACGAAAGAACCTTATGGCGCTTACACAGTGTTCCCAAACCTTTACATTCCACGTGATACATTGGAACATTTGGCCCATCGTGTGTTTGTCAGCCCCTGTAGTATTCCTGGGACAAGCCAGTGTCCACGCCCCTCGCTTTGTTGCACCCTTACATCATTGAAGGATATGGTTTATTCCCTACTACCCCAGCCCCGAGTCTTCCATCCTCATGTCTGTAGTGCCACAGATTTGATCAAGCAATCTCATTGTACAACTCACTATAGGCGAGATCCCCATCACCCACTCCCCCCAAGCTAAGGTTTGGGTGACTATCCTGCCACATAACACAAGTTAGTGCAAAATACTATATTTAGACAGTCAAGTCCATTAAAGTGCCAACAACATAGTGTAGTAATATAGACAAATAAGCAATGTTTCATTGTACATTACAGTCAGTTCATAAAAAGATTAAAAAAGCAAATGAGACTTATAGCATACTACTTTAAAGTGCCAGTGACTAAGATTATTTGCTCAATGAGATTTCTGGACCCAAATTACAAACATTAACTTGGGACATTAATTTACTGCAATTCTAAAGTTAAAAAAGGGGTTCAAACAGAAAAAATTTAAACCATGATTCAAAACTATTGCTGTAATATACCAAAGTGCTATTCTCTTACAGAATGGAGCATTGACTCTAGATGGAGTTAAAAGTAAATAATATCCTTTGCACTGAGACCTCGCTGTGTATTTATATGTAATATGCTATTAACTTTGACATTGGGCTTAAATGTCATGGGTTAAGCTAAGACTTACTAACATTTTTACACAATACAGCAGAATTTAGCTTAAAGTACCTGAGCTTAGATAAAAGCATTTCATTACAGTTGACGCATTTCAAAGTTAATAACAGAATAATCTAAGCGAAAAATTGCTCCTAAAGTTGCAGAGTTATAAAGTGCCGGACACTGAGACGTAAAAGTGCTAGCAACCAGACCACTTTGTTCATGCTTGGGCCTTTGTAGTTCAAATAAGGCCCACATGAAGAAAGACTAAAGCTCTGAGGGGGATGAGGATGTCGCTAACTTCCTTAATGTTTTATCCGCTCTGTCCAGGAATTTTATAAGAATGGCTATGGCTTGCGGATGGGCTTCATTCACACGGAATTAAATGGTCGCCTGTATTGTCCGCGTCCCTTGATTGATCAGAGAATGTCGAAGAAACCTTCTGCGTATGTCGATTAAAGTAGGGCATATGCAAAGGAGGAATGGCAGCGCCTCTTGAAACAAGCTGCACCTGTTAATGGTGGATTGACACCCAGAGAGCTGGAGATCTAATGATGAGAAGCAGCCCATACGTTAATTTTGCAATACACAATGAATGGTTCAGTAATATACTTTTAGGCCCCTCTTTGAGCATAGCTGTTGATGACAAGATCAGCATGCTTTCTTCTCATAAGGATCCGACTATAAGTTACTAAGGGCCATATGTAGGTGGCATGACATTTACAGATTCATAAATACCGAATTTTACCGATTCGGTATTTATGAATCGGTAAATAAGATGTAGGTAATAATTCGGTAAATTTTACCGAATCGGAAAAATTTGGTAATTATGAATCGGTATTTACCGATTCGGTAATGAGGCATACCTTCCCATTGATTCCTATGGGCCTGGAGGCCCATAGGAATCAATGGGAAGCCATTCACCATTACCGATTCGGTAAATACCGATTCGGTAATGGGGGAGCATATTCAAGGGTGGCAGGGTGTCACATTGACACCCTGTTGCACCCCTGAATCTTGCATGTGTGCACATGTGGCGCACATACATGCCCTAAGGGCATGTATGTCTGCCACATGGCACTCTGAAATCTGCAAAATATTGCTTTTTGCAAGGTATTCGTTATTTATCACCAACCTGTATTTGGTGGTAAATAACGAATTCTTAATACTAATTTTCACTCTTTAGAGTGCTCTCTACATATGATTTCAGGATTCGGTATTTTACCGATTCGTTAATTTACCGAATCCTGGATTCGGTATTTTCCGAATCGGTATTTTACCGATTCGGTAATTTACCGAATCCTGAAATTATGCCTCCTACATCTCAAATAGCTAAATACCGGTCGGTAACGGGATATTTACCGAATTTCGGCCGTTACCGACCGGTATTTGGCTTCCTACATGAGGCCCTAAGGACACTATGAAACTGTTTGTTTAGAGCAGCTTTGAACTGCTGGTGGGGCAGATTTAGATCACACAGAGTTGGTGCATCTCTTAGCTCCAGGGCTTCAGTAAGGGCATTCAACCAGATGTTTCGGGACACCAAACTGCTTCGGATGCAACTTCCAACCAGCTTATTGTCATTCCGTTTGAACTTCTATGATTTTGTAGAACATTAAGCAATCTTTGTAGCCCCATGGCCATTTGACTTAAAAGGACTGTAAATGTAAATCCAGTATTTGTAAAGCGCACAGCTACCCGTAGGCATCCCGGCGCTGGGGGCCGTCGGGAAGATTAAGCAAGCTATTGCCCAGAGTCACATGGTGCTGCGCTGACCTGCCGCCAGTGCTGGGGATCGAACCGTGATCCCAAGCGTCCGGTGTCAGTCGCCCTGGCCGCTGCGCCACATCTCTTCCCCTCTACATGGTCTCCGTTAATGAGTGAGGTTGTGGGTTGATTTTCCAGTTTTGGGACATGGCTGATAGCTGCATTTTGTGCAGATACCAGATCGCACATAAACAAATTAAAAAGAGGCTAAGAGGCCCCCTTGTTTGACGCCTTGATCAATTTTTTATCTTGCCAGAGATTGCTATTTTATTTCCCAGTTTTACTCAGGCCCACGTGTCAGAGTAAAGTTACTGAATACCACAAAGTACTGCATCTGGAATTTGCCAGGCTTCAAGTTTAGACCAAAGCAACTGGCTATTGACGTGATCAAAGGCCTTGCAATAATCTGCAAAGCAACAGTAGAGTAGCTCATTTTTCCTTATTGTTTTTTTCTGCAAGCATCCTAATATCCACAAGATTGTCAGGAGTGCCTAAAAGGGTCCAAAACCGGTTTGGTTAAAGAATATCTGTTTCTTTTAACATGCCCATTCTTTTAAGTCCTCCAATAGAAGTGAGGCAAAATATATATATTTTTTTTTTCTTTTTTTTTTTCTTACACCGTGGAGGGCATTCTTGATGGGAAACAGACACCCCCTCTCTCAAACGGCCAACCTGTTCCAACCCCATCTCAAAGACCCGTACTGAGAGTAGGGAGGGAGACGAAACCCACAAGCTAATACTGTTTTCCCAGTCCTCTCCAGTTCACACTACTGATGGAACCCAGTGTTACTAAGGAGACTAAGGACCAACAGTGCCCGGGCAAAATCATAGGACAGCCATTTACCTATTTCGCCATGTCACCAAGGCAGCCCAGCTCTTATTATAGCTTGTACTGTCACAGGCCATATCCGATTCACTGGTAAGGATTATATATTTCAAACATTCCATGAAAGTTGGGGGATTTACATTTTTCCATGCCCTGCATACCTCACGCCTTGCCAGAATAATAACATAGAAAATAAATTTAGAAACTAGATCGTTAGGGTTATAGTCTGTCGTAAGACCAGAAAAGATAGTCCCCGGGGTGATCTCCACTTGTTGAAGTAACACATCCTCCAAAAATTCCTGTATCACAGCCCAATAATTAGAGATCTTCGGGCAATCCATGAACATATGGAGGTCGTCTGCAGCAGGATACTTACACCTAGGGCAGTGATATTCTAGACCTGTGACCTTAGCTAGTTTTCTAGGTGTTAAATATACCCTGTGTGTAGTATATAAATAATTTCTTTTCAGTGCTGCGGGTTTGACAACTGCCTGTAGCATAGTAAAAGAATCCCTCCAAATACCCTTGAATTCATTGGATTTGAGAATGATGTCATTGCCCCAGAGTTTTTGGAGTTCAGATTCGGTCACTCCTCCAGTTTCTAAAAGGGCCTAATACCAAAAAGAAACCTCCAGTTTCCATGCCCCCCTCCTTGAGACTGAATCGAATTTCGGGTTTAGTTCAAAGTCCCAAGATTTTGTTGCCCACCATCCTGACAGCTGATAGTATTTAAATCTAGTAAGTGTCCCTCCTGTCAACCCCGATAGGGACTCCCAGCTCAAGAGCTGCGAGTCCTTCTGCAAATCACCCCAACAAAATTTGCCTGCCATTATTAAGGGCCGGGATAATTGATCTTTAAGGCAGTCAGGGGTACCGGGGGAATCCCAAATTGGGACCTGGGGTGCATAGTAAGGGATTTTTAGGCTTTTCCTGATGTATAGCCAATTCCTCAAGGCAGCACCCAGAATCTTAAGCCTAACCTTTTTATAAAACTTTGTATCCCCGAATTTAAAAAGAAAAAACTCTTCACCCTGGGGGATGTCATGCAGCAGAGCCTGAAATAATAGACCCAATGATGAGACATCCCTCTTATTGGCCAATATTCTAAAGTTTTTAAAATGAAATGAGTGACAGTAAGTAAATAGGTCTGGTAGAGCTAGGCCGCCCATGTATAGGCTTCTCCGGAGCTTTTTCCAGGAAATTCTGGAGGACTTGGTATTCCATATAAAAGACCCAATTTTTCCCTGCAGTTTCGCAATGTCTGTAAGAAAGTTAATTTTGGTAAGATGATCATTTTTATCAAGTTAACCCTTCCAAAGATGTTTAAAGAGAGGCTACACCATCGCTGCAGCAGACCACAGACATCCTTAGAGACACTAGCCAAATTGATTTTAGGTATATCGCCGACTTTCTGGGCCAGATGGATCCCCAGATACCTCATCCGGAGCTTGACCCCTTGTGTCCCTACTTCTTGATTCCATTCCATAATCTCGGTCTTATCTTTATTTATTTTATATCCCGAGATCTCCCCAAAAAAGTCGGCCTGATCTACTAATCTGGGAATGGCTTCAGCTGGATTAGATGTAAACATAAGCAGATCGTCTGCGTATAAGGCAAGTTTCAACTCTAGATCTGCAATTTTGAAAGATTTACTCAATGGGTCAGACCTAAGTTGACAAACGAAAGGTTCAATGTAAAGATTAAACAAAAGGGGTGACAAGGGGCACCCTTGCCGGAAGCCTCTAGCAATTGTGACCCAATCCGTTAAGGCTCCATTTACTAGTATTCTTGCCCGAGGGCATGAATAAAGGGACCTTACAGCTGAAATAAAGTTCTTGGGAAAACCAAACTCAGATAGAGCTTCCCATAGATATGACCAGTTCACTTGGTCAAAAGCCTTAGCGGTATCAATAGCCACTAAAGTCAATGGAAGCTTCTTATCTGTTGCCACATCTATTGCCGCAATAGCTTGGAATGTTAATTCATTCAACTGTCTGTCTGGAATAAAGCCCCTCTGATCTGGATGTACTACTGTTTTAATGATTCTAGCCATTCTAGTGGCCAAAACCCCTGCAAAGATTTCATAATCCGTATTTAACAGGGATATGGGTCTATAAGCCTCAATTTTTAACGGATCTTTATTGGGCTTAAGGATGAGGGTAACTGTGGCTTCAGACCATGATTTTGGAACGGTCTCACCTGATAAGTAAATTCTGTTGAACAGATTTGTTAAAACAGGAACAACTTTTTCAAGGACTACCAATTATAGCTCTATTGGGAGCCCGTCTGGGCCGGCAGCCTTCCCTTTAGCCATTTTCTTGATCTGGGTTTTGACTTCACCTTCTTTGATGCTCGAACATAGGGAGGCTCTATCCACCATAGATATCTGAGGCAGTCCTAGCTGATTCAGCCAGTCTTTAGCTCTTTGAGGTACGAAGGAAGTATCTTCTTTATATAGATTTTGCATAAATATTCTCGCCTCCTCCCTAATTTGGTCATCATCATGTATAGTAGCTCCTGTACTACTCTGAGATAGGCTTTAATTTGATTTCTTACCTTATCTGTCATGATTTTCCAGGCTAAAAAAGAGCCACATCTTTCGCCATAGGAAACATTTTGGAGCTTACTGGCATCCCACCTATCTTTTAGGATCTTATCCAAACTGGCTTGAAATTCTGCCCGTAATCTATCCAACTCCCTTTGTACATATGGTACTATACTCTGACGATCTGCCGATGCCCTCTGGAGATCTTGTTCTTTCTGCTTAATCTTAGAGAGGCACTCCTCTTCCAGCCTCCTCCTAAGCAGACTTCTCCTTATCATTAGTATGCTTAACGATCCTCTAAAAAAGGCCTTAATTGCCTCCCAGACCACCTGATCAGTTGTAGTGCTGGAGTTGTACTTAAAATATATTTTCTTTGGGGTTTAATAAGTCCAGCTTAACCTCCTCCTTTAATAATAGGGATCTATCCAAGGTCCACCTTCTCTGACACTCTTTTTGCTTAAAATTAACCACCAGCTCCACCGTAGAATGATCAGAGAGTAAAGCTAGAGTATTGGAGATGGAGTCTACTGCTGAGAAAAGGGACTGAACTAATAAAAAAAATCAATTCTGGAATGGTGTCTGTACTTCCGACTGTAGAAGGAAAAATCCTTTTGTAGATCCATTTTTTGCTCTCCAGATGTCAATCAGATTAAACTCTTTAATAATATTCCTCAATTCCAAATGTGATTTGCGGGGAGGGACATATTTAACCCTAGAGGTACGATCTACAAATTCATCCAAGATCAAGTTAAAATCTCCCCCTAAAATAATGGGTGTTGCCATGTTGGAAAGGCTTGCTTTTACTTTTAAAAGAGCAGCTTGATTGTCTTTATTAGGCCCATAATAAAATACGCACACCAATGGGGAGCTCCCTACTAGCAGTGAGGCTACCAGCCACCTCCCAGATTGATCTGTCTCAACCTTCTCTATTTTAATCCCAGCATTGTTTGCAATTACTATTGCGACTCCCCTGGTGCTACCTTTTTGTTCAGAACAAAGAATATCTTGAACCCATCTAAACTTGCTGAATCCTAATTTACACGCCTCTGCCTCTAAATGGGTTTCTTCAAGAAGACATATATGAGTCTTAGAATTGCTCAAAAATTCACCCACTCTAGACATCTTTCTCATATCCCTCAACCCATTGACATTCCAACTAATTATCTTGATTTTATTGAAAATGCTATTCATCGTTGGGTTACCTTGGATAGACTAAAATTAATTCCCACCCGGTCATTGAATTTCTCTTTTCTCCACAGTTGTGTGAGGATTAATTTTTTCCCATTTTTGCCCCTACTACCCGTGCCCCCCAACCACCCAACTCCCCCCCCTGAGGAACCCTCCCTGTTTTCCTTTGGCGATCTTAATCGCCTTTCGGGACCTCGCTTGAACCGATGCCAGGATCGACCCCCTAGAAAAAAAAAAATTGTATGCCCATGGTTTTTCTTTCCCTTTTCTTTTTTTTTTTTTTTCCTCCTTCTCCTCTCCCCCTTTCCTCACACCCTTTCTCTAAAGTGCCTATGTGGACATCTTATTTTTATTACATTTCTTTTTATACTTTAACAATTTAATATGTATATTTTTTCTTTCTCCCCCTCCCCTCCTCTTTTTCTTCTCTTCTTTTCCCCATTTCCTTTCCTTTTCCCTTTCTTCCCTTTTTCTTTATTTTGATTATTTTTGATTATCTCCAGATTCTCTTCTGCTCTCTGCTCTACTTCTATCCCATCTTAGATATTAGAATGTAGGCCTAAAAAAAAAAAAAGGCTAATGTGAGTTTTCTTTCATCAACGTCAGCAACGAGTCCACTTCTGAGGGAGAAGTAAAGTTATAGGACTTATTTCTCCACATCACCTTCAGTGAGGCGGGGAATTTCATCAGGACGTGTGCGCCAAAACTCCTCAGATCGGGCATTCTTGACCCCAGTTCCCATTGTCTTTGTGCTGTAGCTCTGCCTACATCAGAGCGAATAAGATATTTTGTAGAGTCAAACTGAAGAGAAGTGTTAGTAAGTGCTCTGCCCAATATCAGCTCCTTAACTGAAAAGGTATGGAAATTGACTAAGATTTTCCTGGGAGCTTTTCTATCTATATGTTGCCTAAAGGGGTCTCGGTGTGCCCTTTGGATTTCTTTTTCGAGGTCGATATCTAACCTGTCTTTTAATACTCCTTCCATGAGAAGCTTACAGATCATGGATTTAACATCCCAGTTTTCAGCTCCTTCTGGGATCTTTAAGAATTTCAGATTATTTCGCCTAGCTTGGATTTCCAACCTCTCGATATCCATTAGAAGCGACTTATTTTGGGCCTTCAAAGACATTATATCTTTTGTATGGGCTGGACTCTTTTCTGAGAGAGTAACAACTTCCGCTTCCAAGGCACCAGTCCGCTTAGAAATGTCATCCACTTTTGCTTCTAAACTCGCACACTTCTCATGTATCGCCTTTTGATTTGCCTCGGATATCTCAAATTTTGAGAGTAGGTCTCCTCTAAGAGACTGAAGAAGTAACTCTAACTGTAGATGACCACCACTCAAATTTCCAGATTTTCCCCCCAAAGGAGTCTGATCAGTCTGATCAGGCCTATCTCCTTCTTCAGTATCAATAGAGAATGAGGAGGACAAAGTAGACGGAGGACAGATATTGATGTTAGTAATAGCAATAGCTGGATCTTTTTCTGGGCGCTGGATTAAGGTTGGAATAGCTGGCTCAGGTTCGGATTCAGTTAGGATAAGAAGGTTAGAAGTCTCTAGTCCAGGGGAAACCTCTTCAGACTCGGTATCCGGACCGCAAAATAGAGGAGAATACCGATTTTCAGTAGGGATCAGAGGAATAATCTGGGCGGGGGAAGATAGGGCGGGAGCAACCCCTCCCTTAGAAACAGCCACTTGGTCCTTATCTTAAAATATGATTTTAGCGAGGGGGTAGGTCTCACCAGGGGAGCAGAGTTTAAGGTCTTGTTATTTCTAGCCCCCCCCCCCTTCCTTGTAATTCTCTCTTTTCTCTCCTTTTTCAATGGGGTTAGTCAGACCCCACTATATCTCCCCTCTGTGAGGAAAATAGATCCTCACCTTGGAGTTCCAGCTGTGAGCGGAGCTGATACCTATTTTTAACAGGTAACGCTCTCTCTCTCTCTCCCGAGCCCCCAGTGACCAAAGTCTTTGCACTAATTCTGGGGCATAAACTTGGACCCTGCTCTAAGATATTGTCTGGACTTTGAGAGCCTAATACAGAAAGGTCCCTTTCCATTGGCAGCGCTTAAGGGGTGCCCAGCTCACTCCACGCTCTTCCACAAGTACAATCACAAGAATTCGATGTAATTGGCTGCAAACTGGAGCATGGTGGCAGGTTAACGCTGGCCGCGGGAGCTCCGATCCGATGCACTTAAGAGACCCGTTTTTGATGACCGTGCGGTGAGAATATACAAGAGTTTTTGTGTCCGTATTTTGGGAACCTTATTTTGACTCTTTCTTTCCCGTTTTTGCTCCTCTCTTTCCCCTCTGTATTTTACCTGAGGTTCAGCGACTCTGGAAGGCTCTGTGTGAGGCAGGCACTAGCACCGAGGGAGCAGAAGGGTAGAGCCGTATGGGAGCCGAGGGAGCAGAGGAGGCGGTGCTAATAGTGTCAGCGACCGGCGGAGTCTACGGAGAGCTTCGAGCAAGTATGTAGACGAAAATTAGGTCAGCAGCGGCAAGGATTGATTTTCGTGTCCCAGAGGGGCGAGGAGCAGCAGCTATACGGTCAGCTGGATCAGCGGGGGTAGGGGAGGACAGTTTGAGGCAAAATATTTGGCCTCAACATCCAAAAGGGCTATAAGATGATAGCTATACAGGCCCTCCACTGAGCCCTTTTTATAAATGCGGTGCAAAATCGAGCCATGCCAGGATAATGGAATAGATTCAGTAATCATACACATTTTGAAAGGCTTGAAAAGTGGGTGCTTTCACTCCAGAAATGTTCTATTGAGTGTTTCAACTCTGCCTCAAGCGACGTTTGCGGCTTTTGCAATTCCCCCGTCTTTCATCCCACATGGGAGTCCTATGCTGTGTGCAGCATTCTAGCCACCCCGGACTCTTCATTGCAATTCAAGACCATTGATAAAGTAGAACGCATCCTTACTAACCAGCCAAAATGGAAAGAGACACCTGCCAGGGAAAAAACAGACACTGACTATAAAATCACCAACAAGCCATCAACCCACCTCTATCAATAAAATGCTCCAGAGGGTGATAGGGGCAGCATCAACCGAAAATCGAACTGACCGAAAGACTGCTATCGATAACACCGGACCTAGCCCCTCTTCTATCCAGCCCTGATATGCAATCTGCCCCGTTAACAGCAGATTCTGTCTCTGCTAGGACCCAGTCCAGGACATGTGCCTTGGTACACGACACACCTACCTCGGATTTGTTTATTGAGGATGTTCCTTCTGGTCCAGGGAAGAGAGGGAATATAAAAACTATGACGAAGTCTGGGAGGAATCGGAAGAAGGGAACCACAGATCTTGTAGTGAATGGTGACTTGGGGCTGGGAGGGTTGGGTGGACATGTGAATGAAGGCATAGAAAAAACATCCTGGGTGTCAAACTTAGTAATGGATCTGCAGTTGCAAATAAGAAATATCATCAAGGAGGTGCTGAACATCTTGACCTCCTGGGTAGATAAACTTACATCTCTGTTAGAAACTTATGTTGGCAAGGTAGATGCTAATTTTAGGGAGGAAGTCCGTCCCCAGCAGCGCGTTTCCCACCAGAGATTAGACAACGCACTGGCAACTAACCCGAGCCTGCCACCGCAAATTCAGAGTAATAAGGAGGACGCAACTAAGCATGCGAATATTCCCAGCAAGCCTAGAGACTTAATTAACCTACAAAGCCAGGAGCGCAGTCGGGCGAGGAGAGTGGCAAGATGCTAGGACACTGCCCAGAAATGCCTCTGGTTGAAGCCAATGTGCAGCATTTGGGGGCAAATTATAGAGCGAAAGAGGGGCAAGACATACGATCAGAAGTAGTAGAGGGAAGACCAACCCTACCTTGTATTAATCTCCCCCCGGACTCAACACCGTATGTCATAATTTTAACATGAGTACCAGAACTTAATAGGGGCCAAAGGGAACCATATTATGATCTAAAAAATAAATGTATTTTTTGGCTGTCAAAACAACTCCAATTCTCATATAAGGATGCAGATGAAATCTTATTCGCCCGTAGGGTGGGATGGGTGGGCCAGAGGCCAAGAGGTATTTCCGGTGACATCATTGTGATGAATTTGAGAAACCCCCAGGTTGTATGGTCCCTTCTAAAACGAAACCAGCAAAGGAAGGAAGGGGGCATCTGGCCACTCCCTTAGGGGTGCTTCTACCCCCCCCCGAGACTAGCCCCAAAAAATAGTCTGTGGCCAGTCTGTGGGGCAGGTTCAAGGCACCAGTACCAGCAAAATACAATTTTCGGGCAGGATCAACCAATCCCACTTTTGTTTAATCTCCCACTTACAAATAGATTTGCGTCCCTAGAAGCAGTAGACTGATTAAACCAGCACAGCCACTGATTGTGGAATTAAATCAACAGTGGGTTCACAGGTGGGACCCCCATGAATGGAGGAAGTTGTGCAAGAGTCCTGTTATCTCTAGACAGGTAGCAGACTGGGCCACTAAGAGGGTTGTTGCGGTGGGAAGTACCCAAAGCGAGAGAATTCTACTGCAATAGATATACTTCTGAGGCCCTCACAGGTACCCATAGGCCACCAGCGGGTGACCATAGAAAGCATATCCCCCAGAGCCGAGTGTCACACCATAGAGGAACCAAGTAATACAATACAACCATCAAAAGACATACCCAAGCTTCATGTGTTATCCTGGAACATTGCGGGCCTCACTTCCAAACTTGACAATCCTGAGTGGGGAGCCTTCATCCAACATAACAATATTTGCATGTTCAAGGAAACCTGGGCAAGGGAGGACACTCACAGATTAGGCTATGCAACCTTCTGCTTAACAGCCAAAAGTGGGGGAAGGGGAAGACCTGCAGGGGGACTTTGCACCTGGATTGCCGTGCACCTGGGTTGCACGGCTAAACAAGTTGGTGGCATCCTCTCGAGACATACCCTGTGTTATTCTGAGCTTTTCCCGCCAAGATTAGAATACCTGTAATTAATGTCTAGTCCCGCCCAGTTAGCCAAGGCCAGGAGTCGACAGCTCTTGAGCAACTGACTACTTTTTTATACACTATTCCCGACAACACTCTGGTGATTCTTGCTGGTGACTTCAATTGTCAGTTTGAACCCTTGAAAGACCTAATTGGGGGTGATGTCAATGAGTAGGACCAGTATTGGGCCATACCAGAACCAAACATTCCGGCAACCCGGGCCTGGACTCCACTGGTACTCCAAATGAACACCCTTACATTGAACCACTCCCTCCGGGCCGGCAACGGGCGAACTAAATCAGACTCCCCGGCGAACGAAACCTACAATAGACCAGGTAGTTCATCTATTCTAGATTATATCTTGGTGGACACCAAATCTTGGCAGCGGGTGATTTATTTTAAGGTTGTGCCTCGATATGACAGTGATCATAATGCCCTGATTCTCGAGTTGGTATCGCCTTGCCCCAGGGATGTCAACACAGGCCAACCTTCAACCAGCCCCAGGCTAACTCTTATCTTGTTGCAGGAGGAGAGTAAAATAGGGGGCATTTTGTAAATCCCAGGAAAAGCTAGCCTCCCTTTATCAAACTGTAATCTCATATCTTATGGTTGCAAACCAACTTAGTGAAACTGCTGTCTCCACTACGGCCCTACATGAAATCGCAACCACAACCACCAAGGTTTAATATCTGATCTGGCAAATATTTTCCTCCCCATTGCCAAATCTAGGGAAAAGGAAACCCCGGTTCACCCTTGGTATAATGGCGATTGTCGCAAGGCCAAGCAAACACTAGTTTTAGCTATCAAATCCAAATACAGACCTCTAATAAAAGACAAGCGAACAGCCCACAAAAACATAATCAATATGACCAAGAAACAAGAGGAGGAGAATAAATGGGAAAGCTTGAAAAAATGCCCTATATTCCAGGGACATGAGGACTTTTTGGAACTTAGTAAATACTTGCAGCACAGATGGCAAACTGGCAACAGAACCAAATCTGGTGGCAGAAGTCTGGAAGGCCCACTTTGAACCCCTATATGAAACGGCAGAGGGTGTAGCAGGGCAGGCCAATAATGAGTGCCTCCACTTGCAGCCACCTATCCCTGGTATTCCAACCATTTCTCTAAAAGAGAAAATGGATGCCCTAAGCAGGGTTACCCCCTCTAAGGCACCGGGACTAGACAATATTCCAGGCGACCTCTTCCGTAACGAGACTAATATTTGGGCTCCATATTTTTGGACCATATTGAAGTACTCCAATTTTTGAGACCCCAGAGGTGCTAGGGGTAGCACCCTATGACTTCGAGTACTTCCTGATGTGGTATTATAGAATTCTGCATATCTTGATAATATAACAAAGAACTTGGCAACAGAAGCTGAAATATGAAAAGACATCTTTATTAAACTCAAATGAGTGAGACTACGTCGCACAGAAGCCTTAGCAACTGAATGAGGCAGTCTGCAGAACAGAAACCAGTCTCCTCTTTTATGGAGAATGTTACGCTCTGGGCAACACCGCCCTTCTCTTGCAGTTGGTCATTCACATGTATACATTGCAAACGAAAAGGCAGAGTCATGATGACCATCCCACATTCCAGTTAAGCCAGCCCATAATTATTTACCCAGCAAGGCTCAGATCCCACATCAGATATCGATAGGCCCCAATAAACATGAGCATCTCCTGTTTTGGGAAACAAGCCATAAAGCAGGTGTGAAAGAGATTAGCCGGAGGCTTGTGTAGGATGAAAAGACTTTATGGTGTGTCAAGCCCTGATGCTAATCACAGGTGGCCAGAGGACGGGGAACTCGTGAGACCAGTTTGACCTGGGGTGGCGGAGCCAAGCTGCCCAGGTCACAGAAAAGTCAAAGAAAGGCACATGTGCTCTAAAAGGCCCGTTTTCGCTTCATGCTATATAGCCTATGTGAGGGCAACCATAAGATGGCCACCACTACAAAATGGAACCCACGGAGTCAATGTATAATAACGTATACATAGTGCATTCATAGCTAAAACGTTACACAAAGCACTTGTACATACCGCATTGACCATTCGCGGTTCGCTAATACCGGGATAGACAGGGGTAGGGCCCTGCCTCCTACGCGGTCCCAAATTTTAAAGTACGACAGACCCTCCTTTTGCCCTTACATAGGCAATAACTATGCTCTCATCAATCCGAGTCCAGGTCCACAGACATGAAGTCATGGAGATGTTGCTGCAGCATCATCCTATTACTTAGCGACTTTCACGGGACACGTCTCCTTACACATGTAGTAGCACAAAGGCCACATATGGCAGGACAAAATAAGGAATACCTCTATCTAGGTGGCATAAGATCGCACACCCAATAATTAGTGATGGTCATTACTAACTAGTGTTGATGCAGAAGCTGTACAAAAGAATTGCTTACGAATTCTGATCTTTTAACCTGCTCATGTTCAGGAAAAGGGTGAAAAGAATGCAAAGAAGCAGTAGTAGGAAAGGACATAGGTTGGGAAGCGGGTGCAGAAATCAATTGGGTAGAGAAAAACAATCCCATCCATAAATGACAACGTCATGTTTAAACACTAGAAAACTCGTTATTAAAAAACATATAGACAACGGGAGAAAGTAGCGACCACTATTACAAATGAAATGATATTTGTCTACAACCCTGAGCAAAAAGCAAATCCTAAAATTATTTAGTAACATTTTAGGGCTCCTATACATTTTGTATGTTCAGGTGAAACAGTGGTGACCCTCATCAATGCTCTGAGGTGAAAAGGGGGTACTCTTCCACAGAAAATGGATTTTATTCTGCTTATACTAGACAATGCCAGCAAAACAAACAGTCTTCTAACACCTAGTCTATACAATCACCCGGAAACCTCTTGTGAAACCACCTATGCCCAGAGTCCGTTCAAAAAGCCTCTCTGGCAGGCTTCTATTGTCCATCAAATCTTCTTCTGTTGTTTTCTTTTGCCTGGGCCTCTTCATTCAAGCCTTTCATGAGAAAAGTACTGCTTAGTTGGAGTGCCCTCCTGGCAAACACCCACAGCTCACTCGAAAAAAAGTCTCAATGTCTCAAGGCAGTGCGCCAGTATTTTTCCTTTGCGGCAGGCACTACAGGTAGTGTGCTCTCCATTGATTAAGGGCACAGGTCATCTCGTGCAGATTCGGGACCATTCTCAGACTCCAACACTCGTCATTCAGTGTCAGTGTCAGAGGACGCTCAGGCTGCTCTTCTATGGGCACTGGAATGTAGTGCCTTCTGTCAATCTTGGATCCGCCGGTGCACTGCACTTCCATTGAAGCAAAGGAAAAGAGGGGGGGGGTGTGTGGCCAAAAACTCAGGCTAAGGGGCTCAAGGGACTGCACACTGTCAGAGGTTACCAGCACATGACAGGCGCTCTTTTGCACTGGAATTCTGGTTCTGTGGCAAAACCAGCTCCTCCTTCTTTTCTGATGTTGAACGCCTTCTGATGAAGCAAGTGTGATGCTTTAAACAGTTCGTTGTATAACAAGGGGACTGTAAACAGGTGGCCTGTGATTTTCAAAGGAGTGGCCACACGCGATGGGACAATTTTCGTCTAGAATACACTGTCTTTCTCAGGAAGCAATACAAATAAAAAGGCAGTAGGCAAAACAGTGGCTCTAAGCTTTTCAATTGGGTTTCCGTGTGAGAGCCTCCATCATCTAAGGGTAGATAACTACACGAGAATTCTATCTAAAATGGATGTCTTCACATATGGTGGCATTGTCTGATAGGGCAAACACATTTTTTTTTTTTCAATGATTACATATAAGTGTTTCTAAATTCCTTATCTAGGACATCTCAATAGAGAAATCACATGGTACAGATTATCATAGGCATGTAGAAACCTTTCACATCAGGTGCACTAGGCAATACACAGGCTAATAGTCAGATATGAAAACAAAAGACAAGAACTAGAGGGTCCTGATATTTGCATGATTAGAAACTTCTGATCCCACCGAAAATTAAAGCAGCAGGAACAAAAAGGGTAAAAACCACATTAAAAAATAGACATTGAAAATTCGTCATGTTCAAAAAAAGGTAAACGTAAGTGATCTCCTATCGGGATGGAAAACTTGTCTTACTATAATATAATATACTTGACAGTCAGGCTGGAAAACATTGAAGCAGGCCTAGGGACAATTCTTGAAAACCAGTCTGGTCATATAAGAGGGGATTATACATAACATGGAGGTTCCTGGTGCATCACTGCAGTCTGGAAGTGTGTACCTGAACAATACACCTACAATAATAAATGGGCTGACTGGTGAAAGGAATACGGAAAAGGGAATTGGAACTAGGACACAACTAAAATTCCCAATAACTAAGCATGATGCGACATCGGTCAGGGAAGAAGCAACAAAAGCAATAAAAAATAAAAATCTATAGGAAGGACAAGAATTTACTTGGGTGATAGTCAAGCATGTGACACTACACCAAGAGTACGGGTGATACACAAAAGGCCAAAGTTACATACATTTTAACTCTACCGCTGGTGACTACACCATATATGGTAATCTTAGGTAATGTTCCAGTTCCTTCTTCAGGGAAAAATGAAAACCTAGTTTTCTTTTAAGGAACAAGAGCCATATGCTACTTAGGAAGCAAAACATCATTAACTAATGTAATATAGAGATTAGGCCACCTTGAGTCACAGATCTATAATTTCATCCTTAGGTCCAATCAAGGATACATAAATGTAGGGCTGCCTGTTCCTTTAAGGGAAGGGCAGTAACGTGACTAACTACAGGTGACACACTTCGATCCTGTATATCTCTTTCATTTTCCTTACCATTATAGCCAAATAGACATGCACTGGTAAAGTGTTGTCTCTCATGTTCACAGCATGAAATATCATTAGCTGTGGAATTTAGTAACCAGAACAAGTTCAACCAACTGTTGCGTAGCGATGGGCATCGTCATGACCATCCCCTCACAACACAGGTAAACTTGTAATAGTATCAAAAGCAGCAACAAAAACAACGAAAACATGCAAAAAATAATAAAAACGCACAAAACGTCAAGCCATCAGATATACTTGCTGTATATCAAGCACAAAAAGCATAGACAAAACAATAGCATATGTAATAAGCGGTGACACACAACACCATGTCATGTACTTTTATGCACTGTAAACCTGCAGCCCAAAACCCAATATAAGGGCCTGTTTAATTTGTAAGGTTTAAAATACTTACCCTCCTTTTTGACAGTAGATCACCAGGCAATGGAAATCTGCTGTCAAATATAACTTTACTGTTTCTCTCCTAACATACAGAACCAGCAAGAACAATTCATGATAGAACCAAATACACAAAAATAAATTGCCATTATTAACTGTTACCCTCTTGTCAGTCCTTGCAACATCAAGCCACTTTAGTTTTACCGTTCTAAAAATAAAAATCGTTACACTGACACTCCATATTAATTTGGCACCTACAATTTCCACTGTGAAAAATAAGTCTTAATTGTCAATTCGTTCACACTTAGCATGTAGCCTTAAAAAAATTTAGAATCTCATTTTCTGGTTAAGACTTAATGCAACACTTCGTTTTCTGTTAAAGAAGAGCAACTATAGCAGGCATCATTCTATTTTTTTTTTTGGAGCACCAATGTATCTGCAAAGCATTTAACATGATGTTTGGACTTTCAAAGAAAACCCCTTTGCTATATTTTCCCTTTGGAATTGAGTTCTTTAGTTTTAGTGATGCTATGGAGAAACCAGAAACCCCACCTTTAGAGGCCCGTGTAGCAAGGTCATTCTGCATTCCACAGAGGCAAGGCCCTAATTTAAAAGGTCATAAATGTCAACTCCATTGTTTACGGGAAAGATAGCATCTCAGCAGCGTGACCGAGCCAGCCTCTGCTTTAAAAGGTCATAAATGTCAACTCCATTGTTTACGGGAAAGATAGCATCTCAGCAGCGTGACCGAGCCAGCCTCTGCAGCTCTCCCAACCCCCAGCTTCTGACACTCTGAATTCGTCAAAGCCAGAAGGCCTTCCTAATTCCTCCTAACTTGCAATAATTGGCTCTATTTTGAAAAATAATTTCTCCTTTTTAGGCGCAAAAAAAATTCTCTATTCCCATATTATTAAACTACATTTACTGTGAATAATTCACAAAACTTAATAACACACATACCACTTTTTAGAATAAATCCTTGTTACAATCCTATGTAATGGTACACATTTCAACAACCTTAAATGAATGAATGTCTCAGTAGGCCCAGCTAGAGTTAGACTGAACTCCAGCAATTGGGACCACTTTCTGCCCCAGTCCACTGGCACTGCGAATTGCATTCGCAATGAGGTTTGATATTTTCTTCATCATTTAGTCACTTGCCTTTATACCACATTCCTTTTTATTCCCTTCGTCAATATAACCTTCCTCACGCTACTCTTCATGTCTTTATTACTCCCCTTCATCATCTCTCTTCCCTCCACGGCATTCTATTTTCCCAATTCTTCTTCTCCTTCCTACGTATTACCTAGTTCCTATAACCGTAATTCTACATTTCTCCACCCCTCTATCATTACTGACTTCATCACGTACCTGCTCACAAACATCCTCTTTTTCCTTCATCAAAAAAAAATTCTCCATTTCTCTTTCTCTATGTGGGTGCTAACTCCATTAAGGCCGTTTTCTATTAACATCAAATAGTTGCGGGTTGCGACACCATATTTTGTTTAATTTCTCCAAGTTTTAAAAAGGTCCTGTTTTTCATAGCGTGTTCAGTAGTATCGTGACAGACACAGCTAAAGTTAGAACCTTCAACCCTGATATTAAAACAAGCCTTTCTACTGGCACATTGACTCATTGAATCATAAGAAGGCACAACCTGTAAATATATATCAAACCTAAACGTATGCATTTACTGAAGTCTGAGATACTTTAAAAAGTACTCTGAATGGAAGAAAATGCAGTTCAAACAGTGTCTTCTACCCAAATTCGACTTTCATTTTATTGGCATTAAAAAATGAATATCCTACAATTTGTTTGCATAATATGCATTACCAGAATGTTTATTACATAACCCATGAGTCAGGCATTGGAAATAATAACTTATACTTTATAGAAATGAGCTTGTTTTCGCCTGCGCCAAAGGAAAATTGTACACGCGAATGCTTGTCATTTTAGTGATACAACACAACTTAAATCAAATTTTAATGCTCGGAGGTCATAGTATGAGTATTAAGCTTTATAAATATCAAAAAACGATTTTAAAAAGCACTTATTTTTTTTAAATAATTTTTCCATATTAATAATTTTCTTTTTAAAAAAAATCCCAATTATTGTTTTTTGTGATAAATCCATGTATAAAAAACAAGCTGCATCCCTTGCCTATCATTTTGGACACATTAACTCACACGCCTAAGCGCAAAAGCCCAACTTGAAACCCGTCACATTTTTGCGCCACTTTCATTTAAAAGGACGGTTCTGCAAAATTATACCCGTGTTCAACTGGGAAGGTGCTGGCTGAATGAACATTTCTATCAAATATACTGCAGCTGAAAAGTTTGCCTGTGAACATCTAATACAATGCATCTAAGGAAAATGCTGTAAATTTATTTACTTTTGCAAAAATAGATAATTTCGTTTTTGGGGCCTGATTTATATCTATTGAATGTGTTTCTAATTTTATCCTTTAAGCATTTAACGGTAGTTTTGTATATGTGCACAATTGCTCATTCTATAAATTAAAGAGCACCATATAGCTATTTTAGCACGTCACATGGTTCGTTTCTGGATTTCTTTTTTAAGTTTCTACTTGATATTAATTAACCAACAATTTACTTAACAGACTGGAAACATCAGAAGACCCACAAACACATATTGAGCTCATTTCAGACATAAACAGAAAGGGGTTAAACAGACAATACAGCGCGCTTTAGCCTTTTTCATAAATAGCGCCGTCGCAATTTACTTACAGAAGTTGCACTAATGAAAAAAAAAACACAGACATTTAAACACACAGTTGACTTACAAATCAATACGCATGACAGAAAGAAAGAACAGCTCACAGACTATACTTGAAACAAACCATTTGCAAATACTAGTTTTAGGTCATATTTACAAGCAACGCTTTTCAATAGTGTTCCAAAAGGCTGCATAAACAGCCCCACAGACAGATGCATGTCCAAGAAGTAGTGAATGCGCTCAATTCACTAGCTTTGCCTAGCAGAACACCACACAAAATCGTTCTGCATATCTTCATTCATGAAACTGCGCAGAACGAAAGATCCTTGTTTTGTATTATGTCATATTTTAATTCCCTGGGGATACAAAATCACCAAGGAAGAAATATGTTTTTAAATTTAACCTATTTAGATATTTCCCACACTATGGTACCTTTCAAAAACAAAAAGCAACACATTTTTCCATGTGAGCTTACAAACAGGCATGCCAAAAATACTGCGGAAAACGCAAGTATTATAATCAAAACCAAATGGAGAAATATCTCCTCATTACCTGCCTACACAAATTGCAATTCGCATATCCAAACCTATACAAACCAAAAGCTACATTTCCAAATTTGCTAAGATCAGGCATCTTATAGCTCACTAATCTAGCTTCAAACTTCAAGGGGTTATCTCTACCAATACACTCGCAAATATGCGAGGCCCTCGGTTTTGGTAATTGCAATGACCAAATCAGAAACCAAGAAACCAACCCCTCGGCTTTGGTAATTGCGATAACCAAATTAAAGACCCAAAGAACCAAAGGACTGGGAGCGACCCACTTATACTTAATTCTTATTCTTAATAATCAAAAGGTTATCCAAATTCTAATTGTCAAGTTCTACATGACCAAAGGTCTTCTATAATACTCACGCCAAAAGGGTTCTTTTTCTCACCTTTTGAGTGACATCATGTGGAGGATCAAAATCAGGAAGTGTACCGGGCTACATAATCAAAGAATCTCCAGAATCCCTGTGCACAGAGGACCTTCTTGGTAGAATCCCGTTCTGTCTTCCTCAGTAGATTTCAGTCTCCTGACAAGATCACTCCCACAGAAAGTCACTTCTCTGATGAGGCCGCGCTGGTGGGCGCCAACTGAAGTAATCCAATTTTTGGGACCCCAGAGGTGCTAGGGGTAGCACCCTATGACTTCGAGTACTTCCTGATGTGGTATTATAGAATTCTGCAGATCTTGATAATATAACAAAGAACTTGGCAACAGAAGCTGAAATATGAAAAGACATCTTTATTAAACTCAAATGAGTGAGACTACGTCGCACAGAAGCCTTAGCAACTGAATGAGGCAGTCTGCAGAACAGAAACCAGTCTCCTCTTTTATGGAGAATGTTACGCTCTGGGCAACACCGCCCTTCTCTTGCAGTTGGTCATTCACATGTATACATTGCAAACGAAAAGGCAGAGTCATGATGACCATCCCACATTCCAGTTAAGCCAGCCCGTAATTATTTACCCAGCAAGGCTCAGATCCCACATCAGATATCGATAGGCCCCAATAAACATGAGCATCTCCTGTTTTGGGAAACAAGCCATAAAGCAGGAACAGTCAGGTGTGAAAGATTAGCCGGAGGCTTGTGTAGGATGAAAAGACTTTATGGTGTGTCAAGCCCTGATGCTAATCACAGGTGGCCAGAGGACGGGGAACTCGTGAGACCAGTTTGACCTGGGGTGGCGGAGCCAAGCTGCCCAGGTCACAGAAAAGTCAAAGAAAGGCACATGTGCTCTAAAAGGCCCATTTTCGCTTCATGCTATATAGCCTATGTGAGGGCAACCATAAGATGGCCACCGCTACAAAATGGAACCCACGGAGTCAATGTATAATAACGTATACATAGTGCATTCATAGCTAAAACGTTACACAAAGCACTTGTACATACCGCATTGACCATTCGCGGTTCGCTAATACCGGGATAGACAGGGGTAGGGCCCTGCCTCCTACGCGGTCCCAAATTTTAAAGTACGACAATATTTAATGCTATTCTGCAGGGAATGCCGATTCCTAGGACCTGGCTAGGGGCAAAAATTATTCCAATTCGCAAGAAGGGCTCACCACTGTTACCCGCTAACTACCGCCCAATTAGCCTCATAGATGTCACCCAAAAGATATATGTACAAGTGCTATTGGGACGATTAGAGAGCTGGATGGAAGAGTATTCTATGCTCAGCCCCTATCAGGCAGATTTTAGAGCTAGAATGTTCACAATAGATCAACTTCTTAGGCTGCAACTTGTGTACTGGAAGACAGTACATTTGGAGGGTGGCAGCCTTTATTTGATCTTTGTCGACCTAAAAATCGGCATTTGACCTGGTCCCCAGGGACAAATTGGGGTCCATTTTACTAGAAATGGGGTCTCTCCCTATCTCTGATACCAGATGAAACAGCTCCATGTTTCATGCTCCAGCCTCACTACGTTATTCTGCGAGAAAAAGTCCTTCGGCCCCCTGGTTCACGGAACCACTAAGACTTCTTAGGCAGGGTTTACGGAGACAGGAACGTCTTTGGAGGACTAGCTGGGATTGGCGAGAGAGGGATAGACATAAAACTCTTCTAAGGAGCTATAAGAAGGAGGTGATAAGAACCAAACAGGAGTATTTTGCCACTGTTACCTCCTCTCTTTCCTCGCCGAAAGAGTTATTTAAGATCGTAGATACACTCACATCATTGAGGGTGCCGGATCCTGTTGTTAGCTCACAGCAGCTCTGCAACGATGTCGCCCAATTTTTCCAATCTAAAATTGTGGATATATACTCGGCATTGGAGTCTCAGAGGTCAGTACTATCTACCCCTATCTGTCCATCAGTCTCATCGCCAAACTTATTGGAGGGGGTTCTCTAAGGGCGTTTGTCCAGCTTTCCGCCCCTCTCCCTCCAGGAAATCGAAGTCCTCCTGAATAAGACTAGGTCAGGGTCCCCTTTGGACCCTTGTCCGTTGAAACTCCTTAAACAATGCAAGGAGACTCTCTTACCTCCATTGCTAGCTATCATGAATAGGGCAATGGAGGAGGGGTTTTTAGGTCTCGCCTGACCCAGCGCATGCGCTGGTCTGGCGAGACTTATTGAGAGGGCTCCAAAAAGTGCTACCAGGCCAGCCTAGAGCTACAGTGCATGTGCGCGGGCGCGCGCGCTGTGCTTTACCATGATTACTTTCACTTTCGCGGCCGTACTGCCGCTTTGATGTTTGATCGCGATCACTTTCACTTGGCATAGCTGATAGGTCTCGCTTTTGGGACCTTATAAGTATTTAGTTATGCAACTGTTGCATGGCTAAACACTTATAAGGTCCCAAAGGCGAGACCTATTGGCTAGGCCAATGCTTCTTTTTTTTTTTTTTTTTTTTTTTTTAAGTTTGCTGACCTACTACCACTATGTTAATCGAAATCAAAATAATGAGTGGGGATATGTCAGTAAAGTGTGTTGTAGAAGCAATTCCAATTTGGCGCCAAATGCATTTCTTTGGAAGGCTTTCTTGCGCGACAAATTGACGATTGTAGTCCGAGCTTTTAGGAATTGCCCCTGTGTGATGAATTTCCACACATTTGCTTTACAGACAAGTGTACAGTGTTATCGTTTCTACCGCCAGAAAGGGGTAAATGTTTTTTTGCACTGAGTTTGCCTCCCGTTGAATGTAAGCAGTCTTACATTGTGCATACCAATTTCAAGTGATTTGTACTATCTGTTCCTTTGGAGAGCAGTCAGCCTCGATTACCATGGGTGGGGCTAGAAGTGTCCAGCTGAAAAACTCCGAGTTCCAGGAGTGTACTCAGACTCACATTCAAGAACACTACAAGTTCCAACACAGCACTTATTGGATAGTGTATTTCATGTCTCCTTACAATCATGGTCCACTGAAAATCTCCTAATATGAATCTTTCAAAGGGGTTCCTTGGTATCATCTGGAACAGTTCTGTTCCTCTGTGGTTCTTTTCACTTTGCCAATCTCAGTCAGGAGCTGCTGGCAGAATCCTCTCTGAGAATGACAACTGGTGCCAGCGTTGGTCATAAAGGCTAGGTTCCATGTCAGAAGTTTGTAATGGACACATTGGATGCATTTATGCGCACTGAATCTAAATGGGGAGTATATACATAGTTAGTGGCTATCTGGAAAATATTGCTTGTATCTGGCCTTCATGAACCAACATTGGGAGTTTCTGTTCCAGATTTTTTTTTTTTTAATGTCTGCCCGCATTTCTAGTTGCATCGAGATCCTTGAGACGCCCTGCCTTTTGTAACCAAACCCTAAAATTAATGTCAATATCTTATGCTTACCAGATATTTTAAGTAATGTGATTCCATTTATGTAGCTCTTCGTCAACCTGATGAGGTACCGAAGCACAATTAAGGATAGGTAGCACGCTACTCCATGGGAGCCCTCAGGATTGTCTGTACTGTGGCCTCTATGGTTAGTGTGTTGATGTACGTGAGGACTGGAGTTGTGCGGTTATCGTATTTTGTCACTACACCTTGGCATAGTGACAAGCTAAAAGTACTGAAAAATAAGACTTTAAGCATTAGATTCTAGCATATGGATGTTTTTAAAGTTGTAAAAGTGTTTAGTTTGAATTTGACATCTATTGTTTTTTTTGCTAATCTCTTTCCTCTTAGTTGCTTCAGGTATTATAATAGCTGTGGGTGACTGAGCACTTTAGAAACTAATAGTGTATGAGTACCATGTGGCCTAGGCAGAATGTGTTATGGTGTCATACATGTATGGCAGAGGCTGTTCACACCATGCCACAGTCAGTGTTTAGCTGCTTTTGTACATAAATGCAGTGTCAAAGTGCGCGGAAATATGTGGTTGCATGTGTGATCTATCAATTTTTAGGTACTCTATATCATACATTTCAAACCACTTTGGATATGGTGTCTAGAAATGTGCTCAAAGCTGAAGGGAGCTACACTAGGGTTGTGCAATCTTCCATCTTCTGCAATAAATGTTCATAAGTATACACAGTAGCAGCACAGGAGCTCTTCATATGAGTGGGGATTAAGCAGCTAGATACGGTATATGCTCAGCGAAATCCATCCAGTGTGACGGGTAGCATCCCAAACGAATGGGCATTGTACATCCATCAATAGTATATGCTCCTATGGGTCCACTATTGGGCCACAGAGGTGTTACCACTTTAATACTATCTGTCCTATATCCTCGAGGAGGAATGAGAAAGCCATAGGATTGAGCATTATCCTGCCATGCTGTAGGCTTTGAGTAGTTCTCCCAGACGTGGCACAGGAGCAACTGTTCTGCAACAAAAATGTGCCTTAGGGGTCCACTGGGAAGCGACCGAGAAACAGCTCATATAATAGATCACTATACAGTGCTCTGTGGTATATGCTCTGAAGAATATTTTGCGGTAAGGGATATCAGGAGACGAGAGCAGCGGCTCTAGCAAGCCTATTTAGGGAGGATGCCACAAGAAACCACCCTTACTCTCTCTGCCCTATACTTGAACACCCAAGTTTGACACCTAGGGGGTGGAAATTTCTTGGAGCTCCTAGGAAAGGGCAGTGCTGTTGAAAGAATGGGAGAGGTCCTGGGTAGGCAAAAAGAGGGGGATTGGCTCCTAGAGAAACTTGTGATGCTGGGCTTCCTTAACGAGACAAAAACCAAAGGAAATGATGGACGGAGTGTTGAACATTGCAAGCACTCACCCCCAGTCAACTGATCTGGGTTTAATCCATCACCGTTCTTTAGCCCACTCTGCCACCCCAGTTCAGACATGGCCATATGCAAATCAGTCTGACCCTGTGCCTCATGGGAACAGTCCAGCTCGAACTGCCAAGCCATGTATTCCCTGGACCGGAAACAAGCTTCCTAGGACCGGTTTCTAGCATTTCAGCCATCTTCAGCCAGGCTTGCTTGAATCCAGTGGCACAGTGATCAAGGGACTCACGTCTGAGCATACCCTGCCAACTTATGGCGAACAAAGCAAAAACCAAAGGAAATGATGGACGGAGTGTTGAACATTGCAAGCACTCACCCCCCAGTCAACTGATCTGGGTTTAATCCATCACCGTTCTTTAGCCACTCTGCCACCCCAGTTCAGACATGGCCATATGCAAATCAGTCTGACGGTCCTAAGAAGCTTGTTTCCGGTCCAGGGAAGACATGGCTTGGCAGTTCGGGCTGGACTGTTCCCATGAGGCACAGGGTCAGACTGATTTGCATATGGCCATGTCTGAACAGGGGTGGCAGAGTGGGCTAAAGAACGGTGATGGATTACACCCAGATCAGTTGACTGGGGGTGAGTGCTTGCAATGTTCAACACTCCGTCCATCATTTCCTTTGGTTTTTGCTTTGTTCGCCATAATTTGGCAGGGTATGCTCCGACGTGAGTCCCTTGCTCACTTTGCCACTGGATTCAAGCAAGCCTGGCTGAAGACGACTGAAATGCCAGAAACCGGTCCTAAGAAGCTTGTTTCCGGTCCAGGGAAGACATGGCTTGGCAGTTCGGGCTGGACTGTTCCCATGAGGCACAGGGTCAGACTGATTTGCATATGGCCATGTCTGAACTGGGGTGGCAGAGTGGGCTAAAGAACGGTGATGGATTAAACCCAGATCAGTTGACTGGGGGTGAGTGCTTGCAATGTTCAACACTCCGTCCATCATTTCCTTTGGTTTTTGCTTTGTTCGCCATAAGTTGGCAGGGTATGCTCAGACGTGAGTCCCTTGCTCACTTTGCCACTGGATTCAAGCAAGCCTGGCTGAAGACGGCTGAAATGCCAGAAACCGGTCCTAAGAAGCTTGTTTCCGGTCCAGGGAAGACATGGCTTGGCAGTTCGGGCTGGACTGTTCCCATGAGGCACAGGGTCAGACTGATTTGCATATGGCCATGTCTGAACTGGGGTGGCAGAGTGGGCTAAAGAACGGTGATGGATTAAACCCAGATCAGTTGACTGGGGGTGAGTGCTTGCAATGTTCAACACTCCGTCCATCATTTCCTTTGGTTTTTGCTTCATTAACGAGAGTCAACTAAATGAAAAACATTTTGCAGTAGTCCTGTGGAAGGATAACATAGGAGAAAAGCATTCGGCCTGTCTGGTAAGCTAGTGTGATAAATACACAGGAATCTTGTACATCGCTTCAGAAGTTATTAGACTGGCTACATTTGGATAAAGCAGTGTGTAAGTATGTGTGTGTGATTTGCTGATATTGCTTTATGACCTGGTAATCCCTCAAACATTTGACATTCCCATTGTCTGACATGAGCATGAGTGTACATATCAGACTTCCTTTCACGTCAGAAATTTTCTGAATATGAAGTCAGAAATGAGTTGTCAGCTTTGTGGAAATTGTATGAAAAATACACGAACCACGAGTTTAGTGCAGTCTTATGGCCAGTCAGTCAAGACCAAGACGGTTGATCACCTGCCAATGGAAGCATCAAGGAAATCGACAAAATATATTTCACGATCTTTGCTTATATTTCGGTCCCATAGACAAAAATGCAGGTAAACAACATATGTAAAGAAATGTAAGTGATAGGAGCTATCAATAATGTATACGTAGATGCCTAAAATGCTATGCAGTCCACATATGCAGGAAATGCAGGAACACAACTGTATAGAGACCCACCTGACACTTATATGTTGCCATATTAGAGTTTTTACAACCATTGCGAAAACACTTGTGCTGATTGCCTTAGCACCAGCGGAGACCTCAAATTTATTGACACCTGGACATGTTTGATATACTTTAAAAGCAGGAGGCCTAATGGAATACATCTTTTACCCTATATGGTCCTGCTGTGGAGAGCCAGAATTGACTTTATTTTTAGAAATTGTATTCAACAATTGAGAGGGCCATTTTCCTCGCGGATTTCTAGCCAGCCAGTAAGAAAGAAGATGGATTCCATTCGATAGTTACAATTGGTAGAGTTCTGTATTACCTGGTCCTGGGTCAAATATTCATTTTCAAAAGCAGGCATTACACTGTATTTCCAGGTGCAGTAGATTGTGTGCAGCTTCTTTTACGACTGTGGAGACCACATATTCTACAAATGTCTGATACCCACTTATTAGAAGAGTTGCCAAAGCTCATTTTTAGGTCTCGCCTGAGCCAGCGCATGCACTGCTCTGCAAGACATTTAGTAGGTGGGATTTCAAAGTGCTGCCACAGACTTTTGGTGGCCTAAAGCTTGCGTGCACGTTAGCGTGCACGAGCGCAGCTGCCATCTGTCTTTTCTCCGGATCGCTTCTCCCCCACCACAGATCGCATAACTCGCCACGCTTGATCGCGATCACTTTCACTTTCGCGGGCCGCGCGGCCAATGCTTGTTATCATAGACTACAACGTGCAGGTCGTGAATGCACATGTGCGGCTGGGTCTTCACTTCCAGTGCAGCAGCAGGGCGGTCCTTTTCTGGCACAAGGTAAGGAATGCTTTCTTTCCGGGCATGGTTTTATGGCAGGTCATGTCTTTCTAGCCAATCACAGATCTTACTGGGAAGTGCAGCCCCGCGAGACCTGCCTAGTGCTGCCAGTTGATTCGCTGGGGTTGGAGTGTAGGCGTGTCACTGCCGCCCCAGCTGATCAGGGCCTCCTAGGCTGTAGTCTTCGCTCACAATACCGGCACTGCTCCCACGTGTGCTCCGCTGGAGACGAGCACCGTCACCCGGCTTCCTCTCAATGCTCCTGAGCCGCCGGTTATCTGAGACCTAACTGGGTGCGTGAGAAGGGACCTCTAAAAAGGACGGATATCGGCTGCCAGGTTAGATGGCATTTCCTGCTTGCCCAGCGAATGTAGGACAATGGCGGGAAGTCAGGGCCACTTACTTGGGTTGCACAAAGTGCACTCGGGGCTCCCTCGTGCGAGAACAGAAGCATGTAAGAGCGGTAGCTTTTGGAATGCTGGACGTGATGCATTGCTCTGCTTGATGAGTACATTTCCCTTGACAGCCCCCCTTCCAACCCTGTGCACCAGGCCTGAGAGAATATATCACTATTTAGATGACCACCTGCCACGATAGCAAGTTCTAGGCATTGTACAAATTCAGGGCAAAAAGACTGCTGCAATACCTGCAAGTCACAAAAGGTTTATGTGCATTGCTTTGTATCACATTTAACAGTATTTGGTTTGTATCACATTTAACAGTATTGATCAAGCATTAACATATAGATGGGTTTCAAGATGAGAAAATTCATACGCAGAAACTGATAACGGGCATCAGGGACAGTTGTCACAATTCTACCCCAGGACCTTGAATGATATTGCCAAAATCGTCTCTCTGTTGTGAAAAGTAAACTTAAAGTTCATAGATAGTGTTGCAGCTAGTTTGATATTTTTGTCAGAAGGTGTAGATATTATTACAGCTGGTAGTTTTGAGAAGGTTTGTTTTCATAAGTAAAAGCTGACAAGAAGCCCATGGAAGCTGCTTGCAGAAATCTCCTGCCGCTATTCCAGACTTCACTAACTTGGCCCCCAACTTAATGGCGCAACTAACTCATACTGTCCCTGATGGCGCAGGCCTGGTGTGTGTTCATATAAGCTAAGTTTGTCCCATGGCTAAACTTCTACCTGGAATATAGAATAAATGTGTTTCCTAAACATAGTAGTTTATAAGATGAAGTGAAGCGTCTTTAAAACGAGCATTGGCATAGCCAATAGGTCTCACCTTTGGGACCTTATAAGTGTTTAGCCATGCAGCAGTTAATGTTGTTGCACCAAGGATATTGTGCTGCATAACTAAATACTTATAAGGTCCCAAAAGCGAGACCTATTGGCTATACCAATGCTTGTTTCCTTTACAATGGAAAAGAGCGGTGGTTAAACCACTGTTAAAAAAACCCACATTAGATCCGGGGGTTCTTAAAAACTTTCGCCCCATTTCGCTGCTCCCAGCCCCGGCAAAGATGCTGGAAATCCATCTTAACCAGCATCTGGCGCTCTTTCTGGAAACCTCTGGCCTTCTGGATCATTCGCAGCATGGTTTTCGGAGAGAGCATAGTACGGAGTCGGCCCTTACCATCGTGCTCGACAACATCCGCACTAAGGTAGATAAGGGCCAGACCACTCTCCTTATCCTGTTAGATCTTACCGCTGCGTTTGATACCCTGTCTCCCTCAGTATTAACATCTAGGCTGAGGGAGATAGGGGTGGAGGGGCCCGCACTTAGTTTGCTGGCCTCCTTTCTCGGTCAAAGGGAACAGAGAGTTAAGCTGGGTGAGTTTCTATCTCCATCCCTTCCTGTGCACTGTGGGGTCCCTCAGGGTTCGGCATTAAGCCCGACCCTTTTTAACATCTATGTGACCCCTCTTGCCAGGCTTATTAGATCTTTTGGGATGGAGGTAGTCTCCTATGCCGATGATACCCAGATACTCATGTCCCTCGCCCAACCGGTCTCCTCCGCTGCTTCCAATTTTAGATCTTGTATGGAGGCAGTTGCTCAATGGATGGTCTGCAATTCATTGAAGCTTAACGGCGAAAAGACTGAAATTCTGATTTTCGGAGGAAAGCAGGATATCTGGTCGGCGGAATGGTGGCCTTCCTCACTGGGCGTGTGTCCGACTCCCACGACCTTGGCCAGGAACTTGGGAGTCATGATTGACCCTTTGTTGGGAATGGACCAACAAGTAAAGAGGACTATCTCCACCTGCTGGGGTCTACTTAACATCCTGCGGAAGATTAAACACTACTTGTCCCCTCATGCCAGAAAGCAAGTTGTAGTCGCACTAATAGGCTCAAGACTTGATTATTGTAATGTCCTATATCTAGGCATCAATAAGGGCCTGTTGATGCGACTCCAAATGGTGCAGAATGCCGCCGCCAAGTTCGTTTTGGACTTACCTAGGCGGGCCTCTGCCTCGGCGGCAAGAAAGACACTGCACTGGCTTCCAATTGAGGCCAGAATTTCTTTTAAGTCCCTGTGTTTGATCTACGGGGCCTTGGCCACTACCAGATCTGGCGGGCTAAGGGACCTCTTGGTCCGCTATACCCCCACCAGATGTCTGCGTTCCGCAAATAAGCTCTTGTTAGCAGTTCCCCGTGCTCGTAGAGCTAGGTGGGGTGGGAGAGCATTTTCAATCTTGGCTCCTAAATTGTGGAACACTCTGCCGGCTGAGATAAAATCCCTTCCCTCAAAGCAACTCTTTAGGAGAGCCCTAAAGACATGGCTATTTGCCAAAGCCTATCCCCAGCCCTAGATTTGCCTTGTTATGATTTCTGTTTGTTAGGCGCCTTGATGCCTTCGGGCTGAGTTGCGCGTTTATAAATTTCATTTCATTTCATTTCATTTCATAATTACGCCCAAATCAGGCATGGGAAAAATGGCGAGCTCACTGACCCCATTTCCATAGAAAGAGGTGCGTGTTGGCTCTGACCCTTTTCTGTTTATTTATTACAGGCCTAGTAGAGACCCTGATTGCCTGGAGGGATATAGATGCCCCTAGGTTGGCAAACCTCAAGATTCCCGCCTTGATTTTTCCCGACAATACCCTCTTACTATCTTAAGTCCCCTATGGGAATACAGAGGGCCCTAGATATATTTCATTCAGTTTGCAAAAGCAGGGGTTTAGAGATAAATTCACAAAAATCTAAATACATGGCTTTTAATGTAAAAAATACTACACAGTTAGATGGGAAACCTCTAGAGAAAGTGACCGTCTTTGAATACTCAGGATTAACCCTCACTGAGAAGATGGAGGGGAGTGCACAAATAAAGAAGGCAAGTCTTAAGCTGACACAGACAATGGGGGGGTTAGCTAAAATGCTCAAGAAGTGTACCCACAAAATGGTTGGGCCAGTGATGGAAATTTATAAAGCCCAAATAAGGGAGGCGGCCCTGTATGGGGCAGAAATCTGGGGCCATCGGCCAACCAACCCCCTTTCTAAGAATGAGAATTCCTTTGCAAGGCAACTCCAAGGTCTCCCCGTAAGTACTCAACTTACGGCTCTTCGAATGGATATCAGGGTTGGTCCAATTGCAGAGGAAGTTGCCCTCAGACCTCTCCTACACTGGCGACACCTATGAAGTACCCCAGAATTAGAAGCTTTTAGGGAAGAGCTAAAGGAAGTTTTGAGCCTACAAGGAGCTAGTAAAATCCCATGGCTGGCGTATATTAAAAACTCCCTAGAAGCCATGGGGCTGGGGGACCTACGGGCTAACGCTGAAGGAAGCTCTATGTCAATATCCAGGAAGACCCTGTCAAAGATCTTTAGGGTGTTACAGGAAGCGTTTTAGGGGTAAGGGGGCACCTTCACCAAATTTTTCGAGGGAGTGATTTAGGGGCAGAGGGGCACCTTAACTTGAGGCGGGGTGCACAGGAAGGCTCATACTAAAAATGAAGGAAACAAATTAGTGAGCCATGGAAACCAAGCCAAAAGGTTTAACAGATTTATTTAGAAGGAGCAGCTTCAAGAAAAAAACATTTAAAATACAAAATATAGTGACCTCGCATTCACAGAGAGTCACACTAGTCAGAAGGCACTTTCACATAGAAGCATTGAAATCGTTAAGAGAGATACACTTCAGAAAATGCAATATAGGGTGTGCTGAATACGAACCTCAAAGGCACATCTATAAATGCAATATGAAAAACATGATTTAAATCAAGAAAAATGTTCTCAGAATGCACAACACATTTGATCTAAAATGCTTAGAATACTCATGTTTAAACCTAAAAGAAAGCAGCCTTGCAATTATAATATAAGTATTACATTCTCACCAATCTAGAGACGAAATAGCATACATAGCATATACAGCAAATATATTGGCAAGTTAAATAGTATCTTAAAAACAAAAAACAAGAGCTCTTGGGGAGCGCCCACACCCGCCTGCCATCTACCAACACGGGTGGGGTAGTCCGACAAGAACCCCGTGGGCTTCCTTTTTATACTCTTTAATGCAGTGAGAAGTGCCTACAGCAACGTCATGTCACGCCAGTCCTACCTACGTCAATTAAACCACGGTTCGCACATTTATCAGAAGTGTCGTGTCTATCCTACTAAATGCGGAACATAGACTAGGTGAAAGGTTATATTCCAGGCCAAGTGCTCGTCGTAAATTGCATAGGGCAAGCAGAAAATATGTAATGTAAGGAATAAAATATATAGCAATGTCTTGGTTGCCACATCCATTACCCTGGTCTGACGTTCTTGCAGTGGGAAGGTCTCTGTTCTCGTAACCAGACCTACCCAGGATGTGGTGGGCTATATTTCGACAGGGTAGAGAGACAGTGAACTCTGCGCCAGTGAACTCTGCACACACGGGTAGGGTGGGGCTTTATACTTTGGAGCAGGAGGACTCGCATAGAGAAGCTGGCTGTGATTCCTAGTCAGACAGGCGTAGGGCCTGCTGTTCAGAAAAAGGTATAACACTGATCACAATACAATATAAAGGAGCGTAGTCAATATAATGGCAGCAATGGAGATCAATGCTGCTAGTAGCACCCATGATCATTTTCTCTAATTGTTCTGAAAGTCTTGAGTCATTGTTCCAATCGTTGGTACGTGTGGCTAGTGTGACTAGTTGGAAGACTGTCTTATCTTCTGCTGTACTTTTACTCTTTTCAAAAAGTCTGCTGAGGAATAATGTAGAGCCTCAGAGATGATACCTGTAAACAGAAAAAGTACCCGTTGGTGCCTGACTTCAAGTAATTTGAGAGGTTACAAGCACTTCTATTACATAGGCACTTTCAATATGAAGAAAACAAAGTGATGAAGTAGGTAAAGATGTCTCGTTGTCACAACTTGTAGACTGAGGGGTTGGGGCATTGATGTTCCCAGACGTTCTTTAGGAGATGTATCCTTGGGGCCCCCTTACACACTCTTCCTTTCTCTGCTGTGTAGCAAGTGCAACCCTTCAGGATGAGCTTGGGATACCATTCCCACTTGGTAGTTTCCGTGGAACACATGTAGTTTCTGTGTGGCTCCTTTCCCCTTGCACAACCCCTTAATCACATGTGAGATGAACGCCGGTCCATTGTCAGAACTCAAAATTATAGGTACTCAAAAGCGCGGTATGAACTCTTTCAGGAGGCATTTGGCAACAGTTTATGCATTGCTGTTCTTGGATTGGTATGCCTAAGTCCATTTGCTGAACATGCACACAATAACCAACTTGTACTTGTAGTTTGAGTAGGGGGATGTTAATGAAGTCCATTTAATGTGGGGAAATGAAGTGGCCTGGGGCAGTGGAAATACAGCATTAGGAAAACAGTCTGATCTTCCCATCACGTCCTACAAGTGATGAACCATGAAAAAGACGGGCTATTATCATTGGTAAACATATCTTTCCATTTGGGCCTATCTGTATTCCCTCTTCTGTTTGCCTTCATCCTCCCCTTTCCTAGTCCTCATTTTCTTCCACCCCTTTCAATAATATACTTAGGATCATAGTACATATCATCAACCTTTATCTTTATATCATGATATCATGTGGAGTAGAAGCAATTTGAACCATTGTGTACTCATAATCAGTTAATGCTATTCCTTTTTTACATCTGCATCAATAAAATCTTTACCAATTGATAAATAGTCCCTGGAGGAGGTGTGTGCAGCACATTCTACAATTGAAACTTTGGTAGCAACAGGCCTTGCGATAGTTGAGCTATTAATGGTGCATGCTGCATTTGTTGGCCAGCTGAGGTAAGGAGGGAACTCCAAATGAAGTAAAGAACCTAAAAATTATATTGGCATCCCTATAAAATTATATTGGCAATCCATTATCTCAAAAGGCAAAAGAAGAATTAAACGTTGTACTATAGCTTGTCCCAACAACAAACATAATTGAAAATCTCTGTCACAGCAACACCTTTGGGAATCCAAATACTCATAGTTGTTAAAATGTTTCAATCCTTCATACCTTGAAATCCATTTGCAAACAGCCTTAAAGACTGCACCTGTATACTAAAAGACATATTTAAATCTGTAAACGCTGTATCCTTAGAACATTATAATACGAAGCACTGTTATTCAATGCACACTATCCTTCTGTATTGGCATATACGCATTACTAATGATCAATACATAAACATAATATAAACACAGCAGTACTACTTTTCCTATTACTCCTATCCTTTGTAGTCCCTGGCGAATGCACTGCAATAGAATGCATTTTAGCACATGCCACCATACAATGTAATTGGTTACAACAATATTCTCTCCAACTCTGAAGAACCTAGGAATGAAAAACATTAATATACATTTACATTATTTCTTTTAGATACACATATAAAAGAGCACATCTCCTTGCGCCATTCAAATAGTCAAAACCCTTCAAGAACGCAATATACCTAGTGCTATTCTATATATACAACTGCTTGTGAAGATGGCGGTGTTCCTGTTGCTGCTGATCACCGTCTTCTTCCTCTTTGGACAGTCAATAGAAACACGATGCCTTCCTCTCGGCAATGCAGACAGATGTTGATGAATAGACTAATACTTTAACATTACTTTTTTTTTTAAATCTGTGTTCCAGGACTGATAGGTCGGAGCTCAGGAATGATGGGGCCCTTCTCCTTCCGCCTGAATACCTGAGTAGAAAGAAACTTCGCAGCGCGTGTTAACTTATACAATTATATGTCTTCTTTCATAATTTCAATGTCACTGTTAGGTCTAGTTGATGTGACTTATACATATATTAATTGTTTAGTGAGAAGTATATGGGGCGTTAGGTGGTTGTCAGAACATTGTAATATTTGTGAGTGAAAACAGGGCAATTCATAGGCGATAACTATATTTCTTTCTCTTAATTATTTATTTATTTCCCTCAATTGTGGCGCTTATTTAGCCTATTTTATTTTTAAGCAGTACGTTCAGGCATTGCTGAAAGTTGTTGCTGCTTTAATATCATAATGGACACATGGTCCAGCTGTGATCCAAACGTGTTGGAAAATGTAGTAGGCCTGAGCCTGTGGCATGAAAAATCTTTCCTGTTGAAGTCTGCCTATTCTAAGGGATCTAATTGTACTCCTCTGTTATATTTTATTCTTATTTATATTTTATTTCTAACCAGACAAGAGGTGATGAAAACAATAACATTGAGCTTATCTATGCAAACATCCCGAAGACAGGATATCCAGTACACTTCTTGGGGACGCAGGGAAGAACCTAATAATAATAATGTTGCAAAACCTCTAATCATCAATTCACTCCGAAAGTAAAAGCGAAAGAAGAACCAAAACATTGTACTCTAATTGTTCCCAAGAGATAGAAACATTTAAGGGAGACAAAAACTCATAGTGGTCGAAATGTAAAATATATGCACCCACCACTAAAGTCTGCTACTGTACTTTTAAAAGGCCTCTTTAAATCTATACCTATTAGTCTGACAAATACTGATCATTGCTTACTCAGTGCATACTGTCCTTTAACATTGAAATCTACTTTATATCTGCACGTATTATTTATTCTTTTGTATTTTCTAACACTGGGGCATGTGTGCATGAAGTTGGTGTAGTGGCTACCTGTGGTAATCTATTCCTACGGATCTCTGGTCGTTGTCTCACATTTTGAAGGCTGCACACAGCTGTGCATATCCCACAACTTATTCCTTCCCTCCTTCCACACTGCTGCACTTATAGTGGCCATGTGCTATGAAGGCCTCTAATGTGTCACTAATTAGAACAACAGTGTATTTAATTAAGAGATGTCCCTATCTCTTTCGTTGGACATGTTCCTGTCCTGCCATATTTTGCCACTTTTCGTGATCATAGTCTGCAAAATGTGTCACTGATAGACATGCGTACATCCATACACATATCCATGTACGCTTAGCTCACTTTATCTTAAACAGTACAGTTGTCACAAGGGAGCGAAGCATGCATGTATATATATATATAGATACATGCATACCCAGCCACTAAACTGCATAACGTGAAACCTAAAACACTGTATTTAATCACGGCTGCCCCCTTTTACCAAATCGTGTGATCCCAGGCAATTTATTTCTCTTGTTCACTTACACAGCTCAACGTGTTCTTCTAACCGTATACACAGATATATTTCTACATTTATATATTTTTTTCTTCTCAATCTCATGTTCGTTACTAACCACAGGAAGTCTCTTTCCTGCCTGGCTCAACGCCCAGAATCTGTGGTTGGCCAGGAGTGCTACTTCTGAAGGCAGCCCAAGAAAAAATCTATTAACCCTTTGACACCACGTAATGTCCAAAAACATGTGTTGACTTATTTTAAAATAATATGGCGTTTCTGTTAAGCGCACGTTCACTCAGAATGGTATTGTGGCGCAAAATAGCAAATCTTTATTGTTCCCCCAACTTAATGGTATTCATTTTATCCACCTTAGAAAGATGAAAGGCTGCGGCAAGATGGCGATCTGACGCGGATCGTAGTGCTCACGCATCAGGTTCCTGACCAGTAATGCCGAGAGAACCCTGCCAGCCTAACCATGAATGAAAGCTGAGGATCGGTAACCGCATATTTGCACTATGGCCCTGCTAGAAGCGATATTCTTTTCATGGTGATTAGCGGTTGGAAAAAGATCATTATTGGACTGCCTAAATAATTACAATACCAGCGCAACGGGTATTAGTAACCGCGTATGGAATCTCACGCATGGATATCACCCCCTCAAAGCCATACGCAGCCTGGATTTGCTATTCTTACATTGGTTGGACAGTCCTAAATCGTATTCTTTTCAATTCACTTACCCCCATAAACAGACCGGACTGCTGTGCTTGTGCTTGCCAAGTCGAGACGAAACAGTATCGGGACGTGGGGATGCAAGCCGCGCTTACGGCGGAAATGGCTCCTAAAGTTGCCACGCCATCTACTACCTCGTCGGCAGCCGCCCGTGCAAGGGCAGCAAGGCAGGCCCAGCGGGAAGCAGCGGAGCGCCGGGGGTCAGACAAAGCGACAGCACAGGAGAAAGCTGACGCACGGACTCTGAGAGCTGAGGCGGCGGCCATGGTCGATTCTTCCAAGCCGGGAGCCGTGACCCGGAAGAAAGACACGCGAAGGGAGGTTGCCGGACCCTCAGTGGTGGATCTGATGCGGAAGGGCTCCTGTATGCTTCCAGGCCAGGAGAAGCAGCGACAGGTCTCGCATTCCGAAGGCAAGAGCGGCCCCGCTCCAGATCTCTCAAGTGGCCCATCCTCCCTAACAACAAGAATGGGCAGCAAAACTACTGTAACGGAAGGTCTTCAGCTTGGGAAAAGTGACTCAGGCAACCTATTTCCATCTCAGCAACAGGTACAGTCACATCCAAACCCCGAGGTGAGCACATTACTTGGCACTCAGTCTGATACAGTGGTCCCCCTTGATAATGAATCATCTTTTACAGCGGAGGGTGACCCGGTGTCAAGCAAGACTGCCGAGACAGATACAAGCATAAAGTGCGGGTCGCTCAGTAAGCAAGTGCAGCAGCAGCATTGTCTCAGCTCGAGAGTGCAAAACCAGCCAGGGCTGACAGCCATTACGAATACCAACCCAAATTTGGCTGAAAGTAAGGTCTAGGAAATGCCCAAAAATAAGGGAGCTATATCAGCTCTGGATCATTTTGGCGGTGGCAGTGTAATCCAAAATGATCCCAAGAAAGAAGCTAGCGACTTCTTCTATTTTTCTGATGATGCAGAATTGGGGGCAGCGTGGGGTGATACATCGGCTTCATATCTGTCCGATGAATCTGCAACAGATGCGGGGGCAGAGCCAACTACTGTCAAACTAAAGCAAAAGGTCCTCAACAAGCGGGGTAATAAATCACATGGAACGGCTCTACACTGGGACCACACTCATACCGAGCAGTTAACTCCAATAAATCCAATAAATTAAATTGCCCCAAACAACCCGGCGGCTGCGTCTATAGATACTGTCTTACAGGTGATAGCCTCACACCACGAAGAGACTTCACAGGATGGGCGCAGGGCACAAGCAGCACTTCGCAAGGTGTGGTGAGGTAGCTGGTCAAAACATGTAGCTCTTTTGGAGATCGATTGACCGAAATAGAGTCCAGAATCCTGGCTAATGAAACTGAAGTTGTCGCAATCCAAGAGCGGGTGGAGTCAAATGAGCTACAGATAGGGGACATTAGATGGAAATTGGAGGACTTTGAAAATCGTCAGCGCAGAAACAACTTGCGCATATTAGGAATACCCGAGAAATCGGAGGGGGAGGACATCCGCTCATTTATGGTTAACATCCTCCGAGACTCTCTGCCGGAGCTCTCAAATTGGAACTGGGACATCGAAATCCAACGAGCACACCGTATGCCTCTTACTCAGAAAAACCCCGATAAACCTGGAGCATACCCGAGGGCTGTTCTAGTCTACTTTGGCAATTTTTTGCTCAGACAGGCAGTGTTTGAGAAGGCAAGGCCTGACGCTAAACGTACTTCCAAGGATATTACATACTTTTCACGTCCTGATTTTTGCCACACAACAGTTGAACGAAGATGGAGGCTGCGCCAGCTTATAAAACCCTTTCAAGATAAGAAGGCAATAGTGTACCTCAATAACCCAGCGCGGCTGAAAGTTATTTATGGGAGACAGGTGACATTTTTTGTCTCGGAGATAGCAGCGCAAGAATATCTGGACAGCTTAAAATAATTGTACAGAAGGCAGGGCACGACTGAGTTTGTTTGAGCAATCTAAGTAACTTGAAGTATGTTAACATAATGTGGGGGGGGTCGGTGGTCCGTGAAACATTGTCCAAGAATAGTGCAATGTGTGGGTCAACATTTTGTAGGCTATTTGTAGGAATTTTGTATGACAGTTAAAAATACAACTACTAAGGGAAAAAAAAGATGGGGGAAGGGGGGGGGGGGGGAAAAAACCAAAAAAAAGAAACGGTTCTTTATTCTTTATCCGGCTTACCGGTTGGGGACCTGACAGCGTGATGCACCTTCATCACGAATAGACTCTAATGGAGTCTTGCTGCCTTATTTTGGGACCAGGGGGGTAAAGACGGGGGGTGGGTGGGAAAGGGAGCAAAATTAATAAAATGCAGACAACTCCATTTAAAAGAATCCAAACTATCATGACAAATCACAAAACATCTTGGTATTATAGGGCAAATTCAGATTTAAGTATTAGTAAAGGATCAAAATACTTAGTATTATGGGGAGGATAAGTATATGTAGCTGGAACATTGCAGGGCTACATGACAGAGGTAAGCGAGGGCGGCTGTCTGAGATAATAATGCGAAATTCCCTAGATATTGTATGTCTGCTAGAAACGCATCTACCATGGGCAATGCGAAGCTTACTAAAAATCCAGGGGTATAACGTCTTGGCTACCACAACTCAAACGACAAATATTCGGGGGTGGCGATTTTAGGCAAGAGCTACTTAGGAATGCCCATACGCCAAGCAATGGATCAGTATGGTAGATGGGTAATCGTGGAGCTTGTCGTAGGGCTAACCACTTGCTCTGTATATGGGTCAAACCTAGATGATCCATCTATGTTTGAAAGCTTAGAAGTGGAGCTGGCAGGCTGGCCTGGCCCACTAATCTTGGCCGGCGACTTCAATATCACACTAGATTTTGTTTATGATACTCAAGGCAGGCATAGTTATTATGGTCGAAAACCTAGGGTATTTAAAGCTGTTGACTCACTTCTTATGAGCCATAATTTAGCCGATATCTGGTCCCTCAAACACCAAGGGGACCCGGGGTATACATTTTTTTCAAATCCACACAATAAGTACAGCAGAATCGACTATATATTTACCACCAGAAGTATCTCCGATTCAGCAACGATCGTAGAATATCCTAAGTTAATCTCTGATCACAATGCCCTAGTTCTCACCATTAATTTAACAAGTACTGCTAGGAAACCCTTAGTTTGGACTTTTGATAGGAAACTATTGGTTAGTAGTGAGTATGTTGATTTTATCAGGAATTGGGCTCAGTGCTATTTTGACATCAACCGCTATAGCGCCCCTAGAAATATAGTTTGGGATTGTTTTAAGGCTGCGCTCAGAGGGGAAACCCTTCGCTATGTAGCTAGGATGAAGAAACAGCAGACCGCTGAGTTCACTAAGAAATTGGGGGAATTAGCTAGTTTAGAAACCGCGCATACCTTATCGCTAGCACAAAAAAACAGAAGGCTCAGATCTGCTTCGGCAGATTGTGATCTTAAAAAATGACTTAAATAAGGAAACAACAAAGAAGTCCGCGGAAACTTTCAGAAACACAGCAAAGAAACCTCTATGAGAACGGAGAAAAAGTTGGTAGACAATTAGCTTTACGAACAAGACAAAGGGCATCTCAAAATACAATCTCCTTAATTAAATCAAACGGTCAAACTATACGCAAACAAAAGATATAGTTGATATTTTCCAACACTACTATCAGAGCCTCTATCAAAATGACATTCCCTATAATAAAGAGGAAATAAACAAATTTTTGAGTAACTTTGTAACTTGCTCAGATAGTAGGTTAGATAATGCCATTAAGAATAATTTGGAGAAAGAAATATCATTAACTGAGATCGAACTCGCCCTCGCAGAATTAGCTTCGGGGAAAGCAGCGGGCCCCGATAAACTGCCGCTGGAGATATACCGAGTCCTAGGTAAAATAATATTACCACTTCTATTAGATCTATTTCTTGGAATTCAGTGGAATGGAAACACGCCTGCATCTTGGCAGGATACCAACATTATCATCTTTGCCAAGAAAGGTAAACCTACAGATTCTCCATCTTCTTACCGCCCAATCTCACTGATTAACACAAACTCGAAACTATACTCAAAAATACTTGCCAATCGGCTTAGGGGGGTCATTGCGCATCTGGTCACGCCATGGCAACACGGTTTCATCCCAGGGAAGGGCACTACTGATCACATTCGTAGAGTAATAACACTATTTGACATCACTGCAAAAACTGGTGGCCAGATGTCAATGATTCTCCTAGATGCCGAAAAGGCATTTGACAGAGTGTCATGGGAATTTATGTGGGCTATTCTAGAGCAATATAACTTTGGGCCTAGTTTTATCAAATCAATTAAGGCTATGTATATCGATCCAAGGGCTAAGCTTCAGGTTATGGGGTGTGAATCTAATACCATTAAAATCTCAAGAGGAACAAGGCAGGGCTGCCCGTGCTCCCCGATATTATTTGCCCTGTATATTAATCCTCCGATACTTAAAATCTTAGAAAACAATAGGATTACACCAGTGGTGACAGGACTGTACGAAACCAAAGTTTTAGCCTACGCAGATGACGTTGCTGTTGTTACACCTGACCCCGAGACAGCCATAACTGAGATAGAGGTAATTACAACCATCATATTATGAACAGAAAATACACAGTTTGTGGATGTTAGACGGACCGAACTGGCAACATATCTAGGGGTCCACATATCCACTACAGTACAAAATATTATTAAAACTAATTATGAACCCCTGATTGATTCAATTAGTCAATATCTAACAAGAGTGAATAGCTTGCAGCTATCTATTATAGGGAGAGGGAACTTTATCAAAATGACTGTTTTTTCTAAAATATTGTATTTATTTCGTGCTATCCCTTTGCTAGTCGAAGACAAATTTATTATAATTTTGGATTCACAGTTCCCTAAATTTGTTTGGCAAAACGGCAAAATTAGAAGATCGCTTAAATATCTGTCTCTTCCACTTGATAGAGGGGGGCTCGCAATCCCACAGCTACTTCTTTATTTTTGGGCTACTTTCCTGCAACAACTCGCCCCAATGGTTAACCCAGTAGATAACAGGGAATAGCCTGATATTCCGTCCATATACGAACTAGCCCTTGGACACAATACTAGAGGGCTATTTTTAAGACAACTTGAGCCCAATTATTTTAAGAAAGTTAAGTTCAAAACTGTCACTGGGGCATGGAAAGTTTGGCGAAGAATCACAAAATTTATGAATATTCCTAGGCTAAGTCGTTATACTCCACTCTGGCATTCCTGTTTGTTACCGCAAAGCATGAATGATGCTATCTCTGCCAGGTGGGAGAGGCAGGGAATTGTTTCCCTTTATGATTTTCTGGGTATAGATATGAAGGCTAATTTTACTACTCTTCAAAGTCAATTTAATATACCTGCGACGGATTATCTAAAATTTCTTCAAATTAGATCAAGTATAAACTCTCAGTTGCCTAACATAAGCTGGATTAGAAGCTCTCTTATCGAAGCTACCATTAGGCCTTCTTCTAGAATTGGTACAATTTATACGTTCCTCCACGAGAACTCACCTGATGATATAACACAGACCGAACTACTATGGGTAAATAGGCTCGATAATTCAGACATAGACATTGATAAGGTTCTTGCCATGTCATTACAACTATTACTTTCCACTAATCTAAAATCTCAACTGTACAAAACTATTTACAACCTCTATTTCACTCCAGCTAAGTTATTTTTATGGGGGTAGAAGAAGTAACGATCAATGTCCAAGGTGTAATTGTGGACCCGCTACGCTAACTCATATGTTTTACTATTGTAATAAGTTGACACTATTAAAAAAAATGATTTGGGAATTCTGAGAGGAGATCTTTGGGCACAAATTGCCCGAGTCACCCACTATCTGCTTGCTTGGATATGATGGTACGTTAAAGTTGAACCCTAGTGATGAAGCTATTCTTTTTATTGGAACTGCGATATATAGAATTATTCTTGCTGCATTATGGAAAAACTGTGATGCCCCTAGTTTTCAAATGTGGCTAACCAGATTTCTGTCTGTACATAACTATGAGCTAGCAATATATGCAACTAGGGGCCCTAAGTCTAAAAGAAGAGGCGATAAGATTTGGTCCCCTGTCACTGCATGGATCACTGCAGCTGTTTCAAATTAATGCACAAACCCTTGCTAATATGTTTCTTATTTTGCAATAGCTGTTACTGCTTATTTGGATTCTATATGAACTCTTATGTTTGCATTTTGACTTTACAGGTATTAACGTATCATCTGCTTTTGGTATTCCTTTTTTTTCATAATTTGTATCTTCTGCTATTGATGACCCTATTGTTTGTGGTTTCTTTGGAGTTGTCCAAAATAAAAATATATTTAAAAAAAAGAAAGATGAAAGGCTGAGGAGACTTAGCAGCGTGTGACCATGAAGTCAAACCATGGGTGTAGCTAGCGTGCATTCCATTCCATCATTTTATCTCCCTTCTTCTCTCCCTAGTTCTGTGCACAAGAAATTGGGAGAGAAGAGTCTTATCGTGTTAATTCCATTCCTCTGTCTAATGTTCACCATCTGCTCCGGTATTTACATTGCTCTGAGTCTAGTGTCACTAACTAACTTGAACATGAGCCACAATTTCAAAACCTCATGTCGTAAAGCAAACACCAACTGTGTGCGCTCTGTGGCAGTACTTCCTGGATGGGTGCTTGCATTCGGGCTATTGCTTGTGCCTGGAGAGATGGCACTTTTTTACTGCCTGGGCTGCTGCTGAATTTGCACGCAGGTAGGAGTAAATTATTCTGTACTTAGTTGCTTAGTACTGCAGTATTTGGTGTAATCTTCAGTGTGAATCTAGCATCTAGCTGTCCAGGTAGTCCCCTGCATTTTGTTACTTGAAGTATCGATCCCTATAGATATTCATTATGTCTATAATGAAAAAAATATTTTATGAATTATAATTGGTCATCTAAATAGAGAGATATTCATATGCATTTGAAACTGAAAGTATCTTCAATCTGGCAGGAAACTATATTACTTATATTGATGGCATTTTTAGTCTTTTAACATTGTGGGCCATAGAACATTGTATGTACTATGTTAAGCCTATGATCCAAAAATATCAAAGGGAATAGCTCCATTTTACCTGGTATTACATCTTCTATCATTGGGCTCTGGGCAGTAAGGGATGGCAGTCCTTGACCTCACCTTTTTATGTCACTTTTTTCTTTTGTGTGGCTGGTCTATCATTTGATACTGGGCCAAGTCTAAGGCATAATAGCAATCAGAAAATATTCAAGTGAGAGGATCCATTACTAAGGGTCCAAGCACGCCAGAAAGGTGTGGTGTGAAGCGTGAGGTGTGACTGTCAAAGAACTGAATGTACTTCATTCAGGGTATAATGAGTTAAAATAGGGGAGCCTATTTAAAACCGTGCTCAAAAAGACGTAATTAAGAGTCGTGAAGGCAGCTACTTGGAAGCTAGACACAGTATTCACGGGATGCACCGCGCACCAGCTGTGTGGTCTCTTATTGAACCTGTCTCAGTTAAAGTGGGTGTGCTTGACACGTACATAGATGTTCCTGCTGATCACTTCTCACTGCAGTGCGTAAGAGAGAAGTACACCCATATATAAGATTACGCTAAACAGTAGTGAAATCCTTTGGTACCACTGTGAGAGAAAGAGATGAGAAATGGCGTTGTGATGAAGGAAAATAGTTCCCCTTTTGGAAGCAAGCAGTTGAAAAACAGACGCTGTTAATCTCAATGCGATGAGATGCCTCCCATTCCTTGTAGAAATAAACGTTCAAACAATACAGTTTACACCAAATAGGTCATCAAAATTCAAAACAAATGTGAGCTGCCAGACGAAGTCCCTTACACACGTATTTGTGGCACAAAGTGGGAGACGCCAGACGCAACCTCCTGTCTCCATGTACATATTCCAAAATATAAATGTGAGGAACTATTTCAACAATTCGGTGTATGTTGTTGTGCATTACGTGGTCCGTTATCTGAAAGTGACTTGTGCTAATTAAATGTGGTGCTGGGCCACATGGGTCAGACAGGGGCTGGGGGGGGCAAGGGGTAAATATATCATAATAATATTTATTCACAAAAAGGCAACAGCTTTCATATATAAAAAAAGTTACAATTCTAGTCATCATTGGTCTCACTAAATACATAAAAGGTCGGTGCGACAGGCACAGATGCTTAAAAGACAACCAAAATGCATGCTAAAAAAGACGACAATAAAAAGAGATTTGACCATAAGATAATCGCACTTCCATTATACAAAATGCGATCCATATTATGTACACGTCTATTTATATATATAAACCCACAGAACTATTTGCGCATTCTCCTCTGCTGACCTAAATGCGTACAGAAGGATGTCTTAAAATAACATAGCAAAAAATAAACGTCTTTACGTTTCATTTTAACACAGGAAGAGAACAGAAAACCACATTGGAAGGCGTTTTGTTCACAAACCATAATCACACAATACTCATGTTGACTGTCTTTGGAAATAAAAAATATATACTGACAGTCCCTCGCAAAATCCGAGGAATGATAATTGCTTATCATAAATCCTCACGTGCCAGTCACAAGACGTAGAGTGGCACATCTTATCCGGGACTCAGAACCTCTCCTGAGCCCGCAAATAGCTGAGATTTGCATCATGCAAACTCCTTGCCTTCCTGCACAGGCGTCCTGTCCCTTTTGGACAGGGTAAAATGTGTGAAAACTCTATCTCTGTTGCACAAAATATATCTATATAATGATCAAAAACCCATAATGTAAGCTCGAAAAAAACAATGCTTAAGCTAGCGAAAATCTAATAATATTTACGCTTGTACATCCTGGTGAAACCACTTTCTTCTCTTCTTATACAAGAGGAAACTGTAACACTAGAGGAAACCGTGAACCTGTTAGCTATGCAGGTGCGCATTTCGTCTTCTTTCTCATGACTATTGAATGAGAATAATCTTCCCTTCCCTGTCAATCCTTACCAGTGGACAGAGGTATACCTTATATCTATTTCGAACAAACCCACAATTGAACACTGAAAGATGCCAGATGCAATCTTCCCTTCCCTGTCAGTCCTTGTAACTAGACAGAGCCCCCTCCCTGCTTTCAGAGAGGCACGATAACCAATAATGATAAAACAAAATAATCACTGGAAGATGCCAGACGCAATCTCCCCTTCCCCGTCAATCCTAGACGGAGGCCCTCTCTTGCTCTCAGAGAGGCACAGTAACAACGTATGTCTATTTATAATAAGAAAAACACATAATTCAAACAAATTCCTAACATCACCTTTTGGCTCAGAGTCCACTACGCACACGTTTCCTCAGGCTGAGAATGTTCTTTTAATAAGCGAGACCAGTTAGACAGGAAAACTGAAACAACGAACACAGATGTCCCACGGGCGCCCTTTGTCGCTGCTCCCAGAAGACACAGCACATCAGGCAGCCAAAATAACTTACCCGAGTGCTGTTCTCTGTGGTTCAGTCAGGAAAGAGGCACGAAGGTTAGTCTGCGTTCACGGTCCCAGTGGTCTCCTGTCAGCCGGCACTGCTCATCACGTCGGGGTCACCAAATATGTTACAGGGAGCGTTTTAGGGGCAAGGGGGCACCTTCACCAAATGTTCAAGGGAGTGATTTAGGGGCAGAGGGGCACCTTAACTTGAGGCGCGGTGCACAGGGACGCTCATACTAAAAACGATTGAAAACAAATGTGTGAGCCATGGAAACCAAGCCAAAAGGTTTAACAGATTTATTTAGAAGGCGCAGCTTCAAGAAAAAGGCATTTAAAATATAAAATATAGTGACCTCGCATTCACAGAGAGTCACACGAGTCAGAAGGCACTTTCACATGGAAGCATTGAAATCGTTAAGAGAGAGACACTTCAGAAAATGCAATATATAGGGTGTGCTAAATACAAACCTCAAAGGCACATCTATAAATGCAATATGAAAAACATGATTTAAATCAAGAAAAATGTTCTCAGAATGCACAACACATTTGATCTAAAATGCTTAGAATATTCACGTTTAAACCTAAAGGAAAGCAGCCTCGCAATTATAATATAATTATTACATTCTCAACAATCTAGAGACGAAATAGCATACATAGCATATACTGCAAATATATTGGCAAGTTAAATAGTATCTTAAAAATAAAAAACAAGAGCTCTTGGGGAGCACCCACACCCACCTGCCATCTACCAACAACGGGTGGGGTAGTCCAAGAAGAACCCCGTGGGCTTCCTTTTTATACTCTTTAATGCAGTAAGAAGTGCCTACAGCAACGTCATCTCATGCCAGTCCTACCTACGTCAATTAAACCACGGTTCGCAGATTTATCAAAAGTGTTGTGTCTTTCCTACTAAATGCGGAACACAGACTAGGTGAAAGGTTATATTCTCAGGCGAAGCGCTCGTTGTAAATTTCATAGCGCAAGCAGAAAATATGTAATGTAAGCAATAAAATATATAGCAATGTCTTGGTTGCCACATCCATCACCCTGGTCTGACGTTCTTGCAGTGGGAACTTCTCTGTTCTTGTAACCAGACCTACCCAGGAAGTGGTGGGCTATAATTCGACAGGGTAGAGAGACAGTGAACTCTGTGCCAGTGAACTCTGCACACACGGGTAGGGTGGGGGCTCTATAGTTTGGAGCAGGAGGCCTCGCAGAGAGAAGCTGGCTGTGATTTCTAGTCAGACAGGCGTAGTGCCTGCTGTTCAGAAAAATGGGTGCAGAACTCTGCTCAATTTAACAAAAGGCCTACAGATCAGGCTGGCAGGGCCTACGTAGGGGTTCATACTGGCTGAGTGACAAGGATGGCCCAGGGCATTTGCTATACAGTAAAACCGGACCCTCTGGTCAATTTAACACGGCCAACAAATTAGGCTGCTAGGGCAAGGATAAGGGTCTCATACCTCAGGTGTGGGCAGAACGGGCCTGTACTATATGATAAAAATAGACCCTGCCTCAAGGGACTATAAACGTAATCAGTTTAAGAGGAACCCCACGACTGGCACAATGACTGCATCCTTCCTAGAGATTAAAGAGCAATACAGGCTAGAACCTGCTCATGATGCTATTCAGTCTCCCCTTGCTAAAAAGCTGTATCTACAATTCTGACACAGAGCATTGCCGCTTCGCGCCTTTATAAATAACTGGGGTGGGCATTTTGTCCCAGGGTTGTCCGGCTTGCAATCATATTTCAAAGACAGACCAACATGTATTATTCTCTTGTCCGGCATACAAGAAGGCTAGATGCCGATGGCTAGTACAGCTATTTTAAAACCTTGGAATAAATCACTGTGCGGGGGCCTATAGGATATTAAAGTATGACACCAGTACGCCGATTGTGTATTCTGTCTCCTGATATCTATTCTCCATGTGGTGTGCACGTAGAGTTATTTTAAAATCAGGCTCTGCCTGATTTGATCACTTCACCTCCTTTCTGTGATTATATATTGGTACCAACTTTACCCCTTTTTAAATTTTAAATGCTACAAACGTGTATTTTAATGTATTTATTACATCTTATAACTTCTATTTGGAATTCTTTGATACTGTATTGCACATGCATTTTATCTTTGGAAATTTATATGTATAAATTGTGCGTTTTTTTTTACCTGTGCTTTTTTGGTCTTACTGGCCGAAATAAGGAATTCTTGATGATGATAATAAGCTTTTCTAAGGACGTGGACCAAACCTTGGGGTCTTGTAAACTGATGCAGAAATGCTGTTGGGACCAGGAGCTCAATCTGTTCTGCTTTTATGAATCAGATTTGCGATTCTCGTGGTCATGAAAGTTGAAGCATATTGAAGGCTTTGTTATACTATTTCCTCGGATATTCTATGCTCAGGTTTTTGCTTGCTATGACTGATTTGTCGATTGGGACGTTTTGTTGAAGCGCTATACAAAGAGCTGATGTGTATAATCTAGTCTTCAGGAGTAATGCTGTTCCCATTTACATTGACTGTTTCCTATGATATTGATTCAAAACTTCTTTAGGTTTTTATTTTAACAAGCCAAGAAAGGTTCAGTCTGAAGTGTCTCCTTTGTACTTTTGTTTTGCTTGCCAGATTTGTTTGTATACAGACTGCGTAAAGAGTTTGTTTGCAAGCAAAGAAGGATTTGACCCTCATTTGAGTGATCTTATCTTTTTGTTAAGAGTTTTTATCTGGATCCTGAGATCTTTTGAGTGAACCAAGGATGAGTAAGTGTAGGATTGGGAGATCTTGTTGCTGAGATTGTACATGAACTTCTGTCCAGAGTGGAAAGTAGCCTTTCCACAAAAAAATCTCTATCGTTGATTGTATGAATCAAAGGGCTGCTCTGGTTAGGTAACATTGCATTCCAGGTGGTATGTTTTGTGGCAATTTCCAAGCTCCATTTAACCCGTATCCAGCTGTTGTGCACTGTCTAATCTGATGGATATTAGATTGGTATGTGCTTTGGTACAATTTTTTATAAACAGTTTCTGAGGCATAAGGTCACTTTCACAACGTGAAATGATGGAAAATGAATAATTAGCATTAAACAGCGAGATTGACCAGAATCTGTAGTCTAAAATAGCAGATCTTTTCTGGAAGAAATGTGTGGGATGGGACAGTTGGTCTTCCAAAAACACCCATTTAGGGCTTGCAGTGACATACCCTCTAAGGCAGCTAACAAAGTCAGCCAGTAGAATATGTTCTTTGTGGCAATGTTGCCTGCGGTGGAATCAGCCACCATGAGTCTGCTGTTTTTTCTGCTGCGCTACGAAAAGTGTAATGGAGCATATTTTAATTGTTATCTCCAGTCAGAAGAAGGTGAGCATTAACATGTTTGTACCTAATGTCCGAGATTAACTGCTCTAGCTCCTTTACCTTTTGATTTTTCCCTTAAGATGCTGGACAAATATACACCTTTAGCAAAAATAGTTTAATCTTCATTAAATTGTGGCACCAGTTTTTGTTCTCAACACATAAAAAGTCTTTATGACCAGAGGGGTACTCAGTGACAGCAAAATCCCAATGGGTTGTTATAAAGATGGAAAACCCTCCCATTGCATGGCCTTTTATATGCAATCTAGTTGCAGGAGAAAAGAACTCATAATCTTCAAGTCAAGTTTCTGTGTCTCGCCAGGATTGTTGGATACATATGACATCATGTGATGTTAGGAAAGTCATTACATCTGTATCCGTTAGAAGATTTTCTAGCACTGCCACGTTTCAAGAAATTAGAGACATGGTTACAACCTTGTTCTCAAAGTTTGACTTTACACTAGAGTGATCTTTAGATGCAAGTCAGTTTGATTGAGGTCTGGCTAAGGTGGTGGCAAGCAATCCCCAATCCTCTTGTTTTTTTTTTTACAGATGGAATAGTGACCTTACAGCATTTACCTGCCTGATATGAGTGAAAATTGGTAACGATTGAAGTTTAGTAGGAGCTATTGATTCAAGATTTCCAATTGCATTTTTTTTTAAAGGGACGGTGATCTTTGACATTTGTCAATGCCTAAGGGCCTGTGAGTTTTATCCTGGTTATGTGGTACCTGGCTGAAAGCTGGATTGTGTTCCTTCTTCAAAAATGCTATTGGATACTGGGGTGTTTGGATATGCGCTTGGCTGGTAGGTTTGGAATGCGGGGTGGGAACTTGCCATGTGAGAGGTTCTAATGGCAGTTGCTGCTGGGATGTCAGAGTTGGAAGATGAAAAAAGTTGAGCTACCAGTGTATTGTGGGCCTCCTTGTAACTTCCTGTCAGTAACGATGATTTCCAGCTCTGGTGTCCTTTCCGTCGCTGCATCCATCTCACACTGTGCAGCCAGCCTTTGTGTCATTGCCTTCTTCCTGAGCCCTGTGCTGCCTTCCTGAGCCTGGGCTTCCAGCATTATCTTGCCGGTTCCCTCACAGTCATGGGGCTGTTTCCTCTGTATTTGTCACCCATAGGTCGGGTGAGTGAAGCGCAGGGCGGCTAGAGAAGACTGTGACTCACCAAGCGTTGCAACACAAACATGCACCATTACTGCAGCTGTGTGAGCCCCACCTCCTCCTGAAACTAACGTTTTTCTGGTGGCCATTTTAGGTACTTGGGAATCTTCCTAATGTGTGCCCTATTTTCTATAGAAATACAAGCTTTACGCGTGCAATATGGCAGCCATCTTGGATTAAAAGAGCTATTCTGAATTTCTATGAGCTATATGTGAGGAAGCCTGCCTTAATCTCGATTACAGGCACATCTGCATTTTCTGTTTAATTTGAAGACATACACTGTTATACAAGGGCCTACACAACATCGGTGAGAGCCACATTTTAATGTACAGGTGACACAATTGATGCAAGGGCTGCATTAACAACCGATGACAGGCACATCTTATTGTACAGTTAATACTACATAGTGAACTCCTCTTTTGCATTAATTTGGAGTTTGGTTAGAACTTATGTAGCAATTTACGCATGGAGTGACAGGAACTCACCTTACCTCATGGACAGAGTATTAGAAGACCACCTCTCCTTCAAGTACCAGGTACTACTCCTCTAAACTGGCAACAGTGGAAGGAGGGCTTCGAAGTGTATGTAGAAGCGATAGATGGTGATACCTTCACATCGAAAAAGAAAAAGGCTCTTCTGATATATACAAGTTGAGTTCTGGGGGAAGGTGCATACTAAAAACTTTGCCTTTGGAAGTAGTTAATGTCGGCACGGGAACTGGAGAAGATGGAGATTCTACTATGGTGGTTGATGAATATGAGTCTATCACCAAGACATTGGATAAAAGGTTTAATCCCAGGAAAAAAATTGTATTAGAGAGCCATAAGTTTCTTCAATGTTTTTAAATTCTGGTAGAGTCTTTTGATGATTTTGTAGCTGTCCTTAGAACTCTTGCTGCGACATGCAGCTATAGAGACTTCAGAGACGAGATCATCTGATTGAATGAACTAGCAACCTAAAAGTTCAAGAAAAGCTTTTGTCTACAGAGGACCCTGATTTAGAGTCACTTTGGCCAGAAGCATTGAGCACTCACAAATGTGCATAAAATAGATAAATGAGAATGTTAAAGCTAGTGAAATAAAAACTGCTCACTTGAAACTATAATAGGCAACACATAAAGGAAGCTAGTGCCAGTACTTTGTGTAGTTCTGACGCCCTACTTTCCAAACCATCTAAGGGTGACAAACAGGAGATGTCTTGTTACCACTGTGGCAGTAAGTTTCACCTTGGTAATGCCAAATTGTGCTCTGTGGTGAACCGAACCTTTTTAAAATGTGGCATGTAAGGGCACTTTGACGTGTGCAGGGCTGGCTCTAGTCAGAAGACTATTACTTCACAGACTGTCAAAGCAATTGAAGGAGATTTTATTGACTCTGATGAAGACATTAATGTAGTACTTATATTATCTTCCTCAAACCAGGAAGAAAGTAGTGTGATAGAAATATCATCCATAGTTGGGTTGCGAAAAAGGAAACCCCCATCATGTGTGATCACTGTGTATAAGAGGGATATTACATTCACTGCAGATTCTGGTTCTCCATTCACGCTGATGAATATGAAGGATTTTTGCGAGTTGAAGGATGTACAACTGCAGCAATCTCGTATTAAGATTTTCGCATATGGGTGCAAGAGAGAAGATGTGGAAAAATGTGATGATGTCAATTTGGAATTTGAGAGGGCATCTGCTGTGGGACCTGTGTATATAGCCAAAGATGGTGCAAATTTGTTGGGTTGGGATAAACAAGGGGAACTTGGAATTGTTTTGGACCCATATCATCCAGATATGGTAATATCTAGACAAGAAGTGAGTGACATTTGTGTTGCACAACACGTGGGAAACCTCTCCAATTCAAGCCTGGTTTCTCATTTACGGGCTGACGATTGAGTCAAAGAATATCCTGAGGTTTTTAGCTAGAAATTTGTTACGCTCAAGGGTTTCAAGCATCATATACTACTTAAGGACTATGCACGAGTGGTCACCCTCAAGTATGCAAGGTTCCACTAGGTTTACGTGACAAACTGAAACTTGAATTGAATAAATTGTGTACCATTGGGTGATCTAGCCCATTTAGGGATCTGAATGGTTGGCACCCATAGTCCTAGCATGTAAAGCTGACAAGTCTATAAGGCTTTGTGTAGATTTCAGGGATCTAAATTCTGATATTTGGGTGGCTCGCCAAACTCTACCTAACATCAACGAAATGTTGGCGACTTTGTGTGGTGCTCAATTGTTTATGTCTCTAGATATATGCTCAGCCTCTCACCAGGTTGAACTGGTTCAACTGAGTAGAAATTCCAGGCACCTCACTTTGTTCATCACGCCTGAAGGGGCATATTGTTATGTCCGTATGCCATTTGGTCTAGGATTGGCATCTGCCGTGTTACAACGTGTAACGAATAATTCATTCAAAAACAATAAAGAGGTCATGTTTTTCCAAGATGGCATCTTGATTTTTGGTGAAACGGATAAGAGAGTGAGGTGTGTATTGGATATCATTAAGGCTATTGGGCTAACGTTAAAGAAAGAAAAACACACATTTTCCCACGAAGGTGTGGATTATTTGGGTCACCGTGTAGCAAGCAGAGGAGCTGAGACCAAACTGAAGATTCTAGAGCCATCCAAGATGTGCCTAAACCCAAAGACAAGGAGAAACTTCGCTCATTTATTGGTTTAGTAGAATTCTATACCAACATTGTTTGCAACATTTCGGATAAAACAATGTGTTAACACAAACACCTTCAAAAATGTACAGTATGTATGTGACAAAGAATGTGAGACAAACTTTGGGATGATTCTGAGGGACATTGTAAGTGCGTGCCCGCTTAAACCTCTTGACATCAATAATGTGTGTATTATCTTCACCGATGCAAGTAACGTTGGATTCGCTGCAGTGCTGATGCAAAAAAGGGACGATGGGTATGAAGAAACCATTGCTTTCGCTTCCAGGACTCTGAGGGGAGCTGAATTCACTTATTCAATGATAGAGAAAGAAGCTTTGGCTTTATAGTAGGGTGTCAACACTTCAAAAAGGTTTTGTGGCGTAATGGATTCATTCTAAGGACGGATCACAAACCATTGGTGGATCTGTTTACCACTAAAGGCAGTGGAAAGAGCTACCGTACATATTGCTAAATGGCAATACAGATTACAAGAATTCCTGTACAAATTGGAATATGTGGCAGGTGCCAATAATTTTGTGTATGATTGTCTGTCTAGATTGTCACTGGAGGGAAATGGTGAACAATATTAAATGTCAGATGAACTTGAGATTGTGTGTGTTGTGACTTTAGTTGATGACAATATGAAAGGAGCTTTATCTGAGTAAGAGTGGTTGGAGGCTGTGGCGAATGACAAAGAACTTCAGGATGTGGCAAATATTAACAAAGATACCCCAGAAGTGTTGGCTTCCTACAGGAGAATGGGGGAGGAATTATCCACTCTTGAGAGCATTATGCACAGTGATGGGCAGTTGATCGTTCCAGGTGTCCTACTTGGAAAGGTCCTGAATTTGTCCCATGAAGGTTATCTGGGTATTCGCGCCATGAAGTGTAGAGTGAGAGAGGAATTTTGGTGGCCTGGGGTGGACAAATCTATTGAGCATTATGTCTGTGAGTGTTGCATATGTGTTCTTAGTAATAAGTCGGAAATGACATGCTCTTCCCTTATCAACTCTGTCATAGTGAAAAACACTATGGACAATATTACAACATATAGAGACCATAGAAACTATAATCTACATTCGATCCAAATCCCACTCATTCAGTTGCGCACCATACATACACGGGAAGTATGACCGTATATCCCAGAATGATAATCTAGACCCCTACATTTGTAAAAAAGTACAAATCTATTTATTGATTAAAAAACTAATGAGGTACCCAATTTTAAAAAAGGTAGACCTAATCCATAATACTGTAATTCACCTCAAAACTGGCATCAATTCGAATGTCACATATGTTTTTTTACAAATTTATAAACAACAGTTACCTTAAAAAGAGAGAACAGAAAATAGACCAGAACAATCTGTCATTTGAGTAGCACACATCCGTGATAAGCAGTTTCTCAGGCTGAAACCCGGTACTTTTCTATTTGCTAGGTACTCATAGTCTTTAGCCCCTTCAAGGATTGTGTTGTTTTCAAAAGAGCGTCAACGCGTTTCGATGGATATCTTACAACTCCAACTTTATTAAGACAAAAATTGTGACTCTCATTGTGAATAGATTTATACTGGATCGGTTAAAGGAACCTCATATTTAAAAAGGAAGGCCACTCTTCAAGATATATAATTTCTGAGTGTACAGGGCAATTGCCTGCTTCTTCCTACTGGATTTCCAGGCGGGATATAGTATATCTTTGTAACACCCTTGGTAGATGTATATAGTTTAGGCGATACTTGATTTAAACCAGGGACAGGTTTATCTCTGGCCTGGTTGGTATTTGCAGTTCTTCTCAATTGGAACCGTGATTGCAAATTCGAATTCTGCCTCCTTGATAGCGAATTCCTCCGTGTGTGAAAGCCAGGACGATATCACGTAGCGGCGTACAGCTATCAAAACCCTAATTAGAAAAGGGAACCCAGAATTCGCTATCAAGGAGGCAGATTTCGAATTTGCAATCACACAAATATCACAGGCTTGGCATGCAAAGAAAAAAAACATGTAAATAAAATATAACGCAATTAAAGGGGCGGAAAGGATACGTCATGATAATGTGTCAGGAAGTACCGGTACTCTCCCATTTATATGCATTGTACTCTAATACTAAAGAAGTGCAGGTCAGTACCTGCCCATTTAAAGCACTACTTACACCTAATACATTCAGGCGGGAGCTTAGCAAGTGCAGACTTGTGTGAAAAGATAGGGCAAATATCAACAAGCATTGGCCCCGTGGCCGTTTAAGTGACGCGGTCGCGCAGCTACAAAAGTGAAAGTGATCGCGATCGCGCGCTGCGAGCGATGTGCTTAATGAGCATGATGAGGAAAGCCAGATGGCGCCTCTGCTCGTAAGCTCGCACCCGCGCGTAACCGCAAGCTTGAGGCCAGCTTGTGGTAGCATTTTCTGAAGCCAACATACTAAAAGTCTCGCCAGTGCAGCGAATGCGCTGGCTCAGGCGAGACCTAAAAAACCAAGGACTTGTCCCAATTGATGCGGTATCCAGAATAGAAACCGAAAGACCTTATTATATGAATGAATCGATGGAACGTTTGTCGAGGCCGATGCACGTAAAGAAGGATATCGTCCGCATACAACGAGATGCGCTCTTCCCAGCGCCCCCCAAAATCAATCCCCCTCACCACCGGGTACCTCCTGATCCATGCCGCCAAGGGCTCCAGGGCCAGTGCAAATTGCATAGGGGACAGAGGACACCCCTGACGCGTCCCCCTAGGCAGTGCATATGCTTGTGAAACCACCCCGTTGACCCGAACACGGGCCATCTGGCCAGTGTATAACAACCGGATCCACCTTTGCAGCTGCGGACCAATGCCCACCTTCTCCAGGACAGCAAAGAGATATGGCCATTCAATGCTGTCGAAAGCCATCCTTGCGTCTAACGAAAGGTGAGCGTCGGGAATGTCGGGCTGTCTTCAAGGCATGTATATGACTCCATATGAACGTCGTAAAGCCAGATTGATCCGGGTGAATCAAAGACTGCAGAACCGGACCAAGCCGATTCGCAATAATTTTGGCTAGAACCTTAGCCTCGTAATTAAGGAGGGAGATGGGCCTGTAGGAGCGGCAAAGGTCATGCGGTTACCCCTTGTTAAGGAGTATAACAATAATTGCCATTCTTATGTATTCCGGGAGTTGCCCCATTTCAAATGCTTCCTTAAACATGTCAAGCATGTAGGGAGCCAGCTTGCTCGCCACACATTTAAACAGCTCAGTGGGGAGCCCATTCGGACCCTCCGCTTTCCCAGACTGCAAGTCCCTCATGGCGTTTTCCACTTCCTCCACATGAAAATCAGACTCGAACAACTCCCTGTCCTCCAACTCAAGAGTCAGAAGAGAAACGTTGCGCAGAAAGGCAGTGCATTCCGACTCCCCCCTTGTAGATTGAGACTGGTAAATGGCCTCATAATATTTGGCAAAAATTTCCGTTAGGGCTGCCCCTGTACCACCCTGTACCCCCTCTGTGGACCGAATCTCAGACACCCAAGTGCGACTCCTGTCACTCCGTTCCAGCCACGCGATCAGCTTGTTGGCTTTGTCCCCCAAATCGTATACTCTCCGTTGTGTGGCAAGCGCGTGAGCCCGAGCCGCATTGTCGGCAAGGTCTCGGAGGTATCGCTCTTTAAGTTTAAGGGAGTGCTTATGCCCTTCGGCCTCCTCCGCGTCCACTGCCTCTGCACATTCCAGGGCGAGTATCTCATGCTCGAGCTCCTCGCATAGAAGTCGAGTTTCTTTACGTAAGGCACCACATGCCGCCTGCAGAAAGTCTCTTGCTACCACCTTGTACCCTTCCCAGAGGGTCCCAGCGGAGCTAACAGAGCCGACATTTTCAGCAAAGTAAAGTTCTGTACGGTCCTCAAAGCTTTCCCGAAATACCTGGTCCCGAAACAGGAAGGGGTCCAACCTTGGAGGGAGAGACCAGTCGTGAACTGGCCCATGAAGCTGCACCTCCACCGGTGTGTGATTGGATATACCTCGCGCCTTATGGCACCCACCCTGAAAGAGGCCTGCCAAGGTAGTGTGTGTAAAGACGCAGTCAATCCTAGCCTGGTGCCATGCGCAGCTGATATGTGTATATTGTCTAGACCTGGAATTGTGACATCTCCAAAGATCCAACAGACCCAGAGCCCTCGCTCTGGGAGTGCTTACACCCTTTGGCTTCCTTAGCATCCGCTGCCTCTGCACGTTTCAGGGCGAGTATCTCATGCTCGAGCTCCTCGCATAGAAGTTGAGTTTCTTTACGTTTGGCACCAAATGCCGCCTGCACAAAGTCCCTCGCTACCACCTTGTACCCTTCCCAGAGGGTCCCAGCGGAGCTAACAGAGCCGACATTTTCAGCAAAGTAAAGTAAAGGGGTCCAACCTTGGAGGGAGAGACCAGTCGTGAACTGGCCCATGAAGCTGCCCCTCCACCGGTGAGTGATTTGATATACCTTGCGCCTTATGGCATCCACCCTGAAAGAGGCCTGCCGAGGTAGTGTGTGTAAAGATGTAGTAAATCCTAGCCCGCTGCCATGCGCAGCGGATATATGAGTATATTGTCTAGACCTGGGATTGTGACATCTCCAAAGATCGGACAGACCCAGAGCCCTCGCGAATGAAAACAGTGTTCAAGGCCCCTTAGCTCCAGAGGGGAGAGTCTCCCTATCTATGTCCGGCATAAGGGTGTCGTTCATGTCACCTCCCAGTAGGAGGGAAATCCAGGAGAAGCTGACTGAGATCCGGAAATGTTATTTTGTGCAATCGCAGGGAAATATATACAGAACATATATTTACCACCTGCCACTCCCAAATTCCTGACAAGGCCGCATAGTAACCCAGTTGGTCGCACCATGTACGCTGTATCACCAAAGGGATTACATTTTTTATGAGTATGGCCGTGCCCCTGGATCCAGACGGGAAACCAGCGTGGACCCGTAGTGTGTAACCATATCTATTATGGGACAAGTAGTTGTTCTCCTTGAGGTGCATCTCCTGGAGTAGGACAGTGTCTGGGAAATGTGTGTAAAATTTCATAAAATAGGATGACTGTTGTAGCTGTATCCAAGTTCCAGGTTTATTCTCTCCAAGAAGTTACAAGTGTAGATACAGGATAAACATCATAATAAGTAGAATCAGTATAGTTAGCCCCACCTGGTGCAGCAACCCTCCTGCTCAGGCTACATAGATAAACTGACAGATACACTTGAACATACACAGAGGCAACATTCCATGACATCACTGAGACTGGCTGAGCAGCAAAGTACAGGAAACAAAGAAAGGATAGCATGGAAAAGAAAGCAAGATACTACACATCTCCCTCCTTAACGGAGACACTAAAAAGAAAGAACAGCATGGAGACAGCATGAAGAAGAAAGCAAGATACTACACATCTCCCTCCTTAACGAAGACACTAAATAGTAAGGAAGCGGGTGGAAAGAAAGAGCACAGTAAACAGAAGATAGAAGCGGCGTCCACCAACAGCTTGTGTTGAGAACGTCACAGAAGATCCCACGAAGGATAGCGTGTTGAACAGCCAGTGCACAGCATTCCAACTCCCTCAAGGCTATGAGGTAAGGAGGTCATGCGCGAGTGCGAGCTGTTTACAGTTGAAAAGAAAAACCGCAGTGACACATTTAAAAGATGCACTCACCGCTGAATTTGAAAACCGAAGGGCAAACTTCCATAATGAATACACGCCAGCAATCCATGTTTGAAGGCCAAAACCCGGAGTCCCAAACATCACAGTCCAAGTAGAGCACTTGAAATCAACCAAGTCCAGGTTGTGTTGCACAATGTGAGCTGACTATCTTTTAAACAGAAGATTCCAGAAGTAGCGCAGGCACACTTTCATTTAAACAGGAGGTTGCAGAAGTAGCGCAAGCACACTTTCATTTAAACAGGAGTTTGCAGAAGTAGCACAGGCACACAGAGGACAGTCAGCAGCAGCACAATTGTTCATAAAGTAAGCTGACTCACCAGCAGCAGAGGGAAACACTACACTCGGCCTACATAGATAAACTGACAGATACACTTGAACATACACAGAGGCAACATTCCATGACATCACAGAGACTGGCTGAGCAGCAAAGTACAGGAAACAAAGAAAGGACAGCATGGAAAAGAAAGCAAGATACTACAGAGTGTCTGTGCAAATACTGTAGGACCATAGTGCGCTTGATGTTGTCCCCCAGGCCGTTCACATTCCAGGAGAGGAATGTCAGCTTTTTGTTAGGTCATGTGGCCATGCATTGAGCCTACGCCAACCCCTCTCCCCTCCACCAGATAGAAACTCCCCCTTACGCGCAGCAAGACCAAGCTCGTCTAAGGATGTCATCTGACACCAAGTGACGCATAATATCTTAAGCAAGAACCAAATAAAGAACCATGCTAAGAACTAACAAACCCATTACAACAACCCCCACCCTGCAACCCTTCCTCGTAGGTTTAAAACTAACCGCATCCCAAATAGCAGAGTGCCTGTCGCCCCAGTGAACAAGAAACTAAGATAGGGCTGTCTGGCACCACCACAACTGAATGCCCCCCCTGGTGCCCCCAGGTCCACCCCTGCACACCTCATAGAGCCGGAACATACAACAGAATGTCTCCTCTGGACGTGCCCCAAATGTCTACAGTGCTGGGACAGGAGCAAAGATATCGGACCATCAAGACAGTACCTTAATATCCACAAAGTTTAAACAGCAGTTCACCACAATGAGTCCTGTCCCTCACTTCCCGGGAGAACGTGCTTCACTCTCAGGGCTTCCAGACCAGAAGTTCCTAGATCTGGACTCCGACCTTCCTCCTTTTCTGCGTCGAGACGGAGACTCGAGAGCACGAAAGCGACTACCGCGCCAGTCCCAGGAAGAGCATTGTTGGAAACAGCCCACTCCCACTCCGCAGGGTGGTGATGGACTTCCCCGAACACACTGTGGTAGCTTGGCTCGAGTGGTCAGGAAACAGGCGCAGTGCTAAGCATACAATATACCCATACAATAACCATGCGTGCATCCGTTCCAAAAACGACTCTACACCGTAAAAATTATGAAAATATTCTTTCTTTATCTTTTTCTCTTAGTTGCTGATTGGAAAAATAAATAGGTCAATCACAATATACAAGTTTCAATTAGTGCAGGTCAAATAAATATTGGCTGTTTGATGAAATAAATAGGGGTGATCATAAATAACAGGGCATAAATACAAGTGCAATATATACAGACAATTAAATACTTTGAGGCAATAAATACTGTACCAATAAATATTGTACACCAACAAGTCCTGTGGACCTATAAATATAGTGCAGCAATAAATAGGTCAAAATTCAATAAATACAGTACCCCCAATAAATAATTAAAAGTATACAGCAACCCTCATATAATCAGATGACACTTCAATTCTTATGGGCTGATTTGGCCCAGGCACAGCTTGTAGGGTTGTGGAAGGCTTGAGGGGGGCTACTCCCTGGCTGGGACAAGGCTGAGGCCTAATCTGAGGTAGATCCAAGGGGGGTATACCAGTGCCCTGGCTTTCTCTCTCCACACAACCTCTCTAGGTTAGTCCCAGTTCACCCCAGGCACAGTCAGGTGGGTTTCAGCACCACCCTAGCCCCTTAGAGCAGTCTCTCAGGTCTCCACAGGGCCTTAGGCGCCCTCTACTCCACTTACTGCCCTTTTTCTGATGTTCCGACGCCGCTGGAGTCGTGTCGACGCCGTGAGGCGGTTCCGGTTCGGTCTCGGCGGCCTCGGCACAATGTCAGTTCTTTGACGACGCCGGCAGGCGGTTCCGGTCCGATGTCGGTGGCCTCGGTTCGATCTCGACCTCCGATTCGACGGCGTCGGGCAGTCTCTTCACGATGTCGACTTCGGGCGGCTCCGGTCCGATGGCGCTCTCGGCTCCGATGACGTCGGCCGGCCTGGCCTCGATGTCGACTTCCGGCGACTCCGGGGTGCGATCCTCACCCCCGACCTCCGGTGCTCCTCCTCACAGGCTCCGGGCGACTCCGGAGTGCGATCCTCACTCCCGACCTCCGGTGCTCCTCTACCTCGGTCTCCGACGACTCCGGAGGGCGGACTTCACTCCTCCGATGACGCCGCTCGCTCGACCTCGGTTCACTTCCTCCTCGACCTCTGGTATTCCTCACGACCTCCGTCGGCGCCCTCTCACGACCTCAGGCGGCTCCGGGTACGACGTCTGCTACTTCAGTCAGCGCCGCTTCTCCACCTCGGGCTCCAGATCTTCAGGCTACTCGACGCCGGACTCCAGGGAAACCAGTTCTCAGGTCAGAATCTTGCTGTTTTCTTGGTTCTAAGGCCTGTTCCTGCTGTCCAGGTCCTTAGGATGGGTTTTTCTGTCTTCTTCCCACACAGGGCTATAGGCTGGGATCCATCAGTAGGGACAAGTATCAAGGGTGGGTTTATGGACCCCACTCCAGGCACAAGTTTCCACCCCTGCTGCTTCACTCCTTCCTCCTTCACTGTTGTGCTCCTCTCTCTTCACCAGTCAGGTGCCAACCGCCAACTCCAACTGCCAACACTCTCTCTTAACTCCCCAACATTCTAAACCGCCTCCAACTGTCACAGAGTTCTGGAATGTTCTGGAAGGTGCTGGTAGGTTCCAGTGGATGCTGGTGATGTCACAGGTGGCCACCATTTTGTGCTTCAGGCCCTCAGACAGAAGTTTCAGGGGTAGGTAAAATGGCTCCCTGAATCTGCCTCAACACTAAAAACGAAAACAAATGAGGGAAAAAGGGCCAAGTCCTACATAACCCCCTTCCAGCCAAAAGCCAGGGTAGACCGATCATTGCCTTGATGGTCTTCCCTGCTTGGGGCGAGAAAAGGTGGACGCCGGCCCGCAACGGCAGGAGCTCCCGCAAGTTCTCTTCCGCTCTGGAACCCAATGGTTCCCTAACGAACCTCCCTGGACCAACAAAACCACCCCACTGGGGCTCCCTAGCTAGTTGTGGCCAGGACCGGTCCCTGGGCCGTCCAGATGTCTCTGGCCCGGGTGATCTCGCGGAGTGGGGGGCAGTAGCCCCAGGCCTGTAGTGCCCGTTGACCACTCCGGTCCTCCTCCTTGCAGTCCTAAACTGCCTCTGGTCCTTCCTCCTGGGGTTCACACCCTTAGGCTGACCAGCCTTCAGGGGCGAGGCTCTCCTCCCCCTAACTCTCCTTCTGGGGTTCCTCACCCTACCCTGCGAGGCACCCTCAGACCAACACTTCCTCCTCAGTCTAGGGCCTTGACCCCTCAACTGATCCTTCAACCTAGGGTCTAAACCCTTAGGCTGAGTCGGTGCCCGAGGCGAGACCTTCCTCCCTCTGCACCCCCTTCCAGATTTCAGCACCCTCCTAACGGGAAAAGTACCCCTGGAAGTCAATTTCGGGGGGACCCGGTTAACAGAGGCCCCACCCGCCAGGTCAGGCAACCCCTGAGCCTGGCATCCCAGCCCAGGACCTAAACCCTGAAACTGGACCAACCCCAGAACCTCAGGCGCGCTGGTTACAGTTGCCCTGGGTCCTCCTGACACTAGGGGCTCCCCTGCACTGGAGGGCACATCGGGACAGCCTAGGCTCCCAACCTGGGGCTCCCTCGCGGAACTCTCCAGGCCCTGAGACTTCGGTTGGGGCACCTCGGGACACCTCCCCGTCTCACGCCTTCCTACAGATAGGTCGTGAGGCCCTACAACCCTCTCTCCCTGGGACCTAGCTGGGCTATCTGCCACTTCTCCCACCTCGCTGGGTTGGGAGATCCCTGCACTACCCCCTTCAGGTTCCCACCCCAATGCCTCCTCAGACACCCTGGTGATGTCATCCTGGGGTAAATAAACTTCTAGCTCCTGTGGAGCTTCCGGTATGCTGCCACCAGTGTCCTCGCTGGACACACTCATCTGGAGGGCACGCAGCTCCAACTCCTTCATTTGAAGCTCGTGCGCCATCCTTCTCTCCTCCATCTCTTTCTCCAGCCTTGCTAAGTCCCATGTGAGCTGTCTTTTCTCCCTCCGGTCTGTTAGCTCCACTTCAGACAAGCCACCGCTAGAGGCACTGCTGCCCTTCCTAGAAATGGTTCTGGGCCCTGCTGACAGGTTCCCCACCTCAGGTTGGTACATCTCAGCCCCCTTAGGGTCAGGCTCTCCATCCCTGTCTTCCTCCTCAGCCTTGCTTTCCCTGCGTGCCTCCCCCCAAGCCCTTAAGCTGGTTTGGAGTGCACCCTTCTTTGCTCCTGGGGGACAGTACACCCCCTCCCGCTGGCAAAACTCTCTGAGTTGGGCCACAGTGTACGTTTCTAGATTTTCTAGTACAAACTCCATCTTGCCCACTCAGGTTAGAGGACAGGTTTTGTGCAGTAACAATGCAGGGGGGTACCTTTAATAATACCTCCTCCCACCACCAGAGTAAATTTGGAAAAAACAAAAACCCACAATTAGGAAGGCCGCTCTTGAGAAAACTCCCGGTGTAGGCCTATGGACTACCCACAGTTATTGTTGAGTATACGTAGGCACAGCTCTATCCCACCACTGAACACCAATTTATGTTGGAAACAGCCCACTCCCACTCCGCAGGGTGGTGATGGACTTCCCCGAACACACTGTGGTAGCTTGGCTCGAGTGGTCAGGAAACAGGCGCAGTGCTAAGCATACAATATACCCATACAATAACCATGCGTGCATCCGTTCCAAAAACGACTCTACACCGTAAAAATTATGAAAATATTCTTTCTTTATCTTTTTCTCTTAGTTGCTGATTGGAAAAATAAATAGGTCAATCACAATATACAAGTTTCAATTAGTGCAGGTCAAATAAATATTGGCTGTTTGATGAAATAAATAGGGGTGATCATAAATAACAGGGCATAAATACAAGTGCAATATATACAGACAATTAAATACTTTGAGGCAATAAATACTGTACCAATAAATATTGTACACCAACAAGTCCTGTGGACCTATAAATATAGTGCAGCAATAAATAGGTCAAAATTCAATAAATACAGTACCCCCAATAAATAATTAAAAGTATACAGCAACCCTCATATAATCAGATGACACTTCAATTCTTATGGGCTGATTTGGCCCAGGCACAGCTTGTAGGGTTGTGGAAGGCTTGAGGGGGGCTACTCCCTGGCTGGGACAAGGCTGAGGCCTAATCTGAGGTAGATCCAAGGGGGGTATACCAGTGCCCTGGCTTTCTCTCTCCACACAACCTCTCTAGGTTAGTCCCAGTTCACCCCAGGCACAGTCAGGTGGGTTTCAGCACCTCCCTAGCCCCTTAGAGCAGTCTCTCAGGTCTCCACAGGGCCTTAGGCGCCCTCTACTCCACTTACTGCCCTTTTTCTGATGTTCCGACGCCGCTGGAGTCGTGTCGACGCCGTGAGGCGGTTCCGGTTCGGTCTCGGCAGCCTCGGCACAATGTCAGTTCTTTGACGACGCCGGCAGGCGGTTCCGGTCCGATGTCGGTGGCCTCGGTTCGATCTCGACCTCCGATTCGACGGCGTCGGGCAGTCTCTTCACGATGTCGACTTCGGGCGGCTCCGGTCCGATGGCGCTCTCGGCTCCGATGACGTCGGCCGGCCTGGCCTCGATGTCGACTTCCGGCGACTCCGGGGTGCGATCCTCACCCCCGACCTCCGGTGCTCCTCCTCACAGGCTCCGGGCGACTCCGGAGTGCGATCCTCACTCCCGACCTCCGGTGCTCCTCTACCTCGGTCTCCGACGACTCCGGAGGGCGGACTTCACTCCTCCGATGACGCCGCTCGCTCGACCTCGGTTCACTTCCTCCTCGACCTCTGGTATTCCTCACGACCTCCGTCGGCGCCCTCTCACGACCTCAGGCGGCTCCGGGTACGACGTCTGCTACTTCAGTCAGCGCCGCTTCTCCACCTCGGGCTCCAGATCTTCAGGCTACTCGACGCCGGACTCCAGGGAAACCAGTTCTCAGGTCAGAATCTTGCTGTTTTCTTGGTTCTAAGGCCTGTTCCTGCTGTCCAGGTCCTTAGGATGGGTTTTTCTGTCTTCTTCCCACACAGGGCTATAGGCTGGGATCCATCAGTAGGGACAAGTATCAAGGGTGGGTTTATGGACCCCACTCCAGGCACAAGTTTCCACCCCTGCTGCTTCACTCCTTCCTCCTTCACTGTTGTGCTCCTCTCTCTTCACCAGTCAGGTGCCAACCGCCAACTCCAACTGCCAACACTCTCTCTTAACTCCCCAACATTCTAAACCGCCTCCAACTGTCACAGAGTTCTGGAATGTTCTGGAAGGTGCTGGTAGGTTCCAGTGGATGCTGGTGATGTCACAGGTGGCCACCATTTTGTGCTTCAGGCCCTCAGACAGAAGTTTCAGGGGTAGGTAAAATGGCTCCCTGAATCTGCCTCAACACTAAAAACGAAAACAAATGAGGGAAAAAGGGCCAAGTCCTACAAGCATCATGTATTTCACCCCCTTCTCTCGCAGGGTTTGTTTCACCCCTTCGAATGTGCGCCGATCCTGCTGTAGTCTCAACGTGAAATCTGGGAAAAAACGCACTGTTGAATTCTCGAAGGGGAGGTCTCCACTCGTCCTAGCTGCTTGCAAGATGGCATCCCAATCTCTGAAATTGAGAACATGCACAATAATTGTCCGGGGAGGAGCCCCAGGCTTCGGCTTAGGGATCGGGGCCCTGTGCGCGCTCTCCACGGTAAAGAGGGTAGACAGTCTCTTAGGCTTAAGGTGGTTCAAAATAAGGTTCTCAATAAAGAGATCCATACTGGGGCCTTCTGCCCCCTCAGGCACCCCACCACCCTGATATTGTTACACTGAGCTCTCCCTTCTTGATCGCCTAGCCATTGGGCCATCAGTTTTTTGTTGTTGTGCAAGTTTCTGCAGGCGCTCCTCTAGCTTGTGCGTCACAGATTGGAGCACCCCCACATTCTCCTCGATCGCTGTGACACTCTCCGCTGTTTTCCTCATTTCCTCCCTCATCAAGTTCATTTCCATTGTGACTTTATCGATGTTGATCTCCAAAGTCGTTCCCAAAGCTTGGATTGCCGACATAATAGAGCTGAGGGATGGCTCCTCTCTGGATGATTTCGTCCCAGACGCCCCTTCCTCGGATGCCAGTTGGCGCGGTACAGCATACTTGTCCAGTTTATTTGTTTGCACAGCAGCTGGGGCCCCCTTCAGTTTTGTCATGACCGAGGTCTCCCTCTCCACAAGTCAACTGAGTGCCACCCCCGGGACTGATCTCTGGACGCCGAGGTCTGCGGGTGGAAACTTCATGCACAGGCTTTCCACTTGTCAGCCGCTCCGGTACATATCACACCCCGTGTACGCAGCATACAAGGACCCCTCCAAAGCGATCAATAATGGGACATGCACTGGGAGACGCCGCTCCCCACTCCATATAGACCATCTACGTGCTGGACTGGGCCGCCCGACAGTCCCTGCAGCCCAGCCGCTCCACCCAGCCACAGATCGAGCCGCGTCACCGTCGAGTGAGGAGTCCTGCAGGAGCCTCCATGCAGCCAAGGAAGATCCACTCGGATCGCAGGTTCTGCCCCTCCTCACCTCTGTGTACAACACGTCATATTTCTGAGGGCACTGTTGGCAACACTACGAGGACGTCGCAACGTAGGATCTAAACTGCCAGCAGTCCCAGCCCCGTGTGGCCCCGGAAGATGCCCCCAAGGCAGAAAGACAATTATAGGCCCCACACAGCAGGCCCATATAGCGCCAGGCCCAGCCTCACTTTCACAGTCCTGATCTCGAGTCCAGCATCCTCAGTGGGTATAGCTGGGGGGGGCCGCAAAGGCGACCACATCGTCCGTTAGGCACATAGGGTATGCCCCGCCACACAGTTCCTCACCCCGTGCGCACCAGCGCAGTAAAGAGACCACCGGTGGGCTCACCCCGATCGATGGCTAGCCCTGGGGAGCTCAACGCCAGCGGGCCCCAGTCAATACGGCCCCCGTGGTGCCCCCCACCAGCACGCAATGTCCACGCTGTCACAGGCCCTAGGCAACGGCCCTCACGTGACCAGGATCCCGGGCCTAACACATCAGGAGCCGGCAGGGCTCAAAACGCGACTCCGCCCCCTCATCGTCCGGAGCTCCATAATGGCTGCCAGGCAGGCCCCTCACCACAGCACTCGGGCGCGGCTTCGTCCAAGTTCGAAGACACCTCTGCTGCCTCTGCACGCCATCGGGCGCACAGAGCTTGCCTTCTCCACTGTCTGGCTACAGGATAAAGGGTGGATATTGCGGGCTAGAGCAGGTGCCCGGACGGAGCGAAAAGGCTACGCCGCCATCTTGGCCGGCGCCAAACCACGCACCCTGTTGAAACAAAATTTAACAAGGAATGGATGTTCAGGAAATCTGTGGATGCTGTAAAGATGTCAGGAGCAGTGGATGTGAGAACTGCAGTACAGAGTAAATATAGCACTGTGAGTGAACAGAGGACCCTAACGGTTCAGGTTGGAGACTAGGTGAGGATCAAAAAATCTGGGGGTTATCACAGGGTTATCACGTTTTTCAAGCACCCATCCGTGTGAAAGAAGTGAAAGAACATGTTAGTGTTAGATAATGGTAAAATATGGAATAAATGTTTTATCTCAATGGGGCCAGAATCCAAAGCGGAGTATGTGAGTAGAAAAATGGGGTTTCAATCTGACTCAGTGGTGCCAAAATCCAGAGCTGAATATGTAGGTAGCAAAATGGACTCTCAATCTGATTCTGCTCTGTGTGACAATCGGGTTAACAAGAGAATTTCTGGTAGGGTAAGATCAAGTCCTGTGAAATTTAAGGATTATGACATGTATCAGCATGTACATTTATACATTTTGCCTCCGTGTATCATGAATTTATATTGTTGTTTAGTTTTTACTCGTTATGGTAATTTGTTTTCTTGTTTTGTGAAGGAAGGGGGTGTGTTGGGATAAGCGCTGGACTGGGAGGTTTGGAATTCTGGGTGGGAATATGCCATGTGTTCCCCGAGTGGAACTCAGGGTGGGTTCTATTGAGGGTTCTGATGGCAGTTGCTGCCGGAACGTCAGAGTTGGAAGAGGAATAAAGTTGAGCTCCTACCAGTGTGTTGCGGACATCCTTGTAACTTCCTTTTCACAGGGGTTTTGTTGGAAGAGTTATCAATATTCCACAATCTTCTAAGATTTTCTAATTTTCACAGATTGTGTTAACCTTTGATTTAGTTGACCATGTCACTAAGATTGCATCCTTATGCACTAATATATTTGATTGAATACATTGTATGGAAACAATATTGTTGGTATTTAGATGGCAAAGATTTGGATGTGTGGCGAGGAGTTTGACTATATTGCCTCGATTCAATACATCTCTGTTACCTTGTGATGTGTACTCAGGGTGCCAAATTATTGTTTAAGCTAAACCATCTTGTGTTATGGTGTTGAATGTTGTGTCCATGGCCGAGTGGGCTGAGGACTCAGATAATCCATGTGTTTATGCATTCGTTTTCCCTATTCCTTGTTGAGGCATAAGTGTGAGGCCAGGTGCTTCATTAGAGTACTGCCTTGGTGGTAATAAAAAGCTTGACAAATTAGGATTTACAACTGTTGTTTCACCTGGCGAGGAGTGCTTAAGTGTTGCTATAGATCGTGCACTCAGGATGGCTGTCAAGTTGATTTTAGGTTCATTTAAGTTTTCGCAGCTTAATCCTATATCACTACTGTCTTGCCCCGATGCAAGAGAAGTGCCTGATTTATAATGGTTTGTTATTGCCACTGCTTTTATTGATGAACATTTAAGCTCTGCTGTAAGTTGTATGCCTGATGTACCTGAATGAGTACATTTTGATATTTCATAACCTGGACTGTTACTATTACCAGTTCAGAAAAAAGTGGGGCAACCCAGAAACCCACGGACCTGAGTAGAACAGTGATTAAAGACACAAATGGTCCTTATGGGGGAAGTGTAGCCCTTGACTTCCACGGCAATAGCTTTTTAAGGTACACTTCTTACAAGTGAGTTTTACTTATGCATTTTATACGTTTATTTTCTTTAGAACAAATCACTGTATCAAAGGTCAAGCAATATCAAATGACAACTCAAAATAAGGTGCTCCTATTGGATGACGGCGCAGTGAAAAGTGGTACAGTGACAAAAGTGCGCTGTTGCTATATACAATACCATATACATGTGACTGACAAGAATAGTATGATGTTACTATTGACACTCATACTAAAAGTGTCGTGATCCACAATCAAGTTAAAAACAGTCCACATTTTAAAATTGTTCATGTTTTGACCCACAATGCCAATGGTAGCACTGAGACATTCAAAGTGAGAATCAATGGTTGATGTGTATTGATCTAGCATCTCTAATAAGGAAATTTGAATATCAAACTTGTTAGAACGATATTCCATAGCTTTGGTTGCGATAGCTAGCGTGTTGATTAATTGTTGCCAGGTTTTTATATCCAAAAAGGGATTAATAATGCAGTCACAAAAAGGAGAAAAAAATTGAAAGTCGCTAATAAACATCAATTCACGGGTAACTGAATTATTGACGATGATCTTGACAGAAGAGGGAGTATGCAGATTGTCCAATCCTGGTCCATTATTATCTAGTGTCTCGTCACCTGTAGTTGAGCACGAGATTTTTAATGAGGTTCCTTGCTTGGAAGGCAGTTCTTGTGTTGCAAAAGAGCGATGTTCTCAGATGTGTAAACTTGGGGAGGCCAAATTTGACACGCAGCATAGTTCTAGCTGTGTAGAAGAAATATCCTGTTGGCTGTTTTGTTTTTGTGTACCTAGAACAAATACAGATAAAGCAATTTGCTGCTCAAAGAAAGAATTTGAGCCTGTATTAGTTAAATTAAGCAAGGTATGCCTGTCCATCACATTGCTTTGCTTTGCTCGCTGAGCCGCGTCTGTGTGCCTATCTTGCGATCCAGTTAGAGAAGTTAGTGGGGGATGTAGCTTTGGGAGCACTCCGTTAACCTCCTCAGTACAAGGATATAAAGCTGCACCTTCATCTTTCATGAAAGAACATTTTGACAGCTTTTTTGGAGTCTGTGCCACGAAGCAACCATGTTGAGCAAGGATGGAATAAGGAGTTAAACTAATGCGCCAACCAAAGTGGATGGAGAACATTGCTTAGGTTTTACAGTTTGAGAATCTAAGCCAGAGTCCTTTTGGACCTTCCTTTTAAGGTGGACCGGTAAAGGATTGCCCCTGGATATACTGGACCTCATTTTAGTCTGTAGAGGTGTAAAAGCACTCGCTACAGCGAGTATTTGATATCATCACTTGATTCAGTGCTGATCAGTGCAGTTTAGTCAGTGTCAATGGCAGCTCCGAGACAGGACGGTAAGGGGGCGGGGGAGCACACAGAGTGTTACAAGCCGCACCTAGACTCAGTACGATAGCAGAGACGGGAGGTGACGGTTTCTTTGGGCGACAGATCGGCAAAAAAAGAGGAACTTATAATAGTGCCCTAGATGCCATACTAACGATCTCCAACGCGAGTAGGAATTTTGCTTTTTACATAGCCCATATATACGATCCTATTTGAGGATAGGTCTTTTTGAAATAATCAGCGGAAACGGAGATCGAAGAGGAATAAGACATTATCACAACTAAACTCTGAATGCTGATCTAATGGGATCTCTTCGATTATGTCCGTTGAGCCGTCCAACTTCCCCGTGTAAACTTTGACAATTATGAGCCTAGAGAAAGTCACTGTGGTGACGAAACTCGCGTTGGCTGTTTCGTGTGTTCTTCACAAGGACTGGACTACTACTCACATCATGAAAAAACTTTTATGAGTGTGCTAACAAACTGATATGTTCTAGTCCTTGCAACTTTTTGTACTGTGAAATAAATTAATGAATGATTAGTTGATTGTATGTCTCGTGTTTCCTGTATTTCGAGGAATCTCTCCTCATTCTTTTCGCTTTTCGTTACAGTGACAGAATATTGTTTTCAACCTAATTCGAAATATTGTGAGTGCCAGGGTTTCTTTGCAAACATTTCACAAGTTACTGTTGTTTCTTGTGTCATCGACAGCTTAGGTAGTGGGGTGTTTTACCCTGAGTGGCACCAATCCTACTTTTCTGTCAAGGTTACTTTTTAACACCCACTCTGCAAGCCCATTTATCAAGCAACTTTGAGGTGTGACCCTGTATCCACCACTACCTCTCTTTTGTCTTCTAGACCCAGCCCAGCCGGCTCCGCACCACTCCGGCTCAACCTTAGGACAGCGGCTGTAACACCGCGTCCATACTCACCACTAACCGAACCGGAATCTCATACCCGCCTGCCTGCGACTCCGGCTGTGTCCTAAGGAATCAGAGGACCGCTCTCCTCATGGTGAGCACCTCCTCTGGACCCGTGCCGGTCCAGTGCCTGTTGGTTTTGAGGGGCTGGCCAGAACAACGTGGGACAAGCGCGGCTGGGGGAAGACACCCGAGCACGACGAGGAGCTGGAGGAAGAAGCAGGAAGTGCCACGGCACGCCCCTCCCTCTTGCCAGCATGTAGAAGCGGAAAGAAGTTGACTGCGTCATCCGGCCGCTGTGAGAGGCGGTAAGCCCTACGCATGTGCAGTAGGTGGTCCACCGCATTAGGGAGCTGGGGGGCTCTTGGAGGCGTGGGTGGAAGCGGGCACTCAAATCGCTCTACAGAAGGAATCGAGCCCCAAGGCAGTTGGGTAAATCGGCAGTGAACCAGAAGGCACGTGCACGTGCAGTCCCCTGAGGGTGACACCTCCAAATATCGGTGAGCAGGCACCTGCAAGTAATTGTCAACGGGCTTCCAACTATAAAAAAAAAAAAAATCGTTATTGCACAAACATAGACAGCAGTGGAAGAGAGCTGCTACAGAGACTAACAGAGGAGAGGCAAAACTTTTTCGAGCCACAGGCTCAGACATTACAAACTCTTGGTGCATAAGGAACAGCGGCAGCACCCCGCTAGGGTAAAAGGGTAGGAGTACTGGCACACAGACTCAGCCAGGCGCAGCTTTGGTAGGCTTGGTGCATAAGGAAAGCGAGTGGATGTAGCCTTACGGTTAGACCGGTTGACCTCGACGCTGGTTAACCGGGTTCAAGTCTCGGCATGGATGCTCAATATCCTGTGATTCTGGGCAAATCCCTTAATCTCCCCGTGCCTAACAAAAATGAATGTGTCCATCTGTAACGAAACTGATGCTCATGTAAAGCGCTCTTATACCTAATGTCTCGGGTCTAGTTCGCACTATATAAAACTCTAAATAAATAAATAAATAAAAAAGCGGCAGCACCCCGCACATGCAATGGAAGGCCAAGGCAGCCACGGGCAACCAGAGGACTTGGGAGAGTTGCTGAGGGAAATCTGGGCAGCATGCGAGGTCCATGGGACCGGATGGCTGCAGCCACATTTAGCACATGACGTTGGAGAAGGGCCAAGGAACCAGCAGCCCGATAACGCCGGCATGCCAGCACCCAAGAGGAGACGGAAGGCGGTAACCAAACCACCAAGGACAGGGGCACCTAAGAAGGGGTGCCAGAGGAAGAACCTGCTGCCTGTTGCCAATCCGGCGACGGCAGACCCAACCATTGGGACCAGCGACGCAGCAACAAGGGGTTAGTTCCATAGTTCAGGAATGCTTAAAATCAATGGCACCACTGTTGCTTAAAGGGCTTGGCGCACAGGGGTTGGGGACTGTAGGGTCCCAAACACAAGTGGAGGTATCTGGGATGCCTTGGCATTTGATAGACCCAGTGAGGAAATATGAATTTTGTGATCAGTTATGTCCCCTATCGTAGACCCCAACGGCTCCATGTACATGCTATACGTACATGTATGTTCCCTCCTGCTCCAGTTTTGAAGACGCAAATATATGTGCGTCCACCGTCAACATGTCCTCTTTCAGATCCACTATGAATGGGTCAGATATTCCTTTTCTAAGTATGAAAGGCCACCGACTTTATGTGGTTCACTTTCCACATTTTACAGATTCAGGCGAGTAGGCCCGAATTCTGTCATCAAGCCTTTTCCTGCCTTCTGCCTCTGAAAGCTCCAGTCTGAGCCTGCATCTGTGACCATGAACTTTGTCTTACTCCCTGCGCGGCTAACGGTGCCTGATCCAGCCCGTCGCCTGCCAAAAACTGTATTTCACCTTCAAGATTATCTCCTTCGCTCCTCATTCGATGCATTCCTGTCTAGTAGTTTAGGTAAACATTCCTCCAGCTACCGTGCACAGGGCCAGGCCTCGCTGCCCTCATGCAAGTAATTCATAGCCCCGTTACCATGGAATATTCCTACCCCCTCGCATCTAGTGTAGACACTTAGACGCTTGTACACGCACTAACAGTCAGTATAGTCAGTATAGAATAGGATTCTATCCTAAGAGACCTCTCTTTTTGGATAACACTGTTCTTTAAACATAGGATATTAGATATGATTTGGGATTAGGTTGACATAACCCCAGACTTCTGTCTCCACATATAGAGCTAAATGTCAAGTCCCCTTCACCCTCTAGTTGCACGTCAATCACACGTCATGCGGCTGCGCGCGCATCTCTGCCAACTATTTCTGCTGACATTGCAGGATTCTCTTATGGATCCACCCACTTGTGACATCATGTATGATGACGTTTATTAAATTACGCCCTCTATTAGCTACGTATGCATCTTTTATCAGCTGTTACGCCTCTTGCATCTGTTTCACTGTAATGTATTTTCTATAAAACTGCTTATCTGTCAATAATATATGCCCCTTCCTTCCTGAACTTTCGTGGTGATGGAATAGAAGGCCCACAATTCGAATTGTATTCCTTTGTATAGGAATAAAGCCTTTTTAAACCCTCTAATACTACGGATTCTGCCTCTCATTTTACTGAGTTGTTCTTAATAGACTTTACCGCATAAAAAATAGTACCGGTAACGAAATATTTACCACATAAATTGGCGCCCGAACAGGGACACTTTCTCATCTCACGCGCCGGCGGTGCGTTGCAGGCCCGGTCTCCTGCCACAGCTGAACGGACAAAAACGCGTACCTGCAGGATTTCCTGTATCTCCCTCCGGCCAAGCGGGGACGACTGAGGCTGCGATCAACACCCAGACGAGGCGGTGAGAAGTGCGAAGTATCCCGACCAGAGCCTAGCTGAGAGAGCAAGATCCGAGGTATACAGAGACCCGCCAGGTTCCGAAGTTCCGAGTCCAGTCGAGTCGAATCCAGTCCGGTCCAGTTTCAGTTCCGTTCCAAGGCCTTCCGTTCCGAGCTACCCGGTGAGTACCATTACCGGGGAGGCATTTTACGTGCACATAGTCTGTGCCGGTCAAGACGGGTTTGGGTACACAAATCCGGTCTGCACTGTTTTAGCAGTGTATCTGTACTGTTTAGCAGTATATATAGTATGTTTTGCATATAAATTAATATAAATAAGTATTATCTAGTGTCAGTATAATGTCAGTAACTAGTTTTCTATTAGTTATCATTGTTCGTAAAACTGTTAAGTGTTAAATGTTTTAAATACGTTCTATATACTGTGGTGTGAATGACTGTTCATTATTGTGTTTTCTTGTATAAAGTGTGTTCTAGTAATAAGGTCTAAAAATGCCGCTCTTTTCGAAACTAAGACAGATCAAAACTAGAAAAGGTGTACTCGAAGAAGCTGTTCCCATCCCACCGAGGGACACTCCAGGGTACTTTATGTATCATAAGCATGGCCTAGATGCCGTATTATTTCTTGATTTATGGGTGGACTACACCAAAGAATTACCAGAGAGTCAGAGATGGCCCGCAGCGGGGACCTGGGATGCAGATTGCATCATGAGAGTAGAAGAAGAATTATGGAAAAGGAAAGCCAGACAGTCACAGAAAGATGCCATTGAATTATGGCGTAAAGAATCGTATAGACGTACGGAAAAAGCACTTAGACAGGAAGAAAGGTAGAGAGAATTCAAATAAAACCCGAGAAAATCTATTACTTGAGGAAGGTACCCGAGTAAAATCAGAACAAATAGACAGACAAAGAAACGCCCTTATGAATGGTATGTATCCACTTCTGGCCGAAGGGTTACCTAAGGCTACTCCGGAAATACCAAAAGACTTGCCACCCCCATTGTTTCCGATAAAAGCACATCCCAAGGGACATCCCAGAACCGCAGAAGATGTTTTCCTTTCCTCTTATTTAGATGACGCAGCTCCCGCGTATGCTAATACCGCACCACATAGACCGCTTGCCGATGATGCTCATCGCCAAGATCCTCCGTCTGTACCTCCGCAACAACAAGCTCTGACACACATTCCGACAAGCACATCTGTTTCTACCGCTTTTCCCGCAACGACGGTTGCTGTCTCACCTTCAACAAATCCTTTCACGTCCAGCACCCCAGACGGTGCTATAGGAGGTACGACAGACATTCTTTCTACGCCACCCAGAGGAAATAAATTTTCCCTTAGAGAATTAGCACACCAACGTACGCCCAAACTAGCAACTCCCGACATGCTTAAGGAACTTCTAGTAGATTGTAGATATGATCCTGTACCCGGTAAACGGGACGAAATGCTGCTGTCATCATTACGTATTAGACGAGCTGCAATATATTTAACGAAGCTACCAGGAATGGCTACACATTTAGAAAATATATATCACTTTGTCCAGTCAGGACGAGGTCCTGAAAGTATTAGTAGAGCTATGGAGTACCAGAAAACGGAGGTACAGGGACAACTGTTACGTTTCCTCATAAACTGTGTAATCAGAAATCAAGACCGGCCTGGGGTAAATACAGAAGAAATGCAAAAACTTGTCATTTGGGGCCAGAATATATCAGAAGGGAGACATGATAAACAGTTATGTATAGTAGCTATGTACCGAAAGATCCGCAAAGAAGTAGAACGAATACACGAAGAAAGATTAGAGGTAGACGCCGCTGACCTAAACAGAGAGGAGGAGGAGCAAGAATCAGAGCAAGTAGACACGATAGCTTATGTAGGTAGAGGAAGATCCCATAATAATACCAGAGGTTTTAACGACCCAATACGTCCAATACGTACAGAATGTAATAGACATTTTCCAAACCCTATGCTTAATACAAAATCCCCCGCACACTTATTCCAAGCCGCTGATAAATTACTCCGAGATCGAAGGGGATACCACGTGCTCGATTCCATGGACGAACAAGAATTAGCCAGGTCAGCATTACAATGGGCTGACAGTCCCGGCGAATACAATGACGATGTACTTGCACACACGTTTCTGAATCTAGACCCATATGAACAACGTCTAGCTAGTATATACATGATTCAACACCTCCTTATATTATATAAAAGCCAACACTCCGATCCAGGACCCTTACCTGACATATTGACAGAACTGCTCACGAATATATGGAGAGGGTCAGGTACTGATTTGATTAAGGAAATTCTAGAATCCCGAAACCAATATTTAAATTTCATATGCCCGGAACACGTTCCAGTTCCCATCATGGGAAGAAAAATGTATCACATAGATAGACAGAACCCGTTACGCGAAGTACACCCAATTAGAGGTGCCGGTGATAATTTTACACGCGTGTTTGTGTACACGCCTATAACTAAACTGGAATTATTAGAAATGAAGAAAGTAGTACCCAGCCATGACAAGGACCCAGCAGGTTTCCACCGTGAGATAAAAGACATGTTACTCATGGGAGAGTATACCTACCCCGATATTATGAAAATACTAAAAGTCCTGTTACCCGCCGGTGTTTATGAGAAACTCAAAGAAAAAGAATGGGAGGTGGGAGACCAAAAGATAGATTGGACAGCATTAGAAAACGAAGAAAAGGCCCGAGCTGCAGGAGCAGGGCTTGGGGAAAAGACTACAGCACTAGCAGGATTACTAATACAGGTACTGCCACGTTTATTAACTACGAAAAAGGAAGACTGGGGTGCAATCTCAGCCTGTAAACAAAAACCAGATGAAGACACTAGTGATTTCTATTCCCGATTTGAAAAATGTTTTAGTATAAATAGTGGCATAAAAGCCAGTAGTGAGTCATATCCACATCTGTTTGTGACAAAATTAGTTGAAAATTCTCTGCTACAAGTCAAGAATAGAGTATTGAAATTCGAAAGTACCTGGCAAGGTAATACCCCATCACAAATGCTACAGATGTTACAATATCACCACAATAGAATTAGAGAAGAACAAGAACACGAACAAAGACGTATGAAAGATACAAAAATGAAAATGCTTGTTGCACAGTCAGTTCCAGCTGATAGTCATCAAAAGGGTGATTCCGCCAGTCCTGCGAAAGGGACATGCAACTATTGTAAACAACCAGGTCATTATATACACGATTGTCCAGTCCTGAAACATAATATTGCCACAGGTAGAACGCATGAGAGACCACGTCCACCTAGACAGGATCAGAATCAACAACAAATCCCTCAGAAGGCACAACCTAGGTTAGCTCCGCAACAATTAGCTCCGCAACAGGCAGCTCCACAACAGATCGTAGCACCACCACAAGCGCAGCCTACTGCTGCAACTCAAGCAACAACACAACAAATGTATCAGTATGCACAAACAGATTATCCCGATTATCAGCGATACTCATGAGATAGCCTAGAGAGGGAAGTTGGCTTACCCCTTATAGAGGTTCCTGTAGACCAAGAGGGACCTTATGTACATAGTGAACTATTAGGGGAAGACAGAAAGTTTTTACTTGATACAGGGGCAAGCAGAACAACTATAAGACGCAGTGAAGTTCCAGGGGCACCCCTCTCAGGCTCACAAAATATTTCCCTTGGATTCTCAGGAAAACCGATAATAAATGACGTAACACAACCTCTTCCACTTACAGTCGGTCCATTAACACGTACTACAGATTTATTGCTTACTAAATCATGTCCAGAAAACTTGTTAGGTATAAAAACATTGAAAGCTTTAGGAGCCATAATATGTTGTTCTCCGGAAGGAGTACGACTATTTTTACGTGACTTTAAAGGTCACTACGTATCCAGAGACATGGATCACCGACTGCAGAATTTACCTACACATTTATGGGCACAAGGCCCCACTGATGTTGGTTGCATGAACATTACACCATATCGAGTCACACTGAAAACAGGAGTAGTACTACCACGAATGCGACAATACAAGTTACCACCAGATGCTGTAGTGGCTTTACTGCAAATCATTGACGAGCTTATTACCCAAGGAGTGGTTGTGGAAACTGACTCCAATGTATGTAATTCACCGATAATTCCGATCCTTAAAAGAACGGATCCAAAAGCACCACCAGTATATCGATTAGTTATTGATCTGCGCGAATTAAATAAATGTATTGTACCACAATACCCTGTGGTCCCGGATATCTCTTCATTACTCACAGCTATTGACTCAGAAGCAACGTTCTTCACTGTAATTGATCTCAAGAATGCTTTCTTTAGTGTCCCAATTGATCCGGAAAGTCAATATTTGTTCGGTTTTAGTTTAAATGGACGAAGTTTTAAATTCACACGCGCACCTCAAGGATTTACAGAAAGCCCCAGCATCTATAGCCAAGCACTGAAACGAGAACTTGACAGTATACACATGCCAGTTAACACTGCCTTGCTTCAATATGTCGATGATCTACTGATCACCGCCCGAAGCGAACCTGAATGTGAAACAGCGTCACTGACGGTTTTGAAATCTCTGGCTGACAAGGGGCACAAGGTGTCCCCTTCTAAGCTGCAATTCTGTGTCCAGCGAGTTGTTTACCTTGGGTACTCGCTGTCCAAGGAGGGAAGGCAGCTTACATCCGACCGCATCCAGTTAATTGCTAACATGCCACCACCCAAGACACAAAAGGAGGTGCGGGCTTTTATAGGCCTCACTTCATACTGTAGGCAGTGGATCCCTCAATATGCATTTCTAGCAAAACCACTCATCCAGTTGACAACACAGGAGGCAGCCACATCGACTGTCCTCCCTTGGACTCCAGAACATACACATGCCTTTGAAAGCTTAAAGAAAGCTTTATGCCAAGCACCTGTCCTAGCAACACCATGTTACAGTAAACAGTTTACACTCTTTGTTACAGAACGCGAAGGTACTGCTTTGTCAGTACTCACTCAGGAACAAGCAGGATCACACAAACCGTGTGCTTATTTCTCTAGTACATTAGATCCAGTAGCGCAGGCACTTCCAGCGTGCCTGAAATCAGTGGCAGCAACAGCTTTAGCAATCAGACAAAGCGATGCCATAGTGTTAGGACATCAATTGACAGTACAAGTACCACACGCAGTAGAGGTTCTCTTGAACCGCACACAAACACAACACTTGACTATAGCAAGACTCACCGGTTACGAATTAACATTGTTTCAGCCACACATAGAAATCAGACGTTGTAATACGTTAAATCCTGCCACACTGTTACCAGTAGGCGGAACAGATCCATTGGCACATGATTGTGTCGAAGTCATTACTATCACGACAAAACCCAGACAAGACTTGACAGATATCCCTTTGTCAGATCCAGACTTGACATTGTATGTAGATGGGTCATGTATGAGAACAAGTACAGGAGAGTTAGTGGCCGCTTACGCAGTCACAACAGACACTGAAGTCATTGAAACAAATTGCATTAACACTTTGTCAGCTCAAGCAGCAGAGCTCACCGCTCTGACACAAGCCTGTATCCAAGCCACAAATAAAAAAGTCAACATATACACAGATTCACGTTATGCATTCGGAGTCGTCCATGACTTCGGCGTACTGTGGCGAGAGAGAGGTTATTTAACTTCTCACGGTGCCCACATCCAACACGGACCCCTCATTCAAGCCTTATTAGACGCGATTCATCTACCTACTGCAATATCGATTATGAAATGCAAAGCCCACACAAAAGTTACCGATATCATTTCTCAGGGTAATGACCTAGCTGACAGAACAGCTAAACAGACTGCTCAGAATCAGACTCACACAACTGACATGACAAAGACAATAGTTCCGACACCAACACATTGCATGACAGTTAAGGATCCTGCCCTTGATGTAATTGACATACAGACACATGCTACACCAGAAGAAATAAAGAAATGGACTGAATTAGGAGGGATCCAAACAGATCAAGGATGGATGACGAAGGAAAAATCTATATGGTGTCTTCCCGACTCAATGGTCCAAGTCATCATTAACACTATACATAGTCCAGCGCACCTAGGAGAAAAAGCTATGCTAGACAGCATTCAACACATTTGGTTCAACAAACATTTACGAGCCGCAGCTAAACAAAAAGTTCGTACCTGTATGATATGTTGTCAGTTTAATCCAGGTAAAAGCATCCCCGTAGAACAGGGTGGATTCCAAACTCCCGATCATGCTTTTGAAGTCCTCCAGATGGATTATATCCAGATGGAACGATGTCGAGGATTCAAATATGTTCTCGTAGTTGTCTGTGCTCTTTCCCGTTGGACAGAAGCATACCCGGTTTCAGATTACACTGCCCCGACTACTGCCAAACAGTTAGTTCGAGAATTCTTCCCACGGTACGGTTTACCACGTGTTGTCTACTCAGATAACGGCCAGCCGTTCTCATCCGAACTAATGAAACACGTTTCCCTTCTATTAGGATACCAATGGAAATTCCACTGTGTCCGACATCCCGAGGCGGCAGGTCTCGTGGAACGTCATAATCAAACTCTGAAAATTAGATTGTCCAAAATATGTAGAGAAAAAGGAGTTGATTGGATAGTAGCCTTACCAGTTGCGCTCATTTACATGAGAATGGTAGCTTATTCTCGAACAGGGCTATCCCCGTATGAGGTGATCTTCGGTAGACCACCAAATATGTGGGGGACGCCTATACCTCGCAAAATCACTGATGTTGACTGTAATATGCTGACAGATTACCTGGCTTCCTTGATGTCTGCACTACAATCTTGTCGTTCACAGGTATCCGCAGCTTTTCCCGACAATACTGAGGTGAAGCCCCATGACGTGGTTCCTGGTGACCTGGTTTTGGTCAGGAATTTCGACCGGAAGACCCAACTGGATCCTAGGTGGAAGTCACCGAAGTTGGTTCTACTTACCACAAGGACAGCTGTGAAAATCGAGGGAAGGAAAGGGTGGTTGCACTCGAGTCATATCAAGAAATTCTATGGACTACCATCCAGCGTAGAGACTCAACCCTGTATTCCCTCACAGACAGACTCAAAGCTCCCTTTGGCTGAATTAACGAAACCAGAACTGTATAAACTAAAATTGAGGTCCAGTAGGTCAGACAATTTGATTGTTTAAGTCCTCTCCAAGGTGAATCGGTTGAATTTGTCTCTGACATGTATCCTCTGGACCGGAATAGAGAAAGAAATAATCAAATGCTGCTCAAAAAGCATGCGTATTGTAAATCATTTCGTAGTCATTGTACAGTAACATTATTAATTTTGTTTTTTCTAAAGTCTTCTGATCATCATTGTCAGCATCCTATTGCACATGTATTACCCTATTCCTAAGCGTGCTTATAATATAACTGCAGAACATTCTTTTAGTGAATTACCTCCACATGAATTGTCTTATAGATTTGCGCTGCGCAACAACACATTCATTAGTATGTTACATCATTCCCATCAAACCAGCAATGCCACAAATTGTTGGATATGTGGCCGACTCCCTCCCTATCAGAACTATAAGGGAGTTTTGCCCCTCTTTCCCTATCCGTTCACACACAATGGCTCCTGTGGAGCATGGTTTAGTTTGATTAATTCCCTAGATTCGAATTCCGCAGTTTATCAAGACAGCTGGGTATGGGGAAACCTGAACTTAGTTTTGCTTAAAGTCTGCTACCCTAACAAGGAGGGACTTCCCAAAAGAACAGGAACTGATCTAGAAAATGAAGTATATGGATTAGGTAATTTTACACTTAACCTCATGATCCTGAACGTTGAATCTGAAGCTACACCAATCTTGCCCGCCATGTCCGTATTCCCAGTAAAAGGGGAACTATGTATAAGAAAGAATGGCTCCATATACATGGGCCATAGTAAATGCACCACTGTAATAAAATTCAGTGATCAAGGCAAGTCTACATTTAGAGCTTCTCGTCATTCCTACTTTATATGTGGCCAGACCGCATATATACGTCTACCTTTAGATTGGGATGGTACCTGTTACATAGCATTCCTCCTGCCACCTGTTTTCCTAGCCCCTCCTGATTATCATAGAAATACCCATTTAGTACACAATAGACAGCAGAGAGATCTCCCAATTGTCGATTACACTGAAACAGCATGGGAAAAATACACAGATTTCAATAAAGGATTCTTTCCCTATATAGGTACAGTCACTAATAGTAAACTGATACGTAGATTAACCAGAACCCTTGAAGCAGTAGTGAACGAAACTATTTCCGCCTTAGGCAATTTAACAGAAGAGCAGTCTGCTATGCGGATTGTTGTGCTTCAAAATCGTCTTGTCCTTGACGTCATCCTGGCCGATAGGGGCGGAGCTTGTAGGGTCATCGGATCAAGTTGTTGCATTTTCATACCAGAAAATTCGCCGTCAGTATATAAAGCCATAACCCGCCTTCATAAGATTGTAAGCCAGATACACCAGAGTCCAGGTACCTGGACTTGGTCCGGTTGGTTCTGGGGCGTGTTGTCAGCCTGGGGATGGAGAATCCTATCCTTCCTTGGTATTGGCTTTCTCATACTATTCAGTTGCTGCTTATGTCTACAATGTGGGCCAGCGATTTGTGGTCTGTGTGCCACCTCGTGTATCCCACATCCAAGTTTTCGCTCAAGATCCCGGAAGAAGAAAGAAGAACAAATGATGCTATATGAACAGATCGATGGATTGATGAAGATCGATATCTCCTAAGGGTCCGAAGGGGACAAGGAGGGAATGAGGAAATATGAATTTTGTGATCAGTTATGTCCCCTATCGTAGACCCCAACGGCTCCATGTACATGCTATACGTACATGTATGTTCCCTCCTGCTCCAGTTTTGAAGACGCAAATATATGTGCGTCCACCGTCAACATGTCCTCTTTCAGATCCACTATGAATGGGTCAGATATTCCTTTTCTAAGTATGAAAGGCCACCGACTTTATGTGGTTCACTTTCCACATTTTACAGATTCAGGCGAATAGGCCCGAATTCTGTCATCAAGCCTTTTCCTGCCTTCTGCCTCTGAAAGCTCCAGTCTGAGCCTGCATCTGTGACCATGAACTTTGTCTTACTCCCTGCGCGGCTAACGGTGCCTGATCCAGCCCGTCGCCTGCCAAAAACTGTATTTCACCTTCAAGATTATCTCCTTCGCTCCTCATTCGATGCATTCCTGTCTAGTAGTTTAGGTAAACATTCCTCCAGCTACCGTGCACAGGGCCAGGCCTCGCTGCCCTCATGCAAGTAATTCATAGCCCCGTTACCATGGAATATTCCTACCCCCTCGCATCTAGTGTAGACACTTAGACGCTTGTACACGCACTAACAGTCAGTATAGTCAGTATAGAATAGGATTCTATCCTAAGAGACCTCTCTTTTTGGATAACACTGTTCTTTAAACATAGGATATTAGATATGATTTGGGATTAGGTTGACATAACCCCAGACTTCTGTCTCCACATATAGAGCTAAATGCGCGCGCATCTCTGCCAACTATTTCTGCTGACATTGCAGGATTCTCTTATGGATCCACCCACTTGTGACATCATGTATGATGACGTTTATTAAATTACGCCCTCTATTAGCTACGTATGCATCTTTTATCAGCTGTTACGCCTCTTGCATCTGTTTCACTGTAATGTATTTTCTATAAAACTGCTTATCTGTCAATAATATATGCCCCTTCCTTCCTGAACTTTCGTGGTGATGGAATAGAAGGCCCACAATTCGAATTGTATTCCTTTGTATAGGAATAAAGCCTTTTTAAACCCTCTAATACCACGGATTCTGCCTCTCATTTTACTGAGTTGTTCTTAATAGACTTTACCGCATAAAAAATAGTACCGGTAACGAAATATTTACCACACCAGGCTGCGTGAGTCAGGAGCGCTTGATGGGAAAGGGCACACAGGAGGCACAAGGGGAACTAGGGTCCCCCATAGCAGCATGGGCAGCGCAAGCACAGCAAACAACCCGGCCAGAACAGCCCTGGCGCCAGAATCATACACTAGGCCCTCACCTAGCCCGACATCTATGACCACAAGGACCACAGGGCTAGCAAGCCTTATCCCACTAACAGTATAGGAAAGGATATGGAGGAAGGAATTTATCGACATTTTCACACTGTTGGAGATCCAATTAGACGGCCTGGACCTGACGGTGTGTGGCAAGAAAGATGAGGATAGAAGGGAAAGGAGAAGGGAACGGAACAAGAGAAATTTCGATAACTGGCTGGACGCATTTAGAATAATGGCGTGCATAATTGTAGAGAAGTTCCGGCGCTGCGCAGCCGACCTATGGCTATACGAGGCCAACATTCATAATGCACAAAGGCAATTCCCTGGGGATGCATGGCTAGAATACGACAAAGATTTCCGATTAAAGATGCAGACACACCCAGAAATGGAATGGAACGAGGAGGATGTGTCTGGGTTCATGCACAAAATTATGGTAGCTATAGAGGTCAAAGCACGGGCAGGGAAGAACTTTTACAAAAGGAAGGGTAGGCCATTCCATAAGCCCAAAGCATTTAACACATGGAACCCCCCACCCCCCAGTGGACCAGCAGCAAAATTCTGGAAATATGAGTCCAACTAATACACCTGGGGGGTGTCATGCATATTTCAACACATATTCTCCATGTGTGTCAAAGGGCACCCGGCAGCAGGGTGCAGACGCAGGAAAGAGCAGGGAGGGGACAAGAAAGAAAAGAAAAAGAAGCAGTGACTTAGTCAAAGAAAATGAGTAGGGGCCGAAGGGAGTACAAAACTGCAAGTTAGCTAGGTCCCCCATCAACATTCAACGACTCCTTAAGCTAGCCAACAAATAGCACAACAAGACAGATGCTGCGGTACTGGTACAAGGCTTTGAGGAAGGGTTTATTATACCTTTTGATGGCCCCCTCCCCCTAGGCGGCGCAAATAATTTAAAATGAGCTCTCCATCACCCAGAGGTAGTCATCAAAAAATCTGTTGAAAGAGAAAGCATTAGGTAGAATAGAGGGCCCCTACCTCCTTATATGCAGAAAGGTTTGGTAATCTCTCCCCTAGGGGTGGTTCCCAAAAAAGAATTGGGCAGTTCCGTCTAATCCACCACCTCTCCTTTCCTGAGGGGACATCAGTAAATGATGGAATCAGCGCAGAGCATGCACAGGCTGACCTAGAATCTGCCTTCTGCCTCTTTCCCTTTATATCGATAAAGCTATGCCCGTGGGCATTCTTGCGCATTCTTCAAACAATTTAGTACCTTTTTGGAATGGGCCCTGCATGACAGGCACCCTGCGGGAGCTTAACTCCACTATCTGGACGACTTACTTTTCACAGGCCCATCCGCGTCTGCTAAGTGTGGCAGCACCCTGGCAGCATTCCAAAAGTTAGCATGGGAACTAGGGATCCCGCTGGCAGCAAAAAAGACAGTGGGCCCGGCGACAAAAATCACATTCCTGGGAATAGAGCTAGACTCCGTGGCAGGAACATCCCAACTCCCCGAAGAAAAGGTGAAGAAGTTCAGGAAGGAGATTAGGGGCCTCTGCCGCCGCAAGAAGGCGACGCTCCGTGAACTCCAGAGGTTGAAAGGCAAACCCAATTTCGCACCTAGGATCATTTCCGTGGGCAAGGTTTTTGCCAGGCACTTAACTCAGCTAACAGCAGGACTCACCTTCAAACACCACCATGTCATGCTGGGGGTGGGGGTCAAGTAGGACCTGCTAATGTTGGACACATTCCTGGCAGACTTCAACGGGGTCTTAATCTGGAGAGAAGTCTCGGTGACAACCAAACAGATAGCCCTGTTCACAGACGCAGCAGGCGGCACAGGTTTTGGGGCAATCCTGGGCAGCAAATAGTGAGCTGGCTAATGGCCCAGAATATGGCACAGACATGGCATCACCAACAATATTTCATTTCTTGAGCTATTTCCTATTGTGGTAGCCCTAACAGTCTGGAAACAGGAATTGCGGAACATGAAGCTGACACTATGATCAGACAACAAAGGGGTGGTGCAAGCAATTATTAGGGCCAGATGCCCAGACACACTGAGATTAATGCGTCAATTGGTTAAATTGCAGTTGGAGGACAACATAAACCTGAAAGCACGCCACGTACCAGAGGTGAAGAATGAGGTGGCGGATGTTCGTTCACAAGCACAGATAAGCAGATTCAGGGAACTTGCCACAGGGGCGGAGCAGGCCATGACCCCCTTCCTGGTTCAGCTGTGGGACCTGGGGGGATAGACTTGTCAGCGTTAGTAAACCAATCCCTCGCCCCGGAAGCTGCCAGGCGCTGCAGAAGGTATGCAGGGACAGTGATGCAAATAGGAGGAATTAAGACACTGGGAAACTTGGGCGACACAAAAATGGAAGTCGAGAGGTTCATCCAGTGGGCATTTACCTGCAGAAAGTCCAAATCATGGGCACAAGCCCATCTGTCTGCAGTGGCCCATTATACAAGGCTCGAGAGAGGACAGGACCCCACAGCTTCCCATTACATCAAAGCAGCAATGAGAGGGTGGAAGTGTGCCGAGGGCGTGAAGACGGACAGCAGTCGACCAATAGACTTCACTAGATTGGGTCAGCTATTGGACACACTGTGGGTCATAACAAGGGACACCTTTGAGTCTACCTTTTTAACGCTGCATTCTCCACTGCTTTCTTTGGGGCATTCTGCCTCAGCGTAGCAGTAGTGCCCAGGAAGACTGGGCCAGCTGGGCGTTGCTTGCATGTAGCCGATGTCAAGACCAAAATAGTGGAGGTGGAGTTACTCCTGAGGCAGTCAAAGACAGATCAGGCCGGCAAAGGGGTGGTAGTGCGTTTACAGTGCATCAAAGATCAGAGGTACTGAGCGGTATGCTGCCTGCTTACATACATGGCAGCGCAACCAGCAGGAAAGGGTCCCCTGATGAAACACAGTGATGGGAGCCACCTAAGCAAACTTTAGTTCACAGTGGTGATGCGCCAGGCCCCCAACAAAGCAGGGCTGCCCCCAGCAGCTTTCGGCTCACATTCGTTCAGGATCGGGGCAGCAACATCAGCAGCACAACATGGGATGACCAAGGCAGGGATACAAGCAGTAGGCAGATGGTGGTCCCGGGCATACAGGACCTACATGAGACCCCAATTATTGTAGGATCACCCACGAAACAGACACAATTACTGCTATTTTTGGGGTTAGGGGCGCCGTCTCAAGTACAAGAGGCAGTCTGACATTTGTGATCATTGCTTCAGCAGGAAGGAGACCGCGCCTGGTGTGGGTGGTGGGCCATTCCTTCATATCCAGGATGCGGTCTTGGTGGAAACGAGGGGGCCACAAGCAGACAGAAGACCGGTCGGTACGTGCATCCAATGGCTGGTTCAACCAGGGATGAGATGGGACCAGCTGCCAGCGACCCTTGAGGACCTGCAGGCGGACACAGCATGGCACCCGGATTTTTTAATAATCCACCTGGGAGGTAACGACCTGGCCCAAAGGGGGAGGAAGGCACTCCTCCACGACATCCAGATGGACCTCAGGGAGACGGCAAGGTCTTTTGGGAGTACAGCCATCATTTTGTCAGAGCTGATCTGCAGAATAGAATGGCGTGTAGCCGAGTCACACAAAGCAGTTGAAACCTCAAGGAGAAAGCTGAACATTGCTGTGAGCAAATTTTGCAAAACCAATGGGCTTGAAAGTATCAGGCATGGGATCATCCACCCAGGCAGCCCAGAACTCTATGGGCGGGACGGTGTCCACCTGGGGGAAGATGGGATGCGAGTTTTCTGGGACAACGTGTGGGGCACAATGACTGGCTGGTTGCAAATAACAAAAAAACAAAAAATAAGGAAGGTGCAAGGGGGAACTGCAGGAAGACATTAGCCTCCCTGACGACGTGGTGAAGAAGTAAGGGTACAATAGTTGTTTATGGAGACACACCGACAGGGCGGTGTGTAGGAGTAGGGACACTCACTTTGGGATGCCTCGCGGCAGGGTGAGTTGGCCTAACAAAAAGGGGGTAGCAAACGGAGACGGCACTCGCAGCTCAGACCCCGCCGGACGGCAGGGCACAAAAAAGTCTGACAAGGTAGCGAGTTGGGGCCTAACTCCGGGAAGAAGCTACCCCCCCACGCAAAGAGCATGCCAATCCAATCAAACAATGATATGACCCAGAAGGGACAAGAAAGGAGATAAGCCTGCTAAGAACTAACCAATGAACTGTCAGTCTAATTTGCGAATTGGTGATGTACATATGATTTATGGCAGATAAGGTGTATGACAAACAAGGCATATGATTTGTGACCCAAGTTATGACAGTTCATCAATGATGATTTATGACCAGGGTCATGCACGTGATGACAAAAGTATATGCATGTATTCAGAATAAAACTGAGGCCAACAATGACCACTACAAACAAAACGCATTTTGGCTGTTTTCATTCTAAGGAATGCAGAGATGGGAAATTTGCATGTACTCTGGAGTGGGCACAGTGCGGGGGTTATTCAAAGGTGTTTTTGTGAAATTACTTGGTTGCGATTCCGCTGTTTGTGCTCCTTGCGTGTGTGCCTTTAAATCTCTGTCGGAGGCTGTTAGGAGCCTCAGCCGTTCTCAAAGGTGTTACTTGTCCCTAAAGAAGTGGAGCATGCGTCTTTCTTTTTTTCCTTTGCGGCTCCTTGTTGGTTTTAGTTTGGTGCCCTCTGATTAAAAGAACCTTGCGCCTTATTTGGGGCTTGGTCCTGTTAAAAATACCAGCTGCCTGAATCTGTACCTGACAACTTAATTTCTCCAATTTCACCGCTATAGTCAGGCCAGAGTAGGCAGGCTGGTAGGGCTATATCTTTGCAGTATTGCTGCTTTACTGCTGTTTTGCTACTAAAGCCCGCTAGTACCCACTGGGTCAACTCAGGCCGGTGGGCTGGTTGGGCTGGTGCGTTTACTGTTAAGCTCGGATGAACAGGCCGACAGGCAGACGGACTGGCAGGGTAAGAAGCTGATAGAAGGGGTGGTGGCGTTACCGGCAATAGGTGGCGGAGAGCGACAGTAAGCCCAGCGGGAGGCTGCCGCACTCCTTACCTCCGGCTACACAATAAACCAGCTGGTGTCTTGTGCACAAGTACCACGAGCATGCCCCCTGGGCTCTGCCGCGACATCAGCCCGCTCCGAGCTCCCCGCTCCGCTCCTTGCTCTGCGACTGCAGCAACAACAGCGTCTGACGTCAATCTGTGCAATCCAGTACTTAACACAACAAACCCAACATTTGGATTTTAATCTCCCATTATGATAGTGCTGCATGTCATAAGTATAGATAAGGAGAAACAATCCTGTGGATTCGTGGTCTCAGGCCCGGCTGTCTATCAGTAAATTCATCCCCCCTTTCGTCACTGCCCCCCCACGAGCCACCCCATATTGCACAGAAGGTCCTCCACAACCCACTCCCATGCCCTGTCCAATCTCAAATAGGAAGATCTGTGGTCATCGGCGTCACTTCTTTAGGTCCCCATGTGTGGAGAGGAGGCCTCCTCTTCAGCTTTACCTGTTTTGGTTGCTCTGTGGTCCGTGTGAGATGAAGTCCTCCACCGGGACTTGGTTTGTAGTACATCCTCCACCAACCTAGCACGTTCCTCCGCTGTTGGTGACTTAGTGGGCCGAGCACCCCGACTAGGCCTCACCATCCACCAGCATCTCCGTGAAGGTTCTGTGTTCTTAGTCTGGCAGGGCAAGGCATGCACTTGGTCTCCAACCAATAGTCAGCTTCCTCAGGGGAGCGAAACATATGTATTTCGTCTTTTAGCATCACCTTGAGCTTCACTGGAAACTTTAATGCAAATAAGAGTTAGTGTTGTTTGGAGACAGTGTTTGACATCCAGATAGGCCCTCCTTTTTTGCTGTACCAAGTTTGTATGATCTGAGAATATATGAACACCACAAGATTAAGAGCTATGAGCGCATTAGAATTGTACTGCCTATAGGGCAGAGCTGGAGGAGAAACTACTAATACAGTCTGTAAAGAAGCAGGCTTTTACTGAAAATAACCAACTAATGGAAATTAGAGGGTTTTATTGCAATGCTAGATCTATTCCCAAACATGCATTAGAGATATGGGACTTGTTGTCCACCGACAATCCTGACATTTGTTCCATTACAGAAGCATGGCTTCATGCCCAGGCTCTTCCCAGTATTCCCATCGCTTTCTCTTAAACATATACGGTAGTCATTTTTGATAGAGAAAACAGAGTGGGAGGTGGAGAAGCTATTACTTTCTGTGGCACTCTGTAGGCTTCAATCATTGATTTGCACCTTTCAGAGAAGTTAGAGATGAGTGTGTTCAAGTTACTCCAACTTGTGAATCATTGAAAGGAGCATTGGTCTACTGCCCACCCTCCCCCCGGCCCTAAGAAAGATTTCAGCATTAAGCTAGTTGACTGCTTAGCACCATACATTCTTTTGACTGAAACCTTTCTTCTATTAGGTGATTTAACTATCATGGGGAGAGTGTATCGGACACTGAGGTGACTCAATTACGCGCTGATTTGGAAATGGTAGGACTGCAGCAGAGGGTAGCAGGACCAACACATATAGCAGGTAATATCTTGGCTTTACTCTTCACTAACTCAAAGCTGATAATAATTGATAGCCCTTAGCCTGTAGTATGGACTGTCCACTATTCAATTAGCTTTGAGTATCAAGGTCCCACATTATGGACCGTCAAACAAACACAAGCATGAGATCTATAAGACTTGGAGGAAAAAACAAGCTAACGTTGATCCAAACGAGTATGCAAAGCATCGGCCAGTTTTTCTTCTTTCTCTTATGCTAAGGTTTTGGAGGGATTGATTAATAAAAACAACTCTCAAAATACCTAGTGGACAATCGCATATTAAACCCCTCACAATCGGGCTGTAGAACAGCACGGAGGTTGCCCATCTGATAGTTATCAATTCTACTAGGACATTGCTGGACTTGGGCACCCCACAATGTTGGTAGTACTAGATTGATCGGCTGCCTTCGATACAGTCTCCCATTCCATCCTTATTAAGAGATGGTACAAGATAGGTGTTTATGCGAAGGCCCTAGAATGCTTCAGGGACTCTCTGGCTGACTTAACCCATGTGGTCTTGATCCATCCCTTCAAATCTAGGAAAGTCACAAATAATAAGGGGATACCTCAAGGATCCTCCCCTTTTTTATAGTTATGTGGCCCTCTTGCAAAGATTGTCAAATCCTGTGGGTTTAAAATAATATCTTACACGGGTGACACCCAACTGACGACCTCAATTGGGAAAGACCTAGAGGCCTCCATAGCTAGATTCACTGATTCTATGAGAAAGCTGGTGGCCTGAATGAGTTTAGTTGTTTACAACTCAATGGGGGAAAGACAAAAATCCTCCTGTTAGGGAAAGTGCGGGAACTTTGGTCAGAAGATTGGTGGCGGAAAGAACCTGGTCCGGCACCCTGCCCCAAGGGAGTGGTAAAAGACCTTGGCTTTTTGGTTGACAAGCTATCTATGAGGGAACATATGACTTCCATTTGTGGTATCCGTTTTCGGCACTCTATGGCTGCTTGTTAAAGTATTGCAGTGGTTCCTGTTGAGTTCCAGGAAAGCACTGGTCCACAAATCAGCTGGGCTATGAGAAGGAACTTTTGGTAGTAGCCAATGAGACCCTCATGTCCAAACTACACGTGGTACAAAACACTGCAGCCCGGCTGGTCAGCAAACTCCCACCTGGTTCTCCTTCTGTACCCACATTAAAAGCACTACATTAGCTACCAGTAAGAAAGCGTAGCCTGTTTAAACTCTTCTGTCTTACTCATAAAACACCTCTGGGAAATGGCCTGGTATACCTGTGTACAAGGCTTTCTTGGTATCGTCTGGGTAGAAACTTGAGGTCTGTGGATAAAGCTCTTATGAGCCCATGGCATACTCAGATGAACAGGGACGCAGTTCGTTCGTTTAACTATTTAGCTCCCTATCATTGGAACAGCCTCCCTGTCTAGATTTTGGAAGGTTTAAAAAACTACTGAAAACATGGCTCTTCTGACTGCTATTAGCTACCTTACCTTAGATTTGCTGTACCAGCGCCAGGATACTCCTTCGAGAATGAGTCATTGTGCTATACAAGCTGAGCTAACATATGTATCTACGAGTTCTCAAAATCCTATAGACCATGCTTCCAGGCTGTATTAAGAATGGACTCCCCATAACAGTAGTTCAATCGCCTATCTACGAGTGAACGAGAGGGAGCCCTGTGGGCCGATGCCTGCCCAGTACTCTGTGCACCAGTTTGATAACAAAATATAGGGGTAGAGACCCTTCAAAGTTATTCTGCGATAAGTGCTGTTCCATGACGTCTTCAGCGTCAGAGCACTCTGATTTCTTGAGTGTGCACATTGTTATGGCATGGACTCCTCTATGCATCTCTTGCTCTGTATTTCAACCTCTCTATCGCACACAGCCATCTCTACCTGATTTTGCATTTCTATCACCCTGGGTGTCAGTGATGATAGGGAAGATTTAGTGTCTGTGACCCTCTTGGACATTTTTTATGGCCCATGTGCAAGATCCCCACACCTATTGGCGCTCTGTCAATTTTACCTTCCTAAAACGTTTTTTTGTCCATGATCACCTTTAGTATAGTGTCGAACCTGCCTTTATATTCCTCCAGTGTGGCATACACAGATGGAGGGCTGGGGCAAGGTCCAGAGAAAATGCACTCTGTGCCCAGGCATTTATGAGCCTTTCATCCGATGAGGGCCTCTGTACCTTAGGTTTCAACATCATGTATCATGTAAATAAAAATTTATCTACTGTTAATCAGCTGAGCTACACCCATACCAGGCACTGCTTGTTTACTTCTCTGGCTACCATTCACATCTCAGTGCTGCCGTGACTCTGAGTCCACCTAGAGGCACGAGCGCAGCACTGCATCACCCCTCAGGACTGGCCAAACCTTACCCCCTCTAAGCTCCAGTTGCACCTCAGCTGATCTGGGCTCTCCTACACAATTTATCTACCTTGGAGCCCCTAATGTAACCGATTAAAATTCAGGCGGGGATCCCTGAATGGGGACAATAAGTGCCATTCGCCCCGCTCAACTGCAGCAAGAAAGTGGGAAATGCAGGCCTCCCCCTTCGCCTTCATTCAGATGTCACCTCTGTGGCCCAAGCCCAACAGTATTCTCTCTGGGGCGCTTAGGCCTCCCCACCTGCTGCACACCGCTCTCTCATCAAGTGCCAGCTGCTGAGGTGTGTGCCCGAGACCCGGTACCTCTCTCAGGCCACAATATCGAATGCAGATGCTTTTGCTGGCTGCAATCTGCACCTTGCCATCAACTACAATAAAAGCAGGGTTACCCTGGGACCACAGTGCCATTCTGCGGCAGCGGACCCCGCAATCCATGTGTGCCAGCCACCAAGAACCGGCCCGTAGCTGCTCAGGGCCCAGCTCCATGTGCCGTCTCAGCATGCGACACAGCTGCCATCTTATTCACTCACGGGGCCCTGGCTCCGGGTGCCACAGTGACTCCCCAGCAACACTTTGGTTCACTACTACTAATGAACAGTGCCGGTTTTAGGTCACTGCGACCGGTGCAGCCGCACTGGGCGCTGACCTGTGAAGGGGGCACGGTCCTCGGAGGGGGGGGGGGGGGGGGCGCTGTGTTTAGCAGTAACTTATATTTGGAGAGATGAGGAGCACATTTGCCCAGTGGTCATGAGAGAATCCGAAGAGGAGGTCATGGGGGGATGCCAAAAATGATTGTTGCACTGGGCGCCACCAGGGCTAAAGCCGGTCCTGCTAATGAAAACATCCATGTAGCCCCTGCGCTCATAATTCTCCCTTCGAGTCCAGCCCAAACTGCCAAGCCATGCCTTTCCTGGACCGGAAACAAGCATCCCCGGACCGGTTTCAAATCAAGACTGATTTGCATATAGCTGGAGCTGAACTGAGGTCCTGAAGTCAGCTAAAGAACGATGATGAATTCAACCCAGATCTGTGACTGGGGGTGATTGTCTGAAAAGTTTCAGTGCTCTGTCCATCATCTCCTTGTGTTTGCTTTGTTCACCCTAAGTTGGCTGGGTATGCCCAGATGTGGGTCCCTTGCTCACTTTGCCACTGGTTTCAAGCTAGCCTGGGTGATGAGGGGTGATACCCTGAAACCGGTTCCAGGATGCTTGTTTCCAGTTCAGGGAAGACCTGGCTTGGCAGTTTGGGCTGGACTGTTCCCATGAGGCACATGGTCAAGACTGATTTGCATATACTATACCTGGGTCTGAACTGAGGTTGCGAAATGAGCTAAAGAACGATAATGGATTCAACCCAGATCTGTGACTGGGGGTGAGTGTCTGAAAAGTTTCAGAGCCCTGTCCATCATCTCCTTGTGTTTGATTTAATTAGGAAATTACATTCATCCATATAGGGCCATGTTCAGCAACTAGTATTCCAACTGCCAGAGTTTGGCATTTGCGATATGTGATCATATATCGCACATCTAGATTGTGCTCTACTGTTTCTTTATGTATTGAGAGTACAATGTCTAGCTGGGATTTGAGGAGGAAGGCTTTTGTTTTAAAGATATGTTTCAGGTGTTTATTTTTCTCTGACTGTAGGAGTGACAGGTGGAGAGTTGATGTCTCTACCTTCTTTCCGCCATTCTGAGTTGCCTTGTCTCTTCCTTTAGGTCCTTGTTAAACTACAAGCCAGAGGGTTTGTTTTTAGCCTCTTGAGTTTTGGAGGTGATACTTCATTTAATATATCTGACATGGTTGTATTCTAGCGTGATGTTAGGACATCTACATCGTAGGATGTAGGTGTGTGTTCATTTTTTTCAAAAGATAATTTCAGTTGATTTGTTTAGTGTCCCTGATCCAATGATTCGACCTGCATGTTTGACCTCTGATGGTTAGGTTTTTATAGGTGTGATGGATAAGGATGATGTGGTGGCCCAAACAGTCGACCAGTACTATGGAATTCATGATGAATGACTTTTTCTTGCCTGTAAGGAGGTCAACAATAGAACCCTTGGTGTGATGTGGACCATTACAGAGTCAAGTTAGGTCTTTCTTGCTCAGAATCTCTCTGAGACGGGCGACTTGGGCATTGCTGGTGTCTTTCCATTGTAGGCTAAAATCCCAGAGTAAAATGTTGTTGGTTGGCATGAGAGATTGCTGAGTGATGAGGTCAATTATATGTTCGGTTGAGAGCTGGTTATCAACAGGCATGTGGTATAAAATGTGAAATTTGGTCACTTTCAAGTTTCCAGATATTCGAAGGTGGATTATTTTTTCACATTGAAGATATTGAGCTGCAAGGTATTTCGGTGTATGAATGCTATGTCGCTACCAGCTCGACCCTCCTGCTCAAGACACATGGTGGAACATTTGGGGGGTGGACCAGGAGGTCGATAAGTAGGGAGGAGAGGTTGTTTAGCCAGGTATCAGCGAGGAATAGGATGTTGATCCTGTGAGGTAATATTGAATCAGCCATTTCTATGTTGTGATTAGTTGCAGATCGACAGTTAGTATTATACATTTTATGTTGGTTTTAGTTGACATGGTTATTTGCTCCGAGATGACAACCACGATGATATTGTAGTTTCTATCATGTCTTCTCTCACTGAGTCTTTGCCCGTGATTTTGTATCCCATTAGCACTGGAATGCTTATAAAATAAAAATATTCAACTATAATATAAAATCAAGTTTTCCCTTTCCTCTCCCAGATTCAGCTGAATGGAAACAATTCTCTGATTCTGAACGAGTCAGTCAAGGAACACATTTCCTATATAAAAGTGCAATAGAGCCTGTTCCAAGATGCCAATAGAGTACCCAATTTTCAAAAAGAAGGGTTACAGACAGGAGTTTCATAGAATCCTAGTCCTCATAAAAACAAACAAATCAAACTTTAGCTTGTTGGCATGTCACCATATTTTACCTCGTTGCGGCAGAGGGATTAGATGTATAGGTTAGATGCGTAGGATGCCTAGTTTCAGTGCCAAATAATGGAAAATGCAGGAATTTCCTCAGTTTGAAGTTTGGCAGGAGAAATTACTGTGAGAAGTTGGCCTGATGTATGATGTCACTAGTTCTAGTGCACACCTTATATCAGTCCAAATACCCTTATGGTGATTGGTTGTAAAGTCAACCTTATAGACCAGCTATCCTAGTGGTAGCATGGACAAGAGCAGTCTTAGGCTAAACTCTGAATGGCATGTGAAGCCAGCTGTGATACCATATATAATCCCTTGAATACCAAATGAAAGAACACCACAACAGATATATATATAAAATAAAGTGTATTTATTCTAGTCAAACCCTCAGCACTCTTTATGAGATTAGAGGTAAGTACAACACAGTCTTATTTAAGCATACATTAAGTCACACAGGTAAGTAATACAGTTAGGCCCTCCTAGGGGCCACGCAAACTATATACTAAGTAAATGGTATAAGGACCACTGTCACGGAAATAGAATAGGCCTAGGCCTAGGGAATCGCTGGGGCTACACTACACTAGCGTTAGTTAGGAAGTGGGAGGCCCACGGGATTCGTGTGCAGAGTGGAAACACTCACGCGTAATGCGTAAAAGTCACTAGCAATAGTAAAGTTTAGAAAACGATAGATTTAGGACACTTCCGGAGTAGCTAGGAAGTCGAGACTGGAAAACTAGACACTAGGATAGTCACTATCCTGATGAGCACCGGAGTACCCAAGTTACCTAGCCCACAGGCTGCGGGTGCATAGGGGTGAAGATGCGTCGGTTTTCGTCGTCGATGCCTGAAGAAAGATGCTGACAGGCAGTCAGTGAAGAGTGTCCGGTGGATCCCAAGGCTGGGATCAAGAAGAGAGGAGACCTGCAAGCAGAAGGGACAGAGTCAAGGTCACTAGCCAGTGACCACGTGGAACCAGGAAGGAACCAGGCGATGTCGTGAAGATTGCAGGTGAAGGTGGAGCTTGTCGCTGCAGCCAGGAGGACCAGGAAGCGTCGAGGACGACCAGGACCAGGAGGCGAGCTGTCCCACGAAGGCTCTTGCTGTCGGCGGCGTCGAAGTTGGACTAGGACTCACCAAGCCTTGGCAAGCGGAACCCACGAAGAACGGAGGACTTGCTTCTGGTGCAGACCAGGAAGGTCTGGGGTGCTTCTTCTTTGCAGAGAAGCGGGAGCCAGTCTGGAGGAGCCAAACCAGTGCAGAAGATTTCAGGGTGCGTCGTCACAAAGGCCACTAGCCAGCGGGCAAGCAACCGGACAGACGCGGCAAGCAGGAAAATGCAGAAGGGCCCCACGCAGGACTCGTGGAGTGTGGGGGCTGATCTTCGGTGCAGATGATGCTTGGGGTTGGGGCTTCTCAATCCCCGGTGCACAACTTCGAGGGTGCCTCAGAAGCTGCGCTTGAAGTTACTAGCCACTTTTCCCAGGTAGCCGGTCCCACGTCGCTCGTCGCCTCCACGGATCTCAGCTTTGCTGTGGATGTGGATCAGGGTCAGAGAAGTCTGGAAGTCAAGGCTCTGGTCGGGCTCTGCAGTCGGTTCCTCGTAGAACGTGGGCAAAGCAAAGGGTAGTCTCTTGATGGTGCCTGTTTGCACAGGGTAGCCACTCCTTGGCCACAAGGGAGATTCTTCAGTCTTCTTCTTTCGTCGAATGTCGAAGGTCCAGAGTTTCTGTTCAAGTTGCAGGTTCAGGATAATCTAAAGTCTTGAGGCCCAACTCCCACTCTTATACTAATCTGGGGGGCTGGGATACCTGCTAGGTCACGCCTTATGGGTGGGACCTGGGAGGGGGTGGTTACACCCACTTCCCTTTGTCCAGTTTCGCGCCAGAGCTGGGGCTGAAGTGCCCCAGCGCCGGTTTGAACTGGACTATGCAAGGAACACCTTGTGTGCCCCAGGCATGTCTCATTCCTTTCAGCCCACCCTGCCCCAATACACTAAAGGCTGTCTGGGGAGGTGCTAGCACCTCCCCAAGCAGGAAACCTATTGTCCAGGCCTCCCTTGCTGGGATCACTCCCAGCTGCAGGAGGTCAGACTTGTGTCGTGGCAGCAGCATCCATTTTGTGATGCTGAGGCTTTGGTCAGAGGCTAACAGTGAAGTATGATCTTAACATGTCTTTCCCTCTAGAAGGGGGGAATAATATCCTCATGTCCAGAAATGGCATGGGGGTATTATTCCACAGTGTTAGACACCTTACACAACATGTTTCGATAAAGCCAAACCATAGTTACCATAACCGTCTAAGATTATAAGGCACTTTAAGAGTATATGGTAGGCTATATCATAGAACAGCTATAAGGACTTGGTTCCGAAAGCTGCAGACAGGCTCAGCTCATGCTAGAGCACCATCTCACATGTTACCAAGCACTCTGCCTCCAGGATTGTTAAGGCCTGCCATAGGAGTGACTGATAGGTACACATGTGTCTATATGTAAGTTAGGTATAGGAATACTACACCTAAGCAAGGGGTGATTACACGACCTTGCCCCAGCTGAGTGATCAGCCAGTTGTGTCAAAATGGAAGGCCAGGCCAGGGGTTGCATATTACATGCTGCAGCCCCTGGTAGGCCTAGGGTACACCTATGCCCTGGGTACCTAGGGTACACTGTACAGGGACCAATAAGGTGATCCTATCCAAATGGGTTATGTACCTAAAGTACATAGTATTAATTTAGAGAGAGAACAGCAGGGCTGTGGGTCTGATTAGCAGGCCCACAGCCACATCTAAGTCGAAAACCAGTAAAGCAAAAGCAAAAAGTGGGGGTGAACATAGAAAGCAGACCCTACTCTCCTACAATTACCAATAAAGTTGCTGCCTTTTGGTCTGAAGCATCCAGAACATTTTCATGGTGATGGCAGTAGTTCCAGCTTTTCTATTCAGGAAATGGGTAGTAATTTACCTATATTTAGACGACTGGCTTAGCAAGTCTTCCTCTTATAAAAGGTTAGCCCAGGATCAGCAAATGGCAGTTGTTCTTCTTTGTGACTTGTGTTTTCATACCAAATTGAGGGAATCTACTCTAAAGCCAATACAGTGTACTCAATACCTAGGAACAGAACTGGAAACAGCTAAAGGAAAAGTGTCTCTTTCAAAGGAGAGTTTTCTGACCATTCATCAGAATTGGCTTCTACTTTGTCTAGCTTAGTCTCCTTCACACATACAAGTGTCATCTTGCTGTGTGTTTCCTGCATGGCCCATTGTTGTTTATCCTATGTTAGCCTAGTTCTGCACGTTAAAGGCCGCATTTCTTTTGCCCACATTTCTAAATAAGCCCGCTCCCTTTTGTGCCACATTGTATTTTCAAACAGAACCTGCATACGTTTTTGTCTTTCGTTCTTTTCCTGGGATTTAGTCTGAACATTTTAGAGAAGGTCAAAGAACAATGTTCCTTGTTATTCTTTCTGGTCAGACACTAGCACATAGTCATAACATGAGACTACAGCTGCTGTTTGTTAGCAAACATATCTTGCCATATAACTGAGGACAGGAGTTCTGAAAACACACACTCTGAGCAAAGGTCCTGAGGCAAGATTACCACGTCAGCTGAGATGTAGAACGTCCATCTATGTATGCTAAGATATGAGGTCTGCCTCTTCTCCCAAAGATCTTTGATATATAATCATTTATCTTCATTAAGAAGGTGATGGGAGAGGTTTAGGCTAATCTGTCTTGTAGCATGACAGAGTTTTTTATGGTATATGATTTGTCAACCGTGCTAGTGATATTTTTGCTATCTATTTGGTTTCTAATTGTGGTGCAAATACTGAATCTTAGTGCACGATAGTTTAAATAAATATTCGAAACTTCCTTCGTGTCTGCTGTTTATCTTATTGTGGACAAGTATGAGTGAGAGAGCAAAACCGTGTGTCCTGTTACTACGATTCCTGAGAGGATCAAGAGTGTTGTGTTCTGGAGTGCCAACTCACTTGTTTCTCTTGAAAGGTTAGGAGGGCAAATGAGGTACTATAGTCGGACTCGGGGTCATAGATATTGAGGTAGTATGATGAATCAGTCCCTACATGCCGATGTTCTGTGGTCTCAAGCATAGTTCTGTTCCTGAGCAGAGTCCCTCCAACAATCTCATCTAGGCTTTGTGGCCTCATACTTTTTCTGGTCTAGGATGCAAGACTGCAAATGAGACTCCTGCAAAATGCCTGGTTAATCAATGATGCTAGAAATTGGTAATTATGACAAAAAGGTGCAGATGCCATGTAAGGCCTTGTAGGTCACTTTTTAGTTGTGCTGGAAGAAGTTTTTTGTCTGGAATGCCTTTCCACCCACTGGCTGCATCTCAGAAAGTGGTGACAAATGTACCTCTGGAAAGGAAAGTGCTCACATGGGCAATCTTACATCCGCAGGGCTGTGTTTTCTTGTGGAAAGAGATAGCATGTCAGTATGTTAGCATTGAGGTTTGTGCATCTTTCCCTAAAATGTCCCCTCTGTTAAATAAGAACAACCCTCTTCTGCTGCAAACAGGTGCATACTGTATTATTTGAACAACCAATGAGAGACTGGATGTAGTGCTCTCTTTCATAAAGCTCAGACCATATAACATTGGATGCTGGTGAGGAACATTCAGCTGAAAGCAATACATCTAACAGATTTTTTCAAACACTAAATCAGACAAGTTGAGGTGTCATTCCATAGAGGAACACAAGTGTGTGGTATGCAAAAAATTGTTGCCTGACATCTTTTCATACTGCGGGCAGCCATAACTCAACATGTTTGCAACCGGAAAATACATTAAGTGACCTGCTTACACGGGTGGCGTGGCTAACTGCAGAGTATGGCGGACGCTGCTTGAAGGAGCTCCGTACCGAGCCCCGACACTTTGCCGCTGACCGCGGCCCCCGCAGGGGGCCACTCGGCGGTCGGCGCCTTAGTGGCCCCGGGGCCCCGGTCACCCCTCCCCACTCCCTCCTTCGGGGGGGGGCGGGGGCAGGGATCCTGATTGTGCCCCCCTCCGTGTCGGGGGCCGGAAGTGACGCGCAAGGCGCGTCACTTCCGGGCCCAGGTGTGAGGGGAAGGCTATTTAGCCTTCCCCCACCCTCACTGGCGACCTCTTTGTCGCCCACCTCGCCTTTTTGACGGTCGCTGGCTGCTCGTCGCTGATTTCCGGGTTCCACGCCGCATCGGTAATCGTCGCTGCCCAACTTTGACGGTGAGTCTTGTTGCTTCCGCTCCGCCCCGGCCCCGTCCCTGGGCAGTACCAGGTCGACGGGGCCCCTGTGGCTTGGATGACCACGGGCGGAGGGGGCACAAGATCAAAGCGGGAGTCGAATTTGTATGTAGTGCGGCGTGGATTTGTGCGGCAATGAGCAGTACGTTTAAGCGCCTGCGGGCGCTCGTGGGGGAGTGAGAGCATTATTGTCGGGTGCCGTCAGAAGTTTAAGCGTGTAGGGCACGTTGGGGCCGAGCGTTACGGTGGTTATGGATAAGGCTTGGGAATATTGTGTTGTACTAAAGGAGAGGAGGTTAGCACCCCCCCTTGACAAGGATGGTAGAGGTCCCAGTGGCCTTGACAACGCATATACGGTTAAGGCACTGCCACTTACTTCGCTCCACCCCCCCCCCCCGCTTTTGGCGTCCATGCCTTTGGGGGTCGCGCTTATCTTTCTCTCGCTGGCGATCCCGGTTAACGAATACACCCAGCAGCCCCGTGTATCGAGCTGGGCTCCGGAAGGATTTGGTTTTGCCGCGGTATGCGGGTACCCAGTCCATTGCGGCAGGTATTCAACGTCCTGCGCTAACTCTATGGGTCTAGAACAGGCGCACGGTTTCCGTGGCATGTGTACAACTTAGGGATTTTACTCACAGCTTTCCAACGCTCTTTTGATTCAGGTGGGCGGGGCAAAGAGCTTTTCGCTTCCGATTTATAACACCCCCTCCCCCGCGAGCTCCGAAGTATGGGGGGGGGGGGCTTTGTTGGTGTTGACCCGGTGGCGGCGTCACCATTGCGGCGAGTTCGCGCTCGCTCATTTAGATACGTGTATATGTAAATTAGCCAGGGTCGCTGGTTTATACCCGTTTTGTTCATATTTAACCGAGCTTTTGGGGTCGTGCCACATCTCGAGCCCTGGGAAAATCACTTAATCTCCCGTGCCTGTATGGGTTTAAATACAGGGTGAGATGGGTCCCAATAACCTTAGGGGCGAGTACATGGAAGCACAAATAATCGAACAACCTGCCCGGGGGCTTCCAGAGGCTTGAGTTACGAAAATCTAGGAGGAAGGCGATTGTCCCCGCGCCCCTCAGTGCGGAGGGCTTTCCACGGTCTCGCTTGGGCCCGTGGCCGCCCTGTGAGCGAGCGCGCGCTATTTAAAATGCAGCAGGAGAGATGCGGAGTCGGGCCATTTAAAGCGTTCAAATAACTTCGGGTCCAGTGCGCGCTAGGTAAATATAACCTTCAGGTCGAGCGCGCGCTATGTAAATAAATGTAATAAGCGGGATGCTTAGTCGGGTCATTCCAAGCGCGCTCATAACTTCGGAGCGTGCGCTATGTAAATACAACAGGCCTAATGCATGCGGAGACGGGTCATTTCATAGCTCAATGTTAAGTCTGGGCCTACGGTCGTAAATGGTCTCACAGGACAGGGGTTCGAGTCCCGGGAACGAGTTCAAAATGTCATAGAAATTTCGAAATCATCTTTCTAAATTACAACGATGTTTAAACCACCGCTTGCGTCTAGCACTCCCATTACCTTGGGGTTATCTCGACGCTACATAGGAGGTGCCTTTGCGGCGGGGGCAGCATGATAGAGGTGGGCACCGCTGCATCTGGCCGGTGGGGCGATGGCTAAATGGGCAACCTAAACTTCAGTGGTGTGGCGCAGGTGCGCACCAGTTGCCGTGGTTGGGGTGGGGGTCGAGGCGAGCGAGGTGGGCATTGTAAGAAGTGATATGTATGACCACCTGTTAGGCTCTCGCTCTGTGCTCCAGATCCCCCCCCCCCCCCCAAGGGGAGGGCTCCGAGCCGCGGGTCGCGTCGCAGTCCTGGACAAAGCATTTATTCCCCGTGTGTATGCAATATGTAATGTAAAGTGTGCCAATAATTGTGTAGGCACGCTACGATAAAGGCAATGAACGCAGATTTGGTCGTGTTCGTTCACGCGAGACTGTGATTTTGGGGCAAATCGGCGCCAGGAAGGTAGTATGGGGGGAGGGCGCAAGCGAGCACCATGCTGCTTGCCAGGTTCAGGGTGGGGATGAGGGCAGACGCGAACAGGGTGTGCATGGTTAACGTGATGTATGAGCACCTGTGTCCTCTCCCCCCCCCCCCCCCCACTCTCCCCCCCCACTTTTTTCTTGCGGTACAGCCACGCCTTTTCGTGTATGCATATTTCTTGCGCTTATGCTGGTTTCTTTTGCAGTACATTAGTCCGCTTTCACTGACTGGAGGATTATTAATTGGCGACAGAGAGACGCGAGACAAACACCATCCGTATTCGGGGCTCAGACGGGAGTAAGTACGGGCAGTTGGGGGATGGGGGTACCTCTCGGAGTAGCATGTGGCACTCAGGAGCGAAGAACTAGCCTCAAAGGGGGTGAGCAGGCGGTTAACTTTCTCTCTTTCCCAATTGCAGATAAGTGAGAACAACCGCTAAGTGATGGACAGCCAAGGATTATCCCCCCCCCTTTTCACACCAGGGACACAGGTTGAGGAATCTGTGCCGGACACTTCGGAGGAAGCACGGATTGCCGCTTTCCTGGAGCTGACGAGGGCCAAGGGTTTAGCTTGGGCGACGGAACTATTGAAAGCCAGTACCCCCCCAGACTCTGGGATAGCGATGGACGGTCCGGCTACGGATAAGGATGTAGGGGAGGTTGCGGGCCCGTCGCGGTCGAAAAGAATCCGCCGCCCGACGAGCAAAGACTTTCCGGTAGAGCAGCCACCGGCTCGGAATAGAGCGGCCCCTCCTCACAGGCCCCCAGCGCCCCCCCAGTCGGCGGTTAGCTTGGGGACGGGGGCGCACAACGGACTGCCTGGCCCGCCCCAGGCGACATTTGCCTCAGCAGAGGATTTGGGTAAGCTTGCAGACACTTTAAAAGACTTCATGGCTGAGGTCAGATCCGGTCTGCTGCTTGCCAGGTCACCCCTAGGGGTTGGTCCGGCCGCCCCACCGCCGCCGCCTGTTCTCCCGGCGCCGGGGGGCTTCACGCAGGTGTGGTGTCAGCCGCCGGCTGCGTTGGAACTTCCTCCGCGGCCCACACCCCCAGCTGCTGCTGTGGCCGAGAGCGCGGCAAGTGCGGTTGATACTGCAGTAGTGGTTCCCCCAGTGGTACCGACGCCGGCACCAACGCTAGCCGTAGCACCTAAGCCTCTAGTTACCACGGCCCCGCTAGTATCGGGCCGCTGTTCACTCGCTTGGATGGTCCCTCTAGTGGCCAAAGAAGGGATTTGGCGCAGGGAATTTATTGATATCTTCACCCTTCTCATGCATGGGGCGGAGGGGGTAGATACCAGGAGGATGGGCAACAAGGAAGAGGACAAGCGGGTGCGGTATCATGTATATCCCACCAAAAATATTGTGACTTGGGGTCAGGCCTTTGCCATTTTTGCGGCAGTGATAGTGGAGAAATTCCCAGATGAAGGGCCTGGTCTCTTCCACTATGCAAGCGTGATTACTGAAGAGGCTGCTAAGGGTGGGGGCATGGGATGGTACCACTACGACTGTGACTTCCGCAGACAGAGAGCAATCTGCCCAGATCTTGAATGGGACCAGTTGGAGGTCCGTTTATGGGTAAAACACATGGGCAAGCATACTGAGGGGTCTACGACGAAGTCAGGTACAGAGAGCGGTGTAAAGAGCAAAGAGAAAGAGGATAAAAAGGAGAGGAAATGGGAGAGCAGGAAGTCCTTTCGGGGCGGGCGTGGGGGGGGTCGCAGGCCTGGCTTTCGGGCACGGTCTTCTGGAACTTGCAGGCTCTTCAATGCAGGGTTCTGCTCCTGGGACAAATCATGCCGTTTCTCCCACAACTGCAGCGTGTGCGGGGCCCCCCATGCCGCTACCGCATGCTCCAAGCGCGACACCCCCGACAAGCCTTCATCCAGCAAGTAGCCCGGGGGGTTCCCCCTCTCCTGCGCTTTGGCCCCCTGCGTACACAGCTGCCAGCGCGCATGACCTAGCCCCACACGACCATGTGAAAGGGCCCTCCCCCATCTGCGTAAAGAACCTCCTCAGCGCACTCCGCGGTTACACTGGCAAGGAAGGGTCCCTCATTTCTGAGGGTTTCTTAGACGGTTTCCGCATTCCTTATCAAGGCCCCTTAGTGAGCAGGGATGCGGAGAATCAGAAGTCAGCTAGGGAACACCCGGAGGTAGTGCGGGATAAAATAGCGAAGGAGGTGTCTTTGGGCAGGGTGGCGGGCCCATTTTCATCACCCCCGATGCCCCACTTTGTGATTTCTCCCCTGGGGGTGGTACCAAAAAAGGAGCCAGGGGCTTTCCGACTTATCCACAACCTATCACACCCAGAAGGGGACTCCGTGAATTCCTGGCTGGACGAAGGTAAATGCTCAGTGTCTTACTGCTCCCTAGACCTGGCAGTCGACATGATCAGGAGGGCAGGGAAGGGAGCCTGGTTGGCCAAGTCTGATATCGAATCGGCCTTCCGGCTCCTGCCAGTACACCCGGACAGCCAACACCTTCTGGGCTTCAAGTGGGGGGACCAGGTCTTTTATGATAGGTGTATGCCCATGGGATGCTCGGTGTCTTGTGCGTACTTTGAGGCGTTCAGCTCCTTCCTACAGTGGGCCTTAACAAACTGGTATGGCATTGAGGGAGTGACCCACTACCTGGATGATTTCCTTTTTATCGGGGGAGCTGACTCGCAAGATTGTGCACGGGCGCTGCAATGTTTCAAGGAATTGGCAGGACACTTGGGCGTACCTTTAGCTCCTGGTAAGACCGAGGGTCCAGCGCAGGTTTTGGTATTCTTGGGCATCGAGTTGGACACGGTAAAGGGCGTGTCCCGACTCCCTGCGGATAAGGTACAGGCCCTGCGTCAGGAGATCTGCGATCTACTGGGTAGGGACAAGGCTACTCTAGGTGAAATCCAATGCCTGCTAGGGACCCTGAATTTTGCGCTAAAGGTCATACCCATGGGGAGGGTCTTTGCACGCAGGCTAGCTAGGGCGACTGCTGGTATAAAGAAGAAACATCACTGGGTCAAGTTGGGGACAGGGCTGAAGCAGGATCTGGCGGTATGGAGCGAATTCTTCGCCTGCTTTAACGGGACGGTTATTTGGAAGCAGCCCTGGATTGATAGTCAGGAACTCTGTCTTTTCACAGATGCCTCAGGCAGGGAAGGTTTTGGGGCTATCCTGGGCGAAGAATGGTGCGCGCAGGGATGGCCCAATGTTTGGCGCAGGCGTAGGATCACCAAAAATGTTACAGTGTTGGAGCTCTTCCCGATTGTTGTTGCATTACACCTATGGCCGGCGGCATTGTCAGACAGAAAGGTGGTTTTCTGGTCTGACAACATGGCGGTCGTTCAGGCAATTAACAACCAGTCCGCCAGGTGCCGGCTGGTGCTGTGCTTACTAAGGGAGTTGGTCCGGGCTTGCCTGCGCATCAATGTAGAGTTTAAAGCCAGGCACATTGAGGGGATTCAAAATGTGGCAGCTGACGCTCTTTCTCGTTTTCAGTGGCTCCGATTCAGGGAGGCCTGGCCGCGGGCGAGAGCGCAGATGACCCCATTCCCGGACCATCTATGGAGGATCCTGCAGTGGGACTGAGCCTGAAAGCGATGGGAGAAAGAGCTCTGGCCCCAGGTACCAGAAAGCGTTACAGCGCCCACATGGCAACATTCAGAGCAACTTCGGTGGCACTGGGTACTTCAGGTGCTGCGTTGGTGTCCCAGGTCCGAGCATTCCTGGTGTGGGCTAGGGGACAAGGGAAGAGCCGCTCATGGGTGGGCAGTCACTTGGCAGCCGTAAGCCACGACACTAGGTTGTCTGGCGGGGCGGATCCCACTAACTCCTATCCCATCCGGGCCGCCTTGAAGGGTTGGGCTAGGGAGGAGCCCAGGGCCCCTGATAATCGAGCGCCCATTGATTTCGAAATCCTGAAAGGCATGCTAGGGGCTCTCGAGTTAGTCACCTACTCTCATTACGAGGCCACGCTGTTTTCAGCCACATTCTGCTTAGCATTCTTCGGGGCTTTCAGAGTCAGTGAGTTAGTGGCTAGGTCCAAGGTCGACTGTTCAGGGGATGCGCTGGCAATTTCAGACGTGTCCATTTCCGGGTCACTGACCATTCTTTTACGCAAGTCCAAGACTGATCAGGCGGGGCGGGGGATCAGGGTGGTTCTCCAGCCCCTAGGTGACCCCAGGTTCTGCCCAGTACAATGGGTAAAGGCGTTTTTGGAACACAGACCGCCTGGCCCTGGTTATCTCCTGTTGCATTCAAATGGCACCCCTGTAACTAGATACCAGTTCGAGCAGGTAATCAGGGCCAGTTTAGCCAGGGCGGGGCTCGCCCGGCCGGACAGAAGGTATTCCAGCCACTCCTTCCGCATTGGCGCTGCCACCGCCGCTCACCTGGCGGGATTAGAGGCCGCCCAGGTGAAGAAACTGGGGCGTTGGGAATCTGATTGCTATAAGATATACGTTCGCCCGTGAGGCAGCGGTCAGTAATGTGTTTGTGATTTATGGTGTGTATCGTTGAAATCACCCTTTCTGATTAAATAACTTGTGTGTACACCATGTCTCCTCTTTATTAGGACGAGTGGTGTGGGTGATCGGGCATTCATTTGTCGCCCGGGCGGCCCAATGGGCATTGCACCGTAATTGGATGCGACACTTCCCGCAGACCGAAGTGGAATGGATGGGGGTGCCGGGGATGAGATGGTTCGAACTCAGGAATAAGATCGAGCAGAGACTAAGAGCACACGGGTCCACCTTGCCCCACCTGTTGGTGATACACCTGGGCGGTAACGACCTTGTTACCCTAGGGAGACGATTGCTGTTATTAGCCATGAAAAGAGACTTAGGGGAAATCTGCAAACGTCTGGGCGAGTGTGAGATCGTGTGGTCTGAGATCATCCCCCGCAGGTCTTGGCGGGGAGCTAAATCCTTGGAAGCGGTGGAGCACTCTAGGAGGCGCATTAATGGAGCAATGCGTAAGTTCACAGCCCAAAGGGGTTTGGGCTTTATTCGCCATGAGATGATTCGGGGGAATGTGAAGGGGTACTTCGACTTGGATGGAGTACACCTCTCCCAAATAGGCATGGACCTGTTTTTATTGGATTTAAGCGAAGCATTGGTGAATAGAGGGTGCAGGTAAAGAGCTAGGTTGGTGGGGGCCCTGGCTGCGACGGTTAGCCGCCTCCAGGGCTGTGGCGGAGTTACAGGGCGATCTGGAAGCAGGCCGGTACAAAGGGTACCTCTGCGCGGCACCACGTGGTGCCTGAGCCAAAACGAGGAGCCTCCAGAGAGGTCCCGGAAGCCGGTCGGCGCCCCGCTAGGCCTGCGGGCGGTTGTGGGCCTGAACAACCGGGGGCTTGCTATGCGACGCTCCGCCCCGAGAGGGGGGGTGTGAGTAGAATTTCAACGGCACGTGATCGAAAAAAGAATCACTTGGGGGGCAACACTTGCGGGTCGTTCCCGTGCTGCCCGGCTCATCAGGCGGGGCAGGTGAAGTAGATGGCCGCCTGCCCTTGGATCGCCCGTAAGATAACCCACCTATTACATATCCTGGAATTATGTAATAAATCCTGCAGCATTTGTTACCCATTTACAACTGTTTCTTGTGTCTTCTTTGGGTAACCTAAATTTGGGGGAGGGGGGTGAGCGGGGTGCCCCTGGGGGTACTATGCCGCTGACCGCGGCCCCCGCAGGGGGCCACTCGGCGGTCGGCGCCTTAGTGGCCCCGGGGCCCCGGTCACCCCTCCCCACTCCCTCCTTCGGGGGGGGGCGGGGGCAGGGATCCTGATTGTGCCCCCCTCCGTGTCGGGGGCCGGAAGTGACGCGCAAGGCGCGTCACTTCCGGGCCCAGGTGTGAGGGGAAGGCTATTTAGCCTTCCCCCACCCTCACTGGCGACCTCTTTGTCGCCCACCTCGCCTTTTTACCCTCCCTACCGCTTACCCGGCGTGGTGTGGTGGGGTGGGGTTTTTGGCTGAACGTTTTAATGTTTTATTTTTCGTTGCAGGCGGAGTTACAGGGCGATCTGGAAGCAGGCCGGTACAAAGGGTACCTCTGCGCGGCACCACGTGGTGCCTGAGCCAAAACGAGGAGCCTCCAGAGAGGTCCCGGAAGCCGGTCGGTGCCCCGCTAGGCCTGCGGGCGGTTGTGGGCCTGAACAACCGGGGGCTTGCTATGCGACGCTCCGCCCCGAGAGGGGGGGTGTGAGTAGAATTTCAACGGCACGTGATCGAAAAAAGAATCACTTGGGGGGCAGCACTTGCGGGTCGTTCCCGTGCTGCCCGGCTCATCAGGCGGGGCAGGTGAAGTAGATGGCCGCCTGCCCTTGGATCGCCCGTAAGATAACCCACCTATTACATATCCTGGAATTATGTAATAAATCCTGCAGCATTTGTTACCCATTTACAACTGTTTCTTGTGTCTTCTTTGGGTAACCTAAATTTGGGGGAGGGGGGTGAGCGGGGTGCCCCTGGGGGTACTATGTTCAGTATCCTGCTTGAACGGGGGCCGCATTCTCACCAAAGTGCTCTGGAGCACAGCGGAGCACCTGTGGCACCGACGGCCCGACTGTGGAGGGACCCGACATTGCTTGGCCGGAGGGTTCGTGCCGACTTGCCCGGGAGCTGTGACCCGTCGGGGCGCGGCCAAATGGGGCGGTAGACGGGATCGGAGCTGCCGGATACTGGAGGGCACCATCTGGGAGGCAGTGACTGACGGCGGCGCGAACGCTCAGGCGGCTGGTGGAGGAGCGGGCTGGTGCGCGCTGTGTGTCGGCCAGGGAACAGTGCCGACTGCCTGATTGGGAAGCAACAAGATGGCAGCCGAAGGCCGCGGGAGGCGATGACTCGCTACTGCACCCTGAAATGCCGCAAGTGAGTTGTGGGAAACCCCGCACAAGCGGACGGGACTACAGGAACACCCCTGATGAACCGTGCTGGGGGATCTCCCTGACAGTTGTGATCGGAGAGACTGGGTCCTGGCCTTGCCTGCTACTACGTCATGGCCCTATGTGCTTGGTGAGGGGGGGAGGATCCGCTGCTGGTATACTTTTGCCCAGCTGCTCTCAACTGCTGTGAGGAGGACAGTGCATGTGGGACTGCAGCACCGCTGCTTTGTTTATGAGGGCACTGGAAGTGCTGGACGGACGATATTGGGGAGAGCTGTACAGCTACAACCCACGAGACACTTGCCTGAGGATGGCAGACGGGGTCTGCGGGAGGGGCCACGCCGGTGAGGCCCAGACTGATACTGGCACTGCGCTGCTGCCCTGCGTTCTGTCCTACACTGCAGAGGAATACTGCAGTGTGCCGACTGGGAGGTGTATATATCCCTGCTATAGAGGAGTGCTGGTGGATTGCTGAAGGGGTTCTCTCCCGTGCACTGCTCTACGTTACTTGTCTCCCCTGGGAGGCCTGAGGTGTGCTGGTGGGGGTGAGGCCCCCCCTACCTGGCCACGCATATTCAGACGGAGACGGATCTGTGCGGTTGGCAGTGCAGACTGCACGCAGTACACAGTGTGACGACCAACAGGGGCCGCTTCTGTGGGAATTTCTTGCACGAATCCTGTGGAGTGAAAGTATTGTTAATTGCTCCAATGGGCCGCCCCAGGGCAAAACAACCTGATCCTCCTGCGTCTGGTGATCCGACCACTGCTGTGCGTAAAGAGGGGACGCAGGGTTCGGACACTGAGGTAGTGCCACCCATGGGGTCTGACCAACACCAGGATAAGCTGGACCTCATCCTAAAAGAGATACAGGACTCACGTAGGCGATTGAAATACATATTGGGACACTCACCACTAGCTTGAACCTACTGCAGGCAGACCACAAGAAACTGTCTGAAAAGGTGAAATCAAATAAACTTGCACTGGATGATCTGATACCTCAACAAACTATGTATACCTCCCAAATGGAGCAATTCCAACGCCAGTTGTGGGGACTACAGGACAAGGTGGATGAAGCCGAAGGACGCTCCTGCCGCAACAATGTTCGCTTGCTGTGTATACCGGAGCGGAGTTAAGGACGCAATCCAACCCAATTCATGGAAACATGGCTGTGGGAACACGTGGCGAAAGAGGGCCTATCGGACCTTTATAGTTTTGAGAGGGCACATAGGGTGCCATCCAAGCCTCCCCCAGTGGGGGCACTGCAGAGAACATTAATAGCCAGAATTCTGAACTATAAGGACCGGGACACGATCCTGCGGACTGCAAGGGAGAACGCCTCCATCCGTTATGAGAACAAAACAATCTCTCTGTACCCAGATTTTACGATCGCAGTTCAGAAAGCGAGAGCTACTTTTCAAAACGCCATAAAGTAATTGCAACAACGCAACCTGAAATACGCCCTGCTCTTTCCGGCCTGCTTGAAGGTCATCTATGGCAAGAAAACCCTATTTTTTGATAATCCTGAGGAAGTGGAGGACTGGCTGGAGATTACGTTTACACCGCCTGTGACGCAAGCTGGGACGTCACTGAGTCAATCTGCAAGGTCCTTGATGCGAATTACGGGGACAACGACCTCGGAGGGGAACAGCGGACGTGGAGGCGGGACCGGTGTGAGCCCATCGCCGGTGCAGATATCGGACAGTCAAAGGGACGCTCTCCTGACAGCCGCGGATCACGACGCCCAATCCCGAGATAAGACTGTTCACTCATCGGAGGACGATACAATCCGATCAGACTCTGAGAATAGTTTAACGGTGTTTCCATTGGTTACTCCACAGACTATGAACGAATGTTGATGTGGTGTATGGGTCCCTCCGGAAGATGGTATCGTATACAGTGCTGTTTATTGTGTTTAAATGTACATAATGACGCTTGTATGCCCCGTTCTTAAAGATTACATTGAGTTGATGGGGCTGGAGTTGGAGCGCTGAAAATAATGTATCTGCATGCGGACTACTGTATGCAACAGCATGGTGGTTACTGCTCCCCTACGGCGGCTGCACTTTGTTATTGTTTTTGGTTATTAGTTTGGTCCTCTAACGTTCTCTGGGGGAACCTGGTATTGGGAGTTGTATTGGGCAGTTTTGACATGAACCATATTATAGGTTTGCAGCACACTCCACCAAGGGCCGGGAAGATGAGACAGGTCCCTATCCGTAACATCGACATAAATGGCGCACTTTAGCACATACACGCTCACGTTTTGGAACGTACGAGGGCTAGGTTCCATACACAAAAGACATAGAATCCTTGCGCAGCTTAACCGCAGGAAGGTGCATATCGCTTTCCTCAAAGATTCTCATCTCACAAAGACTGAAGTCCTTAAAATGCAAAAGAAATGGAGGGGGTAGTTGTTTCATACCTCATACTCGGCATTTGCTAGGGGAGCTGCCATTTGGATACGGAATGGCACTCCCTTTGCGCTGTTAGAACAGCGAGTTGATGTAAATGGCAGATATGTGCTCCTGCTGGATACTCTGGATGGGCGCAATGTGGTATTGGGAAGTATATATACCCCAAATTCGGAGCAGGATACATTTCTGGACCTGTTATCCACAGCGTTGGCGGGGTGGGACTCCTACCCTTGGGTGAAAGGTGGCGATTGCAATGCAGTGCTTGATGTAGATATGGATAGGTCTCACCCACCATTGCAAAATACAGGAAGCAAGAAACAAGCTGAGGCTCTGCGTAGATGGGCGGATGGATGGGGAGTAAGTGATGTATAGCGCATGAAACACCCGGCAGCCAAAGAGTACTCCTTTTATTCCCCACCTCACGGCCTTCACACCTGTATTGACAGGATTTTTTGCCCAGTGTCCCTAGTAGCTAATGTATTGGACACTACATACTTAGGTAAAACTCTCTCCGATCATAACCCGTTGGAAGTAGTTGTGAAATGGGGGAGCGTGCCTACACCCGTTCCGACATGGAAACTGCAGCCTATTTTGCTGGAGGATTCCGTGTTCAGGGATGCGCTATCCACAGCGATAACTAACTATTTTGATGTGAATGCACATGCTGCCAGCACTCGTCAGCTTGAGGGGGACACATTCAAGACAGTGCTGCGGGGAGTTGCAATTAGTACTGCTATACTTAATCGTCTCAAAACTGTTAAGAATAACCTCAGTGAGTTAAAACAGGAGGCTATACAGAATGGCTCAGGGCAGGAGGAACTACAGAAAGCAAATATTCAATATGCAGAACTACTGGAATACTTATGAGTACTATATTACACCTTATATACCCAAAAGCAGCATGCAGAGGCTGATAGGGCAGGACCGTTGTTGTAATCACAAGGGAAACTCCACAGTGTGTGGAGGAGGTAATGGGAGGCGTGGGGTTCTAGGAGCTAGCGGCCTCCATTACTAAATATTTACCACAGAAAGCTACTCCTAGTGAAGTGTGACCCTACTACAGTTATAGAACTGTTGTGAGTTAGGACATCTCACAAAAAGTTACTGACTGATCTCACACACCACCTGGTGTCATGCTTCATCATCGGCCAGTCCTCGCCCTCCAAAACCTTCGTTTGATGGAGGGCGGGCATACACCTGGAGACAGGGATGCACTTCTAAACTAAAGAGTGGGGGCCCGTGGGGTGGAACGTGAAGTTAAAAATCATTATAGTTACCAGAAGAAAATTTTAATGTGGCCAATAACTATATGATGCTAAAAACAAAAGGACGGTAGGTGGGGAACAAACAATTGTGTAATAACTGTAGAGATGGGTCAAAAACACATATAACATTTAAAGACAAAAAATGAAAAAGAAACAGCGCATGCGTAAGTTCCTTAAAGTGAGTGACTAATCACGTGGCTTGTGCCACTCTATGTGTGTACACAAACAGATTGAGAGTCAAGATGCTCTCGTGGGTCTTACCCTAGTTGAGACAACTACTTGCCACATGGGGGGAGGCGAGGGGACACTCCTGTTCATTCTGGAGGGAGAGAAGGTAAATCACAGTATTCAGAAGAATATTATCATACGGTGTATGGAACCTTGAAACTCCACATGCGAGTAAAATACACGTTCATTCACACAGTAACGGGCCAGAGGGGTCCAGTTACGGTTAAAATGCATTCACACTCTTACTGTCTCAGGCAAAATGTCCCGCGTTCAGCCTATGGTGTTGCTCCCGGTCCTCCCGAATGTAGGAGTGAGTCCGCGGGGTCGCGTTTAAATAATGTGTTTGAGGTCGTAATTGCAGTCAGCGTTGAGCAGTTACGGCTGAGAAGTAGTTCCTGGTGTGTTGTTTCCGGTGTCCCGAGTGGACGTGAGGAAGATGCATGCAGCGTAGTGCCTGGTTTAGTCATGGTTCCTGGTGTGTTGTTTCCGGTGTCCCGAGTGGACGTGAGGAAGATGCATGCAGCGTAGTGCCTGGTTTTGTCATGGCCGCAGCGGTAGGCCAATAGTATTGTCCCAGCAGCGGCGTGTGCCCAAATAAGGAGGACGAGTCAACGGACCCGCCCATGGTTGGTGTCACGTGTGTGACAGCGCGTCCAGAATTGTCTAGGTAACGCGGGGGTGGCGTAGTGAGAATGAGTTCTGAAACATTCTCCGTAGACCAATGCGAAGTGTGGAAGTGGGCGTGGACAACCATGCAGAACCAGTAGTACTTGTATGGTTAAGATGAAATGGAGAAAGCGTCGGGGGTTGCCATGGTGATGCGAGGGTGGTGTGGTGCAGCGGCAGCGATCCGCCGAAGGCGTTCGCCCGGCGTCTATCCCAAACAGCAGTCGCCTAAACCAAAGTTGGGCATGATAGGGCGAGCGAAAGGACCGAGTGCCAAGGGGGCGCCCGAGATGTAAATGTGTAGAAAGGAACCTGTCTTCACGATTTGCGTACAGGATGAAAAAGGGGGGGACAATCTTGCAGTGCCATGGGGGCACAAAGGTGCCAAGTTAAAAGGGGGGTTACTTTGGTTAAGGTGGCCAGTGAGGGTGTTAAAAATTGGTGTAGAGACAGTGATTAATGGCACGGTTGACGAGGTTCAGGCCATAACGGTAACTATACACAGGGAGAGGGATTATCTACTCAATTGGAGCCATGGGATGTCGTCGTTAAGGCCCCTCTCATGGGATCGCAGACGGAAGACCCAACGTTGTTCCCTTTTGTGAAGGGCTTTTGAAAGGTCAAATCTGCTTTTGTTCATGACTTCAAGGATAGTCCATCGAAGGTCGGTGTCCTTGTGATGTTTCTCCAAAAAGTGACGTGTGAGTTTGGTATTCGTTATTTTGCATCTTATGGTACTGCAGTGTTCGTTGATGCGTATCCTGATTTTTCTGGTTGTCATGCCAACATACTGGAGACCACATGGGCATGTCAGGAGGTAAACAACATTCTCGGTGTTGCAGTTGCTGAATTTGCGGAGTTGCCACGGTTTACCTGTACCTATGTTGACTTCTTTGGTGTTGGTAGTAAGATTGCAGGAAGTGCATCCCCCACATGTAAAATGTCCCATCACTCGTGGTTGATCCCAGAGCCTCTGTTGTTCAGTGCCAAATGTAGTTGGCATGCTGGCATCAACAAGTTGGTCTCACAGGTTTTTGTTGCGTTTGAATGCAAACAGTGGGGGATCCCACTGTTTTCCCGCGCTGTTCAGAATGTTCCATCTTTTCCTAATTATCTTCTGCACTGTGTTTGAAACAGGGGTGAATGTGGTAACGCATACTGTTCTTTCGGTATTCTCTTTCACCACATCCTCTAAAAGTGCTTCCCTTGGGTTGTTTCTTGCTCGCTTCTTAGCCTTGCGTACCATCTTTTTGGGGTAGTGGCGAGCAACAAGTTTTGTTTCAAGGTGGGATGCTTGTTCTTCGAATGTATCGATATCAGAGCAGTTCCTCCTTACCCGAAGAAATTGTCCAACCGGGAGGTTTTGTCTCAGGGCCTTGGGATGGTAGCTCTCATATAATAGAAGGCTGTTCTTGTCGGTGGGCTTGTTGTGCACCTTGGTGGTAATCCCTTCGTTAGTCATAGTGATGTCTAGTTAAAGGAAGATAGCATGGTTTTTATTGATGGTGTGGGTGAATCTGAGGTGGGCATCTTTGGTGTTGACCCACTGGACAAATCTTATTGCCTCTTCTTCAGTCCCATTCCATACTATAAGAACATCATCTATGTAGCGTTTCCAAATCCTAAGATGTTGTAGGAATGGATTGTGTGGATTGTGGATGAAGTCGTCCTCGAATTGTTGAACGTACAGGCAGGCCATACTGGGGGCAAAGGTGCTCCCCATTGAAGTACCAGTGATCTGGTGATAGATGACTTTCTCGAACTCGAAGAAGTTCTCAGTGAGCGCAAGTTCCGCACATTCCATCACAAAATGTTGTGGGGTTAAAAAGTCCCACTCTCTATTGAGGATGATATTTTCCACAACTTCCAAGGTGCGTCTCTGTGGTATGCTCGTATATAGAGCTTCTATGTCCATAGTTATTAGCCAATCATTGGTTGTATCCACCGTGAGGTCTCTGAGGAGGCAAAGGACATCCTTCGTGTCCCTGAGGTAAGACAAAGATTCTTTAACAATGGGGCGAAGAAACCAGTCACAGAACTGTGAAAGTGGCTCTAGTGCTGACCCTATACCAGACACAATTGGTCTGCCTGGTGGAGGCATTCGGTTTTTATGAATCTTCGGGAGTGTGTAGAATTTGGGCATTCTGGGTTCCTCATTTACGAGGAAGTCGGCCTCTTGTTTAGTGATCCAGTCGTTGCCGAGTGCCTCTGTAACCATGCTTTTGATCCTGGTCATCAGTGGACCTGTGGGGTCAGTTCTATGTACGATGTAGCTGTTGGAGTCAGAGAGTAGTCTCAAGCATTCCTCTCGGTACATATCGCTATTCATAACGACTATGGCACCCCCTTTGTCAGCTGGTTTTATGATTAAGTCTTTGTTATTACTTAAATTTTTGAGGGCCGTACGTTCTTTCCCAGTAAGGTTATCAAACCCTCGAGTATTCCGGAAGTTAATGTCTTCAATGTCTTTTAGCACGGCCTGTTCGAATGCAAGTATGTGGCATGAGATGTTTTGGTTAGGTGGTTGGAAAGTGGACTTTGTTCTGAGCCCTGTTGACTTCTTTTCTTCCGCATCTTCTACCGTGTCTCCGAAGAAATCACGGAGTTTGATTTTACGGAAGAATTGGGCCAATTCCGTATGTAGGACAAAGGGGTCATTTTTGGGTGTGGGAACAAATCCCAGACCCTTGGAGAGGACGGTCGTCTCCTCGTGCGAGAGTATGTGTTTGCTGATGTTAACTATGTTGGTTGCTCCCTGCTCGTCGAGGGCGTTTCCACTCTCCCTCTGCTCCTGGTTACTACTATATGGGGTGGTTGTGGTTGGTCTTCCCATTGGACTCTCGTGTTTCTTCGTTTTTGTCGGCCTCTCCCTCTGCCACGGCCCTGGAATAAAAAAGGCGGTTGTCCTTGTGGAAATCCCAACCCTGGTTGGTAGTATGGCTGTGGCCAGAAGCCGAACGGAGGGGGTTGAGGATGTGGGGCTTGCATCATCGGATGATGGTAACCCATTGGTTTTCGAAATTGTGGTCCTGAACCCTCGTCGCTGCTACTGTCACTTCTTTCCTCTCCAGAGCTGAATGTCCAGTTCTGGGGGGTGGGTCTGAACCATTGTCTTCTCCCTGGCTGTTGGGGGGCTGGTTTGTCATAGTGTTCATCCGTGATGTATGGGTAAACCGTTTCTCTACTGAATTTTTGTACATCCTTCCGGAGTTTCGTAAGTTTTGACTGTGTTAGATACTCCTTATAATCAGAGTAGTCTTTGTTGATTTCCTCAAGCTTCTTCTTAAAGGCTGAAAGTTGGACCGTTGTCTTTAGTCTGCCCTCACTCTGTTGTATCTCAATAAGGAGGGCATCTGCCAGTTGTCTGGCGGTGTTCATGATAAGAATGAGCCAGTCTTTTGTGCACTTCCAGGCGATGCTTGACCAATTGATTCTGAACTCCTTATTGTTAAGAAACAATCTTGGTTCGTTGGTAACAATAAGGCCTCTCGGGGCCGTGTTTTTCCAGAGGTACTCCGTCATAAATGCCCCATGAAGTGCTGTGCGTATTTGTTCCTTTTTCTTAGAAGAGAGAGCTTCCCATTCATCCGAGTTCTTTACCGTATTGGTGACTATGGTTTCTGCTAGTAGAGATGGTGTGTTGAGGATCTCTGCTAGAATCTCATCCCCGAACGAGAGTTCGGTGTCCATGATGCAAGTTGGGTAAGTGGAGTGTGATATTTTATCACACTTGGAATTAGCTACTTTAGTTCGGGGGGCAGACACCTATGGGACAGGACCGTTGTTGGCCAGGATAATACGTAACGCCCCACAGTCGGCTCAGATACTTGAAATTTATACACAGGAGGGGGTACTAGCCACCACACAACTAGAAATAAATGAGGCCTTTCAATCATATTAAGAGATGCTATATGCCGCCCCGGCAGAGCATTATCAGAATCAGTTTGACTCTTTCTTTGAGGACCTCCCCCTCACACAAATATCGGATGAGATCAGGGAGGAGCTTGAGAGCCCAGTGACGGAGGCAGAAATCAGAACTGCTATTAGTGCCCTTCCCAGAAATAAGACCCCGGGGCTGGATGGTCTACCGGCAGAGTTTTATGTGACATATATGCCCTTGCTGGTCCCCCACCTAAGGCAAATGTTTCAGCAATCTCTGGAACTTGCCACTTTTCAAGCGCTGGTGGTCTTTTGACCCAAACCGGGCAGGGATAGCAGAGATATTTCGGGTTATCGACCCCTTTCATTACTCAATACCGACTATAAAATTTTAAGTAAATTGTTAGCCAACAGGCTCCAGTGTCACGTTCCCCATCTGTTACACACGGATCAATGTGGGTTCGTACCGGGCCGTGGCACGGCCCATAACATCCGACGGCTGCATCACCTTATGTCCCACTCCAGGCTGCACTCTCAACACCAAGGGTGTATCTCATTGGACATGCGTCAGGCCTTTGACTCTCTCCGGTGGGACTACATGTTCCGAACTCTACCGAAATTCGGTATACCGGAGGCATTTACAAAATGGGTCTCCCTTTTATACACTAACCCTATTGCTAGAGCTCGCACAGGACAATATATATCGAGGCAATATGCAGTGGCGAGAGGTACAAGACAGGGTTGTCCGCTCTCCCCCTTAATATTTGTGCTAGCCCTGGAACCATTATTGGAAAAAATTAATCGACTGGCGCTCCACAAGGGCATTACAACTGGCCATGATACGCATATCGTCTCAGCCTATGCAGACGATATTATCCTATATCTCGCGAACCTCGACCCCTCGCCCCTTCCTGAGCTATTCCAAACATTTCGCTCATTGTCAGGGCTCGCTATTAATGAGACTAAGTCATATGCCTTTGAGTTTACAGAAGGGTTGTTGCCGGACGCCATACAATTTGGGCAGTGGTCATTCCGGGTAGCGCCAGCTAAGATTAAGTATCTGGGTATCAACGTGTATAGGGAACCAGTGGATGTCATAGATGGCAATGTGACCCATGCGATAAATTCATTGAGAGGACAAATAAAGTTCTGGACGTCCCTCCCCCTTTCGGTGGCCGGTAGGGTGGCTATTGCCAAAATAGTGATGCTTCCACGGTTACTTTATTACTTCACGAACCTACCAATTGTGCTCCCAACGAGCATGTTCAAGTTGCTGGACACACTGTTGATGGCGCTGATCTGGGGTCCGGGTCGGCGCCGGATAGGACTAGCCAAGCTACAACTGTCCAGTAGAGGTGGGGGTATGGGCGTGCCGGATTTCAGGGCATATTGCTACGCGGGACAACTACAGTGGTTAGCATATTGGATTGCGGTGCGCAACCTGCGGGAAACAGAAATGTCACAGGGAGAATGGGACAGAGGCACCTTACACACACTGCTGCTGCCCGGTGGAGTGATTGCGCCATCCGCTTCCCCGTTACTGAAGGTGGCAATAATATACTGGAAAAGGGCACTGGCTTATACGAAGACACGTACTCCATATGCACCTACTCGGTATAACTACAGCGTTGGGAACAGTTTCACACAGACATTTCTACGTGGGCGGAGGCGGGTGTAGATACTGTTGGGATGTTGTTCGCAGATAACACGCTGATGAATCATGACACCTTTGTAGAGGTGAGGGAAGTACCGAACACTCTGTTCCCACTACACGCAACCATAATGCGCTACATCAGAACCACTTGGGCCCCGACTGGTGACGAACTCCCGACACATGCACTGGTACATTTACAGTACTTGATGGGGAATAGCCGCCATTTGACTAGATGGCTCTATCAGGGTATTCGGTCTCATGCAGGAATATCACTGCGGGCACTCCGAGAAAGGAGGTCAGCAGACCTGAATAGGGTATTTACAGATAAGGAATGGGATGCTGTGTTGGAATATCCGAGAAAGGTGTCACGCAATGCAAAGTTTAAATTCCTTCAACTTATGATTGTGCATCGTACGTACTTGACCCCCGCAGACAACACGCAATGGATCTGAACACGTCGGACGCATGCCCACGGTGCAGGAGTCCTATTGCCGGCCTGTTGCATATGCTATGGACCTGTCCACGCTTACAACCATATTGGGTGGAAGGGCAAGAGGTCCTAAGGGAAGTGGCCCCGGGGAGGCGAGGTGTACTAGCGGAACATTCCTTACTGGGGTTGGGTATGAAGTCCAAAAGTGGTAACCACAAGATCAGATTTGTTAACTTAGCGCAAATCCTGGCTAGGCGTGCAATCACTAAACACTGGAAAGCTACTAAGGCACCGTTGGTTACGGAGTGGTATAGCGAGGTGGTGAGATGGGGCAAGGCAGAGAGCGCTGTGCTTCAGAGGGAGGAAGACCGGGGTCTGCGCAAAAAGCCTATCTCCTTAGAGTGGAACGCGATATTGGAAGACTTTAAGGCGAAAGAATTGTAAAGGAGATATGGCAGGGGTCTGGAGGTTACAGGGTCCTGCAGTTATATATGTGCAGCTGTGTAAGAGGTGTCCAAGACGTGATAAAAGACCATGTACGTAACATTTTATATTCAGGAGAGTGGCTGCTAGACTGAACTTTGTCAGAGTGTGTTGTACTTTTATACTGGCCACCTATAATTTCATGAGGGTTCATTTGGTGGGAGAGGGGGCCATCTTAAGTAGTTATGTTAAAAGTGTCACAAACCATGTTTCAAAATGTAAACTGTCGGCGAAATGTGCAATGCTCATTACCAATGTTCAAAGTGCTTTGTAATTATGGAAGTACTCATGCACTGTACGGTATATGTGTATCATGACACTTAAATAAATCAATAAATATATATATTTTTTTTAAAGTGATCTGCTTACACCTAAAGGTTACCAGATCCAAGATAACTATGAAATGCTGTTTCGATGACTTGGTCAAGAAGATTTCTTTGTACTTTCCCTCAGATCCCTCTCTGTCCGTTAGGTGATCACCAGATTCAGGCTCAAGTTGAGCTATGTCAGTGGTGGGATACAGGATGTTTAAGTCTCCCCTTTTCCACTCCAGAGACCTCAGAAAAGGCCAAATCTCCCCAGAATGTCAGGCAATATCTTTAATCCTTTTTCAGAAGTCTCCTTCTCAGGCATCTTTCTTTAGTGTTCATACTTAAATAGGACTTTAAAGGTCAAAAGAAAGATCACCCACCAGCCAAAAATATTTCTCCTCTTCTGGAACTTAATATTTTACTTTTTAAATTGAGTGGTCTGTCCTATGAGCCAATACACTGTGCTGATTAACAGCATCCCACTTGAAATATAGCATTCTGGCTGATGTAATATGTAATAAATGTGGGAGTACCATGGATTGTTTTCCATTGAAATAAAACATCCTTAAGGACTATTTTTTCTTTCCCAAAGTAATTTCTGATTTCCACATTAAACAATAAATTTCTTTACCAACCTTTTTTCTGAACCCTACATTTCCAGCAGATAGGTTGTTGATGTTAGGAGGGCTTTATTACTATTTAAGCAAGCATTTGCAATGCAATAGGTCTTGCATTACTGAAAGTATGAGCTATTGGCGTTGCACTATTATTTGCAACTCCAATAGGTCAAACATTCAGTAATGTGAGAACTATTGCATTGCAAATTTTTAATCTTGAGTCTACCTCCGGGACCCCATGACATTCTTCAGTAGACCAGTGGCCTGTAGAAAAGGGACTAAGGGCCACATGCAGGACCATTCCAATTTGCGACTCGCAATTTGCGCTCAATTGCAAGTCGCCATTTGGAATGTACAACAGTTTCAGAGACACTGATTGCGATTCCCAATGGGGTCTCAAAATGCGAGGCTCATAAATATTAATGACCCACTCGCAATTTGCGACCCCATTGGGAATGGTTGGCCCTCCCAGGAATGGTGACCTGCTGGGCTCAGCAGACCTCCATGTCTGGGACTGCTTGTCAATAAAGCAGGTGTTTTTTTAAAATGCTGCCCGTTTTCCTTAAAGGAAAACGGGATGCATTTAAAAAAATAAAAATAAAACGTTTATGTTCCTGGGGACCCCTTACCACTTGCGACTCCATTACCACCCTCTTGAAGAGGGCGGTAAATTGCAAGTGTTTTGCAACCGCAATTGTGGTCGCAAAACATTCATACATGGCTAGAGACTCGCTATTTGGAGGGGAACGCCCCTTCCTAATTGTGAGTTGCAAAACACTATTTTGTGACTCGCAATTCTTTTAGGACGCGCAAAACAGTGTATGTACATGGCCATGTAGGTTTTTGCATGCAAAAACTGGTCATACATCTGGCCCTAAATGTTCCCCCTCCAGATAACAACATGGATGGATGCTGCATTTGAGAGTGATGGGAGGGGAGGAGGGTGTGCCAGCAAGGAATCAAGAGATGGCCAGAGATGGCCAACCAACAGGATCAATTTGTGATGTCCACTGGGCAGGAACCAAGCACCGAAAGGCGGGACAGATGCACAATATTAACCAAACAGAGAAAAGGAATTTTAAAAAGCAGCCCAACTAACCAACCAAAAGTGGTGGGCGTGTCCAAAGTCCCTGATAGCCATATACCGAATACAGCATGCCTTGCAAAGCAGCGCATGCACTGCCCAGGCTCGGCCTAATAAAAATGATGTACATAAGGATTAACAGTTGTTTGTAAACTATAGAGCTGTTTGCATAGGTCTAGCCTTATCCAAACTATAGCCATGTACTGTTATCCGTTATGAAAAAGCGAATAGACCTTTGGCTGGTAAGCCAAGGGCCCATTCTTCAAGAAGGGAAACAACTGCTGATGCTCTTATGAGGAATGCCCCCATTTCTACCTTGGTAAGGCTGCCGCATTAGATGGACCCATGCAAATGCTAAGCATTATTGTTGGGACTCAGAGTCCAAGGCAGTTACATTATTTGTATAAAAGTCTATATTGAGGATCAAGCGTTAAGGTTGGGCTAACTTGGTTCTCTATTTTATTTTTAAGGAATATCAGACAGAATTCTGTGTTGATATAGAAAAGTTACTCGTAATCCTGATACTGCATCATGGCTATTGTCTCACCCAAGGCTACCTCTGTGTTTCACTGCCACAGTTTTTATTCTAGTATTATTATGTTCTCACCTCTGTGACAAAACGCACTTATTGACTTCATGCTGTGCATGATGACACAGTGCAGTCTTCCACATTTTTTCAAAGGGGCAGGAGCAGTTTTGACTGCTTTACAATTGATTGTATGGGGACACCATTTTCTGATTCTATTGTTATTCTATAATATTAGTTAGTGGTGGTGTTTTCGGTAAAATGTACTACTTTCTTTGCAATTTGGCTTGTTGATTTAAAAGAAAATACATCTCTGAATGTTTCCTAACTAGGCAAGTTTTCTAGTTATAAAGAGACCAGATTGTTATAAAAATGTGTTTCGAAATCCTGCATATGATCCCCCTTATGAATTCAGAGGCAATACCGATAGTAAATAAATAGAATTAACGGTATGTAACTTTTCTTTGCTAATTTGGTGTTAAGGCTTAATGGTGCGGTTTCCATACAAAATAACATCTTTTCATTGACTTTGTTATCTGAAAACTCAAAAACGTCTGGGATATTATGGCCACATTGGTGATTTTGTATAGTTTACTAACCTCCTTTGCCTCTATCTTTGATCTTCTCCAGGGGTGCCGAAATGCTAATGACTGTGAAAAGGACCAATACTGTCACGTCACGATCGTCACCAGTGAGTGCAAAGTCTGCAGAGCTGAGAACATGGTGAGTACATACAAAACCAAGATGGAGAAACCTTATTTGAACCTGTTTTTTATGAGTTATGTTTAATGTCTATTGGACTGCAAAATAAAAAATGCCCCCCACCTGGCATCTCCATTGAGCCAACAGAAAAAGAGCTTCAAGTAGCATTATTGAGAACGGGGCTTTGGCTCTACACACATGTTGACTACCCTGAGTAGAAGCATTTGAATGGGCAGAGGTTGTGCGCTATTGCCAAAGTGTATTCTGTTTGCTCACCTAACATTGCTGCCACATGTAACTGCCACAGCGGCATTCAAAATGAAATAGAACATTCTACACCATGATGTAATGCGTCACAGCTTAAGTGGCATCTCTCTTTTTTTTTTTAACTAATTTTATTGATTTTCCATTAAACAGCCGAGTAGGCTAATCATATAATAGGAGTTCGGCACATAAGGTAGTATTGCATAGTATAGTGGTTCAGCATAAAAACGCATTACACAGTACATTACATTATCTGTATCAGCACAATGTCTTTGCTTTGCATCAGCCAATATTTATTTTTCCACAATTGACCTTACATTATTCAAAACCAGAAGGGATAAACATGGTTATTTATTAACTCACCCCAACTTTCCCCCCTCCCATTATTGTTTCTGCATTGCCATCATTTATCTACATGTTCCTCCGGCCTACTCTCTAGCTTAATAGTGTGCGTCAATTAACTGTGTCCATCGGACACTGTATCTTGCTTTTGTTACAAATATGCTATTGGGTTATTGTGTGTTCCGGGTGCTATCTACCGGCTCCAAGTGCGCTCCTTTAAGGGCTTCTAGCATCGCATCCCATTCCAGGGATATCGGATGTTTCCACAGTCCCAAAGCTTTCTCCCGCGTATCGCTGCACTCTCAGCGCAACCCCAGTGGAGCATTTCACTATGCCAAATGTGCACGGTGGGGGTTTCATTGACTTCCATCGCATAGTGATGGCTCTTTTTCGTGATTATTAGGGCGAGGTCCGTAAATCTATTCTGTACCTTCTTGTTTTCTCGAGCGCTCATATAGACCCAGGATATAGTCCTCAATTGGGTTGTCCAGATTTTGCTGCGTGACTGCCACTAAGTGAGGTCTAACTGACTTCCAAAATCGTCTCAAGCGAGGGCATGCCCATAACGTTAGCTAAGTTGGCCTCACCCAGATAGCATCGAGGGCAATGGTGTTGTGTTTGTGGGAACATCCGTTGCAATCTGCGTGGGGTAAGATAGGCTCTATGGAGTAGCATGCTTTGTATAAATTTAAACTTTGCATTTCTGGACACTCGTTTTGGGTATTCTAAAAGACCACCCCATTCCTTGTCTGAAAGCTCCCGCCCTATGTCCTCCGCTCACGTTTTTCATAGTTCATATCCCCACATATAGCCATTTTATAAGATGTCTATATTAATGCGACATGTGTCAAGTATAAGTGATCTGGCACCCTGGTTTCTCTCATCCATCAGTAGTCCATTATTGAATAAGTCACCTACTTTACTAACTCCTTCCTCTAGCCAGGCTCCTATCCTGCATTGTGTGAGCCCTCCGCTATTTAGTGGGATTCCCACTAGTGGGATGTTCCCGGCATAAGGGTGACAACGGGATGTGTATTGTAGCACTGAACTGCTGTAACAGCTTAAGTAGCATCTCATGGAGCAGTGGTCTGCATTAGCCATAAAAACTGAACTTCTCTGACTTTACCTTCCAAATTCACTATACAAAGATCAGGTACTCCTACCGCTAGACTTTCAATCACCTCATGTACAATTAAAATGAATCAGCTGTATCCAGCAACTGATTTGTACAACTGTTTTTACTTTAAATCAAACATCAATCAGTCATCTCTTTGAGCAATCACCCAAGGCACACAAGTAAAAAAAATGCAGCACTGCATGCAAGATGTGTGGCCCCAGTGAACCCTGGTGCAGTGGGTGGTGCAAATTCATTCAAAGTGAGTCACTGTGCATGTGTATAATTCATATACATTTAGGTTGTTGTGATAACTAGAAATAAAACCATCTGACTCGTCCTAGTAAATTACCACAAATGGGAGTTTCTAGGGGAAATGTACCAGTTCAATATTTCACAATTTAGAGTGGGTAGGAATCAATCACGTATCACAGTCCCACTTTGTATGGTTATGAACACGAGGCAGAGATTTTCATCAGTTGTAGGCCACTCGTAAATTTTAATAGTAAGAGCCTCTGTTTATTTCTTGTATCCAGTCCTTTTGTCAAATAAAACGTCAACGCATTTCGAAGCCATGTTGTTCCTGGGTCCCCTCAGGACTTCAGCTGGTTGTTTTAACAATGCCAAATGTCAACCGTGTCCTTCTCGTGATTCAGTTGAGGAGGCCTAGTATCAGGTATATGCTTCAGTTGGTAACCCAATTTTGTGACTGGAGACAGCTTGTTTTATGTGGAAAAGAAGGACATAGCCAATTGAGTGCAAAAGGATCCTTAATGTGAATTGTAGAACATGCAAGAAGGACCGGTAGTACTCATCGTCCCTCAGGGACAGAGGTTTTTTTTTCAAACAAATCTAAATAAGAGGTTTGAGAGCTCTCATACATGTATTCCAGTACCACCTTCGGTAATTAAAATCAAAACTCAAAGACCGAAGCTCACCTTGGCGAACATTATTGGTGGTTGTATGATTGTATAGTCTGAAGACAAACTGCGACCGTTCTTGTCAGTATCTAAATTTGATAAGAAGATTTAATCGGTGATATCTTTTGTATGTACCCAATCGTCTCAGTAAGCTTCCACACTGAAGAGGCTTACCTTTATGTTACAGAAATTCAATGTTTTAGGCCAGCAGTGGACGACAGTGTCTGATTTCTAACATCTACAGCAGCTACATTTCTTGCTTATAACTAGCAGGGAAGAAAGTCTGGCTCTGTGACCTCTGCTTGGTGATTCGGGCGTGTGGCATGCTGACTTAAATGCATCATTCCCACGGCGAAGGTTCATGGGTATTGTGGTTTTTGGATATGATACTCATGGAGAGTGACGTTTTTTTACATTTTATTGCAAACAAGATATGGATCTCTTAGTTAAGAATGTAAAGATTATTATGACTAACTTGATCCCACTCAAAACAGGGGTATCAACTCAAAAACTGTATTTTTCTACAAAAATGGGGAATGGCAAAGGATAACAGAGGGAAGAAGTAGGGAGTGCAAGGAAAAAAGTGACCCATACTCTTTTAAGTTGAAAGCTCGGTAAGACATCAAATGATCACACTCTTCTTATTTCAGGCAGTTCATTAAGACCGGAGATGACTGTGTTATATTTCAATATCATTGTTGCTTCCTTCTTACAAAGCAGATTTTCAGCATTGCTCCCTATCAAATCTTTGATTGAGTAAATCACGGTTCATTTCAACTCCAGTTATTTGTGTTCCTGTTCTAAAAAAAATTCACAAGTGGGGCCGTAGCAACCTTGCATAAAATTCTTGGCAAATACTTGGCAAAGAGGCTTACAGCATTCCCTGAGAGGATATTTTTTTGTTCAATATTTTGCGAATAATTGTCTTATAACTTTTGATATGTATCCTAGTTTGTGGAGAGACCTTTTACCTCAAAGTTGTAAAGGGGTATAACAGTATCTCCTCTGGAACTAAGATGCTGTTCAGACAGTATCTATTTTTGGACGGGTGTTCAGAGGGATATATTAGTAAACTGGCTGCTAGAAACTTTAGAGGTGTTAGCCATTCATATGGACATCCTCCGTTTCAAAGCTCTATTGAGTTTTTTGCGATAGACTTTCATCACTAGATGAACTGTGTCTAAGGTGTACCAGAATTCATTAAATAAGCCTCAATTTCTTACAGCCAGTAAATATACCAAGTTTGGGAGACAACTAAAAAACAATCAGGTGGCATAGTATAGGTTTGATCTCCATTCTCCATTCAGCACATAGGAACAAGGACAGAGAGGGACATCATTTCCCCATTTACCGAAACTGGACTGACTCAATTCCCCTTATTGGGGATATTGCTGGACCAAGGCTTATTAGCGGAGGGTCCATAGAAGCTCTACCACACGTAGGATAGAGAGTTGTCTTGATTTTGACATTAGAGATTTCTTTACTACCCTTACACTGGGTAGATGCGTATATTAATGATGACCAGCAGAGAAAGTATTGAGGATTGATTTACCAGACACTGAAGCAATTTGTATACGAGTATCGTTTTGGGACGGAATTATCACCAAAAGAGAAGCGATACAAATTAAAGATTGAGCCTTGAAAAAGTAGCGGGACAGTATGCCCATCTGCGACAAAACACGTGTTGGCTAGGTATCCACCAAAGAAAAAAGAGAAAAAAGGAAGTAAAAGAAAAGAGAAACAAAAGATGATTGATTTGTTGTGTACTTGAACTTTGATATACATGTGAATAACTATTTCAGCATGTGCTGAGGACTATGTTTTGTTAACTTCTTACATTAAGCCAAACTTGATTTGGATGTTGAAATTAATGTAACAAGTTACAGTGTGCAACTTTTGTAAAGTTGTCACTTTGTTGCCTTAAATCTCCTGTGCCCTTAATGGTTACATAGGGAATTTGAACCCGGGACATCTTTCTGCCTTCCTAGGGATATGTGGTAACGACTCCCAGTAAAGGAAAGGGACCTGCCCTGGAATGAGGTGTTGCCTCCCTGCAGAAGAAAGCCACATGAGTGTTGGCCCAAAAGGCGAGCTTCATAGCTGAAGCCACATTTGAGGAGGAAAAAGGGAACACTTGGGTCCCATTGTTTAGGCAGACTAGCTGGCACCTTTGGATGGAGAAGGGAACTTATTGTCAAACCGGTTTTTCAGGGGTGTGTAGCCCCCTTGGTAGCCATACCTCTGGGTTGCATCTTGGAATAGCCAGATGCCACATTTCTCAGGAAGTGGTCAACAGGAGAAAGTGAACCTGGTAGCCCACTGGCTACCAACCTCATTCTACCTTAAGGGCATTTTCTGAGCATAAATGGGGCACCCCTGTCACCCAGAACTCAGATCTTGTCTGTAATCGAATAAGGACTGAAGGACTGCCATGCTGTACCATGGAACCAGCAAAGAGAGGCTGCACTGGCGTGGGCTGCACATGCTGAACCTGGTGGCTAGCAAAGAAGAGTGTCTGTGCCTGCTATTTAATTCCCATGGAGAAGAGGTCTCCAGAGACCAGCCAAAGCAAAGAGACTCCATGGGTCAGTTGGCTGACCTCATGTTCACAGCACAGGGCCACAACAGTTCAGAAGCCTTATGGGGCAAGTTGGAAGCCAAAATCTTCAGATCTGGGGACTTGGCCAATATCAATGTGGCGTAGGACACTCATTTCAGAGCTCCTATCACCGATCCCTGCTCTGACCTGGTGTCCTGAATGTCTCCAGCCCTCCTGCGACACTCCCTGACATGGGGATGCCATCCAGGGCTGATGAGTACCACTGATAAGAAGGACGCACTGACGGAGTAGATGCAAGGCCACGAAAGTGGTGAAATTGAACCCCTCCAAGATGTCGGAGGGAACCACGGCGCTGGAGCAGAAGCGCTGGGGGCCTGATGGGACTGGCCAGTCCCAGTGGTAGAGAACGCCACTCTCTATTTATATGCTGCAACCCCTCCCTCCTCACCGGGAGAGGGGCTAACTGGACACTGGGTGGACATGTGGCAGTGAAGCTCAGGCCTCCCATAGATGGACATGCGGAGATCCCTGCCTACACTGTGTGCCAGGATGCAGACACATTGACCTGGAAGGCAGACCAGGTTCGGTGGATGCCTGCACCAGTGGGAGCCGCAGAGGACTGTGTGGTGGTTAGAAAGTGGGGTGGGTGGGAGTGAATAGTCAGATTATGAGCCCCTCCCCTACTGAGAGGTGGAGGTTCATATCCCCATGGGAAGGAGAACAGGTGCCAGAGGCCCGACAGGAGGTTGGAGTGATCTCCTGAGGCGGAAAGCCGGGAGCGCTTTGTCAGTTTCTTTTAAAACAAAACCTTTGTGTATTTCGTGCTTTTAATTTACTTGTGTGGTGTCCCCCTCCTACCTTCACTTGCTCCTTGCCACTCTCACCGTGCAGCCGACTAAGGCGCTGCCTCAGAGCCCGAACGAGTTTCGCCGCCATTGCCTGGGAATCCCTGGGCAGAGGACACGCCCATTTGCGCCAGGCCACGCCCCCCTCCGACTACTTAAATCGCGCCTCTTTCATTTAGCGCGTATTAGGTTGGAGTGATCTCCTGAGGCGGAAAGCCGGGAGCGCTTTGTCAGTTTCTTTTAAAACAAAACCTTTGTGTATTTCGTGCTTTTAATTTACTTGTGTGGTGTCCCCCTCCTATCCTCACTTGCTCCTTGCCACTCTCACCGTGCAGCCGACTAAGGCGCTGCCTCAGAGCCTGAGCGAGTTTTGCCGCCATTGCCTGGGAATCCCTGGGCAGAGGACACGCCCATTTGCGCCAGGCCACACCCCCCTCCGACTACTTAAATCGCGCCTCTTTCATTTAGCGCGTATTAGGTTGGAGTGATCTCCTGAGGCGGAAAGCCGGGAGCGCTTTGTCAGTTTCTTTTAAAACAAAACCTTTGTGTATTTCGTGCTTTTAATTTACTTGTGTGGTGTCCCCCTCCTACCTTCACTTGCTCCTTGCCACTCTCACCGTGCAGCCGACTAAGGCGCTGCCTCAGAGCCCGAGCGAGTTTCGCCGCCATTGCCTGGGAATCCCTGGGCAGAGGACACGCCCATTTGCGCCAGGCCACGCCCCCCTCTGACCCTATTTTAACCATGTGCCTGGCCCGGCCGCGCAGCGGGCACGCCGCCGGCGCGCCAAAGGCAAGCCCGTCTGCGCCCGTCCGCACCAGGCCGGTCCAAGGGGCAACGCACCCTGCCTCTTTCCTCACATACTCACCCCAGCAGCTTCTGGCCTATTACAATGACTGGCCTATTAGCACAGTCACCTCGGCCATGATCAACTCTCTTAACATTGCGCGGCCTACCCAAAACTGCCTTCTCAACCCCTCTCTTACGCCGCAAGCTCTGTTATCTCGCCTCACCTCCCCTTCTACTTCTCCTAGCCACCCGGATAGCCCCTCTGCCTCTGTTTCATTAGCCCTCCTCAATACCCGCTCGGCGGTCAAGCATCATTTGGAATTGTTCGACCTTATTGATACCACCTGTCCTGATATCCTGTTTCTTACCGAAACCTGGTACACGGCTGACTCTCTACCCGACGTTCTCAGCTCTCTCCCTGATTCCTACTATATCCTCCGTGCTGACCGCCCTGGGGGAAAGATTGGCGGGGGAGTGGCTATGATAGTCCGCTCCAACCTCCTATTTCAACCCCTTTCCCACTCTCCTATTCCATCTGTTGACCTTTTAGTAGTACGCTCCACTAACCTTGCCACTCCCCTCACGATCATTCTGCTTTATCGTCCCCCCCAATCCATGTCCCACTTCATTCCAGCCTTTCAGGACTTATTAGCCACCCTGGTAGTCAACAATTCATCCCTCCTCCTGTTAGGGGATCTTAATTTCTGGCCAGGTGACCCGCGCGAGGACATCATGTCCAAGAATTTTTCTGAAACCCTTCATAGTATCAACTTTACTCCCCACATCTTTACACCTACCCACATACACGGTCACATTTTGGACCAAGTATGGTCCGCCAACCTATCCATCGCGGATCCTCACATATCCCCATGTGCCTGGTCCGACCATTTCCTGATTACTTTCTCTACTCGCCTGGCAGAGGCTAACCTCCCCCCCTGTCCTAAAAACATCTTCGCCCGAAATTGGAACAGAGTAGACATGGTCGCCCTCAAATTCTCTTTAGCCTCATCAGTCCCCGCCCTGATCAATACCCACCCCAACAAACAGGTAGCCCTCATTAACACCTGGCTCCTTGACACCTGCAATCAAGTGGCTCCTCTTAGACGGGTGAGAACTCAGCACCTTCATGACGCTAACAGATGGTTTTCCAGCGCCCTTAAAATCCAAAAATTTGCGTTGCGCCAGGCGGAACGCCATTGGCGCCGCAAATACCACCCTGACGCCAAGCTACAATATCTTATTCTTTTGCAGGCATACAAAAAATCTATCCTTTCTGCCAAACAAGAATACTTCTCGCTGAAAATTCAATTGGCAGCTAACAAACCCAAGGAGATTTTTTCTATTGTGCACCAACTCTCCTCCGACAGAGCCGTCTCTAAACCCGTCCCTTCCCAGACCCTCTGCGATACCCTCAATTATTTCTTCATCGAGAAGATTGCCATTATAAAACAGAATATTCCCATAGCCCCGCCTCTTTCACCTGTCCCCCGCTGCCCTTGCCATCTTTCCTCATTGACCAATTTCCATTGATTTCTGATGAGGCCTTCAGCATGCTTCTAGGAAAAGTCACCTCAGGCTCTCCGGCCGACCTCTGCCCAGCACACATCTTAAGAGATATTCTTTCTCACTGCCCAACCCCTTTCATTACCCTTTTAAACACTTCCATCACTTGCGGCGTGGTACCTGATTTATACAAAGCCGCCACTGTAATCCCCATTCAAAAAAAAGCCGGCGCTGATCCTACTATTCCTTCTAATTTTAGACCTATTTCCCTACTACCGCTCCTAAGCAAAATCCTTGAGAGCCATATCACCTCTTCGCTCTCCAACCACGTTGAGACTCACCACCTCTTAGCCACCCACCAGGCCGGCTCCTGGCCGGCTCACTCTACTGAATCTGTTGTTCTCTCCGTAGTAGATGAGCTTAGGCGTAGCGCCGATATCAACTCCCCCCAGGCCCTTGTTCTTCTTGACCTTTCCGCGGCCTTCGACACGGTCGACCATTCCATCCTCCTCGACCGTGTTGAGGGCGCTGGCCTTCGAGGTCCAGCCCTTGCCTGGATTACTTCTTTTCTTACCGATCGTACCCAGGCCGTCCGTCTTGACGGCTTTCTCGCTTCCACCCATTCCGTCTCTTGTGGGGTTCCTCAGGGTTCCTCACTTTATCCCCTCCTGTTCAACCTTTACATCCACCCCCTTATCGCCGCTCTTCAGGACATGGAGATCACTGCGTTTAACTACGCTGTTGACCTCCAGCTTATTTTCAACCTCTCCCCTCCTTCTGACTCTATCGCCAAGGTCCATTCTACCCTTACATTCATCTTCAACTGGATGAATCTCAACCAGTTGAAACTGAACCCTGATAAGACAGAGTTGGTCCTCCTTGGCGGTCTTTCCAATCCTTGGTCCCCCGTTTTCTGGTCCTCCATCTTTGGTTCCCCCCTACCCCTTCAACCTCTGTGAAAACGCTGGGTATTAAAGTCAGTCAAGACCTCTCCATGCGTCCCCAGATCAGCTCCGTAGTATCCTCATGCTTTTTAGCCCTCAGAACCATCCGAAAAATATCACATTACTTCTCTATGGAGGCTCTTAAACTTATCATCCTTGCACTCATTTCCTCCCGCCTGGACTACGGCAATGCCCTATATGCGGGCATTCCTGCTTATGAAGTCCGCCGTCTTCAACTCGTCCAGAATCAAGCGGCCCGTCTTATTCATAGGCTCCCTAAAACCAGTCACATCACCCCCTTGTTGAAAACCCTTCACTGGCTCCCCATCAAGGAACGCTCACTTTTTAAAATAGGATGTTTGACCTTCATGTCCCTAGCTGGCACCGCCCCCGCTTTCATCAGTGCCAAAATCAACTCCTATGTTCCCACTAGAGATCTCCGTTCTTCCACTCAGTTCCTTCTTAAAATTCCTCGCTTCCGTAAGAAAAAAACTGGTGGCTTCAGATTCACCATCCTTGCCCCTACTTTCTGGAACTCACTTCCCCTTGCTATCCGTTCTATCCCCTCTTATTCTGACTTTCGGGCTAAACTTAAAACCCACCTGTTCTCCCTAGCTTATCCCTCTTAACTCTCTTACTTTCCCCCCTCTGGTTTGACTCTGATCTATAGCGCCAAGAAACCGCATGGTGATAGAGCGCTCAAGAAATCCTTTTCAACTTCAACTTCATAGAGGTAGCTCCCAGAAAGGTTGCGCATTGGCTCCTTCCCCCAAAACCTGCACAGATCAACCTACCACCCCTACCTTGTGTCGGCAGCGGGCCGTTAACAGGGCGAAGAACTGCCTGATGTGAAGTGGCAGGTAGGACGGAGGCCTCCTGGGTGAGAATTCTGGGAGGCCTTCCCATGCAAAAGACAGCAAAGACTCCCACACAGGGAGACCTGTGCTTGTCAAATGTGGTAACGGGGCTGCCACAGAGAAGAGCTGGGCGGCCTGGGAGCTGGGCTAGCTACAGTGTTGCACAGCTCCCTGGCGCCTCAGGAGGTGATGAACCGGAGGCAGCAAAGAACTAGTTTGAGGGACTTCAGAACGCAGCAACCTCACCCAAATCTGGGGAAGCCTGGGTGGGACAAGACTCCCATAATGAAAGGATAAAAACACCAACCTCAGCATGGCAAATTGGGAGCTTGGTGTCCAGACTTAGGTCCATGGGAGTCCCCCTGATGAACTAAGCAGAACAGCTCGGGAAGATTCTGGAAGTCATTGCAGATTTAAAATCTTCCCTGGAGCCCAAGATAGACAGAGTAGCCTTGAATTTAGGATTGGCTGCTCAGGATTAACCATCGGAAACTTGCCTAAAGGTTCACCGAAGTAAAGGACACAATGGGCCAGATGACCCCAATTTTCAGTGAACTGAAAGCTCAATTTTGAGAAATAGCCTCGACATTGGAGCTACTCCAAAAGTAAGCAGAGGATGTGGAGGGCCACACTTGTCACAGCAACATAAGGATGCCAGGTCTACTTGAGAGAATCAAGGGGCAATAAGCGGAAATCTATGTGGAGCAATGGCTCCCTAACAATATATATAATGGAGCCCCCCGGTCCTGTTCAAGGTTGAAAGAGTGCACCGTGTCTCAAGGTGTCCACAGGCCCCAGGCGCACCTCCAGGACCGATGGTTGCAAGGCTTTTGAATTTTAGAAACCAAGTCTTATAGATGGCGAGGACGCATGGCACCTGGACAGTAGACAGTAATAAGGTCCACATCTTCCCTAACTTCAAGCTGCATGTCCAGCAGAGACGCAGCTCATTTCTTGAAGTAAAAGCATAACTACAGCAGTTGGGCCTACCCTACTGTTGGATGGGGGTTAGTTGCAATCATGGCAAAGATGAACCCCCTTCCAGGTCACCAGGGAGTGGGCAGACCCTGAAGGGATGGTGCTAGGGATTCAGGGGATATGGGGTACAAAAGGCTGCACACTCATCAAGGTATATGCTCCACCCAAGCTAAATCAGACACAGTGGATAAAATAGGCCTAATACTGTTAGAGGCGAGTCATACTAACCCCCTTGAGGGGGGTGACTGGAATGATGTACTGCTTCTGGACATAGACAGGTCGCAACCGAAATCTGATAGAGTGGCCCCTCACACGTACCTGGCAAAAGTTACTTGGGTTTTAGGACTTGCAGATGTATGGTGTCTGACACAATCCACTGCCATGGCCTATTCATACTACTCTGGGACATTTTCTCTCCCTGTTCATTCCTACAGGGCTGATGCCTCCGATTGAGGAGGCAGACTACCTAGTGAGAGGAATATCCAACCCCTCACCACTACTGATTACCCTGGGGCATGTCCGACTACCAGATAGTCACCACTGGTGCCTCAATGCTTGGGAACTGCAGGACTCAGCTATGGTGATGCAGATCGAAGCAGACACAACAGTGTATTTTGAAGAAAATAAAGATCAGTGGAATCACCTGGGGTGGTGTGGAAATCCTACAAAGCAGTCCTACGAAACCATCTCCAGACAATGATAACACTCAACAAACAGGACAGCAATGGCAGAATACTGGAACATATACTGGTCCGGCTCTTGGAGCGACAACCGGCACGGTACGCTGACTCCTGGAGGCAATCAGAACAGAGTACTGCAATATGCCAGAAGAGGAGGCCCGCCACCACTACCTCTCAGTGCAGCACAAGTTCTCTGAGGTCGGAGGCAAGGCTGGGCACCTACTGTCATGACTTAGCTCCAGGAAGGAGGCAGCCAGATGTGTGGGAGAGATACTTACCAGCACTGGGGATACCATTACTCAGAAGGGGGGATAATTCAGGAGTTTGCTCAGTATTGCCAGGCCTTCTATGAATCCCGACTACATAGGGAGGAAGCAGAGATAGAACACTTAGTGGGAATGCTAGCATTCCTGCAACTAAACAGAGACGTGGTAGAGACGCTGCTGGGGGAACGTACATCCATGGAGCTATCTGAGGCTCTGATGGCCATGAGAAGTGGGAAAACCCAGGGCCCCAATGGGTAACATGCTGAACTATTTAAGAGATTAGGAGCACTAGTGATGTTCAAAGACTCCCGCACCCAGGTGCATACTGTCATATGGTTTCTACGTTCTCAGGAAGAACTGTATGTTTGTTTGGACAACATAAAGGTTAGGATGACGCTAGACTGATTCCATACACCCACATAGAATATGGTATCCGTTAGTCTTTCTAGCTCACCGAGCCCCCACCAGTACCCCTGAACCAAGAAGGGTGATCAGTGGTCTAGGCAACCTTAGAAAATTACAACCCTGACTTCCCAAGGAAACCGTTGTAACAGATCTAGAACCTTTTTGCTCAGTCACTCGTGCATACTCAGGTGGGCACACAAGAAATATACAAAGGGGCATTTCAGTATTTATTGAACCATTGTAATTCTTGTATAGAATATACGTGCTGCAATAATTATTAGAAGCAAATAAATATTATTAGCAATATGAGAACAGTGAAAAGAATGAACAATTTTACCACTGTGCTAAAGCAATATATATATATGTTAGCATATAAGTATTGTGTATAGTGTATCCCTACTATGCGCTCCCTAACCTAGTTGCCTAGGGCGGGTGTTCACTTCTGCTAAGAATCCGCTACTGGATGATCTAACTCCCTATTACTTAAAAGTAAGTGCATACAAGTCCCAGTCTTGGTCCGAAGCTGTACATCCCTCCTTGCAGAGTGGAAACAGAAATCAGCTAGCCTTAGACTCCGATAACAGTGATGATCTTGCAATGACAGCAGAGTGCTTCTCTGATTTGAACACAGGAATACGTGTATATTTATAACAGCTGTATCCATGCTTCCATGTCGAGGTTTTAGCCAAGCTGACATTGTTTATTCTCCTGTGATAGCTATGTCGCCTCATGGATGAATAACAAACAACATTTGCACAATGTGTGTTAAGGCCTTGTACTAAATGTTTAAGGTGTCGTGATAGTGTACTTATGAAGTGGAATTGGTAGAAACAAATCCTGCACTGTCACGCAAGCAAATGTGTGTCAGAAGACATTGTGTCAAAAAGAAGGCAACTTAAGAAACATGTGCATGTAAAATGGCAGTGTTTCTTCCCAGGCCTAACCTATCCATGTGAAAGTACTCCCCCCCCCATTTAAGCCACACCCATATCATGGTGATCTATAAAGAAGGTAAGCCGTAATCTGATTGTGGCTCCTACAGCCCCATTTACTTGCTGAATGTCAAGACCAAGCTCTTGGCCACTATGCTGGCTCGAAGATTTAATGGGATGATATCCACGCTGTTCCATCATGATCAGATTGGGTTCATACCATGCCGGTCAATGCGGCTGAACATCAGACGCCTACATGACTGGCTAGATGCAGTGCAAAACCAAAGGGTATGATAGACAGAGTGTTGAACATTGCAAGCACTCACCCCCAGTCAACTAATCTGGGTTTAATCCATCATCATTCTTTAGCTCACTCCGCCACCCCAGTTCAGACATGGCCATATGCAAATGAGTCTGACCCTGTGCCTCATGGGAACAGACCAGCCTGAACTGCCAAGCAATGTCTTCCCTGGACCGGAAACAAGCATCCTGGGACCGGTTTCTGGCTAATCAGCCGTCATCATCCAGGCTAGCTTGAATCCAGTGGCAAAGTGAGCAAGGGACCCACGTCTGAGCATACCCTGCCAATTTAGGGCGAACAAAGCAAAACCAAAGGGTATGATGGACGGAGTGTTGAACATTGCAAGCACTCACCCCCAGTCAACTGATCTGGGTTTAATCCATCATCATTCTTTAGCTCACTCCGCCACCCCAGTTCATACATGGCCATATGCAAATCAGTCTGACCCTGTGCCTCATGGGAACAGACCAGCCCGAACTGCCAAGCCATGTCTTCCCTTCCATGTCTTGTTCTGCATTCTGCATTGCATTTGTCACCCCGAGTGGGACGGGTATGCTCAGACATGAGTCCGGTGCTCTCCATGCCACTGGAATCAAGCTATCCTGGCTGAAGAGGGGTGAAACCCCGAAACCGGTCCTAGGATGCTTGTTTCCAGTCCAGGGAGGACCTGGCTTGGCAGTTCAGGCTGGACTGTTCCCATGAGGCACAGGGTCAAGACTGATTTTCATATCGCTGGGTTCAAACTGGAATGGCATGGTGAGCAAAAAAACGATGGATTTAGGCCCAGATCTCTGTACTGGGGTGAATGTATGACATTGTTCTGCATTCTGTCCATCAACTGTTGTTTTTGCATTTGTCACCCCGAGTGGGACGGTTATGCTCAGACGTGAGTGGCGTGCTCTCCCTGCCACTGGAATCAAGCTATCCTGGCTGAAGAGGGTTAAACCCCGAAACCGGTCCTAGGATGCTTGTTTCCAGTCCAGGGAGGACCTGGCTTGGCAGTTCGGGCTGGACTGTTCCCATGAGGCACAGGGTGAAGACTGATTTGCATATGGCTGAGTTCAAACTGGAATGGCATGGTGAGCAAAAAAACAATGGATTTAGGCCCAGATCTCTGTACTGGGGTGAATGTATGACATTGTTCTGCATTCTGTCCATCAACTGTTGTTTTTGCATTTGTCACTCAGAAAGGGACGGGGATGCTCAGATGTGAGTCCCGTGCTCTCCATGACCCTGGAATCAAGCTATCCTGACTGAAGAGGGGTGAAACCCCGAAACTGGTCCTAGGATGCTTGTTTCCAGTCCAGGGAGGACCTGGCTTGGCAGTTCGGGCTGGACTGTTCCCATGAGGCACAGGGTCAAGACTGATTTGCATATGGCTGGGTTCAAACTGGAATGGCATGGTGAGCAAAGTAAAGATGGATTTAGGCCCAGATCTCTGTACTGAGGTGAATGTATGACATTGTTCTGCATTCTGTCCATCAACTGTTGTTTTTGGCTAGATGCAGTGCCAGATGTCCTCATCTCCATGGATGCAGAGAAGGCATTTGACTCGATTCACTGGGTTTATCAATTTGCGGTGCTAAGCCATTTCGGATTTGGCCATCGCTTTTGCAGACGGGTGGTTCTCATGTATGCTGAAACCACAGGGATGCATCAGAACCTGAATCATATCAATATGCATCTTCCCTTTCACTCATTTAGCCTTCTAAAACAGTCCCTGTGTAAATAACTCCAACAGGGATTCAGCTCCATACCCACACCCCATGTCATTTTCCTCCCATCGTCTCAAATGTAGGGTTCCAAAGGAAAAACTGTGTCCTTCCTTGAGGTATGTTACCTGCTTTACAATAGAGCACAGTAATACCCCTGAAGTAATAACATCACATCACTTCATCATAGGCAGGCACCCACTACCTAATTTTCCATCTAGCACCCTGGGATATGCTAATGTAATTACTACCAGTGGTTACATTCAGTCATTATTATCAACTGATAAATGATATAGATCTATTTTTGCTTTAATGTAACCCCCTGCATCAATCGTTACGCTCATGTAAAAACTCCCTATAGCATAGGGCGTAACTTTATATCCATGGCTCCGGCAGGGAATCCAGAATTGGCTTGAGTGGACGACTATGTGAAGGATTTTATCGATATCTTGATATAATTGAGGAGCCGTTACCCAGTATATCTCTCAAGGGCTAGATGTATTATACAAAGAACGGGTATGGGGGGCACAGTAGTATAAACACTAGGTTTACAGAGGAATTCAATATATGTGTGAACGTGTGACTTCATGTGATGTTTTTATTGACATCTAGTCTGTGTAAAGGACTCATTCCCTTATATATCACTCAAAGGCTACCTGTATGAAGGGAAAACAAGCATTGGCATAGCCAATTGGTCTTGCCTTTGGGACCTTATAAGTGTTTAGTTATCCAGCACAATAACCTTGGTGCAACACCATCAAGTGTTGCATGGCTAAACACTTGTAAGATCCCAAAGGCGAGACCTATTGGCTATGCCAATGCTTGTCTTGAGTGAGTGGCTCGTGGAGGTATGCCACTGTGAGGTAGAGATACTGCGAGTGCTTTTACAGGAGCCCCTGTGACATTGCGCCTCTTCAAAATGTATTTTGGGAATGGTGTAATACTTCGAGCCCCTATTCCCATGTTCTTGCACCCAATGCATCCTTAAATGTCCCATGTACAGCTGGGGTTGACATTCCTATTACCCCTGCCCTCCAGTGACACTTTACCTGTTACGGGTGGTGGTGGATGTGGATGTGGTGGTGGTGGATGTGGTGGTGGTGGACTTGGTGGTGGAGATGGTGGTGGATGTGGTGGTGGTGGACGTGGTGGTGGACGTGGAGGTGGACGTGGTGGTAGATGTGGTGGTGGGGGACCTGGTGGTGGTGGACATGGTGGTGGACGTGGTGGTGGTGGACATGTTGGGGTGGATGTGGTGGTGGACGTGTTTGTGGTGGATGTGGTGTGGTAGATATGGTGGTGCTGGCGGTGGACGTGGTGGTGGACATGGTGGTGGTGGACGTGGTGGTGGATGTGGTAGTGGTGGACGTGGTGGTGGTGGTGGAGATAGTGCTGGTGGTGAATGTGGTGGTGAACGATGTAGTGGTGGTGGACATGGTCATGGTGGACGTGGTCGTGGTAGACGTGGTTGTGTTGGTGGATGTGGTGGTGGTGGTGGACGTGGTGGTGGACACAGTGGTGGTGGTGGATGTGGTGGTGGGGGTGGTGGATGTGGTGGTAGACTTGGTGGTGGACATGGTGGTGTTTGTGGATGTGATGGTGGATGTGGCAGTGGACGTGGTGGTTGTGGACGTGGCGGTGGATGTGGAGGTGGTGGTGAATGTGGTGGTGGTGGTGGAGGTGGTGGTGATAGGTGGTGGTGGTGGTGGACGTGGTGGTGGTGGACATGGTGGTGGATGTGGTGGTGGTGAATGTGCTGGTGTATGTGGTGGTGGTGAACATGGTGGTGGTGGACGTAGTGGTGGACATGGTGGTGGTGTTGCTGGTGGTGGACATGGTGGTGGACGTGGTGGTGGTAGTGGAGGTTGTGGTGGTGGACGTGGTGGTGGTGATGAACGTGGTGTTGGTGGACATGGTGGTGGTGGACGTGGTGGTGGTAGACTTGGTGGTGGATGTGGTAGTGGTGGTGGATGTGGTGGTGGGGGACGTTGTGGTAGTGGGGGACGTAGTGGTGGTGGACTTGGTGGTGGACATGGTGGTGGTGGATGTGGTGGTGGATGTGGTGGTGGTGGATGTGGTGGTGGTGGAGGTGGTGGTAGTGTTGGACATGGTGGTGGTGAACATGGTGGTGGTGGATGTGGTGGTGGGGGACGAGGTGGTGGTAGATGTGGTGGTGCTGGTGGTGGACCTGGTGGTGGACGTGGTGGTGGTTGTGGACGTGGTGGTGGTTGTGGACGTGGTGGTGATGGATATGGGGGTGGTAGACATGGTTGTGGTGGATGTGGTGGAGGACATGGTGGTGGATGTGGTGGTGGATGTGGTGGTGGTGGACATGGTGGTGCTTGACATGGTGGTGGACGTGATGGAGGTGGTGGACATGGTGCGGGTGGATGTGGTGGTGGGGGACATGGTGGTGGATGTGGTGGTGAAGGTGGACATGGTGGTGGTGGTGGACGTGGTGGTGATGGACGTGGTGGTGGTGGACATGGTGGTGGACGTGGTGGTGGACATGGTGGTGGACGTGGTGGTGGATGTGGTGGTGGTGGACATGGTGGTGGTGGATGTGGTGGTAGTGGATGTGGTGGTGCTTGACGTGATGGTGGTGGAGGTAGTGGAGGTGGTGGACGTGGTGGTGGTGGATGTGGTGGTGGGGGACATGGTGGTGGATGCAGTGGTGGTGGTGCTGGACCTGGTGGTGGACGTGGTGGTGGTGGATGTGGTGGTGGTGGATGTTGTTGTGGTGGTGGACATGGAGGTTGATGTGGTGGGGTGGATGTGGTGGTGGTGGACATGGTGGTGGTGCTGGTGGTGGATGTGGTGGTGGTGGACGGGGTGGAGGTAGTGGACATGGTGGTGGTGGATGAGATGGTGGTGGATGTGGTGGTGGTGGACGTGATGGTGGACGTAGTGGTGGTAGACGTAGTGGTGATGGACGTAGTGGTGATGGACGTGGTGGTGGTGGACGTGGTAGTGGTGCATGTGGTGGGGGGCATAGTGGTGGGGGATGTGGTGATGGATGCGGTGGACGTGGTGGTGGTGGTGGACGTAGTCGTGGTGGTGGAATGGTGGTGGTGGACATGGTGATGGATGTGGTGGACTTGGTGGTGGATGTGGTGGTGGACGTGGTGGTGGTGGATGTGGTGGATGTGGTGGACATGGTGGTGGTGGATGTGGTGGACGTGGTGGTGGTGGACGTGGTGGTGGTGGTGGACATGGTAGTGGATGTGTTGGTGGTGGTGGATGTGGTGGTGGTGTGTGGACATGGTGGTGGGTGTGGTGGTGGATGTGGTGGTGGAGGTGGTGATGGATGTGGTTGTGGACATGGTGGTGGTGGATGTGGAGGTGGACGTGGTGGTGGACGTGGTGGTAGACGTAGTGGTTGTGGATGTATTGAGAGTGGCCGTGGTGGTGGATGTGGGGGTGGTGGATGTGGTGGTAGACATGGTGGTGGATGTGGTGGTGGATGTGGTGGTGGATGTGGTGGACGTGGTGGTGGTGGACGTGGTGGTGGTGGATGTGGTGGTGGTGGACATGGTGGTGCTTGATGTGGTGGTGGACATGGTGCGGGTGGATGTGGTGGTGGGGGACATGGTGGTGGATGTGGTGGTGAAGGTGGACATGGTGGTGGATGTGGTGGTGATGGACGTGGCGGTGGTGGACATGGTGGCGGACGTGGTGGTGGACATGGTGGTGGACGTGGTGGTGGATGTAGTGGTGGTGGTGGTGGACATGGTGGTGGTGGATGTGGTGGTGGTAGATGTGGTGGTGCTTGACGTGATGGTGGTGGAGGTAGTGGAGGTGGTGGACGTGGTGGTGGTGGATGTGGTGGTGGGGGACATGGTGGTGGATGCGGTGGTGGTGGTGCTGGACCTGGTGGTGGACGTGGTGGTGGTGGATGTGGTTGTGGTGGTGGACGTGGTGGTTGATGTGGTGGGGGTGGATGTGGTGGTGGTGGACATGGTGGTGCTGGTGGTGGATGTGGTGGTGGTGGACGTGGTGAAGGTAGTGGACGTGGTGTTGGTGGATGAGATGGTGGTGGATGTGGTGGTGGTAGACGTAGTGGTGATGGACGTAGTGGTGATGGACGTGGTGGTGGTGGACGTGGTAGTGGTGCATGTGGTGGGGGACATAGTGGTGATGGATGTGGTGATGGATGCGGTGGACGTGGTGGTGGTGGTGGACGTAGTCATGGTGGTGGAATGGTGGTGGTGGACATGGTGGTGGATGTGGTGGACATGGTGGTGGATGTGGTGGTGGACGTGGTGGTGGTGGATGTGGTGGACATGGTGGTGGTGGATGTGGTGGATGTGGTGGATGTAGTGGTGGTCTTGGATGTGGTGGTGGTGGACATGGTAGTGGATGTGTTGGTGGTGGTGGATGTGGTGGTGGTGTGTGGACATGGTGGTGGGTGTGGTGGTGGATGTGGTGGTGGTGGATGTGGAGGTGGACGTGGTGGTGGACGTGGTGGTAGACGTAGTGGTTGTGGATGTGTTGGGAGTGGCCGTGGTGGTGGATGTGGGGGTGGTGGATGTGGTGGTGGACATGGTGGTGGATGTGGTGGTGGATGTGGTGGACGTGGTGGTGGTGGACATGGTGGTGGTGGATGTGGTGGTGGTGGACATGGTGGTGCTTGACGTGGTGGTGGACATGGTGCGGGTGGATGTGGTGGTGGGGGACATGGTGGTGGATGTGGTGGTGAAGGTGGACATGGTGGTGGTGGTGATGGACATGGCGGTGGTGGACATGGTGGTGGACGTGGTGGTGGACATGGTGGTGGACGTGGTGGTGGATGTAGTGGTGGTGGTGGTGGACATGGTGGTGGTGGATGTGGTGGTGGTGGATGTGGTGGTGCTTGACGTGATGGTGGTGGAGGTAGTGGAGGTGGTGGATGTGGTGGTGGTGGATGTGGTGGTGGGGGACATGGTGGTGGATGCGGTGGTGATGGTGCTGGACCTGGTGGTTGATGTGGTGGTGGTGGATGTGGTGGTGGTGGATGTTGTTGTGGTGGTGGACATGGTGGTTGATGTGGTGGGGGTGGATGTGGTGGTGGTGGACATGGTGGTGGTGCTGGTGGTGGATGTGGTGGTGGTGGACGTGGTGGAGGTAGTGGACGTGGTGGTGGTGGATGAGATGGTGGTGGATGTGGTGGTGGTGGACGTGATGGTGGACTTAGTGGTGGTAGACGTAGTGGTGATGGACGTAGTGGTGATGGACGTGGTGGTAGTGGACGTGGTAGTGGTGCATGTGGTGGGGGACATAGTGGTGGTGGATGTGGTGATGGATGCGGTGGATGTGGTGGTGGTGATGGACGTAGTCGTGGTGGTGGAATGGTGGTGGTGGACATGGTGGTGGATGTGGTGGACATGGTGGTGGATGTGGTGGTGGACGTGGTGGTGGTGGATGTGGTGGACATGGTGGTGGTGGATGTGGTGGACGTGGTGGTGGTGGACGTGGTGGTGGTGGACATGGTGGTGGATGTGGTGGTGGTGAATGTGCTGGTGTATGTGGTGGTGGTGAACATGGTGGTGGTGGACGTAGTGGTGGACATGGTGGTGGTGTTGCTGGTGGTGGACATGGTGGTGGACGTGGTGGTGGTAGTGGAGGTTGTGGTGGTGGACGTGGTGGTGGTGATGAACGTGGTGTTGGTGGACATGGTGGTGGTGGACGTGGTGGTGGTAGACTTGGTGGTGGATGTGGTAGTGGTGGTGGATGTGGTGGTGGGGGACGTTGTGGTAGTGGGGGACGTAGTGGTGGTGGACTTGGTGGTGGACATGGTGGTGGTGGATGTGGTGGTGGATGTGGTGGTGGTGGATGTGGTGGTGGTGGAGGTGGTGGTAGTGTTGGACATGGTGGTGGTGAACATGGTGGTGGTGGATGTGGTGGTGGGGGACGAGGTGGTGGTAGATGTGGTGGTGCTGGTGGTGGACCTGGTGGTGGACGTGGTGGTGGTTGTGGACGTGGTGGTGGTTGTGGACGTGGTGGTGATGGATATGGGGGTGGTAGACATGGTTGTGGTGGATGTGGTGGAGGACATGGTGGTGGATGTGGTGGTGGATGTGGTGGATGTGGTGGTGGTGGACATGGTGGTGCTTGACATGGTGGTGGACGTGATGGAGGTGGTGGACATGGTGCGGGTGGATGTGGTGGTGGGGGACATGGTGGTGGATGTGGTGGTGAAGGTGGACATGGTGGTGGTGGTGGACGTGGTGGTGATGGACGTGGTGGTGGTGGACATGGTGGTGGACGTGGTGGTGGACATGGTGGTGGACGTGGTGGTGGATGTGGTGGTGGTGGACATGGTGGTGGTGGATGTGGTGGTAGTGGATGTGGTGGTGCTTGACGTGATGGTGGTGGAGGTAGTGGAGGTGGTGGACGTGGTGGTGGTGGATGTGGTGGTGGGGGACATGGTGGTGGATGCAGTGGTGGTGGTGCTGGACCTGGTGGTGGACGTGGTGGTGGTGGATGTGGTGGTGGTGGATGTTGTTGTGGTGGTGGACATGGAGGTTGATGTGGTGGGGTGGATGTGGTGGTGGTGGACATGGTGGTGGTGCTGGTGGTGGATGTGGTGGTGGTGGACGGGGTGGAGGTAGTGGACATGGTGGTGGTGGATGAGATGGTGGTGGATGTGGTGGTGGTGGACGTGATGGTGGACGTAGTGGTGGTAGACGTAGTGGTGATGGACGTAGTGGTGATGGACGTGGTGGTGGTGGACGTGGTAGTGGTGCATGTGGTGGGGGGCATAGTGGTGGGGGATGTGGTGATGGATGCGGTGGACGTGGTGGTGGTGGTGGACGTAGTCGTGGTGGTGGAATGGTGGTGGTGGACATGGTGATGGATGTGGTGGACTTGGTGGTGGATGTGGTGGTGGACGTGGTGGTGGTGGATGTGGTGGATGTGGTGGACATGGTGGTGGTGGATGTGGTGGACGTGGTGGTGGTGGACGTGGTGGTGGTGGTGGACATGGTAGTGGATGTGTTGGTGGTGGTGGATGTGGTGGTGGTGTGTGGACATGGTGGTGGGTGTGGTGGTGGATGTGGTGGTGGAGGTGGTGATGGATGTGGTTGTGGACATGGTGGTGGTGGATGTGGAGGTGGACGTGGTGGTGGACGTGGTGGTAGACGTAGTGGTTGTGGATGTATTGAGAGTGGCCGTGGTGGTGGATGTGGGGGTGGTGGATGTGGTGGTAGACATGGTGGTGGATGTGGTGGTGGATGTGGTGGTGGATGTGGTGGACGTGGTGGTGGTGGACGTGGTGGTGGTGGATGTGGTGGTGGTGGACATGGTGGTGCTTGATGTGGTGGTGGACATGGTGCGGGTGGATGTGGTGGTGGGGGACATGGTGGTGGATGTGGTGGTGAAGGTGGACATGGTGGTGGATGTGGTGGTGATGGACGTGGCGGTGGTGGACATGGTGGCGGACGTGGTGGTGGACATGGTGGTGGACGTGGTGGTGGATGTAGTGGTGGTGGTGGTGGACATGGTGGTGGTGGATGTGGTGGTGGTAGATGTGGTGGTGCTTGACGTGATGGTGGTGGAGGTAGTGGAGGTGGTGGACGTGGTGGTGGTGGATGTGGTGGTGGGGGACATGGTGGTGGATGCGGTGGTGGTGGTGCTGGACCTGGTGGTGGACGTGGTGGTGGTGGATGTGGTTGTGGTGGTGGACGTGGTGGTTGATGTGGTGGGGGTGGATGTGGTGGTGGTGGACATGGTGGTGCTGGTGGTGGATGTGGTGGTGGTGGACGTGGTGAAGGTAGTGGACGTGGTGTTGGTGGATGAGATGGTGGTGGATGTGGTGGTGGTAGACGTAGTGGTGATGGACGTAGTGGTGATGGACGTGGTGGTGGTGGACGTGGTAGTGGTGCATGTGGTGGGGGACATAGTGGTGATGGATGTGGTGATGGATGCGGTGGACGTGGTGGTGGTGGTGGACGTAGTCATGGTGGTGGAATGGTGGTGGTGGACATGGTGGTGGATGTGGTGGACATGGTGGTGGATGTGGTGGTGGACGTGGTGGTGGTGGATGTGGTGGACATGGTGGTGGTGGATGTGGTGGATGTGGTGGATGTAGTGGTGGTCTTGGATGTGGTGGTGGTGGTGGACATGGTAGTGGATGTGTTGGTGGTGGTGGATGTGGTGGTGGTGTGTGGACATGGTGGTGGGTGTGGTGGTGGATGTGGTGGTGGTGGATGTGGAGGTGGACGTGGTGGTGGACGTGGTGGTAGACGTAGTGGTTGTGGATGTGTTGGGAGTGGCCGTGGTGGTGGATGTGGGGGTGGTGGATGTGGTGGTGGACATGGTGGTGGATGTGGTGGTGGATGTGGTGGACATGGTGGTGGTGGACATGGTGGTGGTGGATGTGGTGGTGGTGGACATGGTGGTGCTTGACGTGGTGGTGGACATGGTGCGGGTGGATGTGGTGGTGGGGGACATGGTGGTGGATGTGGTGGTGAAGGTGGACATGGTGGTGGTGGTGATGGACATGGCGGTGGTGGACATGGTGGTGGACGTGGTGGTGGACATGGTGGTGGACGTGGTGGTGGATGTAGTGGTGGTGGTGGTGGACATGGTGGTGGTGGATGTGGTGGTGGTGGATGTGGTGGTGCTTGACGTGATGGTGGTGGAGGTAGTGGAGGTGGTGGATGTGGTGGTGGTGGATGTGGTGGTGGGGGACATGGTGGTGGATGTGGTGGTGATGGTGCTAGACCTGGTGGTTGATGTGGTGGTGGTGGATGTGGTGGTGGTGGATGTTGTTGTGGTGGTGGACATGGTGGTTGATGTGGTGGGGGTGGATGTGGTGGTGGTGGACATGGTGGTGGTGCTGGTGGTGGATGTGGTGGTGGTGGACGTGGTGGAGGTAGTGGACGTGGTGGTGGTGGATGAGATGGTGGTGGATGTGGTGGTGGTGGACGTGATGGTGGACTTAGTGGTGGTAGACGTAGTGGTGATGGACGTAGTGGTGATGGACGTGGTGGTAGTGGACGTGGTAGTGGTGCATGTGGTGGGGGACATAGTGGTGGTGGATGTGGTGATGGATGCGGTGGATGTGGTGGTGGTGATGGACGTAGTCGTGGTGGTGGAATGGTGGTGGTGGACATGGTGGTGGATGTGGTGGACATGGTGGTGGATGTGGTGGTGGACGTGGTGGTGGTGGATGTGGTGGACATGGTGGTGGTAGATGTGGTGGACGTGGTGGTGGTGGACGTGGTGGTGGTGGTGGACATGGTAGTGGATGTGTTGGTGGTGGTGGATGTGGTGGTGGTGTGTGGACATGGTGGTGGGTGTGGTGGTGGATGTGGTGGTGGATGTGGAGGTGGTGATGGATGTGGTTGTGGACATGGTGGTGGTGGATGTGGAGGTGGATGTGGTGGTGGACGTGGTGGTAGATGTAGTGGTTGTGGATGTGTTGGGAGTGGCCGTGGTGGTGGATGTGGGGGTGGTGGACGTGGTGTGGTGGATGTGGTGCTGGTGGTGGACATGGTGGTGGATGTAGTGGTGGATATGGTGGTGGTGATAGAGGTGGTGCTGGTGGTAAATGTGGTGGTGGATGTGGTGGACGTGGTGGTGTTGGAGAAGGTAGTGGACGTGGTGGTGGTGTGGACGTGGTGGTTGTGGACATGGTGGTGGTGGACATGGTGGTGGTTGTGGTAGTGGACATGGTGGTGGTGGACACAGTGGTGGTGGACACAGTGGTGGTGGTGGACACAGTGGTGGAGGTGGTGGATGTGGTGGTGGTGGTAGACATGGTGGTGGACATGGTGGAGGATGTGGTGGTGGATGTGGTCGTGGTGGTGCATGGGGAGGTGGTGGTGGTAATGGACATGGTGGTGGAGGTGGTGGTGCTAGGTGGTGGTGGACATGGTGGTGGTGGACGTGGTGGTGGACATGGTGGATGTGGTGGTGGTGAATGTGGTGATGTATGTGGTGGTGGTGGATGCGGTGGTGGACATGGTGGTGGACATGGTGGTGATGGGAATCTATGTCGTCATCCCGCCATCTTTTTCCCCGCAGGTAATCACAACGCAGTCGTTGCAACAACCGCGTTGTGATTCCGAATACCATTACTGCGCAAGTCAGAACAACGACTTGCGGAGGGGGGGCGCTGGATTTTGGAATAGTATAATTTACTATTCCAACTCCAGTCTGTGCGGACACTAGGGAAAGTGTTGGATTTTAAATCCAACACCTCCCCCCCTCCGCAAGTCGTTGTTCCGACTTGCGGAGTAATGGTATGCGGAATCACAATGTGGTTGTTGTAATGACCGCGTTGTGATTCCCTGCGGGGAAAAAGTTTCGTGGTAAACGTTGTTTACCTGGTGGTGGACATTGTGGTGTTGCTGGTGGTGGACATGGTGGTGGACATGGTGGTGGACATGGTGATGGTGGTGGATGTGGTGGTCTTGGTGTTGGTGGTGGTAGTGGAGGTGGTGGACATGGTGGTGGTGATGAATGTGGTGTTGGTGGACATGGTGGCGGATGTGGTGGTGGTGGACGTGGTGGTAGACATGGTGGTGGACGTGGTAGTGGTGGATGTGGTGGTGGTGGATGTGGTGTGGTGGTGGACATGGTGGTAGACGTGGTGGTGGATGTGGTGGTGGTGGACATGGTAGTGGTGGACATGGTGGTGGTGGTGGACATGGTGATGGTGTTGGCGGTGGATGTGGTGGTAATGGACACAGTGGTGGTAGATGTGCTGGTGGCGGATATGATGGTGGATGTGGTGTGGTGGATTTGGTGGTAGTGGACGTGGTGATGGATGTGGTGGTGGTGAATGTGGTGGAAGTGGTGGATGTGCTGGATGTGGACATGGTGGATGTGGTGATGGTCGTGGATGTGGTGGTGGTGATGGTGTATGTGGTGGTGGTGCTGGTGGTGTACATGGTGCTGGTGGACGTGGCGGTGGTGGACATGGTAGTGCTGTATGTGGTGATGGTGAATGTGGTGGACGTTGTGGTGGGCGTAGTGGTGCTGGACGTGGTGCTGGTGGTGGACGTGGTGCTGGTGGTGGACATGGTGGTAGGCATGGTGGTGGTGGATGTGGAGGTGGTGGTGGTGGAAGTGGTGGTGGTGGATATGGTGGTGGATGTGGTGGTGGTGGATGTGGTGGTGGTGGATGTGGTGGATGTGGTGGTGGTGGTGGACGGGGGGGTGGATGCGATGGTGGTGTGGTGGATGTGGTGGTGGACATGGTGGTGGTGGTGGATGTGGTGGTGGGCATGGTAGTGGTGGTGGAGGATGTGGTGGTGGTGGATGTGGTGTTGGACATGGTGGTGGCACACGTGGTGGTGGTGGACGTGGTGGTGGTTGCAATAGATGTGGTGGAGGTGGTGGACATGGTGGTGGTGAACGTGGTGTTGGTGGACATGGTGGTGGTGGACGTGGTGGTGGTGAACGTGGTGCTGGATGTGGTGGTGGTGGACGTGGTGGTGATGGATGTGGTGGTGGACGTGGTGGTGGTGGATGTGGTGGTGACAGACGTGGTGGTAGTGGTGGACATGGTGGTGGACATGGTGGTGATGGACATGGTGGAAGCAGTGGATGTGATGCACATGGTGGTGGTAGTGGACGTGGGGGTGGACGCGATGGTGGTGGTGGTGGACGTGGTAGTGGTGATGAATGTGGTGTTGGTGGACGTGGTGGCGGATGTGGTGGTGGTGGATGTGGTGGTAGACATGGTGGTGGACGTGGTGGTGGTGGACGTGGTGTTGGACGTGGTGTGGTGGTGGACATGGTGGTGGTGAACATGGTGGTAGACGTGGTGGTTGATGTGGTGGTGGTGGACGTGGTAGTGGTGGACATGGTGGTGGTGGTGGACATGGTGATGGTGTTGGCGGTGAATGTGGTGGTGATGGACGCAGTGGTGGTGGACGTGTTGGTGGCGGATGTGGTGGTGGACGTGGTGTGGTGGAGATGGTGGTGGTGGACATGGTGATGGATGTGGTGGTGGTGAATGTGGTGGAAGTGGTGGATGTGCTGGATGTGGACATGGTGGACGTGGTGATGGTCGTGGATGTGGTGGTGGTGTATGTGGTGGTGGTGCTGGTGGATGTGGTGGTGGTGGTGGACATGGTGGTGGTGTATGTGGTGATGGTGAATGTGGTGGACATTGTGGTGGGTATAGTGGTGCTGGACGTGGTGCTGGTGGTGGACGTGGTGCTGGTGGTGGACATGGTGGTGGACGTGGTGGTGGTGGATGTGGAGGTGGTGGTGGTGGAAGTGGTGGTGGTGGATATGGTGGTGGATGTGGTGGTGGTGGATGTGATGGACGTGGTGGTGGTGGTGGATGTGGGGGTGGATGCGATGGTGGTGTGGTGGATGTGGTGGTGGACATGGTGGTGGTGGTCGACATGGTGGTGGTGGTCGACATGGTGGTGGTGGTAGATGTGGTGGTGGGCATGGTAGTGGTGGTGGAGGATGTGGTGGTGGTGGTGGATGTGGTGTTGGACATGGTGGTGGATGTGGTGATGGTGGACGTGGTGTTGGTGGTGGTGGTGGACATGGTGGTGGCACACGTGGTGGTGGTGGATGTGGTGGTAGTTGCAATAAACGTGGTGGTGGTGGAGGTGGTGGACGTGATGATGGTGAACATGGTGTTGGTGGACATGGTGGTAGTGGACATGGTGGTGGTGAACGTGGTGGTGGATGTGGTTGTGGTGGACGTGGTGGTGATGGATGTGGTGGTGGACGTGGTGGTGGTGGATGTGGTGGTGGCAGACGTGGCAGTGATGGTGGACATGGTGGTGGTGGTGGACATGGTGGTGGACATGGTGGTGGACATGGTGGTGGTGGACATGGTAGAAGCAGTAGATGTGGTGCACATAGTGGTGGATGTGGGGGTGGACGCGATGGTGGTGGGCGTGGTGATAGACATGGTGGTGGTCGACATGGTAGACGTGGTGGTGGTGGGCATGGTGGTGGTGGTGGAGGCCATGGTGGTGATGGACATGGTGTTGGATGTGGTGGTGGTGGACATGGTGGTGGATGTGATGGTGGTGGATGTGGTGGTGGACGTGTTGGTGGTGAACGTGGTTGTGGTGGGGGATGTGGTAGTGGAGGTGGTGGTGGTGGTGGTGCTGATGGTGGATGTGGTGGTGGTGGTGGTGGTGGATGTGGTGGTGGTGGACGTGGTGGTGGTGATAGATGTGGTTGTGGTGGACGTAGTGGTAGTGGACGTGGTAGACGTGGTGGTGGACATGGTAGTGGTGGACATGGTGGTGGTGGACATGGTGGTGGTGTTGGTGGTGGATGTGGTGGTGATGGACAGGGTGGTGGTGGATGTGGTGGTGGTAGATGAGGTGGTGGTGGACGTGGTGGTGGTGGATGTGGTGGTGGTGGATGTGTTGGTGGACATGGTGGACGTGGTGGTGGTGGACTTGGGGATGGTGGACATGGTGGTGGTTTTGGCGGTGGATGTGGTGGTGATGAACAGGGTGGTGGTGGATGTGGTGGTGGCAGACATGGTGGTTTTGGTGGATGTGGTAATGGATGTTGTGGTGGATGTAGTGGAAGTGGTGGATGTGGTGGATGTGGTGATGGAAATGGTGGACGTGGTGATATTGGTGGATGTGGTGGTGGTTGTGGTGGATGTGGTGGTGGTGGACGTGGTGCTGGCGGTGGACATGGTACTGGTGGACATGGTGCTGGTGGACATGGTGCTGGTGGACGTGGTGGTGGTGGACGTGATGGTGGTAGACCTGGTGGTGGTGTATGTGCTGATGGTGAATGTGGTGGTGGATGTGGTGTTGGTGGACGTGGTGGTGGTGGACGTAGTGGTGGTGGACGTGGTGCTGGTGGTGGACATGCTGCTGGTGGTGGACATGGTGGTGGAAATGGTGGTGGTGGATATGGTGGCAGATGTGGTGGGGGATGTGGTGGTGGTGGCAATGGATGTGGTGGTGGAGGTGGTGGTGGTGAACGCGGTGGTGGTGTTGGAAGTGGTGGTGGTGGATATGGTGGTGGAGGGGGCAATGGATGTGGTGGTGGTGATGGTGGAGGTGGTGGTGGTGGACGTGGTGGTGGTGAACGTGGTGTTGGTGGACATGGTGGTGGTGAACGTAGTGATGATAAATGTGGTGGTGGATGTGGTGGTGGTGGACATGGTGGTGGACATGGTGGTGGTGGACGTGGTGGTGGTGGACATGGTGTTGGTGGTGGATGTGGTGGTGATGGACGGGGTGGTGGTGGATGTGGTGGTGGCAGACGTGTTGGTGGACATGGACATGTTGGTGGTGGTGGACATGATGGTGGATGTGGTGGTGGTGGACAAGGTGGTGGTAGATGTGGTGGAAGCAGTGGATGTGGTGGACATGGTGATGGTGGTGGTTATGGGGTTGGACACGGTGGTGGTGGTGGACGTGGTGGTGGACATGGTTGTGGTCGACATGGAGGATGTGGTGGTGGTGGATGTGGTGGTGGGCATGGTGGTGGTGGTGGAGTACTTGGTAGTGGTGGATGTGGTGTTGGATGTGGTGGTGGTAGACGTGGTGGTGGACATGGTGGTGGATGTGGTGGTGGACGTGGTGGTGGTGGTGGAAGTGGTGGTGGATGTGGTGGTGGTGCTAGTGGTGGATGTGGTGGTGGTGGTGGATGTGGTGGTGGTGGATGTGGTTGTGGTGGTAGTGATGGATGTGATAGTGATGGATGTGGTGGTGGTGGACGTGGTGGTGATGGATGTGGTGGTGGTGGATGTGGTGGTGGTGGACATGGTGGTGGTGCACATGGTCGCGGTGGACATGGTGGTGGACATGGTGGTAGTGTTGGTAGTGGATATGGTTGTGGTGGACGTAGTGGTGGTGGACGTGGTGGTGGTGGACTTGGTGCTTGTGGACGTGGTGGTGGTGGACGTGGTGGTGGTGGATGTTTTGGACATGGTGGTGGATGTGGTGGTGGTGAATGTGGTGGTGGTGGACTTGGTGGTCGCGGTGGACATGGTGGTAGACATGGTGGTAGTGTTGGTAGTGGATGTGGTTGTGGTGGACGTAGTGGTGGTGGACGTGGTGGTGGTGGACTTGGTGCTTGTGGACGTGGTGGTGGTGGACGTGGTGGTGGTGGATGTTTTGGACATGGTGGTGGATGTGGTGGTGGTGGATGTGGTGGTGGTGGACTTGTTGGTGGACATTGTGGTGGTGTTGGTGGTGGATGTGGTGCAGATGGATGGGGTGGTGGTGGATGTGGTGGTGACAGATGTGGTGGTGAATATGGTGGTGGTGGATGTGGTGGTGGACATGGTGATGGATGTGGTGGTGGAAGTGGTGGATATGATGGATATGGTGATGGTGGTGGATGTGGTGGTGGACATGGTGGTGGATGTGGTGGTGGTGGGGGCAATGGATGGGGTGGTGGTGGTGGTGGAGGTGGTGGTGGTGGACGTGGTGGTGGTGAACGTGGTGTTGGTGGACATGGTGGTGGTGAACGTAGTGATGGTAAATGTGGTGGTGGATATGGTGGTGGTGGACATGGTGGTGGACATGGTGGTGGTGGACGTGGTGGTGGTGGACATGGTGTTGGTGTTGGCGGTGGATGTGGTGGTGATGGACGGGGTGGTGGTGGATGTGGTGGTGGCAGACGTGGTGGTAGATATGGACATGTTGGTGGTGGTGGACATGATGGTGGATGTGGTGGTGGTGGACTAGGTGGTGGTAGATGTGGTGGAAGCAGTGGATGTGGTGGACATGGTGGTGGTGGTGGATATGGGGTTGGACACGGTGGTGGTGGTGGACGTGGTGGTGGACATGGTTGTGGTCGACATGGAGGATGTGGTGGTGGTGGATGTGGTGGTGGGCATGGTGGTGGTGGTGGAGTACTTGGTAGTGGTGGATGTGGTGTTGGATGTGGTGGTGGTAGAAGTGGTGGTGGGCATGGTGGTGGATGTGGTGGTGGACGTGGTGGTGGTGGTGGAAGTGGTGGTGGTGGTGAATGTGGTGGTGGTGCTGGTGGTGGATGTGGTGGTGCTGGTGGATGTGGTGGTGGTGGATGTGGTTGTGGTGGTAGTGATGGATGTGGTAGTGATGGATGTGGTGGTGGTGGATGTGGTGGTGATGGATGTGGTGGTGGTGGACGTGGTGGTGGTGGACATGGTGGTGGTGCACATGGTCGCGGTGGACATGGTGGTGGACATGGTGGTAGTGTTGATAGTGGATGTGGTTGTGGTGGACGTAGTGGTGGTGGACGTGGTGGTGGTGGACTTGGTGCTTGTGGACGTGGTGGTGGTGGACGTGGTGGTGGTGGATGTTTTGGACATGGTGGTGGACGTGGTGGTGGTGGACGTGGTGGTGGTGGACTTGTTGGTGGTCGCGGTGGACATGGTGGTAGTGTTGGTAGTGGATGTGGTTGTGGTGGACGTAGTGGTGGTGGATGTGGTGGTGGTGGACTTGGTGCTTGTGGACGTGGTGGTGGTGGACGTGGTGGTGGTGGATGTTTTGGACATGGTGGTGGATATGGTGGTGGTGGATGTGGTGGTGGTGGACTTGTTGGTGGACATTGTGGTGGTGTTGGCGGTGGATGTGGTGCAGATGGATGGGGTGGTGGTGGTGGATGTGGTGGTGACAGACGTGGTGGTGAATATGGTGGTGGTGGATGTGGTGGTGGACATGGTGATGGATGTGGTGGTGGAAGTGGTGGATATGGTGGATGTGGTGATGGTGGTGGATGTGGTGGTGGACATGGTGGGGGTGGACGTGGTGCTGGTGGTGAACATGGTGCTGGTGGACATCATGGTAGTGGATGTGGTGGTGGTGGACATGGTGGTGGACATGGTGGTGGTGTATGTGGTGATGGTGAATGTGGTGGTGGATGTGGTGGTGGTGGATGTGGTGGTGGTGGACGTAGTGGTGGTGGACATGGTGCTGATGGTGGACATGCTGCTGGTGGTGGACATGGTGGTGGTGGACGTGGTGGTGGTGGACGTGTGGTGGTGGACATGGTGGTGAAAATGGTGGTGGTGGATATGGTGGCGGATATGGTGGTGGTGGATGTGGTGGTGGTGGTGGCAATGGATGCGGTGGTGGAGGTGGTGGTGGTGAACGCGGTGTTGGTGGACATGGTGGTGGTGGATGTGGTGGTGGTGGACGTGGTGTGGTGGTGGACATGGTGGTGAACATGGTGGTAGACGTGGTGGTTGATGTGATGATGGTGGACGTGGTAGTGGTGGCCATGGTGGTGGTGGTGGACATGGTGATGGTGTTGGCGGTGGATGTGGTGGTGATAGACGCAGTGATGGTGGACGTGGTGGTGGCGGATGTGGTGGTGGACGTGGTGTGGTGGAGATGGTGGTGGTGGACATGGTGATGGATGTGGTGGTGGTGAATGTGGTGGAAGTGGTGGATGTGCTGGATGTGGACATGGTGGACGTGGTGATGGTCGTGGATGTGGTGGTGGTGTATGTGGTGCTGGTGGATGTGGCGGTGGTGGTGGACATGGTGGTGGTGTATGTGGTGATGGTGAATGTGGTGGACGTTGTGGTGGGCGTAGTGGTGCTGGACGTGGTGCTGGTGGTGGACGTGGTGCTGGTAGTGGACATGGTGGTGGTGGATGTGGAGGTGGTGGTGGTGGAAGTGGTGGTGGTGAATATGGTGGTGGATGTGGTGGTGGTGGATGTGATGGACGTGGTGGTGGTGGTGGATGTGGGGGTGGATGCGATAATGGTGTGGTGGATGTGGTGGTGGACATGGTGGTGGTGGTGGTGGATGTGGTGGTGGGCATGGTAGTGGTGGTGGAGGATGTGGTGGTGGCGGATGTGGTGTTGGACATGGTGGTGGATGTGGTGGTGGTGGACATGGTGTTGGTGGTGGTGGTGGACATGGTGGTGGCACACGTGGTGGTGGTGGTGGTTACAATAAACTTGGTGGTGGACGTGGTGATGGTGAACATGGTGTTGGTGGACATGGTGGTGGTGGACATGGTGGTGGTGAACGTGGTGGTGGATGTGGTGGTGGTGGACGTGGTGGTGATGGATATGGTGGTAGACGTGGTGGTAGTGGATGTGGTGGTTGCAGACGTGGCAGTGGTGGTGGACATGGTGGTGGACATGGTGGTGGTGGACATGGTGGAAGCAGTGGATGTGGTGCACATGGTGGTGGGTGTGGGGGTGGACGCGATGGTGGTGGGCGTGGTGGTGGACATGGTGGTGGTCGACATGGCAGATGTGGTGGTGGTGGTGGTGGTGGTGGTGGGCATGGTGGTGGTGGTGGAGGCCATGGTGGTGGTGGACGTGGTGTTGGATGTGGTGGTGGTGGACATGGTGGTGGATGTGGTGGTGGTGGATGTGGTGGTGGACGTGTTGGTGGTGGACGTGGTCGTGGTGTAGGATGTGGTAGTGGAGGTGGTGGTGGTGGTGGTGCTGGTGGTGGATGTGGTGGTGGTGGTGCAGGTGGTGGTGGTGGATGTGGTGGTGGTGGACGTGGTGGTGGTGATAGATGTAGTTGTGGTGGACGTAGTGGTAGTGGACGTGGTGGTGGTGGACGTGGTGGTGGACATGGTAGTGGTGGACATGGTGGTGGTGGACGTGGTGGTGGACATGGTGGTGGTGTTGGCGGTGGATGTGGTGGTGATGGACAGGGTGGTGGATGTGGTGGTGGTGGATGAGGTGGTGGTGGACATGGTGGTGGTGGATGTGGTGGTGATGGATGTGTTGGTGGACATGGTGGACGTGGTGGTGGTAGACTTGGGGGTGGTGGACATGGTGATGATGTTGGCGGTGGACGTGGTGGTGATGAACAGGGTGGTGGTGGATGTGGTGGTGGCAGACATGGTGGTTTTGGTGGACGTGGTAATGGATGTTGTGGTGGATGTGGTGGAAGTGGTGGATGTGGTGGACGTGGTGGTGGAAATGGTGGACGTGGTGATGGTGGTGGATGTGGTGGTGGTTGTGGTGGATGTGGTGGTGGTGGACGTGGTGCTGGTGGTGGACATGGTACTGGTGGACATGGTGCTGGTGGACATGGTGCTGGTAGACGTGGTGGTGGTGGACGTGGTGGTGGTAGACCTGGTGGTGGTGTATGTGCTGATGGTGAATGTGGTGGTGGATGTGGTGTTGGTGGACATGGTGGTGGTGGACGTAGTGGTGGTGGACATGGTGCTGGTGGTGGACATGCTGCTGGTGGTGGACATGGTGGTGGTGGATATGGTGGTGGAAATGGTGGTGGTGGATATGGTGGCAGATGTGGTGGTGGGGGATGTGGTGGTGGTGGCAATGGATGTGGTGGTGGAGGTGGTGGTGGTGAACGCGGTGGTGGTGGTGGAAGTGGTGGTGGTGGATATGGTGGTGGATGTGGTGGTGGTGGGGGCAATGGATGTGGTGGTGGTGGTGGTGGAGGTGGTGGTGGTGGTGGACGTGGTGGTGGTGAACGTGGTGTTGGTGGACATGGTGGTGGTGAACGTAGTGATGGTAAATGTGGTGGTGGATGTGGTGGTGGACATGGTGGTGGTGGACGTGGTGGTGGTGGACATGGTGTTGGTGTTGGCGGTGGATGTGGTGGTGATGGACCGGGTGGTGGTGGATGTGGTGGTGGCAGATGTGGTGGTGGACATGGACATGTTGGTGGTGGTGGACATGATGGTGGATGTGGTGGTGGTGGACTAGGTGGTGGTAGATGTGGTAGAAGCAGTAGATGTGGTGGACATGGTGGTGGTGGTGGATGTGGGGTTGGACACGGTGGTGGACATGGTGGTGGTCGACATGGAGGATGTGGTGGTGGTGGATGTGGTGGTGGGCATGGTGGTGGTGGTGGAGTACTTGGTAGTGGTGGATGTGGTGTTGGATGTGGTGGTGGTAGACGTGGTGGATGTGGTGGTGGTGGACATGGTGGTGGATATGGAGGTGGATGTGGTGGTGGTGGTGGAAGTGGTGGTGGTGGTGGATGTGGTGGTGGTGCTGGTGGTGGATGTGGTGGTGGTGGTGGATGTGGTGGTGGTGGATGTGGTTGTGGTGATAGTGATGGATGTGGTAGTGATGGATGTGGTGGTGGTGGACGTGGTGGTGGTGGATGTGGTGGTGGTGGACGTGGTGGTGGTGGACATGATGGTGGGGCACATGGTCGCGGTGGACATGGTGGTGGACATGGTGGTAGTGTTGGTAGTGGATGTGGTTGTGGTGGACGTAGTGGTGATGGACATTGTGGTGGTGGACTTGGTGCTTGTGGATGTGGTGGTGGTGGACGTGGTGGTGGTGGATGTGTTGGACATGGTGGTGGACGTGGTGGTGGTGGATGTGGTGGTGGTGGACTTGTTGGTGGACATGGTGGTGGTGTTGGCGGTGGATGTGGTGCTGATGGATGGGGTGGTGGTGGATGTGGTGGTGACAGACGTGGTGGTGAATATGGTGGTGGTGGATGTGGTGGTGGACATGGTGATGGATGTGGTGGTGGAAGTGGTGGATATGGTGGATGTGGTGATGGTGGTGGATGTGGTGGTGGACATGGTGGGGGTAGACGTGGTACTGGTGGTGAACATGGTGCTGGTGGACATCGTGGTGGTGGATGTGGTGGTGGTGGACATGGTGGTGGACATGGTGGTGGTGTATGTGGTGATGGTGAATGTGGTCGTGGATGTGGTGGTGGTGGATGTGGTGGTGGTGGACGTAGTGGTGGTGGACGTGGTGCTGATGGTGGACATGCTGCTGGTGGTGGACATGGTGGTGGTGGACGTGGTGGTGGTGGACGTGTGGTGGTGGACATGGTGGTGGAAATGGTGGTGGTGGATATGGTGGCGGATGTGGTGGTGGTGGATGTGGTGGTGGTGGTGGTGGTGGCAATGGATGTGGTGGTGGAGGTGGTGGTGGTGAATGCAGTGTTGGTGGACATGGTGGTGGTGGACGTGGTGGTGGTAGACGTGGTGTGGTGGTGGACATGGTGGTGGTGAACATGGTGGTAGATGGGGTGATTGATGTGGTGGTGGTGGACATGGTAGTGGTGGATATGGTGGTGGTGGTGGACATGGTGATGGTGTTGGCAGTGGATGTGGTGGTGATGGACGCAGTGGTGGTGGACGTGGTGGTGGCGGATGTGGTGGTGGACGTGGTGTGGTGGAGATGGTGGTGGTGGACATGGTGATGGATGTGGTGGTGATGAATGTGGTGGAAGTGGTGGATGTGCTGGATGTGGACATGGTGGATGTGGTGATGGTCGTGGATGTGGTGGTGGTGTATGTGGTGGTGGACGTGGCGGTGGTGGTGGACATGGTGGTGGTGTATGTGGTGATGATGAATGTGGTAGACGTTGTGGTGGGTGTAGTGGTGCTGGACGTGGTGCTGGTGGTGGACATGGTGCTGGTAGTGGACATGGTGGTGGACATGGTGGTGGTGGATGTGGAGGTGGTGGTGGTGGAAGTGGTGGTGGTGAATATGGTGATGGATGTGGTGGTGGTGGATGTGATGGACGTGGTGGTGGTGGTGGATGTGGGGGTGGATGCGATGATGGTGTGGTGGATGTGGTGGTGGACATGGTGGTGGTCGACATGGTGGTGGTGATGGATGTGGTGGTGGGCATGGTAGTGGTGGTGGAGGATGTGGTGGTGGTGGATGTGGTGTTGGACATGGTGGTGGATGTGGTGGTGGTGGACGTGGTGTTGGTGGTGGACATGGTGGTGGCACACGTGGTGGTGGTGGATGTGGTGGTGGTTGCAATAAACGTGGTGGTGGAGGTGGTGGACGTGGTGATGGTGAACATGGTGTTGGTGGACATGGTGGTGGTGGACATGGTGGTGGTGAACGTGGTGGTGGATGTGGTGGTGGTTGACGTGGTGGTGATGGATATGGTGGTGGACGTGGTGGTGGTGGATGTGGTGGTGGCAGACGTGGCAGTGGTGGTAGACATGGTGGTGGTGGTGGACATGGTGGTGGACATGGTGGTGGACATGGTAGTGGTAGACATGGTGGAAGCAGTGGATGTGGTGCACATGGTGGTGGACGTGGTGAATGTGGTGGTGGTGGACATGGTGGTGGTGATGGATGTGGTTGTGGTGGACGTAGTGGTAGTGGACGTGGTGGTGGTGGACGTGGTGGTGGACATGGTGGTGGTGACGTGGTGGTGGACATGGTGGTGGTGTTGACGGTGGATGTGGTGGTGATGGACAGGGTGGTGGTGGATGTGGTGGTGGCGGATGAGATGGTGGTGGATGTGGTGGTGGTGGACGTGGTGGTGGTGGATGTATTGGTGGACATGGTGGACGTGGTGGTGGTGGACTTGGGGGTGGTGGACATGGTGGTGGTGTTGGCAGTGGATGTGGTGGTGATGGACAGGGTGGTGGTGGATGTGGTGGTGGCAGACATGGTGGTGGTGGACATGGTGATGGATGTTGTGGTGGAGGTGGTGGAAGTGGTGGATGTGGTGGACGTGGTGGTGGTGGAAATGGTGGACGTGGTGATGGTGGTGGATGTGGTGGTGGTTGTGGTGGATGTGGTGGTGGTGGACGTGGTGCTGGTGGTGGACATGGTACTGGTGGACATGGTGCTGGTGGACATGGTGCTGGTGGACGTGGTGGTGGTGGACGTGGTGGAGGTAGAGCTGGTGGTGGTGTATGTGCTGATGGTGAATGTGGTGGTGGATGTGGTGTTGGTGGACGTGGTGGTGGTGGTGGACATAGTGGTGGTGGACGTGGTGCTGGTGGTGGACATGCTGCTGGTGGTGGACATGGTGGTGGTGGACATGGTGGTGGAAATGGTGGTGGTGGATATGGTGGCGGATGTGGTGGTGGTGGATGTGGTGGTGGTGGCAATGGATGTGGTGGTGGAGGTGGTGGTGGTGAACGCAGTGGTGGTGGCTGACGTGGTGGTGGAAGTGGTGGTGGTGGATATGGTGGTGGATGTGGTGGTGGTGGGGGCAATGGATATGGTGGTGGTGGTGGTGGAGGTGGTGGTGGTGGACGTGGTGGTGGTAAACGTGGTGTTGGTGGACATGGTGGTGGTGAACGTAGTTGTTGGACTTGGCCCTTTTTACAGGGTCATCCCTAAACTTTTTGCCTTCCTCCGGTATTTTTTCTGACCTGTTGTTGGCTGTTTTATGACTCTGGGCACCTTACCACTGCTGACCAGTGCTAAGGTGCATATGCTCTCCCTATGGTAAAATGTATACATTAATTGATATTCATGATTGGTTTATTGGATTTACTGTCAGTCCCCAGTAAAGTGCACCAGGAGTGCCAGGGCTTGTGAATGTCAATGCTGCTGGTGGGCTTGCAGCGCTGGTTGCGCCACCCACAGAAAGCGGCCTTGTAAAGTGTGTCTAGGGTCTGCCACCGCAGACCCTGTGCGCGGTCCGGGACCGTCGCGCTGACTGCGCAAGTGCCCCCACTTGCCAGTCCCTAAACCTTCCCATACCTACATATTAGCCACCCCTCTGGTAGGCCCAAGGGCAGGGTGCATTGTAGGCATAAGGTAGGACATGCCCTGATGTGTGTGGCATGTCTTAGTAGTGAATTACAGCCATTTTCGTTCTTCACTATTGAAGGCTACCTGCTCTCCATAGGCCAGACTGGGCTGCCGGGATCACGCCAACGCTGTGACCCCAGTGGACTCAGAGAGCATGGTAGAAGTGTCAAGTTTAGTATGCCTGAACTCAGAATAATAAAATACTTCTTGTAGTCAAGTTTATTTTAATATCCTGGGTTTGTAAATGCTACTTTTAGAAAGTGAGGGCCCGATTCACAGAACTAACTTAAGACAAAATCCTAAACTTACTACTTTTGGTATTCACAGAAGTTAGGATTTTGTCTTAAGTTTGTCTTAAGACAAACTTAAGACAAACTTAAGACAAACTTAAGACAGACTTAAGACAGACTTAAGACAGACTTAAGACAGACTTAAGACAAACTTAAGACAGACTTAAGTTAGGATTTTGTCTTAAGTTTGTCTTAAGTTTGTCTTAAGTCTGTCTTAAGTCTGTCTTAAGTCTGTCTTAAGTTTGTGTTAAGTTTGTCTTAAGTTTGTCTTAAGTCTGTCTTAAGTTTGTCTTAAGTCAAACTTAGGACAAAATCCTAACTTCTGTGAATACCAAAAGTAGTAAGTTTAGGATTTTGTCTTAAGTTAGTTCTGTGAATCGGGCCCTTAGGATTTACTGACCTGACCATCTCAGTCCGCCTCTGCTGTGTGTATGTGTTCTGCCTGGCAACAGTAAGGAGCAGGGTGGGGGAATCCCCAGAGACAGGTTGGCTGCCAGGTGGTGGGTAGAGAGGTGACACCTGGATGGGTGGGAGGAGTACACCTTGACTCTTGAATAGACCTGTGCTCTGCCACCACAAAGCCGGCGCCACCCCCTGTGGGGCGGCTGATGTCTCTGCCCTGCTGCTGAAAGGAAAGAGCAGAGTCACCGTAACAAAGTGCTCCAGAACTGGACTGAGCCAGGCCTAGGCCCCCTGGCGCTAAAGAACAAAAGAATCATGGTATAAAAGTAGGAGCCTGGCTCCTAAGAAATGAGAATCCTGTCTACCACAAAGAACCTCTGCCCGACTAGAAGGAGAAGAAGACGCTGGAGGAGCTGGCCTGCTGCTTGCCTTGCTGAGAAAGGAGAGTAAGAGACTTACTGAAAAGACTTTGCTACTTTGTGCTTGAACATTCTCCAAGGGCTTGATCTGAGCTTGCCCCCTGAACTGAACCCCAGGAACAGTGGGTTCTCTGTGCTTCTTGCTCATCCTCCAATTCGAGCCGTGTGGGCATCCCGCTGGAAAAGAGACTGCGCCCCTCATCGCCCCTCCTAGGGCCGTGACACTCAGAAGCTCGCCTGCCTCAAACCCGTGAGAGCCCCGCTCCGTCCAGAGCCGCTCTCTGTTCCCGGGCCAGGCCGCCTGCATCCCTGTCACCGCCTGCTACTGGAGCGCGCTGACCGCGCTATCACCCCTCCCGCCGGAAGCCGTCCGACGACTGTGATCTACGCCGGGTCACCCAGCTGCACTAACCGTGCCCTGCGACCCCGCTTCGCTATCCCCGGACACCTCAGGCCGCGCCGCCCCCGCTGTGGAGACCCTCCTGCACCGCCGTGCTAAAGGGTCGCTGGCCGCGCCTGCCTACGTGCCCACACCTGCTGATTGAGGACCCAAGAACACTTCCCAAGCTGAGAGTCGCACCGACCTGTGCCGACTCTCCACATCACGAAAGAAGTTCCAGTATCGGGCTCGGGGCCCGCAACGCCTTATTTCCCCGTTCGCAGGAGCCGATCTCTGTGAGTACTGGAACCACAAGTAACATTGGCAAGAGAACTACAAAGTATCCATTTGAAGCTACGAACAACGAACATTTGCCCGCTTTACAACCTGGTGGCATAGCGAAAACGTTATTGGTCTTGTGATAAGTCTGCTGAGATATATATACTCATTTTTACATAAAGAATCGTATTTTTATATATATCCAAGTCTGGTGTCCGTTTCTGGGGGGACTGATGTGTTTACTGTGTGTATGATTGTAAGTGCTTAACCAACAATGCCTGAGGAATCGCCTTGGCTGCTCACGCCACGCACCTAGAGGGTGAGCAAGGGTCATTCGCGAGGGGTTATCCTGCGCCCTGACGTGGAGGAGAGGGTTCCTGCTTGACACAAGGGCAACCTTGCGCCAACCAGAGATCCCCGACTCTAACAGTAGTGATGGTAAATGTGGTGGTGGATGTGGTGGTGGTGGACATGGTGGTGGACATGGTGGTGGTGGACGTGGTAGTGGTGGACATGGTGTTGGTGTTGGCGGTGGATGTGGTGGTGATGGACAGGGTGGTGGTGGATATGGTGGTGGCAGACGTGGTGGTGGATATGGACATGGTGGTGGTGGTGGACATGATGGTGGATGTGGTGGTGGTGAACTTGGTGGTGCTAGATGTGGTGGAAGCAGTGGATGTGGTGGACGTGGTGGTGGTGGTGGATGTGGGGTTGGAAACGGTGGTGGTGGTGGACGTGGTGGTGGACATGGTGGTGGTCGACATGGAGGATGTGGTGGTGGTGGATGTGGTGATGGGCATGGTGGTGGTGGTGGAGCACTTGGTAGTAGTGGATGTGGTGTTGGATGTTGTGGTGGTAGACGTGGTGGATGTGGTGGATGTGGTGGTGATGGATGTGGTGGTGGACGTGGTGGTGGTGGTTGAAGTGGTGGTGGTGATGGATGTGGTGGTGGTGCTGGTGGTGGATGTGGTGGTGGTGGTGGATGTGGTGGTGGTGGATGTGGTTGTGGTGGTAGTGATGGATGTGGTAGTGATGGATGTGGTGGTGGTGGACGTGGTGGTGGTGGACATGGTGGTGGTGGATGTGGTGGTGGTGGACGTGGTGGTGGTGGACATGGTGGTGGTGCACATGGTGGTGGTGGACATGGTGGTGGACATAGTGGTAGTGTTGGTGGTGGATGTGGTTGTGGTGGACGTGGTGGTGGTGGACGTGGTGGTGGTGGACTTGGTGCTTGTGGATGTGGTGGTGGTGGATGTGGTGGTGGTGGATGTGTTGGACATGGTGGTGGACGTGGTGGTGGTGGACTTGTTGGTGGACATGGTGGTGGTGTTGGCGGTGGATGTGGTGCTGATGGATGGGGTGGTGGTGGATGTGGTGGTGACAGACGTGGTGGTGAATATGGTGGTGGTGGATGTGGTGGTGGTGGTGGACATGGTGATGGATGTGGTGGTGGAAGTGGGGGATATGTCGGATGTGGTGATGGTGGTGGATGTGGTGGTGGACGTGGTGGGGGTGGAGGTGGTGCTGGTGGTGAACATGGTGCTGGTGGACATCTTGGTGTTGGATGTGGTGGTGGTGGACATGGTGGTGGACATGGTGGTGGTGTATGTGGTGATGGTGAATGTGGTGGTGGATGTGGTGGTGGTGGATGTGGACATAGTGGTGGTGGACATTGTGCTGATGGTGGACATGCTGCTGGTGGTGGACACGGAGGTGGTGGACGTGGTTGTGGTGGACGTGTGGTGGTGGACATGGTGGTGGAAATGGTGATGGTGGATATGGTGGCGGATGTGGTGGTGGTGGTGGCAATGGATGTGGTGGTGGAGGTGGTGGTGGTGAACGCGGTGTTGGTGGACATGGTGGTGGTGGATGTGGTGGTGGTGAACATGGTGGTGGACGTGGTTGAGGACGTGGTGGTGGTGGAGGAGGTCATGGTGGTGGTGTTGGCGGTGGATGTGGTGGTGATGGACGGGATGGTGGTAGATGTGGTAGTGGCAGACGTGGTGCTAGTGGTGGACATGGTGATGGTGGACATGGTTGTGGTGGTGGACATGGTGATGGATGTGTTGGTGGTGGACATGGTGGAAGCAATCGATTTAGTGGACGTGGTGGTGGTGGTGGATGTGGTGGACGTGGTGGTGGTGATGGATGTGGTTGTGGTGGACGTAGTGGATGTGGTGGTGGTGGACGTGGTGGTGGACATGGTAGTGGTGGACATGGTGGTGGTGGACGTGGTGGTGGACATGGTGGTGGTGTTGGCGGTGGATGTGGTGGTGATGGACAGGGTAGTGGTGGATGTGGTGGTGGCGGATGAGGTGGTGGTGGATGTGGTGGTGGTGGACGTGGTGGTGGTGGATGTATTGGTGGACATGGTGGATGTGGTGGTGGTGGACTTGGGGGTGATGGACATGGTGATGGTGTTGGTGGTGGATGTGGTGGTGATGGACAGGGTGGTGGTGGATGTGGTGGTGGTAGACATGGTGGTGGTGGACATGGTGATGGATGTTGTGGTGGAGGTGGTGGAAGTGGTGGATGTGGTGGACGGGGTGGTGGTGGAAATGGTGGACGTGGTGATGGTGGTGGATGTGGTGGTGGTTGTGGTGGACGTGGTGGTGGTGGACGTGGTGCTGGTGGTGGACATGGTACTGGTGGACATGGTGCTGGTGGACATGGTGCTGGTGGACGTGGTGGTGGTGGACGAGGTGGAGGTAGACCTGGTGGTGGTGTATGTGCTGATGATGAATGTGGTGGTGGATGTGGTGTTGGTGGACGTGGTGGTGGTGGTGGACATAGTGGTGGTGGGCGTGGTGCTGGTGGTGGACATGCTGCTGGTGGTGGACATGGTGGTGGTGGACATGGTGGTGGAAATGGTGGTGGTGGATATGGTGGCAGATGTGGTGGTGGTGGATGTGGTGGTGGTGGCAATGGATGTGGTGGTGGAGGTGGTGGTGGTGAATGCAGTGGTGGTGGAAGTGGTGGTGGTGGATATGGTGGTGGATGTGGTGGTGGTGGGGGCAATGGATGTGGTGGTGGAGGTGGTGGAGGTGGTGGTGGTGGACGTGGTGGTGGTAAACGTGGTGTTGGTGGACATGGTGGTGGTGAACGTAGTGATGGTAAATGTGGTGGTGGATGTGGTGGTGGTGGACATGGTGGTGGACATGGTGGTGGTGGACGTGGTAGTGGTGGACATGGTGTTGGTGTTGGCGGTGGATGTGGTGGTGATGGACAGGGTGGTGGTGGATATGGTGGTGGCAGACGTGGTGGTGGATATGGACATGGTGGTGGTGGTGGACATGATGGTGGATGTGGTGGTGGTGAACTTGGTGGTGCTAGATGTGGTGGAAGCAGTGGATGTGGTGGACGTGGTGGTGGTGGTGGATGTGGGGTTGGAAACGGTGGTGGTGGTGGACGTGGTGGTGGACATGGTGGTGGTCGACATGGAGGATGTGGTGGTGGTGGATGTGGTGGTGGGCATGGTGGTGGTGGTGGAGCACTTGGTAGTAGTGGATGTGGTGTTGGATGTTGTGGTGGTAGACGTGGTGGATGTGGTGGATGTGGTGGTGATGGATGTGGTGGTGGACGTGGTGGTGGTGGTTGAAGTGGTGGTGGTGGTGGATGTGGTGGTGGTGCTGGTGGTGGATGTGGTGGTGGTGGTGGATGTGGTGGTGGTAGATGTGGTTGTGGTGGTAGTGATGGATGTGGTAGTGATGGATGTGGTGGTGGTGGACTTGGTGGTGGTGGACATGGTGGTGGTGGATGTGGTGGTGGTGGACGTGGTGGTGGTGGACATGGTGGTGGTGCACATGGTGGTGGTGGACATGGTGGTGGACATGGTGGTAGTGTTGGTGGTGGATGTGGTTGTGGTGGACGTGGTGGTGGTGGACGTGGTGGTGGTGGACTTGGTGCTTGTGGATGTGGTGGTGGTGGATGTGGTGGTGGTGGATGTGTTGGACATGGTGGTGGACGTGGTGGTGGTGGACTTGTTGGTGGACATGGTGGTGGTGTTGGCGGTGGATGTGGTGCTGATGGATGGGGTGGTGGTGGATGTGGTGGTGACAGACGTGGTGGTGAATATGGTGGTGGTGGATGTGGTGGTGGTGGTGGACATGGTGATGGATGTGGTGGTGGAAGTGGGGGATATGGTGGATGTGGTGATGGTGGTGGATGTGGTGGTGGACGTGGTGGGGGTGGAGGTGGTGCTGGTGGTGAACATGGTGCTGGTGGACATCTTGGTGGTGGATGTGGTGGTGGTGGACATGGTGGTGGACATGGTGGTGGTGTATGTGGTGATGGTGAATGTGGTGGTGGATGTGGTGGTGGTGGATGTGGACATAGTGGTGGATGTGGACATTGTGCTAATGGTGGACATGCGGCTGGTGGTGGACACGGTGGTGGTGGACGTGGTTGTGGTGGACGTGTGGTGGTGGACATGGTGGTGGAAATGGTGATGGTGGATATGGTGGCGGATGTGGTGGTGGTGGTGGCAATGGATGTGGTGGTGGAGGTGGTGGTGGTGAACGCGGTGTTGGTGGACATGGTGGTGGTGGACGTGGTGGTGGTGAACATGGTGGTGGACGTGGTTGAGGACGTGGTGGTGGTGGAGGTCATGGTGGTGGTGTTGGCGGTGGATGTGGTGGCGATGGACGGGGTGGTGGTGGATGTGGTAGTGGCAGACGTGGTGCTAGTGGTGGACATGGTGATGGTGGACATGGTTGTGGTGGTGGACATGGTGATGGATGTGTTGGTGGTGGACATGATGGAAGCAATCGATTTAGTGGACGTGGTGGTGGTGGTGGATGTGGTGGACGTGGTGGTGGTGATGGATGTGGTTGTGGTGGACGTAGTGGTAGTGGACGTGGTGGTGGTGGACGTGGTGGTGGACATGGTAGTGGTGGATGTGGTGGTGGTAGACATGGTGGTGGTGGACATGGTGATGGATGTTGTGGTGGAGGTGGTGGAAGTGGTGGATGTGGTGGACGTGGTGGTGGTGGAAATGGTGGACGTGGTGATGGTGGTGGATGTGGTGGTGGTTGTGGTGGATGTGCTGGTGGTGGACATGGTACTGGTGGACATGGTGCTGGTGGACATGGTGCTGGTGGACGTGGTAGTGGTGGACGTGGTGGAGGTAGACCTGGTGGTGGTGTATGTGCTGATGGTGAATGTGGTGGTGGATGTGGTGTTGGTGGACGTGGTGGACATAGTGGTGGTGGACGTGGTGCTGGTGGTGGACATGCTGCTGGTGGTGGACATGGTGGTGGTGGACATGGTGGTGGAAATGGTGGTGGTGGATATGGTGGCGGATGTGGTGGTGGTGGATGTGGTGGTGTGCCAATGGATGTGGTGGTGGAGGTGGTGGTGGTGAACGCAGTGGTGGTGGCTGACATGGTGGTGGAAGTGGTGGTGGTGGATATGGTGGTGGATGTGGTGGTGGTGGGGGCAATGGATGTGGTGGTAGTGGTGGAGGTGGTGGTGGTGGACGTGGTGGTGGTGAACGTGGTGTTGGTGGACATGGTGGTGGTGAACGTAGTGATGGTAAATGTGGTGGTGGATGTGGTGGTGGTGGACATGGTGGTGGACATGGTGGTGGTGGACGTGGTAGTGGTGGACATGGTGTTGCTGTTGGCGGTGGATGTGGTGGTGATGGACAGGGTGGTGGTGGATATGGTGGTGGCAGACGTGGTGGTGGACATGGACATGGTGGTGGTGGTGGACATGATGGTGGATGTGGTGGTGGTGGACTTGGTGGTGCTAGATGTGGTGGAAGCAGTGGATGTGGTGGACGTGGTGGTGGATGTGGGGTTGGAAACGGTGGTGGTGGTGGACGTGGTGGTGGACATGGTGGTGGTCGACATAGAGGATGTGGTGGTGGTGGATGTGGTGGTGGGCATGGTGGTGGTGGTGGAGTACTTGGTAGTAGTGGATGTGGTGTTGGATGTTGTGGTGGTAGACGTGGATGTGGTGGATGTGGTGGTGATGGATGTGGTGGTGGACGTGGTGTTGGTTGAAGTGGTGGTGGTGGTGGATGTGGTGGTGGTGCTGGTGGTGGATGTGGTGGTGGTGGTGGATGTGGTTGTGGTGATAGTGATGGATGTGGTAGTGATGGATGTGGTGGTGGTGGACGTGGTGGTGGTGGATGTGGTAGTGGTGGACGTGGTGGTGGTGGACGTGGTGGTGGTGGACATGGTGGTGGTGCACATGGTGGTGGTGGACATGGTGGTGGACATGGTGGTAGTGTTGGTGGTGGATGTGGTTGTGGTGGACGTGGTGGTGGTGGACGTGGTGGTGGTGGACTTGGTGCTTGTGGATGTGGTGGTGGTGGATGTGGTGGTAGTGGATGTGTTGGACATGGTGGTGGACGTGGTGGTGGTGGACTTGTTGGTGGACATGGTGGTGGTGTTGGCGGTGGATGTGGTGCTGATGGATGGGGTGGTGGTGGATGTGGTGGTGACAGACGTGGTGGTGAATATGGTGGTGGTGGATGTGGTGGTGGTGGTGGACATGGTGATGGATGTGGTGGTGGAAGTGGTGGATATGGTGGATGTGGTGATGGTGGTGGATGTGGTGGTGGACGTGGTGGGGATGGAGGTGGTGCTGGTGGTGAACATGGTGCTGGTGGACATCTAGGTGGTGGATGTGGTGGTGGTGGACATGGTGGTGGACATGGTGGTGGTGTATGTGGTGATGATGAATGTGGTGGTGGATGTGGTGGTGGTGGATGTGGACATAGTGGTGGTGGACGTGGTGCTGATGGTGGACATGCTGCTGGTGGTGGACATGGTGGTGGTGGACGTGGTTGTGGTGGACGTGTGGCGGTGGACATGGTGGTGGAAATGGTGATGGTGGATATGGTGGCGGATGTGGTGGTGGTGGTGGCAATGGATGTGGTGGTGGAGGTGGTGGTGGTGAACGCGGTGTTGGTGGACATGGTGGTGGTGGACGTGGTGGTGGTGAACATGGTGGTGGTGGACGTGGTTGAGGACGTGGTGGTGGTGGAGGTCATGGTGGTGGTGGACATGGTGGTGGTGTTGGCGGTGGATGTGGTGGTGATGGACGGGGTGGTGGTGGATGTGGTAGTGGCAGACGTGGTGGTAGTGGTGGACATGGTGATGGTAGACATGGTTGTGGTGGTGGACATGGTGATGGATGTGTTGGTGGTAGACATGGTGGAAGCAGTCGATTTGGTGGACGTGGTGGTGGTGGTGGATGTGGGGGTGGAAGCAGTGGTGGTGGTGGTGGTGGACCTGGTGGTGGACATGGTGGTGGTGGTTGACATGGTAGATGTGATGGTGGTGGTGATGGTGGAGGACGTGGTGGTGGTGGATGTGGTGGTGGTGGATGTCGACGTGGTGGTGGATGTGGTGGTGGGTGTGGTGTTGGACATGGTGGTGGACGTGTTGGTGGTGGACGTGGTGGTGTTGGTGGTGGGGGACATGGTGGTGGATATGGTGGTGGTGGTGGACGTGGTGGTGGTGGAAGTGGTGGTAGTGGGTATGATGGTGGATGTGGTGGTGGTGGACATGGTGGTGGTGGATGTGGTGGACATGGTGGTGGTGGTGGACATGGGGGTGGACGTGATGGTAGTGTGGTGGATATGGTGGTGGACATGGTGGTGGTGGTCGACATGGTGGGCATGGTGGTGGTGGTGGATGTGGTGGTGGAGGACGTGGTGGTGGTGGATGTGGTGATGGTGGATGTGGTGGTGGTGCTGGTGGTGGTTGTGGACGTGGTGGTGGTGGAAGTGGTGGTGGTGGATATGGTGGTGGATGTGGTGGTGGATGTGGTGGTGGTGGACATGGTGGTGGATGTGGTGGACATGGTGGTGGTGTTGGACGTGGGGGTGGACACGAAGGTGGTGTGGTGGATGTGGTGGTGAACATGGTGGTAGATATGGTGGTGGTGGTGGATGTGGTCGTGGTGGTGGGCATGGTAGTGGTGGTGGAGGACGTGGTGGTGGTGGATATTGGTGGTGATGGTGGTGGTAATGGATATGGTGGTCGAGGTGGTGGTGATAGGTGGTGGTGGTGGTGGACGTGGTGGTGGTGGTGGTGGTAGTGGATGTGGTTGTGGTGGTGCATGGGGAGGTGGTGGTGGTAATGGACATGACGGTGGAGGTGGTGGTGATAGGTGGTGGTGGTGGACGTGGTGGTGGTGGTGGTGGACATGGTGATGGTGGATGTGGTGGTGGTGAATGTGGTGATGTATGTGGTGGTGGTGGATGTGGTGGTGGACATGGTGGTGGATATGGTGGTGGTGGGAATCTATGTCATCATCCCACCGTCTTTTTTCCCGCAGGGAATCACAACGCAGTTGTTACAACTACCGCGGTGGGATTCCGCATACCATTACTCCGCAAGTCGGAACAACAACTTGCGGAGGGGGGGCGCTGGATGTTGGAATAGTATAATTTACTATTCCAACTCCAGTCTGTGCGGACACTAGGGAAGGTGTTGGATTTTAAATCCAACACCTCCCCCCCTCCGCAAGTCGTTGTTCCGACTTGCAGAGTAATGGTATGCGGAATCACAATGCGGTCGTTGTAACAAACGCGTTGTGATTCCCTGCGGTGAAAAAGTTTTGTGGTAAACGTTGTTTACCTGGTGGTGGACGTGGTGGTGTTGCTGGTGGTGGACATGGTGGTGGACGTGGTGGTGGATGTGGTGGTGGTGGATGTTGTGTTGGTGGTGGTAGTAGAGGTGGTGGTGGTGGACGTGGTGGTGGTGATGAATGTGGTGTTGGTGGACATGGTGGCCGATGTGGTGGTGGTGGTGGATGTGGTGGTGGATGTGGTGGTGGACGTGGTGGTGGTGGACGTGGCGGTGGGGGACGTGGTGTGGTGGCGGACATGGTGGTGGTGGACATGATGGTGGATGTGGTGGTAGATGTGGTGGTGGACGTGGTGGAGGTGGAGGTGGTGGTGGATGTGGCAGTGGTAGAGGTGGTGGTTGTGGTGGACATGGTGGTGGATGTGGTGGTGATGGACAGGGTGGTGGTGGATGTGGTGGTGGTAGACGTGGTGGTGGTGGATGAGGTGGTGGTGGACATGGTGCTGGTAGACGTGATGGTAGTGGATGTGTTGGTGGCAGACGTGGTGGTGGTGGTGGATATGGTGATGGTGGACGTGGTGGTGGTGGAGGACATGGTGATGGATGTTGTGGTGGATGTGGTGGAAGTGATGGATGTGGTGGACATGGTGGTGGTGGACATGGTGGACGTGGTGATGGTGGTGGATGTAGTGGTGGTAGTGGTGGATGTGGTGCTGGTGGTGGACATGGTGCTGGTGGATGTGGTGGTGGTGAACGTGGTGGTGGTGGACGTGGTGGTGGTGTATGTGGTGATGGTGAATGTGGTGGTGGATGTGGTGTTGGTGGACGTGGTGGTGGTGGTGGTGGATGTGGTGCTGGTGGTGGACATGGTGCTGATGATAGACATGGTTGTGGTGGAGGTGGTGGTGGTGGATGTGGTGGTGGTGGACATGGTGGTGGAAGTGGTGGTGGTGGATATGGTGGTGGTGGTGGCAATGGATGTGGTGGAGGTGGTGGTGGTGGTGGATGTGGTGGTGGTGAACGTGGTGTTGGTGGACATGGTGGTGGTGGACGTAGTGATGGTAAACGTGGTGGTGGATGTGGTGGTGGACATGGTGGTGGTGGACGTGGTGGTGGTGGACATGGTGGTGGTGTTGGCGGTGGATGTGGTGGTGATGGACGGGGTGGTGGTGGATGTGGTGGTGGCAGACGTGGTGGTGGACATGGTGGATGTGGTGGTGGACATGGTGGTGGATGTGGTGGTGGTGGACTTGGTGGTAGTGGATGTGGTGGAAGCAGTGGATGTGGTGGTGGTGGTGAATGTGGGGTTGGACACAGTGGTGGACGTGGTGGTGGATATGGTGGTGGTGGTGGTTGACATGGTGGATATGGTGGTGGTGGTGGATGTGGTGGTGGGCATGGTAGTGGTAGTGGAGGATGTGTTGGTGGTGGATGTGGTGTTGGATGTGGTGGTGGTAGACGTGGTGGACGTGGTGGATGTGGTGGTGGTGGACGACGTGGTGGTGGATGTGGTGGTGAAAGTGGTGTTGGTGGTGGATATGGTGGTGGTGCTGGTGGTGGATGTGGTGGTGGTGGTGGTGGTGGATGTGGTGGTGGTGGATATGGTTGTGGTGGTAGTGATGGATGTGGTGGTGGTAGACGTGGTGGTGGTGGACGTGGTGTTGGACGTGGTGGTGGTGGACGTGGTGCTGATGGATGTGGTGGTGGTGGTGGTGATGGATGTGTTGGACATGGTGGTGGATGTGGTGGTGGTGGACTTGTTGGTGGACATGGTGGTGGTGTTGGCGGTGGATGTGGTGGTGATGGATGGGGTGGTGGTGGATGTGGTAGTGGCAGACGTGGTGGTGAACATGGTGGTGGTGCACATGGTGGTGGTGGACATGGTGGTGAACATGGTGGTGGTGTTGGCGGTGGACGTGGTGGTGGTGGACGTGGTTGTGGTAGACGTGGTGCTGGTGGACGTGGTGCTGATGGATGTGGTGGTGGTGGTGGTGGATGTGTTGGACATGGTGGTAGACGTGGTGGTGGTGGATGTGGTGGTAGTGGACTTGTTGGTGGACATGGTGGTGGTGTTGGAGGTGGATGTGGTGGTGGTGGTGGTGGACATGGTGATGGATGTGGTGGTGGAAGTGGTGGACATGGTGGATGTGGTGATGGTGGTGGATGTGGTGGTGGATGTGGTGATGGTGGTGAACATGGTGCTGGTGGACATGGTGGTGATGGACGTGGTGGTGGACATGGTGGTGGTGTTGGCGGTGGATGTGGTGGTGATGGACAGGGTGGTGGTGGATGTGGTGGTGGTGGATGAGGTGGTGGTGGACGTGGTGGTGGTGGACGTGGTAGTGGTGGATGTATTGGTGGACATGGTGGACGTGGTGGTGGTGGACTTGGGGATGGTAGACATGGTGGTGGTGTTGGCGGTGGATGTGGTGGTGATGGAAAGTGGTGGTGGTGGATATGGTGGTGGTGGTGGCAATGGATGTGATGGTGGTGATGGACAGGGTGGTGGTGGATGTGGTGGTGGCAGACGTGGTGGTGGTGGTGGATATGGTGATGGTGGACGTGGTGGTGGTGGGGGACATGGTGATGGATGTTGTGGTGGATGTGGTGGAAGTGATGGATGTGGTGGACATGGTGGTGGTGGACATGGTGGACGTGGTGATGGTGGTGGATGTAGTGGTGGTAGTGGTGGATGTGGTGCTGGTGGTGGACATGGTGCTGGTGGATGTGGTGGTGGTGAACGTGGTGGTGGTGGACGTGGTGGTGGTGTATGTGGTGATGGTGAATGTGGTGGTGGATGTGGTGTTGGTGGACGTGGTGGTGGTGGTGGTGGACGTAGTGGTGGTGGATGTGGTGCTGGTGGTGGACATGGTGCTGATGATAGACATGGTTGTGGTGGAGGTGGTGGTGGTGGATGTGGTGGTGGTGGACATGGTGGTGGAAGTGGTGGTGGTGGATATGGTGGTGGTGGTGGCAATGGATGTGGTGGAGGTGGTGGTGGTGGTGGATGTGGTGGTGGTGAACGTGGTGTTGGTGGACATGGTGGTGGTGGACGTAGTGATGGTAAACGTGGTGGTGGATGTGGTGGTGGACATGGTGGTGGTGGACGTGGTGGTGGTGGACATGGTGGTGGTGTTGGCGGTGGATGTGGTGGTGATGGACGGGGTGGTGGTGGATGTGGTGGTGGAAGACATGGTGGTGGACATGGTGGATGTGGTGGTGGACATGGTGGTGGATGTGGTGGTGGTGGACTTGGTGGTAGTGGATGTGGTGGATGTGGTGGTGGTGGTGAATGTGGGGTTGGACACGGTGGTGGACGTGGTGGTGGATATGGTGGTGGTGGTGGTCGATATGGTGGTGGTGGTGGATGTGGTGGTGGGCATGGTAGTGGTGGTGGAGGATGTGTTGGTGGTGGATGTGGTGTTGGATGTGGTGGTGGTAGACGTGGTGGACGTGGTGGATGTGGTGGTGGTGGACGTGGTGGTGGATGTGGTGGTGAAAGTGGTGTTGGTGGTGGATATGGTGGTGGTGCTGGTGGTGGATGTGGTGGTGGTGGTGGTGGTGGACGTGGTGGTGGTGGATGTGGTTGTGGTGGTAGTGATGGATGTGGTGGTGGTAGACGTGGTGGTGGTGGACGTGGTGTTGGACGTGGTGGTGGTGGACGTGGTGCTGATGAATGTGGTGGTGGTGGTGGTGGTGGATGTGTTGGACATGGTGGTGGTGGATGTGGTGGTGGTGGACTTGTTGGTGGACATGGTGGTGGTGTTGGCGGTGGATGTGGTGGTGATGGATGGGGTGGTGGTGGATGTGGTAGTGGCAGACGTGGTGGTGAACATGGTGGTGGTGCACATGGTGGTGGTGGACATGGTGGTGAACATGGTGGTGGTGTTGGCGGTAGACGTGGTGGTGGTAGACGTGGTTGTGGTAGACGTGGTGCTGGTGGACGTGGTGCTGATGGATGTGGTGGTGGTGGTGGTGGATGTGTTGGACATGGTGGTGGACGTGGTGGTGGTGGATGTGGTGGTGGTGGACTTGTTGGTGGACATGGTGGTGGTGTTGGCGGTGGATGTGGTGGTGGTGGTGGTGGACATGGTGATGGATGTGGTGGTGGAAGTGGTGGACATGGTGGATGTGGTGATGGTGGTGGATGTGGTGGTGGATGTGGTGATGGTGGTGAACATGGTGCTGGTGGACATGGTGGTGATGGACGTGGTGGTGGACATGGTGGTGGTGTTGGCGGTGGATGTGGTGGTGATGGACAGGGTGGTGGTGGATGTGGTGGTGGTGGATGAGGTGGTGGTGGACGTGGTGGTGGTGGACGTGGTGGTGGTGGATGTATTGGTGGACGTGGTGGTGGTGGACTTGGGGATGGTGGACATGGTGGTGGTGTTGGCGGTGGATGTGGTGGTGATGGAAAGTGGTGGTGGCAATGGATGTGGTGGTGGTGGTGGAGGTGGTGGTGGTGGATGTGGTGGTGGTGAACGTGGTGTTGGTGGACATGGTGGTGGTGGATGTAGTGATGGTAAACGTGGTGGTGGATGTGGTGGTGGACATGGTGGTGGTGGACGTGATGGTGGTGGACATGGTGGTGGTGTTGGCGGTGGATGTGGTGGTGATGGACGGGGTGGCGGTGGATGTGGTGGTGGCAGACATGATGGTGGTGGACATGGTAGATGTGGTGGTGGACATGGTGGTGGATGTGGTGGTGGTGGACTTGCTGGTAGTGGATGTGGTGGAAGCAGTGGATGTGGTTGTGGTGGTGAATGTGGGGTTGGACATGGTGGTGGACGTGGTGGTGGATATGGTGGTGGTGGTGGTCCACATGGTGGATATGGTGGTGGTGGTGGGCATGGTAGTGGTGGTGGAGGACGTGGTGGTGGTGGATGTGGTGTTGGATGTGGTAGTGGTAGACGTGGTGGACGTGGTGGATGTGGTGGTGGTGGACGTGGTGGTGGATGTGATGGTGGTAGTGGAAGTGGTGATCGTGGTGGATATGGTGGTGGTGCTGGTGGTGGATGTGGTGGTGGTGGTGGTGGACGTGGTGGTGGTGGATGTGGTTGTGGTGGTAGTGATGGATGTGGTGGTGGTAGACGTGGTGGTGGTGGACGTGGTGTTGGACGTGGTGGTGGTGGACGTGGTGCTGATGGATGTGGTGGTGGATGTGTTGGACATGGTGGTGGACGTGGTGGTGGTGGATGTGGTGGTGGTGGACTTGTTGGTGGACATGATGGTGGTGGTGTTGGCGGTGGATGTGGTGGTGATGGATGGGGTGGTGGTGGATGTGGTAGTGGCAGACGTGGTGGTGAACATGGTGGTGGTGCACATGGTGGTGGTGGGCATGGTGGTGGACATGGTGGTGGTGTTGGCGGTGGACGTGGTGGTGGACGTGGTTGTGGTGGATGTGGTGCTGGTGAACCTGGTGCTGATGGATGTGGTGGTGGTGGTGGTGGATGTGTTGGACATGGTGGTGGACGTGGTGGTGGTGGATGTGGTGGTGGTGGACTTGGTGGACATGGTGGTGGTGTTGGCGGTGGATGTGGTGGTGATGGATGGGGTGGTGGTGGATGTGGTAGTGGCAGACGTGGTGGTGAACATGGTGGTGGTGGATGTGGTGGTGGTGGACATGGTGATGGATGTGGTGGTGGAAGTGGTGGACATGGTGGATGTGGTGATGGTGGTGGATGTGGTGGTGGATGTGGTGCTGGTGGTGAACATGGTGCTGGTGGACATGGTGCTGGTGGACATGGTGCTGGTGTATGTGGTGATGGTGAATGTGGTGGTGGATGTGGTGGTGGTGGACATGGTGCTGGTGGTGGATGTGGTGGTGGTGGTGGACATGGTGGTGGTAGACGTGGTGGTGGTGGACGTGTGGTGGTGGACGTGGTGGTGGAAATGGTGGTGGTGGATATGGTGGTGGATGTGGTGGTGGTGGACGTGGTGGTGGTGGTGGCAATGGATGTGGTGGTGGAGGTGGTGGTGGTGAACGTGGTGTTGGGGGACATGGTGGTGGTGGACGTGGTGGTGGTGAACGTGGTGGTGGATGTGGTGGTGGTGGAGGACGTGGTGGTGGTGATGTTGGCGGTGGATGTGGTGGTGATGGACGGATTGGTGGTGGATGTGGTGGTGGCAGAAGTGGTGGTAGTGGTGGACATGGCAGTGGTAGACGTGGTTGTGGTGGTGGACATGGTGGTGGATGTGGTGGTGGTGGACGTGGTGGTGGACATGGTGGAAGCAGTCGATGTGGTGGACTTGGTGGTGGTGGTGGATGTGGGGTTGGACGCGGCGCTTGTGGTGGTGGTGGTGGACCTGGTGGTGGACATGGTGGTGATGGTTGACATGGTGGAGGTGGTGGTGGTGGTAGACATGGTGGTGGTGGTGGAGGACGTGGTTGTGGTAGATATGGTGTTGGATGTGGTGGTGGTGGAGGTGGACATGGGGGTGGACGTGGTGGTGGACGTGGTGGTGGATGTGGTGGTGGATGTGGTCATGGTGGTGGATGTGGTGGTGGACATGGTGGTGGATGTGGTGGTGGATATGTTGGTGGTGGATATGGTGGTGGTGGTGGTGGGGGATGTGGTGGTGGATGTGGTGGTGGTGCTGGTGGTGGTGGATATGGTGGTGGATGTGGTGGTGGTAGACATGGTGGTGGATGTGGTGGACGTGTTGGTGGTGGTGGACGTGGGGGTGGACGCGATGGTGGTGTGGTGGATGTGGTGGTAGACATGGTAGTGGTGGTCGACATGGTGGTGGTGGTGGATGTGGTTGTGGTGGTGGGCATGGTAGTGGTGGTGGAGGACGTGGTGGTGGATGTGGTGGTGGTGGTGGACGTGGTGGTGGTGCTGGTGGATGTGGTGGTGGTGGAAGTGGTGGTGGTGGATATGGTGGTGGATGTGGTGGTGGTGGATGTGGTGGATGTGGTGGTGGTGGTGGACATGGGGGTGGATGCGATGGTGGTGTGGTGGATGTGGTGGCGGACATGGTGGTGGTGGTCGACATGGTGGACATGGTGGTGGTGGATGTGGTCGTGGTGGTGGGCATGGTAGTGGTGGTGGAGGACGTGGTGGTGGTGGATGTGGTGTTGGACATGGTGGTGGTGGATGTTGTGGTGGTGAAGGACATGGTGGTGGCACACGTGGTGGTGGTGGACGTGGTGGTGGTGGCAATAGAGGTGGTGGTGGTGGTGGAGGTGGTGGATGTGGTGGTGGCACACGTGGTGGTGGTGGACGTGGTGGTGGTGGCAATAGACGCGGTAGTGGTGGTGGAGGTGGTGGACGTGGTGGTGGTGAACGTGGTGTTGGTGGACATGGTGGTGGTGGATGTGGTGGTGGTGAACGTGGTGGTGGATGTGGTGGTGGTGGACGTGGTGGTGATGATTGTGGTGGTGGATGTGGTGGTTGTGGATGTGGTGGTGGTGGACATGGTGGTGGTGTTGGTTGTGGATGTGGTGGTGATGGATGGGGTGGTGGTGGATGTGGTGGTGGCAGATGTGGTGGTGGACATGGTGGTGGATGTGGACATGGTGGTTGTCATGGATGTGGTGGTGGACATGGTGGTTGTGGACATGGTGGAGGAGATTGTGGTGGATGTGGAGGTGGTGGAGGACATGGTGGTGGTGGACATGGTGGTGGTGTTGGCGGTGGATGTGGTGGTGATGGATGGATTGGTGGTGGATGTGGTGGTGGCAGACGTGGTGGTAGTGGTAGACATGGCAGTGGTGGACGTGGTTGTGGTGGTGGACATGGTGGTGGATGTGGTGGTGGTGGACATGGTGGAAGCAGTCGATGTGGTGGACGTGGTGGTGGTGGTGGTGGATGTGGGATTGGACGCGGCGCTCGAGGTGGTGGTGGTGGACCTGGTGGTGGACATGGTGGTGGTGGTTGACATGGTGGATGTGGTGGTGGTGGTGATGGTGGAGGACATGGTGGTGGTGGATGTGGTGGTGGATGTGGTGGTGGTGGATGTGGACGTGGTGGTGGATGTGGTGGTGGGTGTGGTATTGGACATGGTGGTGGACGTGGTGGTGTTGGTGGTGGGGGACATGGTGGTGGATGTGGTGGTGGTGTTGGCGGTGGATGTGGTGGTGATGGATGGGGTGGCGGTAGATGTGGTGGTGGCAGACATGGTGGTGGTGGACATGGTGGATGTGGTGGTGGACATGGTGGTGGATGTGGTGGGGGTGGACTTGCTGGTAGTGGATGTGGTGGAAGCAGTGGATGTGGTGGTGGTGGTGAATGTGGGGTTGGACATGGTGGTGGACGTGGTGGTGGATATGGTGGTGGTGGTGGTCGACATGGTGGATATGGTGGTGGGCATGGTAGTGGTGGTGAAGGATGTGGTGGTGGTGGATGTGGTGTTGGATGTGGTGGTGGTAGACGTGGTGGACGTGGTGGATGTGGTGGTGGTGGACGTGGTGGTGGATGTGATGGTGGTAGTGGAAGTGGTGATGGTGGTGGATATGGTGGTGGTGCTGGTGGTGGATGTGGTGGTGGTGGTGGTGGACGTGGTGGTGGTGGATGTGGTTGTGGTGGTAGTGATGGATGTGGTGGTGGTAGACGTGGTGGTGGTGGACGTGGTGTTGGACGTGGTGGTGGTGGACGTGGTGGTGGTGGATGTGGTGGTGGTGGACTTGTTGGTGGACATGATGGTGGTGGTGTTGGCGGTGGATGTGGTGGTGATGGATGGGGTGGTGGTGGATGTGGTAGTGGCAGACGTGGTGGTGAACATGGTGGTGGTGCACATGGTGGTGGTGGGCATGGTGGTGGACATGGTGGTGGTGTTGGCGGTGGACGTGGTGGTGGACGTGGTTGTGGTGGATGTGGTGCTGGTGAACGTGGTGCTGATGGATGTGGTGGTGGTGGTGGTGGATGTGTTGGACATGGTGGTGGACGTGGTGGTGGTGGATGTGGTGGTGGTGGACTTGGTGGACATGGTGGTGGTGTTGGCGGTGGATGTGGTGGTGATGGATGGGGTGGTGGTGGATGTGGTAGTGGCAGACATGGTGGTGAACATGGTGGTGGTGGATGTGGTGGTGGTGGACATGGTGATGGATGTGGTGGTGGAAGTGGTGGACATGGTGAATGTGGTGATGGTGGTGGATGTGGTGGTGAATGTGGTGCTGGTGGTGAACATGGTGCTGGTGGACATGGTGCTGGTGGACATGGTGCTCGTGTATGTGGTAATGGTGAATGTGGTGGTGGATGTGGTGGTGGTGGACGTGGTGCTGGTGGTGGATGTGGTGGTGGTGGTGGACATGGTGGTGGTAGACGTGGTGGTGGTGGATGTGTGGTGGTGGAAATGGTGGTGGTGGATATGGTGGTAGATGTGGTGGTGGTGGACGTGGTGGTGGTGGTGGCAATGGATGTGGTGGTGGAGGTGGTGGTGGTGAACGTGGTGTTGGGGGACATGGTGGTGGTGGACGTGGTGGTGGTGAATGTGGTGGTGGACGTGGTGGTTGTGGAGGACGTGGTGGTGGTGATGTTGGCAGTGGATGTGGTGGTGATGGACGGATTGGTGGTGGATGTGGTGGTGGCAGAAGTGGTGGTAGTGGTGGACATGGCAGTGGTGGACGTGGTTGTGGTGGTGGACATGGTGGTGGATGTGGTGGTGGTGGACGTGGTGGTGGACATGGTGGAAGCAGTCGATGTGGTGGACGTGGTGGTGGTGGTGGATGTGGGGTTGGACGCGGCGCTCGTGGTGGTGGTGGTGGACCTGGTGGTGGACATGGTGGTGGTGGTTGACATGGTAGAGGTGGTGGTGGTGGAGGACGTGGTTGTGGTAGATATGGTGTTGGATGTGGTGGTGGTGGAGGTGGATGTGGGGGTGGACGTGGTGGTGGACATGGTGGTGGATGTGGTGGTGGATATGGTCATGGTGGTGGATGTGGTGGTGGACATGGTGGTGGATGTGGTGGTGGATGTGTTGGTGGTGGATATGGTGGTGTTGGTGGTGGGGGATGTGGTGGTGGATGTGGTGGTGGTGCTGATGGTGGAAGTGGTGGTGGTGGATATGGTGGTGGATGTGGTGGTGGTAGACATGGTGGTGGATATGGTAGACGTGTTGGTGGTGGTGGACGTGGGGGTGGACGCGATGGTGGTGTGGTGGATGTGGTCGTGGACATGGTGGTGGTGGTCGACATGGTGGACATGGTGGTGGTGGTGGATGTGGTCGTGGTGGTGGGCATGGTAGTGGTGGTGGAGGACGTGGTGGTGGATGTGGTGGTGGACGTGGTGGTGGTGCTGGTGGATGTGGTGGTGGTGGAAGTGGTTGTGGTGGATATGGTGGTGGATGTGGTGGTGGTGGATGTGGTGGATGTGGTGGTGGTGGTGGACATGGGGGTGGATGCGATGGTGGTGTGGTGGCAGACATGGTGGTGGTGGATGTGGTCGTGGTGGTGGGCATGGTAGTGGTGGTGGAGGACGTGGTGGTGGTGGATGTGGTGTTGGACATGGTGGTGGTGGATGTTGTGGTGGTGAAGGACATGGTGGTGGCACACGTGATGGTGGTGGACGTGGTGGTGGTGGCAATAGAGGTGGTGGTGGTGGAGGTGGTGGATGTGGTGGTGGCACACGTGGTGGTGGTGGACGCGGTGGTGGTGGCAATAGATGCGGTGGTGGTGGTGGAGGTGGTGGACGTGGTGGTGGTGAACGTGGTGTTGGTGGACATGGTGGTGGTGGATGTGGAGGTGGTGAACGTGGTGGTGGATGTGGTGGTGGTGGACGTGGTGGTGATGATTGTGGTGGTGGATGTGGTGGTTGTGGATGTGGTGGTGGTGGACATGGTGGTGGTGTTGGTTGTGGATGTGGTGGTGATGGATGGGGTGGTGGTGGATGTGGTGGTGGCAGATGTGGTGATGGACATGGTGGTGGATGTGGACATGGTGGTTGTCATGAATGTGGTGGTGGACATGGTGGTTGTGGACATGGTGGAGGAGATTGTGGTGGATGTGGAGGTGGTGGAGGACGTGGTGGTGGTGGACATGGTGGTGGTGTTGGCGGTGGATGTGGTGGTGATGGATGGATTGATGGTGGATGTGGTGGTGGCAGACGTGGTGGTAGTGGTAGACATGGCAGTGGTGGATGTGGTTGTGGTGGTGGACATGGTGGTGGATGTGGTGGTGGTGGACATGGTGGAAGCAGTCGATGTGGTGGACGTGGTGGTGGTGGTGGTGGATGTGGGATTGGACGCGGCGCTCGAGGTGGTGGTGGTGGACCTGGTGGTGGACATGGTGGTGGTGGTTGACATGGTGGATGTGGTGGTGGTGGTGATGGTGGAGGACATGGTGGTGGTGGATGTGGTGGTGGATGTGGTGGTGGTGGATGTGGACATGGTGGTGGATGTGGTGGTGGGTGTGGTGGTGGACGTGTTGGTGGTGGATGTGGTGGTGTTGGTGGTGGGGGACATGGTGGTGGATGTGGTGGTGGTGGTGGACGTGGTGGTGGTGGAAGTGGTGGTGGTGGGTATGATGGTGGATGTGGTGGTGGTGGACATGGTGGTGGTGGATGTGGTGGACATGGTGGTGGTGGTGGACATGGGGGTGGACGTGATGGTGGTGTGGTGGTGGACATGTTGGTGGATGTGGTGGTGTTGGTGGTTGGGGATGTGGTGGTAGATGTGGTGGTGGTGCTGGTGGACGATGTGGTGGTAGAAGTGGTGGTGGTGGATATGGTGGTGGATGTGGTGGTGGTGGATGTGGTGGTGGTGGTGGACATGGGGGTGGATGCGATGGTGGTGTGGTGGATGTGGTGGCAGACATGGTGGTGGTGGTCGACATGCTGGACATGGTGGTGGTGGTGGATGTGGTCGTGGTGGTGGGCATGGCAGTGGTGGTGGAGGACGTGCTGGTGGTGGATGTGGTGTTGGACATGGTGGTGGTGGATGTTGTGGTGGTGAAGGACATGGTGGTGGCACACGTGGTGGTGGTCGACGTGGTGGTGGTGGCAATAGAGGTGGTGGTGGTGGTGGAGGTGGTGGATATGGTGGTGGTGAACGTGGTGTTGATGGACATGGTGGTGGATGTGGTGGTGGTGGATGTGGTGGTGGTGGACGTGGTGGTGATAAATGTGGTGGTGGATGTGGTGGTTGTGGATGTGGTGGTGGTGGACATGGTGGTGGTGTTGGTTGTGGATGTGGTGGTGATGGATGGGGTGGTGGTGAATGTGGTGGTGGCAGATGTGGTGGTGGACATGGTGGTGGATGTGGACATGGTGGTGGTCATGGATGTGGTGGTGGACATGGTGGTTGTGGACATGGTGGAGGAGATTGTGGTGGATGTGGAGGTGGTGGAGGACGTGGTGGTGGTGGACATGGTGGTGGTGTTGGCGGTGGATGTGGTGGTGATGGATGGATTGGTGGTGGATGTGGTGGTGGCAGACGTGGTGATAGTGGTGGACATGGCAGTGGTGGACGTGGTTGTGGTGGTGGATGTGGTGGTGGTGGACGTGGTGGACATGGTAGAAGCAGTCGATGTGGTGGACGTGGTGGTGGTGGTGGATGTGGGGTTGGACGCGGCACTCGAGGTGGTGGTGGTGGACATGGTGGTGGTGGTTGACATGGTGGAGGTGGTGGTGGTGGTGGACATGGTGGTGGTGGTGGAGGATGTGGTGGTGGTGGATGTGGTGTTAGATATGGTGGTGGTGGAGGTGGACGTGGTGGTGGACATGGTGGTGGATGTGGTGGTGGATGTGGTGGTGGATGTGGTGGTGGTGTTGGATGTGGTGGTGGACATGGTGGTGGATGTGGTGGTGGACGTGTTGGTGGATATGGTAGTGTTGGTGGTTGGGGATGTGGTGGTGGTGCTGGTGGTGGTGCTGGTGGTGGAAGTGGTGGTGGTGGCTATGGTGGTGGATGTGGTGGTGGTGGACATGGTAGTGGATGTGGTGGATGTGGTGGTGGTGGTGGATGTGGGGGTGGACGCGATGGTGGTGTGGTGGATGTGGTGGTTGACATGGTGGTGGTGGTTGACATGGTGGACATGGTGGTGGTGGTGGATGTGGTGGTGGTGGTGGTGGACGTGGTGGTGGATATGGTGGTGATGCTGGTGGTGGTGGTGGTAGTGGTGGTGGTGGTAGTGGTGGTGGAGGACGTGGTGGTGATGGTGGTGGACGTGGTGGTGGATGTGATGGTGGTGGTGGACGTGGTGGTGGACGTGGTGGTGGTGGAAGTGGTGGTGATGGATATGGTGGTGGATGTGGTGGTGGTGGATATGGTGGTGGTGGATGTGGGGGTGGACGCGATGGTGGTGTGGTGGATGTGGTGGTTGACATGGTGGTGGTGGTTGACATGGTGGACATGGTGGTGATGGTGGATGTGGTGGTGGTGGTGGTGGTGGACGTGGTGGTGGATGTGGTGGTGGTGGTGGACGTGGTGGTGGACGTGGTGGTGGTGGAAGTGGTGGTGATGGATATGGTGGTGGATGTGGTGGTGGTGGATGTGGTGGTGGTGGATGTGGTGGATGTGGTGGTGGTGGTGGACGTGGGGGTGGACGTGATGGTGGTGTGGTGGATGTGGCGGCGGACATGGTGGTGGTGGTCGACATGGTGGACATGGTGGTGGTGGATGTGGTCGTGGTGGTGGGCATGGTAGTGGTGGTGGAGGACATTGTAGTGGTGGATGTGGTGTTGGATATGGTGGTGGTGGATGTGGTGGTGGTGAAGGACATGGTGGTTGGACACGTGGTGGTGGTGTACGTGATGGTGGTGGCATTAGACACGGTGGTGGTGGTGGAGGTGGTGGACGTGGTGGTGGTGAACGTGGTGTTGGTAGACATGGTGGTGGTGGATGTGGTGGTGGTGAACGTGGTGGTGGATGTGGTGGTGGTGGATGTGGTGGTGTTGAATGTGGTGGTGGATGTGGTGGTTGTGGATGTGGTGGTGGTGGACATGGTGGTAGTGTTGGCGGTGGATGTGGTGGTGATGGATGGGATGGTGGTGGATGTGTTGGTGGCAGATATGGTGGTGTACATGGTAGTGGATGTGGACATGGTGGTGGTCGTGGATGTGGTGGTGGACATGGTGGTTGTGGACATGGTGGAGGAGATTGTGGTGGATGTGGAGGTGGTGGTGGACATGGTGGTGGATGTGGTGGTGGTGGGGGTCGTGGTGGTGGTGCTGGTGGATGTGGTGGATGTGGTGATGGTGGATGTGGTGGTTTTGGACGTGGAAGTTGTGGTGAAGGTGGTGGTGTGGACGTCATGTGGTGGACGTGGTGGTGGATTTGGTGGTCGTGGAAGTGGTGTTGGTGGACGTGGTGGTAGTGGATGTGGTAGTGGTGGATCTGGTGGTGGTGGATCTGGTGGTGGACGTGGTGGTGGTGGACGTGGTGGTGGACATGGTGGACGTGGTGGTGGTGGATGTGGTGGTGGTGTTTGATATGGTGGTAGTGGTGGAGGTGGTGGTGGTGGACTTGGTGATGGTGGTGGACCTGGTGGTGGACATGGTGGTGGACATGGTGGCGGATGTGGTAGTGGGGGTGGATGGTGGACATGGTGGCGGATGTGGTAGTGGGGGTGGATGTGGTGGTGGACATGGTGGTGGACGTGGTGGTGGATGTGTTGGTGATGGATGTGGTGGTGGTGGTGGGGGACATGGTAGTGGATGTGGTGGTGGTGGATGTGGTGGTGGTGGACGTGGTGGTGGACGTGGATGTGGTAGTGGTGGACGTGGTGGTGGGGATGGATGTGGTGGTGGTGGATGTGGTGGTGGACGTAGTGGTGGTGGATGTGGTGGTGGATGTGGTAGACATGGTGGATGTAGTGGTGGTGGTGGATGTGGTGGTGGACGTGGTGGTGGATGTGGTGGTGGTGGACGTGATGGTGGATGTGGTGGTGGATATGGTGGTGGACATGGTGGTGGTGGTGGCAGTGGTGGTTATGGTGGTGGATATGGTGGTGGACATGGTGGTGGTGGATGTGGTGGTAGACGCGGTGGTAGTATACGTGGTGGTGGTGGATGTGATGGTGGTGGGTGTGATGGTGGATGTGGTGGTGGATGTGGAGGTGGTGGTGGATGTGGTGGTGGATGTGGTGGTGGTGGACGTGGTGGTGGTAGACGTGGTGGTGGTGGTGGACATGGTGGTGGTGGTGGATGTGGTGGTGGACATGGTTGTGATGGTGGATGTGGTGGTAGACATGGTGGTGGTGGTAGATGTGGTTATGGATGTGGTAGACATGGTGGATGTAGTGGTGGTGGTGGATGTGGTGGTGGACGTGGTGGTGGATGTGGTGGTGGTGGGCGTGATGGTGGATGTGGTGGTGGATATGGTGGTGGACGTGGTGGTGGTGGCGGTGGTGGTTATGGTGGTGGATGTGGTGGACATGGTGGTAACCATGGTGGTGGTGGATGTGGTGGTGGACGTGGTGTTGGTGGTGGTGGGCGTGGTAGTGGATGTGGATGTGGTGGAGGTGGTGGTGGATGTGGTGATGGACGTGATGGTGGTGGACGTGGTGGTGGTGGATGTGGTGGTGGTGGTGGACATGGTGATGATGGTGGATGTGGTGGTGGTGTACATGGTGGTAGTGGTGGATGTGGTTGTGGTGGATGTGGTGGTGGTGGATGTGGTGGTGGTGGATGTGGTGGATGTGGTGGTGGTGGTGGACGTGGGGGTGGACGTGATGGTGGTGTGGTGGATGTGGCGGCGGACATGGTGGTGGTGGTCGACATGGTGGACATGGTGGTGGTGGATGTGGTCGTGGTGGTGGGCATGGTAGTGGTGGTGGAGGACATTGTAGTGGTGGATGTGGTGTTGGATATGGTGGTGGTGGATGTGGTGGTGGTGAAGGACATGGTGGTTGGACACGTGGTGGTGGTGTACGTGATGGTGGTGGCATTAGACACGGTGGTGGTGGTGGAGGTGGTGGACGTGGTGGTGGTGAACGTGGTGTTGGTAGACATGGTGGTGGTGGATGTGGTGGTGGTGAACGTGGTGGTGGATGTGGTGGTGGTGGATGTGGTGGTGTTGAATGTGGTGGTGGATGTGGTGGTTGTGGATGTGGTGGTGGTGGACATGGTGGTAGTGTTGGCGGTGGATGTGGTGGTGATGGATGGGATGGTGGTGGATGTGTTGGTGGCATATATGGTGGTGTACATGGTAGTGGATGTGGACATGGTGGTGGTCGTGGATGTGGTGGTGGACATGGTGGTTGTGGACATGGTGGAGGAGATTGTGGTGGATGTGGAGGTGGTGGTGGACATGGTGGTGGATGTGGTGGTGGTGGGGGTCGTGGTGGTGGTGCTGGTGGATGTGGTGGATGTGGTGATGGTGGATGTGGTGGTTTTGGACGTGGAAGTTGTGGTGAAGGTGGTGGTGTGGACGTCATGTGGTGGACGTGGTGGTGGACTTGGTGGTCGTGGAAGTGGTGTTGGTGGACGTGGTGGTAGTGGATGTGGTAGTGGTGGATCTGGTGGTGGTGGATCTGGTGGTGGACGTGGTGGTGGTGGACGTGGTGGTGGACATGGTGGACGTGGTGGTGGTGGATGTGGTGGTGGTGTTTGATATGGTGGTAGTGGTGGAGGTGGTGGTGGTGGACTTGGTGATGGTGGTGGACCTGGTGGTGGACATGGTGGTGGACATGGTGGCGGATGTGGTAGTGGGGGTGGATGGTGGACATGGTGGCGGATGTGGTAGTGGGGGTGGATGTGGTGGTGGACATGGTGGTGGACGTGGTGGTGGATGTGTTGGTGATGGATGTGGTGGTGGTGGTGGGGGACATGGTAGTGGATGTGGTGGTGGTGGTGGTGGATGTGGTGGTGGTGGACGTGGTGGTGGACGTGGATGTGGTAGTGGTGGACGTGGTGGTGGGGATGGATGTGGTGGTGGTGGATGTGGTGGTGGACGTAGTGGTGGTGGATGTGGTGGTGGATGTGGTAGACATGGTGGATGTAGTGGTGGTGGTGGATGTGGTGGTGGACGTGGTGGTGGATGTGGTGGTGGTGGACGTGATGGTGGATGTGGTGGTGGATATGGTGGTGGACATGGTGGTGGTGGTGGCAGTGGTGGTTATGGTGGTGGATATGGTGGTGGACATGGTGGTGGTGGATGTGGTGGTAGACGCGGTGGTAGTATACGTGGTGGTGGTGGATGTGATGGTGGTGGGTGTGATGGTGGATGTGGTGGTGGATGTGGAGGTGGTGGTGGATGTGATGGTGGATGTGGTGGTGGTGGACGTGGTGGTGGTAGACGTGGTGGTGGTGGTGGACATGGTGGTGGTGGTGGATGTGGTGGTGGACATGGTTGTGATGGTGGATGTGGTGGTAGACATGGTGGTGGTGGTAGATGTGGTTATGGATGTGGTAGACATGGTGGATGTAGTGGTGGTGGTGGTGGATGTGGTGGTGGACGTGGTGGTGGATGTGGTGGTGGTGGGCGTGATGGTGGATGTGGTGGTGGATATGGTGGTGGACGTGGTGGTGGTGGCGGTGGTGGTTATGGTGGTGGATGTGGTGGACATGGTGGTAACCATGGTGGTGGTGGATGTGGTGGTGGACGTGGTGGTGGTGGTGGTGGGCGTGGTAGTGGATGTGGTGGAGGTGGTGGTGGATGTGGTGATGGACGTGATGGTGGTGGACGTGGTGGTGGTGGATGTGGTGGTGGTGGTGGACATGGTGATGATGGTGGATGTGGTGGTGGTGTACATGGTGGTAGTGGTGGATGTGGTTGTGGTGGATGTGGTGGTGGTGGACGTGGTGGTGGATGTGGTGGTGGTGAGGGACATGGTGGTGGTGGATGTGGTGGTGGACGTGCTGGTGGTGGACGTGATGGTGGTGGATGTGGTGGTGGATGTGCTGGTGGTGCATGTGGTGGTGGATGTGGTGGTGGTGGACGTGGTAGTGGATGTGGTGATGGTGGATGTGGTGGTGGTAGACGTGGTTGTGGTGGTGATAGACGTGGTTGTGGTGGTGGATATGGTGGTGGTGAACATGGTGGTGGACATGGTGGTGGTGGTGGATGTGGTGGTGGTGGTAGATGTGGTGGTGGATGTGGTGGAGGATATGGTGGTGGTGGTGGATGTGGACATGGTGGTTGTCGTGGATATGGTGGTGGACATGGTGGTTGGGGACATGGTGGAGGAGATTGTGGTGGATGTGGATGTGGTGGTGGACATGGTGGTGGTGGACATGGTGGTGGTGGTGAGGGACGTGTTGGTGGAGCTGGTGGATGTGGTGGATGTGGTGGTGGATGTGGTGATGGTGGATGTGGTGGCTTTGGACGTGGAAGTGGTGGTGAATGTGGTGGTGTGGACATGATGGTGGTGGACTTGGTGGTGGACGGGGTGGTGGTGGATGTGGTGCTGGTGGACATGGTGGGGGTGGACGTGGTGGTGGTGGACGTGGTGGTGGACATGGTGGTGGATGTGGTGGTGGTGGACGTGATGGTGGATGTGGTGGTGGATATGGTGGTGGACATGGTGGTGGTGGTGGCAGTGGTGGTTATGGTGGTGGATATGGTGGTGGACATGGTGGTGGTGGATGTGGTGGTGGTGGACGTGGTGGTGGACATGGTGGACATGGTGGTGGATGTGATGTGTGGATGTGATGGTGGTGGACTTGGTGGTGGATGTGGTGGAGGTAGTGGTAGAAGTGGTGGTGGACGTGGTGGTGGTGGACATGGTGGTGGATGTTGGAATGGATGTAGTGGTAGACGTGGTGGTGGCGGACATAATGGTGGTGGACGTGTTGGTGGTGGACATGGTGGTGGTGGTGGACATGGTGGTGGATGTGGTGGTGGACGTGGTGGTGGTGGTGGTGGATGTGGTGGACATGGTGGTGGTGGACGTGGTGGTGGTGAACATGGTGTTGATGGACGTGATTGTGGCGGTCGTGGTGTTGGTGGATGTGGTGGTGGACGTGGTGGTGGATGTGGTTGTGGTGGATGTGGTGGTGGATGCGATGGTGGTGGACGCGATGGTGGTGGACGCAATGGTGGTGGACGTGATGGTGGTGGACGTGGTGGTGGTGAACGTGGTGGTGATGGTGGTGGGTCTGGAGGTGGACGTGGTGGTGGATGTGGTGGTGAGGGTGGACGTGGTAGTGGACATGGTGGTGGTGGAAGTGGTAGTGGTAGTGGATGTGGTGGAAGTGGTGGTGGTGCATGGCGTGGTAGTGCTGGTTGTGGACGTGGTGGTGGTGTACGTGGTGGTGGTGGATGTGGTGGTGGTAGATGTGGTGGATGTGGTGGTGGTGGTGGATGTGGTGGTGGATGCAGTGGAGGTGGTGGTGTTGGATGTGGTGGTGGATGTGGTGGTGGTGGATGTGCTGGTGGTGGACATGGTGGTGGTGGTGGTGGTGCTGGTGGATGTGGTGGTGGTGGACGTGCTAGTGGTGGATATGGTGGTGGTGGTGGATGTGGTGGTGGTGGTGGAGGTGGTGGTGGTGGATGTGGTGGTGGTGGTGGATGTGGTGGTGGTGTAAGCGGTGGTGGTGGTGGACATGGTGGACATGGTGGTTGTGGTGGATGAGGTGGTGAACGTGGTGGTGGATATGGTGGTGGACGTGGTGGTGGTGGTGGACGTGGTGGTGGTGGACATGGTGGTGGTGGACATGGTGTTGGTTGTGGTGTTGGTGGACGTGGTGGTGGTGGAAGTGGTGGTGGTGGACGTGGTGGTGGTGGACGTGGTGGTGGTGGACGTGGTAGTGGTGGACATGGTTGTGGTGTTGGTGGTGGATATGGTGGTGGTGGTGGTGGATGTGGTGGTGGTGGTGTTGGTGGTGGATGTGGTGGTGGAGGTGGTGGACATGGTGGTGTTGGTGATGGATGTGTTGGTGGTGGACATGGTGGTGATGGACATGATGGTGGTGGACATTGTGGTGGTGATGGACGTGGTGGTGGATGTGCTGGTGGTGGACGTGGTGGACGTGGTGGTGGATGTGGAAGTGGTGGTGGATGCAGTGGTGGTGGTGGTGGACATGGTAGTGGTGGTGTATGTGGTGGATGTGGTGGTGGACATGGTGGGGGTTGATGTAGTGGTGGACGTGGTGGTGGTGGACATGGTGGTGGTGGACGTGGTGGACATGGTGGTGGATGTGGTGGTGGACATAGTGGTGGACTTGGTGGTGGTGGTGGATGTGGTGGTGGTGGTGGATGTGGTGGTGGGGACGTGGTGGTGGTGGACGTGGTGGTGGTGATGGTGGCGGTGGTGGACATGGTGGTGGATGTGGTGGTGGTGGACGTGGTGGTGGTGGACGTGGTGGTGGTGGTGCGAGTGCGAGCGAAAGAGAGTGAGTGAGGGGGGAATGAAAAAATAAAAGCCCAGCCCGTGCCAGATAAAGTACTGACACTGCTTGAGTTATTCAATGCACTTTATGCCCCACAGCTGGTAGTAGGAAAGTAACATGCAAACATAATGCAATGAATGTGATGGGACACTTTGGAGAGAGAGCCCTGCATGAGAGAAAACTTGTGTGATATTTTAGGGCTCAGTAGTGTCTGCCTTATATTGAAGTTATTGTTAATTGTCGTTACAAAGAAAATTGTAAGACGAATTGCTGTCCCTGTGCGACCTGTGACAAGAAAGAGAGAGAGAGAGCAAGAGACCGAGTGTGAGCGAAAGAGAGAGTGAGCGAGGGGGGAATGAAAAAAAAACCACGGCCTGCGCTGTGTTTAATGACTGTGAATGACTATAATGCTGAACCTCACACAAGCAGCAGCTGTTTTCAAACACACCCGTGCTTGTGGTGGCATCCGCCTTGCGGGAGCGAGCAGCAGCCAATTAGCATGCGCACTGCTGCTCGCTCCCACAAGGTTGATGCCACCACAAGCACGAGTGTGCTTGAAAAGGAGCAGACCGATGGCTAAAGGCCCTCCTAGAGCAGCAAGACCTAAAAAGCGAAGACAGCTAATCGCGGGAGAGTGGGTGGCTACAATTTAACCCATTCTGCATATCTGGCATGACATTTAAGATCACAATGTTTTTATTAGGACTGAATGTTGTTGACATACGTCACCTCAGTTGCCAAACTTAGGGCCCATGAACACCCTCCCGCCTCCTACCAGAGGATACAATAGGAATCTCCACTGAACAGCTAGTGGTGATCGCTTATGGCTGACGGACAAAGCGACGAACTATCTATACTAATTCAGCTCCTGTTCTCCTGTTCTCTCAGAGTCCGAGCCTATTGCTAACTGTGAGAGGTTTACCCATTTGCATTATTACTTCTTACGGCAGATTGTATTTCTTGCTGCTTTTTGTGTGCCCCTTTCACTAAAAGTCTTAAAACGAAAATGTCGTATTCTTGTTGCCCTCCTCCTGATAACTTCACACACATGAGTATATTCGTATTTTAACATGACTAATATTCTTACCATATACATAACTGTGACTACAAAGGACACCACCCCCTTTGAAACCAGTTATCCGGTATCCCCTAAAGATTTTTTGCTGAAATATTTTTTAAGGTTGTAACAATTAAAGTAAATGAACACACCCTAATTGTTGCATGCACCCTTGTGATGATTGCCATGTAATGTCCCTTGCACATTTCTGTTTGGTAAGGTGTGATGTGATATTGCACTTGCTTACCCACAATTCCGAATTGTATATATAGCTTATATACGCTGTTAGCAAATCTCCGTTTGATGTATTTTGTTTGCAATGATGAAATTGCTTATTGTTCTCCACTTTTTTGATTTAGGAGTCTATTGAACAGTAGAACCAGAACCAGGTAGCAGTCACCTGGGTTGAAAGAAAGTTTACACCTTCACTTTTTAAAAATAATTTAAATCCAGAGACTTTTAGAAGTAACGTGTACTTCAGACAGGGATCCTTTAGCCCTCAAGAGTGCCCCAGACAGTTTAGGCTATTGTCATCGGGCAGAAACATGTTGGCAGATGAGGTACGGGTTTGAGCCATTGTCCTCACTATACCTGTAATAACCTGGCAACACCAAGATATTTTTTAATAAGATCTGGACACCACCCTTATCCAGTTAGTCTTATCCAAGAACACCCTCCTTTAATTTAAGTCTTGGAGGAGGTTGAGTCCGCCCTGTTGGTATTCACCTACCAGGGTGGGGAGAGGATACTGATGATGAAGCATGACACTATTATGTGTGTGAGGTTTCCTCTTTCTTTGCAAACACATCATAAGTCCGAAAAGTCTTCGGTTGCCTGTTAGTTCCTGCAACAGTTAGGCAACTAGATATATCTGTGATATTCGCACACTCTCATTGATGCCACCATACTCATTCATGTGGTAGGTTCCTCTCAGAACATTCCCATTAGCCGCACATAACTCACATAACTCATCCTTTATTTTTCAAAATGCACCACACTCTCCTCGTAGCTGCCCTTCCCTTGGCCATCCACCCAAAATATACCTCTCCACGCAAGGCCTTCAGCACAACATCCTTTTTTTTTTTTTTTTTTTTTTTTTAAAAACCTTTATTCGTGCATCTTAAAAGAACAAATACGGGCCTACAACCGTCAGGCCGGCCACGATACAGTAAAGCACTGATACCCACATTACAGCCCCCGTGCATCAACGGTGAGGATTAACAACAGGTTATGAGTCACATACTGGAGATATCTTTGAAACCCGGGGAAGGAGAGGTGAAGGTTAATTTTAAGTTTTTTGATAATTTTATCAGAGAAAAAAGTCAATGAAGGATAAGAGCAAAGGAGATTCGAGTCCGCAAGATAGCTTCACCACACAGGCGAGCAGCAACATCAGTAAGAACAACAATGGAAGTAAAATCTCAAACAGTGAGGCGGTACAGAGATATATCAGGATAGTTACATGAGCAAGTACGCGCCCCTCCAGAGCCGCCCCCACTCGATCCACCCCACACCCGGACCCCGAATCGAAGAAAGTAGAGCACAGAGACATAAAAGAAGAAAGGCCCATAGAACTAATTGAGAACAGAGTATTACCCCCCCACCCTACACCAATGCGGAGGCTACGGCCTACCCCCCCCCCCAGCATAGTGCCTGTCGCCCAATGAACCCGAAATATAGAGAAGAGAGAAAGTAGGAACAGAGTAAAGAAGGGAAGAAAACAGAAAAGAAGGTGGGGAGGAGCCCACTGGACACCAGAGCGCCCCGAACCATCAGCCAGTTATGGCCCCCACACACTGAGAGCCCTCTACTCCAAAAAACGGCATGCAAAGATACCGTGGCACCACAGTTTAAGCGAAGGGATACAAGTCGCAACGAGTGCGCGCAAAACATACATACAGTTCCAGTCCCAGGCCAGCCCGTCCATAAACCATAGCGATAGAAGTCAGTCTAGCCCTGGCCCGATCGCGGGCTTGGGATTAAACCAGCTCCTGCGTGAAGGCCCCGTGTCCCGAGCAGACAAAGACAAGATGGCCGCTTGTGAGAGGACGGTGAAGTAGGATCACGAAATGGCCACCGACCATCGATTGAGGTCCCTCGTTGCACCACATAAAATCCAAAGCTGGCGAGTAAGGTACAGGAGTTCCACAAAAAGGCAGCAGTGGGCCACCGCGGACGGTCCCTCGAAGCCGTCAGGTATCGCTCAGCAGGATAGCCTCGCGAACGCGGTGAGGCAGGGAACAATGAAGCAGGCAGCCATGACCAGGGGGACAAAGTATCCGCAGTTGAGGTGGAGAGCGGTGGACCCTGGGCGCCGGGAGCGCTAGATGAAGGCACCAGTGTAGCACAATCATACACCGCCGTTGCGTCCCCGCAAGAGGACAAGAGCACCGGGAGACCCACGCCCCGTGGATGACAAACAGTGCGCTCACGACCCGCAGCCGACAGTATGGGGTCAAACCGCTCACTCAGCGCCTGCAGGCCAGCGCACATCTGTAGTTGAAAGTCCCGCAGGACAGCCAGAACGGAGCCGCATGTCAGCGGAAGCTGGGCCCCAACATCGGCAGCAATCCGGGACGGCACTGTGGAGCTGGTGTCCGGAAGAGGGGGGGCGAAGTGGGCAGCGGGCGAGACCGGAGTATCACCCCCCAGCCGCGAGCAGGCACTCAGCGCCATGTTTTGCCGCTATACGTTGCAATGGCCAGGGGGGGGGGGTCGTGGCAAGGGGTCAATTCCCCTCAGGTCTACGCCGCAACAGGAAAGGCCGACAGTCGCTTCTCTTCTCGCCGGTCCCCCTCGCCGCTGGCTAGGCAATAGGCAAAGGGGGCAGCAGCCTCCCACAGCTCGGCCCTCAGAGCGGGGCAGGAGACCCACCGCACCGGGGCCCACCCCACAGCTCCAGCCCGTCAGGCACAGGGTGCAGAAGGTGCCCGGCCGTCCCTCCCCGGGCTCACCCCGCAACGATCCATGGTGCGAGGCGAGATCGGGACCGCGGGGCTCAGGTTAGCGCTAGCTGGTCCGGTAACTGCGGAGCTTCCAGGAGGCCGGCAAAGGCCGTAAGGGCGCAGGGTTTCAGTGCCGAGGACAAAAGCACCCAGAACTCGGGCATCCGGGCGGGTTGAGACTCCGGGAAAGCAGCAGCGCGGTCAGCGCGTCTTCGCACACGGTGCACCTCGAGAATCGGCGAGGATGGGCATCAGGATAGTAGTCCGAGGCCACGGACCGACGGAGCCGGGCGCTCAAGCGTCTGCTCCGGTCGCCATCTTGGCTCCTCCCCCAGCACAACATCCTTAATTATTTCCTGTAACCTCAAACTTTCCGTTAATTGCTGCTCACTTGTTTCAATTCCACCACATAGAACATCCTCATATGAAAATACCACTTCACATTCATCACCTGTTTCGGGCTCAACCATCCAACTACTGGGTACTCTAGGTAAACCATCAGCAATGGTATTACTTTTCCCTGGAATATACTTGATTTCATAATGGAACATTTGCATTTTTTACGCCAGTCTTGCCAATCTTGGTGTCAAATTCCTTGCACCCTCAGGTTTCAAAATATTAACTAACGGTTTGTGATCCGTGCAGATTTTTAATTTCCTCCCTCACACATCCATACGAAACCACGCAGCTGCACAAGTTGCTGCAAGTAACTCTTTTTCTATGACTGAATATTTCTGCTCAGTTTGCGTAAGAGTGCGAGAGGCATATGCAAGAGGGGAGAGGAGTTGGCCTAACGGCTAGGGCGGTCGACCTCGAATATGGGGAACTGGGTTCAAGTCTCTACAATGACGCTGAACATCCTGTGATTCTGGGCAAATCACTTAATCTCCCAGTGCCTAACAAAAATGAATGTGTGTCCTTATGTAACGTAACTGGTGCTATGTAAAACTCTGAGGAAATAAAAAAAATATGCAACAACCCGCACCGCATTTTTACTCTTTTGGGGAAAAAACAGCACCATGCTGTATCCACTTGCATCCAATGACAATATAAGATTTGCCTCCCTCACAAATGATTTCATACAAGGGGCCACAGAAATTTCCTCTTTCACCGCATTGAAACATGTAACCTGTGTGAGAAAGTGGCTCTGTATATACTGTTCCTAAATAGGTACAGGGTGTACAGAGTACACAGTCCCCAGAGGTTTGGCAGAGGCTAAAGTTAGATAGAACCTTACTCTCTAAAGTGGTAGCTTTGTTGAGCAGTAAGGCAGTATCAGAGGACAGTGTAAAACATTTTGTTGTACACACTCAGTCAGCAAATGGTTTCACACACTCAATAACTGAACTCTACGCCAATGGTTTATATATAAAAAAATATATGCTTGTTTTATTTTAGAACCAACAACAGGTATCAAAATATACTTTCTCAGAATGACATGCTTTAGGTAAATACTTTTGCAATATGCAATTGGCTTTGGTAGATATTTACAAGTTGTTGCAATAGGCAACACAGTTTAAACACAATAATGCATTGAGTTCAATGGAAGTTTCAGGTTATCTGCAATAGATTAATTTTAGGATTACTTCTGTAATTCCAGGACTGGATCCTAGATTCAGTCCTGGGATAGTTCTTAGAAACAAGTGATAAAAGTCGACTTGGTTACTACTAGGATTTTTATGTAATATTTTCCTATTTTAAAAGTTGACAGAAGAAATTTCATAGAAACCAGTCAATGATTCCCTATGGAAGAAAATGCAAGTTGCAGGTATAGTATTGTTGCAGGGATTCTGCTCATGCACAGAACTATGCGCAGGAAACCTGGACCTCAGTGAATTGCGGTGTACCAAAAACTCACCTCAGTACCCAGAACCCCAATCCGACTAGCATCAGTGTCCCATTCGTCCTCCGTATCCTCTCGGAGCTCCCAATGTATAGACAACCCAGAACAAGCGACTCAGAGTACTCTCAGGAATGGTGGGAATCAGAAATACCTGTTCGTTATTATTCTCATATCAGTCCACAACAAGAGTAATCAGAGACACGGTAAAGTTTAAAATGTTTATTTTATAAACTACGTGTCCTAAGATGCAGTACTTTGGCTAACATAAGCAGACAAATGATTAAAATTAAAACCATCAGCATTGTTACAATACCATAAAACATTAAGGGAGAAATTATATAACAAATGATAGTGGAATACAACCACCCTCCCTTCGCTAGTGAGCTGGTATTATTATACTAATAGAAGGTCTCTAGGTTTGAATGGGGAACCCCGTACCGTAAAGATCAGCTTAGGTGAATCACATCACAGGATCAGCTTTGCTTTGCGCCTGGAAAAGTTATTCTCCAGAATGTGTGTCTAATGCATGCAAACTGCAATATAAAAGGCTCTCGACTTTCAGATATTTGCAGCTGTGTGCGTGTTATGGCTAGAGCGTGGGCCGATCAACCTGAACTCAAAAACATACATTGTTTGGTGGCTCAGACTGTTTCTGCACACAATGTTCAGACCAAGGTCGCAGTGCACGTCTAGGGATGTGAACGACAGACAGTTCTCATGTGAAGAAAAGGCAAGCAAGCAGTTTTCAAATAATAACATCTATCTGCAGTGTCGTGTGCAAAAGCAGCAAAAAGTGGCAAGATTGCGTTTCTAACATCTAAGGCGCTTATGCTAACATAGCAATGTATGTATCTAAAACGCTGCCTTCACTACAGTATGTTCTCGTTACTTTTGTAATCCAGTACTGGGTGCCTAGACTCAGTACTGGGACCTTTATCCAAAACAGGTAAGTAATTACGTTTTTACAATTTATACTATTTTTAAGGAATATTTAAAGTTTGCAAAAATCGACACTTTGAAGAAATTTCACAGAAAAACAATCAATGATTTCCTATGGAAGAAAATTGGGTTACTGGTAAGTACGGTTATGAATATTTTTCAAGGTCAGTGCTGGGCACCAAGATCCAGCACTGGGAGCTCACCTAATAGCAGGTGAGTATTTTAGTTTCCATTACTCGGCTGATTTTTGGTGAATATTTTAAGTTTTGAAAACTCCACACTTAGAAGAAATTTCAGAAGAAACCAGTCAATGTTACCCTATGGAGAAAATTGAGTTATCGGCTTTAAGGTAAGTACTCAACTGGCAAAGTTAAGGTTCTGGGCACAGACTCAGGTGTCTCCCAGGGTCAGGTAGGTACAGTAGGTACACCCTCAGCGGCACAGGGGCAGCCGGGTGCAGATAGAGTTAGGCCCAATGTTATCCTATGGGAGGCAGCGGGGCCTTGGTTGGTGGCTGCTGACTAGCAGGCCACGCGGCTGTGGGAGCTGGTCTCCTGGTCAATTGCTCAGGGCAAATGGGGAAGTAGATAGGTGTAGAGATTACACTGTCAGGGCCACTCGGGGGGCTGGGTGCAGGGTGATTTTGGGCCTTCGGGCACTCAATTGTTTTCAATGGGAAAGCTCCGGTTTGGAAAAAGGCTGCAAGCTCGGGACCAAGATTCTTCAGGTGCCACCACCACTTCCAGAGGTGAGTTGGGTAGTTGGAGGATATAGGCAGGTACCCAGGAGTTGGGCACAGGGGGCCGCAGGGCGCCGGGTGCAGGGGTGCTTTATGGTGTCGGGAAATCTTACCCTCTGTTGATCGCGGTTGGGGGGTACCTGGTTCTGAGGCTGCAGGCGTCGTCAGGAGCGTCGAGGGAAGTCCTTGGGTGCCGGACTGAGGAACTTCGATTTTCGATCACGATCGAATCGACCCGCCATTTTGTGGCCCGCCGCCATTTTGTGTTGCCATCACTCAGGCAGCACGGCGAACAAAGTCTATTCTGCTTTTTCTGCAAACCAGTGTCGAAATACGTTCTCTGCCTCTATTTACAAAGCTGGTGTTAGAACTAGCCGAGTACACTAATCCCTGTCTGGCTTTCCTAATCCCCGTCTTAACTATCTGTTGGTTCACACAATTCTTTCCTGACCTTATCTTATCGTCTGACCTTCACTGTCTCCTGCTAGCATTCTCTTGTTTCACAACTGTCCTCCAACACACACAAACGTATCTCGCCACCTGCAAGTTAGTTATGAATCTGTAATGTATTAGCTTGAAGGTGGGGTGACACACACAGTTGGAGGAGAGGTCTCTCCGAGTCATCTGATATTTCTGTTTTCAAACCTTTCCTATTGGTTCCGCCTTGTTTTCCAACTTTCCTTATTGGCTCTTTCTTATATGCTCTGGGAGTGTATCTCGTTAATAATTGTATCATTGTATAGTATTTAACCTGATGCGCCATAGAGTGAAGTGGCAGTCTCCTGAGAACCTACTTTGTGTACTTCTAGGATAACTGTACTAGCTGCAGCTAAATAAATCTGATCTTCTAACGCCGACAGAGTGTCCCGTGTCTCTGTGTAGCGAAGCAGGTGAACTCCGGAGACTTTGGGCGTACCCTGCGCCGCCAGGCCCATAAGGTTCTGGTTCTTCAACTGGCGCCCAACGTGGGGCGGCTTCAGTGGTACCGGTTCTGCCTGAAGGTCGTGAGGAACTCCGCAAGAAAATTCCGGAGGGTTCGCGAGCCACATTAAGCGACCCCTGTATGTCGAAAGTGGTCCGAAGGTCTTTTGCAGCGCAGTTACTCCTTCCTGAAGGCTACTGACGACCGCTGCCCTGACTGCCGCCCTGCTTTGGCCCTTCCTTTGATGATGTATGGTAAGGCGAGACGATAGACGGGCCTCTGTTGGTGGGAGAAGACGTCCTTAGTTAAGTATTTTCGTGGGTCGCGCCCACAATTTTGGTTCTTTGTTTTTCTTTGGGTACTTAGATTTGTGTATTGCAATAAACAAAACCGAGGGTAAGTGTATTTGTGCTGCGTAAACTGAGTTTTACCCCCTTGAAGTTTGTGAACAGTCCGGAGACATCTCGAGATGCCTGGTCTGACTAAGTTTGGAAGAATTTGTTGTCTTGGTTGTAATAGGGATTCCCAACTTGAGGAGGACTCTTGTCCGATTCCTTCGGTTGGAACTCCCACATATGAGCTCTATTCAAAACATGGTATCGGCCCCATTGCCTTTAACGAGACATGGACCCGATACACGAAGAAAGATGGTGTTCTAAAATGGCCAGAGAATGGTAGTTTTGATCCTAATGTGCTAGACAATTTGGAAGCAGTTGTATTCAAAAGAAAAGCCCGGCCGGCAATGTTTGACTCTTTCCGCCTTTGGCGTAAGGAAGCCAAACAGAAAGAAATTAAACAAGCAAAACGAGATAGGAAAGCACAGGGTATGACAATTATACAGGCTGCCCAACAGTTTAAAGACGATGAAATTGACAATGCCACTGAAATTTCAGAAAGACAGCATCGTATGGCGATAGATAAATGTTATCCGGTGTTGCCTGTTTCTCCTTCTGAAAATAAGAAAGATATAGAAGATCCCCTAATATCCCACTTATTAAGGTTGCCTCCGCCCTATGCGCAAAGTGCTAATGTACCTCAGCCGTTACAGCCTGTTCAGCCGCCAGTGGTACCTCCGCCTGTTCCGGCTCTTCCGCATTTGCCTCCTCCAGTATTACCGCCCTTGCCGGTTTTACTGCTAGCCTCAACTTCTTGGCCCTCATCTCCTGATCTTAGATCTCCTTTGCCTTCTGCTCCTCCTGCAATTATCAGTTCTTCTCCTGTCAGTTCTCCTAATACTCTGTCTCCAATTCTCATGTCTAATTCTCCGTCTGTGCGCAAGCGTCTCACAGACACAGTCACTGGTATTCTATCACCTTTCTATGAAGCTTTTAATGTGTCTCCGGCTTTTGCTCGAAGACAATCCCGTAGTCAGTACCCAGATTTTGAGGAACGAGAGAGGTTGGACTCTCTTGCACGCAGATGGATCAAGAAGGGTCCACAATACAGTGTGCTTGATATTATGCCTACCTTTTCGCAATGGAATGCAGCTACGCAAAGATATGTTTTTAATGTAATGTGCGACACTCTCATTAAAGAATGGGAAGATGTGAGTTCGAGTTCGATCCCACAAGATCTGTTAAATGTTCAAACTGATTTTGATAAAGGACTTATTGTGGGTTCTAAGGTTGAGGAAGCTGTAAGAACACTTATTTCTTACAGATCCTTATTGTTCTCTCAGGTTTTCCTTGATTCTGATCCGTCGGTTAAACTGACGAAAAATTATCCTATGAGAGAGGTTCCTCCGGTATGGAAGGAAGAAGTTCCAGCAGCAGGTGCTAATCCTCTTATTCCTGCTCATTTTCAGCGTATATGGGTACATGTCCCTTGGGAGAGATCTGAAGTTTTGGCCCTTAAGCAGACTCTACCGGATCCTCGTAAAAACCCTGCAGGTTATTATAAAGAACAGTAGATGCCTGCATCATGAACCTAGCAGATATCGACATGTTGATGGGAAATGTAGTCCCACAGACAATATGGGCTAAGATGCGTAGAGAGGATCACGCACAGGAACTAGGTGCTACTTGGGATGTTATAACTACCACAGATAGAGACCAAGTGGGTGGCGCAAAGCCTGACGCCTTGATCTCGGAACTCCCTGGTAGAATTATTACCTTAATGAAAACTATGATGCCTGCATTGAGAGTTAATTGGGATAAGTTAGCAGCATGCAAACAAAAGAAAGATGAAAGTGTCTCTGATTTCTTTACTCGTTTCGAAGAGACATTTATCGTTCACAGTGGCCAAGACATGGCTACAGAGGGTGGACAGCGATTGTTTGTGGACAAATTTGTATTCAATTTGCTTCCCGAGCTGTCACACAAATTAAAAGATTCAGAAAGTTCATGGGCTGTTTCTTCTTCTGCCCAGATATTGGCTACTGCGCAATATTATGAGAATAGGGACAAAGAAGAAAAAGAAAAGCAAGAGAAAAAGACAAAAGAATTCAAAACGAAGGTTCTCTTGCAACAAGCCTATCCTCCACGTTATGCTCAGCCTCAATTTCAACAGCCTCCGCAGTTTCAGAGGTTGTATCAAAAACCTGAGCCATATATTCCGCGACCTTTGTTAGGACCTAATCAATGTGCCTATTGTAGAGAAGAAAGTCATTTTAAGAATAGTTGCCCAGTTTTATTGCAGCGCAATGGAGCATTATCTGCTCCACGAGATCGTGCTGGCCTCCAGTCAGCAAACAGAGGTAGAGGTCGAGCGTGCCCTTCCTTCTCCCAATTCCATGAACTACATTGATCAGCAAAATGTGAGGTCTACTCAGTATTACAATGAAGACCATTATGTTGAAAGCGAGAATGAGAGTCTTCATGCTAACTAGGACAGCCATGGACAAGGTAAGGGAGTTGTGCCAATCCCAGTAGATCAAAATGGACCTTATGTTAACGTCACTACAATGGGTGTTTCAGAGCCATTTCTTCTAGATACTGGGGCCATGAGTTCTATCATTCATTCCAAACTCCCTGGGGCACCTTTGTCTGGCTTAACGAATGTTTCTGTAGGATTTTCTGGCACCCCTGTTCGCAACCCAGTTTCTTGCCCCTTGCCTATTTCAGTTGGTCCTTATGATTTGGAAGCTCCACTTCTGTTGACGAATGGTTGCGGTGAGAATCTTTTGGGTTTAGACCTATTGAAAAGAATGCATGCTACGATATATTGTTCTCCTTCTGGCGTACATCTCACCTTAGGACAGAAATTGGCCTCCCCAATGTATTTGTCCAAAGATCAGTTTCCACCTGAATTACTTTCTCTTCCAGCAGCGCTTTGGGCCACGGGTCCAAACGATGTGGGTTGTCTTGAGATTCCACCTTATGTTGTCACCCTTAAGCCTAATGTTGAATTACCACGCATCCCACAGTATAGAATTTCTGCTGAAGGTGAGAAAGCGCTTTTGGGAATCATTCATGACTTGATTCAGAAGGGTGTGGTTGAAGAAACAAGAGGTAACACATGCAATAGTCCTATTCTTCCTGTTCTCAAACACACTGATCCTTCTCAGCCTCCTGTGTACCGTTTTGTAATTGATTTGCGGGAGGTAAACAAAATTGTGATCCCACAATTTCCTGTTGTTCCAGATATCACTGCTTTGTTGACAATGATACCTTCCACAGCGACTTGGTTCTCTGTTATCGATCTAAAGAATGCCTTCTTTAGTATTCCCATTGCAGAAGAGAGTAGGGACATTTTTGGCTTCTCTCTTGGAGGCCGAAGCTTCCGGTTTAAGCGCGCACCTCAAGGCTATTGTGAAAGTCCCTCCATTTATAGCCAAGCTTTAAAATGTCATCTCGATACTTTTCATTTGCCGTCTGGTGCTGCTCTTATCCAGTATATGGATGACTTGTTAGTCGCCGCTGATTCAAAAGATATCTGCAAAGATGTCACTGTTGCATTGTTACACCATTTGTTTAAACTGAATCACAAGGTTTCACCTTCCAAACTACAATATGTTTGTCTAGAGGTTACCTACTTGGGACATTTCCTATCAAAGGAGGGACGGCGACTAACACCAGAACGAATACAGGCGATTGTGCGAATGTCTGTACCATCCACACAAAGGGAAGTACGTGCCTTTCTGGGAATCACTTCTTACTGTAGACAGTGGATCCCTAACTTCTCTCTAATGGCCAAACCTTTGTTGGCACTCACTTTAAAGGATACGCCTCAGCCCCTTCCTTGGACTGAAGAGTGCCAAAAGAGTTTCACTGACTTACGTACTGCTCTGTGTTCTGCTCCTGTACTAGGCACCCCAGATTACACTAAGCCTTTTACGATCTATGTTCATGAGAGAAAAGGTTGTGCATTATCAGTTTTAACACAGCAATTTGGAGACAAACAGCGGCCATGTGCCTATTTTTCGGCTACGTTAGATCCCGTAGCTAAAGCATTGCCCAGTTGTCTCAAAGCGACAGCAGCAGCAGCAATCTCTATTCGACAGTCTGCTGGAGTGGTGTTGGATAACACTCTCATTGTCATGGTGCCACATGCAGTGGATACTTTACTAAACAGAACGAAAACGCAGCATCTTACGAGTGCTCGTCTAACTGGATACGAGCTGACGCTTTTGTCTAGTCACATACACATCAAACGATGTAATACCCTAAATCCAGCTACTCTGTTGCCCCTTCCAAATGAGGAAAGTGTTGAGGAACAGCATGATTGTTTCTTCCGTACTGAGGAAGAAACAAAAGGAAGAATTGACCTGAAAGACACACCGCTAGAGAATCCGGATGGAACTCTATGGGTAGATGGTTCTTGTTTCAAAATGCCTAATGGGGATACAGTTTCAGCCTATGCTGTAACTACTTTACATACCGTTGTGGAAACAGCACGCATTAGACACAATTCAGCGCAAGCAGCAGATTTGATAGCATTAACAAGAGCTTGTGTATTGTCAAAAGAGAAAAGAGTAAACGTATACACTAACAGCCAATACGCTTTTGGTGTAGCGTTCAACTTTGGGCGTCTCTGGAAGGAAAGAGGTTTTCTCACTTCACATGGCACCAAAATACAACATGGTCAGTTAGTGACTGATCTTCTCGAATCACTTGCCTTACCCACCCAAATAGCAATCGTGAAGTGTAGTGCACACAAAAAGATTACGGATGATGTTGGTCGAGGAAATGGGTTTGCAGACGAAATAGCAAAGAAAACAGCGAGAGATTCAACAAGTCGAATGTATGTGGCAGGTCCTGCGAATTGGGTCGGCGAGAGAGGAATTTATGAGAATACAGTGGAAGTGTAAAAGCGATTCAGAAAGAGGCTTTAGCGAGGGAGATAAGCAAGTGGAAAGAAAGTACAGGAATGTTAGATGAGATGGGTTGTTGGGTGGAATTATCTGAACATCAACGTTGGCTGTTACCAGATGCCTATGTTCTCCCAGTGGTTACTATGGCACATGGTCCAGCCCACTTAAGTGCAAAAGGTATTTGTAAACTTTTGCCTCCAGTGTGGCAGAATGAAAGTATCCCAAAATGTGCAGACAATGTAGTGAAGCACTGTATTATTTGTTTAATGTACAACCCGGGAAAGGGAACCCCAACTCCAGCGGGTCACTTTGCTCCTCCGACATATCCATTTGAGGTGTTGTAAATCGATTATATTCATATGGAGCGATGCAACAACCTCAAATATGTTCTGGTGGTAGTATGCGCCTTTTCAAGATGGATAGAAGCATATCCTTTAAAAGATAACACAGCCTTATCCACAGCTAAAATCCTTCTAAAAGAATTCTTCCCCAGGTTTGGTTTGCCGCGCATTGTCTGGAGTGACAATGGGAGCGAATTTGTTGGCCAAGTCATGCAAAAAGTTTGTGCAGGTCTTGGTATCAAGCAAAAGTTCCATGCGGCAAATCATCCACAGTCAGCGGGTTTAGTAGAATGTTACAACGGAACCTTGAAGTTAAAATTAGCAAAGGTGCAAGCAAGCACAGGACTCAATTGGCCCGATGCTTTGCCGTTAGCTCTGCTATCCACCAGAACTGCAGTACACTCTCGTTTGGGACTTAGCCCTTACGAAGTGGTTTTTGGTCGTCCGGCTAACGTATGGGGAGTCCCTCGCCCTAAGAAATACTCAGACTTGCCATATCCAATGTTGATTGACTATCTGCATGAGCTTACGACTAAATTGCGTGTTCTCCATCAACAGGTTCAGAGTGCTCTGCCAAAGGCTTCCACAAACCCTGGTCACTCCATCCAACCAGGTGACTGGATTTGTGTAGAAAATTTCCAGAGGACAAGGAATTTGGAACCCAGATGGCGAGAGCCCCGAATGGTCCTTCTCACCACGAGAACAGCAGTTAAAGTCGAAGGAAAGAAAAATTGGATTCACGGTGTGCATTGTAAGAAAGTGCCTTTGCCTTTGCCCTACGATCAATGGGTATTGGTGACTGTGAAAGTGAAAAAGTTCCACGATTTGTACCCTTCAGCGATGCACACCTGAATGGGGCACTGTCTGAGAAAGAGGACGACGACATTTTGCAGGAAGCAATTCCATCACATCGTCGCTTGGATACGACTAATCCACGAACATTGTTCCAAAACCAGAGTGTTCCGGGGAAGGAACCATACGACTTGAGACCTAGACAAAAGAACACTTAAAATTTCTCTCTTGTGTAGTATTCTGTCCCGGTTGCAGGGTCACGGTAGGAGTCTGAATCACGACCTAAGTAGTGGCAATAGGCCTGCAGGACCTGTAGTGTCATAGGACGGCAAACAATCGTGATTTAGCGATCGAGGAAGATTGCCGTGAGCATCCATTAGAAAGATGGAAACTACACTAGGTAATAGAGAGAGAAAAGATGAAATGAAAAAAGCATCCTGTAAAATAATGTACAGTCGTTTCAGCATAACTTTATGTGTCATTATATCATTGTGTATTACTTTGGCGTTTATTGGTTGGATAATTTATGCTTTGCAGCCAAAAGTTGTCTCCCCTTCTTCCTCTTTGTCTTCTTCTACTGTCTCTCCCCATCTCTTTCATACTCTTCCCCCACATGAACTCATTAGAAGAACTGAATATTATAACAATTCCTTTATCCAGCTATTACATCAGCACCAATTAGTAGTCAATACAACTGACTGTTGGGTGTGTGGTCTTATGCCACATACCACTGAAAAAGGAGTGCCATATCTAGTTCTCCCGTTCTCTTATGAGGGTCCTGCTTGGGCTTACTTTGTCATTTTCTCCAATACTTATCAAAGCAAATTCAGATGATCCGTTAGTTCACATGTTAGTGATCCGGATTTTAGTCATAGTTCTTTGATTAAGGGAATGGTAGCTATGGCTAAAATCATGGAAAATAGTAAAATCTCCATTGACGAAAGAAAAGCATACACTAACTGGAACGTTACACAATATATGTCTAGTCTTAGTGACAAAGTTAAGGAAGGAAAATCCTCACCGATTTGGACTATACCACATCAGGGCAACTTCTGCTTACAAATAAAGGATCGCTCTTCTGACACCATACAAAAGAATAACTGCTCCTATACGTACGTTTATTCCTCTCAGAACTCGCTTCCTCTAGTGCCGTCTCAAGGCACCTATTTCATTTGCTATAATAGAGCTTATACATGGTTACCAACGGGTTTCTCTGGTACTTGTTATATAGCTTTTCTTCTTCCCCCTACTTACACCGCTTCCGCATATCATCATCGAACCAGATACGGCAGAGGAATCATTGATTCCAAGGACACAGCAGGTCAAGAAGGAGGAGATTTCCTTAAAGGATTTCTTCCTTTTTGGGGTCCAATGGCCAACAGCAGAAATATAAGGCAACTGGTCCGTGTCGTAGAGACTACAATAGACATCACTGTAGGAGCCTTAAGTAACATCACGGCAGAACTACAGGCGGACCGTCTTATGACATTACAAAATCGAGTTGCCTTAGACTTTGTTCTTGCCGATCGTGGTGGAGTGTGCAAATTGATCGGGTCAAGTTGCTGTATTTTCATACCTAATGACGCTCCGACAGTATACCAGGCTATCTCCAAGTTGCACATAATCTCTGAGTCTATTCACCAGGACGAAGGAGATTGGTCTTTTACGGAGTGGTTTTGGGGACTAAATGGGGTTGGAAAGCATTGACGTTTCTTGTTATAATTCTGACCATTATTTTCTCCTGTTGCCTTTGTATGCACTGTGGTCCCGCTATCTGTGACCTTTGTGCTACTATGTGCATCCCAAAACCCAAACCACAAGTAACAGAAAACATAAGAATGATGTTACAGCAACAACTCGATGACCTCATGGCTATCGACATTGACTCAGATTAACATGAGTCTATCTTGCCTGAGTTCTGGCAAAAGGAGGGTCTGAGGAAGCTCGATTTTCGATCACGATCGAATCGACCCGCCATTTTGTGGCCCGCCGCCATTTTGTGTTGCCATCACTCAGGCAGCACGGCGAACAAAGTCTATTCTGCTTTTTCTGCAAACCAGTGTCGAAATACGTTCTCTGCCTCTATTTACAAAGCTGGTGTTAGAACTAGCCAAGCACACTAATCCCTGTCTGGCTTTCCTAATCCCCGTCTTAACTATCTGTTGGTTCCCACTATTCTTTCCTGACCTTATCCTATCGTCTGGCCTTCACTGTCTCCTGCTAGCATTCTCTCGTTTCACAACTGCCCTCCAACACACACAAACGTATCTCACCACCTGCAAGTTAGCTATGAGTCTGTTAATAAATTAGATCGAGGGAGGGGTGGCAAACATAGTTGGAGGAGAGGTCTCTTCGAGTCATCCGACACTTCTGTTTCCAAACCTTTCCTATTGGTTCTATCTTATTTTCCAACTTTTCTTATTGGCTCTTTCTTGTATGGTTTGGGAGTGCTTTTGGTTATTGTATACGAACATTATATGGTATTTAACCCTGTGCGCCACAGAGTGAAGTGGCAGTCTCCTGAGAACCTACTTTGTGTACTTCTAGGATAACTGTACTAGCTGCAGCTAAATAAATCTGATCTTCTAACGCCGACAGAGTGTCCCGTGTCTCTGTGCAGCTAAGCAGGTGAACTCCGGAGACTTTGGCGTACCCTGCGCCGCCAGGCCCATAAGGTTCTGGTTCTTCAGGACTCAGGGTCACAGTCGCCGGGGGGTCGTCCTCGTGGTCTTTGTTCACTCCGGCACAGGCCAGGCTTGGCGGGTGCAGAGTATGTAGGGTTCGCGGTTTCGGGCTGATGCCAGGGATTAGAAGCTGATTTTGAGTAGAGCCTCTACTCATGGGAGTCCCAGGTGCTTAGAGCCAAAAGGTAGCCAGGTTCTCCGGGGTTTGTGAGGTTGCTGGCCACAAGAGATGCCGGGTTGTAGAAGGAGCAGGTTCGAGGGTCGACAGGCCGGTAGGGCTGGGGCCAAAGCAGTTGGTGTCTTCCTCTTCTTAGCAGCTGCAGGGCAGGTCTTCTTTCTTCTTGCTCTTCTTTGTATTTCTGAATCTGGAATTTGGGGAAAGGAAGGTTCAGGGTGCCCCTAAATACTAGATTTAGGGGTGTTACAGGTGGGTAAAGGGCAGGGACCAATGGGTCCCTGTCCTGGGGTGGGTACAACCCCTATTCTGCCACTCTCCTGTGGGAGGGGGGCAGTAGCCTAGTCCTGATTGGGTAGGGCCTCCCATCATCAAGATGGCGAGTGCCCGGAGATGTGCTTCACCTCGCCTCCCCCACCTGAGGGGTGGGGTTGGAAGGCTGGCACATCCCCTGTCCTTATTTGTGGTTTCCGGCCAGGCTTCCCGCTAGAGTGGGGGTTGCAAGTGGCCTGGGGAAGCTCACAGAGGTGGCATGCGTTTGAAGCTTTCCCCTGTCCATCCTGGGGGAGGAGACCTAGCACCTCGCCCAATATGTGCATTGTTGCAGGCCCAGGAGAGCAGGGGCTCTCCTACCCAGGGGTCCAGCAACATGTCTGCTGTGTGGTAGCCTAAAACATGAAAAACACAAGTAAATGCCAGTGCTGATCTACAATTTGCAAAATAAATGGACCGTAGTTGAAATTTCAAACAACCACGTCTAAACTAATTAACAGTATTTATTCAAACAACATCTTTTTTTGTTCAATTGAATCTTATATTAATTTTTTTTAGCGCACATACAATAAAGCACCACGTTAAATTATTACAAAAAACATATACCACACAATTGACAAAAGGACTAAACTGCCAATTTGGCATATATCCCAATTCACAAAAGCATTCATACACCACTCCTCATTCATCAAAAGCACACTCATTAAAACAATCTGCCTTTGGTTGCCAGTAACATCAATTTGAATAAACCAAAGGTCTGCCCAAACATGGTAAAATGTTGACCAATTCAATTTGATGTGCATATATCCTATTGTTAGACAATCATTTTACAGATAAGCAAAATACTTTTTATAATGCACCAAAAGAAACCAGTACACCAATGTTTGGTATTAAAACTGAAGAAGGTCTACGCGTTTCAAACCCCAATTTGTTTAAACGGAGGGGTTCTCTTCAGGACCAAGACACTGAAAAATAGAAAAAGAGAGGAAGTTTTTGACTTAACATAATAATTATACAATGACCCAAGAGTGCATCGGCGCTACCCGCCAAATTATGACAAGTCTTACCGAAATGGCAGCGCATTTGTGGACGCCCTTTCTATATTCACGAGTAGAAACAACTATAACAGGCAGTCTCTCAGACCAGACGTGGATTGCAGGTTAGGTTTCAGGGGGCATCTCTAAGATGACCTCTGTGGTGTTTGGTACATTAAATCCCACACTGGCGTAAGTGTGGGTTTAATGTGCTGAGAAGTTTGATACCAACCTTCTCAGTCTTCAGTGTTGCCATTATGGTGCTGTGGAGTTCGTGTTTGACGAGCTCTCAACACCATGTACTCTTAAATGGCAGCACTCCACTTACAGTGCCCAGGAATGGACCTGGGTACTGTGGGGGAACAGGGCTCATGCTCCTGTGCCCACACCACTGGCATAGGGCACCCCTCTAGAGGGGTGGCTGATGTATGCCAGGGCAGTGTAGGTGGTGGGCATGGCACACAGGGATGTGTGCCATGTCGACTCTTTGTTTTGTCTTGTACCCAGACACTCAGCCTGCAAGGGCAGTGTGTGTGTGTTAGGGTACAGGGCCTCTAAGGGTGGCACAATTAGTGCTGCAGCCCTTAGAGGCCTTCCCTGGTCACAAGGCCCTAGGTACCAGAACCACTGGGCTAGCCCAGGGGCTCTCAGAGGGTTCAATGACCCTTAACTCCAGCATCTTGCTGACCTCAGCTTTGATGCTTTCCTTGACTTGGTCTGACTGGCGATACATTTTGTTCTTGACAGGTGCACTGTCACCAGTGTCTACATCATGGGTACACCAGTTTGTCAGACCAGGGGTCAGGGAAAAGAGGCTAGCATACTGTTGCAAGACTTGCTTGCAGCCAGTCTGCTGTTGGGCAGAGAGGTTGTCTGAAAAGACTACACCATCTACTGACCCATCTTGTGGGCTGTAGGAGAGGAGGTCAGGGAGAGGTTCACTCTCTGCTTCCTGTTCCTCATCAGTTACCATCAGCATGGTGATGTCAGCCCCGTCATTGTAGAGCTTAGGGCGGTTCACATGGATAACCCTTTTGGGTGTCCTGCTAGTGCCCAGGTCAACTAAATAGGTGACCTCACTCTTTCTCTCTAGGATAGGGTAAGGCAGTGGCGTCACTAGGGGGCGCGGGGGGTGCGGACCGCACCGGGTGACACCATCGCATGGGGTGACACCGTGGTCCGTGTCGACAATAATCTTGGCCGGCGGCCTGGTAAGGTTCGACAGACAGTAATATTATTTTGCATTTTGGTGTCACGGAGTCCATGACACCAAAATGCTAAATAATATTAGTCTGTCGAACCTTACCCGGCCGCTGGCCAAGATTATTGTCCAATTAGGCTACGACGCGCGTTCGAAACGTCACTCACGTGATGTGGCTCCCGGCCCTGCCATTTTCATCACTCGCCATGGGTTTTGCAGCGCCAGGTGCATGCTTGTCTTCCTCCGCAGCCTGCAGCTGGTAAGTGGCACCCAGTGGCGTAGCTATGGTGGGGCGGTCCGCCCCAGGCGGCACTATTTTGGGGGAGGACAAAGGCATTTAGATAAGACTCGGCTTGCTTTTGTGGACGTTCGGGACGGGCAGAGAAGGAATAGGACTCGGGCAATGTCCTCTTCTTTTTTGTGCTGGCAGCTGTCCCCCCCTCTCTTCCTATTATTCCCTCTCTTTCTGTCTTGCTCCTCACTTACTGAAAACCGTGACTTGAAGAAACGGTTCACAACCTATCTTTCCTTCTTTCATTTAGTTGCTTCCCTGTGAAATGGATCCAAAAAAGAAAAACACTCTTGCAAGAAATGCCCTTTTTCTGACATTTTTCTATTCCAAAGTGCAGCGGGATGAAGAGAAATAGAAGGTTTTAAATATGAAAAATAAATACATAACTAAATAAAGCAAGACAGAGTGGTTGCAAAGTGTCCAGATTGGTTTTATTTACATCCAAATACATCAGCATTACTTTACAGAGTTTGCCAGTGAAGCGCTACTTTTGTTTTCTCATCTTTCTTTGAACAGCATTGTTGTTCCCAGGTGGGAAAGTGTACCATTCCTGGAGGTACTGCAATACTTGGTTGATGGGTGGATTGCAAAACAAAATGTGTACCATGGCTCTGTGTTTATAGATATGGTCTTTTTAAACCATACTGCTTACGTTTTGTAAGGATATAAGCAATGGGCATTGAAACGGTTCCCTTCAGGGCCCTCTAGTCATGTCCTTAACTTTTCAGGTAAAACCACTCGCTGATTTCTGAATAGTGAGTGAGAGATAGTTAAGGTAACCATGTTGTTTCTGCTTACATGTCACATGCTTTACTTAATCTTGCATTCCCTATGAGTGGTTGCTTTTACTTTTTTTTTTTAGGCAGGATATTATACTTATCAAGTGCATAATTTGAATTGAGCCACATCCAAGTGTTTATAGCGGGCACAATTAGGTTATAGCTGAAGGCAGTGTGAGTTTCTCTCAGTGGGGAAGTATGGTGTTCAGTGGGGGAGAGGATGTGGCACTATGGCCAGAGCTGTCGAATTTGGAACAGGGGAACTGGGTTCTGCCTTCATGACCAGTCACCCAAACCACTCTACTGAGGGAGCACACTCCCATGCTAGACCTTAGAAGGCCCCACTAGACCGTAGAAGGCTTGATGTCGTAGTACAAGCAGGTGTACCCTAGTGGTGTCAATTGTGGGTTAACCTTGAAGGCCTTTCCACCACAATCCATACTGAAGTTCATCTCCAGTCTTGCGGGCAGGCCTTCGAAGCAGCACACCCTAGAGCAACAGGGATCCAGTCACTGTGACTCTGTCACTGAGGTCACATGAACCTTGAGCAGGTTAGGGCGATGCGGACGGTGTGACCGCACTGGGTACCTATTTCGGGTGGGTGCGTAGTGTTTGCAAGTATATTATGGTTTTAAAAAAACTTGCTGCCTCCTTCCTGGCCTCCAGCAATTTTCAGAAGCAATAAAAATGTCATGATAACTTCGGTGATTAATGTTCTTCCTAGAGAGAGATCGGAGTTTTGTCTAGTGAAAGGGTTGACTCCTGGAAAGGTAGCACAGAGGGTTAATGTGCCTGCTGCAAAGAACATGTACCATGCAGATCACAAAGTGCACTGCTTTAATGGGGTGACCATGATGAATGGTCATTTAATGTCAGCTGTAGATGATGGATCCCTGAACAGTGTCATGTATGTGCATGTTTGCTGAGGGGATTACCAGGTAATTATTCACGCAGCTCTCTGCTCAGCTTTTACTTGCTGACGGTCACCATCCGGGGTCCTTCTTGATGTCCCTAGTGCTTTTCGGAACAGTATCAAGGCGGTTGTCAATAGGACTCATTAGGCACCAGCTGGTTTAATATTTTCTTCCTATTTTCTTCCTGCGTGCCTCATGGCGTGAAGTGCCTCAAGTGCAGCATATAAAATGTTTGACCGCGCTAAAAGCCTAATAGGTGTGTAGTCAACAAAAGTAGCCATTCGCAGTGGCCTTACATACACCTGCACTCCTGTGTCAAAACGAGTGGCACTGCTGCTCAGTGCGTGAGAAATAATGCACTGAAAAGGAAGAGTCGGAAAGGTGAACACTTGCTCTGCACTTCTGAATATAAATAAAAAAGGAGCATTCGTTTTTATCATATAACTTTCTTTGGTGATGGAAATCAATTGTTTAATAGAGTTACAGGCTCTCAAACAATTTACTTGTGCCCTGTATTATTTATTTGGCAACATTTTTGCCCTCTCGTCTTCCGTGTTAAAGAAAGTTGTTGAGTGATGTCTTGAGCAGAATGAATAGCAATGGCACTGTGCCTGGTAAGACAATTGGCATTGTTGTAACCGTTGACAGGTGCAGAGCTACTGTTATTTAAGTAAACTCCAGTCAGGTCCGGTGAGCATGATGCGAAGCGCCACACATTGGAATGGGGCAGGCGTCTCCGCCTCGAAGGAATGCGTCAAAGCCACACTCCACATTTTCCCGCGCGTGGTTAAGACTTTTCTATGTTGGCCAGGAGCAAGGGGAGGAGTTATGAAAGGATGGGTAACACCTCTGCAGTGCTTTAGACTCCGGTGTAGAGGAGTGGGCTTGGAAAGGCCCCAGAAGAAGAAGGACCCCCTCCGTGGGTGCCGCACAGATGAATACATCTCATCGAGGAGGTCCATCATGGATTCATGGGATAAGTTGTGAGGGGTTGACACCATGAGTTACCCGCACTGGGTGACACCAACCCTAGTGACGCCACTGGGGTAAGGGCCACACCATTTATCTTGGAGGGTCCTTGGTACCAATTGCTCCAAAACCCACACCTGTGCCCAGGTTGAAATTCAACCAGTGCAGCTTTTTGGTCATACCAGTGCTTCTGAAGCTCCTGGCTGGCCTCAAGGTTCTTGGATGCTTTTTCCATGTACTCAGCCATTCAGGACCTTAGGCCAAGCACATAGTCCACTATATATTGTTTGGGCTCTTGAAGAGGCCTCTCCCAGCCCTCTTTTACAAGACAAAGTGGTCCCTTCACAGGATGACCAAACAGAAGTTCAAAGGGTGAGAAACCTACTCCCTTCTGTGGTACTTCTCTGTAAGCGAAAAGCAGGCATGGTAACAGGACATCCCATCTCCTTTTGAGTTTTTCAGGGAGACCCATGATCATACCTTTCAATGTTTTGTTGAATCTCTCAACAAGGTTATTGGTTTGTGGATGGTAGGGTGTAGTAAACTTGTACTGCACTCCACACTCCTTCCACATGTGTGTCAGGTAAACAGACATGAGGTTGGAACCTCTGTCTGAAACCACCTCCTTAGCAACCCCTGCCCTGGTGAATACACCCAGGAGGGTACCATTTACCAGGGGCTGACATGTGGTCAGTGTTTGTTAATTTGGAGGTTTTTGTTTAGGGAAGGAACATAGGCCCTGGGCACCTGATTGGCAGGAGTCCAGGGCACACTCAGTCAAAGTGTTGAAGATTGCATTAATCTCTTTGCATGAGCTGAAAGCCATTTTGTACTTGGCAGCCATTTTAGTTAGCTATGTGCTGGCCATTTGCTGTTTCCCTCTCCCAGAGTCTTGCACATGCGCAGATGTGCTTAGCTAGTAGAGTGCACCTGTTCCTAGTATAGAACTGTCAGGCTGTTCTAACTGATGTCAGCAACTTATTACTCCTCCTACTTGTTGACTGTGCAGTTTCTGTATGACCATCTATGTGCATAACTCTTCTCATGTGTACTTGTACCGCCTTTTTCAGCCCCTGTGTGGGTATAAAAGGACCATGCTTCTTCTGTTCAGAGGTTTATTAAACTTTGTATTTTCTATTCCAGTTTCTGTGCCAACTTCTTCCTATTGGTCTGAGGACTCTGTGCAGAGAAGGGCGAACCCCTTGCACTGGTAGGCCTAGCTGAGGTCACCATCAACAAATTGGCGCCCAACTACTGGGGCTCATCGGTGACTCGGATGCCCAAAGGATTGGTCGCGACGAAGGATTGGAATCTCGCTCTGGACGCGATCGCTGCCCGATGAGACCCGAGTCTTGGCAACCACGGCGTTTTTCCTTTCTTTCTGATCTGACCATCCAGGTGGTGCCGGTCCTCGACTGAGATCTCTTCTGTTGATTCGCCGTGGAGTGACCATTTGGTCGATTTTAGAACTTGGCAGTTGGAACCTGGACACCAAGTGATTGGTAAGTGTCCTTCTGTGGTGCTTGCTGTTGGTTTTGATGCCTGGGATTGGTAAGGTAGTTTAGTAACACTTACTGTGGCTTTTGGATTTTGGAATTGGTGTTGGCCAACTTGGTTTGTTATGAGATTTATATATGGATTGCAATCTATATAGGCAGGTAATGAGGAGAATTTTCTCTATTTGAATTGATTTGAACGGCACATCGTACTAAAGGTACTTTAAGTGCTACTTTGATTATAATACTGCATATTCTGCACTATTTTTGGCATGCCTGTTTTTAGCACACTTCGTAGGATGTGTTGCTTATGTAATGGTACCAATTTGAGACTAGATGAAGCACAACCGGCCCCCGGAGGGGACGCCTAATAGAGAGATGTATATTAAGTATGGTTTTTCTTCTATAATGTACAGCGCATTATGGAATAAATACACTTGTAAGGATCCTGAGTTGCGTTGGCCTATGTATGGGTCATTTGATTTACGAAAGATTGAGTATGTGGAACAATGTATGTTTAAGCGAAAGACTAGGCAAGAAATGTTTGATTGTGTACGAATGTGGGAGAAAGAAGTGCGTGAACGAATGAAGCGTGAGCAAGCCTTGATTGAAAAAGAACAGCGAAAGAACATTTATTTGAAAGCATTAGAGCTGAAGAACAAAGCAGTCAATTGTAAGCAAATGCGTGATGGTCTTTTTGTTTTCCCCCAGGTGAATTAATGAATGTGTTGCTTTCTTGGATGTACCATTTTTAAACTTGTATATAATTAGCCGGCTCCCCAAGAGGGGATACTTAACTAGGTTTAGGTATAAAAAAGTATTTCTTCTTTGGTGACTAGTACCCCGAGGAACTAAATATGTACATAGAAAGGATCCTGGTCTGTGCACTTAGTAACATTCATAAGTGGTGATATGCAGAGCGTTTTTTTTCTTGGTGTTCTGCCAGCCAAATCTAGTGAATATGACTTACAACTAGTATTTACAAATGGTTTGGTTTAAGTACAGTCTGTGGGCTGTCTTTTGTTTCTGTCCTAAGTGTTGATCTATGGGTTAAATGTCTGTTTAAATGTCTGTGGTTTATCATTAGTGGTACTTGTAAGTAGCGATTGCGCTCTTGGTGCAAGAATGGCTAGCCTTAAGTGCCCTGTATGATGTGTATGACACCGTTTTGAAAATGTCTGGAATGAGCTCAATGTTTTTTTTTGTCATCATTCTGGTATGCCAAATACCATTAAAATAAAATACATTTTAAAAGAATCCAGCAATGAATTATATAATATATGCTAAAAAGCTGCACGCTATCATTAAATTAACAGAGTAAGACACTATACATGTGTGCAAATTGCCACAATGTTAAAGATAAAATTAGAATCCACATTTAATAGGAATAAAAAAAGCTTCAAAAAACGAAATTGTGTGTTTTGCAATAGATAAATTAAGATACAAAATGTCACAGCATTTATCCTTCTGTATTAGGTATTAACAGGCATTCACATTATCTGAGTGAGTTGGTTGTTGCAGACCTGAATACATTACAGAACGACAGATTTGTGGAAAGGCTGACTTGAAAGGCGTGTGAATTCGACGCCTTTACGTGTCAAGCAGCTGTGTCAGCACGTGGGTATTTCTGACTCAGGCCACAGAGAACAGCTGAAGTCAAACACGGTGTAAAATCCTGCATTTCAGACTGCTGTTGTAAAAGTTAGAAATATAGTTTCATTATTTTTGATAATCAGAGGACAGATTGACAGTAGGGATTTATTTTCTTAAAGACTTTTTAACTAAGGATAAGAGTGGTTTTTGATGTTAAATAATAATGACTGTCCTTCATTTAAAAGTGGCGCAGACTATCAAATTCGGTTTCTGTTCTTAGGGCTATGAATGAATGCATTTAAATATGATAGGCAAGGGATGCAGCTTGCTTTTCATATGTGGACTCATCAAAATGATTAGATTTATAAAAAAAAAAAATGAATTTTGATTATATAAAAAATGTTATTTAAAATAGGTGCATTAAATTCATTTTTTAATATTTATAATGCCTAATAATGATGCTGTGACCTCCTAGCATCCAAATTGAATTTAAGCCATGCTATACAGCAATAGAGGGTCACTTACATGTGAAATGTCACTTTACCCAGGCATACAAAACTCATTTTTCTAAGGGTATACATTATACATTTCTGATGCCACATCTCTGGGATATGTAGAGGACATTCTGGGGATGACTATTATGCAAAAACATTGTAGGATATTCATTTTTAAGTGCCCAAACATCAAAGTCGAAATTAAGTAAAATTCACTATTTAGATGAGGTTATTCCAATCAGAGCAGCTTTTAAACTGCCTTAGGCTCCAGCAAATGCACATATGTAAGTATAGAATGAATAGCTGACATCAATACTGCTAGACAAGCACTCAGCACACTGCTTACAAATATAAATATGTACAAAACATCTGGCAGAAGTTATTAAGCTTACCTCTGAATTGCTGGTAGACAAGAATGGAGTGGGTTGTGCGCTTTCAGTCTCCAGGGTCACTTCGAATTGGTAAAAGTAAAACTGCATGAAAACCTTGCATGCAAGATGGGACAGCTGCATAGGTTAAAGGCCGAAGTCCTACATTTAGAAGCCTGCAGGGCTCAGCGCAACGTTTGCTTTGACATTTCGACATTTGAAAGACGAAATGGCAGTGCAGGGACAGAAAGAGGTTTTGCTTACTTTTTTGGACAAAAGCAAGTTTTTGTTCACTCACATGAATAGATTGCATAATAATAATGGTATATGTGATCTTTTATTAAGACATTGGCTCTGCCATATATGTAGCACTAATGCTTTTAGGGCTGAATTAAGGAAGCAATGGGATTTAGTTTGAAATCATGTGACCTCGTGTTACACTTGTACATTTGCTAAAGGAATATGTTCTTTAGCTAGCTGAATGTGCTATTTAGCTCCTCAGAGTTTGTTTATGCCCAGTTGCTACAAATTGGGGTTGATAGTGTTGACAGAATGAAACCTGTTACAGGTTTCCTACTGTCAAAAATGGGGGGAGGAGGCTAGCTCCTCTACAAATTAAGGGTAGGCAAATTTATGTGTTTTCTCTTTTTTTCTCAATTTCCTTTGAGTTTGTCTAAACTGTCAGTGAAATAGCCATGAGACATTTAATTGGCTATTCAGTAATACTGTTTTAAACATTATTAGCATTAATAAAATGAATACATAAATTTGCTATGTTACTGCCCATCCTGTCTGATGAAATTATGAAAGGATGAGTAGTCTAGATTGTGGTTTCCTTATTTGATCTTTAAGGGGAACTAGCTGTGGGTAGTTTTTGTTCTAAAATTCTCAGGTGATAACACCACTATTGTTTGTTATTCTCATGCTACATACAGTTTTGCAAGGGCATTGCTAGTTTTTATTAGCTAGTCTGTGTAAATAAACTGACAGTCCTAACTGGAGCTGATGTTACATAATTTGGATTGTGAGAAATAGAATGCAGAGAAGATGCCCATGTGATCCTTAGCAAACATTTTTGAGGAATATGTTGTTTTATAGGAGTCTGTTTGTCACAAGATGTTCTGCTGGAGAAAATGTACCCATTATGTTGAAGTTTTTAGTTCTTTATGTAATAGGAATCCCTGTTAAAGTAGCAGTTTTAGATTTTCCTGTTGCTCCTATAACATGAGAGCATGGTCCTAAGCATACAATGTAGGTGCTTTTATTAAGAGAAATCATTTTAGAAGTGTCTGCAGTCCTGTACAAGTAATGCAAAGTCTATGAGTAAAGGTCTAGAACATTTCCTTTTTTCTTGAGGGTCTTTAGATGATTAAGGGCCTCATGTAGGTAGCCAAATACCGGTCGGTAACGGCCGATTTTCGGTAATTATACCGTTACCGACCGGTATTTAGGCTTTTGGTATGTAGGGGGACAATTTCTGTATTCGGAATTTACCGAATCGGTAAAATTACCGATTCGGTAATTTTACCGAATCGGTAATTTTACCGATTCGGTAATTTTACCGATTCGGTAAATTCCGAATACAGAAATGAGATGTAGGGGGAGTGTGTGGGTGATGTTTGGAGTCGGTATTTACCACCAACTAATAGTTGGTGGTAAATGAAGAATGGATGTGGAAATGCATTTCAAAGCGCCTACAAGTGTGCAATGTGGCAGACATACATGCCCTTAGGGCATGTATGTGTGCCACATGTGCACACATGGCCGTTTCAGGGGTGCAACAGGGTGTCATTGTGACACCCTGCCACCCTTGCATGTTCCCCCCATTACCGAATCGGTATTTACCGATTCGGTAATGAGGCATACCTTCCCATCAATGGGAAGGTATGCCTCATTACCGAATCGGTAAATACCGATTCGGTAATTACCGAATTTTAACGAATCGGTAATAATTACCGACTCATTACCTACATAGCATTTACCACTTCATAAATACCGAATCGGTATGATTCGGTATTTATGAAGTGGTAAATGCAAGCCCACCTACATAAGGCCCTAAGATAGGAATATACAGATGTAAGGATTTGGAGTATGTCTGTATTGTTTTTCTCTTTTCCTTAGAATTTAGCAAATGAACACAGACTTCCTTGGCTGCTTGGGATTGGGTGACGTATTACTCTTGTCAGTTCACCAAAGAGTTCCTTTTATACTTGCCAATAGGTCGAGGCTGTTGTTTTTTTTTACTCTCACATAGATGAAAGTGGTTCTTGGTTGCCTTGCTAATATAAGGGGCGTCCCTAGACTAGGAAGTATTCTGAGACTAACCTCTCTGTTGATAGATTATTTCTGTGCCTTGTCTAAAGACCTTTTGTTCTGTCCACCAATAGATATTTGCTGCCTTACAACCATTGCCAGAGGGGCGCGGACATCAGATTTAGCTTGAGGAGTCAGCACCAGTCCAGCTTGAAGTCAAAGTGAAGGTAACCAGCACAGGCATTGCTGGCAACCAGTACCTCAGTGAAGGTAGAAGGCAGGAAGCACTGGGATGTGAAGTGTGTACCCCTGCCACTGTCTTGGGCGCAAGACGGGGTCACAAATCAGAAAGGAGAAATCGTGGATCAAGTTTTTGATGCCCAGCTGAGAGTCACAAACCGACCAGATCAGCAAGAAAGTTTTTGCTTGAGGTAACCCCCTTTGAAACAAGGGTTGCTTCAGAGATCCTAGCATCAGGCCTCTGAATCCTGGTCCCAAAGTGGCTGTAAAGTTTTCACCTTTGTTGGTCAAGAGATGCCTGGGCACACTGAATGCAATCTATGGCCCCAACGAAAGAGCAATGTGCCAGCAGAGCAATACAGGAGTTAGGGAAGGACTTGAGTTCAGGGTACAGGTGCTGTGTCTCTGGTGCCTGTTAGATTGAAATGAAGAAAACTGGTGCACTGCCTGAGACACTGGACAGGATTGCTGAGAGCATTTGCCCTGTTGGGTGATTGCCCTATCCTGAAAGAAGAAACTTTTCCCTTGAAACTAGGCCATGATTTCTGAGTTGCGAGTTGTGCAGCTCCACCGTGGGAACAACAAGAGCCTGCCTGTGAGGCTCAAACGGACAAAGGGAGAATACTCCCCTCTGGTTGGTTGTACAGCAGCTTTAATTTCCCAAGGACTTCCTTTTCTTTTTTTGTTGAAAATGTACCCCATTGGTCGTCCCATTTTTGAGGAGCTCTTCGTCCTAATTCTCATGGTCCTGTGTGGTCCTCCTGGTCCCCTGGATCCAGGATCATTTTTGTAATAATATGTCTGACTGCTTTCATAATTGTATTGGGAATAATGTTTATTCTGCGAGAGAAAAGTTCATCTGAACAGTTGACAAATGTTACTTTACCCTTTCCTTGATGGATACTCTAGCCCTCATAAAGGAAACACTGGAAAAGTCTAGTGAAAATGTTTTTATTAGATATGTACTGTTGGCTATTTTGATATTGAAATTGATGGTCACTGAAATGCATAGGAGCCTTGAAACTGTTTTTACTGGATGGTTCTAGGATTTGCTTAGGACTAGAAAGCTAATAGTTATGTTTCTGATAATAATAATTACTCTCTCCTGCTATCTGATGACCCAATTATCTGTTCCCTTTGTACTCCTGCTTATACCTTATACATACCAGCTTAACAATATTTAGAATGAGAAATGCCCACCAAGCAATGAATTAGGATATTGATAAATTTATGAAAAAAAATTAATGTGCATATTTTTTGTTTTCCTACTGGATTATGGGAAATGTCTTTAGCTCATGCTAAAAGGACCATCTGTTGAAGATTGCATTAATCTCTTTGCATGAGCTGAAAGCCATTTTGTACTTGGCAGCCATTTTAGTTAGCTATGTGCTGGCCATTTGCTATTTCCCTCTCCCAGAGTCTTGCACATGCGCACATGTGCTTAGCTAGTAGAGTGCACCTGTTCCTAGTATAGAACTGTCAGGCTGTTCTAACTGATGTCAGCAACTTATTACTCCTCCTACTTGTTGACTGTGCAGTTTCTGTATGACCATCTATGTGCATAACTCTTCTCATGTGTACTTGTACCGCCTTTTTCAGCCCCTGTGTGGGTATAAAAGGACCATGCTTCTTCTGTTCAGTGTGCTACTTCACTCAACACCGAAGGGTGCTGTGTGAATGTAGTTCCACCTCATGAGGTTTATTAACCTTTGTATTTTCTATTCCAGTTTCTGTGCCAACTTCTTCCTATTGGTCTGAGGACTCTGTGCAGAGAAGGGCGAATCCCTTGCACTGGTAGGCCTAGCTGAGGTCACCATCAACAAATGTACATTCAGCAATTCAGCAAAAAGTGGGGGCATACTATGCAAGAAAGATGGCACTTTCTCACACAACCCCGCCTCCCCCAAAACAAAAGGTGATGAGACTAACCTTGCCCTATGGAGTCTTCATTGTCTAAGTGGAAGAACCTGGATCATCTGCATTGGCATGGGCAGTCCCTGGACTGTGTTCCACTTCAAAGTCCATTCCCTGTAGGGAGATGGACTACCTTAGTAGTTTTGGATTTTCCCCTTTCATGTGCATTAGCCATCTGACAGGTCTGTGGTCAGTTTGAACCAGGAAGTGAGTATCAAACAAGTATGGCCTCAACTTCTTCAGGGACCAAACCACAGCAAAGGCCTCCCTCTCAATGGCACTCCAACGCTGCTCTCTGGGGAGTAGCCTCCTGCTTATAAAAACAAAACAGGTTGGTCTTGGCCTTCATCATTGGTCTGGGATAGGACCGCTCCTATCCCTAGCTCAGAGGCATCAGTCTGCACTATGAACTGCTTGACATAATCTGGAGCTTTTAGAATTGGTGCTGAGCACATTGCTTCTTTCAGGGTGTCAAAAGCCTTTTGGCAACTAACTGTCCAGTTAACCTTCTTGGGCATTTTCTTGGAGGTGAGTTCTGTGAGGGGGGTCACAGTGGACCCATATCCCTTCACAAACCTCCTGTAGTACCCAGTCAAGCCAAGGAATGCCCTGACTTGGGTCTGGGTTGTTGGAGCTACCCAGTCCAGGATGGCCTGGATCTTGGGTTGTAAGGGCTGTACCTGGCCTCCACCTACAAGGTGGCCCAAGTACACCACAGTGCCCTGCCCTATCTGGCATTTGGATGCCTTGATAGTGAGACCTGCATTTTGCAGGGCCTCTAAAGCCTTCCCAAGGTGGATCAGGTGATCCTGCCAGGTGGAGCTAAAGACAGCAATATCATCAAGATAAGCTGCACTAAAGGACTCCAGCCCAGCCAGGACATGATTCACCAACCTCTGGAAGGTGGCAGGGGCATTCTTTAACCCAAAGGGCATCACAGTAAACTGATAATGCCCATCAGGGGTGGAGAATGCTGTCTTTTCTTTTGCTCCTGGGTCCATCCCAATCTGCCAGTACCCTGCAGTTAAGTCAAAGGTACTGAGGAATTGGGCTGCCCCTAATTTATCTATCAGCTCATCTACTCTTGGAATAGGGTGAGTATCTGTCTTGGTGACAGAGTTGAGCCCTCTATAGTCCACACAGAACCTCATCTCTCTCTTTCCACCGTGTTGATGAGGTCTGGGGACCAGAACCACTGGGCTAGCCCAGGGGCTCTCAAAGGGTTCAATGACCCCTAACTCCAGCATCTTGCTGACCTCAGCTTTGATGCTTTCCTTGACTTGGTCTGACTGGCGATAGATTTTGTTCTTGACAGGTGCACTGTCACCAGTGTCCACATCATGGGTACACCAGTTTGTCAGACCAGGGGTCAGGGAAAAGAGGCTAGCATACTGTTGCAAGACTTGCTTGCAGTCAGTCTGCTGTTGGGCATAGAGGGTGTCTGAAAAGACTACACCATCTACTGACCCATCTTGTGGGCTGTAGGAGAGGAGGTCAGGGAGAGTTTCACTCTCTGCTTCCTGTTCCTCATCAGTCACCATCAGCATGGTGATGTCAGCCCTGTCATTGTAGAGCTTAGGGCGGTTCACATGGATAACCCTTTTGGGTGTCCTGCTAGTGCCCAGGTCAACTAAATAGGTGACCTCACTCTTTCCCTCTAGGATAGGGTAAGGGCCACTCCATTTATCTTGGAGGGTCCTTGGTGCCACTGGCTCCAAAACCCACACCTGTTGCCCAGGTTGAAATTCAACCAGTGCAGCTTTTTGGTCATACCAGTGCTTCTGAAGCTCCTGGCTGGCCTCAAGGTTCTGGGATGCTTTTTCCATGTACTCAGCCATTCTGGACCTTAGGCCAAGCACATAGTCCACTATATCTTGTTTGGGCTCTTGAAGAGGCCTCTCCCAGCCCTCTTTTACAAGACAAAGTGGTCCCCTCACAGGATGACCAAACAGAAGTTCAAAGGGTGAGAAACCTACTCCCTTCTGTGGTACTTCTCTGTAAGCGAAAAGCAGGCATGGTAACAGGACATCCCATCTCCTTTTGAGTTTTTCAGGGAGACCCATGATCATACCTTTCAATGTCATGTTGAATCTCTCAACAAGGCCATTGGTTTGTGGGTGGTAGGGTGTAGTAAACTTGTACTGCACTCCACACTCCTTCCACATGTTTGTCAGGTAAGCAGACATGAAGTTGGAATCTCTGTCTGAAACCACCTCCTTAGGAAACCCTACCCTGGTGAATACACCCAGGAGGGCCTTGGCTACTACAGGAGCTGTAGTAATCCTAAGTGGAATTGCTTCAGGGTACCTAGTAGCATGATCCACTATCACTAGAATAAATGTGTTCCCTGAGGCTGTGGGAGGTTCAAGTGGACCCACAATGTCCACTCCTACCCTTTCAAAGGGAACCCCCACCACTGGTAGTTGGATTAGGGGGGCCTTTGGGTGGCCACCTGTCTTGCTACTGGCTTGACAGGTAACACAGGAGCTGACAAACTCCTTCACCTTTTGGTGCATCTGAGGCCAGTAAAAGTGACTAACTAGCCTTTCCCAAGTTTTGGATTGCCCCAGATGTCCAGCTAAGGGGATGTCATGAGCCAAAGTTAGGAGGAACTCCCTGTACTTCTGTGGCACTTCCACCCTCCTGCTAATTCCAGGAGTGTTTTTTTTTACCTCAGCATACAGTAATCCCTCTTCCCAATAAGCTCTGTGGGTACCACTGACATCTCCCTTTGCTTCTGAAACAGCTTGCTGCCTCAGGCTTTCAAGAGTTGGACAGTCTCGCTGACCCTAGCACAGCTCTTCCCTAGAGGGTCCCCCTGGGTCCAAGAGTTCAACCTGGTAAGGGTTGAGTTCCATGGGCTCAGTTCCCTCAGGGGTATCCAAATCCACTCCCTGTGGAGAGGGGTCCTGAATGTCCAGCTGTACAGAAGCTGGCTCCCAGTCTTCTTACCTTTTCTTTTGGTTGGTTGGCCCATTATTTCAGGCTCCAGACCTACTTTTTCACCCTTCCTCTTGCTCTGTGCTCTGGTTTGCACACACACCAATTCAGGGATGCCCAGCATGGCTGCATGGGCCTTTAGATCAACCTCAGCCCAGGCTGAGGCTTCCAGATCATTTCCAAGCAGACATGCAGCTGGCAACTTTGGAGAGACCACTACCTGTTTCAGGCCAGTAACCCCCCCCCCCCCCAGCCTAATGTCACCATGGCCATGGGTTGACTAGTAGTGACACTGTCAGCATTGGTGACTGGGTAAGACTTCCCAATCAAGTATTGCTCAGGGGAAACCAGTGTGTCTTTCACCATAGTGACACTAGCACCTGTATCCCTCAGAGCTTCTACCCTAGTCCCATTCACCCAGGGGTACTGCAAATATTTCTTCAAGTTGGGTGGCCACACAGCTACAGTGGCAAACTCCACTTCCCCCAGTGAGACTAGACACGCCTCAGTGTGTCCCCAGATTTGCTCAGGGTACACTTCTGATCCCATCTGTATACTTGCTGCCCCAGGAGTAGCTGTGCTGGGTGCCTTAGAGTATTGGTTGTGGGGGCAAGATTTATCTACAGTTAGGTGTCCTGACCTCTTACAGTTATTACACCAGGCCTTTAAGGGATCAAAGTTCACCCCCCTATAGGGTTGAGGCACATAGGGAGTAGTTTGGGTCCCACCCCCCTGAACAGGTTTTTGGGGCCCTTTGGAAGACTCAGACTTTTTATCTTGGAAATTCTCACCACCTTTCCCCTGGGGAGGTTTTGTGACCACCTTCTTCTGGTCTCCCCCAGTGGTTGTCCTTGTCACCCTAGTCTTGACCCAGTGGTCTGCCTTCTTTCCCAATTCTTGGGGAGAAATTAGACCTAGGGCTACCAAATGCTGATGCAACTTTTCATTTGTGCAGTTACTCAATATATGTTCCTTCATGAATAAATTGTACAATCCAGTAAAATCCTGCACACCATGTCCAGCTAACCAACCATCCAGTGTCTTTACTGACAAGTCTACAAAGTCAATCCAGGACTGGGTCTTTGTTTTGTGAGCCCCCCTGAATCTAATTCTATACTCCTCAGTGGTGAATCCAAATCCCTCAATCAGAGTCTTCCTCTTGAGGTCATAGGATCCTGCCTCTGGCCCAGAGAGGGTCAGAAGCCTGTCTCTGCAGTTTTCCAGAGAACGGTTCCCACAGGAGTGCCCCCAGAGAGGTTTCTTTACTCTTCTTATTTCACAAGCCCTCTCAAAGGCTGTGAACCATTTGGTGATGTCATCACCTTCTCAAATTTAGGGACAATCCCTTTGGGGATTTTAGGATCAGAGGTTTCCTCTCTATCCTTATTTTTATTATTGCTGCCACCATTGATGGGTGCTAAACCCATCTCTCTCCTTTCTTTTTCTAGAGCCAGGAGCCTGGACTCTAGCTCTAATCTTTTGGCCAGTCTTTCTAAAAGGCTGTCCTCTTCACTGGTGGGTCCCCCAGTGATCCCTCTGGTACCAGAGTCACCTGTGTGATCTCTAGGTCCCCAGATGCTAATTCTTGGATGAGAGGGTATGGGGCCCCTCACTTCCCTGGGGAATAGTGTGGGGGAGGGTCATTCTCCTCATCCTCTTCTTCCCTTTCCTCATCTGACTGGCCATCACCATGTTCAGATGGGTGGTCCTTAGCATACTCAGCCAAGAGCTCCTGGAGCCCTAGTTTGGTTGGATGCAGGCCCATTGGTATATTTTTAAGTTTGCATAGGGACCTCAATTCCTTGAAAGACAAGTGTAAGTAAGGTGTGAGGTCAAGCTCCTCCACCAGGTCCATGTTATTATTTTCACTAATAGCTGGGTTTGTTTGAGTCATTCTAACCTGACAGTTCTTTATCCTCTACCCTGACTATAGTGACTTTTATTTTTCTAAAATTCTAATGGGACTTAAGCAAGGCCCTAGCAAGACTTTTAGTATTTTGGAAAAGACCAATCAGAATTCTAAAGGCAATTTTAAGAGTTCTGTTGTGTGATCAGATGGTAACTAAGTAGTCCAACAAATGCAAGTTTGTATCCCACCGCTGATCCACCAATGTGAGAAAGTGGCTCTGTATATACTGTTCTCAAATAGGTACAGGGTGTACAGAGTCCACAGTCCCCAGAGGTTTGGCAGAGGCTAAAGTTAGATATAACCTTACTCTCTAAAGTGGTAGCTTGGTCGAGCAGTAAGGCAGTATCAGAGGACAGTGTAAAGCATTTTGTTGTACACACGCATTCAGCAAATGGTTTCACACACTCAATAACTGAACTCTAGGCCAATGGTTTATATATAAAAAAAATATATGTTTGTTTTATTTTAGAACCAACAACAGGTATCAAAATATACTTTCTCAGAATGAGATGCTTTAGGTAAATACTTTTGCAATATGCAATTGGCTTTGGTAGATATTTACAAGTTGTTGCAATAGGCAACACAGTTTAAACACAATAATGCATTGAGTTCAATGGGCGTTTCAGGTTATCTGCAATAGATTACTCTTATGATTACTTTTGTAATTCCAAGACTGGATCCTAGATTCAGTCCTGGGACAGTTCTTAGAAACAAGTGATAAAAGTCGACTTGGTTACTACTAGGATTTTTAAGTAATATTTTGCTATTTTAAAAGTTGACACTTAAAAGAAATTTCATAAAAACCAGTCAATGATTCCCTATGGAAGAAAATGCAAGTTGCAGGTATAGTATGTTCTTGTTACTTTTGTAATCCAGTACTAGGTGCCTAGACTCAGTACTGGGACCTTTATCCAAAACAGGTAAGTAATTACGTTTTTACAATTTATACAATTTTTAAGGAATATTTAAAGTTTGCAAAAATCGACACTTTGAAGAAATTTCACAGAAAAACAATCAATGATTTCCTATGGAAGAAAATTGGGTTACTGGTAAGTACGGTTATGAATATTTTTCAAGGTCAGTGCTGGGCACCAAGATCCAGCACTGGGAGCTCACCTAATAGCAGGTGAGTATTTTAGTTTCCGTTACTCGGCTGATTTTTGGTGAATATTTTAAGTTTTGAAAACTCCACACTTAGAAGAAATTTCAGAAGAAACCAGTCAATGTTACCCTATGGAGAAAATTGAGTTATCGGCTTTAAGGTAAGTACTCAACTGGCAAAGTTAAGGTTCTGGGCACAGACTCAGGTGTCTCCCAGGGTCAGGTAGGTACAGTAGTTACACCCTTAAATGGGGAAGTAGATAGGTGTAGAGGTTACACTGCCAGGGCTACTCGGGGGGGCTGGGTGCAGGGTGCTTTTGAGCCTTCGGGCGCTCAATTGATTTCAATGGGAAAGCTCCAGTTTGGAAAAAGGCTGCAAGCTCGGGGACGAAGATTCTTCAGGTGCCACCACCACTTTGAGAGGTAAGTTGGGTAGTTGGAGGATAGGTAGGTACCCAGGAGTTGGGCACAGGGGGCCGCAGGGCGCCGGGTGCAGGGGTGCTTTATGGTGTTGGGAAATCTTACCCTCTGTTGATCGCGGTTGGGGGGTACCTGGTTCTGAGGATGCAGGCGTCGTCAGGAGCGTCGAGGGAAGTCCTTGGGTGCCGGACTCAGGGTCACAGTCGCCGGGGGGTCGTTCTCGTGGTCTTTGTTCACTCCGGCACAGGCCAGGCTTGGCGGGTGCAGAGTATGTAGGGTTCGCGGTTTCGGGCTGATGCCAGGGATTAGAAGCTGATTTTAAGTAGAGCCTCTACTCATGGGAGTCCCAGGTGCTTAGAGCCAAAAGGTAGCCAGGTCCTCCGGTGTTTGTGAGGTTGCTGGCCACAAGAGTAATCACAACCGGAGAAACCTAATCCGAACTTTCCACCAGTCTCAATTACTCCCTTCACACACAGATCCTGCAACATACCTTTCAATTTCTCCTGGTAGTTCACTGGCACATTCCTAGGTTTCTGTCTAATGGGCATAGCATAATCACGAACAATGATTTTGCGTTTGAATCCTCACATTCTGCCCAGCTGTTCCGAAAAAACATCAGGATAAATCCCCTTGCAGTACCTATATCCGCTCTCTGTGCCATTTTTCCTTCCTCCCTCCCCATTCTACCTATGCGCCACACACTTGAGGATTAACACTTGCATCAATCTTCATTCCAAATTCCATAATGTGTGGCCAACCAAGAATGGCAGCTATCTTTTACGCTACATAAACTTTACCATGACATTTCCTATCACCAAATTCTATGTCGGCCCACACAAATCCTTCCATTTGTATCTTTTGTCCAGAGTAACTACCTGGATTAACGTTTGGATCACACAATACCCTTCCAGATCATAATCTTCTGATTATACTTTTACTTATGATGGTGCACCATACACATGAGTCCACCATCGTTTTAATTTGAACTCCATCAATGCATATCACACAAGTTGGCAAACTTGTGACCCAACTGCCTCCGTCCACTTGATCATCTTCCACACTCAACACTACACCTTGTAAACTTCCCTCCTCTTCCAACACATCCTCCAGAATCTGATGTACTTACCTCCCCATGTTCTTACATATCCTACTGATATGACCCTTCTTCTTGCACGTACTGCAAACCTTGTTCCATGCCGGACACAACTTGAAATTAGCCAAATGGCTACTTGAGCCACATCTTAAACACACCAACCCCTTACCAGCTCCATGTCCCCCTTCATTACTCTTCACGTCACCTGTTTTGTTCTTTACTCCACCATCACTTATCTTCACCTCCCCACTTCTAATCTTCTAAATTTGGCATCCCTTCCAGCATTAACTGTACTCACATGACTACCACCACTACTTTCACTCCTCACCGTTTGAATCCATTAATCTGATACCTCAATACTCTTAGCTGCCCCAATAGCTGCTTTCAAAGATATCTCTCCACAAGACCATAATTTCTCTTGTATTTTCTTTGATTTGGTCTTCATGAGAATTTGGGCCCTTAGTACTTGGTCATACATCATGTGGTCAAAATCACATGTCACTGCTAAACCCCTTAGTGCAGATACAAACTGATCAAGGGTTTCATCTACTTTCTGTGCCCTTGAATAAAATTTATACCGTTCCATAACCACATTAAATTTTCTGCAAAAGCTTTCTTAAATCTGTTTGATTGTATACTGACACACTTGAGAATTAGGGACGTCTTGGCATTCCTTGCACGGACGCACAGCATGTTCTTTCATTTAATCTTAATATTCAGATGTCAAGAAATTAATCCATGTACTCCAAAATATTGTATGGTAAAGACTTCATTTATTTTCAGATGGTTGATTGCACGTGAAACGGCGTATTTTGAATAGCTTCTCATGCCGCAGATATGCTAATCCAAGCCTTTTTCTGGGCACGCCACAAAACCCGGAAACACATCTTCAGAAGTGAATGAAAATACCCAATGCATTTTGAGCTCAGGTGAGCTCTTCTTCAGGGGTTTCACTACAAATAAAAAAACATATATCAATGAATTGCAATTCAAAACCCATTATGACAAACACTGTGCTCATATTTTTAAAAAAAAAACATTACATGTTTAATCCCTCTGCCATGGATTACAATCAGCCCTTAAACAGCGTTTTTCCCTCTAAACTGGTAACACTAAGGGCCCCATTAGTAAGGCGGGCGGACAAAGTCCGCCCGCCATACCATCGGGAAACGGGACCGCCCCCTGAGGGTGCGGCGGTCCCGCCCTCCCGATTAGTATGCGCCTGCCACACTGCGGGTGCATGGGGCATCTTCAACATTGCGGCGGGCGGTGCAGAGAGCACCGCCCGCCACAATGCACAATGTGACAGGCACCGCGTGGTGCCTGCCACGTTGTACATTGAAATGCAGGGGGGTACCGTAGCTACCCCCCATGTGTACCCCACACCCCCTGAATACCTGGGGGCCCGCTACAGGCCCCAATGTAAAAAAACGCCTGTCTTTCCACCACGGAAAGGCAGGTCCCCGCATGCATTGTAATATGGATGGCGGTATCTTGACACCGCCACCATATGCACGGAATACCATATTTCCGCCGGTAGGCACGGATTACCTACCGTCGAAAAACCGGCGGATGGTCTTCCCGTCCGCCGGGGTACCCCCCTGCCACATCACCCTGGTAATGTGGCGGGGGAATTTTTTGTAAGCGGGTGGAGATTTTTAGCGGGCGGATCGCCACCGCTCCGCCCGCTTTACTAATGACCCCCTAAGTTACTTAAACAATGTCCTAGGGGTCCCTTCATCCAAATCATTCACATTGCCTTCTTTAATCTGCCGTGATGTATGTACACGTAGCTATCAACCCACGCAGTTCTCCTCAAGCCCAGTATCCAGACTCCGGTAAACTAACTTCTATTCACATACCTCCATGATCCTTCAGAGATAACCTCCTGCTTTTTTCTTAATTGCCGGACCAAACTCCCTAATCTTACTCAGCTTTTAAAGCGTTTGTCTGATACACTGCCATACTCCCTGCATTCTCTGATAGAGGTAAATTTTTTAACTCTCTCAACCCTGCAGCACCTAATCTATGCTTCAACAAGGACATATGTCTTTCCTCCGAGCATTCACCTTCTTTTAGTACCTCCACATTAGCTTCAAATAGATGAACCCATAAATCCCAAGATATTGGAGGTTCTCCCGGTCTGCTAACTAAAACGTTAAAGGCTGAATGCTTGCCATACTACACTTACTCTATCTAGGCTACTCACTAAGGTGGACACACACCATGTAATACATTAAAGCACTACCCACCAACAATCACACCAGACAAATAAGTTAATATAAGTGCCAATCACCAAACGATAATTGACTTACACTAGATGGCAATAGATAAATGAAAATTGACCATACAACATAATACACACATAAGTCAATTGGTGCGCCATTCACCGAACAGTAACTGGCTTAACACTTCAGGGCAATACTGTCAATTAAAGTGACCATTACACAACATATTAGAATTGGGCAGAAACTAAATGAAATAGATGTGCAAGAGCACTGATTATTCTAAAACCAAGGGGCCCCTTACTGTACCTGGTAAAAATGCCAAATGTACAACCCAAGGTGTGCCTGTCATTGTGAAAAAAACAAGCACAAGGTGTACCCGTCACCGGAACCACTTCCTGCTCTGCACTAGACATGGTAATAATAACGCTGAATGCACTTCACAAGGTGTTCCTGTCACAGTGGGCAGCCAAGCACAAGGTGTGCCCCTCGCCGTTACCACTTCCAGCACAGCACTGGCCACATTTCCACAGGGTGCCTCTAACGCCGATGTTCCTCCTGAAAATGACTGCTAACATGAACGTCTCGACATCGTGACGTCTTCCGCTATACACTAGTGCAGCAACTCCTGCACAGATGACAACAACACCACCAATAAGATAGCTGCCAACCGCGCGCATTATGCCATGCCATCACTCCACTGCTGTAACATACAACAATGTCTCAAAAGGGTGTTATTTGGGGGTCAAATACATGTAGCACAATTAGTTGCTGAGAATTAAATCAAAGAGGGAGAAAACCAGGGAGACATTTCTTTTGTGATATAAATTGTATTTTAGTGAATATACATATTATACATATTAAGCTTCATATGTACATGCATATGGACTGGTAGCACTGCGTTACATTGAATGGCATGTAACGTGTCAGATACTATGCACAAGTGCTCGTGAAGGATTGTGATGGCGCAAGTGACATGTGGGAAAGTATGTACAACAATAGTGACGGGCGCAACACGAAACAATTGGAGTTAAAATTACATATTTAGGATACCCTAATAATAAATGGTAGTGGATACAAAAATAATCAGATGGGGTATCCTTGTAAGGGGCGCCAAGAATTCCGCTGTAGAAGTCAACAGCGGTTCAGCCTGTTGAAGTATTAGGCCATCATCAGGACCAGGTTACAGTTACTTATATGGCAGTGGCGAGAGGGCTCACTTCCAGAGTTCCAGTGGGGGCAGTGTCCAAATTAAATGGACCTGTACAGGAGTTGTTGGATGAGACGATAATGAGGTCCCAAGAATACACCAGTCGCGAAGGCCCAGGAGCTGCTGGTAAGGATCACTTGTCAGTTTGAGGAGGGGAGGCGCATCAGCGGGCTGGCGTTAGTAAAAATGACTGCTAACATGAACGTCTCGACATCGTGACGTCCTCCGCTATACACTAGTGCAGCAACTCCTGCACCGATGACAACAACACCACCAATAAGATAGCTGCCAACTGCGCACATTATGCCATGCCATCACTCCACTGCCGGGTATTGACAGGTTGAGAGCCTGTATGCAACTGAGCACTGTTCACAAAGTGTCTTTCCTGACACTACTTTGTTTGAAACGTATATGTTTAATTTTCAGCGTTAAAACAAAACATACTCTAGAGCTTTACACATTATTATCTGATGTGGAAACGCATAAGAATATAGCAGTTTGTACCAATACAAATTAATGTCATTTGTACTTAAACAGCATAGATACAATCAATTTTCACATGTAACATCATTCCAAGTTGCGTGTTGTAAGCATGGTGCAATAACACAAAAACTTCTACACAACAGAAATTTTTTTTAAATGCCCAATGCATTTCGGAACCAGCCGGTTCCTTCGTCAGGGGCCAATCTGAAAAATAAAACGAACCATTTCTCTGATTAGGATTATGGTGTGGGGGCTCAATCTCAATGACTCTAATGCAATGGAGACGTGTCTGACAACAAGTTACCTGTTTGTCTGTGTGGTTAGATATTCTCTGAAACGGACAAAAATGTGATTGAGTCAGCATAGGCTCAGATGATGAAATATACGGACAAGAGGAATGTAAATAATGGTCAGCTATGCGCTTACCTGGGTGTATAAAACTCATGTTTCTGAAATGATGAAAAATGACCCAAATTGTATTAGTGAAATTAATTAGGACTAGGGTCCTAATGCAAGTGTACGGTAATCGGTATGAGGTTACAATGGTAGTAGTGGATTCATACCTTTCATAAGATGGTCGGCTGTGAAGCTGTTGAAGAAATCACAAATAGCGTATGTAAACCAATAGCGTGTCAAAAAAACTGTGCTAGACGTACATGATACTCAAAAGTGCAAACTAAGGGAAGTTACGTGTGAAGCTAAACAAGTGAAATCTTACCTCCGGAGTTTTTTATATAAAGAGCTGCGTAGAGAAAAGGAGAACGGGTTTTGTTTAGAAACGGAAAAGTTAACAAAATGATGTAACCAGATTAAACAGCGATCTCAACCAACGGGAGGCACATCACAGAAACCTCACCTTAAAGATGCTACGGGGAAGAAATAACGAACGTCTCGGCAACACCAGTGAACGAGTGCAAAGCGTCAACAGAACATGCGCTTATGTAAGAGAATCGAATCAAGACATCTGCTGGCATGGTAACATCTGCTCAGACGATGATCAACACCATCAATATGACTGCCGCTTGCACAAGTCGCACGGTGACTTTATCTCAGTCTGCACAACAGATGGCAGACACATTCCGACAAGCTCATGCACTGTCCACTCTGCCCAACTTCACCTCCGGACACATCAGTCAACGGCAGGTTTACGCCAGACCACAGCAGGTGTAAACTTCTCCTCTGATGTCAGCAAAGACCAAGGTAGCACCAGAGCTAACCAAGATTTCACTGCAATAGTCGCCTTCACAAATTTCCGGCAAAACATTTTTTTAAATTGCTGGTGCCGCTCCATCCCATCCTTGTCGCCATTGTGGAAAAGTCAAGGGCAACACACAGTAAGAGGATAACCTTCCTTTAATGAATAAAGCAATTCCTCGCATGGAGCGGCACCAGCGTGCAGCGATAACATTAAATAACTGCCTCAGCGTTCACCCAACCGCCCACCCTAGAACTCAATCTATAATGTTCTAAATTCCATATCCCATTATCTCTATACTACACCGCCTTTGAAGGGCAAATAGTGAGCACACACAAGAGGGGCTGCTCTTTTGTTGAGGTAGACGGGTTGGCCTCTGGGAGAGATAAAGGAGACCAGTTGCAAAACCAGTTTTTTGGTGGGCATGTAGCCCTCCGGTAGCCACTCCTCTAGGGTGGTCTACCAAGTTCCCAACACAGAGAGAAGGGCCCTGCCCTCTTGGGAGTGGACAGAATAGTGCACTCTGAGATACCTAGCTGCCACAAATCGCAGGAAGTTGTCACTAGGCAGGGAAGGGTCATAGTAGCCCACAATTTGAGTGGTAATTGTATTTTTGCGGTTTAAGGTGGGTAAAGGTATTTGGATGGCAAGGGTGTTTTTAGGGTTTAGGGTGGGTAAGGGTATTTAGGTGGCATGCGTATGTTTCGGGTTTCGGGTGGGTAAGTGAATTTGGGTGGCAAGGGAATTTTTAGGGTTTAGGTGGATAAGGGTATTTGGGTGGCAAGGATACTTTTAAGGTTGAGGATGGGTTGCTTTTAGGGGTTTGGGGGTCAATATGGGAAGATATATATATATATCATAATAAACTTTATTTCAAATGTCAAATATAGAATTATTATAATGTTAAAAATACCCACAATTTAGACTAAGAGCATAGCGAGGGAACACCTCAATAATTTAGCGATTTGTAGGGGATTTCATCTGGCTGCGCCTACTGTTACATATATATGTATATATACACACATATATCTCTATGCAGTTATATCAATTATGCAACATCAATGTATAATAATCAATGAATATGCGAATGAGACACCAGTTAATATCAAGATTGAAAGATGTCTGCGATGGTGGGAAATTAACAGTATTTTGTCTATGTTTACAGCTACGTTTTCAATGCACTTGTCACTTTAAACACAGGGCAAAAAAAACCGGTATAAAAATCACGTGAGGACTGTTATGCGTGTCATGTGATCGAGGCCCTCCGGGGCTGAAATGCGTCATGGCTGCCTTGTAATTAGGTGGAATCAAATAAATTACAATCACATTTTTCTCAACATCCAGAATCGCTAGTGGCGGGTGGAGTGCTTTGGATATTTCAAGCTGGTTCCGTCTTCCCTGGCTTCACACGGACCCCTTCTCGCAAAGAGCAAGCTGTCTGACAAGGAAGACAGAGTCTGGAAGCAGACGTTTCAATTTGAATCCGGGAGGATTAACGGCGTGCTTGCCCCCCAGCAGTGACTACGACGGTCTCTATCGAGCTCAGAGTGTGGCAGGCTCGGGTCGGAGGACGCAGGAAACGCCAACATTGGGGTGAAGGTAGGATCAAAGCACAGAGCGCTGGGTGAGAAGTTGTGTTGTGACTAGAAAGGGAAAATTTACACAACGCTGTCAAAACCCCTAATGCATGTCCACAACTTAATTTAAAAACAAATTCCACAAACATGTCGGCTGACACGCTAAAAGATCGAGAAGCTGCAGCATTAGAGATGTTTGATGATACACGCAGTCCCAATACGAGCTCGGTTACCCAGAATGCACCGGCAGGAGGCAGTACAATTAACCTCGGGGACAAAATACGGCGTTTGGAAAAACTAATGAAAAGCGAGCAGAGCAAATGGTGGGAGAGCAAGTCCCTCCAAAGATATTTGGATGTGGGAAGAATCCCACGATGATTGAGGATCTTAATAGCGCCAAGTTCAGAGACCCCGGACACAAGAATGATGAAAGAGTGGGCCGAAACTAATTTGGAATCTTAAAAAAAACTGGTGGCAATACTTGTTAAATATGCCGAACTCGACCGCTTGAAATTACAGGAACAAATAGAAAAGCTAAATGATGAAATCAGCCAGATGGGTCAGAGCGAAGAGGGAACAAAAATGTGCGATGATATGACCAAAAGGTTGCGGAAGGAAGAGGAGAAAATTCGGGAACGCAAGACATTCAAGTTCCACAGGGACAAGGCCGATTATGAATGCGGCCGCATTTTCACTTTCGCAAAGAAATACAACTCTTTGAAAATCTCTTAATACAGCGGGACCAGCACAGTAAAGAACAACAAAGGCGGTGTAATAAGGGGAAACATGCAGATTCCTCTACCTCAGACTTAAGTTCAGCCCTAGAGAGTGAGACCGAGCTCAAATCCAGACATTTTAGAGGTCTGTAGGTCCCGGCCAAACTATCATTAGAACAGGAGCTGTTTTTTTTTATGTGAAGAGCGAAGACAAACTCTGCGACCACGACCCCAGCAAAACAAACAAGGAAAAACAACACAATCAGAAGAAGGGTGAGGAGATGAGCCAAACGAGGGAGAACAAAGAAGACCAAACACACGCAAATTGAAACGCCGATAGCAGGTACCGCAATCGCCAACAACGTGTTTGTCAATCTAGCCAACGTTGATCTAAATGTAGAAGAAACACAAATATTGGCCCTTGGACTGTCATACTGTCCCAAAAAATCATTTGACCATGCAACCACAAGAACGGACATTTTCAAGGCAGTACGAAAACTTAAACTTAAAAAATTCCATGCACTAAAAAAAAGGCAAATCACGATATACAGAATGAGGAGCAAATTGAACAACTACAAATGTCGCCCCCATTCAATCTTTCCGCTTCAGATGTGCCAATACTAAGAGATATAGAAGAACTGGCTCAAGAGAATCTACAAGCAGCAACGAATTTTCCAGCAACAGAAAAATCTGGCTCTAACAAGAAAAATCGATAAGACATTGACACGACAATCTTTAAACCTAAATCTTCATTCATTCCAATAATGGCTAAAGATTCGATTGACATATTTCATGAACAGGTTATCGTTGGTATAAAACAGCTAAGCCACAAAATAAGAGGAACAAACAAAGCTAAAAACAAGAAACACGAAAATCAATACCACCAACTTATGACTAAATTGAAGAACAATCCTCAGCTTATAATAAGGAATGCCGACAAAGGAGGTAACTTAGTTATCTGGGGGAAAGCATAATATATAGAGGAAGCCACCAGGCAATTGTGAGACCGAAATTGCTATCGCAAAAGTGACACGCTTTCTCAAAGAGCAACTTTCAATATATATTACAACAAACTTTTAGCATGGAAAAGTGCAGGGTTGCTCACAACGTATGAGTATACATTTTTTTTAAATGACACATCAACTACTCCGGTCATTTACTTCATCCCGAAGTTACATAAGTACTCTCTCTAACCCCCTGGACGGCCAATCATTTCTGCATGGAACAGTCTAACCAAAAAAAACTCACAATATGTAGACATGTCCAGCAACTTCCCTCCTATTTAAAAGACACCGGAGATTTCCTATCCAAAATCCAAGATTTTAAGTGGCAAGAGGATTTTCTTTTAATAACTATGGATATCACGGCCCTGTATACAAGCATCAACCATAAAGACGGTATAAGGGCGGTCCAACATTATCTTAGAAAAAGACCTGGCCCACATGAGCAGCACAGCAAGATGCTCATCAATATGATTGAATTTTGCTTGAACAATTACATCTTTTTATTCCAGGGTACCTTGTACCAACAGCTACGTGGGGTAGCAATGGGGGCCAGCTTCTCCCCCAGGTATGCCTGCCTCCACATGGGTTAGGTGGGAGAAGTTGGTTCTACAAAAAACCTACAGAACAGTGTTACATAGAAATGTCAATACGTGGGTAAGATATATAGAGGACTTGTTCTTAATCTGGCACGGGACCGTGTCAGACGCTCACAAATTTATAAACAGTCTAAACAACAATGACATTAATTTGGAATTTACAGCTAATATCAGCTCAGAGACTGTAATTTTTCTTGATGTTGATGTTTATATTAATGAAGGCAAAATAGATACTAGGGCACATAGAAAACCCACAGCGGGCAACTCAGTATTGCATGCAGCCAGTGCCCACCCGCACCATCTCATACACAGTATCCCATATGGGGAAATGATTAGAGTGAAACGAATCTGTAGCAATGCAGAAGATTTAAGAAAAGCACAAGATGCTAGCAAAGCGATATTTCTGGAGAGAGGGTACACGAGGAAATGCATAGAGGCAGCTATTACCAAAAGCCAGATGTCACTCAGGGCAGATCTACTTAAATCTAGTCAACCCCAAGCATCCACTCCAACATCGGTGGCAGTTCCAGACAGATCAAGCACCTCAGGGGATACATTCCGAATGTTAATAGGGTTTAGCAGACGAGAGAAAGAAATTTACCAGATTATCTGGAGAAATTGGCCAATAGTACTAAATGATCCAACAATAGGCCATTTACTACCGGCTAAACCCGCTATAATATACAGTAGAGCCCCCTCTATGAAAGATGGGTTGGTGCAGAATAACCCGGTTGACAAAACACCAGTCACTTGCTTGGCGCAAAGAAAAAGGTTTTTAAAATGTAAATCATGTAAAGTCTGCCAATAGGGTATCACCAGATCAACCTACAAAACACCTTTTAGCGAAAAGGAAAAGACCATCGATAAAGCTGTGACTTGTAAAACCGATTATGTTGTATATGTGCTCGAATGTCCCTGTGGTTTGAGGAGTGTGGGAAGTACCAAACTACAGGGACACAAAAGGATATTGCAACATATTCAAGCCATAAAAAACCAAGACCAGATGTACCCAGTGGCTCGCTATTTTGTAGAAAAACACCAATCGGATCCCAAAGATCTGAAATATTTTCTAATAGATACCGTACCAATCAATAAAAGAGGTGTACACAGAGAAAAAGCCCTGCGCAGGTTACAAACGCAGCACATTCTGGAGTTAGACTCCAAGTATCCAGGAGGTCTAAACATGACTGAGGATCTTTACACATGTTTATAACATAACACAAGACAGGACAGCTTTAGTCAAACATATTTCGGGACCCAGGGTATTCAAACCATAATTATATCCAACCCAAGATATAAAAACTGAGAAGATGCTGCTTACATTACTCAATAGGACAGTCAAAACAATTTGTTTTTTATTCTATAATGATCGTTTTAGCTCTTTGTATATTATTATGGAGACACATGGAGGTTTTATAGCACTTACACTTTAAGATGGAAACTAAGCAATGTTGCACTTTAGTAGCTTATGTTTACATAGTAAAAACAATGCATGAACTGGTAAGGCAAGCACCTTTTTTTGGGATTCAGAATGGGCTCATTCTGAATACCCAATGAATTTCGTACTGTATTTTGCTTCAGTTGCACATATTGTATTTTACAATTATGTTTTTTATCTCGCAGGTTTCAGCATTTCATGTTTACAGTACTTATGTTTTTATTGTGAACTAAGCGAATCTGTTGATAACTAGTGGTATTTAAACCATGAATCTCTATGCAGTCATATCAATTATACAAAACACCAATGTATAATAATCAATGAATATGCGAATGAGACACCAGTTAATATCAAGATTGAAAGATGTCTGCAATGGTGGGAAATGAACAGTATTTTGTCTATGTTTACAGCTACATTTTCAATGCACTTGTCACTTTAAACACAGGGCAAAAAAATGGGATAAAAAGCACTTGAGGACTGTTATGGGTGTCATGTGATCAAGGCCCTCCGAGGGTGAAACACGTCATGGCTGCCTTGTAATTCGGTGAAATCAAATAAATTACAAGCACTTACTCTGTGGTCCGTGCTCCATTTTTCTCAACATCCAGAATTGCCAGTGGCGCGTGGAGTGCTTTGGATATATATATAATCAATTGAACCTACATTTCACAGCCTCCATCAGCCATGAGAGTGTCAACTTTTTAGACATGCAGGTGTTTGTTAAGGATGGCAAATTAGAAACTCACTTACACAGAAAACCTACAGCCGGCAATGCAGTCCTGCATGCAGGTAGTGCACACCCCAAGCATCTCATCTGCAGCATTCCGTACTGTGAGATGCTTAGACTGAGACGGATTTGCAGCTGCGAGAAAGATCTTGTTACAGCACAAGAAATTAGCAAGCTGAGGTTTCAGGAAAGGGGATACACCACATACTGCATTGACGCAGCCATCCAAAAGAGTAGGTCCAGAACCAGGGAAATCCTCCTCAGAAAAGACATTGAGGTAAACTGTAAAGCGACAAAGGTCATAATTTAACAAAAAGAAGGGGAGAATTTTAGATTCATCTTGAAATTCAAAAAACACGAGAAACAGGTCAGAAAGCTTATAACTAAAAACTGGCCTCTTGTTCTAAGTGACCCCACGATTGGTCATCTGCTCCCAAGAAAACCAGCAATCACTTACAGCAGGGCAGAGTCCATGAAAGATATCTTAGTCCAGAATGACCCTAGTGATCCCAGTAAAAGCTTGTGGTTGACTCAAAGAAAGGGCTTTTTCAGGTGCAAAGTATGTAAGGCGTGCCAATATGGCAGCAATAGAACTACATACAAAACCCCTTTCAGTGAAAAGGAAAGACCTATCACCAAGTCCCTTAACTGCAAATCTGATCATGTCGTCTATGTGCTGGAGTGCCCTTTCGGGTTGCGCTATATTGGTAGTACCATACTACAAGGACACAAGAGGGTACTCCAGCACATAAGTTGAGACCAGGCCTATCCAGTAGCCAGACACTTCAGTGAGTTCCATAATGCAGACCTAAAAGGACTAAGCTACTTTCTAATAGATTCGGTCCCACCGAGTAAAAGAGGTGGTGACAGAGAGAAAAGACTCAGACTATTAGAGGCCAACTACATCGTCAATCTCGATACCAAACCACCAAGGGGCCTGAATGCCACTGAAGAACTCCACACTTGTTTATAATGCCTGATGACAAAATAACATCACAAAGTCATAATTTTAGGAACTGCCTGCTGTTAACTATGATTCGTGAACTGTATCATAATGTAGACATTAGTCGTTATATTCTACCTGCAGATACACACAGTTTTCACACACAGGGTTGGTTTGTAGTTTTTTAAAACATGATCTTAGAATTTTTTAACACTATAGTATTATCTTACACAAGCACATGAACTTTAAATCAATAGGTTTACATGGAATTGTTTACATTAAATGTACTGGTATTGCGAAATTTGCACATAACTGATATGTTAATAATGATTGCTCATTTTAGGTATCAATATCTTGGTATTTATACCGAAATGTACCACATTTAGTATTTTCAAATGTATTTTACAAATACCCCAGTTTTAAATATCATTTTTTAAAGGAAATTTAGCAAATTGCAGTACTTATGTAACTTTAATCGGTTGTGTTAATTTGATTTTACCATTAACCACACGGAGACTAAAGCAAAACAATCAGTTATGGTATTTTACCTGGACTAGTGTATTTCAACAGAATTGTTTTGCATAGTTTCCCCAACAACCACCAAATCTGTCATCCATTTCGATGATTGTGAACCCAATGCACTTGTCACTTTATGGGAACACTGGTTGGGCAATGAAAAAAATAAAAAAAGAGAAATAAATGGTATAAAAAACTACCCACCTGACAGAGCATGTCATGTGATCAAGGCCCTTTACGGGCTGAAACGCGTCATGGCTGTACAGGTCGGTGAGCAATAAAGAGTTAATCTGCTGCACTATTCTGTAGTCCGTGCTCCGTTGTTTTAGGAAAGAAATTCTGGTGTGTTGACCGAGTAAACACTAAGATATATATATATATATATATATATATATACATATATATATATATATTTTCACTGAAAAAAACATAGGTTTTACAGACGTTATAGTTAGTTGGACATTTCACTCATACAAAACCAGAGAAATTCCACCGTTTTAGTTAGTTCAGTAAATATAACTTGCGCCCCCGCAATGCACTGCTGATGATGTCACATATTACATCATTCATGACATGGTCAGTGACATCACTGATGACATCACTGATGACATCTCAAATGACATCACTGATGACATCATCCAGTGACTGTGTGTGTCTTTAAACTTTAAATATGTTTTGTACTTATGCCAAGGTGTTGTTGAAGAATGAGTGGGTGTATAAGTGTCTGGATGGAGAATTTAGTAGGTGCGTGACTGACTGTATGAGTGAGTGATTAAATGTGTCTTACTGAATGCATGGGTTAGTGACTAAACAGTGTGAATGTCTGTATCAGTCTGTCTGTTGTTGTGTAAGCTGCTGCATCGGTTGGTCAGTAGCTACATGAGTGTCTATATGGGTTATTGATTGGTTGCCTGAGTATTTGTATGGGAGTGTGTGTGTGCGGGTGGGTGGGAGGTGTGTGACTCTGTGCATAGATATGTGAATGGTTGATTCACTGGGTGTATGGGTTCAAGGGTGCATGTGGAAACAGCTGTATGGGTGGTTGACTGTGTATGGGTGTGTTGGTGAGTGAATGGATGTTTCAGTGGTACATGTGCAAGTAACTACATATGTAAAAGGCAGTATATGTGAGTGATGGTGTATATAAATAACAATATGTGAGAGTCAGTAATTGTGAGAGTGGCTGTATGGATGAGTGTGTATTTGTATCAGTGATTCTATAACAGAGTAATGATGTGTTAGTATCTGTATGAATAAGTGAGCTGGTGTCTGTATAACTGTATAGGTGAGTAAATGGAAGTATGATTGATTCTTTGCATGACTGACTAGCTGTGTGAGTAACTCTGGATATGTGACAGTGTGTGAGTGTCTGTATAGGTGTATGAGAACATATGATAGTGTTGTATTGATGAGTGACTACATGTATGAGTGGCTGTATGGGTGAATGAGTGGATGTGTGTGTAGACCTAGGAACCAGTCAGTGCGTATTTAGAAACTGGTATTGATGTGTCTATTTTTTCCGAAAATGGTGGTCTGTATTTTAGAGTGCGTGTATTAAAGGTTATATTCAGATGTGAGGAGGTGAATCAGATTTTCACGTGGATGATGTCATCAGTGATGTAATTTGAGATGTCATCAGTGATGTCATCAGTGATGTCACTGACCATGTCATGAATGATGTAATATGTGACGTCATCAGCAGTGCATTGAGGGGGCGCGGGTTATAGTTAGCTGAACTAACTATAACAGTGGAATTTCTCTGGTTTTGTATGAGTGAAATGTCCAACTAACTATAACGTTCCTGAAACCTATGGTTTTTTCCGTGAATTTCAAAGGTTTTTTTAAATGCTAATTTCTAACTAGAACGTCTGTAAAACCTATGTTTTTTCTGTGAATTCCAAAGGTTTTTTAAATGCTCATTTCTAACTATAATGTCTGTAAAACCTATGTTTTTTTCTGTGAATTTTAAAGGTTTTCTACTTATTAAACTACTTTTCTGCTATTTGTCATTAGTACTGTTTTTTCTAACTTTTTCACTACAGAAAAGAAAATAAACTGTAAAACTGTTGCATAATGTAATATATTTCAGAAATCTCAGTGTTACTTATCAAATAATACAACATGATTTAACATTTTTAAAACATATTTTTCTCCCTTTTTCTACTGTTTTCAGATTCTACTTAACTTCACTATTCACAGTGATGTCAGTGTAGTATCATCATTGCATGGTGAATATCGCCTCCCGGATGTCCTCTAATAATTTAAAACTAAATACAGATAAGACGGAAGTCTTATTCTTCAACCAGAAATCACCCATCTCTTCCAGCCTCTGGTGGCCGGCTAAATTAGATCCCCCCCCTGTACCTGTCCAAGCCACCCGCAATTTGGGCTTCCAATTTGACACCGCTCTTTCCTGCAAAGCCCAAATTAACAAAGTCACAGCGTCCTGTTTCGGAAAGCTTTGTATGATTAAAAAAATCATCCATTTCCTGCCTTTAGACTCTCGCAAGACTGTAGTCCACTCCCTTATTACTTCCCATTTGGACTACGCAAACAGTCTGTACTCGGGAGCCCCGGCTTATCTTATAAATCGATTACAGACAGTACAGAATTCTGCGGCCAGGCTGATTTGTAATGTCCCCTACCGTCACTCTATTTCACCCCACCTGATCAAACTTCACTGGCTCCCAGTGAGACTACGTATTCAGTTTAAATCCCTGACCCTCGCTTTTAGAGCTCTTAATGGTCAAGGCCCCACTTACCTGAGACACAGACTGAAGATCTCACAAGCAACACGAAATCTCAGATCTAACCATCTTCATCTAATGATCTGTCCCCGCTTCCGTCTAGTGCGAACGGGTGGAAGGGCTTATGCTGTTGTCACTTCCAGACTGTGGAACCTCCTTCCAACAGAACTGAGATTCCTGACTTCTGAGCCTTTGTTCCGGAAGAAACTTAAGACATGGCTCTTTTCCCGTATCTAACCTACCTCTTTCCTTCTGAACTTCTATGAACTTCACGAGTTATTGTCTTCAGCGCCGGGACACCTCCGTCGGAGGTAGCTGTGCGCTCTACAAACCTCTAAATAAATAAAATAAATAAAATCATAAACAGCTGAGGAAAAAACAATCAACTAGATTGTTAAAAAAAATCAAATGACTAATTCTTGCAACCACAATACAATATCAACACAAATAACACATTCAATATTATTTCCAATTTTTAAATCTTACCTTTAGTCTGTAGTTTCTGTTGACATTTTTCCTAAAGGCCAAATAATATGTCTTTTTCTTTTTCAAATCCTCCAGTATGAATTACTTAAAGCATCTTCCCATTTTCCTTCTAGGCCAAATAATGTATCTAAAATTTTTGTTTAAGAAATATCAAGCATGAGTTGGGTAATTCATAAGGCAATATCAGTTTTATTTCCAAGTGTGTATCGTTGCAGTGACTCCAACCATTATGACATTTTAAATATTCAGTATAATGTCCACATGTGGTAATAGCTCCAGCATGGAAAACAATAGCCAGTGTTGCGAAAGTTCTTCCAGAAATAGATACTTGAGTAGCAACAAAAACAATATTTTAGTTTCTACTTTTCTTCCATTTGGTCGACAGCGTTGTAGCATTAAAATTAGATATTTTCCATATCTTTGTAGGCATAATGTAGATAACATTTCTGATTGACAATGAGAACATTTAATATCATGATTTGCTTCTTTTACTAATTTTGGAAAAGGTACACATTTGCAGTCAGGTATTGTTAAATATAGAAATCGTTCTCTGTCAACTTTAGTGCTTGACGTTAATGAACACTGTTCACATTTGGGATCCCATTTGTAACTCAGTCCAAATAAACTCTTAATCTGGATTCCGCTTGGAGTTCTGCAGTGTTGTTGGCCAAAATACCAGCTGTGATGTAGACGGTGGCTTCCATGACTCTGGTGAGGTGGCGAATGGCTCCGCTGTTTGCCATCGGTCCCCAGAAAGGAAGGATGCCCTTCATGGCATCCAGGAATTGTTGAGAGGTTGTGTCTGTTTATTCGACCACATCTCTGCTGCGGCGGGCGCGATGATGAAGAGGAGAAGCAATATAGACAGGGGGAAGAAGGAAAGCTATGTAACATGTGCCTCCCCAGTTCTTGTGAAGCCAGGTGTATGCCTTTGTCCCACATACAAAGTAGGTGTTTGGGGATGCAACAAGGGGCGGTGGAAGTTTCATATTCAGAGTTGTTGTTATGGCACAAGAGCTGTCCCCAACGTACTCAATACCTAAGTCTCTGATACATACGAGTCCAGGAATGCGAACAACAGCGAGTGGTGGCGTCCGCTTGGCGGGTGTCCTTGCTTTGAAGCTGGAGAAGCGAGGTCTATTGGTAGAGTTGAATACCAGCATTTCCTCCTTCTCATCCTCAGACATGCATGTAGAATTGTTATTTGGACAAACAGCATTGCCCGTTTTGTTCTGCCAGAACTTATCGTGCAATTGTTGGAGAGCGATATCGGCAAGGCCGCTAGACCGATGGGCGCCCATGATGAGCGACATCCAGGCAGCGCAAGAGGCGTGTATAGAGTAAGAGCAAGGGAGGAAGGGTATGTTATTCTCCGTGGAATGAGGCAGGAGACCACAGACCCAACAATTTGTTTTATTCAATACCGCATTGTGTTGATTCAACATTCGGTGAAGGTGTTGTTCCAAAACTCTTGTCGAGATAAGGGGATATGGAGACATGGGAGTGTTCAGGAGACGTGGCATCAGTGGGCAATACGGTATCATTGGCTGGTGCCCCTTCTTCTATGATCCAGAAGAGGATGGTGAAGATAATAGTAAGGAGGAGAACTGTTGTCAAAGCTATTGACCTGTTATTATGAAGTTTGTTACATAATGCTATCTTCTTGTTGGAAAGTTACATTGTTTCGTCATTGGTCATAATCAGTCTTCTTTTGGGCTCTACAGCCAGTGGAGAGGAAAGGTGAGCCCTACGCGTCGCCGGTAGCTGGTGGTTGCTTCACTGGCTAGGCTTCTCAGTACCCCACTATGAGGAGTACCAATCCACCCTTCAAGACAATACTACCGCCCTGCGACTTTTGGCTCACCTCACCTGCCCGGTCGCTGGAGCTCCAGAGGCCGTGCGTGGGCAGAGGTTGTATCTTTCTTTAGTTGGCACGGTGTTATCTTCGAATAATTCAAGTTCTGGTTCTTGGAGGCCATACACGTGGGGTCGCACGTTAATACTTCTTTGTAGGTCAACAAGGTAGAGTCAGTACGGCATGTATCCAGGATTTCTTGCCCTCCACTCGTAGAGCCGTTCTAGTCGTCAGGAGGACAAGCAGGGGACCCTTCCACTGGGGTTCCAACGTCTACTTGCAGGCAAAGTTTTTTATCATCACATAGTCCCCTGGTAGGATGGTGTGTCCCGGCCCAGTGGATCGGTCAGGCAAAGCTTCCTGGACCTGTTGATGAATGGAGGACAAAGTTTGTGTACGTACAGACAAATAGCTACCCAACAATTCACAAGGAGAGTCAGACAAGGTGGTAGCGGGGGGCACGCTCCTGATCTTCATTTGGCGTCCAAAAACCACCTAATATGGGGTCAACGAGGTGCGGGAATGCGGGACAGATCTTATTGATAGAAGGGCCAGTGGCAACGCATCTGGCCATCTGAGCCCCGTGGTTTCCACTATTTTGGCTAGTTTAGATTTGATTGTGGCATTGTATCTCTCCACTAGGCCTGCCGATTGGGGGTTGAAGACAGCATGACATTTCTGTTGGACCCCCAACCCTGCTAATATGTGCTTGACTACTTCTCCAATGAAGTGACTCCTGCTGTCACTCGAGAGGACTCGGCAAAGGCCGTAGCGTGGAAACAATTCCTTCAACAATATCTTGGCAGTAGTTAGGGCATTGTTGTCTCTGACCGGGTAGGCCTCCACCCATTGGTGAACAACCACCAAACATATTTAAGGTTGTTGCATCGTTCCATTTGGACATAATCCATCTGCAGGACTTTGAAGGATTATGTAGGGATGGCAAATGCTGCCCCTGGTACACTAGTCCCTTTACCTACATTGTAGCGGACACAAACCAAACATTGTTGGACCAGCCTGGTGGCAGTAGACCGGAGTTGGTTGTTATCCCACACTTCCTGTAATATTTTAGTCATGGTGGCAGCATTGGTGTGGGCTGGTAAATGAGTCATGTTCAGCAATGGGAGGAGATAGGCATTTGGCAATTTCCAACGTTTCGTGTCCTTGGACCGCCAACAATTTTCTTTGTCGAGCATGCCCTCTTTTTCCCATTGTTGAAGTTCTCCAGGAGTGGCAGTGAACTGGATATCCCGGATCTGTTGCCTAACGTCATGCCACTTCTCTGCTTGGGATTTTACATGTGCTCTTTCTTGTGCAGTAGCCCGGGCTGTCTCATCAGCAAAGGCATTTCCTAGTCCTATTTCATCTGTGACCTTCTTGTGTTAATTGCATTTAACGATAGCTAGTGCTCAGGGCAGTGTCAAGGCTTGGAGCAATGCAGTTACTAAGTCACCATGTTGGATGGGTGTACCATGGGACGTTAGGAACCCTCTCTCCTTCCAGAGGATACCGAAACTGTGGGCTGCTCCGAATGCGTACTGGCTGTCGGTATAGATGGTGACAGTGAGATCCTGGCTAAGGATACAGGCGCGGGTGAGAGCTACAAGCTCCGCGGCCTGGGCCGATCTCTGAGGTATGCGGGCAGTTTCAACAATGGTGTTGGTAGTAGTAATGGCATAGGCAGCAGATGTGGTACCATCTGTTAGTTTAATACAAGACCCCTCCACCCACAATTGCCCATCTTGTTCCGTGAGAGGGATGTCTTTCAAATCCACCCGCCCCTTGGTCTGTTTGAAAAAGGCAGTCATGTGGTATGTCTGTGGCATCTGAATCTATTGTGGGCAGGAGTGTGGCGGGGTTCAAGGTCGTTCATTGCTTTAGCGTGATATTGGGTGCTAGCAACGTAAGTTCGTATCCTGTCAGTCGTGCACTAGTGAGGTGTTGTGTCTTTGTCTGATTCAGTAAAATGTCGACTGCGTGAGGAACTAATACCGTCAGTTTGGATCCCAACACAATTCCTTCACTTTGTCGTACAGAGATGGCCGCAGCCGCGACCGCTCTAAGACAAGAGGGCAGACTTTGGGCCTCAGGGTCTAGAGTGGCCGAAAAGTAGGCGCATGGGTGTTGTTTGGTGCCGTAAATTTGGGTCAAGACCGAGGGAGAGCATCCTGAGTGCTCATGGGTATAGAGGCAGAAGGGTTTAGAGTAATCAGGTGTGCCCAGTACTGGTGCAGAGCAAAGAGCGTGGCGTAAGTCTTGAAAGGCTTGGTCATGTTCGTGTGTCCAAGGGAGAGGTGTAGGTGTGTCTTTTGTAAGTAAAGCAAGGAGTGGTTTAACTATGAAGGAAAAATTTGGAATCCATTGACAACAAAGGGAAGTGAGACCAATTAGTGCACGAACATCTCTTTGGGTAGTAGGAGAGGAAAGGTGTAGTATTGTTTGGATGCGGTCAGGTGTAAGGGTACATCCCTCCTTAGACAGCAGATGTCCTAGGTAGGTCACCTGCTGTCTACAATACTGTAGCTTATTCTTGGACACCTTATGGCCCTGTGACGCCAAAAAGTGTAAAGTGGTAAGAGAGGCAGTGTGAGCCAGGGCCTGAGTTTAGGCAGCCAAAAGAATGTCATCGACATACTGGATGAGGACAGTGCCTGATGGTAACTGTATCTGGTCGAGCTGTTGTTTAAGGGCTTGGCTGTAGATACTAGGACATTCGGTATACCCTTGAGGGGCACGGCAGAATCTGTAGGATCTGTTCTTTATGGTGAAACCAAAAAGATAGCGTGAATCAGGATGTATTGGTATAGAGAAAAAGGCATTTTTTAGGTCTATGACTGTGAAGGTGGTAGCCGTTGAGGGGATCATTGTTAAGATAGTTGTTATTTCAGAGACCACAGGATATTGTGGGACCACTATTTTGTTAACGGCGCAGAGGTCAATGACAAATCGGTATATTTTCTCAGAGGTGGTTGTACGTTTCAAAACTGGAAGAATAGGACTGTTGCAGATGTTGGACTGAACTTCCTCAACTGTAATCATATCCCGCACTATAGTCATGAGGGCCTTTTCGCCATATGCAGATATTTTATACTGGGGGAGGCGAGGGAGTGGCACATTCTGTTTTTCTGTTATCTGAACAGGATCCATCACAATCTCTCCCACGTCGTTGTCCGTGATGGCCCACAGGGTGTCGGGTAACTGTGACAAATCCTGCTGTTCGGAATCAGTGAGGCAATAAAAACGGGATTCATAACTGCGAGGGCAATCATTGTCAAACAATATGACTCAGACATTTTGGGGAGAACAGCGAATGATGGCTCTGTGATGTTTCAAGAGGTCAATGCCCATCAAGTTATCTGGGCAATTTGGAAAGAAAAGAAAAGAGGCCATCACTGTGTTTCCTTGTATGTCCAGGGGCACCTCAGTAGAAAGGGGTTGGTGGAGGGTGTACCGTCAAATCCTACGGATGTGACCGATAAGCCAGACAGGGGTTCCCTAGGAATCAGCTTATGTGAGAGGCTCCTGTGTCGACCAAAAATTTGCCCTGCGTTCCAACCACAGAAGCTGTGACATAGGGGCCTGATTGATCGACTGGAAGTTCCACTGGTTCCTTCCCCTGTCCCTGGCTGTCTCATGCAAATTCACTGTCGGGGAAGTGGTCAATTGTAAAATCGTGTGCAAAAGCCTGTCTATTGTTATCGAAGACATTGGGATGTTGTCCGTTGAAGGGTGGAACTCTTCCTCTACCTCTACTCAGTCCCCTTCCCTGAACCATTGTATTTCACTGTAAAAGAGGACAATCTGCGCACCAGTGGCCTGTCTCTTTACAATACGCACATTGGTCCTGGGACAGTTGACGTGGGGGTGGTTGTGTTCCAGCAGTCGCAGGCATATAATTGTTCTGTGGATCTCTACCATTTCCTCCCCCTCTAGTGCTTATTTGGGAAAGCATTACCTTTTCTTTGAGTTCTTTTCTTATCTTGTTCCTCCTCTATTTTATTCTGCAGATGTTCATAATATTGGGCCATAGTCAAGATCTGTGTGGGTGTTGCAGCAGGCCACGTGCTTTCGCCACTCTGTAACCTTGTGGAGATGGGTGGCAACAATCCTTTAACAAAAGTCTGAACTAGTATTTGTCGGCCTGTCTCAGTCGTCGAGTCCTGTCCACTATAGTCAATAAACACCTGGCTGAGTCGGGAGAAGTAGTCAGACGTTGTTTCCTCAAACTTTTGTTTGCAAGCGGTAATGACTGTCCAATCAACCTTTCTGGCCGGAATGGCAGCCTTCAATTTCATTACTATGCGACCTGGCAGTGCCAAGATAGCCTCATCTGGTTTTCTGTCCTTATCCATGGTTACTAAATCTTCCCACTTATGCTTGAATAGGATTTGATAATCTATTTTCCTTATGGGTCTCCAAATGTCCTGGGGCAGAATTAGCCCAAAAAACTGATCTATGTCTGTGAGAGTCATGGTGTAGGTGGTAATAACCGTATCCAGCCCTTCGTAGAATCCAGTAGGATTCTTCCGGGGGTCGCGTAAGTCCTTTTTAAAAGCTAAGATGTCAGCTCGAAGCCACGGAGTGTACACCCAATTATATAATGTCCTACTTTTGGCATCTGGACTAACCGATCCCTCAGCATTACCTGCCCCTCGAGCGGGGACAAAAACTGGGCAGCTTCCCTTATTGGTGCCATACGACCTCCAGTCGCACCCTCCATTACTGGTGGCTTTTCCTCTTCCTCCTGGTCCCTCCTTAAACCCTCCATCATTTGTATTGTGAGTGCTAACAAATTGTTGCTTTCCTCAGCACTACCTCCCCTCTGTCAACTTACGATACAATCCTCTAACATGGTCTTCTGGTGTCACTTCGTGGCGTTTCTCATAAAGAGAGAATACTTCATAAGCAAATTGTTGTAGGAAGTAGCCCTTTTGAGGTGGTGCATAGGCCTCATAGATAGCACAGATCTGGCTAGAGGTGAAAAGATCCTCCAGGCAGGTGCGAACTAGACCATCCAAGGCCTGTTTCTGTGTAGATGTAATGCGGGGTGTGTGGGATCGAGCAGACAATGTTGTCTCGGGGTCAGATTGAGTGGGAGGGGCAGTGGGATCGGGAGGTAGGGGTTGGGTGTTTTCGGGGGGTACAATCCCATCGGCCGGCCGTGGGATATGATGGGGAGGGACATGGTACGGTGGTGGCAATGGGTGGAGGAGAAGCTCCTCTTCATGGGGTCTGCTCGCGCTAGTAGTGTATGACGCACAGGATACTGACCAGACGCATTCAACCTGTGTTCTCTGTCTGCACACGCAAGGTTGGACGCAACTTTTTCCTGTTGTAATTCTATTAACGTCTGTTTATCGCTCTTTCTAACCTCTTTCTGTAGCCTCGCCTGAGCCCTTCTTTCTCTTTCAGCTCCCTCCTTTTTCCATTGGACTAGGACGTCAAACATAGCTTGTTACGACCTTCGTCTATGGAGTCTTATTTCTACAGCCTCAATTTTTTGTGCTTCAAATGAACCGTATATGGGCCACTGAGTCTCTATATCCTTAGACATGTATTCATGCCAGAATGAGTTATACATTATGGGAGAACTACCGTATTTTATGTACATGAACTTACTTTGGGTACCTTCCGGGGGGGCCAGCTGACAATCTTCCAGCACCCTCGATCGAGATGTACAACAACAACTCCATCGTGCAAATTTAATAAACACAGGCATGTTTTTCTATATTATTTTACCAAAGCGTTTCTACAAGTTTCTAGGCCGGACAAAAAGTCCACATTACCCGCTCAACTTCAATCTTTACAAAGATTGAACAATAACAAAAACCCAACCAATCAAATAAACAACAAAAAGGTGTCGCAAACCAGCGACCCTACCAGAATCCTTTGTCTCGTTCACCAGGTGATCTCTTTACTGCAAGGGTCGTCCAAATCTATCAGGGGCCCGAGTCAGGACCAGAGCCACTTGCTGGGGTCTTTTCAGATGTAGTGAAGGTCAGGTGGTGCCTACGAGGACGATGGTCTTTTTCACGTAGGTATACCCCACCACCGTCTGTTCAACTTCCTCGTCAGGACCTCTCCACCGGGCAGCCGCGTCACTGATGGGGCCTCATGTTTAGCCGCCAGTTGTGGATTTGGGGGTCTTCTTGGAAGACCACCCAAAGGTGCAGGGTCACCCTATCGTCCACGGGTCCGGAATACAAAATGAGACCAACACTGGAGCACGGAGAGAAAAGATATTTATTGCACTCTCATGAGAGAGAGAGCATCAGCAACAGACACCCATACCTGTCTGAGGAGGCAATCTGCTGAGTGCTTTTGTTCCGCATCTTATAAACCCTTCATCCCCACCCTGTGCGAGTAAGGAGAACAAACAAAAACCCATAATTTCACAACAAGCAGAGGTCAGTCTGATAAATCAGCAGATGGTAGCTGTTGAGCCCCTGCAGGGCATAAGTGAAAACCATGATTACACAACAAGCAGAGGTCAGTCTGATAAATCAGCAGATGGTAGCTGTTGGGCCCCTGCAGGGCGAAGGCGAAAACCATGATTACACAACAAGCAGTGGTCAGTCTGATAAGTCAGCAGATGGTAGTTGTTGGGCCCCTGCAGGGCGTAGTGCGCAGGGTAAAGACGATTAGCATCTGGGAAACTCCCTGTCCGACTGGTTGAGCATGAGTTGGTCAGTTTGTGGCAGGCCGGGGCACAAACAGGGTGTGGGCTCTGTGCAGGAATGAGGCAAGTCAAGAGTGAAGCCCCAGAGCGTTCGTGATACAGAGAGAAGGTCAGTGATGAAGGGTGAAACACAAAATGGCAGAGCGAATGGCATGATAACAGACATACTTTTCCACAAGTTTCACAACAGAGTTTCTTGTGGTTGATAAGGTTACCTTTTGTGTGTTTTACTAAACATCCATGACATCCAACTACTGTATATTTTCCTTCTTTTAAATTATTTTTAACATTTCTTTTGAAGCTGTAATGTTGAAGTACTTCATACAGACATAGCTGTTCCAGATGTCGACTCCTTTTCGGATAGTATGTATCCAACATATTAGTTTTAAGAATTTCTGTACTGTCTGGTTCATTTGCTGCTAAGTATTCAATTTCTTCTAATGATTTCAACACTATTTCGTGAGCAGGCAAGGCCTAAACTTACCCAAATGATCCTTTGTGATTTTGAATATAAACTTGAAGAGTTCAAGCGGTTTGAACATTCATAGGATCCAATTTCACTGTGGGAAAGCATTTTCAATGTAAAGCTGTACAATTTTTTGCTAAGACTCTCCTCTTCTGCAATTTGTTTCCACATTTGTTTCATCTCGTTTTTTTCTGATTTCTTTAAATATGATGTTACGTAGCGTGCAACAGCAATTGAGTTGTCTGCAACATACTGGATATCCCTGTTTGCATTCCACATTTTTAAAACAACCGGATTGTAGTCATTAATATACTTTGACAGTTCTGTTCTTTTCAAATTGTAGGTATTCTTTGGAGATTTGTGAGTTATTGTGTGCCTTACTGAAGAAAAAAAGAATTTACTCTTCCTTTAGAAATTACTGGACGTGGAAATCCAAACCAACACTTGGTATAAACTTTTCCTTTAGACTTGTATTTTCATCGGTAGTTCTTTCCACAACGGTGACTTTGGAAACGTAAAACTTGCTGTCTCAAGCTTCTATCTCCTCCTTCTCTTGGAATCTCACATGTCACACACTGTTCAATGAAAGACAATACTATTTCATCTGAATCCGTTCCAAATTTAGGTGCATCCTTGATCCACAATAACATATGTATATGAGGAGCACCTCTCGCTTGGTACTCCTTCCTCCAAAAGAAATCGGTAACTTCTCCAAGAGGTGGATTCTTTTTATTGCAGATGAAAGACATCATAGCTTGAAACCTATGATTAAAATATCTGCACACATTTACAGGATCCAAAGAACACAGTTCTCCAGGTGTCTTCATTTCAACATTCTTTATATTGGAATTTGCTTCTCGTAGAAATTCAAGCAAATCTTCCCATGCATACACAGCTAAGTGTCACAAACCATGTTGGTGTACCTAAGTTCCATAACATACACTTCAGTTCTCCATGACGACGATATCAATACTCATTTGTTCCTCGTTGACATGCCATCAAATTAATTAACTGCTTCTAAATTTTCAACTGTTTGTTGAACTTTCTCCACAAATTCTTTCGCTGAAAGAAGTGATTGAAGAACTCCAGTTTTAAGTATGTGACAGAGAAGACAGATCACTTTCAAACAAAAGGTGAAATATATATGGAATACACTGTCGAAATCTAGGATCTTCAGAGTATAATCTTGTTGAGCAATATTCAGAAGCTGGAATCCGTACAGGTCGGTAATCATATCATCCACCTTCTCCAGTAGGAAACAGCTGTGGAAAGCAACGAGCTTCCATGCTTTTCTCCCATACACTCATTGTAGTTACCTTAGCTTTTTTCATTTGAAATATTGTGTAATGTTCATAAATCTCTTCTCTATATGACCACTTGAAATTTCAGATTCATCTTCCAAACTTATTACCTGTTCTTTCATATTTACACTTTTATAATAAATATTGTTCTCCACACGATATAACTTAGCCTTTTGAAGTTTATTAACATCCACAAATTCTTACCATATTTTCCGACTCTTTGTTGGTACTCCATTTACTAGAATGACTACTGCTTCATTTTCCTCTTTGTCTCCACCAATAATTTCAATACTTTTCTTAAAATCCAAAGGTAAGTACACCACTCTTCCTTTCGGTCCTCTTTGTAAGTCTGTTGGTGGCAGTTTACCTGTTTTAGGTTCCATGCGAATTATAGTTTGAAATGGATGAACAGATTGTATTTGAACTGACTCATATGTATTCAAATCTGCCAGTTCTTCCGGAATAGGTACTAATTCTAACTTATTATGTACTGCTCTGCCAGGCATTTTGTTCTCTTCTAATTTGTTATAACAATATTTACAACTACATTGATCACTGCCTAACTCAAATTGACCTTCCACTAACAAGTACGTTGCAAATTCCTTCCATTTATCATTATTCTTCTTTTCAGATTTCAAATACAAATCAACATTTCTAATTTGAATTTTATAATTAGTACGTCAACAACAAACACAAACATAGTTTGGAATTTCAGAGCACACTATGTTAAACTTTCCAATTTCTTCTTCAAACTGATCAATCCTAATCACTTTCCCATCTTCTTGAACAACTGTAATTGTCAAACTTTCACTTTCTATGCACTGCTCTTCTGAACCAAAATATCGGAACTCAATGTCATCACACTTTTTTTGTACATCTGATAAAGAACCGTGTAAAAGAGCTGGTTTCAGTTCATTTAAACATAATGCAGGACTTTTTACATAGTACAGTTTCCTTACAAACTTCCGCATTCCTGAATGGTGTACTGCTAACATCCTCAAGTGATAAAAAACACTTTTACACACTTTTCGTGAAAGACAAGCCAGAGAATGACCATGTTTCTCAGTATATTTTCTTATATTACGTAGATCTAGTCCTTGTAACAACCTAATCTTCTGTTTAACACTTTTCAGTGGATATTTTCGTAACAAATTTTGCATTATATTAATAGATTCCTGTTGAATACTACAAATACTGCTACAACCCCACTTATACACAGGAACTTGTGTGCATTTCCCTTGCACTTCTTCAGCCATTAATTGTTCTGCACTAATACCAACCATTTCCCCTTTTGGAACAGGACAACCATTCTGAACTTTGTAGCAACGACCTCTAGTATCAACTGCAAATGGTAAACTATTTTCTTGGAAGTAACTCTCTTCATTAAAAAAAGGTTCACTATTAGACGTATATTTCCATTCTCCAAGTCTCTTTTTTTAAACTTTTGTCTTTCAGAATCTTCATTGTTTTATCCAACAGTTTCATCCCCTTCAAAATCAAAATGAATATTTTTTGTTTTAGCCAGTATCCACTATGCTTCCAATATGCTGTTTCTATTTCAAATGCAACAAGAAAGAAACAGAAATAGGCGCACTCCGTGTTTTAAGCAGGGTAGTTCAATTAGTCAAGTCGCAGGTGCAAACGAGTATGTCCCCCTGGGTTGGGACTCAATGAAAGTAGAGTAAGCACACTCCTGGATGGGGAGGGTGTCACTCGTTGCACTCAAAGAGAGAATCAAAGTTCTCCTTGTCCAAAAGTTTAGTTCCAAACACTGAAACGGTGATTCAGAGTCAATTAAATTTATTTATGACAATCTTCCAAAGATGTAGAATTATCATCATTCTATCAATCTCGACTTTATCCATTAATCAATTGCCCAATGCATTTCGGGCCGTTCAAGCCCTTCATCAGGGGCGGCACTGTGGAGGAGACAAGGGAGCAGCACTCATTTATCACATTGTACATAGGTTAAAATGAGCATGACAAATTAAAACGTGAAATGTATAACAAGGTACGGTGAACAATAAAGTTGTGTGAATCGGGAGTGAAAAAAAACGGGTGGTACAAACGAACATATTCAAATAGCAGTGGGTTTCAGTTGCGTTAGAAACCATCGGGTATAATGGCGTTAGTAAAGTGAATTCAGGTGGTGCTACTGACTATTAAACGCGTGGTGAAATTAAAGAGTTTATTAATGACGAACAAACATGCTTTGTCCGAAGGTTGTGATGCTCAATGGGTGCAAGTTACGAAAGGCATAGAGTCAATATCCATAAAATTAAAGACCGTGAGTCACTAGGGTAGAAAGTGGGTCGGTGAGAAACTCTCATCAAGCGGTCTCGGCCCGGGTGGTTAGTACGGCGTGCACTTACGTTCGAATCGTAGAATCAAAGTCCCATCATTTAGCAAGACGGCGCTCACGAGTGCTGCAGCAGTCGTGAGGTTAGTGAATCGTAATCATGTGATCAGGGAACGTAACCATTTAAAAGAGAGTAAATTGCACGTGTACGTGAACTACAACGGTAGATATAGAAAACAGATTTGTAGTTCGTGGAACGAACGAAGAAGAGTAAATCACCTGTGCGAGTGAGAGGAGTCCTGAGCACATGAGAGGGTTGGGAAAGTGTGAGAATAAGTAGATAAAAGTAAACTAGTAACATAGAAGCAAATTGTAATCACAAGATGTCTCATGGAGAAAACGTAATAAATAATGTAGAGCAAAGCAAAACATGAAATAGATTGACTTGAAGGGAGACCTTATTACTTCAGAAAGTTGTAAATTGTAAATAAGTTGACAGTGAAATCCAGAGGTACAGATTGTATACAGTCAACAGCTCTTCGATGTAGGAGGTCGGATTACAAGTAGCAGCCTAAATCGTAACGTTCGTTAAGACCCTTAGGCTGGGTAGAATTCAAGTTGTGGATCCAGTAGATTTCTCTCTGTAATAGGAATCTGTTATTGTCTCGTCCTTTCAATATAGGAACCTGTTCAAGGATCAGGAAACGGAGTTGACATATGTTATGTTGATGTTCGTGGAAGTGAGTCGCAATGGGTGATTTGGCCTGTTGGGTTCTTATGTTGCTTTTGTGTTCGTTTATTCGAATGCGGATTTTTCTTTCAGTTTTTCCCACGTATGCAAGGCCACATGGGCATTTCAGTAAGTAAATGACATTTTGGCTGTTGCAGGTGGCAGTAACTCTGAGCTTGATGGGGTAACCATGTAGTGGATGTTGGATTGTGGTTCCCTTAATGATGCAGTTGCAGTTTCCACAATTGAGACAAGGTTGAGTACCTTTGTAAGGGCTTGTAGTAGAATCTCGGGTTTTAGAGAGAATTTGTTTAAGATTGCGTGATCTCTGATACGCAAATCTAGGAGGTATCTCAAAAATGTTGTTAAAGTCCGCCTCAGTGCTTAACATGGGCCAGTATCTCAGTATGGTTTTCTTGATGGTAAAGCTCTCGGTGGAGTATTTGGACACGAATGTCATTCTCTGTGGTGTGGACATCGGTCGTTTAGGTTGAAGGAGTGTTTGTCGTGAGAGTCTATCTGTCTTCAGTACTGCTTTTTCCAAAATGTCACTCGGATATTTACGTTGTTTGAATTTGGAAATGCACATGTTTCTACTGGACTCATACAGTTCATTGGTACTGGAAATCCTTTTTAGTCGGAGAAGTTGTGAGTATGGTAGGTGATTTTTGAGTGATGGCTGGTGGAAACTATGAAAATGAAGGAGGTTATTGCGATCTGTAGGTTTTGTGTACACTTGAGTGGTAAGATTGCCTTGTTGGATAGTAACGCGAGTGTCCAGGAAAGTTATGGATTCTGTATTGGTGAGATGAGTGAATTCAATGCATTGGTCGATGGTATTGAGCATAGTAATGAGAAATTCAAGTTGTTGAATTGGACCATTCCACAAAAGAAAAATGTCATCTATGTACCTTTTATAGAGAATCAGGTGTTCAGTCCAGTCGTTGTTGGTTAAGATGTTATCCAATTCAAATCTGTGCATGTAGAGATTCGCGTATGATGGGGCAGCACAATTTCCCATGGATGTGCCTGAGCATTGGATGTAGAAAGTGTTAGACTATTCAAAGTAGCTGTGATAAAGAGTGAAGTGCATCAGTTCCATGAGGAACACTTTGAGATCATTGGGTTTGTCTGTGTTGATCAAAAAAGACTCAATAGCTTCAATCCCTTTGTCATGTGGAATGGAGGTGTAAAGTGATTTCACGTTGATTGTACATAAGATGGTATCTGTAGTTATCGATCCACGGATGGATTCCAAAATGTTGAGGAAGTCAGTAGTATCCTTTATGTAGGTAGTCATAGATTGTACTGAAGCCTGTAGATGTTTGTCCAAATATTTTCCAATAGGTTCATGGAGTGAATTGATAGTAGAAACAATAGGTCTGAACGGAGGTTTTGTGGCATGCTTATGGATCTTGGGCAGCATGTAGATATAGGGGGTAGATGGATTGGTTTTGATGAGATATTTTTTGTCTTCTTCAGAGATGGTCCCTTGTTCAAGAGCGGTGTTGATGATGGTTTTGAGAATGTCAAGAAAGTTGTTAGTAGGATCGGTAGGTATGGGCATGTATGTTCGTGCGTCCTTGACATGTTCATCCACACTTTCAACATAGAAGGTTGTGTCCATGATTACTAGTGCCCCTCCTTTGTCAGCTTGACGTATGGTGATTTCAGACCTGTTAGCTAGTGTATTTAGGATTTGTTCTTCTTTTTTTGTGATGTTCTTGAATTTATTTTTATTGTGGTAACCAATTTTTTGGAGCTCTTTTAAGACGATTGTCTCGAAGGCGTCCAGTACTTTGTGACTAGTCGGTGCGCTGTAGGTACTTTTATTTCGAAGTCCTAACAAGGTGTTTTGTCTTGGAATATCCGGCAATTTCAGTATGTTGTTAAAGTAGTGTTTGAGTCTGAGTACACGCAAAAACTTAAAGAGGCTGATTTCAGTCTCCAGTGCGTTTGAATGGTAGGTGGGAACAAAGGAAGTTCCTTTTTGTAGAGTCGTGATTTCAGATTTGGTAAGATCATAGCTAGAGATGTTGATCACGAGGTTTTCTGGCTGCGTGTATTCTTCGCTACCGATTTTGTGTATGTTTTTCCTCCTGGATCTTCTAGTGGTCTTGTGCCTGCCCCTAAAAAATGCGGTTGTCTTGGTACATTGGTGGTAGGTTCCTCATTGGCTGCTGATTGTAGATCTCCTGTTTCGGCTGGTCTGTCTTTTGACTGTGAGGTTGAGAAAGTTCTGGGAGCCCTGTCCCTGGTAGAAGAATCATCAGAAGATGTTGCGTCTGTATCGGTTCTTTGTCCATTTTGTTTGCGTTGTTGCCTTTTGTAGGCGTAAGCCTCAGCCCAAGTATATACCTCTCCTAATTTGTAATCCAAATTATCGCGTTTGAATTTTCTTAGTTTTCTTTCGTTGATCTCTTTGGTATAGTCATCCAGTTGTTTGTTAAGATCTGCTAAGGTAGCATTCCAATCTGTGTCTGACATTTTGTTAGAGATTTCTTGCCGAAGTTCGTCAAGTTCTTTGTTAAGGTCTTCAAGTAGTATAGATAGTTCTTCCACGATAAGTAGTATTAAATCCAAGGAGCATTTGTTGAGGATCGCTTCCCATTTTTCAGAAAAACGTGAGTTATTTTTACACAGGGTGGACTTTAGGGCAATTCTGAGTCCTCTTGGAATTCGCTGAACTTTATGGTATCGTATAAGAGTACTAGCGTGTAGTTTTTGGTTGATTACTCGTTTAGATGTGTATAATAGTTGTTTGATGTTTGATTGAATGGATGTGGTGCTGGTGCTGGGTCCTGTGGTGTCCTCGAAAAGTGCGTAGATGCGTTGGGTTTCTTCGTTGGTATACATAAAGGTATTCGTTCTCCGGTCGGATATATTCTCTAATTCATCCATCGGGGTAGTGGTGCGCTTTCTGTGTTACTCAGGAAAAGGAGTAATACACAACAAGAAAGAAACAGAAATAGGCGCACTCCGTGTTTTAAGCAGGGTAGTTCAATTAGTCAAGTCGCAGGTGCAAACGAGTATGTCCCCCTGGATTGGGACTCTATGAAAGTAGAGTAAGCACACTCCTGGATGGGCAGGGTGTCACTCGTTGCACTCAAAGAGAGAATCAAAGTTCTCCTTGTCCAAAAGTTTAGTTCCAAACACTGAAACGGTGATTCAGAGTCAATTAAATTTATTTATGACAATCTTCCAAAGATGTAGAATTATCATCATTCTATCAATCTCGACTTTATCCATTAATCAATTGCCCAATGCATTTCGGGCCGTTCAAGCCCTTCATCAGGGGCGGCACTGTGGAGGAGACAAGGGAGCAGCACTCATTTATCACATTGTACATAGGTTAAAATGAGCATGACAAATTAAAACGTGAAATGTATAACAAGGTACGGTGAACAATAAAGTTGTGTGAATCGGGAGTGAAAAAAAACGGGTGGTACAAACGAACATATTCAAATAGCAGTGGGTTTCAGTTGCGTTAGAAACCATCGGGTATAATGGCGTTAGTAAAGTGAATTCAGGTGGTGCTACTGACTATTAAACGCGTGGTGAAATTAAAGAGTTTATTAATGACGAACAAACATGCTATGTCCGAAGGTTGTGATGCTCAATGGGTGCAAGTTACGAAAGGCATAGAGTCAATATCCATAAAATTAAAGACCGTGAGTCACTAGGGTAGAAAGTGGGTCGGTGAGAAACTCTCATCAAGCGGTCTCGGCCCGGGTGGTTAGTACGGCGTGCACTTACGTTCGAATCGTAGAATCAAAGTCCTATCATTTAGCAAGACGGCGCTCACGAGTGCTGCAGCAGTAGTGAGGTTAGTGAATCGTAATCATGTGATCAGGGAACGTAACCATTTAAAAGAGAGTAAATTGCACGTGTACGTGAACTACAACGGTAGATATAGAAAACAGATTTGTAGTTCGTGGAACGAACGAAGAAGAGTAAATCACCTGTGCGAGTGAGAGGAGTCCTGAGCACATGAGAGGGTTGGGAAAGTGTGAGAATAAGTAGATAAAAGTAAACTAGTAACATAGAAGCAAATTGTAATCACAAGATGTCTCATGGAGAAAACGTAATAAATAATGTAGAGCAAAGCAAAACATGAAATAGATTGACTTGAAGGGAGACCTTGTTACTTCAGAAAGTTGTAAATTGTAAATAAGTTGACAGTGAAATCCAGAGGTACAGATTGTATACAGTCAACAGCTCTTCGATGTAGGAGGTCGGATTACAAGTAGCAGCCTAAATCGTAACGTTCGTTAAGACCCTTAGGCTGGGTAGAATTCAATTTGTGGATCCAGTAGATTTCTCTCTGTAATAGGAATCTGTTATTGTCTCGTCCTTTCAATATAGGAACCTGTTCAAGGATCAGGAAACGGAGTTGACATATGTTATGTTGATGTTCGTGGAAGTGAGTCGCAATGGGTGATTTGGCCTGTTGGGTTCTTATGTTGCTTTTGTGTTCGTTTATTCGAATGCGGATTTTTCTTTCAGTTTTTCCCACGTATGCAAGGCCACATGGGCATTTCAGTAAGTAAATGACATTTTGGCTGTTGCAGGTGGCAGTAACTCTGAGCTTGATGGGGTAACCATGTAGTGGATGTTGGATTGTGGTTCCCTTAATGATGCAGTTGCAGTTTCCACAATTGAGACAAGGTTGAGTACCTTTGTAAGGGCTTGTAGTAGAATCTCGGGTTTTAGAGAGAATTTGTTTAAGATTGCGTGATCTCTGATACGCAAATCTAGGAGGTATCTCAAAAATGTTGTTAAAGTCCGCCTCAGTGCTTAACATGGGCCAGTATCTCAGTATGGTTTTCTTGATGGTAAAGCTCTCGGTGGAGTATTTGGACACGAATGTCATTCTCTGTGGTGTGGACATCGGTCGTTTAGGTTGAAGGAGTGTTTGTCGTGAGAGTCTATCTGTCTTCAGTACTGCTTTTTCCAAAATGTCACTCGGATATTTACGTTGTTTGAATTTGGAAATGCACATGTTTCTACTGGACTCATACAGTTCATTGGTACTGGAAATCCTTTTTAGTCGGAGAAGTTGTGAGTATGGTAGGTGATTTTTGAGTGATGGCTGGTGGAAACTATGAAAATGAAGGAGGTTATTGCGATCTGTAGGTTTTGTGTACACTTGAGTGGTAAGATTGCCTTGTTGGATAGTAACGCGAGTGTCCAGGAAAGTTATGGATTCTGTATTGGTGAGATGAGTGAATTCAATGCGTTGGTCGATGGTATTGAGCATAGTAATGAGAAATTCAAGTTGTTGAATTGGACCATTCCACAAAAGAAAAATGTCATCTATGTACCTTTTATAGAGAATCAGGTGTTCAGTCCAGTCGTTGTTGGTTAAGATGTTATCCAATTCAAATCTGTGCATGTAGAGATTCGCGTATGATGGGGCAGCACAATTTCCCATGGATGTGCCTGAGCATTGGATGTAGAAAGTGTTAGACCATTCAAAGTAGCTGTGATAAAGAGTGAAGTGCATCAGTTCCATGAGGAACACTTTGAGATCATTGGGTTTGTCTGTGTTGATCAAAAAAGACTCAATAGCTTCAATCCCTTTGTCATGCGGAATGGAGGTGTATAGTGATTTCACGTCGATTGTACATAAGATGGTATCTGTAGTTATCGATCCACGGATGGATTCCAAAATGTTGAGGAAGTCAGTAGTATCCTTTATGTAGGTAGTCATAGATTGTACTGAAGCCTGTAGATGTTTGTCCAAATATTTTCCAATAGGTTCATGGAGTGAATTGATAGTAGAAACAATAGGTCTGAACCGAGGTTTTGTGGCATGCTTATGGATCTTGGGCAGCATGTAGATATAGGGGTAGATGGATTGGTTTTGATGAGATATTTTTTGTCTTCTTCAGAGATGGTCCCTTGTTCAAGAGCGGTGTTGATGATGGTTTTGAGAATGTCAAGAAAGTTGTTAGTAGGATCGGTAGGTATGGGCATGTATGTTCGTGCGTCCTTGACATGTTCATCCACACTTTCAACATAGAAGGTTGTGTCCATGATTACTAGTGCCCCTCCTTTGTCAGCTTGACGTATGGTGATTTCAGACCTGTTAGCTAGTGTATTTAGGATTTGTTCTTCTTTTTTTGTGATGTTCTTGAATTTATTTTTATTGTGGTAACCAATTTTTTGGAGCTCTTTTAAGACGATTGTCTCGAAGGCGTCCAGTACTTTGTGACTAGTCGGTGCGCTGTTGGTACTTTTATTTCGAAGTCCTAACAAGGTGTTTTGTCTTGGAATATCCGGCAATTTCAGTATGTTGTTAAAGTAGTGTTTGAGTCTGAGTACACGCAAAAACTTAAAGAGGCTGATTTCAGTCTCCAGTGCGTTTGAATGGTAGGTGGGAACAAAGGAAGTTCCTTTTTGTAGAGTCGTGATTTCAGATTTGGTAAGATCATAGCTAGAGATGTTGATCACGAGGTTTTCTGGCTGCGTGTATTCTTCGCTACCGATTTTGTGTATGTTTTTCCTCCTGGATCTTCTAGTGGTCTTGTGCCTGCCCCTAAAAAATGCGGTTGTCTTGGTACATTGGTGGTAGGTTCCTCATTGGCTGCTGATTATAGATCTCCTGTTTCGGCTGGTCTGTCTTTTGACTGTGAGGTTGAGAAAGTTCTGGGAGCCCTGTCCCTGGTAGAAGAATCATCAGAAGATGTTGCGTCTGTATCGGTTCTTTGTCCATTTTGTTTGCGTTGTTGCCTTTTGTAGGCGTAAGCCTCAGCCCAAGTACATACCTCTCCTAATTTGTAATCCAAATTATCGCGTTTGAATTTTCTTAGTTTTCTTTCGTTGATCTCTTTGGTATAGTCATCCAGTTGTTTGTTAAGATCTGCTAAGGTAGCATTCCAATCTGTGTCTGACATTTTGTTAGAGATTTCTTGCCGAAGTTCGTCAAGTTCTTTGTTAAGGTCTTCAAGTAGTATAGATAGTTCTTCCACGATAAGTAGTATTAAATCCAAGGAGCATTTGTTGAGGATCGCTTCCCATTTTTCAGAAAAACGTGAGTTATTTTTACACAGGGTGGACTTTAGGGCAATTCTGAGTCCTCTTGGAATTCGCTGAACTTTATGGTATCGTATAAGAGTACTAGCGTGTAGTTTTTGGTTGATTACTCGTTTAGATGTGTATAATAGTTGTTTGATGTTTGATTGAATGGATGTGGTGCTGGTGCTGGGTCCTGTGGTGTCCTCGAAAAGTGCGTAGATGCGTTGGGTTTCTTCGTTGGTATACATAAAGGTATTCGTTCTCCGGTCGGATATATTCCCTAATTCATCCATCGGGGTAGTGGTGCGCTTTCTGTGTTACTCAGGAAAAGGAGTAATACACAACAAGAAAGAAACAGAAATAGGCGCACTCCGTGTTTTAAGCAGGGTAGTTCAATTAGTCAAGTCGCAGGTGCAAACGAGTATGTCCCCCTGGGTTGGGACTCAATGAAAGTAGAGTAAGCACACTCCTGGATGGGGAGGGTGTCACTCGTTGCACTCAAAGAGAGAATCAAAGTTCTCCTTGTCCAAAAGTTTAGTTCCAAACACTGAAACGGTGATTCAGAGTCAATTAAATTTATTTATGACAATCTTCCAAAGATGTAGAATTATCATCATTCTATCAATCTCGACTTTATCCATTAATCAATTGCCCAATGCATTTCGGGCCGTTCAAGCCCTTCATCAGGGGCGGCACTGTGGAGGAGACAAGGGAGCAGCACTCATTTATCACATTGTACATAGGTTAAAATGAGCATGACAAATTAAAACGTGAAATGTATAATAAGGTACGGTGAACAATAAAGTTGTGTGAATCGGGAGTGAAAAAAAACGGGTGGTACAAACGAACATATTCAAATAGCAGTGGGTTTCAGTTGCGTTAGAAACCATCGGGTATAATGGCGTTAGTAAAGTGAATTCAGGTGGTGCTACTGACTATTAAACGCGTGGTGAAATTAAAGAGTTTATTAATGACGAACAAACATGCTATGTCCGAAGGTTGTGATGCTCAATGGGTGCAAGTTACGAAAGGCATAGAGTCAATATCCATAAAATTAAAGACCGTGAGTCACTAGGGTAGAAAGTGGGTCGGTGAGAAACTCTCATCAAGCGGTCTCGGCCCGGGTGGTTAGTACGGCGTGCACTTACGTTCGAATCGTAGAATCAAAGTCCCATCATTTAGCAAGACGGCGCTCACGAGTGCTGCAGCAGTAGTGAGGTTAGTGAATCGTAATCATGTGATCAGGGAACGTAACCATTTAAAAGAGAGTAAATTGCACGTGTACGTGAACTACAACGGTAGATATAGAAAACAGATTTGTAGTTCGTGGAACGAACGAAGAAGAGTAAATCACCTGTGCGAGTGAGAGGAGTCCTGAGCACATGAGAGGGTTGGGAAAGTGTGAGAATAAGTAGATAAAAGTAAACTAGTAACATAGAAGCAAATTGTAATCACAAGATGTCTCATGGAGAAAACGTAATAAATAATGTAGAGCAAAGCAAAACATGAAATAGATTGACTTGAAGGGAGACCTTATTACTTCAGAAAGTTGTAAATTGTAAATAAGTTGACAGTGAAATCCAGAGGTACAGATTGTATACAGTCAACAGCTCTTCGATGTAGGAGGTCGGATTACAAGTAGCAGCCTAAATCGTAACGTTCGTTAAGACCCTTAGGCTGGGTAGAATTCAAGTTGTGGATCCAGTAGATTTCTCTCTGTAATAGGAATCTGTTATTGTCTCGTCCTTTCAATATAGGAACCTGTTCAAGGATCAGGAAACGGAGTTGACATATGTTATGTTGATGTTCGTGGAAGTGAGTCGCAATGGGTGATTTGGCCTGTTGGGTTCTTATGTTGCTTTTGTGTTCGTTTATTCGAATGCGGATTTTTCTTTCAGTTTTTCCCACGTATGCAAGGCCACATGGGCATTTCAGTAAGTAAATGACATTTTGGCTGTTGCAGGTGGCAGTAACTCTGAGCTTGATGGGGTAACCATGTAGTGGATGTTGGATTGTGGTTCCCTTAATGATGCAGTTGCAGTTTCCACAATTGAGACAAGGTTGAGTACCTTTGTAAGGGCTTGTAGTAGAATCTCGGGTTTTAGAGAGAATTTGTTTAAGATTGCGTGATCTCTGATACGCAAATCTAGGAGGTATCTCAAAAATGTTGTTAAAGTCTGCCTCAGTGCTTAACATGGGCCAGTATCTCAGTATGGTTTTCTTGATGGTAAAGCTCTCGGTGGAGTATTTGGACACGAATGTCATTCTCTGTGGTGTGGACATCGGTCGTTTAGGTTGAAGGAGTGTTTGTCGTGAGAGTCTATCTGTCTTCAGTACTGCTTTTTCCAAAATGTCACTCGGATATTTACGTTGTTTGAATTTGGAAATGCACATGTTTCTACTGGACTCATACAGTTCATTGGTACTGGAAATCCTTTTTAGTCGGAGAAGTTGTGAGTATGGTAGGTGATTTTTGAGTGATGGCTGGTGGAAACTATGAAAATGAAGGAGGTTATTGTGATCTGTAGGTTTTGTGTACACTTGAGTGGTAAGATTGCCTTGTTGGATAGTAACGCGAGTGTCCAGAAAAGTTATGGATTCTGTATTGGTGAGATGAGTGAATTCAATGCGTTGGTCGATGGTATTGAGCATAGTAATGAGAAATTCAAGTTGTTGAATTGGACCATTCCACAAAAGAAAAATGTCATCTATGTACCTTTTATAGAGAATCAGGTGTTCAGTCCAGTCGTTGTTGGTTAAGATGTTATCCAATTCAAATCTGTGCATGTAGAGATTCGCGTATGATGGGGCAGCACAATTTCCCATGGATGTGCCTGAGCATTGGATGTAGAAAGTGTTAGACCATTCAAAGTAGCTGTGATAAAGAGTGAAGTGCATCAGTTCCATGAGGAACACTTTGAGATCATTGGGTTTGTCTGTGTTGATCAAAAAAGACTCAATAGCTTCAATCCCTTTGTCATGCGGAATGGAGGTGTAAAGTGATTTCACGTCGATTGTACATAAGATGGTATCTGTAGTTATCGATCCACGGATGGATTCCAAAATGTTGAGGAAGTCAGTAGTATCCTTTATGTAGGTAGTCATAGATTGTACTGAAGCCTGTAGATGTTTGTCCAAATATTTTCCAATAGGTTCATGGAGTGAATTGATAGTAGAAACAATAGGTCTGAACGGAGGTTTTGTGGCATGCTTATGGATCTTGGGCAGCATGTAGATATAGGGGGTAGATGGATTGGTTTTGATGAGATATTTTTTGTCTTCTTCAGAGATGGTCCCTTGTTCAAGAGCGGTGTTGATGATGGTTTTGAGAATGTCAAGAAAGTTGTTAGTAGGATCGGTAGGTATGGGCATGTATGTTCGTGCGTCCTTGACATGTTCATCCACACTTTCAACATAGAAGGTTGTGTCCATGATTACTAGTGCCCCTCCTTTGTCAGCTTGACGTATGGTGATTTCAGACCTGTTAGCTAGTGTATTTAGGATTTGTTCTTCTTTTTTTGTGATGTTCTTGAATTTATTTTTATTGTGGTAACCAATTTTTTGGAGCTCTTTTAAGACGATTGTCTCGAAGGCGTCCAGTACTTTGTGACTAGTCGGTGCGCTGTAGGTACTTTTATTTCGAAGTCCTAACAAGGTGTTTTGTCTTGGAATATCCGGCAATTTCAGTATGTTGTTAAAGTAGTGTTTGAGTCTGAGTACACGCAAAAACTTAAAGAGGCTGATTTCAGTCTCCAGTGCGTTTGAATGGTAGGTGGGAACAAAGGAAGTTCCTTTTTGTAGAGTCGTGATTTCAGATTTGGTAAGATCATAGCTAGAGATGTTGATCACAAGGTTTTCTGGCTGCGTGTATTCTTCGCTACCGATTTGTGTATGTTTTTCCTCCTGGATCTTCTAGTGGTCTTGTGCCTGCCCCTAAAAAATGCGGTTGTCTTGGTACATTGGTGGTAGGTTCCTCATTGGCTGCTGATTGTAGATCTCCTGTTTCGGCTGGTCTGTCTTTTGACTGTGAGGTTGAGAAAGTTCTGGGAGCCCTGTCCCTGGTAGAAGAATCATCAGAAGATGTTGCGTCTGTATCGGTTCTTTGTCCATTTTGTTTGCGTTGTTGCCTTTTGTAGGCGTAAGCCTCAGCCCAAGTATATACCTCTCCTAATTTGTAATCCAAATTATCGCGTTTGAATTTTCTTAGTTTTCTTTCGTTGATCTCTTTGGTATAGTCATCCAGTTGTTTGTTAAGATCTGCTAAGGTAGCATTCCAATCTGTGTCTGACATTTTGTTAGAGATTTCTTGCCGAAGTTCGTCAAGTTCTTTGTTAAGGTCTTCAAGTAGTATAGATAGTTCTTCCACGATAAGTAGTATTAAATCCAAGGAGCATTTGTTGAGGATCGCTTCCCATTTTTCAGAAAAACGTGAGTTATTTTTACATCCATCGGGGTAGTGGTGCGCTTTCTGTGTTACTCAGGAAAAGGAGTAATTTAATTGACTCTGAATCACCGTTTCAGTGTTTGGAACTAAACTCTTGGACAAGGAGAACTTTGATTCTCTCTTTGAGTGCAACGAGTGACACCCTCCCCATCCAGGAGTGTGCTTACTCTACTTTCATTGAGTCCCAACCCAGGGGGACATACTCGTTTGCACCTGCGACTTGACTAATTGAACTACCCTGCTTAAAACACGGAGTGCGCCTATTTCTGTTTCTTTCTTGTTGTGCATTACTCCTTTTCCTGAGTAACACAGAAAGCGCACCACTACCCCGATGGATGAATTAGAGAATATATCCGACCGGAGAACGAATACCTTTATGTATACCAACGAAGAAACCCAACGCATCTACGCACTTTTCGAGGACACCACAGGACCCAGCACCAGCACCACATCCATTCAATCAAACATCAAACAACTATTATACACATCTAAACGAGTAATCAACCAAAAACTACACGCTAGTACTCTTATACGATACCATAAAGTTCAGCGAATTCCAAGAGGACTCAGAATTGCCCTAAAGTCCACCCTGTGTAAAAATAACTCACGTTTTTCTGAAAAATGGGAAGCGATCCTCAACAAATGCTCCTTGGATTTAATACTACTTATCGTGGAAGAACTATCTATACTACTTGAAGACCTTAACAAAGAACTTGACGAACTTCGGCAAGAAATCTCTAACAAAATGTCAGACACAGATTGGAATGCTACCTTAGCAGATCTTAACAAACAACTGGATGACTATACCAAAGAGATCAACGAAAGAAAACTAAGAAAATTCAAACGCGATAATTTGGATTACAAATTAGGAGAGGTATATACTTGGGCTGAGGCTTACGCCTACAAAAGGCAACAACGCAAACAAAATGGACAAAGAACCGATACAGACGCAACATCTTCTGATGATTCTTCTACCAGGGACAGGGCTCCCAGAACTTTCTCAACCTCACAGTGAAAAGACAGACCAGCCGAAACAGGAGATCTATAATCAGCAGCCAATGAGGAACCTACCACCAATGTACCAAGACAACCGCATTTTTTAGGGGCAGGCACAAGACCACTAGAAGATCCAGGAGGAAAAACATACACAAAATCGGTAGCGAAGAATACACGCAGCCAGAAAACCTCGTGATCAACATCTCTAGCTATGATCTTACCAAATCTGAAATCACGACTCTACAAAAAGGAACTTCCTTTGTTCCCACCTACCATTCAAACGCACTGGAGACTGAAATCAGCCTCTTTAAGTTTTTGCGTGTACTCAGACTCAAACACTACTTTAACAACATACTGAAATTGCCGGATATTCCAAGACAAAACACCTTGTTAGGACTTCGAAATAAAAGTACCAACAGCGCACCGACTAGTCACAAAGTACTGGACGCCTTCGAGACAATCGTCTTAAAAGAGCTCCAAAAAATTGGTTACCACAATAAAAATAAATTCAAGAACATCACAAAAAAAGAAGAACAAATCCTAAATACACTAGCTAACAGGTCTGAAATCACCATACGTCAAGCTGACAAAGGAGGGGCACTAGTAATCATGGACACAACCTTCTATGTTGAAAGTGTGGATGAACATGTCAAGGACGCACGAACATACATGCCCATACCTACCGATCCTACTAACAACTTTCTTGACATTCTCAAAACCATCATCAACACCGCTCTTGAACAAGGGACCATCTCTGAAGAAGCCAAAAAATATCTCATCAAAACCAATCCATCTACCCCCTATATCTACATGCTGCCCAAGATCCATAAGCATGCCACAAAACCTCCGTTCAGACCTATTGTTTCTACTATCAATTCACTCCATGAACCTATTGGAAAATATTTGGACAAACATCTACAGGCTTCAGTACAATCTATGACTACCTACATAAAGGATACTACTGACTTCCTCAACATTTTGGAATCCATCCGTGGATCGATAACTACAGATACCATCTTATGTACAATCGACGTGAAATCACTTTACACCTCCATTCCGCATGACAAAGGGATTGAAGCTATTGAGTCTTTTTTGATCAACACAGACAAACCCAATGATCTCAAAGTGTTCCTCATGGAACTGATGCACTTCACTCTTTATCACAGCTACTTTGAATGGTCTAACACTTTCTACATCCAATGCTCAGGCACATCCATGGGAAATTGTGCTGCCCCATCATACGCGAATCTCTACATGCACAGATTTGAATTGGATAACATCTTAACCAACAACGACTGGACTGAACACCTGATTCTCTATAAAAGGTACATAGATGACATTTTTCTTTTGTGGAATGGTCCAATTCAACAACTTGAATTTCTCATTACTATGCTCAATACCATCGACCAACGCATTGAATTCACTCATCTCACCAATACAGAATCCATAACTTTCCTGGACACTCGCGTTACTATCCAACAAGGCAATCTTACCACTCAAGTGTACACAAAACCTACAGATCGCAATAACCTCCTTCATTTTCATTGTTTCCACCAGCCATCACTCAAAAATCACCTACCATACTCACAACTTCTCCGACTAAAAAGGATTTCCAGTACCAATGAACTGTATGAGTCCAGTAGAAACATGTGCATTTCCAAATTCAAACAACGTAAATATCCGAGTGACATTTTGGAAAAAGCAGTACTGAAGACAGATAGACTCTCACGACAAACACTCCTTCAACCTAAACGACCGATGTCCACACCACAGAGAATGACATTCGTGTCCAAATACTCCACCGAGAGCTTTACCATCAAGAAAACCATACTGAGATACTGGCCCATGTTAAGCACTGAGGCGGACTTTAACAACATTTTTGAGATACCTCCTAGATTTGCGTATCAGAGATCACGCAATCTTAAACAAATTCTCTCTAAAACCAGAGATTCTACTACAAGCCCTTACAAAGGTACTCAACCTTGTCTCAATTGTGGAAACTGCAACTGCATCATTAAGGGAACCACAATCCAACATCCACTACATGGTTACCCCATCAAGCTCAGAGTTACTGCCACCTGCAACAGCCAAAATGTCATTTACTTACTGAAATGCCCATGTGGCCTTGCATACATGGGAAAAACTGAAAGAAAAATCCGCATTCGAATAAACGAACACAAAAGCAACATAAGAACCCAACAGGCCAAATCACCCATTGCGACTCACTTCCACGAACATCAACATAACATATGTCAACTCCGTTTCCTGATCCTTGAACAGGTTCCTATATTGAAAGGACGAGACAATAACAGATTCCTATTACAGAGAGAAATCTACTGGATCCACAACTTGAATTCTACCCAGCCTAAGGGTCTTAACGAACGTTACGATTTAGGCTGCTACTTGTAATCCGACCTCCTACATCGAAGAGCTGTTGACTGTATACAATCTGTACCTCTGGATTTCACTGTCAACTTATTTACAATTTACAACTTTCTGAAGTAACAAGGTCTCCCTTCAAGTCAATCTATTTCATGTTTTGCTTTGCTCTACATTATTTATTATGTTTTCTCCATGAGACATCTTGTGATTACAATTTGCTTCTATGTTACTAGTTTACTTTTATCTACTTATTCTCACACTTTCCCAACCCTCTCATGTGCTCAGGACTCCTCTCACTCGCACAGGTGATTTACTCTTCTTCGTTCGTTCCACGAACTACAAATCTGTTTTCTATATCTACCGTTGTAGTTCACGTACACGTGCAATTTACTCTCTTTTAAATGGTTACGTTCCCTGATCACATGATTACGATTCACTAACCTCACTACTGCTGCAGCACTCGTGAGCGCCGTCTTGCTAAATGATGGGACTTTGATTCTACGATTCGAACGTAAGTGCACGCCGTACTAACCACCCGGGCCGAGACCGCTTGATGAGAGTTTCTCACCGACCCACTTTCTACCCTAGTGACTCACGGTCTTTAATTTTATGGATATTGACTCTATGCCTTTCGTAACTTGCACCCATTGAGCATCACAACCTTCGGACATAGCATGTTTGTTCGTCATTAATAAACTCTTTAATTTCACCACGCGTTTAATAGTCAGTAGCACCACCTGAATTCACTTTACTAACGCCATTATACCCGATGGTTTCTAACACAACTGAAACCCACTGCTATTTGAATATGTTCGCTTGTACCACCCGTTTTTTTCACTCCCGATTCACACAACTTTATTGTTTACCGTACCTTGTTATACATTTCACGTTTTAATTTGTCATGCTCATTTTAACCTATGTACAATGTGATAAATGAGTGCTGCTCCCTTGTCTCCTCCACAGTGCCGCCCCTGATGATGGGCTTGAACGGCCCGAAATGCATTGGGAAATTGATTAATGGATAAAGTCGAGATTGATAGAATGATGATAATTCTACATCTTTGGAAGATTGTCATAAATAAATTTAATTGACTCTGAATCACCGTTTCAGTGTTTGGAACTAAACTTTTGGACAAGGAGAACTTTGATTCTCTCTTTGAGTGCAACGAGTGACACCCTCCCCATCCAGGAGTGTGCTTACTCTACTCTATTTCAAATGCAGCACTTTCTTTTTATATTTCTGGCATCCTTTTATTAAGTTCTGAATTACTCTATTTCGAAAAAGTCTTTGACGAATTTCTTGAAATTGTTTTTGTATACAGGTAACAAATACTCTTTCCTTATCATGATTTTTTTTCTTGCATTTTGAAGTTGAAGTCTGCTTCTCCTTACTTGAAAAATTCTTCTTTTTCCTTTGTGTGATGTTATTTTCATTAAATCTTCGTAATACTTTTTTTTAAAATTGTCTAGTGTTTTTACCAGAAGAAAGCCTTTTTGTAGTACTCTCATTCACTTGTAATCCATATTTTTGACTTTTCTTTAAGTAGATGGCCTTTTTGTCTTTCATTTTTTTTTCATTTCTTCTAGGCATTTTTAATCCAAACAAAATAATTTTCTGAGAAAGAAAAAAAGTTTAATTTGTTTGTTATATCTGTTCAATATGTTAAAATAATCACGTACAATTAGATAAGTTCCACTGGTGGCTTGCAGAGGGAATGCTGAATGGCAGTGGAGCAGAATAAGGGAACAGTAGGGTGGCAGGTAGTGTCACCGGACATACAGCATGTATTTATTTAATTATTTAGATGTACCTTCTCATTTTATATGTGAATCTACTACCTCCTACATTTTCACTCTCCCCACGCCCTAACCCACCGTCCCACACACCCCACTGTCCAAGAGCTCTTCCTCTGCAACCCACTACAGATAACTTTGTAGACACTATTTTGAAAAATTGTTATCTGTATAATTAAACTGATATTCTCAACTAAATGGCACATGTAAACGTTACCATTATTACCTTAACACTTCTATCGGCAACTTAGCAAGCATAACACTGCACCATATTAACAAAGATATGGTACAGGCTTACATTTCATTCTAGATGTACATAACCAAAAACAGATCAACTATTAGAGAGCAACAAAAACGAGCGCCATGGAGAGGGGGTAGAGATTAAGTAAGGTGTCATTCTCATTTTGGTAATGTGGCAGCCCAATCTTGTACGGAGCTTTAATACCAGCAGAAAACCTCGTAATTACGTTAATTACATATACGTGTCCTTTAGTACTGCAACTAACACTTTGTGCCCCTGAGAGAACTGTTTATAAAAATAAACAAACAGAGCTTTATATAGTATAAAAATAGCACACAGTGGGAGTGAATCGTCCCCCCACGTACTGGCTCGTACAGGGAGAGCTGCGGGCTGTCAGCTCCTAGAGGGACAGCTGCGTGCCGGCTTGCAGAGGGAGAGCTGAGGGCCGGCTCGTAGAGGGACAGCTACGGGCCGACTCGCATAGGGAGAGCTGCGGGCCATCGGCTTGCAAAAGGATACGTACGACCGTTGATGTGCAGCGAGTGAGGGTGAAGGAAGTATCTGGCAGAGGGAAAGCTGCGGTATATTTCCAGTATTGGTTTGCAGAGGTACAACTGCGGGCCCGACTGCTCGCAGACGAAGAGCTGCGAGCCGACTGGTGGTTCGCAGAGAGAGACCTGCGAGCCGGCAGGCTAGCTCGTAGAGGAAGAGCTGTGAGCCGACTGGCTGGCTCGTAGAGAGAGAGCTGCGGCCTGTCGGCTTGCATAGGGAGAGCTACGGGCCGTCAGCTTGCAAAAGGATACGTATGACCGGTGATGTGCAGTGAGGGAGGGTGAAGGGAGTATCTGGCAGAGGGTAAGCTGCGGTATATTTCCAGTATGGGTTTGCAGAGTTACAACTGCGGGCCCGACGGCTCACAGACGAAGAGCAGAGAGCCAATAGGTGGTTCGCAGACAGAGACTTGCGAGCCGGTAGGCTGGCTCATAGAGGAAGAGCCGCGAGCCGACTGGCTGGCTCGTAGAGGGAGAGCTGCGGCCCGTCGGCTCGCAGAGGGAGAGTTGCGGGCTGGCTCACAGAGGAAAAGCTGCGGGCCGACTGGTATAGGAAAGGTGCGGGCCGTCTGCTTGCAAGGGGATAGCTGCGGGACAGTGATGTGGGGAGAGGGAGTGTGAAGGGGGTATCTCGCAGAGAGAGAGCTGCGGTATATTTCCAGTCTTGGCTTCAGAGATACAACTGCGGGCCCGAGAACTCGCACACGAAGAGCTGCGAGCCGACAGGTGGAGGGAGAGTTGCGGGCCCGAGAAGGTTGTTGGGGGCTATGCTTCAGAGAGCTGTGGTCTAACTCGCAGAGAGAGAGCAACAGGCCGATGGGCTAATGGAGTGGCTCGCAGAGGTAGAGCTGCGGGCCTGACGGCTCGCAGACGCAGAGCTGCGAGCAACGGACTAGCTTCTAAAGGCATAGCTGCTAGCTGGTGATGTGGGGCAAAAGAGAGTGAAGGGGGTATCTGGCAGAGGGAGAGCTGCAGTATATTTCCAGTGTTGGCTTACAGAGGTAGCCCTGTCTGCGAACTGTCGGGCCCGCAGTTGTACCTCTGCAAGCCAACACTAGAAATATACCACAGCTCTCTCTCTGCGAGATACCACCTTCATGCTCCCTCTCCCCACATCACCGTCCTGCAGCTATCCCTTTGCAAGTTGACGGCCCGCACCGCTCCCTATACCAGTCAGCCAGCAGCTGTTCCTCTGTGAGCCGGCCCGCAGCTCTCCCTCTGCGAGCCGACGGGCCGCAGCTCTCCCTCTACGAGCCAGTCAGTCGGCTCACAGCTCTTCCTCTACGAGCCAGCCGTCGGGCCCGCAGGTTTATCTGTACAAGCAGTCGGGTCCGTGGCTCTACCTCTACGAGCCAACACTGCGAATACCGCAGTTCTCCCTCTATGAGATACCCCATTCCCCTCCTTCGTCCCACATCAACAGCCCACAGCTATCCCTATGCAAGACAACGTCTAGCAGCTCTCCCTCTGCAAACAGTGGGCCCGCAGCTCTACCTCTGCAACACAACACATCACCAGTCCGCAGTTATCCCTCTGCGAACTAATACTGAGAATATACCACAGCTGTCTCTCTCCGAAATACCTCCTTCACCCTCTCTTGCCCCGCATCACCGGGCATTGTACATTATATCTAAAAGTATCATCAAACTATTCAAGCCATGCGTACATATCCAAAGGAAGGTACATATTTACTTTGTGTATTTGCTCTCCATGTAATGTCTGCACATTGTAAACGTGCTTGCAGTACAACACCTCCCTTGGCTTAAATGCAAATATACCTCTCTGTGTGAAAAATGAGCCCACAAGCTGTACACATAATATATCTGTTTTTTGTTTTATCTTCTTTAAATTAATACCAGATAAAACTCCCCTCCCCACCCTTCACCACTATTTCCAGACCAAGCATAATTTCCAAATGTGTGACATTTTCTTTATCTCAGCCAAATTTATTTCTCAACACAAATCAACACTGTACCTGATTTACAAAACTACATACTTGTTTAAACATAACAAACTATACTTCTTATTTGTTACCTCTATACCTTATTCCTAAAAACATGTAATCTTTCAAATATATGTCACATCACTTTTGTACGATTGAAACTGATTACGACCTTCTATTTACACTACAGATCCCACGTACATGTCAATAAAGGTATAAGTACTATTGTCATACTAGATAAAGCTCTATCACTTAATTTTTATAAACACTACTGCTGGCTGCACAAAATGGGAGTGGGACATGAGGAGAGTAAACAGAGGTGTAATTCCTAAACTTTTATTGTACCATTTCTTTAATATACGTATATTGAGGGCTTTAAGTGGGATGAAAAAAATGGCGGGTGTCTGAAAGGGGTAGCAGTGTTCAGCACCAGTAAGTCCCAGCCCACTTAAAAACCTGCGTATATTCAGCACAGAGACACAACCTAACAATTTTCATCACTTATAATCACAGTTAGTTTAGTAGTGTGAAAAATCATACAGAAAATTTACTAAGAACATTTTTAATTCTTTTTTTATCTCACACATTTATAAAATATCTGTATCGCCCCTTCACTATACGTATATTAACAGCTTTAATTGGGGTGAAAAAATTGGCGGCTGTCTTAAAGAAGTGACGGATCTCAGTACCGATAAGACCGGGACAACTTAAAGGCCTGCATATATTCAGCAGAGGAACACACCCTGACAATTACTATCACTAATAAACACATTTACTTTAGCACTGTGAAAACAATCGTATAGAAAATATACAGAGAACATTTTCATTTATTTTTTGATCTCCCACATTTATAAAAAAAAGTCTTCTAAAGAAACGCTCCCCAACAACTTAGATTTCCTAAGAACACCCAAGTCCAAAGCATTGCAGTATCACACCAGCCTTGACTGATATTTAAATCTACCTCTCAGTGTAAAAAATGAGACCACAAACTGTGCACATAACATTTTTGGTTTTTGTTCCATCTCTGTTAAAGTTAATAATACATGAATTTCCTACTCTCACCCCTTCCCCACAATTTCCAGACTAAGCATTATTTGCAAACGTGCGACATTCTGTTTATCTCGGCGGAATTGATATACAAATCCAAATTAACTGTACATCTAATTTTCAAAACTATACAGTCTTTTACAGATGACAACTTACACTTTTTCTTTGTGGAAAACTCCTAAACATATATAAAGTACTTGTTTAACAACTAGTCACACTTTATGCATATTTTAGAACCAATGTGAAACACCAGACTTTAATAACACTATCTGGCACATGCATCAAGCAAAATACCCCTCGCAAAAATTGCGATTCGGTAAAATAGCTGGGAAGCGACCGCAAAACAACACTTTCCAATGCATCACTCCCAATAGCGAAAAATCAAGATAATCGCTAAAAATGCCCCCTTAAATTTAGCGATTAGCAAAATAACGATTATATAACAGCGAAAACTAAAACTGCTCCTGCTAATAGTGATTAGTTAATAATGAATTGCAAACCAATGCATCAAAACTCACTAATAGCGATTTTCACCAAAATCGCTATTTAGCAAGAGCAGAATAAGGGGAATCTCAACCAGGAGGTAAAGTTGAGAGAGAAAAAAAAAGAAAAAAAATTGTATCACAGGTGCAAACAATCTGAAACCCTTTCAAAATGCATCAGGAGACCCCGTAAGCCATTCACAATGGCAGCCCTCTACGTGCTTGCAAGGAGAATGAGGATAAATGCAGTAGCCTAGCGCAGGAGGTGGATACAGGAGAGGGTATTCCGAGTGCGCATAACATTGCTGTGCCAAAATGAGGAATAAATGTACGATAAGTATCGTCTAAATCGTGCAATGATAATGTGCCTATTAGCAGATTTGGAACCCCTATGGCAGTACCAGACCCGTAGGACCAATGCCATTCCTGCACACGTCCAGGTCCTATGTAGCCTTCACCTACTGGCGTCAGGCAGTTTCCAGGGGGTCGTAGCAGTAGCCGGAGGTGTATCCCAAAGCGCACTCTCACGCTTCTTCCGGAAATTCCTTGACGCCACGATGACAATGATCCATACCCACATCACCTTCCCCACAACCCCACAGGAGTTGAATCAGACCAAACTGGAGCACTACCAGGTGGCTCAATTCACATATGTCATTGGATGCATTGACTGCACGCATGTCCCCATCTGTCCCCTCTCAGCCAACGTACAGCTTCCGAAACAGGAAGTCTTACCACTCCATCAATGTCCAGGTTGTGTGCAATGCTAAGCATATAATAACGGACATTGTAGCACAATTTCCCGGAAGCACACATGACTTGTATATATTCCGCCACAGTGGCATCCACAGGCGTCTGCTCGGCGGTGAATTTGGAGAGGTACACCTACTTGGTATATACATATACCTGTTTGTTACATCATTATACCAAATGTGATTGCATTACTGCGGCTAACCCTTTGCTTCCCACCCTGTACGTGACAGCGCATACGCCTTGCGCGAATACATCCTGACCCCTTACTTCAACCCAGCAACACCACAGGAACAGCGCTACAACGCGGCACACATTAGCGAAAGGAATGTGGTCGAAAGGACATTCGGAATACTAAAAAGTCGAGTCAGGATCCTTCATAAAACTGGTGGTGCTCTACAGTACAACCCCGAAACCTGCTGCAGGATTGTGGCAGTATGTGTCATGCTGCACAACATTACCACAGGAAGAGGCATACCAATCGAGATGGACGAGAATGACAATGATGGTGACGACCAACCACACGCACAACACCGACAGGCACATGTTGCACACACAGTCGAAGGTCAGAGGAGACATGCACACATCACACAACATCATTTCTGAGGTAGGTAAGAATGAGCCATCACAAGATATCGTGGATTGAGAATGTTTTATTTACATGAGCACATGTCAAACAAAAGATTTATGTATTGAAAATTGTGACGGTGATTGCATAGGTTGATTAAGTCAAACTAAAGTATTCAACAGCACTGGAGGGCAATCACAATGTTGAAATGGACCATGGTTACGCCAACATAGCCAAATAGGTGGATATACATGGCTAGCGCCTCTTGCCACGTACCCCCAACCTCCTGTCGCATGACTCTGCAACATCAGCCTGATGTGTGCTTGTGGATGTTGAGCTGCACGAACTGCGCCTCCTGTTAGTGGTCACTGGCACAGACACACTACTCAGGCTCGATGCCTCCTCACTACCCTCCTCCCCTTCCAAGTTGCTGGCAATCACAGTCCCAGATTGGAGGTGTTCCACGGCAGTGGTCACTTGGCCTAAGGCCCTTGCAACGTCCCCACAGAAATGGCCCAGATCAATCTGTAAAGACACAAGGACCGCCGAGCCAATACTACAGTGGTGTTGCTCAGCTTGGTTATGGCCCTCGTATTGGCTGACGTACGTAGCAAACTCTGCCGATGCCTCCGACGCTTAGAGCATTGTCCTGCAAGAACGGCACGGTGAGCTCCTGTAGGCTATGGTTTGTCTGTCGGTTTCCCTCCGCAATAACTGTAGTAAGGTCACGCACACAGTCCGACATAGTGCTAATGTTTTTGGCCAGCTTGGAGATCTGCATGTTGATGGTGCCCATGTGTCTCCCCTGCAGGAGCTGCACACGAAGTATCTGCGACTCAATGCCGCCATATACATTTGGAGCCTGTTCTACATCGGCCGCAATGCGGGTCCTGGGCCTGCGCGTTGTCCTAGTCGGAGCTGTGCTGGTGTTGGAGCTGGTGAAGGGACACGTGGCTGGCTGGGGACTGTTGTGGGTGCTGGAGTCGGCTCTGATTCCATTTCTGGCAGTGCGGGTACATGTGCCCTGCGTTTTGGTGGTGGGGGTGGTGTACATTCAGGCTCCGCAGGGGTCTCTACATCCGTCTCTGCAGGTGTCTCAGAGATGATGAGCCGGTCACTGTCCTCGGAGTCCACCTGAGCTGCGTCTGTGTGTGAAACAGTGCAGTGTTAGTATTGTTTGTTCCTAAATATGTTTCTCACATGGCCTAATTCGTACATAATAAATCACTGATTTAAACTAACTGTCTGACGTGAAGTGTTGTTATGTTTAATTGAGCACTGATGATTATCCATGGCCACTTAGCTCACATGACTACAACTCCCATGATGCTTCATGTGTACACTTCTCCCTGCACACTGTGATTTGCCTGGGGGTATGTGCCTGGATATACAGTATGCATAATATTAGCGTTTGCATGCATCTTACCTTGTTGTGTACTCGCTGCGCCGGAAGTGTCCAATTGGGTGACTCCCGCGACTGCCTCGGGCTAGATCGTCCCCTCAACAAGGTCCTCCAGGGCTGTTTTGGCGGGTGCTGTCGATGGTCCCCCTCCTGTGCCAGCTGCTTCCTTCACCCTTTCGATAATGTGCTCCTTGGCATGCTTCCTGAGGTCATACCACCTCTTCTTCAGGTCTTCTATGCTGCGGTGGGTGACTCCCACAGCATTCACTCTCTCCTTGATGCGCAGCCATATATGTTGCGCTTCTCCGCCTCTGGCACCTTCTGGGACAACTTGCCAAACAGTTTGTCGTGGCTGCTGCTCACCCCCTCTATCAGGTGTTCGAGTTCCCTGTCCGAGAACTTCATCTTTCTCTTCCTTTGTGTGGCACTGTTCCCTGCAGCATTTTTGTCCATCCTGGCTATGTGAACTGTAGCTGGATTTTGAAGGTGATGTGCCTGCTTCTTATGCGACCGGCTTTTTGCGAAATCGCTAATACCGAATTCGCAAATTGCGAAATCGCAAATACAGAAATCGCTATTTGCTAGTTTGTGGATTAGCGACTCGCAATCATGTATTCGGTATTTTTTTATCGATTTTTAAGGGATTGCTAAAATTTACCGATCCGGTACATGCATCTCATTTTGCGATTTTTTTTAATTGCAATTCCTTATATTTCGCTAATAAGGAATCGGTTTAGCAAATTTTTGATGCATGTGCACCTATAATATTTATAAATAAAAAATACTTTCAAAGTTAAAAATATCGCCTCAAATACTTAATCACTACTACAGAATACTTAATACACCTTCTTAATTTCTAACTTACCTTCGTAGTAGATCTGCAGATTTCAAATGTCAGAAACGCATGCAGTTCTTTCTGTGTCACACAGTACATGCAATGCACCACTTTCATCAGGAATGGAACCAGTAATGGCACAATTTCCCTGTTGCTCCACACATAAATACTTGTAAAGAACAAATCAGAATAGTTCCTTGATTATTTTAGATTGCAAAACTTCTCTCTATTATTTATTTATTTATTTATTTTTGAACTTTCCATATAAACAGTTTTTTTAACATTGAACGACACATACAGGTAAAAAGTTCAACAGATTCTGTCAACACACTTTCTAGAACATTCTACGACACGTGCAGGTTAAAAGTTAATAATTTTTTTTAAGCTAACAATATTTTTTCGGCAACATTTTCTCAAACATTTAACGGCACATGCAGGTTAAAAGTTCACCATTCTTTTAAGTTCGAACTGTACCTTTCAAATGCAATTAGCAGGTGCGGTTGAGCTGAGCACATTTTATCCTATAATATGTACTCCACGTTTAAACTGCTTTTTTTATTAACCAATGACACACATGCTTTTCCTCAAAAATAATATGCACCCTACTTTTTAGGAACCAATGCTTTTCATCTCCCAATCAGTTATGTTTTCAATGGGAAAAAAAAGTAGTTCCCCCATCTTTATGCATATCTCTTATTCTACGAATGGTCTGCATGAGCTACAGGCATCTATCCATATCTTCCAGCCATACCTTCAAATTGATAGTGTGAATCGTAGGACATAGCTATGTTTTCTGGTGTAAGAGGTATGCAGAACATAGACATTTTGACTTAGACCTAGGTTTACAAAATGTGACCATTAAATGGTTTGCAGAGAGAGGATTGAAGTGGCACCAATTGCTGCCTTTGGTTAAAACCTGTTTGCATCTCCAACACCCTGACCTCATGATTGTGCACTGTGGTGGTAACGACCTAAGCACATTGACTGGGGTAGGTTTGCAAATGCACACCTTTGGAGAAATGATGTTGCTTTTACCTCAAACTGTCTTTGTATATTTCAATATATGCCAAAGACAGAAGTGGAAATGGTCATACCAATTTTGTCATAAGATAGAAAAATCTAGAAAGAATGTCAACAAAGCTGTGTCTGCGTACCTCAGAGACCATAGAATGGGGTCGATCTACAACAACAACATACGTTTTGATATGGCTCATATCTACAGAAGTGAAGTACACTTCACAGATGAGGGAAAACGAGTTTTTCTGAATAACCTGAAGCTGTGCATCCGTGCTTACATGTAGCTCCAACTAATAAACCCAAGGGCTCTTTTTAGAGCCGCCTTATATTCCCAATATCGGCTCGCAGAGTGACAGCTGCGGTCCAGCTAGCAGAGAGAGACCTGCGGGCCATCGAGCAGGCTCGCAGAGGGAGAGCTGGGCCCATGGGCTCGGCTCACAGAGGGAGAGCTGCGAGCCGTTGGCTCGCAAAGGCACGGCTGCATACTAGCACGCAGACGGAGATGTTGTAATCAAAAGTAGGTCCACTCCAAGTAGTATCATTAGATAACTTTATTTCAGGTTAAGATGTGTGTGGGTGTCGTGGGTACATCACCCTGTGGGTGGTGTGTTTGAGTTGATCCTTGGTGTTAGGTCACTCTTTGTTACCACCTGAGTATGTGTTGTCGAGTTCACTTTTTACACGTCAAGTCCCTCGTGGTCATCCCCCGTCGTTCTTCTGAGAGTGTGTGTATCTCTCTGTTGGGGGTGTGTGTATGAGTTGGCTCTTAGGTTCTGAGCCTTTCTAGCCTACCACTATCTTCGTGGTTGTGAGTGACATTGGTGTGTTAGCTTTGTGTGCAATGTTTTGTAATTGACCCCTTGTGGTTGTTGTAGGAGTGTGTTTACCTCTCACTGTTGGGGGTGTGTATGTGAGAGGAGTCTATGTTTTGGAGCCTCTCTGGCCTACCACTATTTTTTGTGGTTGTGGGTGGACTTAGGTTTGTCTCTCTTGTGGGCGTTTGTTAGAGTTGACTATGTTTTTGAGTCACTCGTATCTACCACTTCTGTGTGGTTGGTAGGTGAATGTCGTTTCAGCTTTTCCGTTTGTGCTGAGCATTTTATTGTGTTTTTCTCCTACCTTTTCTGCTTCTCTTACGGCATGGGTCTTTGTCCTGCGTTGACTATGGGTTTTGTTGGCTCGTAGAGGGAGAGCTGCGGCCCGTTGACTCGCAGCGGGAGAGCTGCGGGCCGGCTCACAGAGGAGCAGCTGCGGACCGACTGGTATAAGGAAAGGTGCGGGCCGTCGGCTTGCAAAGGGATAGCTGTTGGACAGTGATGTGGGGAGAGGGAGCGTGAAAGAGGTATCTCGCACAGACAGAGCTCTGGTATGTTTTCAGAGTTGCCTCGCAGAGGTAGTACTAAAAACTCGATGTCTTGTAGATGGAGAGATGCGAGCTGACTGACTGAATCACAAAATGGCTGCCATCAGTTCCTAGTTTCAACAGTTCGCACCCAGGCTCGCATAGGGAGAGCTGCTGCCCGTGGGCTAGACTCGCAGAGGGTTGCCTCGCAGAGGTAGAACTACAGACTAGATGTCTTGTAGAGCGAGAGATACGAACTGACGGACTGAATCCCAAAATGGCTGCCAACACTTCCTACTCTTAACAGTTTGCAGCCAATGAGTCGCAAGCTTGTGCTCGTAACGCCTCAATCAATCAGATGTCAGAATTCTCAAATATCGATATCAGTAAAATGTTATATTTCTCAAAAACTACTGAACGGATTTACCCCATTTAAACAAAAACATGCTTTCTGGACCACGTCCATGTCCTGCAGGGTCTCTCCACCATCTCCCACCTTAATTTGTTACCTTTGCCTCTCCTACTCCCTCCCCCTTTAGCTCTATCAGTCCCCTACAAGTTCTGTCTTTCTTCTATTTTTTTGCACCTGCTTCTGCAATCGGCATTATTTCTACTTCTCCACCATCACCCTTTTCTTCAAAAAGTTGGCGTAATTCCGTTCAGCAGTTTGACCTGTAGCCTTGTCTAAAGTTTCCTATGGAAATTGCATGGAGAAAACATGTTTTGAGACCTCCCCTTTTTCTTAGCCCCCCCTTGACGAATCACCCCCAAACTTTCAGATAGGAGCAGATCTAAAGAGAGGAACTGTTTTGAAAATTTCGTAAAGATTCGTCAAACGACGCCAAAGTTATAAGCACATCAAAAACTGCTTTTCCTATGGAAACTAGGTTCTGACTATAACTATCTACTGGCGACCGCCAGTAGATAAGATATATATATATATACATCTATATCTATATCTATATCTATATGTGTGTATATATATATATATATATATATATATTACCTACTGGCGGTCGCCAGTAGGTAGTTATAGTTAGGACCACGTTTCCATAGGAAATCCGCAACATTCTATTTTGAATAACTTTGGCGCCGGTCGACGAATCCTCGCGAATTTTTCAAAATAGGTGGGGCGCTACGCTCCGCTCCTACCCTGAAAGTCTCGGGGGGATTCGTCAAGCGGGGGCTGAGATAAAAGGGGGGTCCCAAAACGCGTTTTTCCCATGCATTTTTCCATAGGACCTTTAGACACAGCTACAGCCCGAACGGCTGAACAGAATTACTTGAAATTTGGCAGAGAGGTAGTCCTCAGGTCAAGGAAGTGCCTTTCGTAAGTTTGGTGTAAATCTGTTCAGTAGATTCTGAGAAAATAGCCTTTAAATCAATATATATATCTGAGCCAGCGTACGGTGCGCTTACCGTACGCGTACGGTGGCGTGCGCGAGCGCGATTTTGATTGGCTGTTAGATCTTAGTAAACATTCGAATCGGTCGAAACCAGGAAGCGGCGGCCGCCATTTTCTCTCTCGCTCTCTGAGTTGGGCAGCAAAAACGATGCCAAAAAATGTCTAAAGAGGCAGTTTCTTGAGATCCTAACAACCCAGCATTGATATAGGGGTCCCCAAACAACCCCCAAGCCCAAATAATTTTTTTTTTTTTTATTTCGGAAAATCGCCGATTACGCTTACCGTACGCGTACGGTAAAAAATTTTCAAAAAAAAAAATTATCCACACCCTCCCCACCCCGTGTACAAATGGTGCCCGAAGTGCACCATTTGGGCATGGCTTATTACAGGTAAGAAATAAACAAAGAATAAATTTCACAAAGATGCGCATAATATGTCCCCCATGTGCGCACGGTGCGCGAAGCGCATCGTGCGTACATGGCCCATCCCGCATAACGTGGGCACGCGGTGCACGCAGCGCACCGCGTGACCACCGTGCGTGCACGGCACTAACTGCGTAAAGTGGGCGCGCGGTGCGCGAAGCGCACCGCGTGCTCACTGTGCACGCACGGTGCGCGAAGCGCACCGTGCGCGCACGGAACGAACTGCGTTAACTGGGCGCGCACGCCACGAATGGCGTAAAGTAACTTAGCATTTAAAAAACCGTACAAATTCACTGAAAAAACCATAGGTTTCACACACGTTATAGTTAGGAATTAGCATTTAAAAAACCTTGCAAATTCACTGAAAAAACCATAGGTTTCACACATGTTATAGTTAGCTGTACATTTCACTCGTAAAAAAACAATGAAATTCCCCCGTTATAGTTAGTGCAGGCAACTATAACCCACGCGACCGCAATCTTCTGCTGATGACATATGTGTCTTTATGAAAAAAAAATATTTGTAATATATGTATAGCTAAAATTTAATGGAAGAAGACATGGGCAAATAAGTGTCTAAATACAGTATTAGCATCAGCAGAGGATTGCGGTCGCGTGAGTTATAGTTGCCTGCACTAACTATAACGGGGGAATTTCATTGTTTTTTTACGAGTGAAATGTACAGCTAACTATAACATGTGTGAAACCTATGGTTTTTTCAGTGAATATATATATATATATATAATGTAAAGACATGCGCGGTAATGACATGCATGGTTCTATCATACAACCGTGTGGCCAAAGTTGCCCCGCCTGGTCAAAGTCACCACACCTGGACCGTGGACCAAGGAGTAGCCCCAGGAAGACTCCAGTCGACCGCACAGCATCTGACAGCATCTTCAGTATCCTGTTTCCCCTGCAACAGGACCACTCCATTGAAGTCTATCGCAGTTTGCCCTTAGCGCCTGGAACTGGACTTGTGACTTCTTTGGTGCCAAGGTAACTCCCCTACTCCTACTACTTTAGTCTCCCAAAGCGGGACAGAGTAGCTGAACACAACCATTAAAACGTTTTACAACGTTTCTAAACTTTGTGGTTACAAAAGCGTGTTTGTATTGGAGTGAAAATCTGTAATTGACGTTTTACTGAAAAATCTGTCTCTCCCGAACTCTCTGGTGGAATTCGTTCATTTTTGTATCTAAATATTCATAAAAATAAAATTTATTTTTATTATTTGTGTCAGATTTCTTTCCTGTTGTATAACTTTCTTGTTTCATTGTTTGGGTACTTCTAAATACTCTCCACTTGTTCCTTTGTTTAAGCTCGATGTCACAGCTACCCAGAGTTGAGAAAAGGTTCAGCAAACAAGCCTGACTTGACCCAAGTTGGTTTTGTTAGTGTATTCCAGTGTGAGGTCGCACAAACACACCATATAATACACCACACTTCCTCACAGCACCAAAGGTGTGCTGAAGTATTCTTTGTCGGGGTGGGGCAGGCAGGCACCATTAAATCTATGACCTATTCTATTTCAACATCCTGAGAAACCTGCCTCAATATTTCGTATTATTAATGACCAACAAAATTAAGAAGCAAATGAGCTTTGGGCAGTGAGCTTGTTATAAGTGTTATGAGGTCAAAAAGGTTATGATTTTCTGAAGCAATGTGTGTATCAGTTCTCCCAGAACTAGATTAAACCTTGGGCAGGAAATATAAAGAATTGTCTTCACTAAAGCCATCAGGATAGAGGTGGTATGTTATACAGTCCCTAGCCTTGCTGGCAGCTTGGGATATGCATAGATGCTCATGTAGAATGTGGCTTTCACTTTGAGGGGCTGGATCCAGCTCCCTGGAGACTGGACTGGAAAACGAGGATAGTACGCGTCTCCACGACTGGTTAGTATTCTTGTTGATGCCAGTAGTCATTCCGATAAAGGGCAGTTGGCTGCCTAGAGGTGCGGCTGTGGGATTCATAATGCTTTCTGGGAAGTGGCTGACTAGTCGGTTGTTTTGTGGTCTGTTGTACTTCTTCCTACAGATGCTAAGGAGGAACCTGTATATACCACCAGATATGACGTGACCACTCTGTCTCAGTAAACATGGAAAAGGTTGAGTCTAATTGATAAACGGTATCCGGGTGTTTCAGCCAGTGAATATAAAAAACAACGTGTCTGTTCTGCCAGGTATGCCAAAGAGATGCAGAGTGCTGCCTAGGTTACTTGTGCGTCTGGGGAAGATGCGCTGGAACGACTCATGGCGAGAGCGGGACGAGCTGTGACCCACTGCGTGATGAATGTGTTGAAGGGCTTTGCTGCACCCATCAAAAATGTGAGTTTCTTCATCTTTTCTTATCAGGTGATGCTTTCTGTTTATCAGTCATGCAGTGAGCTGAAGGAAAGAACAAATTCCTTGCCTTCGGTGATATTGATATGCATGTTTAGCAAATTCCTGGTACTAGACTAGATCCGGACAAATTCTTGCGAAGCTACCTGCCCATTGGCACGAGGTAGAGCTCTTAGGCCTCGCCAAGAATATGCAAGCCTCAATGGTTGCTGACTCGCAGACTAAATATAATCCATCATGGGCTCCGGTGACATCAGTTCTGTCACTTTTTTCCATGCACTAATTTGTGACAGTGGCCTAACAAATCTACAGAAACAGCATATCAATAAGAAAAAAAAAGGTTGATAAAGGTAAACTTTTAACAGCCATTTTATACACAGATTCCTTATGTGAACCTCTCCCAAGGCAGTTAATCAAAGAGGAAGGCTGAGGGTAGACCCTACAATGATGCAAGTAAGATTTTAAGCAAAGACTTTCCGCCTAGAAAATCTCTTATGGTGTCGCTTCAGACAATTTTTGCTGTTGTCAGAGAACCTATTGCTTTCAATACATTACATATACTTAGACCCATGCTCATGATTAATGGCTTTGTTGTCTACCTAATGTGTTTGCTCGGGAATCAATGGCTCACCATTAACAGAGCTACTTAATTAAGAATTAGCTGATCAAGCTTTACCACCTATTCTCTTGTGCCAACGTAAGCAATTTGTAAATAAAATAAGTGCCAGGGCTCTCGTCCGGAGATCACCGCAGCTTGCACCACACGTTGCCCCTGCCATGCTGTCAATGATAGTAACAGCCCATCTGCTAACACTCACATGCCTGCAAGTGTGATATTTTGGACTATTTTGGCCCCCAAAGCTATAAGAATGTTTAGGGTGGCAGCTAATAGCAATTTTAATGTATATTGAATTAATAATTAACTGTTGTTGTGCCACTTTCTCGCAGACGGTCACAAACACCGGTGTTGACAATCATGTGCCGGGGCCGAGTACCGGAAACCACCGACTCAAATTAAGCACTGGTTGTGCCTAATGATCTGGTAGAGTCAGCTACATGCGGAGCGCAATTGAGGGCCGTTAGTTGTTTGAACCCGTCTTGCAGAGTTAAGAGTTTTGACTACATCCAGTCAAGTAAGTTTCATGTGTAATTGAGTATTGGCGGCGTAGATGTGATAGTGTATTTTCGAGCGGTTCAGAAGTTCGGTGAGAGGTTCCATGAACAAGTTGAAGAGCGTGGGTGATAGTGCAGATCCTTGAGGCACTCCAATTGAGACCGGTGTACTGTTAGAAAGGGAATGGTTGACTTTGATTCTTTGTGTTCTGTTATGTAGGAATGAGGTAAACCCATTTAAAACTGGGCCCGATAACCCCATCCTTTTTTCAAGAAGATCAATCAAGTTTGACCGTGCTTGACCGTGTCAAACGCCGAGGAAAGATCAAGAAGTAGAGGAAGGCAACTTTCATTCAGGTCAAGTAGTATCAGGGCATCATCAACAATGTGTGTCAGAGCAGTTTCAGCACTGAGTCCCTATCCGATTGGTATTGGTCGAGGAGTTGAAACTGTTCTATGTGATTACAGAGTTGTGTGTGTACGCATTTCTCAAGTAGTTTGACTAAAGTCATGATATTGTAAATTGTTCCGAAGTTGTTAGGATCAGTTAAGTCTGCATTTGGTTTCTTTGGGATGGGGGTGACTTGACCTATCTTGAGGCAATCAGGAATCAAGCCCTGCAGGAGAAATTCATGCACAATCTTAGACCAGAGTGGAAGAACAAAGGATTTAAGTTCTTTGAAGAGCTTTGCATATCGAGGATCATTGAAATGATTTGAAGGTTTTAATGAAGGTATAGTTTTGAGCAGCTCAACATCGCCAGGTAGTATAAAGGTATTTTACGACCCATATTTTTGGAACAATAAAACAGATAGCCAGAAAGAGGGGAACTTGCCAAGGGTAGCGGAGAGGGAGTGGACTGGGTCAGGCAAAGCGTATTTAGTGAGGTGGGTTGCAGTTCTAGTTCGATCTTTCTTGTCTTTTCAATGAAGTGTGCAGAAAACTCCTCACTGCTAGGGATTGAGTTCTTGAGTGTAGAGTGTTGATTAGTTGAGTGGTAAACTTGTTGTTTGAGGATTTTGAACAGTTTTTTCTATTTGTTTTTGGCATGGTCGAGCTGTGGCCTAAAGTGAGCGGTTTTGACACTATGGATAAGTTTGTTATTCGCACTTCTTGTCGTCTTTAGCTGCTTGAGGTTTGTCATGGAGGGAGAGTTTCTCCATGACCTCTCCTCCAGCCTTAGATTGAGTCTTTCCTCTTTAAGGGAGCAATTGAACCAGGATTTGGAGGGTTGCTGGGTATCCTTTTGAGTTACTTTGGGGCAATTGAGTCAAATATATCTGTCATGGAGTTGAAGTAATGTTCGGTAAGGTCATCCAGATTTGTCAAGTTATGGGGCAGTGGAAAGAGGTTATTATTATATTATGTTGGTTAGATCATTTAAGTTTGTGTTTCTCAAGTCTCTAGACCACTGTTTAGCCTTACAAGGTTGATCTTGTTTAATCAGCACCCTTTCCAAGCTGAGGAATGAGATTAGGTAGTGATCCGACTAGTCACAGGGTGATATGGCATCCAGTTGTATTACGTTGGCTTTAGCTATGATTAAGTTGAGGGTGGAGCTCTTCATGTGGGTAGGTTATTTGCAGGACTGGATGAAGTTTAGGTCGGAGAGGAAAACCTTGAAAGTGCACAGTAAGGGAACATTTGCGTCGTTCCAGTGTAAGTTGAAATCCCCAAGGGAGATATGGTTAAGATTTTGGTCAGAGTTAGAGAATATGGTCTCCGTTATTTGTTCTATGAAGAGAACGTTATCACCTGAAGGGTGATGGATCATGTGGAGTATATAAACTAACTTGTCATTGTTCCAGATGCTGATGCCCAGGTGTTCACATGTGGACATCAGAAATGTGTGTGTATGTCTCAGGGTGAGAATTGTGTGAACGAGGCATGCTATGCTGCACCCAACTTTAAGAGGTCTATCCAATCTGATGACGTCAGACTTGGGGGTAACTAGAATGCCCAAAATTGGTGAGGAGGAGTTATTGAGCCAAGTTTCAGTTAAAATCAAGAGGTCCAGCTCTTGCGAGATTATGAGGTCGGCAATATCAGCCTTACCGTTGACCAACAATTAAGAAGCATCGACTTTATGTGGGTTTTAGTTACCACTGCTTCTAGGTGAGATGTGGTGATAGGTAATACATTATCCATGTTCATAGTTCTGAGATTGACACAGGATTCTCTAAACAAGTGGGACGGCTAGGTTGATTAGCCTTTGAGGTCATGTATTGTGCCACCCTAAGGGACCCACCACCAAACTCATGCAGACTGCCATTTCGGCTGCGTGAAATGGTGCAGACAAATGTGAAAACATGATATTGCACACACCCTTTACATGCAATATATGTCAGTTACCCTACAGCAGGCCTTATAGCACTAAGGCAGGGTGCATTCAATGACATGTGAGGACATATCTGCAGGAGCAGAAATGGCCTTTGCTGTCTAGTTCAATTACTAGATAGAACAAGTGAACAGTAAAGCCATCATAAGTATATGTACTGGCGACATGGAGTGTACGAGATGGGGGAGAGAGCGGGCAAGATGCTGGCCTGGTTGGAGCGCAGAGAGCTAGGACAACGATGGGTGCCCGAGCTATCCATTGACACGGGGGCGCACGTCACTGATCCCCTAGAAATCGCGGACGCGTTTGCGACCTACCTGGAGAGGGTGTACACGCCCTCCGCTACTTATTCGTCAGAGGACTCCCGACAACTTCTAGTAGATATTACCTTGCCCTCACTGTCTGAAACAGATAGAGCTGATCTAGATGCCGACATCACCAATGAAGAAATCTGCAAAGCTATCTTTAGCGTCCAATCAGGGAAAGCAATGGGACCCAACGGGATTCCGATAGAATTCCTCAAATCAGTAGCCTCGAAGATAGCACCCCACCTCAACCACATGTATACTGAAAGCCTTAGCAAAGGCATTCTGCCAGTAGATCAAAGATTGGCATCGATAGTGGTGATTCACAAATCTGGGAAACCAGCAGATTGCTGTGGCTCGTATAGACCGATCTCCTTAATAAATGCGGAGGCCAAGGTCTTGGGAAAATTGTTAGCGACACGTTTAAATGCGGTCCTACCCTCCCGTGTCCATGCAGACCAATCCGGCGTTGTGCCTGGATGAAATACAGCACTTAATATCCATTGTGTACATAATGTTTTAGCACAGCAGCAATATGTGGAGGAAGACACAGTGATATTGTCCCTGGATGCCTCTATGGCATTCGATTCGGTAGAATGGCCCTATCTCTTTGAAGTACTCGCTCGCTTTGGTTTTGGCCCCAGGTTTATAGCCTGGGTTCGGCTGCTCTACACCGAGCTCCGCAGTCAAGTGCAGGTGAATATTCCGAGTACGCCATTAACTGGGCGAAGTCGGTGCATTTCGTTATCCATGGCTCTACTCCTAGGCTACCCAGAGGGTGTGACATCGAAGTGACAAGGGTGGGATCTGCTATCTGGGGATATTCATTACTCCGGACCCCAAAAGTTTTTATGACAAAAATCTTGTAGTCCCCCTACATAGATTTAAAGAGGATGTTAAACACTGGAAGTCACTGCCAATATCATTACTAGGTCGGGTGGTGCTTTTTTAAATTTTAGCACTGCCACGGTTCCTCTACCTACTCCAAGACTGCCCATATCTGGTCCCTGACTCATACTTTAACAGCGCGGAGGCAGAGATTCGTACGCTGCTGTGGGACGGTGAGACACCGAGAATTGCCCTCAGGGCCGGTTTTAGTGCTGGTGGCGCCCTGTGTGACATTGTTTGTTGGCGCCCCCCCAATGACCACCTCCACCACGGATTCTCTCACTAGCACCCTTTAACAGTGACCAAGTCTCCATAACCACACCCTCTCAGATGCATTGAATTAGTTATACAGCACCACTCATACCAGTGTAGGGTGTCCGAGCACTTTGCATCACACACACATTACACAGAGACAATCAATCATACGTGTGTAAATCAGTGTATAGGAAATGTTACATAAGCCAAAGGACTAAAAGTGTAGGAGTCACATGTCATCCATACTGGTAGGCAGTATAGTTTAAGAGTGCTTGGTGTGGAGAAGCACAAACTCAGAGTCAAAAAAGAAACAGCATAGTTGGGAGTTTTCTTTAAAAATAAGAATCGATTTCTAGCCAAATTAACCCTTTTTGCAACATTAATCAATGTTCTAATAATGTATACTTTGCAGTGTGTATGCAGTTCCAGGATGAAAGTTGATAGCTCACTATTCTATATTAAGACTTTAAGTTATAAATTGCAAGTAACAAAACGATGTCTCTTTTGAAAGCAGTAACCTGCTGATCTCTTTACATCATACGCACTCTGTAATCTACTTGGTACACCTTCTTCGCAGCAGGCATATTAACCCTCTGCACTAACTTCACATAAGTCAAAGCCTCAACTATACAAAATGCTGATCTCTCTCCAGGAAGATAATTAATCACTCGAGTTATCTTGACTTTTAAGTGAGGTCTGGTAATTGCCGGGGGAAAGAAACGCTGCAGCAGGTGCTTCTAAAGCATAATAAACTTTCAAACACGGCGCCCCCAGGAAGCCAGCACCCGGTGCGGTGGCACCGGTCGCACCGCCCTAAAGCCTGCCCTGATTGCCCTAGCCAAATTGACAAAGGGGTGGTATGACGTGGGGATGGCACTTCCTGATCTCCGTCTCTATTATTGGGCTGTACAGTCCTCCAACGAACCCAGCATACCAGCTCGAGCGGTATCAGACTGGACGGGAGGGATATCTGGGAACCCTATACACCAGACCACGCAAGGGGCGATACCTAGGTCCTATGGCCCACACAACCTCCATTTGCCTTTCAGCTACCAAATGCCTGGGCTGGAAGGGAAAATTGACAAAAGCGACGCCTTTATGGTCTTCTCAGCAGCTCGGTCTACTATGCTATCAAGCGGGGTTTGATAAGTGGGACACAATAGGAATCTCCACTATTGGAGATCTCATACACAAGGGGAAGATACTTGCCTTTAAAGACTTACAGGTTAAGTATGAGCTGGCGTCTAAGGAGGTTTTTAGATATTTACAAATTCGCCAGGTGCTAACCACGGCCCCCATAGATCTAAGAACTATACCAGACACGTCCCCCCTGGAGGTCCGACTCTTGTCGGAACCTCTCTTGACCAAGGCCATTTCCCTTACATACCGTAAGCTATGCAATAATTTGCCAGACCCCTCTTCACTCTCTGGGACAAATGGCAGGAAGACTTGGGAAACCTTGAGGATGAGGACTGGCAAGCCACCCTGATGTCCCCGAGAGAGGCAGCTTTAAACTACCGCTTTCGACTCATCCAACTGAAGGTTCTACATCGGACATACCTCACAGGGGTAAGCCTAGCTAAGATAGAGACGAGACAAGATGCACTTTGCCTGCGCGGCTGTAACCAAATAGCCACATTCTATCACATCATGTGGGATTGCCCCTTGATTCATCATATATGGGGCAGGGCTACAACCAAGCTACAAGACGCGCTGGGGAAGCAACTCACTTTGACACCGTTATTGGGGATTCTGAATATCTGGGAGGCCACCGACCTCACGGACATGGAACAGCAGTTCACTTCCCTGGGGGACACATTGGTTAAAAGAGCCATTGCCATGAAATGGGGGGCTGCGGACCGGCCCTTACTTATAGGGTGGGTGGCAGAAATGGACAGATGCATGGTAGCCGAAAAGGAGGTCTACAAATCTAGAGGCTGCCCCAAAAAATGGGACAAAAAATGTGGCCTGTGGAATGCTTACCGAGGGGAACTGTGCATCTCGCCGACAGTGGAACTAGAAATGTCGAAGAGACGAGCCACCGAATTGTAATGTCTGCCTGTATTGATTTACATAATAATTCTAAATTCCAAATATGTTAAAGAATGTATATTGCAGTGTACGTGCAAGTGACAACTGTTACATTATCAATAAAATTATTAATTAAAAAAAAAGTATATGTACTGGACACTAGTCATTTGAGTTCCCCAACTACATGATGGCTTCACTGAAACCTATGCCGTTTGGTATCAAATACCTTCTCTTGGGGCGTGGCCAAGATGGCGACTGGATAGGTCGCACAATCGTATTCCTCTGGCTCCGCCACAATTAACCATTGTTTTATTGCCCATTCCCAGCCCTAATTTCTATCCAGGAGAACCGGGATTGAAAGCAGAACTGAGGCGGTGCGAGATCGATCCGGAGTGGCACCGATTCGGAGCACCAAGACCGGAGATGCGAGACGGACACAGAGTGAGGACTCAGCACAGAAGAGCAACGAGGGCCGGGAGTGCCTGGGGCAATCGGAGTAGGAAGGCCGGTGGGGCGGAGGAGTATCGATGTCCTGAGGTGCCGCGCCAAACCCCGGGGCCTTTGTGACCTACCTGGCAGTGGAGCGCGGTGAGCGCCGGTGGAGACCTGGCCTGCGGAGGGTCGTGTTAGCAGTTAGAGAGCAGCGCCCACAATCTTGATGCCTGCAACGGCGGACCATGGCTGAGCACCGGGAAGCACTGCATGTCCTCACAGCAAATGGAGACCTGACCCAAGGGATCTCCAGACCCTCAAGGAAGCTCCGGAGCAGCCCCTTTCTCGCCGGTACAGATAGTCGAAGAGCTTGTGGCGTAGGGCTCGGAGACAAGAGACCGAGACGGGCGGGTGCTATCTTATGACTGAAGGACTGATGGCTGCTCACCTGCTGCGGCGCGCCAGGTGAGTGACTGGGACCCCGGCAGCTCTAGCGGCTAACGGCCAGCGCCCCTGTTCCAACACAGCCTGTGGGGGGAATCGGACTCAGCTTTCATTGCCGCTTGGGAATCATCCCACCTCCCACGCCGCAGGCCTTTATGAGCGCCTGGAGCCCTCAGTGACCGGACAGGGGGCACAACATTAGCAGGTGGAACCTGGGACCCTGAAGTGCCTTAAACTCTTCGGGCCTCAGGTGAATCTGGCCACTGCACAGGCTAAAGAGACACAGCCGTAGCCGCGCACAGCTACTGCTTGAAATTTAATGCTTAGAGGGAGCCAAGCTTTGTGGCAAACAGTAAAGTTCTTGGCGCTACAGGAGAAAAAGAGACTGAGGCGGAAGGGAACAAGGTAGGGTGAGAATTCTACGCAGCGGCTGCTTCAGAGCATCGCACATCGCGAAGAAGCCCAAGGGACTTCCAAGCCGCCATTTTGGATAGGCACCCACGCAATCTAGAAGCGTCCACAAAGCCCCAGATGGTCCCCCATGCAAAGGGCATACCACATTAAGAGAAAATGGCGGCCCCACAATATCCTGCGCCCCTCCTGTAGCGAGACTGTGGTGATTCTCTTTCTACATGGTAGAAGGGAGAAGCGAAGCCAGAGAGCTAGGGCTTAAGAAGTGAAGGGTGATAAAAGGAGGCTCGTGAACGCACACCCAAGGAACTTTTATACTAAGATAAAGGACTGTCCACTAAGCATGCCCAGAGCTCCGACCACAGACTGAATGGGCAGAGCACAATAGGTGACCGGCCGCGGACGGAACGCCTTACCGCGATGCCGCCCCGGGGGATCACTGGGGTCTGAACTGTGGGACCAATACAAAACCTGAGGGACATCAAAGAGAGGGACAGGAGCAACAAGATCAAGGGAAAGAGCATGCATTTGCGAGACCCAGCAGGCGCGCAACCACATGAAGCAGCATTACCAGGTGCCATACATTACCATGGCTACAGCGCGTGCAAAGAAGGACAGGTTAGTGAATGATTTGCTGCTGAAGCAACCTGGGGTGAGTGGCTCAACGGGCAACACTCACAGTGAAAAAGGCAAGTTAGAGGCGGATGAAGGTGATGATGGCCCGGCAACCAAAGCATTTATGACGGAGCTGTTTTCGTCCCTCAAGGAGGACATCCAAGAAATGAAAAGCCAACTCTCCAGCGACCTGAAAGAGATCAGACGCGATATAGAAGAGGTAGGGGAGCGTGTGGTGACCTTAGAGGAACATGACACTAGCAGGGACGAGGAGATCGCTATGATGCAACAGGAATTGATCAATCTCCAGGAGCAGCACATAGACTTGCAGGCAGATGCCGAGGACCTTGAGAACCGCTCCCGGCGCAATAATGTAAGGATTAGGGGAGTACCCTGGCAGGCCGAGGGAGATGATCTTAGGGCATATGTCCTCACCCTCTTCCAACATGACCTGGGCAGGGATAATACCAGGGACATACAGATGGGTAGGGTACACTGGGTGGGACTGCCAAGAGGGAATAAGGCTCCACCACTAAACATCCTTGTCTGTGTCCATGATTTCCAGTTGAAGGACAATATCATCCGTAAAGCACAAGAGACCCAGCCTATTCACTTCCAAGGTCATGCTTCCACATTTTTCCACGACCTAGCGACGTCCACCCTGGTCAAGAGATGGGAATTTTGTGTCATAACCACCCACCTCTGAGAGAAAGGAATCTCATACTCTTGGAGTCATCCCTTTCAAATCATCTTCAAGCACCAAGGGCGACTGAGGCAACTTTGCTCCCTGAAGGGGCACAGGAGGTGCTGGGGCTGACAGACACCTCTGCAACTGAGCAAGACGGTGGACACCAAGAGAACTCTTCGCATGGGCTCCCACGATGGCAGCAGGTTGCAAGCCACCCTCCAAGCTTAAACTGGATCGGGCAACGATTGCTAAAGAAAGGGAGGCGGTGATTACTTTGCTGTCCCGGTCACCAGACCGTTCAATCTCCCCCTGAAATAACTCTGTAGCTAGCACTGGGATGGCATAAACAAGGTGGAGCCAGGGACCCATTGACACAGCTTTAGGCCCCCGATGATGGACATTACCTCGCCGGATGGCAGAGGTGGAGGCGGAGAGCTAAGCCATGAAAGTCTTGTGCCGTGCCACAACCCCTATGTGTTTCCCTTTGCAGATGAACTCTTGTCACTATACATTTGATATGTTTAGGGTTATGGGGGGGTTAACTCTGTTTTGGGTGTTGCTGTTTTTCCTTTTTTTTATCCGCACCAGTTGCTACAGACCCCTACACCCACTCACTGATGTCAACGTAAGCACAACATGGTCTGAGGGGGTCAGGGAGAGAGAAATGCTTGTCACGCAGCACACTAACCCCGATACCACAGTATAGGTAGAGTCTTAAAGGTTGGAAGCCTCAATATTAGAGGGCTGAATAATCCAGTGAAAAGGTCTGTGATCCTCTCCCTATTAGAGAACTCGGTGGAGACATCTGCTGTGTGCATTCGAACGCGACTCTTCTCACAACAAATCTGGTCCTCTGGCCCAGCCAAGAAAAATGGGGTGGCAATCCTGATTAGACCACATTTCCCTGGTAAGGTGGTGGCTACATTAGCTGAAATAACGGGGCGTCTACTAGCAATTAGAATCCTATGGGAGAACACATACATAACAACATCCTCTATATGTACTGCCAATACACAGCAGGAATCATTTACTCTTAAAGCCTTAACAGAGGTGCTTGCATCTCCAGATGTGGCTGTCCTGGTGGGAGGCAACCCTAACCTGGTGATGGATACAGAGATGGATCGGTCAGGACAGAGGACGATCCAGGCGGGGGTTCTCCTCAGGGGGGTTGGGGTGGCTTGCAGACAATGGCCTTCAGGATGTTTGGCGCACTCACCACCCTGGAGTAAAAGATTACACTTACTATTCAGCGGCCCACAAATCGTACGCTTTGCTGGATCATCTTCTTGCCTCCAAGTCACTGGTACACCGGTTAGTAGACTCTGCTATAGAGCTTAGATCTCCCTCTGATCATGCTTTAATCTCGGTTTACATTTGCGCAAATCATGGCCAAAGAAACCCCCCTATATGGCGCTTGAGGGAAAGACTCCTGCAGTCTCCACTAGTCATGGCTGCGATAAAAACCAAGTTGATCGAATACATGCAGATCAATGATGTGGGACCTGCTTCTCTAGCCGCTGTCTGAGAGGTGTTGAAACTGGTGCTGAGAGGGGAATTTATTGCAACCTCTGCTGCAGAGAATAACGTCTGTTGAGAAAAGCGACAAGAGCTAGAATGCGAAGTGGCGGAGATGGAATCCATACATAAAAGAACGGGGCTGCCAGAGTATGGAGAGAGTTAGAGAAAAAGAGGCCTCTATTGAAACGCCTAGTTCTAGATAGGGCAGAATATGCACTTCTCAGGCTACGGCATAAATTTAGTCTCAGCAGTGACAAATGTGGCAAGCTTTTGGCACAGAGGCTACGGTCTAAAGGGCTAGCATCATCGATAACTGCGATCAAAAGACCCTCAAGAGGGGAGGTCAGTGCTAAACCGCAAATAGTAGATGCTTTTAGAACCTTCTATCATACTCTTTACACAGGGCAGGTTCCCCTTGTGGTAGATCCTCGCTCCTACTTAGAGAACTGGTTACTTTCTGGTCTGCCGAAACCTACTGCAGAGCAATTTGATCAACCAATACGCATAGAGGAGGTAATCTCTGCAATTTCCCGCCTAAAACGGAGGAAGGCTCTGGGCCCTGATGGCTTTACAGCCTTATTCTACAAGGCTTTCTGTCAGGAGCTGGCACCCTTCTTGACCCGACTTTTCAATTCATTCCTGGAGACACGCTCGTGACAGATTCCATGTCAGAAGCGGCTATTTCAGTAATCTTAAAACCATTTAAAGACCCCATTGAATGTGGGTCATACAGACCCAGCTCTTTATTATACATTTATGCGAAGATATTCGCTAGTATCTTGGCAGCTCGTCTAAATCCGTTGATGGCAGACCTGGTAGATCCACACCAGGCCGGTTTTATCCCTACCAGACGGGGGGAGGGGGGATAATACTATATGACTTTTCCACCTTATGGACAGTGTTCAGAGATCATGTAAGCAAGCACTGTTTTTATCAATAGATGCCGAGATGGCATTCGACAGGGTGAGCTGCCCCTGTCTATTCGACATACTGCGGTACTTTGGGTTTGGCGAGAAGTATAGAAAATGGATTAACTGCATATACCGGGCTCCTAGGGCCTTTGTCCGAGTGAATGGGATAACTTCTGCTGCATTCAGGATCACCCGGGGACGAGGCAGGGATGCCCTCTGTCCCCCCTTTTATTTGCTCTTTGAGCCTTTTGCGCAACGCCTGAGGAAAGACCCTCGGATAGAGGGAATAAAGTTTGGGAAGGACATTCATAAGGTCAGTTTATATGCTGATTATGTCATACTTTCGCTTACTAATCCTCAGAGCACCCTGCCAGCATTAATCACCGAACTAAACAGATTTGGAGATCTAAATAAATCGCCAATACTAAATCTATTGATTCCGCACGCTTTAGTTGAAAGTATTCCGCACCAGTTTCCATCTTAATGGACACAACAAGATATCTAGTATCTGGATATCCAGCTGGCCCCAACTATCTCAAGAACCGTGCCCTAAATTATGCTACCTTGCTTGACCAAACAGCAAAAGCACTAGACAGTTGGACGCAACTTCGAATGGCCTGGTTTGGGAGAATTGCTGCTGTAAAAATGACAATCTTACCTTGCATCCTTTACATCTTTTAAACGATTCCCATGGTGCTGCCGTCGAAAGCACAGGGCCAACTGCAGTCACTGATCAATAAATGTGTATAGGTAGGTAAATATCGCGTTTATCGCTGGCCAAAAGGACACTTCCCAGGAGTGAGGGGGGTGCAGGGCTTCCTATGATTAACCAATATTTTCAGGCATCGAGCCTCCGGTACATAGTAGAGTGGAACCAACCCCTCTATGAAAAATATGGGAACTTTATGGACCACTCTGTGGCAGGGGTAAACACACGGCGAGAGATCTGGCTAAACCGCAAACACAGGGCATGGTGACTGTATTCCTCCCAAGTTACATCCTCAAATATGAAGGTGTGGGATGCCGTGGCGGAAAAGAGTGGCTGGACCACTTTTCCATCTCCAATGTCCCCGATAGTGGACAATCCTGATTTCCCCCTGCGACGTGACTCAGCAGTATTCCAAAGATGGAGGGAGGGAGGTTGCAAGAGGATTGGATCCCTCTTTGATACAAAGGGACTGATCCCATTCGAACAACTGAGGCGTGATTATGATCTCTCTCCATCTGATGAGTTTCCCTACCGCCAACTGGGTTACATCGCCCTCCTGTCATGGTGGGGCATCACAGCCGCTCACGGCATTTGAAAAATGGCTGGTATGTAAGTGGAATGATAAGCTCCTCATCTCTGAATTATACTCAATGCGTTCTGCAGGCAACAAGGGGAGACGAACAAAAGGGCAATTGCGGTGGGAGGCAGAATTAGAAAGGACACTCTCGGACAAAGAATGGGCACATCATACAGCGCATAACACAGCAGGAACGGAATCCGCATACAAAGTGATATCGTATTGGTACTTTACGCCAGCACAAATACACAGCTGGGATAAAGGCAAATCCAAACAATGTTGGAGGGGATGCGGGATGACCGGATCTTTAGTGCACTTATTATGGCTCTGTCATAAACTGCAGCGCTATTGGAAGGAGGTTTTAGATAATGTAGACGAGGCCTTTGATACTTCCCTTCCTAGATTTTTCCAGCATGCACCATTCTGGGGCTATCAAACCCTCTGACCTTTCCCCTTCGCTCTCTGAGGGGCAGACAGATTGCGATAGCCTTATTAGCAGCGCGACTCTGGCACATTGGGGGACACTGGTTATTCCTGAATTTAGTGCTTGGCCTCAGAAACTATGGCTTGTGCTGGCAACGGAGCGTTTGTCCTTGGTGGTTGACCACAAAGTAAATACGCTGAGTTATGGGCCCCTTTTCTACAGTTGCTCTCTAAAGAACTGAGGGAGATCACATGTCCCAAAAATCTACAAATTCTTTGACTGCTGCCGCAAGACGCTTCCTAACTCGCATTGCTACCGAGGTCATGAGGATACATCCAAGTACCCTTTCTGCTACCTAGGCCCGAGAGGGGTGGGGGTGGGGGGGTTTGACTAGTGCAGATTACGGGATAGGGGTGAGGGGAGGGGTTTTTATTTAAAGTTCTGTTTTCCTATTTTAGTTATGTAAGTCAGTGCTTGTAAAATCAAGAAATAACTCTAATGACGCTGCCAGCCTCAGGGATGTAGGCATACAACTGTGTAATCACATATGATGTAAGCACTGCTGGCCAGTGGTTGTAGGCATGAAGCTGTGTTCTTTGATTCTGACTCTCTTTAATAAAAAGATTGGTTCCACAAACACCTTGTCTAAATAAATCCATACTGATGCCAGTTGTGGGTTTATTAAAATAAACACCTACCAGCCTCTTAGTGTGCTGGCTGACTGGTATCGTCCAGCCTGCCACCACTGACATGTTTTTGACTCTCCTGCAGATGAAAGCCTGCGCTCCCTGTGGCCAGAAACAATACATGCTCCGGAGGAAGGTGTTCACACCTCCTTCAGCATGATGGCTAGTGAATCTGCATACCAAGGCCAGGGAGTTTAAAGCCCCTGCCACCTTTGATATGCGACCCTGGCTTCCCCAGACCCGGGAGATGCCACTCCTAAGGCCCATTCGACACCAGGAGAGGCAGGAAATCAGCTATGCTTGTAGGTGTGGTGCATTACCACACCAGTCACACCCCTAAGGTGGGCTGCCTGATGTGCCCCGCGAAAGAAGGATTCCACCATCTTCAGTTTGGTGGAATTAGGATCTCTGGGACAGGGTTATGTGCGCTCTCCACGGGAAGTAGTCACATAGGGGTGTAGTGACCCCATGGGTAAGTAGCCCCAATGACTTCTACCCTTCACTCCCCTTAACACCCCTAAATTCAGTATTTAGGTGGCCCCTGGACACCAGGAACTTAGATTTGTCTAACTGGAGAAAGAAGAGGCCAAAGACGAGCCGAAGAAGTGATAACTGCGGACTGCTGGTGAACATTTGCGCCAAACCCTGCCTGCCTACCGGTTCCTGTCCAGATAGTTACAACAACCCGTCCTGCAGCTGTGCATCCTCCAAATGTTTTAGGAGGACAAGGGTACCCCAATATGCGAACCAGCGGTGATACGTTGTAGAGAGGAACAATGGTTCTAGTTGGCCTAAAAAGGTCCAGGGAGAATTGACCCTGTAAAGGGCAATGAGGTCAGTAGAGGTATAAGAACTTAATTCTCAGAGTAGGGCAATAGTTAATATAAGGAGGGACATGTAGGTCAATGTATGAAAAGCATTTATTACACATTGATAGAATTCAGGTGCTCACACAGTAAGTGACAATAAGCGTGACGTGAGAAGTGAGGGTGAACTTAAAGTAAAGACATCGCATTGACAACAGTTGTAGAACCACCTTTAAAGATTTTTTACCCAGTTTAAGGAGTTCATGTTGTGAGGGGTTGACGACGTTTCGAACTCAATTATTCGAGTTCATCTTCAGGACAAAATGTGAGCAACTAGAATTAGGAGGGTTGAAACGGTAAAAATGTCCGTGTCTGTAGGCGACTGCAGAGGGCTTTGCTGCCAACAAGGGACGGGATAGCCTGCGTTTTAATGCGCGTTAGTGCTGCCCTGGGTGGTGAGGAATTAGCTTGGTAACGTGGGGCGTAATCAAGGAGTCACTTTGCCGCTGAGTGGCAACGTGCATGCGCCGGGGAATTAATTATTTTTGCCGGTCACATTTCAATAAATGAAAGCCTGGGAGTCGAAGGGAACGTGTCCTGCTCAGGTGAAGATTCGCGCTTTTGAGGGCCTCCAGTAGTTTGCCAAGACGTCAGCATCTCCGTGAAGTGGAGGAGCCCCTTTCCTGCGGCCACCAACTACAACGTCCAGTTCACCTTTCTGCTGTTCACTGGGTCCACTGTCGCAACAGCCGCCCAGGAAAAGTTCACCGTTCTCAGATGTTACCTTTCATCTAAGCTGTTCTGGATACAGTGCAGTTTCGGGCTGATACTCCCGAACAGTGAATCCAGGATATTCAGGCTATGATACAGGTACTTCAGCCTCTATCCTGGGTTTTAGTTAGACTGACTCAGAGGTTGCTGGGCCACATGCCTCCTGCTTGTGACTCATACCCGCTGGCATATGAGGGCTGTGAAGCTGGACCTGAAGTTCCAATGGGTATAGCATCTGGGGAATCTCTCTGACATGGCTCAGAGCTTGGTGGTTACTGCAAAAGATCTACATTGGTGGTTAACGAACCGTAATTGGGTATGCGGCAAACCCCTCTCCCAACCCTAACCAGATCTGACAGATGCATCACTACTGGGATGGGGCAGCCATCTGGGAGAGGTAGAGATGAGAGGCCTATGGTCTTTGGCGAAATCCAGACTCCACATTGACCTATTGGAGCTGCAAGCAATCCGGTTGGCATTGAAAGGCTTTCTACCCTCCACCAAGGGGCGGCTAGTGCAGGTGTTCACAGACAACACCACTGCCATGTTGTACTGCAACAAACAGGCTTTGGGCCCTTTGTCAATAGGCCCTGCATCTCTGGACGTGGCTGGAACGTCAGGGCATATCCCTGGTGGTTCAACACCTAGGGGGCTGTCTGAATGCCAGAGCGAACAAACTCAGCTGAAGATGACTATCGGATAGCAAATGGTGTCTCCATCCGGAGGCTGCCGGAGTTTCCAAGGTGGCTCTCGTTTGGAGAGGCTTAGAGAGACTCTACATCTTAAGTGGAACTGTTAGACCTGGTACCATTTACGTGAGTCTCCCTTTCATTTTTCGCTGTTCTTTCCTCTGTTTTTGATTTGTTTTGCTGGTTTTAGATGCTTTGGGCACTGTGCCACTGCTATTCAGTGCCACAGTGCAAGTGCTCCCTATGTTAAATTCTTGTAGTGAATTAGTGACTCCATGATTGGCTTATTTGGTTTACTTGTCAAACCCTAGTACAGGGCACCATGTGTGCCCAGGGCCTGTAAATCAAATGCTGCTGGTGGGCTTGCTGCACTGGTTGTGCCACCCACAGAAGCAGCTTATAAAGTGTGTCTCAGGCCTGCCATTGCAGAGCCTGTGTGCAGTCCAGCACTGCCATACTGACTTGGTAAGTGCACCCACATACCAGTCCCTAAACCTTCCCTTTTCTTCATATCAGACAGACAGGAATTGGAATCCCCCACTTTTTGCCTGGTGTTTTGATGGTTTTCGACTTAGTTTGACTTGGATCCTGCTAATCAGGGCCCCAGTCTATCTGCTTCCTCCCTAAATTGATTGTTCATGTACTTCAGATACACTTCAGATTGGATTCTGGGGTACCCTTATAAGTCCCTAGTATATGGTATACTATATACCCAGGGCACAGGTACCCCAGAGGCCTCTCAGGGTCTGCAGCATGTATTATGCCACCCCTGGGAGACCATTCAAAATGACACAACGGGTCTGCTACAGCAGCCTGTGTAAGGTGGTGAATGCACCCCTTACTTAGATATAGGTTCACTATATCTATCCATATCACTGCACATATAAACCTATGAGTCACCCCTATGGCAGGCCTTAAAAATCCTGAAGGCAGGGTGTTGGGTTTTATGTGAGAGGGTGCCATGCATGAGCAGAGCACCTCTGCAGCCTTCGGAACCTCTATTCTGGGGTTGTTTGTGATGCAGCCAACCATATACTCTTAAGTGCATTTTAACCTCGCGGTAAATGCTAACCTTAAAACGGCTGCATGGAAACATGTTGTGTTTGGTGTCAGACACCTTGGAATCATACCTCCACACCAGTAACTGGTGTGGGAGGTATGATTCCACCCTGCTAGCGGGAGAAACATGACAGCACCGGTACACCCGGTACCAGCTTTTCAGAGCCTGGCCTCACAAAGTGGATGTTGCCAGCCACAGACACGAGTCTGCCCTCCTGCTGCTGACCGAAACTCAGGCAGGGAACGGCTGGACAATAGGTTTCCTGTCACAGGGAGGTGTGACCGCCTCCCAGACAGTCTTTAGTGTATTGGGGCTGGGTGGGTGCACTCTGAGAGTGCTTTGATGTCTGCACTGGAGGCACATTTGGTGTCCCTGTGCATAGTCCATCTCAAACCGGTTGCAGGGGCTATCAGCCCCTGCTCTGGCATGAAACTGGACAAAGGACATGTGTGTAGCCACCCCTCTGTCCTGACCCTCCCATAGTGGGTCTCCAGAGTTTGTCCCACCCCCTCCTTAGGTATAAAGTAGGAACCCCTGGCTACAGGACTTTGGATTTACCTGGACGAAACTCTGCTACAGAAACCAAGCACTTCAACTATCTACACTACGTTGGATGACCGAAGAATCTCCCTTGGAGTAAAGGAGTTACTCCCCTGCAGGGCAGGCACCAAAGACGCATCTGACCGGGTTGCATCTACGCAGCTCCTGACGGACTTCGACGACTTTGCAACACAGGAGGTGGGTTCCTATCCTTCCCCGAGGCCGACCAGTGCTCTTAGCAAACCTGAGACCCGCAGCCCTTGTGGGGACCATGCAACCCAAACCCCTGGACACCGTGCACATTTGCAGCAGCAAATGCTTTTTGGCGATCCCTGAGGCTGTGCATTGGGCTACTTGTAGTCCACACCCCGAGCAGTGATTTCACTGAAGATTACTGGCCTACACCTCACGAGTGTTCCGTGTGCTGGTATTTAGTGATTCCTCTCGAGGTCCTTACGTGATCCCTGGTCCGTCGACCTGTGGGTCCCTGAGAAGGGTACTTTAACTTTCAGTGGGCTTTCCTTTTTGCTCCAGACGTGCCCTGACTCTCCATCGCTTGGGGAGTCCACAGGACCTTGCTGGTCCACACCGGAGCATCTTTTCTCTAACCCCTTGGGTTGCAGTTGCTGAGGCTAGTTAGTCTCCAATCCAGACACTGACCCCCAGCACTCGACATCCTTTGTGGGACAGCTCGCCTGGGGACTTTGGTAATTGTCGACGTCCCCTGGTCCCCTTGGCTGCAGAGTCAAGCTTCACCTCTTCGTACCTGAAACACCCGACATCGGTGGACATTCGTCTATCGTGCCCCTGGTCACTGGCAAGTGACCCAGACTCTGTCCCCTCTGCTTTCAGGTTCTTCTCAGGTCCGATCCAGGCTTCGATCACCCGGACACTTTTCCTCTTCATGGCAGCAGCACTTTGCAGCATCACGCCATTGAGAACAACGAAGATTCCCAGCACCATTTGACACCTATGCACCCGGCTTCCCTGGGTGAGGTAACACGAGTACTCCGGTGCTCACATGGGTGCCGGCCTTAGAACCTTTTAAGTTTGAAAGGGTTTGCTCAAAGTCTTCTCCTAAGTGTCCTTAAGCTTTAAAATTCCAACTGCGACTTTCCCATAGGATTGTACGGAGCTCGCAGCTGTGTTCTCGCACTGCACGCGTCCCCCGTGGGTCCCCTGTGTCACTACCTTGGGTGGTTCCTTGGGGTCCCAGCGGTTCTCTGTGCTCTAGGCACTGTGTCTAGTCAAGTCGTGGTTGTTATACCACTTTCTTAATATATGGTTTTGTCTCCCCCTGGGGCCCACTGTGTATTGTGCTATTTACTGTCGTTCTAGTGTATTAATATTGTGTGCCTAGTTCTCTAATATAATAAAGAGGTTAGTAGAGAGTGTTTAGTAATAAATACATATATATATACCTTGTGTGGTTCTCCTTTCATCTGGTCATTCTGGTAAACCAAGCTGCTTTACATTCCTTCGAGACTTAGCCTGAAGGCTGCTCTCCATAGCTACCACTAGGATAACTTTCAAAAAAGGTTGTCTTTAACCTAATCATCAATAAGTATTGTTTGGACTGGTGCAAGGTGCCCACTATAACTAGTGGACAGCTTATACCAGACCACCTTCTCACAGGTAGGCCCAAGGGAAGGGTGCATTGTAAGTAAAAGGTAGGACATGCCCTTATGTGTGTGGCATGTCCTGATAGTGAATTACAGCCAATTTCGTTTTTCACTATTGCAAGGCTACCTGCTCCCATAGGCCAGAATGGGCAGTTTGATTATAACATTGTATATTCCTAACTTTCCTAGGGAACATGGTAGAAAATCGAATTTAGTATGCCTGAACTAAGAATGATAAAATACATCTTTTAGTAAACTTGGTTTTAACATTCTGTGTTTGAAAATACCACTTTTAGAAAGTAGGTATTTTCTTGCCTAACCATCCAAGCCTGCCTCTGCTAGGTTGTTTATTCCATGTCTGGTTTGTGAGTGGCTGGGGTGTCTCCAGGAGACAGGGTGAGTCAGCACAAGGCTGAATATAGACCTATCTGCATGAGGAGTGGTTGATGGAGTAGCAACTGGGCCTGAATAGGGCTGTGCCAGCCTTCCACTATGCTGGCTCCACCTCCTGTGGTGTGTCTGATGACCCTGGCCCACACTGACAAAGGAAGAAGTTGTGCACTGGCAGAATGCACCCAGAATTGGTTTGGACTAGGTACAGGACCCTCTGCCTTCAGAGGACAAAGGATTTATAAATATGGTAAGGATAAGGATGGTATAAATATTGGGGCCCAGGACTTTAGATCACTTCTGGACATCAAGACGGATCTTTTGCCAAGGAGAAGAATCAGAGAATCTGCAGGAGTTTTTAACTTCCCCTGTGCCAGTTTTAATTGCTGGGGTTGGCCTGCAGTGGTTTCTTTATTGCCAAGGAAAGGAGAAAGACTTTTATTTGCAACTTTCATCATCTTGAAGAAGAATCTCCAAGGGCTTGAACTGTGCTTGCCTCCTGCTGAAGTCTCAGGGATACAAGACTTTACCACCACCTCCCCCCCTGAATTTCCTTGCTGGGAATTCTGTCTGCAGAAGCCTGCGTGTTGTGGGGAGCTGGAAGCGCGACTCAACGAGAAGAAGCGTGTCGCATCTGCAGCTGTCGCCGTCACATCATCAGAGAAGCGTGTGGCCACTGCAAGCGTCGCCGTCTCATCAGCGGAGAAGCGTGTCTCCGTCGCAGCTGTATGTCGTCACATCACCAGAGAAGCATGTCGCAACCGCAAGGGTCATCATCACATCACCGGAGAAGCGAGTCGCAGGGCCTGTTGGGGCTCCAAAGTTACAGAGTCGCTGCTGGGCATGCACGCATTGTCTTCACGTCATCGCATCACATCAAGGGCGCCATTTTCTCGCATCACACCGGATTGTCGCATCGCATCAAGGCGCCATCTTGTCGCATCGCAACCGGGACGCACTCGAGATCATCGCATCACCTCCTCTCCGGTAAGGAACAGACGCATCACCTACTTTGCGCAAGCACTGAGGAACAAACGCATCGCCTCCCCCGAAGCAAGGAACCGAAGCATCGTTCTCCCTGTGAACCTTTTGTTTATCTTGCGTGATGAATCCACAGGTACTGAGGTTCTGGACTTTTAAGAGTCCAGAGGTGTCAGGGAAACAACACCCGAAGACCCCTGAGTTCCTCCTGTCCCGGTGCACAAATAAACAGAGACACGGGCTTCTCGATGGTGGCGTCAAAGACCAAGGTTTATTTACTGCAGGGACACAGAAATCATAGGAACCACACAGAGGCAGAATCTACGAGACTGTTCGAATTGCATTAAGTGGGTTACTCTTTAAATACACGCAAAATGTCTTTAGGCAACATCACACGAATATTTCTCATGCCCAACCCGGTATCCCAAACAAACAGTAAATTTGACATTAAACAATAATTAGTTGTAGGTTTTCGGTATTCGATCAGGTCCTCTCGACAGTTTTCCATTCTTCGCCCGATCCTCCCCATCATAAAAATCGTAACCTCCCCATTGTAAAAGCCCAGAAGGAAAGGAGCAGAGCCAGGTGCAAAGGATTGAAATGTAGGATAAGAGGTGTTTATGGATCATAAACGGGCATGGCTACCGTCTTCGGCCTTTCAGTCAGGACAACGGACACGAGAACCAGTACAGCAGGACTGGCCTCAGGCAAGGGAGGTAGCTTGATTCTGCCTAGTCATGCAGTGTCAGCCTTTCTCGGGGCTCGAGCTTACGTGTCCTTAACAAGGTGACTCTGCCGGGGTCATCGTCCGTTCATTGACTATGTGAGGGCAAGAAAACAAGATGGATGCCGTAACTAAAATGGATGCCATGACTTTTAAAACAGAATGCCCTATTTTCCAGTGAATTCATGCTAATTGCGCAGCGAAAACACTGTCATGCATACAATGGATCATTTGCGGTTCATTGGTACCGAAATCGTGTCAGTACTACGATACCGAATTCACGGGTTCGGATCGCTACAGAACCTCAGACCGTCCTTTTGCCCTTACATAGGCAATAACTCACTCTATGTCAGAGTCCATTTCTATGTTCATCAGGTCATTGACTCTATCTCGTGGCGTATCTCTAAAAACAGGTGGTCTTCTTACGCATGTAGAAATGCAGAGATTACATAAGGCAGGACCACACTGAACAATGAGACAGCACGAAAATAAAAATACTAATGCAACACCAGTGACTATCAGAACCTTCCATCCCCACGCAGACAACAGGCTCCAGAACCATCCCATTAATGACCAGTCACCTTCCTCTACATGAATAGAGTCAGAAATCTTATGTAACTTAGAGATGGCCTTGTATACTGTTGGCGCATTATCTGGAATAAAAACGCAGCAACTTGATTGGATCATCTTACATACTCCACCTCGATCTGCAAGTAACACGTCAAGGACCATACGGTTCTGTAACGTCATGAGGCGATCCGCTTGAAGCTCAGCTGTCAGGTTACTAAGAGCACCCGCCGTTTCAGTAATAGTGGATTCAACTACCCGTGTTAGTTGACGTAAGTTTCTACTGTTGGCCATAGGCCCCCAGAATGGGAGGAAACCCTTGAAAAAGTCTCCTGCCTCTTGGCCAGCAGTATCTTCTTTACTGAAAACACCTCTCACAACTCTAGTTTTGTGATAGTCCGGTGCAGCAGTATATGTCGGAGGTAACAGTTGAGCGATGTAACATGAGCCTGAGAAGTCAGCAGGTAGCCATGTGTATGCTCTGTCTTGGCAAACAAAATAGGTACCCTTAGCAGCTAAGAATGCAGGGGAAGACTGTGAGGGGAAAACATATGTTTCGATACAGTCACTTTTCCCTAGTCGAGCTTTCGGATTCCTCCCATTTCCTTGCAAACAGACTTGACCTTGGTGGGGTACGACCCAGATCGGAGTTGAGCTCTTACGTTTGTTCTCACCCAGAGTAATGCCATATTCCGTAACATTCCAACCCATGTAAACTCGCAATTCATCCTTGGGAATGAACGGAGTATTATTGACATCTCTCACCATGTCAGTGATTCCTTTTACCAAGGCTCTATTAGCAGAGTTATACCGGGTGGAACGCGGAGGTCGTGGAGGATAGGTCTCTAGGGCATAAGCGAACATGGTCTGAAATGCCCAGAATGATCCATTATAACTAAAAGGCAGGACCAGATAGGGGATGCCCTTGTCCATGGTATGTGGTATCAAACCACACACCCAGCAGTTTGTTGTATTAACCACTAGTTGATGTTGGTGCAAGAGTTGAATGAAAGTGTTATTTATAAACTCAGAGCGTCGAGCTTGCTCGTGGGCAGGAAAAGGATGGAAAGAATGAAGAGAAACAACAGTCGGAGAAACAGGAGCATGGGGAGATACTGTAGATGCAACAGGTGTAAAGATCAACTGAATACCAAAAATAATTCCGCCTACCAAAGTTATTAAGACAATCAGAAGTGTCAGAGTACATTGCATTAGGAAACATTTACTGTACAATATGTCATATAATTTTGTCTTGTGCACATTTATGACATTAACCCGTCGTAATTCAGGAAGCTCCATCTTCTACAACCGTTCGCAACGGATGGTTTGTACCTGTTAAAAACTTGCCTCGGTTTATCCTGGGAGTTCCCAAGACAAACAGAAAAAAAACGACCTAGTGTCTGATTCCCTGCAAATTAAAACAAGGCACACGTTACGACCCTACGGTAACCCACATGGTAAGGCGAGAGAAACAAAAAAAATAAAAATTTGAGCAAACTTCCCGACTGAATGGAATGCAATACAATCAAAACAGTTTTCAAACAGAAAGGTAATTATGCAATGTCATTAGTTCATAACATGAGAACGTAGATTATATCTGTACTTTCCGGGTCTTGTCTGGTCTTGAAATAGCTGGTCTACAGGTGCGGAAATGTTCGACTCCACAGGTGACAAATGTTCACTTTGTACAATACTCGGTTCAGGATTCAAAGGAGCGGTTCCTGCTGGGGTGTCAAAGTTCTGTGTTTCCGTTCGTGGGTGGTCCGATATGTACTCTGCATCACTGAAAGGGATGTGTCTAGGAACAGGTTCTGTCTCGGATACACCAATTCCCTGTCTAACCCAGTTATCATAGGGGAGTGGAAGAGGGACACGCTTCGTATGGCTGGCGTGCACCCAATTTTTCCTTCCAGCTAGGCGTACTGCAGTTCTTGTTGTGAGGAGGACCTGAAACGGACCCACGAATCTTGGCTGGAGGTTCCGAGTACGTTCAAAGTTCCGAACTACCACTTGGTCGCCTGGTTTCAACGTGTGGCCTGGACTCTCCGGCAGTTTATGCAAGGATTCGAATACCTGTTGATGAATAAGGCTCAATTTAGCAGTCAGATCATGAAGGTAATCAATCAACATTGGGTATTCAACCTGTTTGAATTCCTTTGGCCTAGGGACTCCCCAAACATTAGCAGGGCGGCCGAACACAATCTCATATGGGCTAAGCCCTACTCGAGAGTGTACAGTGGCTCTGGTGGACAGTAAAGCTAAAGGCAGTGCGTCTGGCCAAGAGAGACCAGTGGAAGCTTGAATTTTCGCAAGTTTCAGCTTCAGGGTGCCATTGTACCCTTCAACCAAACCCGCTGATTGTGGGTGATTCGCACTGTGGAATTTTTGGGAAATACCCAGACCCGCACACACACTCTTCATAACTTTCCCTACAAACTCACTTCCATTGTCCGACCAAACAATCCGCGGCATACCATACCTGGGGAAGTATTCTTTTAGGAGGATTTTGGCAGTGGACATAGCAGTGTTGTCCTTTAACGGATATGCCTCAATCCATCTTGAGAAGGCACAGACTACCACTAGGACGTATTTGAGATTGTTACACCTGTCCATGTGGATAAAATCCAACTGAATCACTTCAAAGGGACAAGAAGGGGGAGCAAAATGGCCAGTTGGGGTTGGGGTTCCCTTGCCAGGATTATGCATCAGGCATATCATGCAATTTTTCACCACTCTTTCTGCACACTTAGTAATTCCATCGTTCTTCCATACTGGAGCTAACATTTTACAGATCCCTTTCGAACTTATGTGCGCCGCTCCATGCGCCATCGTGACTACTGCAAGTACATACGCATCAGGTAACATCCAACGCTGCTGCTCAGACAAATCGACCCAACATCCACTTGAATCCATTTTACCCGTTTTCTCCTTCCATTCATTCTTCTCATTTTCAGTTGCTTCATTCTGGATTGTTTTCACACTTTCAATCGTATTCTCACACATTCCTGATTCCGCAATCCATCTTGCAGACGTTGCAACGTACATTCGGCTCGTCATGTTCTTGGCCGTTTCTTTAGCGACCTCATCAGCAAACGCATTCCCACGGCCAACATCATCCGTAATCTTCCGATGTGCACTGCACTTCACAATTGCAACTTCATTCGGTAGAGTCAGGGATTCCAATAGATCGCTGACTAACTGTCCATGTTGGATCTTAGTCCCATGGGACGTGAGAAAACCTCTTTCTCTCCAGAGACGCCCAAAATTGTGTGCAACGCCGAAGGCGTATTGGCTATCAGTAAACACATTCACTCTCTTTCCCTCAGCTAAAACACATGCTCTTGTTAATGCAATTAATTCTGCAGCTTGGGCGGAATTCTGACTTACTCTTGCAGTCTCAACAATCGTACTCAAAGTCGTAACTGCATACGCGGCCGTCACATCGCCATTCTGTAGTTTGAAACACGACCCATCGACATATAAAGTGCCGTCTGGGTCTAGTAACGGAGTGTCTTTTAAATCAATCCTACCTTTTGTTTCTTCCTCAGTTCTGAAACAACAATCATGGGGCTCTGAATCACTCGACTCCTGAGTAGTCGGCAACAGTGTTGCTGGATTCAATATGTTGCATCGCTTGATCTGAATGTGACTTGCCAAAAGCGTCAGCTCATAGCCTGATAGTCTAGCACTGGTGAGGTGCTGAGTTTTCGTTCGATTCATGAGTGTATCCACAGCATGTGGAACCATGACTACTAACATGTTGTTCATGACTAGTCCAGCAGACTGTCGAATAGACACTGCAGCTGCCGCTGTAGCTCTCAAACAACTTGGCAACGCTCTGGCTACCGGATCTAATGTGGATGAGAAATATGCACAAGGCCGCTGTTTGTCACCAAATTGTTGCGTTAATACACTCAATGCACAACCTTCTCTTTCATGGACATATAGAGTAAACGGCTTACTGTAGTCAGGAGTACCCAACACAGGAGCTGAACACAGCGCATCACGTAAGTCAGAGAAGCTCTGTTGACATTCATCAGACCATGGCAAAGGTCTCGGAACACCTTTTCCAGTCAGGGCTACCAATGGTTTCGCCATGAGAGAAAAATGTGGGATCCATTGCCTGCAGTATGACGTAATACCCAAAAACGCACGCACTTCTCTCTGTGTGCTTGGTACAGTCATCTGTGAAATTGCTTTGATTCTCTCTGGGGTCAACCTTCTTCCCTCCTTTGACAAAAGATGACCTAAGTAGGTCACTTCTTGGCAACAATATTGCAGTTTAGAAGGTGACACCTTGTGATGTAAGTCTGACAATTGATGCAACAAAGAAATTGTAGCTGCTTTGCAAGTTTCCTTGTCATCAGCGGCTAGTAAAAGATCGTCTACGTATTGGATCAGAGCAACACCATGAGGGAGTACAAGGGCATCTAATTGACTCTTCAATGCTTGGCTGTAAATTGAAGGGCTTTCACAATAACCTTGTGGAGCGCGTTTGAATCTGAAACTGCGACCTCCTAAGGAGAAACCAAAAATGTCTCTACTTTCCTCGGCTATGGGAATGCTGAAAAAGGCATTTTTCAAGTCGATCGCTGTAAACCATGAAGCTGAGGCAGGAATCAACGTCAGTAATGCAGTGATATCTGGGACTACAGGAAACTGTGGAATCACTATTTTGTTAACTTCTCTGAGGTCAATCACAAATCTGTAAATTGGAGGTTTGGAAGGGTCAGTACGTTTCAAAATCGGCAGAACAGGACTATTGCAGACGTTTCCTCTAGTTTCCTCAATCACATCTTTCTGTATTAAGTCTTTCACAATCAGCAAGAGTGCTCGTTCACCTTCATTCGAAATCCGATACTGTGGGATTCGTGGGAATTTAACATTAGCTTTCAGACTTACCACATAAGGGGGAATTTCCAAGAGGCCTACATCATTAGGACCAGTCGCCCAAAGAGTATCAGGGAGAGAACGCAGCTCCGGTGGGAGCTTGTCCATCGACATATACATTGGAGAGATGACTCGTTTGCCTAATGTGAGCTGTACTCCCGAAGGAGAACAGTACAGTGTCGCGTGCAGGCGTTTCAACAGATCTAAACCAAGCAGATTCTCATTACAACCGGTTGTTAGGATAAGGGGTGCTTCTAGTTCGCATGGCCCAACAGATATTGACAAAGGACTAGAAACAGGATTGTGAACAGGGGCGCCTGAGAATCCTACCGAAGTGTTCGTTAAGCCAGACAAAGGTGCGCCAGGGAGTTTCGCATGCATAATTGAGCTTTTTGCCGCACCAGTATCCAACAGAAACGGTTCGACCACGCCTGAGGTAACTACTGCGACATAAGGTCCACTCTGATCAACTGGAACTGATACTACTCCCTCTCTTTGCCTGCGGCTGTCCTAGTGCTCGCTTCTTTGAATGTCTTCATTATGATCATAGTAATCTCCAACATGATACTGTGGAGATCTACCTGGTTGCGTAGGTTGTATATTTCGCTGATCGAAATAATTCGATTGGCGATCAGTCTGTGGTGTCATCGTACCACGCCCTCTACCTCTAGGAGCTTGCATAAACCCAACATTACCTCTCTGAGCTGGGACACCACTAGTTTGTGGGTGCAGTACTGGGCACTCATTCTTATAATGACCCTCCTTTTTACAATAAGCACACTGATTCCATGCTAACTGTTGTCGGGGAAAACCATAATTAAATCTTTGGGCCGTCCCTTGCTGGAATTGTGGCTGTGGCTGAAACTGGGGTCGCTGCTGTGAATCTGACTGATTCGAACGAGGCGGATACGCCTGTTGCAGAAGAACTTTGGTCTTTAAATCTTTCGTTTTCTTTTCTGACTTTTCCTTCTCTTCTTTCTCTCTATTCTCGTAATACTGAGCAGTTGCAAGTATCTGTGCTGTCGTCGACACTGCCCATGCACTTTCAGAATCCTTTAACTTGTTACTAAGCTCAGGTAGTAAATTAAACACGAACTTGTCGACAAACAATCTCTGGCCTCCCTCAGTACTCATATCTTGCCCACTGTGGTCTACGAAGGTCTCTTCAAATCTAGTGAAGAAGTCAGAGACGCTTTCGTCCTTCTTTTGCTTGCATGCTGATAATTTATCCCAATTGACTCGTAACGCTGGCATCAGCGTTTTCATCAGAGTAATTATTCTGCCAGGTAAAGCAGCAATCAAAGGTTCAGGTTTAGCACCGCCAACTTGTTGCGCATCTGCCGCTATAATAGCTGCCCAATCACCTCCTAAGGCGACTGGGTGGTTTTCTTGCCGAATTTTGGCCCATATAGGCTGTGGCACCACATTACCAAACAACATTTCAATGTCTACCAAATTCATGATACACGCTTGAACTGTCTGCGTTAACTCTTTGTAATAACCAGCAGGATTTTTACGTGGGTCTGGTAACGCTTGTTTTACGGCTAACACTTCGGCCCGTTTCCAAGGGATGTGTATCCACACTCTCTGGAAATGTGCCGGGGCAGCGACAATATTATTAGCCCCATCAGCTTGAACTGCATCACGCCATATCGGTGGAACTTCCCTCATCGGGTATTGTCCTCGTCGTTTCCTAGTAGTAATCGGTGAACCATCAGGGTCTCTTGTCGCTCGAAGAGGGGACTCATCCCTATAAGCTAAAATCAGTTCTATCGCTCCCCTTACTTCTGGACCTATCACCATTCCTGCGGCAAATTTCTGTTGAATATTTATCAGGTCAGAGGGGACGGAGTCTAAATCATCATCTTCCCATTCTTCACGCACAAGAGAACACATCACGTCAAAAACATAACGTTGAGTTGGTTCATTCCATTGCATAAAGGTATCTAACACTCTTCGTGCATCATACTTCGCAGCTTTTGACATCCACCTAAGAGCTGTCGAATCTAACGTGTCTCGTTCCTGGGGACCAGGAAGCTGGCTACGTCTCTGTATAGAGTCAGAAACGGGGGTCCCAATTAAAGACCTGTAGAGAGGAGTTAAGATATTAGTTACAGAGTCGGTTATTTTCCGACGAACGGAAAGCGGAGTCAGAATGTTCACAGGGTTCGGGGACAGGACAGCTGAAGCAGATGAAATAGTAAAGGTGGGAGTAGCAGGTAAAGCAGTTTGCGAAACGACAGGCAAAGGCGGAACGGGCGCCCCAGGAAGAGGGGGTGCCGAAGGAACATTAACCACGGGAAGGATAGGAGCTGGAATCAAAGGAAGTGGAGCAACTATTCCAGGCTGACCAGCAGCTGGCTGTACAACAGGTAGCAACTGTGGTACTGTAATACCCTGTGCATACGGTGGGGGTGAATTCAACAGGTAAGACAACAGAGGATCCTTTTCATGATCCTCCATCGGCTTAGCAGGACATGATGGCAATACAGGGTAACATTTATCAATTGCCAAATTATATTTTCTATTCGCCATCTCCATTGCTTTCTCAGTCTCGTTGACATGCAGCTGCCTAGCAGATTCCATTAAAGTCAACCCTTTCTCTTTCTGTTCTTTCTTCGTTTTCCTAATTTCTCTCTGTTTGGCTTCTTTGCGCCATACGCGAAAAGAATCAAACATTGCCGGCCGGGCTTTTTTCTTGAACAACTTCATTTCTAGATTGTCTAGTATTTCCGTTTCGAAGCTACCATGCGGTGGCCAACTAAGGACACCATCTTTTTTGGTATAACGGGCCCATACTTCATTATACGTAATAGGACCCACACCATGTTTACAATAGAGCTCATATGTAGGAGTTCCAATCGGAGGAACCGAACACGAATCCTCCAACCGGGAATCCCAGTTGCAACGTAACCAGGACAAGAAACAATTACTACTGGTAGTCATGACAACAAAGACAAATTCCAACAAAAAATGCGCAGAGAACTTAGGCCTACCAAAATGAACTAATACCAAAACAGAGATTATCTAAACAAGAGCAACCAATGATAATCTACGAATTAAACCAGAGTAACAAGGAACAACCAAATCGAGCGTAACCCACTAAATACTTAACTGAAATGTGGAAGACGTCACCAAGGAGAACCCATCTACGTCTCGCCGTACTAAGGTCTGCACCTCGGGTCCAAGACAGGGCGACAGTCAGGGCAGCGGTCCTCTGTAGCCGTCTGGGAACGGGAACCCTCGTGGAAGAGATCGTCGGGCCACTTTTACGACATGCAGGGATCGATGAAGCGGGGTACCTCCCTCCGGAATCTTCACACGAAACTTCTCGAACTTTTCAGGCTTTGGACCGGTACCGGATGACGTCGCCCCACGTTGGGTGCCAAATTGAGGTTCTGGACTTTTAAGAGTCCAGAGGTGTCAGGGAAACAACACCCGAAGACCCCTGAGTTCCTCCTGTCCCGGTGCACAAATAAACAGAGACACGGGCTTCTCGATGGTGGCGTCAAAGACCAAGGTTTATTTACTGCAGGGACACAGAAATCATAGGAACCACACAGAGGCAGAATCTACGAGACTGTTCGAATTGCATTAAGTGGGTTACTCTTTAAATACACGCAAAATGTCTTTAGGCAACATCACACGAATATTTCTCATGCCCAACCCGGTATCCCAAACAAACAGTAAATTTGACATTAAACAATAATTAGTTGTAGGTTTTCGGTATTCGATCAGGTCCTCTCGACAGTTTTCCATTCTTCGCCCGATCCTCCCCATCATAAAAATCGTAACCTCCCCATTGTAAAAGCCCAGAAGGAAAGGAGCAGAGCCAGGTGCAAAGGATTGAAATGTAGGATAAGAGGTGTTTATGGATCATAAACGGGCATGGCTACCGTCTTCGGCCTTTCAGTCAGGACAACGGACACGAGAACCAGTACAGCAGGACTGGCCTCAGGCAAGGGAGGTAGCTTGATTCTGCATAGTCATGCAGTGTCAGCCTTTCTCGGGGCTCGAGCTTACGTGTCCTTAACAAGGTGACTCTGACGGGGTCATCGTCAGTTCATTGACTATGTGAGGGCAAGAAAACAAGATGGATGCCGTAACTAAAATGGATGCCATGACTTTTACAACAGAATGCCCTATTTTCCAGTGAATTCATGCTAATTGCGCAGCGAAAACACTGTCATGCATACAATGGATCATTTGCGGTTCATTGGTACCGAAATCGTGTCAGTACTACGATACCGAATTCACGGGTTCGGATCGCTACAGAACCTCAGTACTTTGTTGGAAACATGTCGCATTTACCATCTAAAGTGAACTAAGTTATTTCTACCATCTTAAAGTCATTTCGTTAATACTGTATTGTGGATTTCTGTCGTTTGGGTCTTGTGTTAAGTCTATATAAAGGATACTTATTTTTTATAAAACCTGTATTGTCCATCTGTAGTGTTTTCACTGTATTACTGTACGTTTTCACAAATGCATGAGATAAGCCTTCCTGCTCGTGCTAGGCTACCACAGGGTGGAGCAGGGGTTATTTTAGGAGTGTAACCCCCTTACTCTGACTAGAAGCAAGGGTCCCTATTTGGACAAAGGTGCAAGCCATTGCCAACTAGAGACCCCCATTTCTAACAGGAACTCAGACCTCTTGCATGCCTTTCTGCCCACACCACTCCTGCCTAGAGTTCCCAGGAAGATCAGGAACAACTGGGTCCAAGTTATCCTTCTGGTACGGAAGTGGGCTCGGAGAGTTTGGTATTCCAAGCTGTTGAGCATGGCTATCAACCCTCCAAGCAAGTTGCCCCTTCGGGACGATCTTCTGCCACAGCAACAGGAGAGGGTTCTCCACCTGAACCTGCCAACCCTCAGCCTTCATACCAGGAGATTGAGTTGTGACAGTTGACAGCTTTTGACCTTCCGCCCAAAGTCTGTGATGTTATCTTGGCAGCTCGGTGTCCCTCCACCAAGATTGAACAAGCCAGCCATTGGAATACATTTGTTGCATGATGTCCTGAGAAATAGGTTGATCTGCTCCCCTTTCTCATTTTTGTTTGTTTATTCTTACCCTGGCCCAGCAGGGCTCTGCATTGGGCACGTAGAAAGGTTATTTATCTGCCATCTCTGCTTTTCTGCAGCTGCCAGATAAGCCTTCTCTCTTCAAGTTCCCTATTGTAAATACGTTAATTAAAGGTCTGCAGCACATTTCCCCCAGCACCCTTTGTTAAGCCTCAATGGGGCCTAAACTTGGTTCTTATATTCTTAATGTGCACTCCCTTTGAGCCGCTTCATTCTTGTCCTCTTAGGCTCTTGAACATCAAGATGGCCTTCCTGGTGGCAATTACTTCTGACCAGAGGGTCAGTAAGCTGCAGGCATTGCCCTCTCAGCCTCCCTACATCTTGTTTTTCCCCAACAAACTGGTCATTCGGACTCCTTCTTGCCAAAGGTAGTCACCCCATTCCACATTTCACGTAGACCAGACTTACACTTTGTCTACCTTTTACGCTTCACCTCATCCCTCTAAGGAAGGGAAGAGGCGCCATCCCAAAAATAGTATTGTCGTTCCATCACACACCAGTAGCTAGTGTTCTTTGTGGCTCCGTGATCCTGGCGTGGAAAGTCGCGAAAAGAAACTGATGGACATCAAAGGGGTAAAGGCAAGGCACCCAAAAAGGGGACAGCCTTGATAATAAGGAAAAAAGGATAATATCTGGGAGTAAAAATTAGACTGTCTCCCCACTTTCTAAGGAATTTCATCACAATGCATTTTAAACCCAAGAAAGACTCTCAGTCTGAGGAGCAGAGGGGTAGCGAGGACTTAAACGAAAGACAAGGGCCTTTGAAATTTATTTTGAACGTGAATTATGGGGTTTGTCTTTGGGGGATCTAACATTTACTAACAGGGGGTGTAGGAGGGTGGAGTATTATGTTGTGATGCTGGTTAGGCTCCACCATGCAATACTCTCACAATACCCCAAAGATGGTCCTGGGATTCACAATAATAAATCCTTAGCTCAGTCCTGGTAGAATGGCAAAATGCAGTCGGGCTTTACTTGAGGGACATGTGTTAAGCATTTCAGAGTACCAACATGGACGATAAGTAATTGACACAACTCAAAAGAGTTCCAACACCAATTTATAAGAATAAAGCAGATTTTTATATAAAACAAAGTCAATCAGATAAGTATAACTGGAGTTATGGATTTTAGAAGCAAAATTCAATCAGTTCAAAACTGTACTGCAAAACTTTATTGTTGCGGTCAATGGTAAAAAGCACTAGTTACAATCTGTCACTTGCAGGTTGAGATGCATTGAACCCAAGGAGGGTAAAGGTGATGCAGTTCCCAGGACCAAGCTCCAACAGTTAGTTTGATTTTACCTGGCTCAAGTAGCCGGAGTGCAGAGCTGTCCTGGCTGTCCGTGGTGCTGAAGCAGGTGTCACAGGATAGCTGGTTTTAACACTTACACTGTGTTGGTGCAAAAAGTCGACAACAAAGCCACTGCTGACATTGGATGAAGGTTTTTGGGTGTTTCCTTGAGGTGCAGCGTTGAGTTAAGGGGGTCGTTGCCGGACAGGCAACCAACAAGCCATGGCAGCGGTAAGCTCAGCAGAAAGTTATTTTGACGTCCGAAGGTCTGGGGAAACACAGTAGCCACCTGAAACCTCATGGAGGGCAGGACTAAGTTTCCCACTATACACTGGACCACCTATTTTTGGGTGCTCCCGCAGAGGGCCCGATGGGCAGCGATTCTTTGGTACTGGTATGTAGTTTTTCCTGCAGTGTGCAGGGGACTAGTGCCACTAGTCAAGGGGAGTTGTCTTTGGCTCCTAGTCACAGTCATACATCTCGAAGAAGATTGCTACAGATGCAAGGTATCACGCCTTTGCTTTGTGCAAAATCTTGTTGTCGCATACACAGGTCTCCTCTTTATCCTTTGTTGCAAGTCAGATCAGAACTGAGGTTCTGGTGTCAGGGTTAGCCCATAAATCCTATATTTAGAGGCGGGAGGAGTGTGTGTGAAAGTGGCCAATGGGCTACTAGCCCCAGTGGCTAATCCCCCCCTGAGGTGACCACATCTGGGAGTGTGTGTCACCTTTTCTAACCAGAAGCCCCTATTGTACCACTTTTAACAATGGCAGAAGTCTTCCTTAGCAGACCAGGTAGCCCACCCTAAAGGTGTGCCTAGCCAACTCAGGGTGTACACCTCCAGAATACCTAATTTTCCAACCTGCCTGGGTGCAAATGTGCCTGGGGCAGGGGAAAGGCTATTTCCTCCATATCACAGGCAGTGCAGGCTTTGAAGCTCATAGCCTTGATGTGCCACTTCACTAACCATCCTGTCTTTGAGAGAGGTGTGACCTTCCCGAGCAGTACTGTTTCTGACTGCTGGGAGAGTTCACACTTCTGGCAGGGTGGCAGATTCTTGTCTTGGCGACAGCATCTGCAGGCTGGCAGCCAGAGCACAGGAAAGGCTGAGGCAACCAGGTGGCCAACCCCACCTGGTTGCCTCAACCCCAGGGTGCATGCCACATAGTCCTTGACACAAGATTCATGCCTGGGGTGATGAGGCACGCTGTTTGATGCAAAACATGGCCAATTTCAGCAGTGCCATAATGGAGCTGCCAACCTCGGGTTTGCCTAGTGCCAGCCCATGTTATCCTATGAACCATCTATCACTTATAGTAGCCTTTATTGGTAAAGGCCACTATAGGGGCACGTAAGCTTGCACATACATGTCCACACACGTGCTGGAGGATCCCCAAGAAGACCCCACCTAAACTTGTATGTCAGATAAAAAAAGGAGGAAGACTATCTCATCCAAGTCACAGGTGATCTCCAATGTTCAGGAAGAGATACCAGATTCTGCCATAATTTCGCCTTTTGGGCCGTTACCCCAAACTCTTAGGCCATTCTTTTTTTTTAAATATAAACCATAAGGGGAAGAAGGCAAAGAAATGTTTCCAACTGAATAGATAGAAACTGCTTTACAGTTTTAAGTAGATACCCTCACTCCAGAAAATAGCATCAGCAGACCTTGCACATGCAGATAGGCAAAGAGGGTCAAGCGCTAACAAGGGTGGATTTTATATCCCCCTTAATAGACAGTATTGTGTACAGGGCTGAGGGAGATCTCCTAGGTCAAGGTCTATGGATAGCAAATGAAGGAGAAGTTGTGGTAGGGGATTTAGTAGTGAAGGAACAAATGGTAACATCAATGTTGAGTTATTATGAGGATCTGTCTTGTAGACAGAGAGATTTTATTATAGCTATTCCGGCTTAACTGTGGAGAACAGAATGGCCAATGATGTTTGCCAAAGATGTTCCCAGGGTTCGTCTGGCAAGCAAGCACCCCACAGTTCCTCTGCTAGTTTAAAGTCCCCCTCTTATACCTCTTCAATACACCAATACCACATGGAAACCTCCTTCTTCCCCCTCGGTTTTCCACTAGTTCCTCTAAAATGTTTCCTATACCTATAGGTGATTTCAGGTTTTGGACGGAACTTTCAAGTTGGATATATTTAAATTTAGAGATGCCCCCTTCAAAGACGGCATGGAGCGTTGGCCGGGGTAAAATTGTGCCCTCTTGAGCTAAATCACCCCATACCCTGAGCTCGGTCTCCCTAAGTGGCTGTGCTAGTTTATCTTTTAAGCACTCCATCGCACCGGGAGAGTCCCAAAGAGGGGCAAGACTGGAGAAATAACTAAGGCCCATCAGCCGTCTGATATTTGACCATGTTCTAGCCATCACCTGTATCACCTTTAGCCTTATCTTTTTGAAGAACCTGGGCTCTCCATACTTAAACAGGAAGTCCTCCTTGACCAAGCTAGCACCCTTTTGCATCGCTGAGAATATTGCTCCTACCCCAGAGCAATCAGGTGTTTTTAAAAGCATCCTAGAGTGGGACAGTTGGAAGGCCGAGGCATAGTACTGCAGGTCCTCCTGGATGTATGACGTTACAACGCACACTTTTACAACGCATGCACTTACAACGCATTTTTTACAACGCATAATCCATTACAACGCATGACATTACAACGCATGACACTACAACGCATTTTTAAAAAATACCTTTACAACGCATTACCATTACAACGCATACTACCTTTACAACACATACCATTACAACGCATAATATTAAATTACATTTAAGGTAAGTATTAGATAGTATAGGGGTAAAAACTACTATTCTAACTCCAGGGGGTGCAACAGTAGGGTAAGTGTTGGATAGTATAGGGGTAAAAATTACTATTCTAACTCCAGGGGGTGCAACAGTAGGGTAAGTGTTGGATAGTGTAGGGGTAAAAATTACTATTCTAACTCCAGGGGGTGCAACAGTAGGGTAAGTGTTGGATAGTGTAGGGGTAAAAATTACTATTCTAACTCCAGGGGGTGCAACAGTAGGGTAAGTGTTGGATAGTGTAGGGGTAAAAATTACTATTCTAACTCCAGGGGGTGCATCAGTAGGGTAAGTGTTGGATAGTATAGGGGTAAAAATTACTATTCTAACTCCAGGGGGTGCATCAGTAGGGTAAGTGTTGGATAGTATAGGGGTAAAAATTACTATTCTAACTCCAGGGGGTGCAATAGTAGGGTAAGTGTTGGATAGTATAGGGGTAAAAATTACTATTCTAACTCCAGGGGGTGCATCAGTAGGGTAAGTGTTGGATAGTATAGGGGTAAAAATTACTATTCTAACTCCAGGGGGTGCATCAGTAGGGTAAGTGTTGGATAGTATAGGGGTAAAAATTACTATTCTAACTCCAGGGGGTGCAACAGTAGGGTAAGTGTTGGATAGTATAGGGGTAAAAATTACTATTCTAACTCCAGGGGGTGCATCAGTAGGGTAAGTGTTGGATAGTATAGGGGTAAAAATTACTATTCTAACTCCAGGGGGTGCATCAGTAGGGTAAGTGTTGGATAGTATAGTGTAATATTATGCGTTGTAATGGTATGCGTTGTAATGGTAGTATGCGTTGTAATGGAATGCGTTGTAAAGGTAGTTTTTAAAAATGCGTTGTAGTGTCATGCGTTGTAATGTCAAGCGTTGTAATGGATTATGCGTTGTAAAAAATGCGTTGTAATGGTAGTGCGTTGTAAAAGTTGCGTTGTAAAGGTTGTTCCCCGGTCCTCCTACGTCTCAACTTCTTCCAAGCAATTCTAATTACCCTATAGGCTCATATGAATGAATTAATATCCTGCTGGAGTTTGTCTATAGACAGTTTACCAAAATGTAATGGAATAGCATTGAAGAAGAAGGTGATTTTGGGGAGCACTATCTTTTTGACCAGATTTACCTTCCCAAAGATTGACAGAGGAAGGTGGGCTCAGTTCTTCATAAGCCTCTGGCACTCTTTTTTTTTTGTTGCATATTTATATAGAGCGAACTCGACCCGAAGGTATTGGAGCACTTTACATAGCACCGTATTTACATTACACATTCAGGCCCGGGGAGATTAAGTGATTTGCCCAGAATCACAGGATGTGGACGCGACCTCGAGGCTCGAACTCTGGTTTCCAGCACCAAAGTCGGCAGCGTAGCCGACGGACCACATCCTCTTACACTAGCCAGGTTAACCTTGGTCGATGTCTTGTACTATTCTAACCTCTAGGTATCTCATCTCTCTTTTGGTCTGATATTGGCACTCCTCCAACTTCCATGACATTACCTCTGTCTTCTCAGCATTTACCTCATACCCTGCTATCCTGCCGAAATCTTCAGCATGCTTAATTACCGCAGACAGGGCCGTAGAAAGGTCTGAGGAGAAATACAGTACATCGTCAGCATAAAAGCCACTTTTCTCTCCCATGCCTGAATGGTAGAATGTTCTCTTCATCCCTCACCCTCTGAGCAAATAGCTCAATATACAAGTTAAAGAGGAGGGGAGATAGGGTACAGCCCTGTCTAGTACCCCTAGTGATTTTGAAGGGGCTAGTTAGATTACCATTGACCAGCAGTTTCGCAGATGGGTCTTGATAGATCAACTGGATAGTTCTGCGGAATTTTTCACCAAAATTATATTTCTCCAGAACAGCCGACAGATACACCCAGTTGACCCTATCAAAGGCCTTTGGTAGCGTCTAAGGTCATAGCTGCAAGGGGGAGCGAGTACGCTGTGGCTACGTCGATTGCACCTATAACGTCATATGTAAGTTCATATAAATGTCTGCCCTTGACAAAGCCCTTTTGGTCAAGGTGCAACATATCCCCTGCTACCATTCGCAGCCTATCAGCTAAAACCTTAGCGAAGATTTTATAGCCTGCATTTAGCAGTGATATGGGTCTGTATGGCTCACAACTCGCTTGGTTCTTCCCCGGTTTTAATATCAGAGTGATCGTTGCCTCGCCCCGGCAGCTTTCCTCCATCACTTAAAATCTCATTGAAGAGCTGGGTCATAACTGGAATCAATACCTTCCCCAGGTTTTTGTAAAGCTCTATTGGCAGACCATCCGAGCCTGCCGCCTTTCCCCCTTTAGTAGCTAAAATGTCCCTTTTGACCTCTTCCTGTGTAATTTCCTATTCTAGAAATCTCTGTTTTGTTATATCCAAAGAATTGAGAGAGCTGGCACTCAACCATTCCACAGCCTCGGGTTTGTTGACTACCCTATCCTCAGAGTATAGCTTCTGAAAAGGTCTGGCGCCCTCTATCTCCTCGTCTGTGGATAAAACAGTCCTACTGTTACCATCCTCAATTGCTTTTATCTGATTACGCGCCCTATCTGATTTTACTTTCCAGGCCAATAACCTTCCAGCCCCTTCACCATATTCAAAATGGGCAAGCTTACTTCGCTTAGTGACCATCGTCTGAAGGATGGTATTAAGCTGTTCCTTTAGTTCTTTCAGTTTGGCCATACTCTCCTGCTGCATCTCCGGTTCTACTGCACTGCTCATGCCCTCCTCTACGCTCTTTATCTCTGCTTCTCTTTGGGCAACATCTTCTCTATACTGCCTATTTCTAAAGCACAACCTACTGGTGATGGTCCCCCTTGGGTATGACTTTAGAGAATCCCAAACTATGGGGGTCGAAGCTGACCCCACGTTGTGGCCTAAAAATTCCTTCAACTCATGACTCAGATGCTTCATTTGCTCCGTATCTTGAAGCAACGTATGGTCAGGAGTCCAGACTCTGTCTATTTTCCAAATCCAAATGGTTAGAACTGGGGGTCTCTAGTTGGCAATGGCTTGCACCTTTGACCAAATAGGGACCTTTGCTTCTAAGTCAGGGAAAGGGGATGACACTCCTGGATAACCCCTGCTCACTCCCTTGGTACCTTGGTACGAGTAGACTGGCTTATCTCAGAGGCAGTGTATTAAGCATTTTTGAACACAGATAGTAATACAGTGAAAACACTACACATGGACACCACACAGGTTTTATAAAAATAAGTATTCTTTATATAGACTTATCACAAGACCACAAACGACAAAAATCCACAATACTGTTATCAATTAATACTTCAAGATGATAGAAGTGATTCAAAAATAGGTAATTCACTTAGAAGTAGTCTTTAGCAACAGGTAACCCCAACGGGAGTTATCACGATGTCAAGGTCAAAGAAATCCCAAAGTACGGCACTGACCACGAGTTGTGCGGCATCGGGCCTGGAGTAAAAACAGACCCACAGAGAACAGTACCTTGGAAAAGCAAAAACAAAGACCACTCACGGTGTCAGGGAGGTGCGGCGTCGTTGGCTCCTTGCGGCGTCGGTTCCTTGCTTCGGGGGAGATGATGCGTCGGTGTCCTGGATGCTTGCGCAGGCAGGGGAGGCGTCGGTTCCTGGCCGGAGAGGAGGTGACATCACAATGGCGCCGAGACCACTGTTCCGTACGATGTCACGATGTCGATGGAATCTTGACCACCCACGGCTACGATCGGCTCCGTGATGATGTCGGCCTCGAAGTCGATGCGGCACAGCAGCAGGCGTCGGGCCTACATCATAAGTCAGAGCAGTGCTCACGACTATGGCAGGCTTACGATGTCGTTCACTGGTGTCAATGTGGCACGGCGGCCGGCGTCTGGTCTACGTTTTATGTCGGAGCGGTACTCATGGCTTTGATGCAGATGACGGCGCCGCTCACCGGCGTCGGTGTTGCAGGATTCCTTCTGTAGCAGCTGGGACAGCAAGTTCCAGATGCAGGCGAACAGAAGGAGGGAAGTCTGGTATCCCTGAGACTTTGGTCAGGAGGCAAGCTCAAATCAAGCCCTCGGGTAATATTCTGCAAGATGATGAAAGTTCTTTAAAAGTTCCTTCTCCTTTCCTTGGCAATGAAGAGACACTGCAGGCCAACCCAGCAAACAGCACACTGGCAGAGGGGCAGTCCAAAGTCCTGCAGCTTCCCTGGTTCTTCTCCTTGGCAAAGGTTCGTCTTGTTTTCCCAGAAGTGATCTAAAGTCTTGGGGTCTGGGCCCCAGTATTTATACTCATAAATCCTTTGTCCTCTGAAGACAGAGGGTCCAGTACCTAGCACAAACCAGTTCTGGGTGCATTCTGCCAGTGTACCCCTTCTTTCTTGTCAGAGTGAGCCAGGGATATCAGACGCACCACAGGAGGTGGAGCCAGCATTGTGGAAGGCAGGCACAGCCCTATTCAGGCCCAGGTGCTACTCCTCCCACCACTCTACATGCAGACAGGTCTATTCAGCCCTGTGCTGACCCACCCTGTCTCCTGGAGCCCCCCAGTCCCTGTCACTCACAAACCAGAAATACAATACACAAGCTAGCTGAGGCAAGCTGGATAGTTAGGTAAGAAAATACCTACTTTCTAAAAGTGGTATTTTCAAACACAGAATGTTAAAACCAACTGCACTAAAAGATGTATTTTATCATTCTGAGTTCAGGCATACTAAACTCGAATTTCTGCCATGTTCCCTGGGTCCGTTAGGATTATAAGATGTCAAACTGCCCATTCTGGCCTATGGGGACAGGTAGCCTTGCAATAGTGAAAAACGAAAATGGCGGTAGTTCACTATCAGGACATGCAACACACATCAGGGCATGTCCGACCTATTACTTACAATTCACCCTGCCCTGGGGCCTACCTTAGGGGTGTCTGATATGTAGAAAAGGGAAGGTTTAGGGACTGGTAAGTGGGTGCACGTACCAAGTCGCCATGGCAGTACTAGACTGCACACAGGCTCTGCAATGGCAGGCCTGAGACACACTTTACAAACTGCTTCTGTGGGTGGCACAATGAGTGCTGCAAGCCCACCAGCAGCATTTGATTTACAGGCCCTGGGCACATAAGGTGCATTATAATAAGGTCTGACAAGTAAATCAAATAAGCCAATCATGGAGTCACTAATCAATACATCAATTTAACATAGGGTGCACTTGCACTGTGGCACTGAATAGCAGTGGCACAGTGCCCAAAGCATCTAAACCAGCAAAACATATCAAAAATAGAGGAGGCAATCTGTGACAAAATGGAAGGGAGACTCACGCCAATGGTACCAGGTCTAACACGTGTCCCCTCCAGCTGAAATGTGGGGAGAACTACTGTTCCCCTTGGGAGTTCTCTTCACTAAGGCGGAAAAATCTGGACAGACCATCAGCATTGGCGTGTTCCACCGTAAAGTCCATTCCCTGGAGGGAAATGGACCACCTCAACTACTTTGGGTTCACACCCCTCATCTGCATCAACCATCTGAGGGGCCTGTGGTCTGTCTGAACCCGGAAGTGAGTCCCAAACAGGTATGGTCTCAACTTCTTCAGTGCCCAGACCACAGCAAATGCCTCATGCTCAATTGCACTCCACCTCTGTTCCCGTGGAAGTAACCTCCTACTGATGAAGGCTACAGGTTGGTCTAGACCCTCCTCATTAATCTGTGAAATAACAGCCCCTACACCATGCTCTGAAGCGTCTGTTTGGACAATGAATTCCTTTGAGAAGTTTGGTGCCTGAAGCACGGGTGCTGTGCACACGGCAGTCTTCATGGCGTCAAAAGCCTTCTGACAGGTGTTAGTCCAGTTCACTTTCCTGGGCTGCTTCCTGGAAGTCAGCTCAGTCAAGGGTGCAAAAATGTTGCCATACCCCTTGACAAACCTCCTGTAGTACCCCGTGAGTCCTAAAAAGGGTCTCACCCATGTCTGAGTCTTAGGGGTTCCCATGCCAGGATGGCCTCAATCTTGGGTTGTAGGGGCACCACCTGGCTGCCTACTACCTGGTGCCCCAAGTACACCACAGAACCCTGCCCGATCTGGCAGTTACTCGCCTTGATCGTGAGGCCCGCCTTTCGCATTGCCATCAATACTTCCCAGAGGTGGCGCAGGTGTTCTTCCCAACTGGCGCTGAACACCGCAATGTCATCCATGTAGGCGGCACTCAAATCCTCCAGTCCAGCCAACACCTGGTTGACCAACCTCTGAAAGGGGGCAGAGGCATTCTTCATCCCAAAGTGCATAACCCGAAATTGGTAGTGCTCATCTGGTGTGGAGAATGCTGACCTCTCTTTGGCCCCATCAGTCAAGGCGATCTGCCAGTACCCAGACGTCAAATCAAACGTGCTGAGGTACCAGGCTGCCCCTAACTGATCAATGAGCTCATCAGCTCTGGGGATGGGGTGCGCATCAGTCCTGGTGACTGAATTGAGTCCTCGGTAGTCCACACAGAACCGGAGTTCGGGTGTGGCACCAGGCGCGGTAGCCTTTGGGACCAAGACCACTGGGCTGGCCCAAGGGCTGTTGGAGGACTCAATCACCCCTAAGGCAAACATCTTGGAGACCTCCTCCTTAATGTAAGCTCTGACCCTGTCAGTCACTCTGCAAGCCTTATGCTTAACAGGAGGACTGTCCTCAGTGTCCACATCATGGACGCACCACTCAGTGATACCAGGAACCAGGAAAAACAAATCTGAGAATTGCCCCAATAGTTGGCGACAATCTTGCTGCTGATCAGGGGTCAGTGTGGCAGAGAGGTTGACACCATCCACTGACCCATCTTGCTCTGTTGCAGACAGGAGGTCAGGAAGAGGCTCAGTCTCCTCCTCCATTCCATCATCTGTCGCTAGGAGCATGCCCACTTCGGAACTTTCTAAGTGGGGCTTCAGGCGGTTAACATGCAGGACCCTCAAAGGGTTCCTAGGAGACCGCAAGTTTTCCAAATAGGTGACATCACTCTTGCGCTCCACTTCCTCAAATGGTCCGGTCCACCTGGCCTGGAGCGCACAAGGCTCTACAGGGGCCATGACCCAAACTTTCTGACCAGATTGAAGCTCAATCATAGTGGCATTCTGATCGTACCACTGCTTCATTTCCTCCTGGCTGGCTTCCAGGTGCGCCTGAGCGAGTTGTCTGAATAGCCGAGTGTGGTTCCTTAAGGCCAGCATGTAACTGTATACATCTTGGGGACGTTTCCTGGGAGATTGCTCCCAGCCTTCCTTGACCAGACTCAAAGGTCCTCTTATCGGGTGTCCATACAGCAGTTCAAAGGGAGTGAACCCTAGGGACTTCTGTGGCACCTCATGGTAAGCAAACAGAAGGCATGGCAAGAGGACATCCCAATTACGCCTCATAGTTTCCTCAAGACCCATAATCATGCCTTTAAGGGTCCGGTTGAATCTCTAAACCAGCCCATTACCTTGGGGGTGGTAAGGAGTGGTGAACTTGTATGTAACACAGCACTCCTTCCACAGGGACTTCATATAATTAGATATGAAGTTTGTATCACGGTCTGACACCACCTCTCTGGGGAACCCCACACGGGAGAAAATCCCCATCAGTGCACGTCTCACCACGGGGGCCGTCACTGTCCTGAGCGGGATGGTTTCCGGGTACCAGGTAGCATGGTCCACCAAGTTCAGGATAAACCTGTTGCCCATGGCTGTCTTGGGGTCCAGTGGCCCCAGAATGTCAATGCCTACCCGTTTAAAGGGGGTACTGAATAGGTTGAAAAGGAGCCTTTTGCTTCCTTCCACTTCTCCCACTTGCCTGGCAAGTTTGACAAATCCTGCAATGAGTGTCTGAACTCTTCCGCATCTGGGGACAATAAAATGGGTGACAAGCCTTTCAAAAGTCTTGTCCTGCCCCAGATGTCCAGCTAAAGGCACATCATAAGCCAACCCAGTAGGAAGGCTCTGAAGTGCTTGGGTACCACCAGCCCATGGGCTGACCCAGGCTCAGCAACCTTAGGCTCGCTATACAAGAGGTCGTTCTCCCAGTAGATCCAATGTGATCCAGACTGATCACCTGCTGCCTGGTTTGTGGCCTGTGGCCGCAAACCCTTAAGAGAAGGGCACTTCTTCCGCTCTGCACAAAATTCCTCCCTGGAGGGTCCTCCTTCTTGCTGCCAAGGGATCAGCTCAGGCAGGTCCCCCAGTTCAGCAACTTGCTCCACTGTAGGTTCCAGGGCATCCCCCTCAAGGTCTGCCTCCTCCTGGCCCGTGGCAACAATGGGGGCTGGTTTCCCGTGCCCCCTACCACTTCTCTAGAAGGCAGGTACCTGGGCCATACTTTCAGGCTCCAGGATCTCTTGAACACCCTTACTGGCTGCCATAGACCGAGTGGTCACACACGCCCACTCAGGCAGACCCAACATCTCCAAATGAGACCTTTTCTCCACCTTCGCCCAAGAGGAGTTCGCTAAATCATTGCCCAACAGACAATCCACAGGCATGGCTGGCCTCACAGCTACTTGAAGAGTACCAGAGACCCCCCCCAATCAAAGGGAACTTGAGCCACCTCACACTGGCTCTGTGAGTTGTCCGCGGCAACTACAGGGAAGAATGCATGGAGGATAACCTGTTCTTTGGACACCAACCGGCAACTGACAGTTGTCACACTAGCCCCGGTGTCTCTTAGAACTTCCACCCGATGGCCATTGATGGTCACCCACTGCCTGTATTTCTTAGTGTTATTAGGCAGCTGTATCTTAGGCACCATCTCAAAGTCTCCTAAAGAGACAAGGGACTTTTGTGAAGGACCCCACCCACCTTGGGCACCCATCTCCTCCCCTCCCAGGCCTACACTCGCCATCTGACGGGGTGGTGCATGTGGTGGTGCTTTGGAATCCTTCATGGGACACTGTGCATCATACCAACGGTGGCCCACTTGACCACACATAAAGCACTTGTAGGATCCCCTCTGGACAGGTTTACCTGTCGTACCTCTTGCTTCTTCTCAGTGGGAGACTGGGAACCCTTCCCTTGGTTCCCTTGGGAATTACTTTGGGGCCCTTTCTGGAACTATCTCTGTTTACCCTTGTCCCCCCCACTCTTCTGCTGGGGAGTCTGCCCACCTTTGTCGGAGTCTCCTAAATGACCCTTGTGGACCCTGGTACTGACCCAACGGTCCGCCTCCTCAGCAAGCTTCCTAGGGTTAGTTAACTTGCTATCAATAAGGTGCTGGCATAGCTCTGGAAACCAATTAGCAGACAAGTGCTCCCATGCAAACAAATCATAGAGCACTTCAAAAGTAACCACTTTGCTACCCTTCACCCAACCAACCATAGCTCTGCAAAAGAAGGATACATTTTCTACCCAAGTGGTTGCCTCCAGCTTCTTACTATTCCTGAACCTCTGTCTATAGAGTTCTGGGGTCAAACCATACCTTGTTATCAGGGCTTCCTTCATGTGGGCATAAGACATCCTATTCTCACTGGGTAGGTCTAGCAAAGTATCCCTCCCTTCACTCACAAAGCGGCCCCACATCCCCACTCCCCAATCCTTCTCAGGGACCCGGTGGGCCAACATTGCTATCTCATAGGCTGCAAACCACTGCCCAATATCTTCATGCTTATGGAAATCTTTGATGACATCCTTGGGGATATATACCCGGCCTTCTGAAGGCACAGATGGTGCGCTGCCACCAGAGGGATTGATCTCTAAGCCTTTTGCCTTGATTTCTAACTCCCTCAACATCCTCTCATGCTCCATTCTCATTCTCTCTCTCTCCAAGGACAACCTGTTATTCTCTAGTTCCCTCTGACCCTCCATCTTGAGATAAGCCATCTCCATTCTGTGCGCCCTAGCTCTCTCCCTGTCTTCCAGCTCTCTGGGGGACAGGTCTTTGGAGGAGACGCTACTGCCAGGTGGGGACGGTACCCCTCCCCTAGCTGGAAACACTGGCCTGTCCAGCTGCCATCTGCCTCCCCAGCTGGCTCCACCACCAGCTCAGGGGCATTTCTTACTTCTACCCAGGCCCACAGCACCTTTTGGTAGTGATCCTTTTTGGAAATGCCTGGGGTAGCAACTGTTAATTTTCTGCAGAGATGCTTGAGCTGTTTCAAATTGTAGGTTTCCAATATCTCTTCCTCAAAATCTAGATCCATAGATGCAACAGATTCTGGTCTGCTCGTGGCAGTAAGAATTGGCAAATCTCAGGAAAAATAATAGTACAAGGAAAAATAAATTCTACCAAAAAAAAAAGTATGTGGTTGCGTTTGGTCTGCACTCACTAGTAGTGTACACCAATCACTGTATATGAGTCACAAATGCAAGTCCAGGATCCTCACCGCTGACCACCAATGTTAGAACTGGGGGTCTCTAGTTGGCAATGGCTTGCACCTTTGACCAAATAGGGACCCTTGCTTCTAAGTCAGGGAAAAGGGATTACACTCCTAGATAACGAGCAGACAGGCTTATCTCAGAGGCAGTGTGTTAAGCATTTGTGAACACATACAGTAATACAGTGAAATCACTACAGATGGACACCACACAGGTTTTATTAAAATAAGTATTCTTTTTATAGACTTAACACAAGACCATAAACGGCAAAAATCCACAATACTGTAATCAATTAATACTTCACAATGGTAGAAGTGATTCAAAAATAGGTAATTCACTTAAAAGTAGTCTTTAGCAACAGGTAAACCCAACGGGAGTTATCACGAAGTCAAGGTCAAAGAAATCCCAAATTACGGCACCGACCGCGAGGTGTGCGGCGTCGGGCCCGGAGACAAAACAGACCCACAGAGAACAGTACCTTGGAAAAGCAAATATAAAGACCGCTCACGGCATCGGGGAGGTGCGGCGTCGTTGGCGCGTTGCGACATCGGTTCCTTGCTTCGGGGGAGATGATGCGTCGGTGTCCTGGATGCTTGCGCAGGCTGGGGAGGCGTCGGTTCCTGACCGGAGAGGAGGTGATGTCACGATGGCGCCGAAACCAAAATGTCGATGGATTCTTGACCACTCATGTCGACGATCGGCTCCGTGATGATGTTGGCCTCCGAGTCGATGCGGCACAGCAGCAGGCGCCGGGTCTACATTGTAAGTCGGAGCAGCGCTCACGGCTTCGATGCAGATGAGGGCGTTGCTCGCCAGCATCGGTGTTGCAGGATTCCTTCTGTAGCAGCTGGAAAAGCAAGTTCCAGATGCAGGCAAACAGAAGGGGTGAAGTCTGGCATCCCTGAGACTTCGGTCAGGAGGCAAGCTCAAATCAAGCCCTTGGGGTAATATTCTGCAAGATGATGAAGGCTCTTTAAAAGTTACTTCTCCTTTCTTTGGCAATGAAGAGACCACTGCAGGCCAACCCAGCAGACAGCACACTGGCAGAGGGGCAGTCCAAACTCCTGTAGCTTCTTTGGTTCTTCTCCTTGGTAAAGGTTTGTCTTGTTTTCCCAGAAGTGATCTAAAGTCTTGGGGTCTGGGCCCCAGCATTTATACTCATAAATCCTTTGTCCTCTGAATGCAAAGGGTCCTGTACCTAGTCCAAACCAGTTCTGGGTGCATTCTGCCAGTGTACCCCTTCTTTCTTTGTCAGAGTGGGCCAGGGACATCAGATGCACCACAGGAGGTGGAGCCAGCATTGTGGAAGGCAGGCACAGCCCTATTCAGGCCCAGATGCTACTCCTCCCACCACTCTACATACAGATAGGTCTATTCAGCCCTGTGCTGACTCACCCTGTCTCTTGGAGACCCCCAGTCCCAGTCAATCACAAACCAGACAGACAATACACAAACTAGCAGTGGCAGGCTGGATGGTTAGGTAAGAAAATACCTACTTTCTAAAAGTGGTATTTTCAAACACAGAATGTTAAAACCAACTTCACTAAAAGATGTATTTTATCATTCTGAGTTCAGGCATACTAAACTCGAATTTGATATGTACCATGTTCCCTGGGTCCGTTAGGATTATAAAATGTTATAATCAAACTGCCCATTCCGGCCTATGGGGACAGGTAGCCTTGCAATAGTGAACAACGAAAATGGCGGTAGTTCACTATCAAGACATGCCACACACATCAGGGCATGTCCTATCTTATACTTACAATGCACCCTGCCCTGGGGCCTACCTTAAGGGTGTCTGATATGTAGAAAAGGGAAGGTTTAGGGACTGGTAAGTGGGTGCACTTACCAAGTCGACATGGCAGTACTACACTGCAATACTCACAAAAAGTAACCGGATGGTGTGCCAGCTATATCTAATTACTGGTTGAGAAATGGCTTTTACGCGCACGCTGGAGGAGCCGAGAAAGTTGATTTTCGAGACCCACACGTAAATGACCCTCTAAAGGTGGAAGTAAACGATTGGCCTGAGATTGAAAACGGACCAGACTGCAGCTGGTTCCCTAATTCTTCATAAAAATGAGTATGGTATATTTACTCAGAGTGACATGATATCGGTCATGAAGAATGCCACAAACCTTTGGTCATCAAGGCAGAAACATGTTGACCTAGTTTTATAGGGAACATCCATATCCCTATTCCTCACACTGTCTTTTATCTCTCTCCGCTGGGGACAACCATTACAAATTCATTGTCCACTGATGAGATAGATTTAATTCACCATTTTTCATTTAATTTTTGCACTCTGCCCCTCACTCATATCAACATTGGATGACTAAAACACCTCACGCTCCTCTCCTGTGGGAGAGTTGTAGCCCACACTGTGTACCTTGCGTTTGCAGTGTGCAAGAGGGAATCCAATGATGAAGCATGTCACCTCTGGGTGAGTGAGGGTTCTCGTCTTTACAAAAATAATTGTCTCCCATTTTCACAACCATTTCTCAACCAGTGATAAGATATAGCTGGCACACCATCCGGTTACTTTGTGTGAGTATTATAGTTGGAGCGGTACCGTGGCAGGTAATAATTCCTCCTTTTTTTGGACTTTTTTGTGAGATTACATATAGTTTCAGACTTCACACAGGCTCTGCAATGGCAGGCCTGAGACACACTTTACAAGCTGCTTCTGTGGGTGGCACAATCAGTGCTGCAAGCCCACCAGCAGCATTTGATTTACATGCCCTGGGCACACATGGTGCACTATACTAAGGTCTGACAAGTAAATCATATAAGCCAATCATGGAGTCACTAATCAATACATCAATTTAACATAGGGAGCACTTGTACTGTGGCACTGAATAGCAGTGGCACAGTGCCCAAAGCATCTAAACCAGCAAAACATATCAAAAACAGAGGAGGTAATCGTGACAAAATGGAAGGGAGACTCACGCCAATGGTACCAGGTCTAACACAAATCAAGGTATACCCCTGAATGGTCAGATAAATGTGGCATCAAGTAACTAATGTTCTTGACTTTTCCCCTCAAACTGTAGCTAAAAAGAACATAGTCAATCCTGGATTTGTGGCAGTACTTCCCATTATAGTAAGAGACTCTAACTGGAGGCCAGATCTATCTCTCTAGACATAACTAGGTCCCGTCTGCTTCATCATTGAGTGGAGGTATGCCCGAGATTTAGATGGCGTTATAGCTCTGCTATTTAGTGATTTGTCCAGTTTGGGGTCCAACACGATATTAAAATCGCCTGCCATGATTGCAGGGTCTGGAAAATCTTGCAGGTTTGCAAAAATAGTTTTTAAAAGGATAGGATCGTCATGATTTGGGCCATAATAGCCCACCAAAGTAAAGAGAGTGCTCAGAATAATCACCTTAAGAATGACCCACCTACCGCCGGTATCAATTGTAGAGTCTAATAGGCGTGCTTTGGATTGTTTTTTTATTAATATCGCAATTCCTCTAATATTGGCACTTTGGTCAGTGCAAATCATATGTTGAACCCATTTTAATTTCTTAAATACCTAAGTTGATTAGTCTTTCGACAGGTGTGTCTTTTGCAGGATGATAACCTGCATGGGGAGTCCCTAATATATTGTAAAATGTTTGCCCTTCTTTACTTAACACGCAAGCCGTTCACGTTCCATGATAGGAACAGGACCATTCTCACTGTAGTTTGACCTTAAAGTACATACGAGCCATGGAAAAAAGAGATCGCCAAGACCAGACCAAAACGTTTAAAACTAGGATAACTGAGACAGCTGAGGTAAGCGGACTTACTGAGGTTTATGAGAACATTTTTGGGGATTTCTTACCCTACATGCTCCCCTCCCAGTGCACCCTCCCCCCTTCTAAACCCCTCCCTGGACAACCCACCCCATTATTGTCCTGGACTTGATGGAAATCCTATCTGCTACACTCGGAGGCCACTCGCCTCCCTGTCCCTCTTGGGAGGAAGAAAAAATAGAACCACAACAAACTCCATGCATTTGCGTATCCACCCTCTTTGTTTCTTATTCATAAATCATTTTACATTTACATATTTCTGTTTTTGACTGTGTACATCTATTCTATATAGACTTGGGTAATTTTCCCCACTACCGGTCTCCCCCCCCCCCACTCAATTAGGTGACAATAACAGGGTAAGGTTTAGCTTAGAGAATCTGTAGCCCCAGGAGGAGGAGAGTCAAGCCAATGTATCCCTGATTAAGGGTCCCCTTTCTTAATGTACTCCAAAAGCTCATCTGCCTCTTGTTGCGATCTTAAATTATGCATCTTATTCTTGTACATAACTTTTAGGGACGCTGGGAACTTAAGTTGGGCCACTGCCCTAGCTTTTTAAATTCCTCTAGTTTTCTCCCCAGCTCCCATTACCTATCTAAGGTAGCTCGAGCAAGGTCAGAATGTATTTCAAATGAAAAGTCTTTCCCCCTCAGAGATTTAATTTTCAGGCCCATGCTTAGGATTTCTTCCTTCAGAGAGTATGTGTGAAAATTTAGAAGAATCTTCCTAGGTTTCATTCTATTCGGGTTTCTGCTATATGGGTCCCTATGCACCCTTTGGATGTCTTTACGTAGCTCTTTCTCGGACTCCTCAATCTGCATTGTTTCCTTTAATTACGCAATAATATAAGACTTTAGGTCCTCTCCCTCCTTCTCTGGAATATTCAAAATGCGAAGATTACTTCTACGGTCTCGAACCTCCTGCCTCGAACCTCCTGCTCCTCCCTTTTTTTTTTTTTTTTTTAAACAAATGTTATTGTGTCAAGCCACAAATATTCTGCAGAGCCCTGAAATCCAGAGAACGTCTGCCACATATATGATACGATAAAAGCATTGACATTTATGCTTTAAAAATTATAAGGCAACATGTAATAACAACAGAAGAAAAGCAATAAACTCCCACCCCCCCAATGCACTGTCAATATACCCTCCCCCAGCAATTGCAACTCATCCCTCACAGTGAGAAACGAAATCATATGGAAATACAAAGGAAGGCCCCGGCCAGGCCGAGCCACTCCCGAACTGCATTCTGCTCCTCCCTTTTAAGAGCCAGAATATCTGCTTTAGCTGAACTAAATTCTTCTTTTAATTCTCCTACGGAGCTTTCAAGAGTCTCAGTTCTCGTGTTGAGGAGGCCGATTTTCCTTGCCAGGGATTTACAGAATCTCCTAATCTCACCTTGGTTAGATTCGGACACAGCAAACCCCTTTTTTAATATGATCCGAGAGATTGCGAAATAATGCTTCCAGTAATGCTGACGAAGCCCTCATTGGATGTTTAAGGCCCTTTTCAGCCACTGCTAACTGACTCCCTCTGACTCTGGGTCCTGTGTATCTACTTGTGTAAATCGGGGGGAGGGCTTTCCTTCCCCCTCCACTAGCAACCTTCTCCTTTGTAGGGGCCTGCTTTTTCCCTTTCAATGCCGATTTCAAAGGTCTCTGGGAAGCCCCCCAATACCCTTTACCTTCTTTTGATGCAGGTAATGTGACTGGTGAGGTTTGGCCTGACTGGCCCACCTGTCCTTGTCTCATCGTCGAGGGCAGCTTATGGGCTGTACAAGTTCCAACCCTTCAGCCTCTTCACCAGCATCTGCCTTTTCCATGCCTGAACAAACCTAACGTGTGCTGCTGCTGCATGCGCCGACCCATAGGAGACGCGCGCTGCTGCCCTGCGGCCCTCCTTAGCTTCAGGGCGGCTGCCTCCCAGCGGGTGGAAACTGCAGAGACAGCCGACGAGCAGTTCGCGACTGGCACTAGGACAGCGTAACACATACTCGTGGAAAAACCACAGACATGACAGATTCAGAGCTTTGGGTGAGGTAACAGAGATGAGGTAAAAGAGCGTGGTTCTATGTACAAATTGACTCCAGTTTCAGGGCATGGGACGCGGGAGCCTCCGGCGAGAAAGCAGCAGCTCATGCAACAGCCGCCATGTTCTCCCCCCACTAATCGCCAGGAATTCAGCTTGTAGAAGCTTTGGTGAGTTGATCTAGAAAATATCACATAAGTAGCAAGTAACGGGATGGGTAGTCACATTGAACAGGGAGTAGACCAGACATGGCAAGGGAGGGGTGTTTGAGTTGAGGGTAGGGGGTGTTGGGGAGGGAGTTTTATATAGACACTTACAGGTCCCGGTAAGTTAATATGGTGGGTAGCATGGGATACTGTGTGGGGGCTGAAATGAGATAAAAGATTATGTATACCAGTGGGGTGCTTTTAGAACAGGTTTGGTTAGGAAGATAATATCAGTAATGTTATGAAAGATGATCAACATCAGAATCTAAACATTTCTTGTGTAAAATCCATGCAGAGGATAACAATTTGGCAATACTGATGTAAATCATTTAATTGGTATCAGTTCTGAAAATTTTCAGTGCAATTTCATATTGTCTAGTTTCTAAGAGATGGCAGACACTTCTTGTGAGGAGTTGCATGAGCATTATAAAAGTAAAGGAAGTGGTGCAGGGTTTCAATCTCAAATCTAAATGACGTACATAAAGTGCTAGTGCAATATAATTCACCGCAGCGGATTAAAAAGCTGTTAAAGCAGGATCCCACGTCTGAACTTAATGTGCAACGGCTTGGCTAAGGGGCATGTGATCTTGTCAAAAAAAGGTTGAAATGAAGGAATAACTGTATAATCTAAGAACCTATGTGTCAAGCTATCCGGCTTACAACTAAGTATTTTCCTCATCTCATAAGAGAGTCTTTAATTTCTCTTTGATCTCTTTGGCACTAACACAGCATCAGCAGGAGAGTCCCAGAGACCGGAAAAATCAAGGCTGTATAACATTCTTTTAGCATATAATAGCCAGAGAATTTTCAAATAACCATTCAATCGCTATATGTCCATAAGTGGTAGCCAATAGCGAGCTAGCTCATGTGTGGACCACAATCTATGCCACTACAATAGCGGTTTAAGTTTGATTATGGTAGAAATCGGATACACACCTGCCATCAAGTAGCTGAGGTAGGCAAAGGGGGGTCTGTGGGAGATTTTGTATTGACCTGATAAATTTGATTTCAGCCACTATAAGCTTTTGTCGTTTGCATGACCCCTTAGCTCTGAACCATGGAGTGCCAGCCCCTTGGGTTTGACGTTGTATATTTCTACTGTTGGGGAACAAACTCTGGTTTTGGTGTTCTTGACTAACTTCAAAATGACCCTGGATTCCTGGTGTAACTTTAATGTGCTATTATTGCTCTGCAGCAACCAAGAAAATGTATTGGTCAATCTGACTACTTGGTAATTAAAGTCTTGAACTTGTTCAAGCAGTTCGTTCCGAGCCTTGATATAGCTCTTCACAGATTTATAAGGGTTAAAGGACATACATTTGTCTACTACATGTCCAAGGCTAATCCTCTCTCAGAACCAAAAATTCGAAAGTAACCCACTAGGGCCTACAAACCAGCAGGAGTTTTAGAGATGAAAAGTGTGTCATCTGCCAACAGAAATGTTGGAGTCATCTGCAAACAGAAATGTTGGAAGCACCTACTTTTGAAGCATCATTGTCAGGGAAGTTTAAGCAATGCACTAAATTATTTAAGTATAATGTGAAGAAGATTGTTCCAATACACATCCCTGTCGTACTCCCTTCTCTATTCTGAAACAGTTAGACAGCTCACCCCTAGTTCCATAGCTAACACTGGCATATTTCAATTCATGTAGACGGATTAAAACAGATAAAATGTTAACTGGGACCTGACGCTACTGAGAACACCCCTGAGCTTGTGGTGAGGGATTAAGTCAAAACCACATACAGATGGCCCTTTTCCAATATCACTGTTTGCTAATATATTGCACAGAAGCGAAAACTATGATCTATTGTGCTTATCTTCTGGAGAAAACCTGCTTGAAGATCTGATAGGATGTTGTTCTAAGTGGCCCAATCTGTAAGTTTCCCCAGGATTTGACGACAGAAGAGTTTTTGCAACCCATCAATCAAACTAATGGGTCTATAGTTGCAGGGGTTTTCTTGACTATCCTCCTTATAGATGGGGACGATCTTGGCATAATGTCAAGATTTAGGAAGCCGCCCAGCCCCCCAGGATGTATTTTTACATCAAATTAAGATATGGGCTCCATATAAATGGTTCTGCAGCTAACAGGTCACATGAAATGCAATCGGGTGCAAAGGCCTTCCTTGGGACTATAACAGACAAGGCTATAAGAGGCTTTTTTTAGTGTTATTACAACCTGGTTGTGCGAGGGAGTCACCTGCGATTTTGATCCCTGGCTCGGTGGGCGTCTAGGGAAACCTACCAAACCCAGACATTTCTGAAAAATTAGACACCCAGGGGAGTCCATGGAAATGTGGCTTGCCTACTCACCCGGCATTCCCCCAGGTCTACCGATAAAAACGTCACTTTTGTGGGTGGGCCTAGTATTGTATTATGGAGACACTTAAATTATCTATCACAAAACGACTAGGATTTGCAAGTGGGCACCTGTTTTTTGGTCCCGGGCTTTGCGGCCATCTAGGGAAACCTACCAAACCCAGACATTTCTGAAAACTAGACAATACAATTAACTCATCCGCCACATCCCAGGACGACAGAAAGATTTAAACATACGTGGGATTGCCACCAGGTGCTTCGCCGCGAGTCGTCCTCACTATATCTGAGCTGACTATTGAAGAACGTTCTGAATCCAATGAGTCACTTTATTACTAAGTGAATTACTGCCTTCTCTTGTGCCTCGAGGGAGTCTGGGCACATTGTGCATTCAAATCACCTACTGACCCATCACCAGAGACCCACCAGGCATTAGGAAAAGCTTTGGTTGACAAAGCTTCGCTGAAACACTTGTTGGTGGGGATTGCCTGGGGAATCGAACTGGGAAGTTCAGGATGGAGGCACTTATACACTTTGATGAGTGGATAAGATCTTTCACAAAAAGTAGGGGGGAAAGTTCTGTGCATAGCCAAATCATGCCTAGTGTTAGAAAATCCCCAATGCAATGAAGCAGTAGTTAGTATTGAACTCCAAGAACCTGAATGGCAACTTCACTCAGGAGGTGGAAGACACTGATTAGCTTTAAAAACTATATTTTCATGATTCAGGGTAACAATTGTCGAGAAACGAGTTGTTAGTACCTTGACTTCCGCCCTAAGCTCTGCGAGCTCAGTCTTAAAAGCACTCACGACTTGGAACCCCTCTTGGCTGCTGGTCGCTGACAGTACTTGAAAGGTATGTGCTCAAGTTTCCAATAGTGACTGCTGGTTTGCAAGGAAGCTGCTCCTGTGGAAGGATTTTCTACATGTGCCTTAGTTCCCCATACTCTGCTGATTTTTACATCCAGGTTCCATCCTTCCCCTACTTTAACTTGGCCAAGAAGTGAGAGCGTTAAGATCTTTGCTTCTCCTCTGGTACGAATATGGGGAAAAGGAAGGCACCAGAAATGTATACTGGGTTGTCTAGCAAAACAAAAAACAGCCAATCAACATTCCAATACTATCACGCTGGGGAAATTAAGAAACTGATCAACGAAATTGAGACTATTTTTTAAAGCCAGCTTCTTCTTCTTTTGTCTCATCTTCTAGACTTAAAGCAAAAGGAAAACCTTTACCAAAAATATTTACTAAACGACCAGTAAGCCATGCAAGTCTCTTGGCCCTCAGGCCAACCATCCATTTACTGCTACAAACAGGTGTGTTTTTATGGTGCCCCTCCAAACTGAGACAACTTGTGAACCTGCCTCGCTGGTGGCTCCTTACGAAGTTACAGTGTCTTGTGAAAATCCTTTTTCTGCTTTGCCTGTGAAGGAACCTGTTATCCCTGTGCTTCCAATAACTCATGCCGTCTCCTCCTTACCCCCATTAGTACTACGCAGCAGGTTTTTACAAACTGGGAAATATTGTGCTATTACAAGAAACATGGTTGTGGGAGAACGTCAGTGTCAAGGCAGTTTGGCGTGACTGATTCTTTTAATCTATTGTATTTTGAGGGGAACGAACAGGGGGCACGTGTAACTACTTTTGGAGAAGCATTGCATCTTGAAAAGGTTTTACCCATAGTTATAAGTTATTCACGTCGCTTAATCACTTGCATAGTCCCTGGTCATCTTCATCACTTAGCTAATTGGCAGGTAAGAGGGAATATAGGCATTGGCCTAGAAATGGGTGAACATCTATTAAGGTGGTAAAAGGACCTGATGGGTAATGTTCTTTCTTGTGTAAGTGTTAATCTAAGATTCAGTTTGGGAAAGGCAAAAGGTCCCACAAAACAAGCAAACAATACATGCTTTGATTCTACCTGCCAGATACATAAAAGTCAGTTGAGAAAGTCTGTCAAGAATTATCGTCATGGTCAATTAGGCATCACTATACAAGTTGTAGACTGTCTCACAATCAAGTATAGGCAGCTTTTTAAGGGAAAAAAAAGAAAAGTTTAAAGAAAAGACAATGTTATTACAATTGATGGGAGGAAATGACAGAGGTAATTGTGTCACGGCACCAAAAACAGTTCTGGAAATTGGTGCACCAGGTAATAACTAGTAGCAGCCGTCCTATATTCAATTGAGGGAGACACCTGGATAGCACATTTGGAGAATGTATATGGCCAACAAGATATCAACCCGTGTCAATCATTATAACCAGCTCGTCCTCTGTAAGGCATTGGGATTCTCTGCCAAATCAGGTTGACAGCCAGTTAACTGATTGGTTTTCAGTAAAGGATATTAGGTCAGTCACTGCATCGCTAAACTTGAGTCGAGCAGCTGGGCCTGAAAACATTCCAGCAGTAGAAATAAAAATCAACACTGACTGGTGGGCCAGAATTTTCTCTGCTTTGTTTAAATGCGTAGCCTTGATCAGGAAGTACCCAGAATTTTGGAAAGGGTCCATAATATTGCCAATTTTGAAGAAAGGTGATGCAATGTGCCCCGCAAAGTATAGATCAACAGATAGATATGTTTGTTAGACATCTCAGAGAAGGTTTACTCAAAAATTCTCCCGATACATTGAGAGGGATGGGCCAGGGCTCATGACCTTCTTTCCCAGAACAAGGGGGGTTTCACTAAGGGCACTCAACAGCAGATCACTGTTTCCTGTTTTTAAATTGATTTCCGCACAGCCTTTGATACAGTGGAAAGAGGGCGACTGTGGGCAAAGTTGAGTTTATGGAGGACCCCTGTATATTTGCTCTCTGCAATCCAGGAACGCAATACATGTAATTTGGTTCAGATGTAACTGAACATCACAGGAAGAATATCGAAAAAAACTAATATCTGGAAAGGTTTGACAAAAGGCTGTGTCCTTGCTCCCACCCTTCTCATCCTTTATGTGGCAGATCTACCAGCTGCATTTTAGAGGAACAAAAACGTTCTCCCCTGAAATGGGTTCTACTCATATTCCCTGTTTACTGTATGCGGATGATTTGATTGTGCTGGATTATAGTAATGGGGCTTCGGAGGAAATTAGATGCCTTAGGTCTTTACTGTACAGAAAATCGACTAATGATAGATTTTGGAAAAACTAAAATCCTGATTTTTGGGAAAAATGTGCACTTGGATGCCAACCAGATTAAGATTGTAAACCAATATAAATATTTAGAGCCCACATTCTCAAGTAATATGGGGTGGGAGTAAAAAAAACAGGATTTTGCACCTAACAAGGTCACCAGTAAAACGTAATGGAATTTATTATAGATTTCCGTGGGCGCCCCTAATGAAAGCATATAGTAGCACACTTCCTCTATTAGCCCTGTATGGGGTGCAGGTTATTTGCTTGGACAGAAGGTATTCTTGGGATGCCCTTGTAGGGACTGCGCTAAAAGGTTTAGTGTGCTTACCAAAGATCTCAATGGTTGAAGTGATCCGTGAAGAATTCAATTTAAACTCTTGGCATTGAATTGCTGGTGTCAGTCTCCTAAGGTTCTTAAAATTAATTTGCCCTCAGTGACCAGCCAACAAAAATTTGTGTTGGGAGGAGATCCGTGTGAGAGAATGGGAATGGGCCAAAGCAGTGGTTAATAGGTTTAATGAATTTAAAATTTTGTAGACCTTCTCTGGGAAAATATCAAGATGAGACCCCTCCTTTATAAAACCCTCACTGATGGATTCACCATCTCATGTAAAACACGTTGATAGTTATTTTTAAATGAGTTCCTCCATCACCCTCACCTATAAAACCATAGGGCATGGAAATCTCTTCCCATATATGTTCTGTCTGCCCGATCAGAATTATCGTCTAGAACTGCTCAAAATTTGGCTTGGGTGTTATCCTGTCTTTTCCCATCATCAATGATATAAAAGCTGGCAGGTGTATAATGGAGTGTGCTCTTTCCCCCATAAAGATGAATTGGTTCAGAAGACATATTTTGATAGATTGTTTACATTTTAAATCAGCGCAAGTCAAGTTTTTAAAATCTCTATTCAATAAATGTCTGACATGGTCTAGACAGGAGGGGATAGCACTTTTGCTGAACATGAATTTTTTGACATAGCTGTAGGACTCGCACATTTTTTACTTTGCATCAAAAATAGGGATTAATATTTGCAGATGGAACTGCATTTTATTTTGATATGGTAATGTTGGTTTTATAGATAGGAGAGTGGGTTTTATTTGTTTTGCTGGCTTTATCATGTTGTATTGTTCGTCTATATTTTAGGGACATTTGTTCCAATAAACGTATTTATTACCATTATAGGTTTTGGTTCTGCTGTGCACCCTCAGCTGCTTTTGTATAAGTTTATGAGGAGCTTTCCTCTCTGCTTCATCTGTTGAACATTTAAAGAAAAATTGGTGATTTATCTCTTCAAAAATGTCTGGTTTCCTCATGCTTTTATTTTGCTTTTTAGTGTAAGATAGAGTTTGTAGTATTAATGAATTAAATGCCTATTAAATCTTGTTTTTTTTTGTAATTTGATGTTATTGATTGTCAAGGGCTCAACTGCCAACTTTTTGTTATGTTTGCACTTTTTTTCAAATGTTGATATAAGTAAAATGGAAACTTCTACCTTTATTTTTATCTCGTATTTGTTACAGCTCTCCCATCCCCAGTCTGTGCCCTACCTCCAACAGAAGGAGAGGAGTGCAACAGTCCTTATGGAAGTTTGCTGAGGATGATCACCTGGGGTACGCAGGGTAGCTCCACAAAGGGTTACTGTCCTTGTGCCAACGGACTTGTGTGCACAAACAAGGGGTAAGCCATAATTTGTCAGGAGGACATATATATTTATTACACTGGGTGCAGAAGTTTAAATTGACATTATAGCAGGGGTCTTCAAACTGTGGGGCGCGACCCCCAGGGGGGCCGTGGAGTGATGCAAAGGGGGTCACGCCTTCCCAGTCACACTTCTGCCCAGGCCCAAGGGCTCCAGCCCCACCCCCCCCTCTTCCCCCATCCTGTGTCTCAGCCCGGGCTGCTGCAGTGAAACTTGAGCTGCTGGGGGCTCAGCTGGGCATTGTCTGGAGTCTTATCTCCGGCACCCTCGTGTTTTTCACAGGTCTTTAAAGACCATTTGCAGTTTTACATGCCTTTACAGAGGCTTAGGTTTTTTTCCTGGTTCTAGTACCCCCTGGGTCCCCACTCAGCCTATTCCTTACATTTGTATTTTACATTTACTGCTGTAGTGTGAGAATGCATTTAATGGAAAGGAATACAAAGTAAGCTTGCCAAAAGAACAAGCATTGGCATAGCCAATAGGTCTCGCTTTTGGGACCTTATAAGTATTTACTATGCAGCACAATATCCTTGGTGCAACAACATCAACTAATTGCATAGCTAAACACTTATAAGATCCCAAAGGCGAGACCTATTGGCTATGCCAATGCTTGTTTGCTTTGCTGCCAAGCCCTGAGACCAGAAGGCGCGCTCGGCTCTTGCAGAACAAGCAGCATGCTGTGCGCCTCAGAAAGCGTGAAACAGAGTATACATCTGAGAACAAGGCCCGCCAAACACTCTCGTGCGAACTGAAAAACCAGTAAGTACTCCTGGGAGACGGGGGGCGGGGGGACTGGTTGAACAACATGAAACCGTGCGCAGGGCCCGACGCCCGCTGTGTCATGCTGGGAGTTGTCCGCCCGGGGCTCGCTGCCCTGTACTGGCAGAGGAAGGATCTCTTACAGCAAGTGACTGAGCTTGTTACGCGCACACGCTCCCTGCCGTCACATGACCTGCCACTGGGGCACGGACGAGGTCACAGACGGCCGACTTCAGGGCAATGACAAGACAGGTTTCTAGGCCAAGACGAGGTGTATGCGGGTCAAGTGAGGTGTGAAGTGAACGTCAGCGGGAGAACATCCTAAACACTAGAGTAAGCTATAAATACGAGGAATAAACCACATTTTATAAGCTTTGATGCTCAAATGTATAGCACTCACACCTGTATGCAAGGATGGCGATGCGAAGGAAGCAGCAGTTTAGGCTCCGTCTCCTTCGGTCCAGGGGTTCGCCACCACTGTAAAGGCGCTGCCTAACATGAGATTCATTCCCTCAATGTCACTGTGTGACAGGATGTTTCTCTCATGCGGGCTTTACTTCAAAGTAATATATGGGAAAGTATACATCTAGCACACATAAAACCCTTAACCATTCCCAGTGGAATGCAAATGTCATCATGGCACATTTAGGGGAGCTTTAGGGGAGAAGTCAAGAGCTTCGTATTGGGTCAATACAAGTTAATACTTTTTCTTGTACACCCGAAAGGACAAAACTAATTGCCTCTAAACACTTCAACATTTTGTGAGACGAATGATGACGGCCTTGTGATGACGAATGGTAAATATAACAAGCAGGAAGTGGGATAAGGGAGGGGGTGGCAAATGGTGATCACTTTCGCGGCCGCTTTGATGTTCTCAGTGGCCACGCGGCTCACTGAGAACATCAAAGCGGCCGCGAAAGTGATCAGGCAGGCTGCCAAATGGTGCGCGCGCCCGGCGCACATGCACTGTATTTGGAGGCCTGAAAAGCACTAGTTTGCACTTCCAAATACCCCAATTAACTAAAGCTCTCGCCAGAGCAGCGCTAAAGCGCTGGCTCAGGCGAGACCTAAAAATGCCTGCCGTGTTTTGTTTAAAGAGCCTGCAAAGATCTCCTCTTGGTACTAAATAGACTTAGAAATAACAAAGTATGTATGCATTGGTTATGTGACTTTTCTGTCTTTGTTCTCTTTAATTATCAGTCATGGATCATTGAGGCAGCCCTAGAACACAATTAAAAGTGCTTTCTATGTATATTTGCTGTTGGAAGTATGCACAGATAAGTCCTGAAAATACCGCTTTAGGTGACTGCTTTTTTTTGTACCGACTGGGCCATCAAAATAATCTGCTGGCAACCCTAACCATAGGACTGGAAGTTTGTTGCAGGTTTCAGCACATTATTTATTTCCTTCACCCTCGATCCCCGATTAATGCCGCAATAGTTTAACTTATATCTTGAACTCAACGCCGCCGTCAATAACATGCTGAGTTACTTCATGGGACTGGGAATGCACCCTGCCTTCAGACAACTCATTCCTCCTTCTCGCCCTTCATTTTCACGCTCACCCTGCACTCACAGCGATCACAATGCACTCACACTGATCACCATGCACTCGCACCATTCACCCGCTCACCTTGCACTCACAGTGATCACTCTGCACTCACAATGCACTTGTGCTGCTCACCCTATACCTCAACCTGCAGTCACACGAGTACACTACTAATCCTGCACTCATGTGACACTTCACTCACCTGTCCCCCTCACTACTCAATATGCAACTCACTCAAACAAGCCCATCAGTAATCATACATTCATTCATCCCATTCTGAACTTGCATCCGCACCCAATTTCATATGCCACCTCACTCACCCTGCAGTCACTCCTCTTGTCCTACTCTCACTGTTGCATCGCTCACCGTGCACTCACATGGGCACTCTTGTCACCCACACAGTGCAGAGGGTTAATGTGCCTGCTACAAAGAATATGTACCATGCAGATCCCAGAAATGAGTGTGAGTAAACTATGAGTAGTGTTATAAAAATGAAATGTTTATCAGAAAGGTGCTATAGAGAGATGCGGTGCATTGTTGGTGAGTGGCAGTGAAGGAATTCATGGAGAAGGAGGAAACGGGGGTGGGGCATCAAAAAAGACTGATGCACCAGGTGCGACCAGCGTTAGGACCAGCCCTGACTGGGAGTGTTAGCCCCCCCCCCCTCTGAAGTTCTGGTCTAGTGGCTCTCCTGCTTCTGCCTATTATTATTTACATTTGTAGTGCACTACTGTTACAAAAAGATGTCCTGGGGCTAATAAACATCTACTGCCTGAAGGCAAATGAGAAACACACAGAAGGAGAAGGAGAACCAGCCAAATGGGGTAACCTACAGAGCATAGAGAAAGAAGGTTTTTATATCTTCCTAAAGGATAATAGATTCTTGGTGGAGCGAAGAAAAGGAGGGTGCATGTTCCATAACTGCGCGGCCTGCACCAAAACAGCGAGACAATTCATGCCTTCTTGAATTGGTGAACAATAAGCAGAGTGGCACCTGCCGAGAAGAGCATACGGGTCCGACCCGTATGCTTGGTGATGAGAGGATGAGAGAGGACAGCAAGGGAGTGAGAGAATTTGATTGAAGAGGTCAGGGATGAGGAGAAATGTGAATTGCCGAAGATAAGTGTGGACACACAAGAAGTGAGTGTGATCCAAAGGTGAGGGCTTCTGTTATAACACAGGGGAGATGTGAAAGAGGAAGGGGGGGACTGGAGAGGTGTAAGATACAAATAGACAAAAATTTGAATGGAGAGACGAGGTGAATGAGAAGTGCTGGGGGGCACAGGAGGTTACAGGGCCAAAGAGGAAATGAGATAAATGCGAAAGACTGTTAGAGATGAGGGCAGTGAAAAGACAGAATGGGAAGAGGTGATTAAAGGTGAAGTGAGAGGTTGAATGGGGAGAATTTAGAAGTTGTAAAAAGGGGTGAAAGAAAATGGCCTGCAAAGTGAGAGAGGGATCCGGGGTTAGGAGAGGGGAGAGGGATGGAAGGGAGGGGGTGAGAGGAAAGCTGCATGGGTAAACTGCTTAACTCTGCACAAAACCGCCAGGGTTTTAAGGGATCCCTGCTGCTCCCGGCCAGGGCCAGGTGAGCTTCTAATGTGGCAGCACGTATTGCTGCATAGTGGAAGGCCCTTAACAAAGGTTGACTTAAAATCTTTCTGATGATAATTGCTGTATTTTGGTTATAAATGGGTACTGATTGGGTGAAATCTTTCCTCAGTGTTACTGTGTGTAACAAATGTCAAAATAATGAAGCAATGCTATCCCAAAATACGCTGCATCACATAACCTCATTTACATTTTCATCCCACGCAATTTAGTCAACAGGTTTAGACATTTTTGTCAGGAGGGGGTCCTTATGCCTCAAAATGTTGACAGGGATGTCTCGGCATCCAAAAGTTTGAAGACCTCTGCGTTATAGCTAGGTGTTGAAATTGGTTAACCAAAAGAACCAGTTACTTGTGTGCAGATACTAAGGATCTACAGGAGCCTCCTAGTTAGAAGAAACCCATTTATATAAGCCGGGAGGCTGGTAAGGAATCTACGACTCAATAGCATCTCTACCAGATAAGACATTAAGGTAAGTAACTTGTTCAACTGATAGAGATTTCTAGCCGCAGATTCCTTATCTTAAATAGATACTGAATCAATACTTCCCCAGAGGTGGGTCTGCAAACTGGTTCAGACCAAAAAGTTCTGGAGGGCCGAAGGGGCAAAATCTTATATTATGCGACTTTATAAATCACATGGCTACCCTAAGGATTCCCATCGCTGTAAGAGTAAGCAGTATTCTGACCTTTGAATGTAGTAGAGGAATTAATTGGAGTAGAGCCAGATTTTAAGAGTTTTCTAAATTAGAGTTAATTGTGCTCTATTCTCAAGCAAATAGGCATTGAATTACACAGTTTAGGGGCTATGTAAGAAAAAGACCTTCCACCCTTTCTGGACCTCTGAATGCGAGCGACTTTCAGGAGACCAGTGTTTGAGCACTTGATATGGTCAGGAGACCCCTGACCATATTGGTTCCCCTGTGATTGACTGCCCTGTGAGCCATGCAAAGTGTCTCAAATTGTATTCTCTTCTCCGCTGGTAGCCAGTGCAAGGAGGCAAAGGCACCCTTGGCTGACAAACATTTGAGTTCCTTGAAGATTGTTCTGGCTGCGGCATTCTGCACCACTTGAAGACTCTTTAGGACTGATTTGGGAGAGCCCAGGTACAAGGAGCTCCTGTAGTCAAAGCGTGACAGAATAAGTGTGTGAACTATGATTCTTTTGGAGAGATAACGTAGTAAGTCCAAAATTTTACGCAAGGTTTCTGAGCAATGCTTGTGTTAACAGCCATAGTCCTTGGCTTTTTATCAGAGGCAATGGCACTGGTGGAGTACCTAGGCTGTACGGCCAGCCTAGTGTTCTCAGAGGAGATAGATTATTCCCCTCTACCATCAACTCTGTTTTGTTTCCATTAAGTTTCAGTGAACAACTTGCCATCCAGTGAGTCTCTTTCTCAAGGTATGGACCCAGCAGATGCTGAGAGCCTTCACTCGGTGCTAGAGAGACGACCAACTGCGTGTTGTCCGCATTGGATACAATGGATACTCCGAATTCCTTAACAATGAAGGCCAGTGGTTGAGCATAGACATTAAGGAGTGTGGGGCTGAGTGCCAACCCTTTAGGGACCCTGCATTTTAAAGTGATCACCTCTGAAAAACACAGAGGCTCCCAAATCTGGAAGGATATATATTTTTTTAAGGACTGAAGCCATTTTAAGGCACCCTTCTTTACACCTATTGTCCTCAACCTGAGTGCTAAGGTGTCATGGTCGACCGTGTCGAACGCTGCAATCAGATCAAGGAGAATGATGACTGCTACTCCACCCCTGTCAAGAATTTGTGTTACCACCTCTGTTACCAACAATAGCGCTGATTCTGTGCTATGTTTCGCAAAGAATCCATTCTGGGTGGGGTCAAGGAGTGAGTTTTCCTCCAGATGACAGTAGTGGTGCTGATTAATGTGCTTCTCCATGACCTTTATCAGGGGCCGGGAGCAAGGAAATGGGTCTATAGTAGGGGGCCTCAGGATCATAAAGACGCTAATTGAAGGTAGCGCTCTAGTTGTTAGCTGACCATTATAAATGTCAGTTGAGGAGCGGATGCATGTGTGAGTAAACACTGCTTCGACCTCAATGTATTTTTTATTGTTTTTACTCTTTTTAAACTGTGTTTAAAATTGTGATTAACTAGTTGAATTGCTGCTTGAGCATTTTTTAATAATGACAACCGATGTCTGAGCATTTGTTTGGAGAGCTCTTTTCACTCTCTTAATGCGAGGGACCTTTTTTTAATGATCGTGTTTTTGAGGGAAAGGGGAACTTGAGCAACCATAAAGTAGGAGCTAATTGAAGGTCGCACTCTAGTTGTTAGCTGACCATTATAAATTTCAGCTGGTAAACGCGTGCGCACAGCAGGTGCGCTGAAGGTGTGCCAAAGGCAAGCCCATCTGCGCCTGTCCACGCCCTAACGGGACCAGTGCCGGGACCCCTAGACCAATCGCCAAAAAGAAGATATTCTGCTGACCTTCTACTTTCATTTCAGCCTAAATCTCCTTCTATACTATGTCCCCGACTAGGCTTGGAAACTGACAAACGTCACTAATCCCTCTGTATATTAGCACTGGATGGAAGGGAGGTGGGTAGAACTCATAACTGTATAAACCACAGTATGGAGCAGCATAGGAATTATTAACTGTAGATCCCTCCTCTGTAACAAGTATGAACTATTTACATTAATGGAGGAACAATTCAATGCCCTGTTTCTTACAGAGACTTAGCTACACGACTGCTTGACCCCTGATATTAACCTGGCAGCACTCTCTCCAGGATATTACATTTGCAATAGAGATCGCTAACAGAAAAAGAGCGGAGGCATTGCCATCATTTTAAAAGACACTGATAAATTTGTGTGCAGCCCCCTCGCCATACCAGACTGTGAAAATCTGGGCTTTACTATAAACCTCTCCCCTACCTTCTCTTTTTCGGGGATTCTAGTGTATCAGCCCCCTGGCCCATGTAAAAGGTTTGTGGAAGCTTTGCCAGAGATAGTGGTAGATCTTGCCATTGATAAGCCAATGTTACTCTGTTAGGGGACTTCAACATTCATTCTGTAGAAATTAACAGCCCCAAGGTCTCAAATATCCTACATGATCTAGACGATATGTCTCTAACAGAACGGGTAAATGTGCCTACTCATGTTAAAAACCACTTTATAGATCCAGTCTTTAGTAATGTGCCCTATCTTAAACTTAAGAGTGTCAGTCCAATGGCTTGGATCGATCATGCCCTCATTTAAATTATCTTGGAGGGTCCCTCTTTAGGGGCTGATGCTAAGGATCCCCCACAGTCATGGCCAACGATAGTCTAAGCTTAACAAAGATACTTGGCGATCGGTACTTGCTAACACCATACCTATAGTAGGAAATTACCCTGAGCCTGCAAATGCTATAGTAAAAAAATGTGGATTATTAACTCTATTGATGATACAATCCCCATTACTACTCTAAATAATTGTAGCAAAGAAGATCTGCCCCATGGTTTAATGAGCATTTAGTTCTCTAAAGAAAGGGTGCAAAAAGCTGGAGAGACAGTGGAGACTAAAATGTGATAATAATGTAAAATTGGCCTATCGGGCAGCTATCCGGTTATATCATCAAGAGATAAATAAGACTCAAGCTCCATACTATGAAGAATTGTTGGTTAAGGCAGCTAATGCTCCGAGGGAACTGTTTCTGATTTTAAATTCCCTCAACACCCTTAAAGCGGAAAATCCCTTGTCCAGTCCCTCAGAGGGATGATGCAACAAACTTGCAACTTATTTCCAAATTAAAGTTACACAGATCTCCACAAGGGCAGAGAAATTCCACTTACTGAACCAGAGACACTCTCCCTGGTGGAAGATATAGATTGCCTTCATAGTTTCCTTCTAATCGCAGAAAAAGCACTTCTGGTCCAGTTTGGGATAGTGAAATCGGGCTCACCTCACGATCCGGCCCCCCATTTTTTTTTTATTTGAATATTTTTATTAATACATTTTCTATATAATTTTCCAAGGATCCGACCCCCCATATATTCTCTTGGAAGGAAGTCAAGAGATTTTTCCCCACATCCTTGAATTACTAAACCTCTCCATTTCCAGAAGCTTAATGTCTAGAGAATGGAAACACTCTGTGGTCAAGCTGGTGTTAAAAAAAGCCAAATCTTGATCAGGCTTTGTCAGGGAACAATAGACCCATTTCCTTGCCCGGCACGATGAACCTGACTGTCAAGGCAGTAGCGTTTTGTACATGTGTTCAAAGAAGCCCACGTAGCAGCCTGACAGATATCTAGGACAGGGACTCTGTGAGCTAACAGAGTGAGCAAAGCCTTGGCTCTGGTGGAATGAGCCCACAAGCCTTCAAGGATTGCTTTTTGCCCAGTGCGTAGCAGATCTTAATGCAGAGCACAATCCATCTGGAGATGGTCTGTTTCTGCACTGCTTTTCCCTTTTTCGCTCCAGTGAACCCGAACCCGAACAGTTGCTCATCCACCCGATGTTCTCTGGACCAGGCCATGTAGTCTCTCCTCCTCCTTAGAGGGGTAATGCAGAGCGAAGAAGGTCGACATGGAAAGGAGTCACCACCTTTGGCAGAAAAGAGTCACGAGCACAGAGAACCAGTTTATCTGGTAAGAAGCTGGTGTATGGAGGGTGTACAGAGAGCACCTATAGCTTGCTAACCCTTCTGGCTGAAGTAATTGCCACCAAGAAGACTGTTTTCATCAGTAAGAGGTACAGAGAGTAGCTATGCATGTGCTTGAAGGGCGACCACATCAAAAAGGTTAAGACCAAGCTAACGTCCCACTGAGGCATAATGAAGGGTTTAGATGGAAACACATCTTGAAGTCTTTTCAAGAAACGAATCGCAACAGGCGCTTTGAACAGGGAGAACTGATCTGGCAACTGTAAGAAAGCCAAAATTGGCAAAAGGTACCATTTAACTGTGCCCAAAGCATAGCCTTTCCAGGCTAAAGATAAAACAAACAACAATACCTCGGACAAAGGTACATAAAGAGAATCATCATGCCTTTCAGCACACCAAGCCACAACCTTGTCCCAACAGCAGGCATCTATAGTCTCTGTTGATGGATGCCTGGCTGCTAGTATAAATTCACAGACTTCCGAGAGAAGATCAAAAACTGTCACCTGCAGCTGTTTAATCTCCATGCATTAAGGCGCAGCATGCGTAAGTTCGGGTGTAGAACCCTGCCCTGTTGCTGCGACAGGAAATCCTCTTGAAGGGGCAGCATGACCCGAGAACCGATGCTCATGAGCCTGGGATACCATACTCTCCGTGCCCAATCTGGATCCACAAGGATGACTTGGGCCTGGTCTGTCCTGATCTTCTTCAGATCTCGAGGCAGGAGGGGTATTGGTGGCAAGGCATGCAGGAGTCCTGAGCCCCACTCAAAACTAAATGTGTCTCCGAGCGAAAGCTGCCTTGGAAACTCCAATGCACAGAAGTGCTGACATTGAGAGTTCTTGACAGTGGCAAATAGATCTAATCAAGGTTTTCCCCTGTCGCAGAGGAGACCTTGAACCAACTCTGGATGGAGACGCTATTTGTGATCTGCTAGGCATTGACGTCGGAGTTTGTTCACTCTGGCATTCAGAGAGCCCGCCAGATGTTGTACAACCAGGAAAATGTCCTGACGTTCCAGCCATGTCCAGAGATACAGAGCCTCTTGTCACCGGGTCCATGACCCCATCCGCCCTGCTGTTGCAATGCTATTTGGCGGTGGTGATGTCCTGGAATACCTGGACCTTGGTGGAGTGTAGGAAGGTCTAATGGGAACTGCATCCACAGGCACAAAAGGACTGGGGAGTATGCTGGTTGTGGTACCTGGGCGCCCCTACCGTAGTAATGGGAGGGGCAAAAGCCATAGTGTGGCTGGCATGAAGCTGTGGAGAGTCCAAACGTCTGGGCAGTGGCCCTGCTGTCATTGAAGCTCTCAAGTGCCTAATCTGTCTAATCTTCAAACAGGCAAGTGCCATCAAAGAGCATGTCTATAAGGGATGTTTGGACCTCAGCCAGATATGGCAATGAAGGGAAACTGACAAAGCAATCGCTCTACCTAGCAAGTCTGTTGAGTCCAGTCCGCAGCTTATGGCTAACTTTGCTTCGTCCCTGCCATTGGACGAGACCATGGGCAGCACTTGCGCGACTGAGTCACAAATATTTGTGGAATACCAGCTAAAGAGGTACACGATGTTCATGCGCAAGGCTGGTCGAAGAGAAAATCCTCTTGCTGAAGGTGTACAGCCTCTTGGTTTCTCCATCCAGTGGTGTGGTAGAGAACGTGCCAGGGTTAACCTTGGATGTGGAAGGCTGGACAACCAGGCTCTCTCGTGAGTGATGCTGGGTGAAGCAAGCTGGATCTGGAGTGGGTGATGGCGGCAGACAATGGTCATATGCACAGGAGCATCTGTGCAGGGCTTGGCCAATGCGCCAAGTAGAACATCATTAAATGGGAGAAGAGGCTCCACGGGAGCTCCCCCTGGTTGAATCACCTTTGTCAAGAAGTTAGTCTTGACTGCTATAGAGTGCAGTGTAAGGTGCAGAACCTCAGCTGCCCTTCTCACCCCCATGGCAAATGAAGCCCCTTCCTCCGTAGCCACACTAGGAAGAGCGACTAGGCCAGTGTCAGGAGAGGTGGCCAGACCACTGGCATCCGCAGTTCCTCATACCAGTTATCCTTGGCCAGGGGCTCTTCCAAAGGGTCAGGAGAACCATAGGGATTTTCAGATCCAACCCAATCGTATTCCCCACAGGGCTTGTCAGTAAAGGGAGGCACGCTCTACAGCTCTGATGTTTTTGGTCCAGTCGGCACCAGAGTTGACATTGGGTGATGCCGGCCCTGGTCCATATCAGAGTCTGGTATAATGATGGGGTCATCACCGCCAAGGTGCGTCCGTGGTGCCAAAAACAGGGCCACTGGAATGGACTCCAGGGAAGATCGCTGACTCGTGACCAGAGCCGATCTGGATCAGTGAATGGATCCAAGGGGTCTGACTGGTGCAGAGGGTGCACCCACTTGCAGAAATCCAGTTGGGGCTCCTGCTGAACACGTGGGGCCCAAAGGAACTCCAGCGGGCTCGGCTCACCCAAATATGAGGGGTATGGACTTATAAAATTCCTTTAGCTGGGCGGGCGTCGCTCCGGAAACTCTTGGAGGCGACCCATACTCAGGCTTGTCAGCCGACATGTGGCCGTGGGGCCTAGATTTGTGGCATTGTTCTCTTGCCTCGTCCAATGACTTTGAACGGTGCAGCCAAGTCAAAGAGATCTTCGACATCTTAGATTTCATTTCCTTGTGGGACTTAACTGACGATTTGGAGAGCAACTGGCAGGAACAACTTTAAGAGCGGGCCTGGGACCTTCCTCATGACTGGGACCTGAAACATTGCAGAGTCATCTGGTGTCTGGTGAGCAGGAACTTAAGGGCACTCTTTCAGACCCCCTTGGGATTCATTGCTCGACAGTTGGGGCAGGCCTTGGAGTCGTCTCCTGACTCTAGGTACCACAAGCAATCCAGGTGGGGGTCTGTCACAAACATCTGCCTAAGACAAGATCCACAGAGTATGAACCCCATAGATTTTTTTAGGGGACGTTCCTAAAACACACTGGGAGCTTAGCTCAAAAAGAATATTGAAACAAATGAAATGAAGGTAGTCCAAAAAGGACTGAGCTAGCTTTCTCCGGATCTGCATTGAAGGTGTGGAAAGAAAAGAACTGATGTCACCGCACTGGGGTGGCACCTATATAGACACCACACACTTCACTTCCGGAGCAGACGACACTGAGTCAAATGAAGCCACCTACCGGCGTAAAGAGGAACTGCTCAAGATTTTCCAGATCCAGTCTGATGCCGGGGGTAAATTCAAAGGTAAGTAATCTGTGACTAGAAGTCTCTATCAGATATGGGAGTGTTCTTCCGTTGTTTTCCTGTCTGGGAAAACAGTGGTGTACATTGCACAGCTAAACAAAATAAAACAAAGGGAAATGCATTGATTTGGCCTCCCTCATTATAGTGGCCCATCTAATGATAATGCTATTAGCAGCAACTGTGCACAATGGTTTTCCCGACAGCAGAGCTGCTGCTGGCACTCTAAACGAGGTGAAACACGTGAGCATTGGTTGACGGGACACCTGTGAATGTTTTTGTTACCTAGAACTTCCTACCTCTGAATAATGCCGTTAGTTTTCCAAGGTTATTACTGATGCAGTTGATTCTTCTCACCTAGCAAATCATGGTTATGGACCTGGTTTGGCTCTGAGAAGGCTTGTCTGGTTCCATTCATTGATGGATGGCAGAAGAAAAAAAGGCTACTATTCTCTGGTACATCTTTTTTCAGACGTCACGCAGGTGAGATCATTTACACAAAACCGAATTAGCAGCAGAGGGTTCAAGTTTCTTAATAGTAACTACAGCAGCCATAGCAAAAGCAATCTTTCCTTAGCGAAGATCAGCTAAAGGTAGAATTGGTCAACACACATCCACAGCATCGTGAAAAAAACCCTGTTGGTCGAAAGCAATGACTCCTCGCCTATGGGTCACCCCAGTGGTGGGAAGCACCTGCAGTTATCTTCCAGAGTGGCAAGAGATAATAAACTAAAGATCAGTGTTACATTTTGGTGACAATGTCTACGTTTTCAGCTCAAATTCCTTCTTGTGATCATTACACCAAAACAATTGTCATGCCTCCATCAGAATCGTCTATAAGAAAAAAATCGGAATCTTTCTACAAAAACAAGTGGTCAGGATAGTTCCGACACAGCAAATTAGAACTTTCCAGCTTGGCAGACACAGCCAAAGCAATTTTGATTTATTAATCACAAACAAATGAAACATGAGAGGTTCAGAACCCTTCTCCTCCAACACATATATTCCCAATTCAAAGGGAATTCAGTATGCAGGGTCGAACTTCAAGGTGTGCGTTTTAACCTCCCAGTTAATCAAAACATTTGAAATTTCTCAGGTTTTTGGTAGATGAGGCTCCTGTCCGATACAGAGTTTTAAAATTCAGCCTGATGTCACCTCATGCACTGTTAGCAAAAGCATGGCAGTGGTAGCATTGCTTTTAAGAAGTAAAACACTTTTCAAATAGCCATAAGTGAGTGGCTGATTAAGACAAATGTGTATGAGAAATCTCTTTTCTGCATCTCCTGGGCTTGCATATCATTCTTTCAAAGTCTCATGTACCTGAGAGCAAGCCATGGATTCAATTCATGAAAGGGAATGAGCTACTCCAGAAGAAATGGTAGAGTTCCTTACTTATCTGATGGGGAAAGTACCTTATCAGTAGATCTAAAACGTAGGGCCTGATTTAGAGTTAGGCGGACAGGGTACTCTGGCACATTTTGAGTCGGGAAGGCCACCATGATTCCAACAGCAGTGTTCCCACTGGCACCGCAGCCTGAAACCCTGTACCGGTGGCCCAAGAGAGTTGGGGCTGTCGTGTAGGTGCATCATACCATCCGCCCTATTTACAGCAGACGGTCTGACATTCTTTATTTTCCGTTTAGGACTGCCAGAGACACCCTGGCGGCCCTGAACACACAATGCTTAAAATGAATACACACAACCTGGGAGAAAAGCCCCAGGGGGCCTGGTAAATTACATTTTTTTCCCAAAACGCTCCTGTTTTGGGAGTTTGTTTTATGGAAAAAAAATTGCTGAGGGGCAGCCTGAAACATGGCAGCTCATCATCCATCTGTCAGTGTCCTCAGAGGAGCCACTGTAGGGACGGCTCCTCTGAAAGCGCAGAGATCTCTGAAGGGCCGGTGGAGATGACTAAATATGGTAGGCGGTAGCCAGGTAAGGGTGGTGGAAGAAATGACCTCCGCCACCATGACGGACAGCGGGCTGCCCCTGTAGTCTAAACGATGTCCATATTCCTGAATATGTGTATAGTTATTAGCAAACTGCTCACTCTGTAGTCAAGCAAGCACTACAATAGATGGCCAGAGGCACAGATCTTAGAGCAGAAAGGTCTTTCATTCACCTTTACAAGCACTACAGAATCATTAGCCTGTAGGCGGCATGAGTGCCTGAGCAGCTAATAATAGAAGACAACAGCAGTAGAAGTATTGTGAAAACCTTAAAAACTGGGGAGAACTTATTTGTTACAAAGGAAAGACTTTACAGCAATAAGGGCTGGTTCAGAGGTAAAGAATTTCAGGCACTGGGCTGTGGCATAGAACTCATAATTCCTATTCTTCGGCATATGATGTTTTGGGGCAGAGAGCAGCCCTAGACTCCCCTACACCTTAAGGTCAGTGCGGGGTGTGAATATATTATTCTTTCCAGGAGCTATATAGATATCAAAGATCCCACGAGTGCAGACTCAAGAGGGAGGCTGCTCTGGTGCCAGAGTGACGTCCAGGAGATCCCTGGGTGCTCCTGCTCTGAGCTGACGGGAGCAGTAGCTTCTGCCTGTGACTCCCGCGCACGGGGGCTCCAAATTGCTCTCTGAATGAGGGAGCGATGAGCCCGTACGGGTAGTGCTGTTCCAGAACTGCAGGGAGCAGCGTGGCCATGATCCAATAACCTGCTGCAGGTCCCGGAGGGAGCTGTCTGGTCCTCAGAGAAAAGAGGGTGGCAGGCCTGGCCAGTGTCTGAAGGGCCCAACCATTACCACAGTGGTCACCCGGACGGGCCAATGAGCTCAGTTAATTTTTTATTGAATCAGTTGGTGCAGTAAGGCCTTTCAGATTGTCCCTACGACTGGCAAGCACCATTGCTTTGTGGTGTAGGAGGGAGTGCAGTCAATGCCCTTGTCATCGAGGTGCTCACCTGTGAGAGACGGCTACGCTGACCTTATGCACAGCATAGGAGTAGGGCTGGGGGTCCTATTGTGTAGTACATTTGGTGGCCAGGCGAATGGTACCGAGCAGCGATTGGAGTGCTGGACTGAACATTGGTGCTTATTACCTTCAGAGAGTGGAGGGTTACAGCTACGCCATTGTGAAAGGGACTGTTGTGTTTGACTCCTCAGGTGGAATATCAGCCATGCCCGACCCTGCTATAACCTCTTGGTGCGGACTGACTCTGTCTGTCTGAGTGGCAAGTGCTTTATTATAGGAGAGTCAACTGTTCAATTGCTCTCCAGTAAAGATACTTGAGCCCCATGACCGGCTTTCTGACAGGATCGCCTGAGTACTGTTGGCTGCTGCAATTGGACTCTGCAACCAATCAATCAATCAATCAATCAATCAGAGGGTTTGTAAAGAGCGACTACTCACTGGTGAGGGTCTCAAGGTGTTGCGAGGGAAAGGGGAGGCTGCTGACACGTCTGGGCACAGGGGTTCAGTCGAAGAGCCAAGGCTTGAGATCCTTTCTGAATTGGGTCAGCGACAGGGATTGCCTGAGGTGGAGGGGCAGGGTGTTCCAAGTATTGGCGGCGAGGTAGGAGAAGGATCTTTCTCCGTCTGGTCTTGCAGATCTGTGGGATGGTGGCTAGGGCCAGCTGGGCGAAGCGGAGGTGTCTGAGGGGTATGTGGAATGAGAGGCGATGGTCCAGGTATGCTGGTCCTGCGTCGTGGAGGGCTTTGTAGGCACTTTGAAGTGTAAGCTTTGTAGGCACTTCTAAGTGTTATGGTGGGTAGAACCCAAAGACAAATTAAAGGGGCCCATGCAGAGGTCACTGGGAACCTAAAGAAGAGGTCTAGTAGAGTTGCAGCTAAATCCGTACCTGAGGTTCAGGGGAACGAGGGAATGCATGGTCAAAATTGAAACCACAGTAGCCATTTAGAGGCAGCTTGATTGGGTGCAAGTGTTGGTGGCTGGATTTGAAGATCAAGAGGGATGAGCTCCAAGTACTAATCTACGTCTAATAGGCCTGCCAGAGAAGACAGAGGGAACCTCCATAACATTGTTCCTAGAAGACTGGCTGCAAGAAACTGTTGACACAGAGGGACTCTCTAAATGCATCAGAGAGGGCCCACAGGGTGCCACCCCACCATGCCCTCCTAGGCCTGGCATGCTGCTGAAACCGGTGGTGGTTCAACTACTACAGTGCAGGGATGGAGACTATGGGCCTGATTTAGATAATGGCGGGCAGCCCGTTTCTCTGTCTGGGAAACAGAGAAAATTACTCCGTTACCCTGAGAGAGCTGCCACCCGCCAAGCTTCAATTGTGTTGCTGACTTTGCGGTGGACAGATCTGACCCTCCTCTCCCTTCTTCAGTGACACATGGAGTTGCTAAAGCATTCCAGATGTGGATGGTAAACTGGGGGGTGATTGATGCTTGGAGGGCCCACAACCCACTCCTGAAGGAATACAAACACTAGTCAGGGGCATATGATTTGCATGTGCATCTGGGCAAATTCTTATGTTGTCTGCTGATGTGCATCAAGGTTCTTGGTACAGAGTATATGGCAAGGACTATCTTGGAACATAACCCACTTTTGCTCTCTCTTAATTGGATAAGCAGGCATACTGCTATTCAATCATGGCGGCTCCGTGTCGAATCGCTTGAGAACCCAATGATTAAGTCTGAACTTAAAGAGAGAATCTGTTAATATTTTTTTTCTCAAAATCTATTCATTGCTTTTCCCAAAAATGTACAACTTATGAGGCTCAACATAGCTTTGCCGCAAGCCAAGATCGTCAGATAGCTAAAGACAAACACATCTTCCCCACAAGTTCTCGGCATTACACGTGCAATATTCAGGTGCAGCTTCCCCCACTGTCAAATTGCATATGTTGCACACAGTCTACATACCTCTCGAGGCACCTTTACAGAGTGAGCAAGAGCCAACAAAATAAACAAAATGAAAAACGATGGAACATTCCCATTGTACGTATTGACTACAGTTTTCTTGGGAGAGTGTGGAGCGGACAGGGCCCAACCGAGGGGAAGGTCGGGGGACCCACCACACCCAGACAGGGAGGAGCGGGAGAACAGCACATGCAGGGAGGCGCAAAGGCCCTGGGGTCCATGGCCCCCTGATGGGATCATAACGGAGTCCAATTTTGATAAGTTTGAAGGAAATGAAGGGAACAGAGTCTGGGGTCACAGGCAAAGAGTGGCAAACATTCCAAGAGATACCCCAAGAGATACCCCACCAACAGACTCCAGATATAGTCCACCCCTTTACGGGAGTCCATCATAATTTCGGTCATACGTTCAAGGGCCAGAGCTCGCCACAGCTGAGCGTGGCATTAGGAAAGGGAGCGGTCTCCGGTTTCTTCCATACTGCTGCCACTGTCATTTTGGCTGCCCCCAAACATAGCCACATAATGGAACGGTCACCCAGGGTTTGGTGTTTCAAGCTGGGGTCACGCAACCCCATAAGGACTTGTTCTAGGGAGTCTAATAATTGGTATCCTAAAATCCTTTTGATTTGGGAGAGGATTTCCTTCTAAACGGGCTGGATGGCAGGGCAGTCCCACTATATATGGCAGGAATCCTCCAGAAGCCCACAAACCCGTCAACATTTGTCTGAAGAGTTCGGAAAAAGAGTTTGTAGTTTTCGGGGATGAAGTTACCAGTCATACATGATCTTATAATGGGCCTCCTTTAGAAACATGGAGGGATTATGTTTAGCAATATCTTTATATAGAGAACTCCATTGTTTTCCTGTTATAGGGGTCTGCAGGATAGCCTCCCAGAACGGGAAACGAGATGCAGCCTTTAACAGTGCCTCTGGCCTGCACAAATCTCTCAATAGAAAGGAAGTCTCTGGACTCGGCTAGTTGCACCTGAGGTCGCTGCACCCAGTGTTTCAACTTGAAATAGTGATATTCCTCAGTAGGTGGAAGTCTAAAAGTGGAGGCACAGCTTGCAAAGGAGCGTACAAACATGTCTGACAGCATAAGGCAACCGCCCTTCCTCCATCTGTCAAAGGGATCCTCCAGCAAAGCAGAGGGGGAGGCGGGATTGAAATGAATAAGGATGTAGGGGGACAGCAAAGTCGTCAAGGGCAGGGTTTTGGTGGCAATATCCTATGCTTTAAGAGCAGTAGCTGTAGGGGTGCTGAGGTAAATAAAGACTAGTTAGTATTTGTGTTATTTTATTTATAGTGATGTGAAAAAAGGTGTGTGATCCATGAGATGCCATGGAAAGACACTAAGTGTTTTTAAAACACCCCTCACACACTATGAATCCCATAGTGTCATGCTTCATCATGGGGGTCTTCCCGTCCCTCTACGGGGCGGGGCGTTTTAGCTGGGAACGTTAAAAAGGGGATAAGGTGTAGGGTGTGTGTCTTAATGTGATACCCCCTACTGGGTCAACATGTTTCGTAAGCAGTCCCCACTGCTTTACTCATCAGGACCAAATGTGATCCCTACTACACTCAGTTTATCAAACTGATTTTATATGTATGTATGCCTATTATTAAAAAAACAAAAATGTGTGGCTGTAGTATCTTAGGGGTACATTGGTCCCTGTATTCAATAACCGACTTGGTATCTGAAAGGATAAGAAAGGATAATGCCAAACTACCCTTGGATAGTTTCATTAACACATCACCATACTGTGGAATGTTCTGATAAAATATTGTGATATATTTTTCTTGATATATTTCTGTGGCAGCGTAGGTTTTGTAATACTAAACCCAGTGAACTACTGCACATAGATTGCGTGGTATAATGGCAGATACCTTAAAATATACAAACATTAAACAAGTGACAACAAACACACACTACCATCAAAAGCACTCTGGTTCTGTTGATAAAAGTAATCATTCAATCATCCGTTTATACAGACATACCAGTATATATGAGATCATTATTGCCTGTTGATAGTTACATACAAAGCATCGTTACGTGAAATCGTTTTGTACATACACTATTAGGTGTGATACACGGGCTTCATGAGCTTGCACTGGAGGGGAGGATGTCTTGAATAAACACTGTGGGTAAAGTAGGGAAACATATAGTGTTAGCTTTAAGCGATCACACCGTGTCTATTCGGTGCGATCGCTAACAAGTCAGTGCATGAGATAAGCGTGGCTGGTTTAGAGACTTGGCAGAGTCTTACTCACGTGATTCAGGATCCTTTCCTTGCCTTAAATGTGCCTCTGTGGCAACACAAGAGTAAACACTGAGTTTTTAAATCGTTTGAAAACAGGAAGCAGCGGGGAAACGGGCTGCTCTCTGATAGACTAGAGCGTGTAGTTCATTCAAAACGGCTGCTTGTTTCGTGCGAATGTTGTGGGTCTGAAAAATATCACTTCCTGATGTAGTGATGACGGTGATAGAACGAATGGAAAAAGGGGCGGCATCGTTATGTTTCCATATGTTTGAAAACTGAACAATGTTTTCGATATTTCAAAAAAAAATTATATATTTCCTGGTATATGAAAATAGGAAGATAAATACCGCAGTATTGAGAATGAAATACAAAAGGCAACGCATTTCGTTAGCGATGCAGGCAAAACAAAATGCGCGAAGGACACTTAAACAAAAAACGAAAAAATGCCTTAAATTATTGGAGTTTAGCCCCCTAACCGTAATTGAAATCTCTTGGACAACATCTTCCTCATCATTAAAAACCTGGTGTCCATACCCCAGCTGGCTACTCAACCTGCTCCCTGCGGCAACACAGAAAAGATAAGTCCTCCCACCCTGGCAAACAATACCACCCCTCTACCTCCCTGTCCATTTCCGGCCCCCACACAAGTTACCCCTCTCTCCCACACTCCGCACTTCACCTCATCCTCACCACCCTGCTCGCTTGACAGCCCCGCCCTGCATACGCCCCGACCACCGCTGGCACTGGTGCCTTACGCGACTCCCCCCCTGTACACCCCTACCATCCACACACCTCCCGTCACTGCACCCTACCCATTCACTCTATTGCCTAGCACGACTGAGGCAGCCTGCGCGCCTCCCTTAGATGGGGAACCTATTCCTTTGAAGCCCACCGTTCCTCTCCCCCTTTACAGCTTATCTCCCACTGATTCCATCTCTTCCGTCACCTCCCCTTTGCCCCACATGGCCTCTCCTGACACATATTCCCCATAGCTCCATCAACCCCCCTCACGTAGACTGCGGGCTCATAACGTGTCACCTCACCATCTTTCTGAAACCACGCTTCCTTCTGAGCAAGCCACCCTCCATACTACCGCTCCCTCTATCCCCACTCCCACACAACAGCCAGCCACCCCCACTACACGCCCTCCCACACAGGCATTCTCATGCATAACACACCCTCCAACCTCTCTCTCATCCGCATCAGACCCTAGACTAGATGAAATTATGATCGCACTACACCAAATTAAAGCGGAGCTTCATTCTTTCAAGGTGATGTTGTCGAGACAATCATTGCGCTTCACTCCCTCAAAGACCTATAAATTAAACGAGCGCTCGAACCTCATTTCATCCACCACTAAAATGCCTCCACCCAGCTGGAAAACAGTTCCTTCCCACAACACACTAACACGCCCAATGCGCAGCATCAATCCGTTCTCGGAGAGCGATCTTCTCTCTCTTCTGCACTCTTCTGAACCCTCCCTCTCCAACTCCTTTACGTCCTCTCAGATGACCATCCTGACTATACCCCTCAACCCCTGCAGACCCGTTACACACAACAACAGAGGAGTCAGTGATAATAACCTAAGATGAATCCCTCTCACTCAGGACCCCTCCTCTTCCCTCATTTCACCCCATCTTAAATGCACTCTGCTAAACTATAGATTGGCCTCCAGACACGCAGCCGACATAGCTGACCTCATCATCTCTCAGGAGCTGGACATGTTATTGTTAACTGAAACCTGGTTAACAGAATCCTCCAACCCTCTCCTCGACATCCTAGTACCACCCGACTACGACATCATTAGATTAGACAGAACGGACAAGATAGTGGGAGGTATAGCCTGTATACATCGTAGCAGCATCACCATAAACAGAGCCACATCGCCTATTTTCCCATCGTGTGAATACTTATGCCTGGACATTAGCTGCAATGGCAAACCAGTATGCTCACTTCACATCATCTATCATCCTCCAGGAGACAACCTCCTCTTCATCGAACACCTCATGGACTTGATCTCTACTAACAATGGGCGGCAAATACCCAAATATTCCTTGGCGACTTCAATCTCCATTGGAACGACAACAATGACGCAGCGGTCAACAGCCTCAAAAACTTCCTGAAAGATCTAGCCCTCATCCAATCCTGCAACAGCCCGACACACAATAAAGGTTCAACCCTTGATCTTATAATCTCCAAAACTGACGTCATCCAGTTGGAGTCGATCCACCACTGTGACTGATCGGATCATCATATTATCGTCTTCTATATCAAGAAATCTTTAAAACTCAACTCAGCGCAATCCACTTTGACCTCCTAAATAAACACCAATCAGGTTTCAGAGCAGGTCACAGCACAGAATCAGCCATGACACACATTATTGATGAGGCGTTACAAATCCTTGACCAGAACGGATCGTGCTTACTCATCCTGCTAGACCTTTCCTCAGCCTTTGATACGGTCAAACACCAGAAACTAATAGATACCCTGGAGCATAGAATGGGTCTATCAGGGACAGTGTTAAACTGGTTTACCTCCTTCCTCCATAACCGTACCCAAAAATTCAAGGTCAACAACACGCTCTCCAATTCCTAACCTGTAACATTGGGGGTTCCAAAAGGGTCCTTACTTTCACCGACATTATTTAACTTGTTCATGGAACCTCTCACTGAAATTCTTCAGGCATCTAACGTACAATTTCATATGTACGCGGACGACACACAACTATATCTCAAGATCAACTCCCTGGAAGACATTAAGGTGCTTAACTCCACACTCAGGAACACCCAGTCCTGGCTATCAGAAAACCATCTCAAACTGAACGCGCTAAAAACAGAATTCCTCCTCATAGCTCCACCTGCCAAAGTCCCCTTAATGCATGACTTGATCAAACAGCTTACCGCCTTCAACGTTCAACCAACCATCGTGGACTCTTGGGAATTACTCTTGACAGCAACCTCACGATGCAAAAACACATTAGTAACGCTACAAAGGAAGCAAATTTCCAGATAAACACATTGAGGAAGCTGAAACCCTTCCTGCCAGTCGATGACTTCAAGCTGGCAGTACAAGCTCTAGTTATCCCTTGAGTGGAGTACGGAAGTGTCTCCTTATGTGGCCTCCCAAAAGCTGCAACAGCGCCCCTAAGAGCTTCTATGAACGCTGCAGCAAGACTCATCACTGGCTCGAAAAGAAGTTCACACATTTCCCCTTACTTAAAAGCCTTGAACTAGCTACCATTTGAAGCTAGAATCCACCTAAAAGTTGCGTGCATGACGCATAAAGCCTTACATCATAGTACTCCCAGCTACCTCGCGTAGAAACTGACGATCTCTGGTGGTCTAAGATACTCAAGGAGTGCTGAAAACCTATTACTGAAACCGCAAAGGTTCAACAAGAAGAAAACTTGTAAACGATCCTTCTCAGGGATGGCGCCTGTGAGAAGTTGGCCTGGCATATGCTGTCTCCTAGTTATAGGGACACCTTGCACCAGTCCAATTCGACTCTTATTGATGATAGATTTAAGACAACCTTTAAAGAAAGCTATCCTAGTGGTAGCTGGGGAGAGCAGCCTTCAGGCTAAGTCTTGAAGGAGTGTTAAGCTTATTGTTTTACCATAATAACCTCTTTGAATAACCAAATGAAAGAGTAGCCCACACAGGTATATATATAAAATATATGTATTTATTCTAGACAGAATCCCACAGTCTCTTTATGAAGCTGTGGCAAAGTTACAATATCAAACAAGGATTGATAGACACAATAAATAAATAGCACTATTAACATTGGGCCCCAGGGGGGGACCAAACCATATACAAAAAAAATGGTATAAGAACCACGACAATTCTACTAGCAATGCCTAGGGCATTCAGGATCGCTGGCCCCTTAAGAATCCACCCCAGGTTATGAGGAAGGGGACCCATGGGAGGCGCGTGCAGTGCAAGTAGCTGCTATCGGGATCTCTATTACAGCCTATGGAGAATGTCGCGGTTGGAAATAAATAGTTTAAAAATACTTCTAGCAGGAGTACAAAGTTAAAACTTCAGACTTAAGCTTTTGAAGAGCCCACTACCACGAGAGTACCGAGGTACCACTGTTACCTGCCCCAGGGAAGCCGGGTGCATAGGTCGTTTCTGCTGTCGGGTCGCGGGCGGATTTTCAATGGGAAAATAGTCAAAAGTTCTGCTAGCCAAAAGCGTCGATGATGCCGTGAAGATCAAAGATGTGAAGATTGTAGAGAAGAACCTGAAAGCAGAGGGGACAGAGTCTGGGTCACGGCAAAGTGACCAGGAGGCTCAAAGCAAAGAGCCCTTCGATGTCGGGTGCTTCAGGTGGAAAGTGGTGTAGCTTGGATCTGCAGCCACGGGCTCCGGGAGGCTTCAAGGAAGGCCAGCTTCAGGAGGGCGACTGTCCCACGTTGGATGAGGGTCGCTGCGGGGTTAGTGTCCGGATTGGATCCACTAAGCCTTGGCAACCGCAACCCACGAAGAATAAACAAATCTGCTACAGTGCAGACCCACGAGGTCTGGGAGAGGTCTCCTTCGAGGAGACTGTAGAGCAGGCCTGGAGCAACCACGGGAACTCTTGATTGTAAAGATAGACCTCTGCTAGGGCCCACAAGTCGAGACACAAGGGACCACAGGAGGCGGCAATTTAGAGTGCGTAAAAGGGCACCCACGGGCCACCGGAGGGGGCTAGGGTGCTGGTCTTTGGCACAATTGCTGTAGAGTGGTTGGCTCGTAAACGGGCCAAAGCACAACTTCCCCACTGGTCAGGGTCGTGTGCTACGCAAGAGGTGGCCGGTGTCCTGGGGTATTGGGGATCTCGGCACCCACGCGGTCCACGGTGCCCAAACTCGTTGAGCACACTCACTGGCCTCTGGGATGCGCTGGAAACCCACCTCAAGGTTTCTGGAAGTCGTCGAAGTTCATGAGAGCAGCGAAGTTCCAACCGGGTCACTTGCAGTGTTTCAGGTGCCTGCCAAGCAGGGGGATAACTCCTTTATCCCAAGGGAGATTTCTTCCGTCAGCTGGGCAGCAGCAAGTCGAAGGTCAAGACTGTAAAGTTCAAGATTAATCTGAGGCTCTGGGGCCACGTTATTCACCTTTATCCCCAAGATTAGGGGAGTGTCCAGAGTAGCGTCCACCAATTGTAGGTGAGGCGGGAAAGGGTGGCTACACCCTCTCCCCTTTGTGTGTTTCCCACCTGGGCGAGGGGCAGGAAGCCCCTGAACCGGTTCCAAGCGGTGTATGCAGAATGAGGCTTCTGCAGCTGCCTACGTGCAACTCTGAAAGGACATTTGGTGCACCCACCCTGTTCCAATCCACATTATCCTGTCTGGGGAGATGCTAGCACCTCCCTGCCACAGGAGCCCTATTGTCCAGCTGGCGAGGCTGGGGTTTTCCCCAGCAACAGCCAGCCAGGGTCATGTAGGTGGCGGGCAGTAGCCATTTTGTGTTATTTGTGCACTTTTAAATTGGTGTCTAAATTCTACCGCTTTTCCCATATCGCCCCTCTAGCAGGGGGGAATCGTACCCTCATGCCCATGACTGGACTGGGGGTATGATTCCTACATGTTTGACACCAAACACGATATGGTTCTGTGTAGCCATTCTCAAGTTATCACGCTATCGCGATAGACTTATAATGCGGTTAAGAGTATATGGTATGGCTACACTACAAACAACCCAGCAATGATTTTACGAAGGTTGCAGAGAGGCCCTACTCATGTAGGGGTCCCCCCTCACACATACCTCAGCACCCTGCCTTGTAGGATTCCCAAGGCCTGCTATAGGGGTGACCTATGAGAGTATATGTGTTGTAATGGGGTGGGATATAGGGTACCTATATCCCTGTAAGGGGTGCTAGCACCACCTTACCCAGACTGCAGTAGTGGTCTGGTGGTGTCAGTTTGTATGGCTGTCCCAGGGTGGCACAATAAGTGCTGCAGCCCTGGTAGGCCTACTGAGGGACCCATGCCAAGGGTACCATCTACAAGGGACTGTCAGGGCATCCTCAGCATCCAATTAGTTTGTACCTAGGGTACTTCACATTAGTTTTAGGGAGAAAGCAGATAGGCTGGGGTCCTGGATAGCAGGATCCCAGCCAGACTAGTCAAAAACCACTCAAACACCAGGCAAAAAGTTGGGGGCAACCATTAGTCAGATTCCACCTTCCTACAGCGCCCAAAATATGGAACACACTTCCCCCTGAAACCAGACTGAATGCCTCTACCGCATCTATCAAAAAAGAAGTTAAAGCGTTTCTCATGGCAAAATTTACATGAACACAATCTATTCAGTCCCCGAGTTCTTTAGATCCTGGTATAATATCCCTTACTATGTTTAAGCCTCCTACTCTATTTGCGCAAAATGTTGTTTTATACGAGTGTTACCTGCACATTCTTGTTTGTTTAACTAACAGTTGGTTGTAGTGTAAAGCGCTCTGATATCCGCAAGGATCTTGTGCGCGCTCAATAAAACTTTCAAAATAAATAAATAAAATAAATAACGTTCCAGGAAATGCAGTTAAGTGACATTAGACCGAATGAATGGGGTCCCTCTATCCGCTTTAGATATCTCCCCTCATGACTTGACACCATCCTCCCACCACCAGCGCCCACCCCGTCCGCCTCCACCCCACCCCCCCCCCCCATCTGATCTGTAGAACCACATTACAAGCACCATGGTAAAAACAGTGAAACAGGAGAAAAACTTCCAATGACGAAGTCTCCAAAGTGATAAGGAGTCCTCACTTTTGGTGACTCCAGGGGCGAGTCCAGCACTGCGCCTGGTGCCCCGCATGTATGGATCACTGGACAACGGTCTTCATATGATTGTCCTCACCCGGACTAGAGTGGACAGAGAGTCCCCGGGTGTTTTGAAGAGGAAGAACCCCGCTCATCACATTCTTGACCCCCAGACCCTCTGGCCAGACTCCCATCTGCAATGTGATACCCAGACACTGGTAACTTCCCCATGTCCCCCCTTGGCCTGCAGATACAAACCACACAGCCAAAGGGTCCTAGATCAGAGGTTTGATGCTCTTTAGCGTTTCAACGCTTTGCCTCCCTTCTTGGGCATCTGCCAGGGTCTCGGCGGGCGCTATTCCAGCGGCTGTTCCAGACGCTCCCGACCAGGAGACATGGTCAGTTGCAATGGGGAATATTTCTAGACCTATCAAAGCTGCTGCTCCCTCTAATTTAGAGAAGTTACATTCATTGTTGCCAAACAAGAAGGCAATGCCAAAGGGATAGGTCTATCTGTACTTGATCTGGCGTCCCCTCAATGACACGGTTAGTGGTCGAAACTAGTGCCTGTGGGCCAACATGGCTTGAGCTACATCCTGGACCAGCGAGCACGTCGCCCCCAGGAAGGTGATAGAGTCACTGTTTCTGGCTTTCCGAAGAACAAGTTCCTTAGTTTTGAATGAGCTAAAGTTGGCTAGAATGTCTCTTGGATGCTTGCTATTGCCCGGCAGTCGCTTGCCCACCCTGTGGACTCGTTCCAACTTGATCTTAGGGCAGTCATCCCCCACGATACTGGTGAAGAGGCCCAACATGAACCCCTCCAGGTCTGGCCCCTCACTTCCCTCCTCCAGGCCCCTCACTCTTATGTAGCCTCTGTGGGAGCGATTCTCCAAATATTCACATTTCTGTAAGGCAGAGTGCAGCTGGTTGCTCAAGTTGAATGATCATTCTTCCAGGGGCTTCCTTTGCTCCTAAAGTTCCTGGTATTTCATTTCCAAATCCAGGGTGCGGGTGCCTACTGAATCCACATCTGCTTGGATCGAGACCAGCTTCGACCCCATCTCTGAATGGAACGTGTCATACGAGGTGCCAATATCCACTTTGATGTCGTCTATGAGCTCCTTCTTGAACAAGTGCCCACCAGCCCTCGGAGTCCTGGGCAGCTCGGAAGGCTCGGGCAGATCACACATGAGGTTCTTAGGGCTAAGACAGGTTCCTGCCATTGACCTATGAGGCATTGGCCTCTTTGACTAGAATCAATGAGACAAAGCTGGTTACTTTTCATTCCTTCATGGCAGCAGTTATACAAGTACATATAACTGAAAAATTGCTCAATACACTAAGGGCCCGATTAGGAGTTTCAGCTATGCGATGGCAGGCGGTACTCCCCCGTACCGCTGGGACTCGCCGCCACCTGCCCACCAGATTACAAGTTATTGGTGGTTTGGCAGGCAGGCAGCATGACGTTCCCGGGGCGGTGCCGCTTTTAAAGGCTGCGGTGCCTTTAAAAAAGGCATCACAATGGGAATGCCTCACAAGGTTTTTGCACGGCATGGACTGAAAAGTCCATGCGGTGCAGGAACTGTTGTGCATGAACGCAGGGGGGCACAGGTTATGCCCCCCTGTGTGCATGCACAAGTGGAGGAGGCACAGGGGACGCTCCAGGGCCCCCTTTATTTCCTTTCCACCAGGGTTGACATGGAGGAGGTACCTCCATGTCACCGCCGGCAGAGACGAAACTCGTAATATGCTTGCCAGGACCTCGGCGGTCCCGCCAAGCATATTGCGGCCTCTGACTGCCGAGCCACTTCCTGGGAACGGCAGTTTCCTGTCCGCATCAGCGGTCCTAGGGACCGCCGCGCCACCACATGTCTGGCGGTCCTCAGAATGCTAGACTCGTAATCAGGCCCTAATTGTTTCATAATCAGGTGTAATGTATTTTGTATCTGTAACCTTAGAAAGAGTAGGCCTTTTCCATGCATCAGTGGCACGCTGAAGAGATAAAGCCCCCATACCTTTGGGTAGAGGACAGAAGAAGAGTTATTCTGACAAAGGGGAAAAGAGCGAAAAGTTGCAGGTTTCATGGACAGTCAGTCTCTACTCTAGGAGACACAGATGTCGTCCTTCTGCAGTAGGTGAATCAGGAACGTGAACTAGTCTTGGCAAGGCCAAGCAGCGCCACTAGGATACAGTGGCGGCTGGCATGTCCCAAGGGATGTAGGGGGGGAAGTGAAGGGCACATAAAAAAATAAAAGGCACTACGAGCTCTATGTCCTTTCTATCCTTCTCTCCCCAAGTCAATCCTGGTACTGCTGCCATGCAGCATGAGAGCAGCACTAGGATTGTGGTCTTAGGAGTTTCTTGTCTTAAGACAGATCTACCTAGCTTAGGGTGAAACAGATTGATGCATGCAGCCAACCACTGTCCATTGCATTGTTTGGAGACCGGAAAAACTGCAAAGATCTTATCTGAAAGATTTTGTTTTATTCTAACATAACTTTATACAAACACCTCTTAACATCATGTGAATGATTTTATGTTTAATATAACAGAAATGTGTTCCTGTAGCATTCGTGTCTCACATAGATTCAGATCCAGCCTTGCTTCTGCGCATTACTTTTAACCTTACACAGTTACTCTTTGAAAATCAGAGGTATGTTGGCCTCAGGAAGAAGAGCATTTGATAGCATATCTTGCTCCTTGGCTGAAGTTCGGCTAAACATAATGAGGTGTATGTGCTACAAGCAAGTTTCACTATATAAATGCATGTTTAGGCCGCTATATGTTAAAATATAATGGATTCCCAAGACTCATGTCCTGGAATGATTTAAGCATGTGAATCTGTAATAGCTACCAATAGTGCAGAACTGTAGTTACTGGTAAGTAACTTTTTCACCTCATGCAGAAACATTTGGGATGCTAGCTGGGGGAAGGTGACCTAGATGGTCCAAGGGTCAAGCGTGGGATCTGTACAGCATTGTTATTCTCTTAGGATGGTTGATTATTGTGGTCCAGTGATGGTAATAGAGAGAAAGACTTACATGAAATGTATTGGGAAGTCACTGACACATTTTAGTCTCTGTTGAGGGTAGGGGAACGGGCCTGTTCTTGCCTATTAATTACCGTGTATTCAGTTGCTGGTTGGTGCCTCACAAGGAGGAAGTCTGGAGTGAAAAAGCTACTTAGCCTTGAACTACTGGCACACCGACTGGATGACATAAGAAGGTCTCTTTGGTACATTTTTTGATGGCAGCCAGGGATCTGTCAAGTCTCATGTTGTACTGCTGCAGAAACTTTTCAGTTGAGAGTTAGAGCAAGTGCTTCCCATCAAAAGGAAGGTTGATTACTTTTTGATGGAGATATGGCTTCAGGGGTTTAAAGCACTATGAAGTGTTCTCCATATCAAATGAATCAGGTACTCAGGTATGCAGTTATAAGAAGTTTATTCCATGAAAGAAGATCCCATCCATCAGCCAGCAGATCTTCAAATAACTGACCATTACAGAACATTACTATTTACAACAGTCTGTGACATCAGGGATTCCAACATGACATGGTCATAGCTCATATAACATAGCAACATCACAGTGTGGAATACCACACATCTCCCTTCCTTATAAGAGAACATATATGTAAATAGCAGTGATATAAACACAATGAGAAACTTAAGTTGACTTAACATAACCTTTGTACCTAACACCTTACTAAGCTACCCTAAGTACTAACTACCACACATCATCACCCTCCCTTAAAAAACACCCTTCCAAAAATTGAATCAAACAAAATCAGCAAGGTAACTTGGTTTTTTAACCATCCTTAAGGATGTTCTTTGAGAGTTCAACTTCTTATCCTCAACAACCTTATCCAGATGTGAATGAGAACCTCCCTTAGCAGAAACCAACCCCCTGCTTTGATTCTGCATTCCATTACACACCATTACTCTATTTAAATTCCAAATATGATGGTCCTGCGTTTGAATAGCATTATTGAACGTTTTAATTACTTTAATGGGCCTCATGAATTTTGACAAAGAACTTCCCAACAACCCAGGACATCTAATCCTGACCCAATCGCCAACATTTACTTTAGTTTTCTTTACCGCATGTTTCACATCAAAGTATGCCTTTCTTGATTCTGCCTTCTCTTCTTCCACTCTCAGCATGCTTTCCCCATCACACACACTCTCCTTGCCTTTTGCTAGTTCATACTTGTTAACCCAAAAAGGTTCAACACTAGTATTGGGCACCCTACCACGAAACAACAAAAAAGGAGTCTTCCCAGTTGTTGCATGTGGAGCTAATCTGTACTCTTCAATTTTTCCAATAACCTCCTTTTTCCAGTCCAAATCCACACCTTTAGCCAATGCAATGGTTTCTTTAATAACCTTGTTAAATCTCTCCACCATCCCATTGGCTTCAGGATGATAAAGAGCAGACGTCTTGTGAACAATGCCTCTAGAAGATAAAAATTGTTCCATTTCCCTAGAAACCAGTTGAACACCATTATCAGACAATATTGATGTTGGCAGGCCATCTCTCGCAAATAAACTCTTCAAACATTCAATCACCTTAGAAGTATTAATTGTTGATAGAAAGAAAATTTCAGGCCACCTTGAGAACATGTCTATAACAACCAAAATGTAAATCTGCGATCCTTTCTCTTGTATGGGACCAACAATATCCAAAGCTATTTCCTGCCATGGACCATTAGAGCGTTTCCTCAAGACCATAGGTTGCACATGAGTATACTTATTCTGATCACTAACAGCACAAGCAACGCAGTCCCTTATGATTCGCTCTATCATCCTGTCCATTCCGGGCCACCAATAAGACATGCAAAGTCTTTCTTTACTTTTCGTCAAACCTGAATGAGCCACATGCACTAAATCAATCAATTATTTTCTAAGACTAGTAGGAGAATCAATCTTGTTCCCCTAAACAGCAAGTTATTATCCACTGATAATTCATTACGTATTGCCCAAAAGAATCTTGTACCATCTGACCCGTCTTTTCTAGAGATCCACCCTTTCTTTACCAAAGATGCTACTTCACTCAATGTCACATCATCCTCCAATTCCTTCAACCATCTTTCTTCTGAAATAATATCATGATCCACCAAACAAACTATTTCATCATCCTCCTCCTCATCTGAACAGTCTTCATGCACGCTGCCGTTTGGAACTAAGCGTGACAGAACATCCGCAACTCCATTTTCAATTCCAGGAATATATTTTATATCAAAACTATATTCCTGTAATCCAATAATCCATTTGGTTATCCTTCCAGAAATAAGGTCTAATCCCTTTTTACTTTATATTTCAATCAGGGGTTTGTGGTCTGTATGAACTTCAAAGTCCAAACCCCACAAGAATTTCTTTAACTTCTTCACAGCCCAAGATACCGCTAGAGCTTCCCTTTCCACAACTGAATATCTTGTCTCTGGATCTCTGAGACTCCTTGACAAAAACATGATTGTACGCATGCCATCAACCCCACGTTGTTTCAGAACAGCTCCAAGGCCTTTTTTCACTTGCATCAGTCACTAAGATAGATTTACTTGCAGGGTTGAAACTTTTTAATGAAGGAGCCTGACTAAGTTTCTTCTTAATAGCCACAAATTCCTTCTCACACAGATCTGACCATACAAATTCTTCACCTTTTCGCAATAGCTGCCTCATGTTCACTGTTGCTACCGCAAAACCCATCAAAAATTTTGCGTAATATTCTATCATGCCTGAAAATTTCATCAATTCAGATTTGTCAGTAGGGGAACACATCCTAGTGATGGTCTCAATCAAATCAGCTTTAGGTTTCACACCTTCCCCAGAAATACTATGTCCCAGATAATTGATGGTGTTCGATCTGAACTTACACTTCTCCACCTTAACTGTAAGATTATATTTACACAAACTGCTCAGAACAGATTTCAACCTAATGTCATGTTCCAAGTCATCTTTTGCAAACACCAAGATGTCATCCTGGTATACACATACCCCTGGAAGATCTTTTAACACCCTTTCCATCACCCTTTGGAACACAGAAGAGGCAGACACCAATCCAAACGGCATTCTTCTGAACCTAAACGTGCCAATGGGCGTGATAAAAGATGTGTAGTCCCGTGATGATTCTTCTAGTTCTATTTGATGATAGGCTGAAGTAAGATCTATTGTGCTAAAAACTTTAGCCCCATCGAGTAACGTCAACAATTCAGTAATGTTCGGCAATGGATACCTATCCACCACCACACATTTGTTAAGTTGCCTCAAGTCGATGCATAGGCGCAAATTCCCATTGGGTTTGCGTGCTGCCACGACCGGGGCCAACCATTCAGATCCCTCTATTTCCTCTATAATTCCGCAACTGCTTAACTTTTGTATCTCTATTTTCATGTCTTCCCTAACAGATAATGGCACACTTCTCACTTTACAACACACAGGAATTGCATCACCTTTTAATTGAATTTTATGTTGATACCCCTTTAGACAACCCAACGTTTCTTTAAATACATTTGGAAACTCCGTCTTTAAATTGTACACATACTCCTCACTCACGTTCCTCCCCACAGATTGAATCTTATCTCTTAGCTGTATAACAGGATTCGCGTTGGGCTCTAAAAATACCCCTAGATCACCCTGATGAATCCAGCTAATAATGCTATCTCCACGCTTTGACACATAAACTTTCCCAGATACCATCCTATCTTTATATTCAATCAATCCCACAAAATATCCATGTATATGTTATAGGATCTCCTCCATATGCCAAAGGAATGATGTCCGGTTTCATTAAGGTAATCTTTCCTTTAAGCTTTGAGTTGTAAAACTCATTGGAGATGATGGTGATCTTTGCTCCAGAATCAAATAGTACCTTAGTTTGTTCCCCTTCTACTACAATTTCATCGTAAGGGCAAGATTTGTTATTACCTTTATTTTCAACCTGTATTACTATCTGTCCACAAACACGATCTTCCAAATTAAATTGTCCTACCTCTCCTTGGTATATTTCAACTTCTTTCACCTTAGGTTTAGATTTTGTTTTGCATAAAGCCGTGAAATGCCCCTTTAATTTACATTTGGAGCATGTTTGATTGAGAGCTGGACACCTTTTGTCATTAGCAAGGTGTCCCGCCTTACCGCATCTATAACATTTTCTTTCAGGCCACCCCTTCTCAGGATTACTTTTCGCTTCAATATTGCGATTATCTTGCTTAACTTTAACTATTTCAACATTAGACCCTTTTTCCGAGTCCTTCTTTATCACGGCAACACATTTTAACGAGTGTTCAATACGCTTGGCAATCGTTAACACTTCCTCAAGCGTTGGTTCATCTTTTAACCACAATTCCTCCCTAATTTTCTCAATGGAGCAACCAAACATGAACTGGTCCCTAATGCGTTCATCAGCCAAATTGTCAAATTTACATGAGGAAGCGAGTTTTCTTAGTTGGGTTACATAATCCTCAATTGTTTCATCAGCAGATTGCATCCATTTAGCAAATTGATATCTTTCCAAGATTGTGCTGACTTTAGGGAGATAATGCTTGTCGAGTTTCTTAATGCATACTTCATAATCATTCAGTCTACCCGCCTCTGCAGCTGAAAGCTCAGGCAAATGATCAAATACATCCTGACCTTCAGAACCTAAACACTGCAGAAGCAGAGAAGACTTTCTTTCTGCGCTCAAAGAGGGTCCACAGACTCTGGCATACCTCTCAAAAACCACCTTCCATTTTTTCCACTTAATGGGAGGTGACCCAGGACACGACAAAAAAAATGGAGCTGCAGTAACATTTTGCATGTTTACAAATTGTTGCCTTAACTAATGCAAACAACAGTGATGTAAATAACACAATGGTAAATAAAGAAGATAACCCCTTTACATAAACATCACACCTTTTTAAAAGCCTTTTGCACTTTGTCAAATATGTGAGCTCCTAGTTTTATAGCAACTGTATTTATTATTATTTTGTTTTTTGTTTTGTTTTTTAAATAAAATTATATATTTCTAATCTTTTAATATTATATATATATAATTTCAAATGACAACCATCGAATCTAATTATGGTCAAAATGCCCCAGAATCTTCTCCCTAACAATATTTCAAAAGAAGAAAACACAAGAAAATACATTTTTTTACTGTTCTATTTTTCATGCCTCCCTTGTGTTGAACGGCCCGTCTTCCTTCGCTTGTCTTATAAACTTGCAAACAATGTTGACAAAGACAGTCTTCGTGTGCACTGTTTCTTTGTACACACTCGATGAATTCCGGTCGTTGCTAAGATACAGTAAACAAGATGGCCACCACGTACGCTCGAAAAACAGCGTGATATGTGATGGCGATTTCCGGAGCAATCAGAGCAAAGATGACAAAGACGAAGGCAGGGATTCGAGGTTCCAGAAACTCAGATTCCACTTCTCCCTGACAACCAAAGGAGCGGAGCGTGGATCTCTCACAGGCTGAAATTCGAGGTTCCAGGTAGGCAGATGCCGCTTCACCTTGGTGACGAATGTTTATCTTTGAATGCAATCACGCTCGAGGGAACGATGTCACCTTCCAATATTTTGAATGAACACACACTCGAGACAACGATGACACCGTTGCGATGCTCCCAACTTCCAGGGCAACTCCCCACATGAAAGTCAATGCCGATCCCTCATACGTGTTCTGCAAGGCAACCACGCAATACCCGGGAACCGTTCAAATGAGAATGGGGATGTCAAACGCAAACCGCAACAACATTGTCCCATCCAAATTGATGCAATATGAAAAAATAAGAATACCACGTAAAGTCACAAGATGAACTCACACGTCTTGTACAATGCGGTGAGACTCGTGGCATACAATGATGTATTAATGACAAAGACACCACTTTGAGATTTCCTTCAGGTTCTTTAGGCTATCCCTTGTGGCAAATCCAATCCAGAAATGTGCTCCTCCTTTCACAAGTCTCATGAGCAGAATCAGATTTTATGTTGTCCTTAAAAGGTGATAAAGAGATAAGTTCCTTCTCTTTTTCGTGAATAAAATATAAAAAACACAAAAATCCAGCAAATTTTTGTTGAGATCTTCTTTAGGAAACTCCTGAGCCGACTACGCCAGTGAAGTGTTCTCCATATCAAATGAATCAGGTACTCAGGTATGCAGTTATAAGAAGTTTATTCCATGAAAGAAGATCCCATCCATCAGCCAGCAGATCTTCAAATAACTGACCTTTACAGAACATTACTATTTACAACAGTCTATGACATCAGGGATTCCAACATGACATGGTCACAGCTCATATAACCTAGCAACATCACAGTGTGGAATACCACACACTACTTCTAATGTAATGACTTATCAGACTTCATCGTCCTGACAGTAGTCTAAAAATATCAGCACCTTCTTCTCTGCAGGCTCTATGGTCACGTTAAGCATACATTTCAACTCCTCCTTGGCATAATGTAGAGGCAGGAAATTGTATCTGCCAAACCCAAAACACAGGGGCAGCCCAACATTGGCTTCAGTCTGCCTGAGGAAGAGACCCTCCTATTGGTAAAATGTTTTCTTATTTGCCTTCAGACAATTGGCATCCTTGAACATGTGGGAGGGTGATGCTTTGTCAAGACTATGGTGCTGAGTCATCAGAGACACAGACTTAGCTAGGATGTCTTTAGCTGCCTGGTGATTAATGTCCAAAGCACGTGAGAAGGGATTTTCCAGATCTCCTGAGCCTGTATAAAGACCTGCGTCTGGATGGCCAGGGCAGGTCTGTGTGAATAAGCAGTAGGTGCCATTGTTCTTTGGGCTGGGTGATGGGGCCTCAAAGGTCCATGCCCCCAAAGCTTTGGCCATGACTGCATGGGAGCTTATAGGTGGATTTAGGCTTTAGTGGCTCCATTTACCAGAGTCTGGATCAGTGTGTGGATCTCCCAGGTTTGAAGGAGGGAGACTTAGGCCACCCATTCCTTATTGGGTGACTGGATAGGTTTTGAGGTGGACCTGTGATTGATAGCTGGTTTGAGACTAGTCTTGAAGGTTGAAATAGGATAATGGGGCTGGCCCTCAAATATCTAGAATGGAAGCAGGACTAGTAGAAGCTACCCTGGAGTTGACATCAATTGCTCATGAGTTGGCAAAAGTTGCACTGGATTTGGCAGGAAATTACACTCACACTGGAGGCTGAGGGATTAGGCCCCGCTCCCTAGGCTTCATATTTGAACTCACAGCATGTAGAAAGGAGACTGGACTAGGACTGGGGACAGCATTGAGGGATACTCTACACTCTGAGGGAAGCTGGGGTTTGTTTGGCTACTCCTGGTCAATCTGCTCCTACCCCGACATATTAGTCGAATTGGAGCTCTCTGGCATGAAGTTCACTTTTGATGGGAGGAAAAAGTCAGCAGAGAATCAGGAGATTGAGTCCTGTGACAGAGTTTCAGTACTGATAAAGGCTCCTGATGCACTGCTGTTACATCAGCAAGAGCAGTGTGTGCTCCAATTTCTCCAATGTCTGTGTGGGGAGGCCAAGTACTCCTCAGATGGTAAACCTCGGTGGAATTTCAAGAATACAAAACTATGTTATCCCTTTGCACTCAATATATGATTAATAGTTCAAAAAGTTCGTGTCGGCGCTCCTTGTGTCACACGGAGTCCTACCGTGACTTGCAAAGTAAAGTGTGTTGTGAGGAGTGTCACTTCCCCACTGAACAAGTGCGCACTGGATTCAATGAAACTCTCAGGTTTCTTCTCAATTTTCCATTTATTCATAGAAACGAAAATTTACTCCATAGGTTCATCAGTTCATGAGTTATTGGAATATAGTATCCGTAAATCACTTCTGACAAAGTAAATTCTGACACAATAAATCAATAAATCATGTTTACAGCGTTAAACGTCCACCCAATGCATTTCGGGTCAATCTGACCCTTCCTCAGGGGTCTATAATAAATGAATGAAACAGGACCATTAAGTTCACTATACGATTCAATAATGCACATTAACAAACATAATGCACTATTTATGCACAAACAATAAATAAATACGATGGCTGCAATAACGTACTAATGAAGTGAGGTGACTGAAAACAAGAAAAGTATCAAACATAATAAAAATGGAGCCTAAGAAACGAACATAATACTGTGAATGCGCTAAAGTATATAAAAAACATTTACGTGCTGGGGATAAACCAACAATCATTCCGCAAGACTATATATCTCACATATGAATGTGTCAACTGAAATTCTATTTGACAAATCTAAAAACATTTCCGTGTGAACAACTTACTGGGGACTCGAAGGTCTCCGTTGCTGTAAGACGCTGTGATCGGCATACGATTTTCGCGCCAAGAATACTGGCGGTTAACAACTACAACGTGATAGGTCGAACTATGTGGTCATAGCCACGTGATGTAGGGAGGAGTTGACAAGCTGTGACGAGATGGTAGATAAACCAATCAGGTTGTATATTATGTCTGCGTTGATCCTCCGAGGTTAAGGAGGACGGCTAGTGACTATCGGTGTGCATTAATGAGATTAAATAAAGTTATACGATATAAACAATTCTCAAATAAAACAGAGGCATATGAATGTCTACCAAAATAAAACTGAATACACATGAAAATAACATGAAAATAACATTGAAACGTGCATATACTAACACATGATCATAAATATACATAATGTTAGGACCAAAGAATTCCTTATGCCAATGCGAGATCCCTGCAGTCCGTTATAGGAAACATGCATATTCTATGCGGTCATTAATCCCGGAGGGATGGGAACAATTTAATTTTTTTATCCAAAAATATTCAGTTCTTAATCTTTGTTTTGTGGTGTGAGAAGTTGGCCTGATGTATGATGTCACTAGTTCTAGTGTACACCTTATATCAGTCCAAATACCCTTATGGTGATTGGTTGTAAAGTCAACCTTATAGACCAGCTATCCTAGTGGTAGCATGGACAAGAGCAGTCTTAGGCTAAACTCTGAATGGCATGTGAAGCCAGCTGTGATACCATATATAATCCCTTGAATACCAAATGAAAGGACACCACAACAGATATATATATAAAATAAAGTGTATTTATTCTAAGCAAACCCTCAGCACTCTTTATGAGATTAGAGGTAAGTACAACACAGTCTTATTTATGCATACATTAAGTCACACAGGTAAGTAATACAGTTAGGCCCTAGGGGCCACGCAAACCATATACTAAGTAAGTGGTATAAGGACCACTGTCACGGAAATAGAATAGGCCTAGGCCTAGGGAATCGCTGGGGCTACCCTACACTAGCGTTAGTTAGGAAGTGGGAGGCCCACGGGATTCGTGTGCAGAGTGGAAACACTCACGCGTAATGCGTAAAAGTCAATAGCAATAGTACAGTTTAGAAAACGGTAGATTTAGGACACTTCCGGAGTAGCTAGGAAGTTGAGACTTGAAAACTAGACACTAGGATAGTCACTATCCTGATGAGCACCGGAGTACCCAAGTTACCTAGCCCACAGGCTGCGGGTGCATAGGGGTGAAGATGCGTCGTTTTCGTCGTCGACTCCTATGGATGCCTGAAGAAAGATGCTGACAGGCAGTCAGTGAAGAGTGTCCGGTGGATCCCAAGGCTGGGATCAAGAAGAAAGGAAACCTGCAAGTAGAAGGGACAAAGTCAAGGTCACTAGCCAGTGACCACGTGGAACCAGGAAGGAACCAGGCGATGTCGTGAAGATTGCAGGTGAAGGTGAAGCTTGTCGCTGCAGCCAGGAGGACCAGGAAGCGTCGAGGACGACCAGGACCAGGAGGCGAGCTGTCCCACGAAGGCTCTTGCTGTCGGCGGCGTCGAAGTTGGACTAGGACTCACCAAGCCGTGGCAAGCGGAACCCACGAAGAACGAAGGACTGGCTTCTGGTGCAGACCAGGAAGGTCTGGGGTGCTTCTTCTTTGCAGAGAAGCGGGAGCCAGTCTGGAGGAGCCAAACCAGCGCAGAAGATTTCAGGGTGCGTCGTCACAGAGGCCACTAGCCAGCGGGCAAGCAACCGGACAGACGCGGCAAGCAGGAAAATGCTGAAGGGCCCCACGCAGGACTCGTGGAGTGTGGGGGGCTGATCTTCGGTGCAGATGGTGCTTGGGGTTGGGGCTTCTCAATCCCCGGTGCACAACTTCGAGGGTACCTCAGAAGCTGCGCTGTAAGTTACTAGCCACTTTTTCCAGGTAGCCGGTCCCACGTCGCTCGTCGCCTCCACGGATCTCAGCTCTGCTGCAGATGTGGATGAGGGTCGGAGAAGTCTGGAAGTCAAGGCTCTGGTCGGGCTCTGCAGTCGGTTCCTCGTAGAACGTGGGCAAAGCAAAGGGTAGTCTCTTGATGGTGCCTGTTTGCACAGGGTAGCCACTCCTTGGCTACAAGGGAGATTCTTCAGTCTTCTTCTTTCGTCGAATGTCGAAGGTCCAGAGTTTCTGTTCAGTTTTGCAGGTTCAGGATAATCTAAAGTCTTGAGGCCCAACTCCCACTCTTATACTAATCTGGGGGGCTGGGACACCTGCTAGGTCACGCCTTATGGGTGGGACCTGGGAGGGGGTGGTTACACCCACTTCCCTTTGTCCAGTTTCGCGCCAGAGCTGGGGCTGGAGTGCCCCAGCGCCGGTTTGAACTGGACTATGCAAGGAACACCTTGTGTGCCCCAGGCATGTCTCATTCCTTTCAGCCCACCCTGCCCCAATACACTAAAGGCTGTCTGGGGATGTGCTAGCACCTCCCCAAGCAGGAAACCTATTGTCCAGGCCTCCCTGGCTGGGATCACTCCCAGCAGCAGGAGGTCAGACTTGTGTCTGTGGCAGCAGCATCCATTTTGTGATGCTGAGGCTTTGGTTAGAGTTAAACAGCAAAGTAGGATTTTAACATGTCTCTCCCTCTAGAAGGGAGGGATAATATCCTCATCACCAGAAATGGTATGGGGGTATTATTCCAAAGTGTTAGACACCTTACACGACATGTTTTGATAAAGCCAAACCATAGTTACCATAACCGTTTAAGATTATAAGGCACTTTAAGAGTATATGGTAGGCTATATCATAGAACAGCTATAAGGACTTGGTTCCGAAAGCTGCAGACAGGCTCAGCTCATGCTAGAGCACCATCTCACATGTTACCAAGCACTCTGCCTCCAGGATTGTTAAGGCCTGCCATAGGAGTGACTGATAGGTACACATGTGTCTATATATAAGGGTAGATATAGGCATACTATACCTAAGCAAGGGGTGATTACACGACCTTGCCCCAGCTGAGTGATCAGCCAGTTGTGTCTGATTGGAAGGCCAGACCAGGGGTGGCATAATACATGCTGCAGCCCCTGGGAGGCCTAGGGTACACCTATGCCCTGGGTACCTAGGGTACACTGTACAGGGTCCAATAAGGTGATCCTTACCAATTGTGTATGTACCTAGGGTACATGGAGTCCATTTTACAGAGAGAGCAGACAGCCTGAGACCCTGAATGGCAGGATCTCAGGCCAACTAAGTCGAAAAACCAGCTAGACACTAGGCAAAAAGTTGGGGGTAACCATAGTCAGATATCCACCTTCCTACACAACCCCCCCCCAAACGAAAGGAGATAAGGCTGGCCTTGACAAGGTAAGCCTCTATTGCCTGAGTGGCCATATAAGGAAGAACCAGCACTGGCATGGTTACCCCCTGTCTCATGGTCCACTAAGCAATCCCTCATCCTAAAGATATCATAGGGTCTCCACCATAGGGAATCTCTACCTTTGGTGTGTCTTTGCAAAGTAAAAGGCTGGTGTTGAGATGGAGTACTGAAGTGAGTGTCCTCAAAGTGAGGCCTCAGCTTCCTCCAATCATCCTCCACCATGGATGCCTTTCTTTCTCTAACTGAGTTGCACTGTGCTCTCAGGGTCAGCCTCTGGCTACCTAAAGCTGGAGGCTGGGTCCCTTTTGTGGGCTTACTGGAGGGACAGGTCAGGTTTGGGGCCCTAAGGTCCCATGTTTGCCTGTGCCCAACAGAATCCCTCTGGGGGAGGTCCCTAACTACCTGTGAAGGGGATCCCTCAGGAATGTTTTTACCCATCACCTGGCTAGGGCTACTAGCCAGGCAATCCTCATTCTTTTGATGGGGGGGTTCTTGTGGACAGGGGCCCTCTTGGGGTCCACTGGCCTCCCTGACCTCTGCAGCCCTGGGCTGACTGAGGCAGGGTAGAGAGAGGCAGGCTACCTGCACCAGACTGGGTCCCACCTTGGAAGGGGCCACTGACATCAGAGGCTCTGCCAGGCCAGGCCTGGCTACCTCTGGGGCAGTTCCTTCACAAGGGGTGAGGTCAGATCCCTGAGGAGGCTGACCTTTTCCTAATGTCTGGGGAGAGGGAGACTTTTCTTCCTCCCCACTACTCTCTGTTTGTGTGGAGTGATCCATAGTTTCAGGCTTCACTACACCTATATCAGTCTGAGTATGGGCTGAGACCATTACAGCCTTGCCAACCTTTTCAGGAAGGCACTCAGTTTGTGTTTGAGCTGTGACTGTCACAGCTCTGCCAATTTCTACAGGGAAGTCTGTCTGTGCCTGGGCTGTGGCTACCACTGCCCTTCCAACCTTTTCAGGGAGGAAATCTGCTTGGACAGGGGTTGTGACTGGCACAACCCCACTACCCTTTTGGGAAAGGCCTACCATTTTGGAATGGGTGTCTTGTTCAACTCCAGCCCAAGCTGAGAGTTCTAAGTCATTCCCCAGTAAGCAGTCCACAGGCAAGGTTGGAGACACTGCCACCCTTTTAGGGCCAGTGACACCTCCCCAGCTGAGACATACCTCTGCCATGGGATGACTGTTCTGTTTGCCATCAATGTTAGTCACCTGGTATGAGAAACCAGGCAAAAGCTGCTCAGAGGGAACTAGCCTATGGGCCACCATAGTGATGCTAGCTCCAGTGTCTCTGTAGGCCTCAGCTTTTCTACCATTGATGTAGGGTTCCTGTCTGTACCTACCCAAAGTGTTGGGACAGGCAGTGAAGTTGGCAAACCCCATGCCACCATCACAGACAAGAGTAGCTGCTGTAGGGGAATTGGCTAAGCCAGGATCCCCCTGTGTTCCCCAAGAAAACCCAACCAAATTTTGGGGGGCATTCCCACCACCTGGGGGATTACTGCTGACAGTAATAGGTGGTGTGACAGGAGTAGTTGGAGGAACAGTTTTGTTTTTAGCCTGTGGACAACTGCTGTCAGTTTTCCAATGCCCAGGAGTTTTACACACATGGCAGTAAGGCTTTTTAACTGTGGTAGAGGAGGGAGCTTGGGACCCACCACCCTGTGTGGAGTTTTGGGGCCCTGAGGAAGATTTCTCTTTTGCTTTATCCCCACCCTTCTCTTGAGGCTTGGTGGTATCTTTCTTTTGGTCACCACCCTGATTTTTAGGCCTAATCCTGGCCCTGACCCATTTATCTGCCCTCTTTCCCAATTCTTGGGGAGAGGTCAAATCTGAGTCTACCAGGTGTTGATGGAGAAGCTGGTTCTGACAATTACTAAGGATCTTCTCCCTCATAATCAAGTTGTACAATCCTGTATAGTCCTGCACCTTGCTGCCATTTAACCAACCTTCCAAAGCCTTAGTGGCACAATCCACAAAATCAGACCAGTCCTGTGTCTGTGTCTTCTGGGTGTCTCTGAACAACAACCTATATTGCTCAGTGGTTAAGCCAAACCCATCTATCAGAGCACTCTTCAGGACTTTGTAATTGTTTGCATCCTCATCACTGACTGTGAGGAGCTTGTCTCTGCCTTTGTCAGAAAAGGAGAGCCACAAGATAGCTGCCCACTGACTTTGGGGTACCTGCTGTACTTTGCAGGCCCTCTCCAAAGCAGTCATCCACTTGTGGATGTCATCCCCATTCTGATATGGGGGGACTATCTTGCTTAGGTTTCTATGGTCATAAGACCTATCCCTATCTCTAGGAATGTTGCTGCCACCAGTGGGTTCTGACCCACACAATTTTTGCTCTCTAGCCAGAGCAAGCTTCTCCTTGGCAAGGGCAAGTTCTTCCCTCTGAATCCTCAGATTAGCTTCCCTCATTCTGGCTTCATGCTCCTTTCTCTCAGGTGAAGTCATTCCCCTGTGAGAGGAAGCATTAGAGATGCTAGAGACATGGGAGTGGATGGATTCCCTTGAAGGGGATCTGTCCCTCCTGCTTCTCTGTGAAAGCCTACTTGTGGGTCTGTATGGGGGGACCCCATGCACACTCCCATGTAGGCTTAGGTTAGCCTGGCTAAGTCTTCCTACTTGGCCCTGGCTGTCTACCTCTTCCTCTGAAGTCCCATCTGACTCATCTGTGGTGGGTAGACCCTTATCTACAGCTATGGCACCATCCCTGGCAGCTCTTTCAGCATCATAGGCCTCCAGAAGCTCCACTAGCTGTCTAAGGGTAGGGTTGGAACCCTGTTTTATTCCTCTGGAGGTACACAAATGTCTCATCTCCTGGAATGTTAAGGTATCATACCTAGAGGGGGTCTTCTGCAGACCTGCCCCTCCTGAGAGAGCATCTACTTGATCTCCTCCCAGAGGCATGATCTAGTGAGGGTGTGGTGTGTGCACCTACCTACACTAGTTGTTTCTACTAAACCTCTCTAGTAGTTGTAGTCAGGGTGTGTTACTCCCTTCAACCTACAACTACTAAGTCCAGTAGGACTTAAGTATTATAAACTATGTTATATGTACCTAGACAATATCTGTGTGATCTTTCAATTTAGTATCTCAAGATTACAATGGTATTACAACAGCAAGCTCAGATCCCAACCGCTGCTCACCAATGTGAGAAGTTGGCCTGATGTATGATGTCACTAGTTCTAGTGTACACCTTATATCAGTCCAAATACCCTTATGGTGATTGGTTGTAAAGTCAACCTTATAGACCAGCTATCCTAGTGGTAGCATGGACAAGAGCAGTCTTAGGCTAAACTCTGAATGGCATGTGAAGCCAGCTGTGATACCATATATAATCCCTTGAATACCAAATGAAAGGACACCACAACAGATATATATATATAAAATAAAGTGTATTTATTCTAAGCAAACCCTCAGCACTCTTTATGAGATTAGAGGTAAGTACAACACAGTCTTATTTATGCATACATTAAGTCACACAGGTAAGTAATACAGTTAGGCCCTAGGGGCCACGCAAACCATATACTAAGTAAGTGGTATAAGGACCACTGTCACGGAAATAGAATAGGCCTAGGCCTAGGGAATCGCTGGGGCTACCCTACACTAGCGTTAGTTAGGAAGTGGGAGGCCCACGGGATTCGTGTGCAGAGTGGAAACACTCACGCGTAATGCGTAAAAGTCAATAGCAATAGTACAGTTTAGAAAACGGTAGATTTAGGACACTTCCGGAGTAGCTAGGAAGTTGAGACTTGAAAACTAGACACTAGGATAGTCACTATCCTGATGAGCACCGGAGTACCCAAGTTACCTAGCCCACAGGCTGCGGGTGCATAGGGGTGAAGATGCGTCGTTTTCGTCGTCGACTCCTATGGATGCCTGAAGAAAGATGCTGACAGGCAGTCAGTGAAGAGTGTCCGGTGGATCCCAAGGCTGGGATCAAGAAGAAAGGAAACCTGCAAGCAGAAGGGACAGAGTCAAGGTCACTAGCCAGTGACCACGTGGAACCAGGAAGGAACCAGGCGATGTCGTGAAGATTGCAGGTGAAGGTGAAGCTTGTCGCTGCAGCCAGGAGGACCAGGAAGCGTCGAGGACGACCAGGACCAGGAGGCGAGCTGTCCCACGAAGGCTCTTGCTGTCGGCGGCGTCGAAGTTGGACTAGGACTCACCAAGCCGTGGCAAGCGGAACCCACGAAGAACGAAGGACTGGCTTCTGGTGCAGACCAGGAAGGTCTGGGGTGCTTCTTCTTTGCAGAGAAGCGGGTGCCAGTCTGGAGGAGCCAAACCAGCGCAGAAGATTTCAGGGTGCGTCGTCACAGAGGCCACTAGCCAGCGGGCAAGCAACCGGACAGACGCGGCAAGCAGGAAAATGCTGAAGGGCCCCACGCAGGACTCGTGGAGTGTGGGGGGCTGATCTTCGGTGCAGATGGTGCTTGGGGTTGGGGCTTCTCAATCCCCGGTGCACAACTTCGAGGGTACCTCAGAAGCTGCGCTGTAAGTTACTAGCCACTTTTTCCAGGTAGCCGGTCCCACGTCGCTCGTCGCCTCCACGGATCTCAGCTCTGCTGCAGATGTGGATGAGGGTCGGAGAAGTCTGGAAGTCAAGGCTCTGGTCGGGCTCTGCAGTCGGTTCCTCGTAGAACGTGGGCAAAGCAAAGGGTAGTCTCTTGATGGTGCCTGTTTGCACAGGGTAGCCACTCCTTGGCTACAAGGGAGATTCTTCAGTCTTCTTCTTTCGTCGAATGTCGAAGGTCCAGAGTTTCTGTTCAGTTTTGCAGGTTCAGGATAATCTAAAGTCTTGAGGCCCAACTCCCACTCTTATACTAATCTGGGGGGCTGGGACACCTGCTAGGTCACGCCTTATGGGTGGGACCTGGGAGGGGGTGGTTACACCCACTTCCCTTTGTCCAGTTTCGCGCCAGAGCTGGGGCTGGAGTGCCCCAGCGCCGGTTTGAACTGGACTATGCAAGGAACACCTTGTGTGCCCCAGGCATGTCTCATTCCTTTCAGCCCACCCTGCCCCAATACACTAAAGGCTGTCTGGGGAGGTGCTAGCACCTCCCCAAGCAGGAAACCTATTGTCCAGGCCTCCCTGGCTGGGATCACTCCCAGCAGCAGGAGGTCAGACTTGTGTCTGTGGCAGCAGCATCCATTTTGTGATGCTGAGGCTTTGGTTAGAGTTAAACAGCAAAGTAGGATTTTAACATGTCTCTCCCTCTAGAAGGGAGGGATAATATCCTCATCACCAGAAATGGTATGGGGGTATTATTCCAAAGTGTTAGACACCTTACACGACATGTTTTGATAAAGCCAAACCATAGTTACCATAACCGTTTAAGATTATAAGGCACTTTAAGAGTATATGGTAGGCTATATCATAGAACAGCTATAAGGACTTGGTTCCGAAAGCTGCAGACAGGCTCAGCTCATGCTAGAGCACCATCTCACATGTTACCAAGCACTCTGCCTCCAGGATTGTTAAGGCCTGCAATAGGAGTGACTGATAGGTACACATGTGTCTATATATAAGGGTAGATATAGGCATACTATACCTAAGCAAGGGGTGATTACACGACCTTGCCCCAGCTGAGTGATCAGCCAGTTGTGTCTGATTGGAAGGCCAGACCAGGGGTGGCATAATACATGCTGCAGCCCCTGGGAGGCCTAGGGTACACCTATGCCCTGGGTACCTAGGGTACACTGTACAGGGTCCAATAAGGTGATCCTTACCAATTGTGTATGTACCTAGGGTACATGGAGTCCATTTTACAGAGAGAGCAGACAGCCTGAGACCCTGAATGGCAGGATCTCAGGCCAACTAAGTCGAAAAACCAGCTAGACACTAGGCAAAAAGTTGGGGGTAACCATAGTCAGATATCCACCTTCCTACATGTGGGATCCTGGTCTCGGCGTTGTGTGATCGTTTCTAGTATGGTGAAACGTAACTGAGATATTTGATGACAGGCTTCCATCCAGTGGCATGCTACGGAAGACTTAAGGTTCTTCAATCTAATGTTACTCTTGTGTTCTGTGATGCGGATTTTCACTTTCCGCTCTGTTTGCCCAACATATACTTTGCCACAGGGGCATTTAATAGCATAAATACAATTAGCAGTATCACAAGTGCTAGTGTGGTTAAGGGCTATAGGATAACCCTTAGTGGGGTGAGTGAATTTGTTTCCAATGATTACGTTCCCACAGTGTGTACAGTTTTGGCATTGAAGCATGCCACGCCATTTATGTGGCATTTTCTTAGGTGTATTCAATATTTCTTTGAGGTTTTTGGAGCGTTGAAAAGCAAATGTAATCTTGTCATCATATAAATCTTTCAAGTCTGGCTCCATTTGTATGATTCTCCAATGATTATTTATGGCTTTCTTGATTTTCGATGACTCCGTGGAGTATTTCAACACACAAACAGTCTTTTTCTTTTTCTTTTGATTGGTAGTTCGTTCTTGAAGAAGATCATCTCTTGATTGTAGTGATACTTTATCCAAAGATGTCTTTAACACACTTTCAGGATAACCTCTTTGTCGATACTTGATGGTTTGTTCAAAAATTAAATTGTTCCCATCCCTCCGGGATTAATGACCGCATAGAATATGCATGTTTCCTATAACGGACTGCAGGGATCTCGCATTGGCATAAGGAATTCTTTGGTCCTAACATTATGTATATTTATGATCATGTGTTAGTATATGCACGTTTCAATGTTATTTTCATGTTATTTTCATGTGTATTCAGTTTTATTTTGGTAGACATTCATATGCCTCTGTTTTATTTGAGAATGTTTTATATCGTATAACTGTATTTAATCTCATTAATGCACACCGATAGTCACTAGCCGTCCTCCTTAACCTCAGAGGATCAACGCGGACATAATATACAACCTGATTGGTTTATCTACCATCTCGTCACGGCTTGTCAACTCCTCCCTACATCACGTGGCTATGACCACATAATTCGACCTATCACGTTGTAGTTGTTAACCGCCAGTATTCTTGGCGCGAAAATCGTATGCCGATCACAGCGTCTTACAGCAACGGAGACCTTCGAGTCCCCAGTAAGTTGTTCACACGGAAATGTTTTTAGATTTGTCAAATAGAATTTCAGTTGACACATTCATATGTGAGATATATAGTCTTGCGGAATGATTGTTGGTTTATCCCCAGCACGTAAATGTTTTTTATATACTTTAGCGCATTCACAGTATTATGTTCGTTTCTTAGGCTCCATTTTTATTATGTTTGATACTTTTCTTGTTTTCAGTCACCTCACTTCATTAGTACGTTATTGCAGCCATCGTATTTATTTATTGTTTATGCATAAATAGTGCATTATGTTTGTTAATGTGCATTATTGAATCGTATAGTGAACTTAATGGTCCTGTTTCATTCATTTATTATAGACCCCTGAGGAAGGGTCAGATTGACCCGAAATGCATTGGGTGGACGTTTAACGCTGTAAACACAAAGGATGATTTATTGTGTCAGAATTTACTTTGTCAGAAGTGATTTATGGATACTATATTCCAATAACTCATGAACTGATGAACCTATGGAGTAAATTTTCGTTTCTATGAATAAATGGAAAATTGAGAAGAAACCTGAGAGTTTCATTGAATCCAGTGCGCACTTGTTCAGTGGGGAAGTGACACTCCTCACAACACACTTTAAACCTCGGTGGAATGGCATCTTCACATTAAGACTGCTAATTTGGAGGTGTCTTCCAAGTTGAGGCTGTCATGGTTTGGTGCCTTTCACTGCCTCATATGTTTTTTTTGTTAAAACAGATTTTATTTGTCAAAATTACACTCATGACGCAAATCTCTGAACCCCAGAGACAACTGCCTCATAAAAGATACAAAAATTGACTTTCACATTTTTTACATATGTTAAAGAAAGGAGAATATAAAAGGCAATACAAATAAAATCAACCCCTCTAATCAACCACCCTTCCCCACCCTCCCAACACCCCAACGCACCGTCCCCCTATTCCGGAGCAGCATAGCACTAACTCGAACTGCCATTGGACAACACAAGAGCTCACCTTCCACATCACCATATACTACCGAGGGATTATGGGCAACCCACCAAGGAATGCTAAGAACAGGGGAAACCCGAAGTAAGGGACTCGGGGGTCATACTGGGTCTCGATGTCGGTCCCCCCGTGGCGGTTCAATCTCCAAGCCGCGGTAATCTGCCCAGCGCCTCTAGATCTTTTAATGCTTCCGGGTACACCCTCTAGCTTCAAAAATAGGGATCTCCAAGCCCATGCATAAGTCCATACTATTTTTCCAAGCCGAAACTGAGGGAGCCACTGCTGCCTTCCAGGTTTTAGCTATGTACCTCTACTCCAGGGTGAAACCTAGGAGCATGAGATGACGCTTGTAAACATTACCCCCGATCCCTTCCATCACACGTAGGAGAACTAACTTTGGCGAGCTAGGAAGTTCCCACCCTAGCACCTTGGAAAGACAGGCCAGAACTCCCCTCCAGAATTGTGCTAATGCAGTACAATGCCATATATTATGCAGCAGGGTCCCTTCCTCATGTTCGCAATGGAGACACACCGGCGAAGCCACCAAGCCTGCCCTCCAGAGCCGGACCCTGATATAATACCCTCAATGAAGGTATTTAAATTGAATAAGCCGCAGCCTCATTGCAATAGCCCCCCCACGCGGGGAGGCCACAGATTCTGTCCAATCCTCCTCATCCACCTGACCCACATCACCCTCCCATGCCTCCCTTAAACGCTGTAATGAAGGGGAACAGTGCTGAACCAAAGATTGATAAATTTTTTAGATCTTATGATCCAGGAGGTCCCCCATAAAAACCTTTGCCTCCACCAGGCTGAACTCCAGCAGCGAGTCCAGGTCCTCCAAACTGGGGGAAATGGCATGCCTAAACTGCAAATATTTTTTAAAAATTGTCTTCGGCATCTGTAAATCCTTCTGGATGTCTTGAAAAGACTTCAAAACCGGACTCCGCATAACATCCCCCAGAATAGATATCCCAATACTGTCCCAGTCACGGAATCCGGAAAGACTCGCCAAATGCGGAAGGCGGCCATTATGCCATAGCGGGGTCTCCCGAGTCAATCTGCTCCACCAGCCCATTCTACGGAGTGCTTGCCTCCAATTCTGAAAAACAATCCTCGTGGCAGACGGGAGAGAGCGTCGCAACAGGGCAGAATACAGAATAGTATGTAGGGACTGGTCACCCATGCAGCGCTGCTCCACGGCGTAGGCCGGGTCCGCCCTGTCCCAATACCACCCCTCATTCAGGACAAGCAAATGTGAGGCCACATAATAAGATCAAACATCAGAGGTTGCTAGCCCTCTGCAATACGTCAACAGAAAACAAGTCTGAATCGCCACTTGAACCGCCCCGCCATCCCAGAGAAACTGAACCAGGGCAGAGATCACCTGTCGGAACCACTGCAGGGGAATCGGATAGGGATGATTCTGTAATTGATACAATAGGCGCATGAGCGACACCATCTTAAAAATAGCTGACCAGCCGTAAATGGACAGAGGCATATGGGACCAGGTCTTAAGATCCTCACGCACCCGCTTCCACACTGGTGCAAGGTTTCGCGCCCAGGCCGTGGTGGGAGAATCAGACAGATAAACCCCAATGCACCACCTGAACCGATGACGGCCAGGAACCGAGCCTGCCCCGCCTCCCAACACCCACAGGGTGGACTTCTGAGGATTCATTTATAGGCCCGAGGTTTCCCCAAAGACCTGCATAATACGCAACAGCCGGGGACCCGTCCTATCCAAATTAGTGAGGAAAAACAACAAATCGTCGGCATACAAGGCAATGCGATCGGACAATCCATGTGCCCACTTAAACCCAGACACCTGAGCATCCATCCGCACCCAAGTGGCCAAGGGCTCCATTGATAAGGCAAAAAGATAAGGGGATAACGGCCTCATATGTTTTAAGGAGGAGGAGAGGGATGTACCCAAAAACTAAAGCAGGCAGGCCTCCTATGCTCTGTTTTGCAAAAAAGGCCCTAAGATAGCTAAACAGGTGGTCACTTCCCTATCAACTGCTACTATTGCAGTACTGGAGATACAGTGTACCATGGAGCTAAAGGGAATTGGGAGATGGGCATGCTTGGTCAGGCTAGGACTGCAACATAGACTGCTCACTGGGGTAACTGAATTCAACCTCATGGATGACTGTTTTCCAAACAAGCAACTGTGAGAGAATGGAAGTTAGATGCTCCAGTTGGTTATAAAATATGCATTACTCAAAGTCAGTGTTGCAGCACAAGATATTTGAGCTGAATGAAGAAGAGGACGGATGGGAAAATACAGCAACAAAGATAAAAAAGACGACATTAGAGTGTCCTGGAACAAATGATAAGCTGGTTTGGCTCTACTATCTTTAACTAAAAAACTGTAACTGAATGGCACACAAAAGTTCAAGTAGGGTGTGTTCTGCATATAACACATACTACCTTTGAATCAACAACAACAGCTTTTGAATCGGAAGGCAAAGGATTGATTAATACTTAGAATTCTTATTGCATGTGATTAAGTTAGTTTTAATTACGGCCTGAGGGTCAAGTTATCCTAAATTATTTCATGTCACTCTCTCCAATCCAGATTCAACCCCTCCTCCACATGCGAGAAGAAAGAAGGGAAATCAGGATTTGTGGACATCAGTAAAGCCCCATTCCTTCACCCCATAATTCGTCGAGACGAGGAACTAACTGACTATGATACAGATCCTTTGCCTTGGCAGCTTCAAGATGGCCAACTGGCTGTGGTGGACCTTCCGAAGGCCGCTGAAGAGAGTGAACATGAGGCCAGAGATGCTATCAAGAGGCTAAGGGAGGACTTAGCAGATGGGTTTGAAGAAGAGGCTCTGCCAATGGACAGGTTTATAGAGAATGATATGGGTCCAAGTCAGCTGGAATTTCAGGAGCTCAATCATTTGGCCAATGAGATGGGCCAATATTTTGGCCCTGGATTCTACTAATATTTAGCTTTGTAACCAGTCATGCAGTCTTCATCCAAGAAACCTGTCTTTTTTTGCTGCATTAATTTGGTTTGTTTTGGTCCTCTTCTATTCATGTGACTTGATGTTGCTTTGTTGCTTTTATTGCATATATTATGGGTAGCTTACTTTTGCAGCGCAATGATAATTGACTAAGAGAGTTCTAGTAAATGTGCAAGATGCTTAGTTGGCATAGTGGAATGAGCTATGTATGAAATACTCGGGGGCCTACTCAAAAACTGCATTTTGTAATAGATTTGGTTGTACTACAATAGCACTACTAAAGTACGGGAAAACTGTGCACATACCTTAGAGTGTAAATCTCCAACTCTCCTATCTTTTCTAGGGAAATCCTACTACATGTAGGTTTACTACTCAGTAGAAATTGTGCGTGGGACCAGAGGGGAACGGCTGGAAAAAGGGGAATATTTACTACTAAATGTGAGAGGTTTAGGAAGAAGTAAAGGGAGGTTTAGAGAGAGGCTATTTACAAACTGCACTTCTAAAGTTACCGCAGCCAAAAAGGGACCAACACCACACATAGTCAACCACTGGTACCCCAACACCCTCCCATGGACAATAATGTAAGTAGGGACTTAAAATACAACCCCATAGGAAATAATCTCACATTCAATTATTCAAAATAGTTAAACATGTAAACAAATATAATTTAATGTTAAAATATCCACACAAAAAATAAATGTAATTATAAAATTTTAATAATCTTTTTTTAATTTAGAAATTAATATAACATTTGTATTACAATATCATTAAATTACCTTTGTTTAATTGCATACATCATTTTTAATTATTAATGTACAATAAAAAGGTTTTTACTTTAGGTGGGAATTTATTTTTTAAATTTAAATTTTCTACCAATGTTTTATTATATTTAAATTAATTGAATTGAAAATTCTATTTAAAATGAAGTATGGTTCCACATTTCAGTAAATATATTAAATTAATTTACGTTATTTAACATAAACATATTGTTACTAATTTATTATGAAGTTTAATAAACGTTCTTACTTTTCCCTATACTTTACCATATGGGGACTTTACAGTAGGGGTGAAAATCTCCCTGTAATATAGGAAAAAATAAACTTTGATTAAACTTTATTATAAATTAGTAAAAGTATTTTATGTCAAATATTTATTTAAATAAACTATATATATTAATTTTAACATGTAGAAGAAGAGCTATTTTTACTAATTTATCATGAAATTTAATAAACATTCTAATTTTACCTATACTTTACCATATGAGGACCCCACAGTAGGGGTGGAGATATCCCTATAATGTAGGGAAAATTGAAAATGCATTAAACTTTATAATAAATTAGTAAAAATCTGTCATATTAAATATTTATGTAGATAAACTGTATCTATTTATTTTCACATGTAGAAGAAAATAGAAAATGCTATACCACTATTGACTTAATTTTAAATAGAAATACAAATTATTTATCTGAAGTTTCAAATAAAATATAAATAATACATCTCCACATAAAGTAAAAAAAAAAGAAGCACATTCTGGGAAACAAAAAGATAACATTTCATATGCAGAATTCCTAAGAGTGAAAAGGAATTGTAGCACAGATGTGGAATATGCCAAAAAAGAGGTTTATATAGTACATACATTTCAAGGACGAATCAATAAAATTCAAACATTAAACAACTCAAAGATGAGCGTCAAGACGATCACATTACTGAATTACTGAAAAACAAAATGAAATCTAAAAATAATGAGACAGAGTAAATAAATGTATCATGATGTATAACGTTGACAATGACTTCATATACAAGCCTCAGTAAACATTGGGAAGTGTTAACCTTAGATAAAGATCTTAAGAAACATATTACCAAAATATTTGATAACCTATACTCGAGCACCAACTCTCAGGTCTTTAGTAATACAATCAGATATGTGACCCAGGAAACTTCTTGCTTGGTAGGCTTCTGAATTTCCCGATTGCCTGTAACAAATGTGGAAAATGTAAATGTTGCAAAAATGTCTGAGTGATGGAGCTAAAGATTGTTCAGATGTTAGAAATGATAAAAAACATCAGATTAGATAAAGTCATAAATAGCAGCACAAAATGGGTGTATACCTTATTTTCTGTACTTGTGGACTACAATATCTGGGGCCCATCACCCGTAAACTCAAGGAGAGATGGAGAGAATGTCTGCAAGCAATTAACAATTGAGATCAGAAATATCCAGTAGTAGTCAACATCAATTCTCAATAACCGTAGTGGGGGAATATTGAATTGGAAAAAAAAATTGGATTTGAGGCAACAGCATGTGAAAATCCAACATACACAAGATACTGGATTTAATCTTTCTGGGGTAATGTATAAAATAAGATTGTTGACATGCTAAATTTGAGCATTAAAAAAGAGGGTTTCATCAAAACATGTTTTGGCTGTTTGTGATGTTTGAATCAAGTTGAAATGAAGCAACAATAAAGGAACTTTCAAAATATTTTTAAGAGTATGACATTTTTAGGTCTCGCCTAGTGTTGCAGCACGAATGTGCTGCCAACGCTTTGCGAGTCATGCAGTATACATTATAGGTGAGGGAAGCCCCGCCCACTCTCTCGTTCACTTTTTCATTGGCTTGTGGCTTTGTGCTTTCTAAATGCTGCCTTCCGATTGGTTTAGAGGCTGCTAGTCCCGCCTTATGGCAGCCATGTCTCCTTCCATGGCTATTGGCCCCTTTACTGTGTGTTTTTTTAGGACTACTTTGTTCCAGTGCCACCCCTCCCACTGTCCCTGCCTTTTCTCTCGCCCCCCGACTCCCGTTGCATGGCTAGCGCGTGCCCGTTTTAGAGTGCCGCGCTTTACGTACTGCTCATATAACAGCTGCTGAGTTTCAGAGAGAAGCGCAGCCGTGCGCCACGCTGGATTCCCACTATTCAATGCATTGTTATAAACGTGATACACAAGGTCCAGGATGATCAGCCTTGATCGTTATCGTTACTGTAGGAGACAAATGAGCAACATAAATAGAGTTTGTATTCACGCGCATAGCACAAATCAAGCGACATTCGTATACTTAAAGTAAACTCAATTTAGACGTTAACGTAAGCAATTTTTTCTTCAGATTAAAGAGAAATGTAAACTTGGTAGTACTTAAAACCTGTATTGTTTAAAATGCAAAGATTCCACGTGTTTAGATATATTCCCACGAAAAATTTGCAGTTCCAATATGGCTGCATATTTCGACGGATAACTGCACTTCCCTAAAGTACTTTTTTCACGCTCCTTCCCATTCGGGCATAGGAGGGCTAAGGGTAGGCGGTGCCTGTTTGTCCTCTAGTCGAGTTCGAGAGGCAGGGCGCATTAGGCATTCCTGCTGTCAGTATGGCATGCCAGTCCTCGCGATGGCAGCGTCGTCGGTAGGAGGGGCTTCGTGCAGGCTGCGGCTCTCATGGGCTCGTGTGTGCGTTGCCTGCCAATATCTGTTCTCTTTGCCAATGCGTGTGTAAACTTGTTTTCAGTGTTTCCATAAATGCAGTTCAGGGTTGTTCTTTAAAGTCCGACCCTTCTTCTGTCACTGTATTTCTCGCTCGTCTGTTGTAATTTTGAGCTCCACTGCTTAGAGGCCGAGGCTGTTCTCTTCCTGTCCTCAGTGCGGTGTTCTTAGAAGAGAAGCATTCCAGTGACACGTGGGTGGCTGAGACGGGGCGGGAGCGGGTGCTCGCGCCCATTTTTAGCTGCCTTGTCATCTGACTCCAGTGGCAGAGAGTGCGAGCGTTGAGCCGTGGAGAAGCACCAAGACAGCTTGACAACAGGCACAATCGGGATACCCGTGTCCACCGGCAGAGCTGATACTGCAGAGGTCACCAAGGAAGATCATGTGACCACTTTTACACTGAAAGTACTGTTTTAACAGAATGTGTGGTGACAGATTAAGGGGCATATTATCAAGACATGCGATAAAATTATCGCCATTTTAGCGGCAGAAAACTGCGCAAAAACGGCGATAATTTTATCGCCTGTCTTGATAATATGCCCCTAAGTCCCCTCAGCCCCTGCACTGATAGCGTATTCGTGTGGAAGGGACTCTGTGCAACAGTGGGATAAAACTACAATTTCACCAAGACTCCTAATAAATAATACAACCTTGTAGGAGCTCCTATGTCAGCATTCCCACCCAATCCATTAACGCCTCTAACAGAGCTTTGGACTATACCATTTCCTGCTGAAAGGCAATATTTCTCTCTGTTACTGTGCAGTGTGCCTGTGTCTGAGTTACCCTTAAGGACCCGTGCAGGGCAAGAGGTAACAAACGACACCCCGTTGGTCTACTGTGGTCTTTCTGCCATCAGCCTTTGTGTGTCTGGTTCCGCTGCAAAGAGGATGGGTACCTCGAGTCCTATAGGCGTGCTGTGTGTTACACAGGATGTGTGATAGGTAACCTCTGTCATGAGAATATAGTAGTTGATTGTGTTTTCATATGGCCACGATATGGAAAGATGAACCGTAGCCTGCTGTGTGTACATGTACATTAGCGCTGTCTCTGTGTCTCTCCAATGCCCGTCCTGACTGTCTAAGTACATCTTGTTAATTGCGTTCGCACATATGGTGTTCCTATCGGTGTCTCCGGGTATACTGTACTGTGCAGGTTTCTGTTATCGGCAAAAATGAAGGCTCACGTTCGGGAGTTGTGCCTTGAAGGAGACTGCCCAGGAGCGCTGAATGAATGAGTAACGTTTGTCTGGGACTTGAGTTCTCCCTGCCACTGTCCCAGGTCTCTGTGTGCTCTGTATATGTTATGTATATGAGCTGTGTGTTGTCTGTTGGCATTTCTGTACTCACCTCTGTGCTCCTCGTTTCATGTATGTTTGACTATGTATTATGTTTGTGTGCGTATGTGTGCTTATCTTATGTTTGTGTGCCTGTGTGTTTGTGTATCAGTCTATGGTGTCTCTTTGTATAACGTCTGACTGCACGTTCTCCAAGTGTTGTCTCTGTGTCTGTGTACATTGTGTATATGCGTATGTTGGTGTTGTCTGTGTGTAGACATGCTCAGTGGGTACATTGTTTTGTGTATTCGTCGGTCTGCATGTTGTGGTGTCTGTATGCTTCTTTTATGTCTTTGTATCTCTTTGCATGTGTTATGTTTGCTCTTCGGTGTCCATATCTTGCCATTGTTTATTCCTATGTGTCTTCTGTTTGCATGACTTGCTTCTGGCCTAATAGTAGTCTATGTTATATACCTCTGTATATATCTCGAGTTTCTGTCTGTCTGCATGCCTTATGTTTCTGTGCCTGCATGTATTTCATGGTTTTGTATGCATGGCCTATGTGTGCCTCTTCACTCATGTCTGGTTTGTGTGTCTGTTGCATATCTTAAATCTGTATGCACCTTTAATGCACACGAGCCTGTGTTTCCACTGTGCCTGTATGCTTGTTTTATGTCAGTGTATTTTTATACCTGTCTTGGTTTTGTGCATGTATGCGTGCCTGTATGTATATTTTTTAGTTTTGTTTTATGTATATTTAATTTGTGTGTGTATGCTTATATACTTTCCGTATGCCTTTCTTATTTGTGGCTCTGTATGCATGTCGGGTTTGTTTGACCTGTTCATATCCTGTTTGTGTATCTTTATGCATGTGCCGTGTCTGTGTATAGATATTCTTACCTTATGTCCTTGTGTCTGTATGCACATTGTAAATCTGTGTGTCTATATGCACATCTTGTTTGGGTCGCTACGCATGTCTTATGCCTGCGTGTCTAGCTGCATGTCTTGCTTGCCTGTTTGCATGCATCTCTTGTTTGTGAGGTGGTGTATATATCTGGATTGTGTGTCCATGTACATGCTTTATGTCTGAGTGTCAATTTGAAAGTCTTCTTTATGTGTATGTATATGAGTCACACGTCAATGTAACTTATGCATTTCTTCTTTGTGTCTGAATATCTGGGTTGTGTTTTTTATGGCTGCATGGTTGTTTGTGTGTTTATGCTCATCGTATGCATGCGTGTCTTTATGGATATGTTGTTTTTATGCATGTCTGTGTGTCTGTATGCTTCCTGTTTACATGTCTGTGTGCACTCCTGGTTGTGTCTTTGCACAAGTAGCGTCTTTGTGTCCGATACGCATGCCTTGTTGGTGTTGTGCATAGTGTTTTTGTGTCCGTTTCCACAGTTTGCCTGTGTGCCAGATTGATACAGACCCTATAAAAAGATAGCTGCCCTCATGGCTCATAAGTGTGCCTACGCATGGGGACTGTGAGACTGCTCGAGGGATTTCAGAGCACTTTCTATCTACCGTAGTGTCTGTGCTTTGCGTGCGTCAGTAAACATCATTCCCACTCCACACCTTGTAGACTCGCATCTCTTCTGCCTTTGAAGGCCAGCGCTTGACAGCCATTGTTATTATATCTCTGAAGGACCCCTTCCTTAGATGGCTTCCTGCTGTATTTAGGGGTGGGGTAAATCCAGCCACAGGTCACGCATGCGGACCTTTCAGATGAATCATCCTGTCAGTCCAAAGAAATTGTCTCCCACTAGCACCCGTACACAATATTTTTTTCAAATCTTGTATTTTCAGTGATATGACTACCGAAGGCCCTGCTTTTATATTAAAAACAGAGCTTTGAGCTATACCATTTCCAGCTCAAAGGCAATATTTCTCTCCATGTGTTCCCATACTGGCGTGTCACGCAGTTTGGTGCTTACTTTCCCCTCCATGTTCAAGAACAGTAGATGTTTCAGCACCCAGGCTAATGTGCTGCATAGCTAAATACTTATAAGTTCCAAAGGCGAGACCGATTGCATTGCAAATGCTTGTTGTTTTTGTACACTATTCAACTATCATTAAGTTAATGATCATTTAGAGTGAAAACCTCCTGTAGGACACAGTTAATCAGATTATGCACCAGTAAGGACTGGTGCTGGAGGAAAAGCCGCTGGGATACGTATCCGTACACTAGTGTCATCTGATTAAAATGTGTGGTGCTGGAATTACTACTGTTTCTTTTTTGGCAGTAGTAACTTACACTCATAAGTTTGGCTCTTACCCTTTTTCAGGTGGGGGAGATGTTGAGGTCTGCTTTTGTAGGTAACTATATACTATGATTTTGTAATAGCCAAAAGTAGTAAAGTCACTAAAAAGTGCATGAGTAAGTTACACATGTAATTTACTCACAAGTGCAAGTTACATTTGCAAATAGCCTCATCAGTCTTTAACTCAAAGGAAAGGTTAGGAAGAAAAGAAAGACGTTCTTAGCTGCATGGTTATTTAACATTCAGTTCGTTAGTATATAATAATACCAAGCAGTAATAGCTGGTCCTGACCAAAGTCATATAAACACTGGATATGATCCTTTCTCCTAAACCCAACTCAGCAGGTGTAATTTCAAGACTTTATTTTTCACCTTCTAAACCATTTTTGGTATGGGAACTTTCAGCTATTGCCCTTTTGCCCAAGACACAGCCTGAGCTTATCAGGTTTACACATATAGGGCCAGATGCACGACCATTCCGTTTTGCGGGTCGCAAATTGTGATTTTTTTATGCGACTCGCAATTTGCAACTCGCAACTCAGACACACTTAGTGATTCCCAATGGGGTCGAAATTACCTGGCTCATTAGTATTCATGAGGCAGGTCACAATTTACGACCCATTGGGAACAGGCTACAATCACAAGGATGGTGGCCTGCTGACCACCATATCTGTGTTTACTTTTTAAATAAAGCAACTTTTATTTTTCAAATGCAGCCCGTTTTCCATAAAGGAAAACAGGATACGTTTAAAAGAAAAAATGAAAAGTTTTCTTTTCATTTTTAAGGGCAGGCAGTGGTCCCTTGGACCACCGCCTGCTCCTTAAAATATTTTCCCATACATTTCCAAAGGGGAAGGGGTCCTCTGGGGACCCCTTCCTATTTGCGACTAGCTTACCACCTACATGAAGTAGGTGGTGAACTGCGATTGTTTTGCGACCGCATTTGCAGTTGCAAAACAATCGTACATCCCCCTGCGACTTGCTATTAGGACAGGACGTCCTTGGAATGCCCCTTCCTAATAGCAACTTGCAAACCCTATTTTGCGAGTCGGTAATAGGTTACCGACTAGCAAAATAGGGTTTGTACATGCTACAACCCTTTTCAGCAGTCGCAAATGGACAGATTTTCCATTTGTGACTGCTAAAAACAGTCGTACGTCTGGCCTGTAAAGTATTCATGCTATATTCCCAAGGATAGTCCGTTTATATTGTCAGGCATCCTTCCTGTCTAATCTGTGATGCTGTACTTGGGAATAGTAGGGGCTTTCTCCTCAGGGCTTTTTCTAGGGTAAATAGTATTAGGTCATGGTATCTGAGGAAAGAAGTCCTTTTAGCACACATGAATATCCCTGCGTCAAATGAATGGAGCCATTGTTGTGTTTTTTTTACATGCAACACTTTGACAATATGGACACATTTGCTGATCTGCTTCCTTCAGAGGCCACTGCAGATATTTGCTACAACCTTTCAAGAGGGTGATGATTAAAAATAACACCACTGTTTGATATCACATTTGGTATTTATCAACGCTATTGGATTCCTTCTTCCATCTTTTCTCCCTTGTGAAAGGGGAGAGTAAATATTAACATGTTATCCCAGCAGCCACACTGACATCCAGGATATCCCTTAACACATCATTAAGGCAATGTTGAAAGACCCCTAGTCCAGGCTGATACATGTATTTCGTTTTCAAGTTTGGTCTACAGATACTGGATTAGCGGAAAGGGGTAACTTTTCCCTAAAGGTGCAAAAACAAAATAATCGTATCACAAGTTGGGTATCTGGAGTAACCTATAAACCTATTGGGAAATTTGTTCTTAGATGTTTTATGCCAATGCAAATGGTAAGGGATCTGCACTCCTCGTTATAATATTTAGGCATATGTGATAGTTAAGTACTCAGTTTAGATTGATTCAAAGATAACCCGATCGGCCTAGCCCTTGAGTCACAAAGTGGTGATTGAGAACAGATTTAAGCTTACACTTGCCCAGGATTTCAGTTTGCTTTCTAATTTATACTTCTATGTTTTTATGGACATAAATCTGCCTTCTTTCCCTATGCTTTCTCTATGCCTGGCAACAATATGTTGGTATTTAGGGCTAGATGGAACATTACATTTGTAACGTTTTCCAATTTATCTACCAGGAAAAAACCCTTCCCATCAGATCCCCAATTTAGGAGTGATTCTTCCCCCTTTTCCACTCTGCAAAAATCACTTACACAAACAGCTTGTTCAGAACAGGGTGTAAAACAACTTGCAAAACATTTGTAAATCCGACGAGGGATACTGGCCTCAAACTTGGTGAGAGGACAGGGACAGCCTCGAGGGATGTGATGAACCACCACCTGTGTTGCTGAGTCTTTCGGAGTCCGTGGGAGCCCAGGATCAACTGACCGGTCAGCTTAGTTGCAGTGCCTGCAGATGCAGGGAAGTGACTCCTTCACTTCAAGGGAGGTTCCTTCAGGTATTTTAGATGCCCTCAGGACTTGGAAGGTTCCTGTATGGTGTACAGGCACGGACGTTGCAGCAGATGAGCAGGGTGACGAGATCAGGATCAGCAGGAGTCTTCCCGGGTGCAGCCTTGATGCCCAGAGTGAAGTCCAGCGAAGTCCAGAGTGCCCCAGACGGTTGAAGAAGAAGTGGCGTCTGAAATTAATCTTGTCCCACGACGAATCGAGAGACCCACCCTCAGGTAAGCCCTTAAGTACCCTAAGGAAAGGGTTGCGACAATTCAAGGTTCCCTCCCAGGGGAGGGGTCGGACAGTTGGGAGGATACTCCCATGTCCTTTGTCCAGTTTTGCCCCCGAGCGGGAGCCAACGGCTTCCTGGGGTGGTTTGAACTGGACTATGCAAGGAGGGCACCAACTGTGCCCTTCAAGCAGACTGAGTGGCGCTAGCAAGAGCTACCACCCGGCCCCAATAGACTAAACCCTGTCTGGGAGGTGGTCACACCTCCCTGTGACAGGATACCTATTGTCCTGCCTTCCCCTGCTCGAGCTTGGCTCAGCAGCAGGAGGGCAGAATCGTGTCTCTGGTTGGCAGCATCCATGTTGTGATATCCTAGTCTAGTAGACTGGTACCAGGAGCACTGAGGGCCTCCTGGAGGAGTTCTAAAGTGCATGGAATTATACCCCCACATCGTTTAAGGTGTGGGGGTATGATTCCAATATGTTTGATACCAAACATGATGGGATTTGTTACAGCCAGTTTTAAGATGGTCATTGCGTAATGACGTGGTGCCCCTCTATATGTCGTATGGCTGTCTCACAACCCGGGAGAATGGACTCCGTAGGCTGTAGGGGTGTCCTGCTCATGCAGGGGCACCCTCACACTTAGAACTGAGTACCCTGCCTTCAGGATTGAAAGGCTTGCCTTAGGGGTGACTTATATGTTTTAAGTGCAGTGACCTTAGATATAGGGAAAACTATATCTTTCGTAAGTGGTGCTAGCAGCAGCTTACACAGGCTGCAATGGCAGGCCTATAGTTACAAATCGAGCAGTCTCCCATGGGTGGCATAATGCATGTCATGGGGACCCCTAATGTACCTATACCCTGGATACCTTAATACCATATACTAGGGACTGATAAGTGTACACCAGTATCTATCCTGGGATGTACCTAAGTACTTACCGTCCCAATTTAGGGGAGAAAGCACAGAGACTGGGGTCCTGATTAGCTGGATCCCAGTCAGACTAGTCAGAAACAGCATTACATCAAGCAAAAAGTGTGGGTAACCATAAAAGAAGATCCTACTTTCCTACAAAAGATAAGCACCAGGGTGGACTTTCAGTTACTGCACTGCTGTGCGTTTGTTGTGTCCTGAGCTAAAGCACCCAAGCTCCCTCACTGAGAAGCCTCTGATTGCTCATCATTGCTACCGTTGAGAGTCAGATGCTGAAGAGATTGTAACTAGGCTCAGTTTGCAGACCCATAGGAGGTTCGACACAACAACATCAGATGCAAATTACCTCAAGCCCTGCAGTTGACGTCCAGTAGCCCCAGCTTGCATTTTGAAATCCTGTCAAAAACGTCATTCTGTAAATCTTCTGCAAAGAATATTGTGGAAAATCAGCTACTGAAGTTAGCTATAATACTAGGTAGATCACTAAAACCCTGCTTAATGTTAGTTGGTTGATTTCTAACGGATTGTCTAGTGCCAGACATGAATTACTCATAATCACCAATGTTGTTATTACCCAAGACAGAGACAAGCAACATTTTGAGAGGGGGAGAGACAAGTGCAAGTAAAAGGAAAAAAAAGTACCTCCCATAGCAGCGAGAAGTAGAAGGGCACTGGGCAAGGGAAGCAGTACTTGAGCAATGCTCCAATGTAGGAACAAACTCAGAAAGAGGAAGTGAAGCCGGCACTCGCTGACCAAAGAGTAGCAAAGAAATGACAGTGATGATGAAGCCAACCAATAGTAAGCAATAGGTAGGCTCGAAGTCCCCTGTAAGTAAACAAAGGCCCAGATTTACTTACATTTTGCATGAAATGAAATGAAATGAAATGAAATGAAATGAAAAAAGATTTCTAAAGCGCATGGCTGCCCTTGAGCGTCCCAGCGCTAGACAATACACTGAGCCACTACCCCACGACACCAAGAGGAACCTACAGAGGGAAAAGATAAGTCTTCAATGCTTTACGGAATTTTGCCAGATTGGGTTCTTTACGCAAAGCCATCGGTAGAGCATTCCAAAGTTGACCCGCATTAATGGAAAACCGACGTCCACCCGATTTCACCTTTTTTGCTCTGGGAATCGATACCAGATTCCCATCTTCAGAGCGAAGGGCTCGCTTAGGTTTATAAGATTGAACCAAATCTCTTAGAATGGGGGGACCCAATCCTTGTACAGCTTTGAACACTATACAGAGAGATTTGAATTTAATGCGCGCTCTAATTGGAAGTGATGTAGCGCTTAAAAGTTTGAAAATCGTAGGGGTGCGTTATATTTACTGTTAGTCGGCACCCGCATATAATCAAATGTATACTCAGGTATTTTGTGTGCAATGTATTGAGAATTGTATAATCTATATCGATTTCGATAGAAGTGTTAGCTATGTACAAGCATATTGTGAATGTATTAGAGAAAGGTAGAGTTTAGTCATTTGAACAATGTGATGTTAAAACGTGTAGTTTAGAATTCGTGTCTGTAGACTGTTTAGTTTGACCACACATGAAAGAAAGACGTAAATGTCAATACTGTGATTTAGGCCTGCTTGTGTAACCGTAGTAGTGGCCAGAATTCGCATATATCGTTGAGGCGAAAGGCCTGGTATTTTCTTATGTTAGCCAAGGGCAATAGGCCAAAAGGATTTATTCCAGTAGAGGTTTTAGGCTGTAGTAAATTGCAAGTTAAAAGATGCGAAGTATGTCTGTCTTGCATGATCTCACCCCAGGTGCAAGGACAGTTGCTCCTTAGTAGAGAAGCTCTTTGTTCACGAATTGACTTATGTAGTAAAAGCCAGACATGGGAGTGCATTGGAATGTGCCAATCGTAACTCCTAGTGCGGATGGCGTCTGGGACTCAAGGCCAAGCGATGGACGATGGAACTGGACAGCGCTCTGTGGAAAATTACTGAAAGACGACTCCGCAGAAGAGGAGGTGCAAAGGGCGTGTTCTGAGATTTGGGGTTCTGTATTAGGGAAAGCGCCCCGAGGGTGGAAGCAGATCAGAGCAGCCCAGAGCAGAGGCGAAGAGCTAGAGGGGGCAACTTAGAACAAGCTCTCTAAGTGAAGACTTCTTAGGAAGTTTCACTCTGACACCTTTCGATTGAGGGTCTCAAGGGATTGATAAGTAGGGATGTCATCTAGTACAGAGTAGGGACAGAGATGGTATGGTCCAGTGTCCCTAATATCGACATTGGCTTGGTAGTCTTCTACCTCATGCTTTTAGAGATTGTGCTTTTAGTTATTTTTAGCCGTATGCGGATTCTTCGTAGAGTAGCATTTGTGTTAGTGCCTATGTACTTGTTGTGCCTCGTATTGAGGACTCTGTATCTTCAAATCTTTATGCTGATAATAAAAGCCAGAGAGCCAAGAGATTAAGTCTCGCGTCTTTGATTATGGCAAATTGTGGACGGTAATTTTGATAATTGTGTTTATTCCCTCCACGCTATTGGGCAAGTAAAAAGTTCCATCCGACCAGAGTGGGTTCTAGTAGATAATTGCCAGATACTAAAATGGGCCGGAGCAGTTGGTAGCAGAGACGGATGGTTACTTCCGATAGCGAGGGACGATTAGATTAGATAAGGATAAGTGATCCTTGAGGCCCAAAAGACGATAAGTGATGCTGAATCATCAGATGGCGAGCAGCAGACGGCAGCAGATGAGCATCGACGGCGAGTAGCAGTGCGGCAGAAAGCAGCAGTTCCAGGAGTGAGTATGAACATAATGAGATGTTGTAGATTGCGGTGTCGATTTGTTGTGTGATGTCTTGCGGAGTTGATGTGTATGTCGTGTGATTGTGAGATCAGGCTGTGAGCGCGCGCAGCCCGGGAATTGTGGTGTAGAAGACACCTGAGATAGATTTGGTTGACCACCCAAAGGAGATCGTGAGGTACCATCGATCACCTGGACCGAGATAGGGGGAGCGAACGTGTGTGTGTATGGCAACTTAACGCTGGTCATGGGTTGTTGTGTGTGGATCGGAGTGTTAGTAACCTATCAGGGGCGATCTGTCTGGCCGGACGGGGGCAGACGGGCGCCAAACGAGGTCAACAAGGTCGAGAGACTGTGGACGAACAGTCAGAGGCTGTGGACGGACAGCCAGAGAAGTAACTTAATCGGTTATTTCAGTGTATGAATGGGACAAGAGCAAGCGTGAAACGTGTTTGGAGAAGGGAACTGCTGCGAACAGAGGAAGGTGACGTCAGAGGGTGTCGCGCTGTGATAGGCCGGTTGGTGTGAGTCGCGCTGTTATTGGAGGATTTAAGAACAAGAAGTAAATAGAGCGCGAGATCAAATTCGCTCGTCATGAAGTGTCTTAGGGTTTTGCGAGAATTGTGTAGAGGCGATAAGCATGTGGTTGTTCGTGAGGGAGAAGACGCCCCTCCCGAGGACACCCCAGCACATTACATGGCAAAGAATGTGGGGTTACATACTATAGTTTGGATCGAGAATTGGCACAAGATTACACACGGTGAAGGGGAACTAGCGTTCCCGAGGTATGGCTCATTTAGACTAGCGGTGCTGTACCAACTGAAGACGGTGATGGGGTCCTTAAGACCCTTGCCAAGACCGGCACAGTTCGAGGCATTACATGCGTGGATTAGAGCAGCGCATGATAAGGAAAAGGGAAGAAGTCAGGAGAGGATGAGGAAGTCGATTAGGGCATTTCAGGATGCCAAGTGGGACGCAGCGGAGAAAAGATGGAGAGTGCAGACAATTGAGGAAGAGAAACTGTATCCCTTATTGATAGACGCCACGGGGATAAGGCATGTAAAAGCACAGGATGAAGAGAGTGACTCTGATGATGGAGTATTGCAGAGATTGTTAGACGAGAGACCACCTCCTTATAATCCAGACGAAGTGGATGATAGGTGGGGTGAGAGGGGAGAAACTAGAAGGGTAACAATCCAACCCGAGACCCGAGTGGAGGGGTTGGTTTCGGGTGGAACAGAGAGTTTACGGAGTCAGTCTGAAGTTAGTGGGAGGATTGAGAGGGAGATGAGGTTACCGGATGCACTGAGGGTACCGGTCACCATTGGACCGATTGTGTCGATATACAGTCCGGAATCGGAGGAAAGAGAAAGGTCTGAACAAGTGGCAGAAAGAACGAGGAGGGAAAGCGAGGAAAGTGGGTTGGAAGGGGCAATGGCCCGACCTCCAAGCCCTGTACAATGGAGTACACCATTGGCAGCGGTGTCAGATACATCTAGGGGCGAAGAGGACCAGAGATTGGGGAGGCCGAGGACTCTGATGGAGTCGAGATCAGATTTAAGGTCATGGGTACCGTCAGAGCGGCACCTGAACCGGAATGTGGGCCAAGCGGAGAAAGCTCAGGATAACTTCAGGAGTTATTCTGCTCCTATAGAAGCACCAGAAGAAAGGAGAGAGAAGGAACCGGAATGTGAATACGATGAGGGACGTGGAGCCAGTTGTCAGGTGTTGAAAGGAGCTTTGAAGGCAGGGATGATAGACATAGTAAGGCTCAAGGCAGAGGTAGATGAAATTATATATGGAAGTCTACCTCTTGAGAGGATAGTATCTTACAATCCGGATGAGCTGTTTTTCGTGGCGAAAGATGTGACTCGGAAAGCACGAATGGCACACGAGAAATTGAGGGGATTGGCGAAGGAATATGATGTGGATTTATCCAAGACTAGGGTGTTGCAAGGAAGTCATAGGATGCATTATACTGAGCGAGAGTTGGAGGAGAAGAGGGTTGTTGGATTGAGGTCACATGCCAGAGAATTGGTTCTAGCCATGCGGCCATGGCTGACGCTTGATAAATGGGAAGAGAAATGGTCTAAGAAAAAGACCTCTAAGGGAGCGGAAGGAGGAACCCCGGGTGAAGGGTTGTTATTAGCAAAGACCTTTCCCCTGAGGGAAGTGGCGAATGGAGGATATGTGCATGTACCATGGAGCAGGGGGGATTTGGCATCATTTACGAATGATTTTCCCAGGCTCAGGGAGAAGCCTGCCGAGTGGTACAAGCAAGTTGAGCGTTTTGTCAAGATTTCGAAGGTGTTGTGGATAGATCTAAATACCTTATTCGATATTGTGGTTCCGGGAGATCTGTGGAACGCATGCAAGGTTGCTGTTGATTGGCCGGACTATGAGCCTGACAGGAACATGATTACAAATGGTCCGTCGCCAGTAGTGATGAGGTTGTATGATAAAGTAATTACCTGGTTGAAATCGAAGGTTTCACCCCAAGATATAGATTGGGTGAAAATAGACAGGACAGTGCAGGAACCAAAGGAGACAGTACATGAATTTTATGAGAGACTTTTGAAGGCTTTTAAGCAGTACAGTGGCCTATATGAGCTGGAAACGAAGGATATGGGACAGTTTGTGTCTAAGTTCGTGCTGGGTTTGAAGCCCGAGGTTAGTCTCATGATACAGTAGCATTTAATCTGTTGGCAGAATAAGCCCGTAGATGAAATCTTGCGGTACGCCAGGTACTGCACGGATGAGATTGAGTCGAAGCACAAGAAGATGAAGGATAACCTATTGCTCATTCAGATGCAAGCTGCTCAGGGACCGTTGAATGGGGGTCCAGTGGTGAGAAGACAGGGAAACTATCAGACAGGGAATCAGAATGCGCAGGGTCAAGGAAGGCCGAGGCCCGTCGACCCTAGGACCGGGATAGATGTAGCTATACTGAAAAAGACGACAGCTTGTCACCAGTGTCATCAGGTGGGACACTGGAGGCGCGAGTGTCCCTTGAACCCCTATAATCAGCCACAGATAGAGGGAGGAATGGGTCAGGTCCCTGGGGCGGAACAGGTACAGACGGTGACTGTACCGAGAATGATGCAAGGGGGGACCGGCATCCCGCAAGTGCAGATTCCCCAGCCACCCAGGATACAGAATGTACAGCAGGGAGCTCGAGCTTATTTGCAGATGCCCATGTTCGAAGTGAGCGAGGAGAAGGATATGGATTTTTTGGCTCGGCTGAGTTTAGGCCAAGAGGATGACTGCATACTCAGGGCCATCTTAGAAGTAGATCAGAGAGGACCCTTTGTGGAAGCAGAGCTTGACGGACACCCTACTACATTTTTGGTAGATACGGGGGCTACCAGGTCAACTATAAGATCAGCAGTAGTCCCGGGGGTAGCCCTTTCGGGAGAAAGCATACAAGTGGTTGGAGTAGCGAACAAGAGGCTAGTTAGCCCCTTGACAGAACCGATTCCAGTCAGGATAGGAAACTTTAGGGATCGACATCAGTTCGTGGTGTGCGATTCTAGCCCTGTTTGTTTGTTGGGAAGAGACTTATTGTGCAAGCTCAATTGCACGATTTACTGTACCCCGAAAGGAGTAGAGGTGCAGACAAGGAACGATGATGCGACCTTTAAGGTTGCAAATCAGCGGGTGTGCGTGGAAATGTACCCAGCTTTGACAGTGGAGGAGCTTCCACAGGATTTGAGGGAGTCAGTATTGGCTGACGTGTGGGACCTAAGTGGAGAGGAGATTGGCTTAGTCAGGGGAGTGGAACCGGTGAAGATACAGGTTAAGCCAAACGCAGAATTCCCGAGAACACCTCAGTATAAATTATCCCCTGAAACGATTGCAGGGATTAAACCTGTGATCGAGTCTATGATCAGGCAGGGAATACTGGTGGAGATCATGGGTAGTCCATGTAACTCGCCCATTATGGGACTGCAGAAACCAAGTGGAAAGTTCAGGATAGTGCAAGATCTGCGAAAAATAAACGACATAGTCGTTCCATGTTGTCCAGTGGTACCGAATCCATCTGTGATACTGTTTCAGATCCCATGTGAAGCTGGATGGTTCACAGTGATTGACTTATGTCAGGCATTCTTTTCGATTCCCCTACACGAAGAGAGCAGATTTCTTTTTGCATTTAGGCTAGAAAATCGTATATTAACGTGGTGTCGTATCCCACAGGGGTATACGGAGAGCCCATCGATTTTTAATCAGCTCCTAAAGAAGAATCTTGAAAGTCTTGTGCTGCCGCGACACTCTGTTTTGGTGCAATACATTGACGATCTGCTTGTTGCATCAGAGACAGAGGACGCTTGTAGGGCCGATACCATTGCGCTGTTGAATTTCCTGGGAGAGAATGGTCACAAGGTGTCTCCGAACAAGCTGCAATACTGTTTACCTGAGGTACAGTATTTGGGGCACAGAATTGAGAAGGGTAAAAGGAAGGTGTCTCCAGATCGCATTGATGCGATTCTGAGAATGCCAGTTCCCTCGACACAGAGGGAAGTTAGAATGTTTTTGGGAATGGTGGGCTATTGCCGCCAGTGGATCCCAAACTTTTCTTTTGAAGCGAAGCCTTTACAGCGGCTGACGCGAAAGGATGTAAGTGATCCGGTACCATGGGACGACGACTGCTTGAAATCATTTCTGAGGCTGAGAGAAGCCTTATGTAGCGCTCCTGCGTTGGGAATGACAGATTACAACAAGGCATTTGCGTTGTTCTGCTGCGAAAGAGAAGGTTGCGCATTAGCAGTGTTAACTCAGAATCATGGAGGTGTCCGTAGACCAGTTGCCTATTTCTCAGCTACTTTAGATCCAGTAGCTTCTGCGTTGCCCGGATGTCTCAGATCCGTTGCGGCAACAGGTGTCAGCATCGAGAGATGTGAGAGCATTGTGATGGGTCATCCTCTTACTGTACATGTGCCACATTCTGTTGAATTGTTGATGACTAGGACTAAAACACAGCACCTCACGAATAATAGGCTGACTCGTTATGAGCAAGTTATCCTTGCAGCCGATAATGTGACATTGAAGAGGTGTGCTGTTTTAAATCCTGCTACATTGTTACCTGTTCCAAATATAGATGATAATGAAGATTGTGAGGACCATGATTGTCTCGACGTTACGGAACTATGCACCAAACCGAGACCTGACATTGTCGATGAACCGCTCCCAGTGTCAGATGAGATTTTCTTTGTGGACGGTTCATGCTTAAGAGACAGTGTCGGTCGATTGAGAGCAGCGTTTGCTGTATGCACCATCACGGGGGTGGTTGAAGCCGCTTGTTTAGAACGAGTACACTCCGCGCAGGTGGCTGAGCTCATTGCTTTGACTCGTGCCTGTTTGGCAGCCGACAAGATCCGTGTAACGATTTACACGGACAGCCAGTATGGGTTTGGTGTGGTTCATGACTTCGGACAGCTATGGTCCCAGAGAGGGTTTATGACGTCTTCAGGTTCTCCTATAAGAAATGGTGACTATGTACGAAAATTGCTTGAAGCATTGCAAAGCCCTGATGAAATTGCCGTTATTAAATGTGCTGCTCATACGAAGGGAAATTATTTTGTTTCATTGGGTAACAATTATGCTGATGAAGTAGCTCGGTTTTGTGCAGAGCAGGGATGCAGTTTTACGGAGACTCACATTGAAGAAACTGGGGAGGAATTGGTGTATGGTCAGATGTTAGCAATGGCAGACTCATGGGAAGAATTGAAACAGCTTCAGGAAGGAGTTTCGGATCAGGAGCGAGACAGTTGGATACGAGCGGGGTGTGAGAAGGGAGATGTGGATATATGGGTTTCGAATGATGGACGAGCAGTGTTGCCGGAAAGTTTGTTGAACCCCATGGCGAGGCTGATACATGGTGCTGTGCATCTTGGGAGAGACGCAATGATGAGAGTGTTTCGTCAGACTTGGTACAACCCGAAGTTTCGGGCGGTGGCTGAAACCGTGTGCCAGAGGTGTGTCACTTGTCAACAGATGAATGTAGGAAAGAGGACATCTGTGACGTTGAGCCACATAGGGAGGTCAGGGGGACCTTTCAATAGGATGCAGCTGGATTTTGTTGAAATGCCGAAGTGTAATGGGTTGAGGTACATATTAGTGATAGTATGTGTCTTTTCCAGGTGGGTGGAGGCATACCCTACACGCAGATGTAACACACTCACGGTAGCAAAACTGCTATTGAGAGAACTTATTCCAAGGTACGGGTTCCCGACGTCCTTTGAATCGGACAGAGGAACTCATTTCCATAGCGAAGTTATGAAGTTGCTTTGTGCTGCCCTGAATATAGATCAGAGACTACATTGTAGCTATAGACCAGAAGCTTCAGGGATAGTGGAGCAGGTGAATGGAACTCTGAAGGCTCGGATGGCGAAAGTGTGTTCGTCTACGTCTCTGAAATGGCCTGACGCATTACCTTTGGTCCTCATGAGCCTCCGAAGTGTGCCTGATAGAAGGACTGGGTTGTCACCCCATGAAATCCTCATGGGAAGAGCGATGCGTTTGCCTGCAATACCTGCTACTGCTCTGATAAATATCACTGATGATATGATCCTGGACTATTGTAAAGGCCTTGCTGACGTGGTCCGTTCTGTGTCTCAGCAGGTGCAGACAGCAACGGTTCCATCTGCGAGTGACCTGTGCCACGACTTGTGCCCAGGAGATTGGGTCCTAGTCCGCAAGCACGTGAGGAAGAATTGCTTGGATGCTAGGTGGCGAGGCCCATTTCAAGTGATCCTCATCACGAACACAGCAGTTAAGTGTGGAGGTTTACCGAACTGGGTGCATGCTTCCCATACCCGTAGAGTTCCAGCACCCTTAGAAGATACAGCCCCTCTCGAGAACGAAAATCCAGCTGAGCCGACAGAACCTCCAGAGAGGGCCAGTCAAGCTGTAAGGGTTGCTGAAGCGGCTGATGGTGCACTGAACCGAGCTGAGGAAGGACGTGAAAGAAGTACTGACCCAGAAACGGGAGAAGGAGCAAGAGGTGCAGTGGGTAGTACGGAATCAAGTTCTGCCGAAGAGGAGGAGGTCAGTGCACAGGGTATCGAAGGGAAGACCGGAGGTGCCACAGAAGCAGAAAGGGTTTGGCCCGCAAGACAGAAACGGGTAAACCTGAGGTTGGTATCGGACACAGATCTTGCACCAGTTTCGGAGGAGCCAGAAGAAGAATCAGGCGACGAGGAGAATCCTCAAGGTGTGAGAAGATCAAAGAGAACAAGGGTGCCAAGTCGGAAGTACGCTTCACCAGAGTGGGCATATCAAGTGACTGATGCCAGGGTTACCGAGCACGGGAAGATTGAGGTCGATGACATTGGTCAACAGTGTCCCGCTCCAGAGGGTGGAAGTGTTGCTGAAAGTTCCGGGATTGGAGATCGAAGGAATTCTAACAATTCATATTCCGAGTCCACCTTTTCTGAGTGTCATTCGAGGTATGATCTTGGACAATTTGGAGTTCCCGACGTTCACTACTGTGCCAGATCCACAAGAACTGATCATCCTTAAGCTCGAAATATTGCAGGGCGTCCTGGAACTGTTGGGACCAGCGGTTATGTTGGACTGATTTGAGAGGGTTGCAAGCAGAGAAGAAGATAACCTAGACCCGAGCGGAAGAAGAATACATTTAGGGATTTTTCCGTTATAGAACGAAGAAAAGTTAGGGAGGTTTGCCTAAGTTCACGAAAGAGACATTAATGAGAAAGAGACTTACCATTTCAGAAACTGTATTGGACATTGAGTATATTCCGAAGATGGCAGATCCTGCAAACACACATCGTAGGGGTAAATTGATAATAGGTACACTGATAGGGGTTGTGGTAGTCACTATATTTGCAGTAGTGATCAGTTCATATATAGTGGCTCACAGGCAAGAGGGGAAGGTTCAGGGAGCACCCACACCTATTACCCCAGGACAGAGAGATGTCAGTATCCGGAGACAGGGAACATCAAAGTTAAGTGAGGATCGCAGACTCCACATGGATTTGTCGAGGGGTGATTTTAAGCTTAATGCGTATGCAAAGCTATTGTATGAATATGTTGATGCGATGGATGTGAAGGATTGTTATGTGTGTATGCAGTTGCCTGCTTCAGTGGATGAAGGTATCAAGTATCATCATCTCCCATTGACATATGGGATTTCTTGTAGTTTATTGCTCAGTCTATTTTATGATAGGAGACAGTTCGAGTATTTCTTTTCAAAATTTTGACACAGTACTTCCTGAAGTTCCAGCAATTAAGCATTTGAATAAATACGATTATTATAAGAAAGAGGACAGACTCCTGAAGTATTTTAGACCGACTGTGAAGTTGGATACTGCGCATGCTCACAGGCATAACCTGACATGTGCGTTATCTGAGACGGAGAAGAAATTCATTGATCAAGTAGAAGACAGATATAGAAAGTTGACCCAGACACGAGACACCGGAGATAGTCCAGTAGATTGGACTGAGGAGGAGAGGGCTCACAGGTCCAAGGGAAGTTATGGACCAATAGCGTTAGATGAAGTGCAGAGAGGGAATTTGTGTATTGGGCGGCCTCAATCGGCCACGGAGAAGGTTGCAGTAGGACATAGCACTTGTTCTCAGACCTTCACTCTGGACGCTTCTGTTAAGGGTTTTATGCAAGGTCCGGTAGAAGTGATTCCGACAGTGTATTATGTATGTGGAAAGAATGCTTATGTCAGGTTACCCGCAAATTGGTATGGCATATGCTATTTGGCTATCATATTCCCGAAGATTTATCACACAGAGGACTTGGAATTGTTAGAGACGAAGCAACATTCTAGAAGACGTAGGGCTGCAAATGCCGGTGCAGTGATTGGGGATATATACGGAGCAATGATACCTAGTATGGGTGTGGTGTTGAATGACGTGAAGATCAGGAGGTTGGCGACTGTAGTTGATGAGTTGTCTACGAACACGGCGAGGTCCTTGTTGTTGGTGGCTGGAGAGATGTTGTCAATACGAAATATGGTTATGCAGAATCGCCTTGCGTTAGACGTGCTATTAGCCAAGGAAGGCAGAGTCTGCAAATTATTGAAGGTTCAAGAATGCTGCACATATATTCCAGATAACACAAAGGAGATAGAGAAGTACATAGATAACATCACAACTATTCACAAGGAGATTATGGACTAGACGGAGGAGAATGTGTGGGAAAAGATTGGACAAGGGGAGCGCTAGGTGGCGCCTGACCGACATGGCTGCTCTGCCGTGAGGCTCCGGCCGTGAGACCCCGCCGATCCTTTCCTCCTCGCCTGATCCTGCCCTGGCCGGCTGATTTCAGCAGTTTTGGGGCCCGGGCCCGCCTGGCTGTTCCTGGTGCGAGTTTGGGGCGCGACCGCCCCCCCGGAGCTGTGATTGCTGCCTGTTGTCGGCGCCCGGCGGGAGGCGGCTTTGATCCCTGACGCTGGGTGCGGGCGCGCGGCTACTCGAGACCGCGGCGCCCACGAGGGTGCTGGGCCTGGGAATCCTGGAGGCCCGGTGAGATCGTCGCTGCGGCAGTGGCGGCCCCCCCCTCGGTGGGGCCCCGACCTGGGATCCTGTGGCCGGCGGCGAGGTGCTGTGGGACCCATTCCGGGCTGTGGTGCCAGACGGAAGGCCGGGTGGTGAGTGGGGCACTCCCTGGTGGGACGACCTGAGCTGCTGTGGGGCTGGAGGTGGTGGGGGCCCTCCCCTTCAGGCCGGGTGTCGACGGCCGGGGCCCAGTCTCCCCCCACTCTCCCCCACCAACGCTGCTGGACCTGCCCTGGTGTCCCGAGGCCTGCGGCGGAGAGCTGGTGCACCGGCTGGGTGCTGTCCTACCTCGCGGCGGCAGCCCGAGGCCCCCTGGCGTGCTGTGCTGGGACCCCCCCCGAACGGAGCCTGAGGGCAGGAATAGGCGGTGAGTGCGGCGGCGGAGGATCGCTTCACCGGGGCGGCTGCGGGGGTCGGGGGCGGAGGGGAGACCCCCCCATCGGGCCGTGCGTCGGCGGCCGGGGAGACCCGTACCCCCGCTCCCCCCCCTCCCTCTCTACAACCTCTCCTCCTGGCTGCGGCGCTGCCCCGGCCCCGCGGCTCAGAGACTGGCCTCCGGTCCCGGGGGTGGAGGGGTCCTCGCTGCTTCGGGCTGCACATCGGCGGTCGGGGGGTGTCGCTGCTGTCCCCCTCATCGTCGTTTGGGGCCCCGGATCCAGCGAGTCGACAGGCGACACCGTGCCCCCCCCTGGGGGTGGCGGAGGGACCGCTCGGGCGAGGTGTCCCCCCTGGAGAGGTGGGCTATGCCCCGGAGGGCTGGCCCTGGCGATTCCCGGCGGCGGTGCCCTTGAGGAACGACCCGCCGCCCGGGGACTGTGGGCTGCGCAGCTGGACCCTGCTTCGCTGAGAGAGGCTCGCGGCCACGGCCGAGGCGAGGGATCGGACTCGTTGCCCCGCTGGGGACCCCGCCGGAGGCTGACCACTGGGGCCGGCCGTGTCGGGCCCTGTCCGGCCGCGGGCTCCCCCCGCCGCCCCCGTGCTGGGCACCTGTCCGCTCGAGCACCCCCTGACGCTCTGCGGGTGTGACGTTCGCTCGCTGCCCTGATTCACGGACGGCCGCCACAGATATGGGCAAAGACAGGGCCAGCAAGCCAGCGTCCGGGGCCACCCAAACCAGGATGGACAAATTTACTACTACCGACAAGGGGCCCGGCTCCACGGCCGCGCCGGCCCCGGCCCCTGCCACGGACCTTGCTGCCATCCTGCAGGCCATCAACTCCTCCCGCGCCTCCCTCGAGGGCATGGTGGGAGAGGTCAAAGTGGACGTTGCTCTTCTCTGACAGGATCTGCGGAATGCCACCGCCCGCATTTCCGAGGCCGAATCCCGGATCTCCACCGCCGAGGACGACATCCGCCACCTACAGGACCAGGTTCGGGAGTTGACCACCCACTCTAAGGAACTACACCGCCGGGTCGAGGATGCAGAAAATCGCGCCCGGCGCAACAACCTGCGCTTAGTGGGATTTCCGGAGGGAGTTGAATCGGGCCGAGCGGACGACTTCATGGAGCGATGGTTCCGGTCCTGGATGCCGGCGGACAGCCTATCTCCCTCGTTCGTGGTGGAGAGAGCCCACCGCTCCCTGGCCCCCAGGCCCCCAGGTGCGCCTCCCCGGCCGTTCATCCTCAAACTTTTGAACTTCCGCGACCGGGACGCCATCCTCCGCGAGGCCCGCTGCCAGGGCGCCCTCCATTACCAGAACCACAAAATCATGATATCTCCGGACTACACCCGCGAAGTCCAAGAGCAACGCCGCTCCTACACGGAAGTGAAACAAAAGATGCGCTCTCTGGGACTCCAGTATCAGCTCCAGTTCCCGGCCCGCCTCCGGGTCGTCTTCCAGCACAAGACTTTGTTCTTCGATACCCCGCGGGCGGCCTGGGCCTGGTTGACGGAGGAGCACCCTCTGCAGTGCTCTGGACGCGGCTCGCCTATGGGTATGCGGAGGGGACGAGGAAGGCCCCGGACATCGAAGACCCGTCGGCGGCACCGCACGTTACCCCGGGAGCGCACAGCGGAGGAGGTGATCACCACGCGCTCTGGGAGAAGGTCACGCCGAGGGTCGAGAGCCTCCTCTGCCTCCTCGGCCGCACATGCCAGTCCCGGGGCAGATGGACGGCGGACCGTGCCGCCCCGGCCCACGGGCCCTGCAACTCAGCCGGTCGAATTGGTGGACTCTTCGGACCTCTCTCGCAGCCCCAACATTTGACTCTCTTTGCTTCCTTTGGGGGGAGGGGGGGCTGGGGATGCCTGGACGGGGATGGAATGCCCCGTTATCAGTGTTGCTCTTGGCCAGGGCAGGTAACTCAGGTCTGAATTTATCGGTCTCAGGGGTCCACTAGCGCTCAAGCCCAAGCGTTTTAGCTTGGTGGTTCTTCCATTTGGTTCGGGCGACAGATGCTTCCGTTTTCGAAGTGTAGGGTGGGGGGGGGGGTTTGGGGTTGGTTTGGGGTTGTTTCTTCCCCGTTGGGAAGACTTTGTTGGTGGGGGATGACTCCCTCTTAATTGTTGTACTAAGGCATCATGTGCTGTCTGGCTTGCTCTCCTGCCCGATGTCCCGTTGTCCTTCCTCTCTGGGGGCCTGCTCAGCCGCGCCCCTACTGGCCCCCTCTCCTGTCCTAGACCATGGCTGACCCGCCTGTCCCTAGGGCCGCCATGCGCATACTATCCTGGAACGTCAATGGTCTTCTGGACCGTTTTAAACGTATGGCGGTCCTCAAATACGCGCAACGCGCTGAGATCGATGTACTCCTCCTCCAGGAGACTCACCTGTTGGGTAACAACTGCCCCTTCCTTGGCCGCTACGGTTTTGACAGGGTATGGCATTCCGGTTTTGTACGGGGATCCCGAGGGGTGGCCATTTTGCTCCGCAAGTCCTTCCCCTTTGTCCTGTCCCGGGTGCATTTGGACCCCCAAGGTATGGTAGTGGTGGTTTCTGGCAATCTGGAGGGGCGACCCCTTACCCTGATGTCCCTTTATGCGGCGCCATCCCTCTTGCAGTCGGCCCTCTCCCACGCGGCGGGTCTCCTCCCGACACTTCCGGCGGGCTCCCTCATTCTCGGCGGAGATTTCAACGCCGTCTACTCGCCTCCCCTGGACTCGACGGGCCCGGTCTCCCTGTCCCGCGTCGCCCGCGCAAAACAGCTCTCATCCTGGGCTGAAGCGCAGGGCCTCTGCGATGTCTGGCGGATCTGGCACCCACAGGCACGCCAATACACCCACACATCGGCGGCCCATCACTCCCATGCCCGGATCGACCTCATCTTCGTACCATCCACCGACTGCGCGGGGGTGCGAGATGTACGCATTCTTCCGAGGGGCCTTTCGGACCACTCGCCTGTGCTCCTCGCTCTTGGTCCCCCACCCCTCTCTGCCCGTCCGATGTGGCGTCTGAACGCCTGGTTCCTCCACGACAAGGCTCTCCGGAAGGCGGTCGGGGGCGAAATCGCCGACTACTACTCCCATAACGAGGGCTCTGTCACCTCCCCTGCCGTCTTGTGGGAGGCCGGCAAGGCGACTGTCCGGGGCGCCGCTAAGGGGCATCTGCAGCGCCAACGGCGGGCCCAATCCCAGAAGCTCGCGGAATGCGAAGCCCAAGCTGTGGAATTAGAGCGCGGTCTGGGGGAGTTGGACGATGCCGCCCGATCTCGTCGATTGGCCTTCCTGCGGGAAGAGATTCGCCTCCATTCCCTGGAGGCGGCGAAGATTCTATGGCGCTCCTCGGTGGCCCGGGTCTACGGGTGGGGAGACAAAAACGGCACTCTTCTCCACCGGCTGGCGACCTATCCCCGGGCGGGACGGATCATTCCGGCCATCGCGGACCCAGCGGGTGGTACTCACACAGCCTCGGTGGCGATAGCCCAGGCATTCGCTGACTATTACTCCCAGCTATACCGCCGCAGGCCGTCCACGCTCTCCCTTGAGGAATTGCTGGGGACGACCGCGGTGACACTTACGCGGTTGCAGCCCGAGGTTTCCGAGACCCTTGATTCACCGATCGAGCTGCAAGAGATCGAGGAGGCCATTGGCCGCTTGGCGCCTGGGAAGACCCCGGGACCCGACGGGTTCCCCCAGGAGTACTACGCTCACTATCGTGAGATGCTGGCCCCGAGGCTTCGGGACCTTTTTGCAGCCGTGGTGGAAACGGGCTCGTTCCGGCCCGAGACGGACACGGCAACCATAGTTGCCCTCCCCAAGACTCAGCCTCCCTCGCGGTCCTGCTCTGACTATCGGCCGATATCCCTTATCAACACCAAACTCAAAATCTATGCTACGGTCCTAGCACAGCGGTTGCGCCCGTCGCTTGCCTCCTTGGTCCACCCGGATCAATGCGGCTTTATGCCGGAGCGGGGGACCAGACACTGCCTGCGGCGCCTGCATCTTGCGATGGCGCACCCCGGCCGCCTTTCTCCCTACCTGGCCCTCCTTCTGGTTGACTTTGAAAAGGCCTTCGACTCCGTGGGATGGGCGTACTTGGCCGACGTCCTGGAACGCATGGGTTTCGGCCCCCGGTTCCGTGCCATGGTAGCGGTCCTGTACGCGCACCCGCGGGCCCGGGTGTTGGTCAACGGGGCTCTCTCTCGCCCGTTTCCCATAGGTCGGGGGACGTGCCAGGGTTGTACGCTCTCGCCCCTCCTTTTTGCGTTGGCCATGGAACCCCTGGCGATGCTGATTCGCGCGGATCCCGTTCTTCGCGGATGGGAATGGCCAGCTGTGGCCCCCGATAAGATTGCCCTATACGCGGACGATGTCCTCCTCTATCTTTCCGACCCAGCGACCTCGGGGCCCCGGGTCCGCCGGATCCTCCATCGGTTTGGCCAGGCGTCGGGTCTCCATCTGAACCCCAAAAAATCTGTTCTAGTCCCGCTACACCCGTCGCGGGAATGTTTCGACTGGCAATCAGATATTCCCCTCCGGAGACTCTCCTTTAAGTACCTGGGGATCTGGGTCACCCTCCTCCCGGAACTCTGCTGGGCACTCAATGTGGCTCCAGTAGTAAACAAAGCCAGATCAGATATGCTCCGGTGGCAGGCCCTCCCTTTGAATCCGCTAGGGAGAGTCGCCTATGATGATGATCCTCCCCAAGTTTCTTTACATGCTGCAGAACACTCCATGCCCCTTTCCGCGCCCGTGGTTCCGGGACCTGGATAAGATGGTGACCAAATTCCTTTGGGGCGGTGGTCGACCTCGGCTGGCCTTGGACCGCTGCAGGGTCCCCTCCTACGACGGCGGCCTAAGCATGACCAACCTCTACCTCTACTATCTGGCCACCCAACTACTGGTGGTCCACGATTGGTTCTCAGGGGGCTGGGGCGACCCGGCTTATCGACTCGAGGTGAACTGCCTCGGGTTCCCCTCCATCCAAAACATGCTCTACGGCACAACGATCCCCCTGTCGCTCCCCGGCGTCGTGCGGGCTCCCTTTCTCGCGTGGCGCGCGGCCTTGCGACACACCAGATGGTCGGGGACGTCCACGCAACTCACTCCGCTTTGGCACGGGACGTGGCTGCGGGAGGTGGTGGGACTAACGGGCTTTCGGCAGTGGGATCTTCTCGGTATCTCCTGTCTGGGCGATATATGGCGTGGAAGCCGCATGTGTTCTTTCCAGGAGCTTCGGACCCGCTTCTCGCTGCAGCCTTCTCAATTCTACCGCTACCTTCAATTGCGCCACGCGGTTCGGGCTCACGTCCCTCTAGATTCCAGACTGCCTTCCCATAGTCCGCCTGAGGCCCAGGTGATGTTGGGGTATCTTGGGAGGGGGGGCATATCCCGCATTTATAAATCCCTAATTAACAATACACCGGTGGATTGGAGCGGGCTAAAGCAGCGATGGGAGGCTTGGGTGGGACCCCTGGATGAGGCGGACTGGAGGGACGCCCTTATGGGCCCTCGATCGCTTACCACCTCCGCTAGGCTGCGGCTTATCCAACTTTATTACCTCCACACTGCCTATTTGACCCCGGACCGCCTGTATCGTGCGGGCCTCCGCGCGGACGCCTCTTGCACTCGCTGCGGGGAGGTTCCGGCAGATTTTTTCCACATGGTGTGGTCTTGCCCTCGTCTGGGGGACTATTGGGCAGCGATCGAGGCCGATCTAGCGGAGGTCCTGGGTTGGGAGGTCCCCCACGAGCCTAGAATGGCCCTGCTGGGCATCATGGACGGGATGGACGGGTCCCGCAATGAGAAGTACTTCCTCATCACTGCCCTTATGGTGGCTAAAAGAGACATAGCGGCGGTGTGGTCACAGCCAGACCCGCCCAGAGTGGCTACCTGGAGTAGAGGGGTGGATTGGTGTGCAGCTCAGGAGCGGTCGCTATACGCTGCACGGGGCTGCCCAAAAAAATTTCGCAAGATATGGGGGAAATGGTTGGGGGGCCTGTTTTGAAGGGTGGGTGCACAGGGGGGGGGGACGGGGGATGGGAGGGGGCGGGAGGGTTTTTGCACTTGCCTGTTGATGCTTTCCTGATTGCAGATACTGATGCCTTGTTCACTGCACTGCTGTATATTATTCCTGATATTGTTCTTTATGCCGCAAAACACAATAAAAAGAAGTTTATCAAAAAAAAAGATTGGACAAGGATTTGGAAGAGTGGGAACGTGGTTTGCGAATTTGGGAAGAGGATTTCTTGGATCAGTGTTGAAGCCAATTATCATTGCTGTAGTTTGTGTGATTTGCTTGTGGGGATGCGTGAAAGCGTGGAAGTGGTATCAAGGAGGCAAGGTCGAAAGAGCTCTTAGGGCAAACGAGAAAAGGATGGCGAAGTTTCAGGAGCAGCAATATGAGAGTCTTAAGAGAATGGAGGGAGTTCGACATGGCGGAGCCATGACTAGTACGGTTTAAATCAGTTCCAAAGAAGAAGATTGTAATGGTGTGATGACAGATGTCATCAAAGGGGGGAACTGATGTAGCGCTTAAAAGTTTGAAAATCGTAGGGGTGCGTTATATTTACTGTTAGTCGGCACCCGCATATAATCAAATGTATACTCAGGTATTTTGTGTGCAATGTATTAAGAATTGTATAATCTATATCGATTTCGATAGAAGTGTTAGCTATGTACAAGCATATTGTGAATGTATTAGAGAAATGTAGAGTTTAGTCATTTGAACAATGTGATGTTAAAACGTGTAGTTTAGAATTCGTGTCTGTAGACTGTTTAGTTTGACCACACATGAAAGAAAGACGTAAATGTCAATACTGTGATTTAGGCCTGCTTGTGTAACCGTAGTAGTGGCCAGAATTCGCATATATCGTTGAGGCGAAAGGCCTGGTATTTTCTTATGTTAGCCAAGGGCAATAGGCCAAAAGGATTTATTCCAGTAGAGGTTTTAGGCTGTAGTAAATTGCAAGTTAAAAGATGCGAAGTATGTCTGTCTTGCATGATCTCACCCCAGGTGCAAGGACAGTTGCTCGTTAGTAGAGAAGCTCTTTGTTCACGAATTGACTTATGTAGTAAAAGCCAGACATGGGAGTGCATTGGAATGTGCCAATCGTAACTCCTAGTGCGGATGGCGTCTGGGACTCAAGGCCAAGCGATGGACGATGGAACTGGACAGCGCTCTGTGGAAAATTACTGAAAGACGACTCCGCAGAAGAGGAGGTGCAAAGGGCGTGTTCTGAGATTTGGGGTTCTGTATTAGGGAAAGCGCCCCGAGGGTGGAAGCAGATCAGAGCAGCCCAGAGCAGAGGCGAATAGCTAGAGGGGTCAACTTAGAACAAGCTCTCTAAGTGAAGACTTCTTAGGAAGTTTCACTCTGACACCTTTCGATTGAGGGTCTCAAGGGATTGATAAGTAGGGATGTCATCTAGTACAGAGTAGGGACAGAGATGGTATGGTCCAGTGTCCCTAATATCGACATTGGCTTGGTAGTCTTCTACCTCATGCTTTTAGAGATTGTGCTTTTAGTTATTTTTAGCCGTATGCGGATTCTTCGTAGAGTAGCATTTGTGTTAGTGCCTATGTACTTGTTGTGCCTCGTATTGAGGACTCTGTATCTTCAAATCTTTATGCTGATAATAAAAGCCAGAGAGCCAAGAGATTAAGTCTCGCGTCTTTGATTATGGCAAATTGTGGACGGTAATTTTGATAATTGTGTTTATTCCCTCCACGCTATTGGGCAAGTAAAAAGTTCCATCCGACCAGAGTGGGTTCTAGTAGATAATTGCCAGATACTAAAATGGGCCGGAGCAGAAGCCAATGCAAGGCCTTCAAGGCAGGCCGAGCTGAAGAGCTTTTGGCAGTACCAGTGAGCATCCGCGCAGCTGCATTCTGCGCTCTTTGGAGCACATTCAGTGTGGATTCTGGTGCCGCCAGGAAAAGGGCATTGCTATAGTCAAGCCTCGAAAGCACCAATCCCTGGACCAATAGTCTCCTGGAATTATCAGGGAGAAGCGACAACATTTTTCGAGCTGACCGGAGCAGCCCATAGCACGTCCCTGCCACTCGTTTGGCTTGAGTAATCATAGACAGCTCAGGTTCAAGCCATACCCCAAGACTTTTTATGGCCCCCTTAGGGGCTGGGGGGACACCCAGACTGACCGGCCACATACATTTGGGCAGAGACGAGCACAGATTACCAAGGAGCATTAGCTCCGTTTTCGTTCCATTCAGTTTTAGCCGGGAGTCCGACATCCATGCCATGATGTTAGTAAGGCAGGCAGCAAACTTCATCCCCTGACTTTCCGACAGGGACAAAGAGACAATCAGTTGAGTGTCATCTGCATAGGTTGCCATTGTCACCCCAAAGGGTGCCACCACCTCCTCCAGTGGGGCCATGTAGACGTTAAAAAGCGTCGGGCTCAGTGAAGAGCCCTGCGGGACTCCACTCTGGAGGGGGGTAGGCAAAGATCTAAAATCGCCATCGCAGACCTGATAGGATCGACCACTCAGGTATGACTGAAACCACTGGAGGGCCAACCCTCCTATTCCAATCTTTCCCAAACGGTGGATCAGAATATTATGGTCAACCGTATCGAACGCAGCGCTTAGATCCAGGAGGACCATCGCAGCGGATCCTCCCGAATCTAAGATGCATCTACCTTCTTCAACCATCGCTATCAAAGCCGAGTCCGTTCCCTGACCTGGGCGGAAGCCAGTCTGCGTCCGACCTAGCAGGTTATTAGCTTCCAGGAAGCAGGAAAGCTGGCGATTGGCAAACTTCTCGGCGATCCTATTCAGGCCAGGCAGAAGCGAGATGGGACGGTAATTTGCCAAATCGGCAGGGTCAAGGTCGGGCTTTTTCAAAAGAGCCTTGACAGTAGCCTGCTTCCAGCTAGGTGGTGCATCCAGGTTGCATCACTTTGTAGACAAAGCTCTGACGCTAAATCCATTTCTAGATTTACTGAAACAAAAGTATGGAAAAGTGCTCACAGGGCTGACTTGCATTGCTCTGCAGCAGGTAGGTGTTCAATGTGCGGAGCTTGGCCATTCCTATGCATCCACACATGGATTTTGATGCAAACCTTGATTTTATAAAGTCAGTAAACCTGTGTTTGCTCCAATATGGAGCACCTGCCCGAGATATCTTGATTTCTCCTCATTAGTTCCTCTATCCATGTGTTCTGCATTCTGCATCAAACATAGAAAGTGGAATATGCTTCTAAGAATTGTTTTTGTGCAGGAAGAAGTTCCTTCTGCACAAAAACAATCCTGCGTGTAATGAAGGCACCCTTGATCTATGGCAAAGGGGGCCTGAGATGGCGTTAGACAGCCTGAAGTGTGTCAGCACAGGGAGAAAGACGAAGTGCTTTACATCTAAGTAGATATGGCACATTTCTGCTCTCTCCCGTTCATGAAACGCAGCCCAGCAAGTTCCTTTGTTGCGTTGAGTGAACAAATTGTTAATCCGGCTCAAAAGCTCTTGTAAGCGGCAGCGTATGTCATGCCTCAGGTGAGGCCTAAAGTCGAGCACAACTCAGTTTTATTTATTCAGAATCAGACCTTCCTCTAGTGCCTCATAGAAAAAAGCTCACCTCCAGGTCAATTTCCTGAATTACCTGGAGAGAGTAGAGGGCATAGCACAACATCTCAGACCAGTAGATTTCAGTCAATGACACACCCTGCGACTCTGCGAGGGAAGTAAACCTAGCTCTGGTGGATGTAACTTTTACCCCAGCTGGACAAGGCGCCCCTTCTTCTCAATATGTCAAGGATATTAAGGAATCAACCCACCTACGACGAGTCTGAACGGAAGGCTTAGATCCCTATGTCTACTAGACTGGAGAGATGGGCTCCACACCCAAGGGAACAGAGCACCGTGTTAACAGTAGAATTGTTTCTACTGTTAGATCTCTTTGTGGCCAGCCCAAAATTCACACACAGTTAAGATGCAACCCTGAACTCTGAAACCATAGCTAGGTAAATGAGAACTGCATGCTTCACATCTAAAGTGTGCAACTCCACGTCCTTAGGTGAACTAGGGTTACGGTGAAACACTGGGAAAATGAAGTTGTTCCCTGTGACAAACTGAATTTACTTTGGATACAATTGATGGACCACAATGGATTACCACTCTGTCCTCAAACACTCTAAAGAAGCAATGCCTCACTGACAAGGAACCCAATTTCCTCAACCTTTTCCCTGATATAATCAGTATCAGGAGAAAAGTCTTCAAGGTAAGAATTCATAACTCAATCTTCAAGAAGTTCAAAGAGAGATCGCTTTAAAATGCCAAGGACCTCCCCCCATTGCTGGGCCGTTTTTTGGCCATTTGGGGTAGTTTGTGTGAGAAGTTGGCCTGATATATGATGTCACTAATTCTAGTGTACACCTTGTATCAGTCCAAACAACCCTTATGGTGATTGGTTGTAAAGTCAACCTTATAGACCAGCTATCCTAGTGGTAGCATGGACAAGAGCAGTCTTAGGCTAAACTCTGAATGGCATGTGAAGCCAGCTGTTATACCATATGTAATCCCTTGAATACCAAATGAAAGGACACCACAACAGATATATATAAAAATAGAATGTATTTATTCTAGGCAAACCCTCAGCACTCTTTATGAGATTCGAGGTAAGTACAACACAGTCTTATTTAAGCATACATTAAGTCACACAGGTAAGTAATACAGTTAGGCCCTAGGGGCCACGCAAACCATATACTAAGTAAGTGGTATAAGAACCACTGTCATGAACACAGGATAGGCCTAGGCCTAGGGAATCGCTGGGGCTACCCTACACTACCAAAGGTTAGGAAGTGGGAGGCCCACGGGATTCAGGTGCAGAGTGGAAACACTCATTCGTAATGCGTAAAAGTCGATAGAATCACTAGCAGTTAGAAATAAGCAGTTTTAGGACACTTCTGGTATGCTAGAAAGTCGAGACTCGGAAACTAGACCCTAGGATAGTCAATACCCTTGTGAGTACCGAAGTACCCAAGTTACCTAGCCCACGGGCTGCGGGTGCGTAGGTGTGAACTTGCGTCGGGTTTCGTCGTGGACTTCTATGGATGCCTGAAGGAAAGTTGCTGACAGGCAGTCAGTGAGAGTGTCCGGTGGATCCCAAGGTGGGGATCAAGAAGGAAGGAACCTGCAAGCAGAAGGGACAGAGTCTAGGTCACCAGCCAGGAGCCGGGAAGGAACCAGGAAGGAACCAGGCGATGTCGTGAAGATGCAGGTGAAGAGGTGAAGCTTGTCGCAGCAGCCACGGGTACCAGGAGACGTCGAGGACGACCAGGACCAGGAGGTGAGCTGTCCCACGAAGGCTCTTGCTGTCGGCGGCGTCGAAGTCGAGTCAGGATCCAACAAGCCTTGGCAAGCGGAACCCACGCAGGATGGAGGACTTGCTTCTGGTGCAGACCAGGAAGGTCTGGGGGGCTTCTCTTTCACAGCCGGACCAGCAAGATGAAAACAAAGGTTCGTTGTCGCAGAACGGGCCAGCAACCGGACAACACGTCGAGCAACACAGGTGCAGAAGGGCCCCACGCAGAACACGTGAAGTGTGGGGAGCTGATCTTTTTTGCAGATGGTGCTCGGGAGTGGGGCTTCTCAATTCCCCAAGCACAGCCTCGAGGGAGCCTCGGAAGTCGCGCTAGTCAGTTACTAGCCACTTTCCCAAGTCGCCGGTCCCACGTCCCTCGTCGCCTCCACGGGTCTCAGCTTCGCTGGAGATGTGGATCTGGTTCAGAGGTGTCTGGATGTCTCAGCGCTGGTCAGTCTCTGCAGTCGTCCCTCGTAGGATTCAGTCGCAAAGCAAGCAGCGGTCGCTGGATGGTGCCTGGTTGCCCAGGGTGGTCACTCCTTGGCCACAAGGGAGATTTCTTCAGTCTTCTTCCTGAGGTCGAATGTCGAAGGCCCAGAGTTTCTGTTCAAGTTGCAGATTCTGGTTAATCTAATTTAGCAGGGCCCAACTAGCTACTAATATACTGGGCTAGTGGGCTGGGCTACCTGCAAGGTCCCTCCTATGGGTGGGACCAGGAAGGGGAGTGGCTACACCCCCTTTCCTTTGTCCAGTTTCGTGCCAGAGCTGGGGCTGGAGCGCCCCAGCACCGGTTTGAACTGGACTATGCATGGGACACCTTGTGTGCCCCAGGCAGTGTCTCGTTTCATTCAACCCTCCCTGACCCAATACACTAAATCCTGTCTAGGGTGGTGCTCGCACCTCCCAAGGCAGGAAACCTATTGTCCAAGCCTCCCTCACTGGAAGGACTCCCAGCAGCAGGAGGTCAGACTTGTGTCTGTGGCAGCAGCATCCATTTTGTGATGCTGGGGCTCTGGTTAACTTTAACCGGGTAAGTAGGTTTCAACATGTCTTCTCCCTCTAGAAGGGGGGAATAATATCGGCCATGAGTCAGATTCCTCATGGCCGAGAGGAAGGCACTGACCTCCGCCGGAGTCGCGTCAGTCCCAGGGACCAGAGGGTATGGGGACGAGCGCGGCTCCTGCGGCTCCGACAGAGCCGCGGGGGTGTAACCATCCGGACCCTCGGCCGGGTCGCGCGACCGGCGAGGGGAGTTCGAAGAGCGAGGACGCCGCTTGGACTTCTTAGAATGTTTGGAGTGACGGGACTTACCCGAAGATCCCGACGAGCGATGTCGATGGCTGCGGCTCCGCGAACAGTCCTTGGACCTCCTCCTGGACCGGGGTGGACTGGGAGACCTCGCGTGCCGGCGGCTCCGGCCCCGACGCCGCAGGTCCCTGAGGGATCCAGGCCTGGATCTCTGCCGGCGCCGGTCGACCTCACGACGCCTCCTCCGCTGGCGCCGACACCGGTTCCGCCCCCGACGCCGTCCCCGCAAGGCGTCGAACCTCAGTTTAGCCCTATTCCGGCGCCGGTACGGTCGGTACTGCGCCGTCCGACGCCGTTGCCGGCGCCGATGGGTGACCGCTTCATCCACCGTCCGGCTCCGATCATTCCTCCTGTCTACCATGAATCGGATGATGAGGGCGACTGGGAGGGGTCTCAGGACCCTCTGGCCGAACAGGCCCAATTGTCTCAGGACTGGGCAGAGGAATTGGGGGACACCAGCGGTTTGGATACCTCTCCAGACGCTGGATTCATCTCTCCGACTGTGGTGCTGCGCAAGGCGGCCGAAGCCCTAGGGCTCGAGTTGCCTGCTGTGGCTGTGAGGACTAACATCCTCACCGAGGTCCTTCAACCGACAGCAATTTCCACTGAGCCTATGCTGCAGTTTAATGAGGCCCTCATTGACGTTCTCCAGGGCACTTGGTCCAAGCCCTCCACAGTCCCTCCTATGGACAGGAACGTTGCCCGGCGCCACCGCCCTGCTCCGGGCGACCCCACATTCCTCTCCCACCACCCCACCCCCGAGAGCCTGGTTATCCAGGCCTCTACCTCCCAATCCTCCTTCCCGTCCGCTCCTCCAGATAGGGAATCCAAGAGGTTGGAGCAGTTTGGCAAGAAACTGTTCTCGTCCCTGAGTTTGGGACTGCGGTCTTTAAATACCGCTTGCCTTTTGGACCGTTACTCCAACTCGCTGTGGGATGCGGTGGAGGACGTGCTGCCCGTGTGCCCGGAGGAGGCCCGGGAGCGACTCACCCAGGCACTTGCTAACGGGCGAGATGCAGCGCGGCACGCCATTAGATGTGGACTAGAAACACGGACTCGCTGGGTCAGGCAATTTCCACCATGATGGCGCTTCGGCGTCACGCCTGGCTGAGGTCCACGTAGTTTTCAGGGGATGTCCAAAGCTCCCTCATGGACATGCCCTTTGATGGCACTCGCCTTTTTGGCGAGAAGGCGGACAGTGCGCTGGCCCGGTTCAAGGACTCCCGGGCCACGGCCAAGTCCTTGGGTCTTTCGGCCCCGCGGCCGCAAACTTCCGCCTTTTGCCCCTTTCGTGGCCAAGGAAGGGGCGCCTCCTCATGTCCGCCCAGCCACCGGCCGCAGAACCAACCTGCACGCGGTCGCGGATGTGGTTTCCGCCGAGGCGGTTCTGGAGGTTAATGTGCCGGTCAGTCCACATCCACCCCGGCAGCATCCGCCTCAAAGCCCTCCTAGTCCGAGCTTTCAGGCCCATTCAACGTCAGTGGGGGGCAGAGTTCGCCATCACCTGCTCCACTGGCGCTCCATCACTTCGGACAGGTGAGTGCTGCAAATCGTCCAAAGGGGCTACTCCCTCCCCTTCGAGACGACCCCTCCAGCCATGCCACCGCAGAACCACCGTATGTCGGGGGATCATTTGCATCTTCTCCGGGAGGAGGTTTCGGCCCTCTTGGCCAAAGAGGCCGTCGAGCGCGTTCCTGGTCCAGAAGTAGGTCGTGGTTGCTATTCCCACTACTTTCTGGTTCCCAAGAAGGGCAAAGGAGGCCTACGCCCGATCTTGGATCTCAGAAGCGTGAACGCCTTCCTCCGGAAGGAACGGTTCAAGATGCTCACTTTGGCTCAGGTTCTTGCTGCCCTAGACCCTGGAGACTGGATGGTAGCGTTGGACTTGCAGGACGCTTATTTCCACATCCCCGTCCTGCCGGCCCACCGGCGTTACTTGCGGTTCACGGTGGGTCAGGAGCACTTTCAGTTCACCGTGCTCCCCTTCGGCCTCACCAGTGCCCCTCGGGTGTTCACGAAAGTGATGGCGGTGGTCGCAGCTCATCTGCGCAGATCAGGGGTCCCAGTCTTCCCCTATCTCGACGACTGGCTGTTGAAGGCGGGCTCGCCCCAGCAAGTCGTCTCCCACCTCCAGACTACGGCAGACCTCTTGCATTCGCTGGGGTTCTCCATCAATGTGCCGAAGTCGCACCTGAGTCCCTCCCAAAAGCTCCTTTTCATAGGGGCGGTTCTCGATTCGGCGCAGTTCCGGGTCTATCCGCCGGAACAGCGGGTCCTGGACATTCGAGCCCTGATTCCCATCTTCCGGCCTCTGTCCTGGATTTCGGTCAGGTTGGTGCTGCGGCTTCTGGGGCTGATGGCCTCCTGCATCCTGTTAGTACCTCACGCCAGATGGCGGATGCGGGCTCTGCAGTGGGACCTGAAGTTTCAGTGGACCCAGCATCGAGGCAACCTGTCCGACCACGCCTTGATCTCGGAGGGCACTGCGGAACAGCTGCAGTGGTGGCTCACAAATCGCGATTCGGTCAGCGGCAGATCCCTCTCCCTTCCCCAACCGGAGCACGTGGTAGTGACGGATGCGTCCCTCCTGGGATGGGGGGGGGGCCATATGGGAGAGGCGGAGATCAGAGGACTCTGGTCTCCGGCGGAGACTCGGCTCCATATCAATCTTTTGGAGCTGAGGGCGATCTGACTTGCACTGAAAGCCTTCCTTCCCTCTGTCCGGGGAAGTGTTGTGCAGGTGTTCACAGACAACACCACCGCAATGTGGTATTGCAACAAACAGGGCGGGGTGGGGTCGTGGACCCTTTGTCAGGAGGTCCTGCGCCTCTGGACATGGCTGGAGCACCAGGACATCACCCTAGTGGTTCAACATCTGGCGGGCTCTCTGAACGCCAGAGCGGACGAACTCAGCCGCCGGTGCATGATGGATCACGAATGGCGTCTGAACTCGGACGTGGTGCAAGGTCTCTTTCTGCAGTGGGGAGAGCCTTGGTTAGATCTATTCGCCACCGAAGAGAACGCGCAATGTCCGCAGTTCTGCGCGTTGGAGTTTCCAAGGCGGCACTCGCTCGGAGACGCTTTTCGTCGCGAGTGGAGTTGCGGTCTGTTGTACGCCTTTCCACCTTTACCACTTCTGCCCAGAGTGCTGAAGAAGATCAGGCGCGACCGGGCCCAAGTCATCTTGGTGGCTCCGGATTGGGCACGAAGGTACTGGTATCCCGAGCTACTCAGTATGTCCATCGATCCCTGATACGACTGCCTCTTGAGGAGGCTCTTCTGTCGCAGCAGCAGGGGACGGTCCTCCACCCGAACCTGTCCAGCCTCCACCTACATGCGTGGAGATTGAGCGGCAGCAGTTGATGCCATTTAACTTGCCTCCTGAAGTCTGTGATGTCATTCTGGCAGCCAGGCGTCCCTCCACAAAGACGGTATACGCCTGCCGGTGGAACAAATTTGTGGCATGGTGCACAGCAAAGGCTGTGGATCCCCTTTTTGCCCCTCTTTCTGAGGTTCTCCTCTTTCTTCTTTCTTTGGCCCAGCAGGGCTCTGCTCTGGGCACCTTGAAAGGTTATCTTGCTGCTATCTCTGCCTTCCTTCGGCTTACTGATCAGCCTTCTCTTTTCAAGTCCCCTGTTGTTTCATGCTTTCTCAAGGGCATTACTCATCTGTACCCTCCTGTTCCTTTCGTAATGCCTCAGTGGGACTTGAACCTTGTTCTCACTTTTCTGATGTGCGCTCCCTTTGAGCCCCTTCATAACTGTCCCATCCGTCTTTTGACTTTGAAAACTGCTTTCTTGGTAGCAATCACCTCCGCTAGGCGGGTGGGTGAGCTCCAGGCTTTGTCATCCAAGCCTCCCTTCCTTTCAGTTCATCCGGACAAAGTTGTCCTCCGGACACGTCCTTCTTTCTTGCCTAAAGTCGTGACTCCCTTTCACATCGGGCAATCTGTCACGCTGCCCACCTTCTTTCCGCCTCCGCATCCTTCAAAAGATGAAGAGAGGCTCCACCGTCTGGATCCAAAACGTGCGCTATCCTTTTATTTGGACCGCACAAGACAGTTCCGGGTGGACGACCAACTTTTTGTTGGATACATAGGGGCTAAGAAGGGTAAAGCTGTACACAAGCGGACCATCTCTCGGTGGGTCGTGTTGTGTATTAAGACCTGCTATTCTTTGTCGAAAAAGGTTCCTCCTGTTGGGCTACGGGCCCATTCTACTCGGGCCACAGCGGCCACGACTGCACTGGGACGGGGAGTCCCCTTGCAAGACATCTGTCAGGCGGCGACGTGGGCTTCGCTGCATACGTTTGCGAGACATTACTGCCTGGACAGCCAAGTCCGGAGGGATGGCCACTTTGGCCGTTCTGTTCTCCAGGCTTTTCTGGTGTGATCTTGGTTCGCAGACCCACCACCGGGGTTGGTATTGCTGGGGTATCTATTCTAAGGTGAGGAATCTAACTAACGTGTTTCTTTCAGATGAACAAGTTACTTACCTTCGGTAACGATGTATCTGTAAGAAACATTAGTTAGTTAGATTCCTCACCGACCCACCCAGCCTCCCCGTTCTGCGAACCGACATCTAGGGTTAAGGTTCTCCCTTTCAGGGCCCTAGATTTTTTGGCACCAGTGTCGGTCTCTTGCATGGCTCAGCGTCCCTGGCGCGGAAAGCTATGTACAAGAACTGACGTCAGCGCGCGAGGCTGGCGTCTGAGTACTCCGACTACGTCATTCCGGCGCACGACGCCAGCGACGGACGCGGAGCCGCAGACGACGCCTAGCGACGCGCAAGGGGTATTGCTACAAAAATCTTTCCGGATCCAGCCTGACGCCTGGGGATATTCTAAGGTGAGGAATCTAACTAACTAATGTTTCTTACAGATACATCGTTACTGAAGGTAAGTAACTTGTTCTATAAGGTTTGTAGGTTCTTCAAGAATCCGAGGTGTCCTGAGCCAACAACTGAGCTGTACTGAACAATGGTTTTTCATTGTGTATTGAGTAGAGACAAATTCAGACCAATTCATATGGTGAAATATGTATAGTGAAAATAGGTATTGAGGTAACAAGGAAATGGGCACAAGATATGCAATTTAGGAGCAGTGGTTATTTGTAAATCCCTGAATGTGTGGGTACCCGTATGAGCATATGATTTAGAAGGTATTTTTCAAAATGTCTTTTTTCTTACATACTGTCATACATTGGGAAGGCATAAATGCAGCAAAATCCAATTAGTAATATCAAATATCCTACAATTCTATGCTCTCACATGTCTTATGATAAATATGGTACCTCACGGGTGGGCCTAGTGCCTGCGTCAGGAAAGGGCCAAAAACGCAACATGGATACATCACATTTTTCAACCATAAACTGACCCGTTTTTTGAAAAGTGGGTATGTGTGGATTTTGGGCCTTAGCTCAGCCAGAACCTAGGGAAACCTGCCCATTTTAAAACTAGATACCTCGGGGAATCCATGGTGGAGTGGTTTGCATGGCTTTCACCAGGGTTTTTTTGCCCAAATTTCCTTGCAAACATCAGAATGTTACTAAAAAAACACATTTTCCTCACATTTCTGTGATGGAAAGTTCTGGAATCTGCTGGAAGACACAAATGTTCTTCCACCCAGCATTGCCCTAAGTCATCTGATAAAAATGTTACATCACTTGTGTGTATAGGCCACGTGCCCGCGATGAGAAACAGCCCAAAACGCAATATGGATACTTCACATTTTTCCACTCAAAACGGGCCCGTTTTTTTGTAAAGTGGGTAGCTGTGGATTTTGGGCTCTAGCTCAGCCGGCACAGAGGGAAACCTAGCAAACCTGCACTTTCTAAAAACCTAGATACCTAGGGGAATCCAGGATGGAGTGACTTGCATGGATCCCATGAGGTGTTTCACCCACAATGCCTTGCATACCTCAAACTTTGCCAGAAATCGTGCATTTGCATGACGTCTATAGGAATCTACAAAATTCCTACAACCCAGCATTACCCCACTTGTGCCGATAAAAATGCTGCCCCCACTTGTGTAGCTGGGGCTAGTGCCCGAGACAGGAATGAATCAAACCAAGATCAACTCTTATTGACCTCAATTTGATGCGTTCCTGTCGCTGGCACTAGGCCCAACCACAAAAGTAGAGCAGCGTTTTTATTGACAAAAGTGGGACAATGCTGAGTGTTAAGAATTCTGTGGATTCCTGCAGATCCCAAATGTTTCATCACCGAAATGGAAAGCAAATGTGTGGTTTCAGGCAAAGTAAACATCATAGAATTCACACAAAGCACACCAGCCTGGAATCCCCTGGTTTTCGGTTTTTCAAAAATGTTTGTAGTTGGTAGGGGTTCCATTGGTGGCGGCCAAGCATGGCCCCAAATCCCGCAGTTACCCTTATTGCTGATCTCTCCACGTAAGACTTTAGGGCCTTTTGGGTCAAGGTCTCTTGGCCCACCCACACAAGTGAGGTACCATTTTTCTCGGGAGACTCAGGGGAATGCTGTGTGGTAGGAGATGTGTGGCTCCCTTTAGATTCCGGAAGTTTTCCTCACACATATGTGAGGGAGATGTGTGTTTTAGTCAATGCTTAAGGTTTGCTGGGTATTGTGGGTAAGAAAATGGTGTGGAATGCATGCAAAGCACACCACCCTAGACTCCCCCAGAAGTCTAGTTTTCAGAACAGTCTGGGTCTGGTAGGTTTTTCGCGGTGGCAGTCTATCCAAGCCCAAAAAGTGCTGCTGTTCACCATTACAAGTGGGATGAGACTGGGAGTTAGCCAAACTCTCCTGGCCCATATAAAAAAAGAAAAAGGACAAAAAGAGTCAAAAGTCCTCTTGCTGCCATTGGGATGGGGTGCTGCAGTCTGCAGAGGAGCAGAAAGACTGTTGAGGTTTTAGTGGTGACGGTGGGGCTTGATATGGGCTGGGAAAGACCCACCCAATTATTTTATTAAAAATATATATTTCTTCTATACAGTGGGCTTTCTGCTCCCCTGGGGGTGTATCAGGGGACATTACCCCAAAACTGTTGCCCCACTTACTTAGGGTGGCATGGCAATGCTCATGCCAGGTAGTCCCCAATCTTATATTTTAAAAAACTAAAAACATACATTTGCATCTATTGGGCTTTCTGCCCCCCTGGGGGCAGATTGGTTGAAATTACCCCAATCTGCCCCCCGGGGTGGCAGAAAGACTGTTGCCCCAATTACTTGGGTTGGGGGCATAGCCATGCCTATGTTGGGAGGCCCCCACTCCTATATTTTAAAAAAGAAAAAAATCTTTCCCTGGAGTCCATTGGGCTTTCTGACCCCGTCCACCCGGGGCAGGGGGGGACAGATCAGGGGTAATTACCCCATCAAGACTGTTGTCCCATTTACTTGGGGTGGGGCTACAGCCATGCCGATGTTGGGCAGCACCCACTCCTATATTAAAAAAAAAAACTAGCTACTAGTGGGTATTGTTTGATGCCCCATTTAGTTGAGGTGGGAGCATGGCCAAGCCAATGGTGAGCAGCCCCCACCACAATATAAATAGTTTTTATATTCCCTTGTGTCTAATGTGCTTTCTGCCACCTAGGGAGGGCAGATCGGGGGTAATTACTGTCATCTGCCCCCCCTAGGGGGGGCAGAAAGACTATTTACCAATTTACTTGGGGTGCAAGCATAGCTATGCCCATGCTGGGCAGCCCCCACCTCTATAGTTAAAAAAAACAAAAACATGCATATAGTGGGCTTTATGCAACCCCCGTCCCGAGGGGAGATTGGGGGTAATTACTACCATCTGCCACCCGTGGGCAGAAAACCAGTTTCCCCATTTATTTGGGGTGGTGGCATGACCATGCAGCCACCCCCATTACAATCCTATAAAAACAAGAATCCCTGTTTTCTAGTGGTCTTTCTGACACCCCCTGTGGGAGGCAGATCAAGGATTATTGCCCCCATTTGTCCCCTTAGGGGGGCAGAAAGACTTAACTATAACAAGAAGCAAGAGGGAGCACAAGCCCTTGCCCAAGGAGCCACTCCACGTATCTCTAGTTTCTAGTGGGTGGATCCCTGCTTGTGGATCACTCTCCTGTGGTGATCTCCAAGCAGGGATCCACCGGGCAGAGGTACCATTGGAAAGGGGAGATTCTCCCCTTTCAAATCCTCTCCCATTAGAATCATTGCAGGGTTGGGGGCTGAGATGTCCCCCCGAGCACTGATTCAGTGAAAGTACAACGAGCCCATCCGCTCATTTTACTTTCACTGCAATTACGTCAGCGCATCATTGCAGTAAAAAAAAATCAGGTTGCTCAGGCTTCCAGAGCAGCCTGATGTTAAAAACAAATAATGGACACCCAAACTTACAAGTTTAGCAGACTGGGAAATCAACTGTCTGGATTCACACCATATCTGAAACGAAGCTCAATGCCTTGCCTAGGAAGAAAGCATTGACACCCTCCTAGAAGCATGAATAGAGGAAGCCAGCCGTCTCCACAACCCCCTTCTGCATTATCCCTGCCCGCTCAACCTCCAGGCCATCATCATGAGGGTCAAGGCGCCCCTCGCTGTGGCAGCTACAGCTGGGGGGGGGGGGGTTATGGACCACTTATCAACAACTTGACAGATAAGCAATCATGATTAAGTAAAAGGAAAAAAGAAAAGTGGGTTGCTAGAAAAGGGAGAGAAGGATGGGCGAGTGGATGCACGAGAGGGTGAAAGGATGGATGAGGTGGTAAAAGTATGAGTGGATGAAAGGATGGATGAATGAGTGGGTAAAAGGATGGATTGGTGGGTGAAATTCTGGATGACTGCATAAAAAGATGGATAGGAGTGTAAAAGGATGGATTGATCAGTGGGTAAAAGGATGGGTGGATAAGTGGGTGAAAAGATGTGTGGGTGAGAGGATGGGTTGCTCGGTGGGTAGATGAGTGGGTGAAATGATGTATAGATTGGTGGATGAAAGGATGATTGAGTAAATAAAAATCTGAGAAGATGGGTGGATCTGTGGGTACAAGGATGGCACAGTAAATAAAAATCTTAGTGGATAGAAGGATGTCATAGCAAATGCAAATCTGAAAGGATGGATGGATGGCAAAGTAAATGAAAATTTGAGAAGCCGAATGGATGAATGAATGGGCAAAAGGAGCAATTGATGGCTCAAATGCTTTATTGATTGATTGATGGATGCATGGGTGGATGGATATATAAATGGACGCAGGCATAAATACTGGATGGGTGAATATATGGATAGAAATATGGAATGGCCAATGGATGGATGGATTGGGGAAAGATGGATGGAAGAATGAATGGATGACAGAATGTAAAGGTGAAATGATGGACATGAGCATGTAGATGAAGCATGAAAGGCTCATGGATAGATGCCTGGATGGAAGTGCCAAAGGAGTTTTAGGGACGTTTGAGCTCACATCACATGCTTGGTGCTGTCAGAGCTTTGGTCAAAATGGAGGGTATTTTAATTTTCTGGCTACTCCCCTGATGAAGGTTCTCAAAGCCTTTGTCTGAAGATAGGGAAACGCTAGGTGAGATGGCACAACAGTAAGAAGAAACCCCTCACAGAGCTTCATTAACAATGTTCAGATGGTACCAAGTGGAGCGGGCCATGCTGGAGCAATCGGTATCACTAAAGACCTCTCCCGGCTCAGAATGATCAGAGCATAAGTAGAGGGAAGGGCAGGCATGCGTACAGTACCTCATCCGGCCAATGGCAAGAAAGGGTGTTTACTGCCTTGGATGCGCCCGCCAGTATGGCCGGCGCATACTAATTACAGTGGTGGGACTGCCCTGTGTCACAGGGCGGTCCCAAACACCGCAACGATGGCTGTGCCCACAAGAAAATCTGATATCCTTGTCAATGCAGGACACCTTGTGCCTCCATGGTTGTTGAGATATGACTTGGCATTGTGTTTTTGTCTGTTCTGGCAAAAACATTTGTGTCCACCAGAAGAAGAACTAATCCCAGAAGTGCCATCCGAACCTTCTCCAATTCCCTGCAGTGGGAGGAACTCAATTGATGGACACTTGACCAGGTGGCCTGGACCTGCAGAGATCCTATCCAGGCACCCCATCCTGTTATATTGGCATTGGTCATCAGTATGCTGAGGTGACAACTTCACTCCTCTCCAGGTGTTTGATGACTGCATCCACAATAAAAGTTGCTTTCTCATGTCCCATGTCATAGGAATAGTCAAGGCAAGTCCTAAGATATGGGGATCACTGAGTCAAAATGTGCCTCACAACCTTGTTCAAGTGAAACTTTGCCCATGGCACTAGAAAGATGGTCACTGCTAGGTCGCATTGCACCTGAAGCTAGGCCGCTGTTGGTGGATTGTCCAGAGCCCTGATCTCCATCAAAACAGTGTGGATTTTGGCGCTTCTTTTCTCTATAAGAGTCACCAACCCTATGTTGGGTGGAAATTTTGCACCAATGAAAGTTAGATCATGTGCCGGGATCAGATGAGACTTCTTCAGGTTCACCAGAAATCCACAATGTATTAGTACCGCAAGCGCTCTTGCGGCGTGTGTCTCTGTGGTCTCCATGGATGACGAGATTACTAGACAGTCGTCTAAGTCAGAGACAGTGGCAGTACCTTCCTGACGTAGCATGCTTACTATTGGTGCATGGACTTTCAACAACACTCTAGAAGCAGACTTTAGGCCAAAGGGCAACACCCAGAATTGGAAATATAAAGAACCAAATACGAAATGCTGGAACTTTTGATTACACTGTTTAGGGATGTAGAGGTAGGCATACTGTAAGTCTATAGTTGGGAGAAAGCCGCTTTCTGACACCAAAGGAATACCTTGTTGCAAAGAAAGCACCTTGAAGTGAATGGTCTTCACTCAGAGATTCTCTCCCATTAGGTCGAGCACCAGCCTGAACTCCTCATTGGTCTTCTGAACAAAAATAATGATGAAGTAGAATCCCTTGTCACTTTCTGCCGTAGGAACTGCCACAATTGCCCTTTTCTCCAAAACAGCCTGAATTCTGGACCACAAGGCATTTCTTTTTACAGAATCTTTGGAGACAGACATAAGGATAGTAGGCGACTCTGGAGACTTCTTGGGGAATTCTATTATGTATCCTCTCTTGACTTAACCGAGTACCAATTAATCCCTGATAAATTGCTCCCAAACATCACAAAAATCCAGCAGCCTTTCTCCAACTGGAGTCCCCACAGCCGGAAGAAAAGACTAGTCAGAAATGGTTCTACCTGGAACCAGCCTAGTTCCCTGAGTCTGAGGATGTATTGGGCTGAAATCTCCTCCTCCTTTAGAATCCTTCTTCAAGAAGTTCTTGGAGTCCCTGTTTCAGGACCTATAAGCCTTCGAGAATTACACCTGGTAAGGAAAAATGTTTTTTCTGTCCTTGATAGACTTTGTGGTTAGAGGCGTAGCTAGAGCTTGTAGGGCCCGGGGCTATCCCTCAGATTGCCGCCACTGGGGAGGGGTTGCTGGGGAAAAAGGACGGCAAGCACTTGAAAGAGGAACGAGAGACACATAGTATCGCCGCTAATAGTTACCTCGATCATGCAAGTTACATGCACATACATGACACGGTCCAAGGCTACACAGTTGAATACACCGGTGACTGGCAGTACAAAAGAGAACACACAGACTGCATGATCTATCTGGGGACTCAGAAAAACCGCATGTGACATCCATCAGAGAGCTGCGTGAACAATTACCTGGTAATCCCCTCAGCACAATGCAAACGTGCACATACATGACACTGTTCAGGGATCCATCATCTACAGCTGACATTAAATGACCATTCATCATGGTCCCCCCATTAAGGCAGTGCACTTTGTGATCTGCATGGTACATGTTCTTTGCAGCAGGCATATTGACCCTCTGTGCTACCTTTCCAGGAGTCAACCCTTCCACTAGACAAAACGCGGATCTCTCTCTAGGTAGAACATTAATCACCAAAGTTATCATGACATTTTTATTGTTTATGAAAATTGCTGGAGGCCAGGAAGGTGGCAGCAAGTTTTTTTTAAACCATAATATACTTGCAAACACTACGCACCCACCCGAAATAGGTACCCAGTGCGGTCACACCGTTTGCACCGCCCTAACCTGCTCAAGGTTCATGTGAACTCAGTGACAGAGTCACAGTGACTGGATCCCTGTTGCTCTAGGGTGTGCTGCTTCGAAGGCCTGCCAGCAAGACTGGAGATGAACTTCAGTATGGATTGTGGTGGACAGGCCTTCAAGGTTAACTCACAATTGACACCACTAGGATACACCTGCTTGTGCTAAGACATCAAGCCTTCTAATGTCTAGTGGGGCCTTGTAAGGTCTAGCATGGGAATATGCTCCCTCAGTAGAGTGGTCTGGTGGACTGGTCATGAAGGCTGAACCCAGTTCCCCAGTTACAAATTCGATAGCTCTGGCCATAGTGCCACATCCTCTCCCCCACTGAACACCATACTGCCCCACTGAGAGAAACTCGCACTGCCTTCAGCTACAACCTAATTGTGCCCGCTATAAACACTTGGATGTAGCTCAATTCAAATTATGCACTTGATAAGAGTAATATGCTGCCTAAAAAAAAAGTAAAAGCAAACACTCGTAGGGAATGCAAGATTAAGTAAAGCATGTGAAATGTAAGCAGAAACAACATGGTTACCTTAACGATCTATCACTCTACAGAAATCAGCGAGTGGTTTTAACTGAAAAGTTAAGGACATGACTACAGGGCCCTGAAGGGAACCGTTTCAATGTCGATTGCTTATATCCTTAATAAACGTAAGCAGTATGGTTTAAAAAGACCACATCCATAAACAGATCCATGGTACATATTTTGTTTTCCAATCTATCCATCAACCAGGTATTGCAGTACCTCCAGGAATGGTGCACTTCCCCACTTGGGAACAACAATGCTGTTCAAAGAAAGATGAGAAAACAAAAGTAGCGCTTCACTGCAAAATCTGTAAAGTGAGGCTGATGTGTTTGGATGTGAATAAAACCAATCTGGCTACTTTGCACCCACTCTGTCTTGCTTTATTTAGTTATGTATTTATTTTTCATATTTAAAACCTTCTATTTCTCTCCATCCCGCTGCACTTTGGAATAGAAAAATGTCAGAAAAAGGGCATTTCCCGCAAGAGTGTTTTTCTTTTTTGGATCCATTTCATAGGGAAGCAACTAAATGAAAGAAGTAAAGAGGTTGTGAACCGTTTCTTCAAGTTACTGTTTTCAGTAAGTGAGGAGCAAGACAGAAAGAGAGGGAATAATAGGAAGAGAGGGGGGGACAGCTGCCAGCACAAAAAAGAAGAGGACATTGCCTGAGTCCTATTCCTTCTCTGCCCGTCCCCGAACGTCCACGAAAGCAAGCCGAGCCTTATCTGAATCCCTTTGTCCTCCCCCAAAATAGTGCCGCCTGGGGCGGATCGCCCCAACCGCCCCCTCCTAGCTACGCCACTGTTTGTGGTGATTGTGTCCAACCGGTCACCAAAATGTTTCTTCCCTTCAAAGGAAGAGAGAAGCATTCTCTGAATAATTGATCTTCCAGTCTCACATCCATATTCCCAGCATAATCCCAGCTGTCAATTGTGACAGCTGGGATTGTCATGAAGACAGAGGAACTAACAGGGAAACTAATTCACTGTGTCTCTTTCCTCCACTATCCCTCACTGAGACCGAATCTTTATGTTGGAAGATTAAATCCGGTTCCTCAGTTGACCCTCTGAGACCAGCTCAGTTCCGTCAATTTCATAATGTTATTGTACCAGTAGCCCGGGAACTGCTCAATCTATCTCTGTCCTCTGCATCTCTACCATCAGCCTGGAAACACACCAAAGTAATCCCTCTTTTAAAGAAACCATTGTTAGATCCTTCCGAACCGGGTAGTTATCGCCCCATTTCTCAGCTCCCTTTTTTAGCCAAAGCCACAGAATCTCACGTAAATACCATTCTCACAGAGTTTGAAGAACGTAATGTTATACTGCATGCCTCACAAAACGGTTCCAGGTCCCGCCATAGTACAGAATCTGCTTTAATGGCGGTGACCAAAGAAATCCGTGGCAGTCTTGATGAGGGAAACTCGGCGGCCTTGATTCTTCTTGATTTAAGTTCCGCATTTGATACGGTGTCACATGAGATATTATTGCGTAGCCTTCAGGAGATTGGGATTGGGGGTCCGGCCTTAACATGGTTTCGATCCTTTTTAGAAGGCAGAACCTTCCAGGTCACTATGCCACCTTTTCACTCTAAGGAGCAGGATATTAAACATGGGGTGCCGCAGGGCTACATCCTGAGCCCTCTGCTCTTCAATATCTATGTTCAGCCGCTGGCATTGGTAGCCAGGAGTGGAGGGTTGTCATTGGTGTTGTACGCCGATGACACCCAACTTGTCATCGCCTTCTCCTAGAAACATGAATTAAACCTCGTTAAATTCAAGGATGATATGATGGCAATTGCTGATTGGTTTTTCTTTATTTAATTTTTTTTATTGGGATTTTGTATTTCATGATATCAAAAAATCTAACAGGCTGCTCTACCTATTTATTTGTAGGAACGCATATAAGTCGTTAAATTAATATATCTCTCAGGCTAAGCCATGTACTTACACCAAAAATGATATGAGTCAATTATTGAAACAGCATTTATTTTTATCTTGCTATTGTTCAAAAGATAACAAATCAATACAAGAATCTATTCTTTACATAATAAAATATATACAACAGTAACACAGACCCTTCATAATGAACATTTCCATGGACTACCTTTCATACGACATTCATGCAATCTCACATTCAAATATACCCATTCAAACCGTGAACCCACACTCGACATTCATCAAGAATTGTTATAACTGGTTCTGATACAACATCCCTATACATGTGCAAAAATTATTTCTTCTGTGTGCTCTTTCTGCCTGCCATCACAGCAACGCACAGCTGAAGAACAATCAACAACTGCCAAGTCACTTTAACAGAACCCTAAATCCGCACACCTGTCCTTAATTAATTATTAATTGAACCTTGGAACTCTGTGTACACAGTGCATATGTAACTGACCCTCTGGCAGACACATGATCAATGAAACGATGTTTGGACAAAATATTGACTTTTAAATATCAAGATTCAGAAATACCAGGAAAAAAATATTGTGATACAAAAATATTGTGATGCAGAAATATCGATGACAAGAATATTGATTTTATTAGGTAAGTGATAGCGTTTTCAAGAATATCCTTGTAAACAAATATATTTCTTTAATTATTTGTATGTGTTTTAGTCCATATGTTAATTTTATATGTTTAATATTGTTTGTATAAATGTTGACAATATTTTTAAATACAGTTTGTAGTTTTAAGTGATTTATAATTTGTTGTTTATTTGCTAGTATTGTGTTGTAGGGAGTTGTAGGGGGTTGTGTGTTTGTAGGGGTGGGAAGTGAAGTATGGTTAACTGACAATTCATTATTAAGTTATTAATTATTTAATTTATTATAAATTATGTAAATTGTGTAGTTATATTTTTTGTTATATATTAGGTGCGGGTTTGTAGGGCTATATAGTGGGAAGTTAATTGAGTAATAATTAATAATTAATTTATTATTTATAATTCGATTGATTATTAATTATGCAAATAATACATATTTTAAGTTATATATTAGGTGAAATTTGTTGGGTGTGTAGGGGTACAGAGTAGGAAGTTAAGTAATCATTGATTAGTTATTACATTATTAATTATTTAATTGATTGTTTATTATGTAAATTGTGTAATAATTATATATTTTTTTTTATTGGAAATGTTAGGCATCTCAAAGCACATGGTCTATATAATGGTCAGCCTCCAGCTGCACTATTACCTTCTAACATCTTGTAGAAAATATTTATACATGACTTCAGGGACGATCACAGCGACAATACATTACAGCAACCCTGACACCCCCCACCCCCTTAATCGGACATTTGATTAGTCTCCAGTCTTGGTGGTTCACATACATATCCCCTGAATTTATTCCAGGCCCCCCAGACTCTTTCCCACTTTTGAGGACATCCCTGATGCACATATACCGTCCTCTCCGCCACCATAGCTTCATCCATGTCCTTACACCATTCTTGCAGTGTAGGTGACTCGCCTGATCCCCACCTCCTTGCAATATTCCTTTTAGCAACCATGAGTCCCAATGTTACCCAGTCCTGTGCTGGGTGGGTTAGGTCATTAGGGTCCCACATAATTAGCAAGCATTGTTTCGGTTCCGCAATCAGTGACATCTCTACAGTTTGTGATACAGTCCTCATTATCTTGACCCAGTACGCCATAATCTTCGGACATTCCTATATAGTATGGTAGAAAGTACCCTCATCGCCACAGTCTCGCAGACAGAATTGATGTGAAACCGTCCCTATTTTGCAGAGGGTCACTCTGGCGTAGTATGTGCCATGAAGTATTTTGAGTTATATCAACCGCCATTGCACAGGTATTGCAACCTGCCGAGGAGACGATAGTGCTTCCTGCCACTCCGCGTCATCGAATCTCCCCAGGTCCGCAGACCATTTCTGTCTAAGTGCCAACGTGGGGTCAGGCAAGTTGTTTACCAACTTACGATAGGTGAAGGAGGTGGCCCTTTTTTGCAAATATTCAGTCAATAATCTATCTTCTAGGGGAGTAGCTTCTGACAAGATGGTGCCTGCGGGTAAAACCGCCTGTAGTGCATGTTTGATCTGTGCGTATCTGTAAACCTCTGACGAGGCAAGTTCATATTCGACCTGCAGGTGTTTAAACGGGACCACTTCACCCTTCCTCCAGAGATCACCCACCGTTGATATGCCTATCGCATCCCACTTTTCAAAGCCTTTACTATTCCTCAGTCGCCCAAGCCGCTGAGAAGACCAGAGCGGTGTCATTTGTGTGATGACCCCCCAACTCCCCAGCCTGGCATGCGCCTCGTACCATATGTGGACTGTGTGTGCTGTTGGCCCAATCAGTAGTCTGGATTTGTTTCTGTTATACAGTACTGACATGACCCCTTCCTCTCCTAGGCCTTGCCTATCCGCCTGAAACGCAGCGTCTGTGTGGAGAGTGTGCATCCAGCTGTTAATTACTTTTAACTGGGGCGCCCAGTAGTATAATTGCATATTTGGGAGGGCTATACCCCCGTCATACCAGCTCCTTACCAACTTATCCTGTGCAATGCGCGCTGGTTTATACCCCCAGAGTAGACCGGAGACTTCCGATGCAATTGCTTTGAAATAGCTCAATGGTACACGAAACGGGGTGTTCTCCAAAACATACAAAAAGCGTGGGAGCGCCATCATTTTAAAAAGCGCAGCCTTCCCCAGCATTGTCAATGGCAGAATGCGCCAGACCGTTGCGTCGAAACCTGGTCCATGAGGGGCCCAAGATTTCTCCGAAAGAATTCATCGGGTTTGGGTGTAACATGAATACCTAGATATTTGAAGGTAGCCTCAGTGATCTGCAACGGGCAGTCCCTTGGAAGCGGGGGTGCCGGACCATGCAGTATAAATAGAACCGACCAGTTAATGATGTACCCAGATACCCGACCGAAAATCTCAAAAATATTTAAGAGCACCAGGATGGAGTGCCCAGGGGATGTCAAATACAGCATCACATCATCCGCATATAGGGAGATGCGGTCTTCCCAGTTTGGTGTCCATTTGAGCCCACGAATCATAGGCTCCCACCTGATCCATGCCGCCAGTGGCTCCAACACAAGTGCAAAGAGCAGCAGGGATAATGGACACCCTTGGTGTGTTCCACGCGTCAGCTGGAAGCCTCTAGATATATGTCCATTGACCAAGTTTTTTAAAGAACAAATCACAAAATACATTGGCAGTAAAATCAAGCACATTGGTTGGATAGACACATTTGAAATAGAGACGACAGAGACTTGTTAGGCACTTTTAGAATGAATAAAAACACTTGCCTATGATCATTCTTGTACAAGAAGCACATGCGCCCCCTAGGGCCGTAGGTTGAACCACTTGCCCCATATCCTGCCAAAAAGCTCGGGGCAACCCCGGGCCTCAAAGAGGGACTCCTCCTCAGCAAATCCACTCCCTGTCTCCATTTCCGCATAGTTGGTGGCTTGGCCTGGGACCAGAGTGACGCTATATCACGCTTCGCCACTGCCAACACTGTTCCAAGGAAGCGCGTATCGGCCCGGGAGCCATTGATGCCGTCAAACACACCCAGGACCAAGCGCAATGGGTCATGAGGAACCTCCCACCCCAGGGTCTGTGTAAGTTCTAGTTCCACCCCTGCCCAAAATGGCGCAAGGACGGGACATTGCCAAATCATGTGGTAGAAGTCCGCAGGGGCATGACTGCATCGCATGCAGGACGGGGAAGGCCGCATACGGGCACTGTAAAGGCGCGCTGGAGTGAGGTAGGCCCTATGGAGGTAATAAAGTTGGACTAGACGCAGCTAGGAGGAGGACGTCAAGGTCTTGGGAGCCATGAGGGCGTCTCTCCAGTCCGTCTCGGAGGTCATGCCTTAGTTGTAAATATCTATAAAATTGGGAGGAATGGAGTGCAACTGATCTGATGTGGTCCCCTACCCAGACGTCTCCTAGTAGCGAGATCCCAATGTGGTCCCAATGACTGAAGTCTCGGAGAGACGAGGTTTCTTTCAGCCAGACACAACTCCACAAGGGCGTCTGCTGGTGAGTGTCCGTCCCATTTCGTGTGGTATAGGGCGCCAAGCTATGAGCACCGTTCGGGTGACAGGGGAGGGCCTGTGGTATGGGGGCCCCATACAGGTAAGCTTGGAGCTGTGGGAAATCCAATGACCGGAGTTCCACCCGGTATGCCGGGTTGGACCAGCCACCTGCGAACCAGTCATGGATCATGATAAGCCTCGTGGCCAGGTAGTAGTGGTGGAGATTGGTTACCCCCATGCCCCCATCATAGGGAGGTATGCGGCAGTGTGCCAGGGACATTCGTGACTGTCTGCCCCCCTACAAAAACCAGGTAAGGGTACTGTCTAGTTCCCGAAACCAGCTCCCGGGAGATGAAGGGTAATGTTTTGTAAAATGTATGAAAAACGGGGGAGGACCATCATTTTAAAAAGTGCACTTCTGCCAAGGGAGTTGAGAGGGAGGGATTGCCATTTCCTGAGATCCGCTTTGGCCTTGGTAACCAGGGGTGTAATGTTCAGGGCCCATTGAAGTTCTGGAAGGAGGGCGACCCACACCCCCAAATACTTGAACGACTGCCTGCGCAGGGGAATGGTAGTTTGCCAGTTGAAACAATCCCGGGACGGGTGTAGGGGAACCAGTGTGGATTTCGCCGGGTTGAGCCGGAGGCCAGAGACTCGTTTGAAGGCAGAGAGGGTGTCCAAGCATCTTGGGCCTGAGCTCTTGGGGTCCACCAGGAAAAGGAGGACGTTGTTGGCGTATAGGGTGATCTTATCGATCTGACCCGGGTCCCAAGCCCAACCTCGGATGTGGGGGTCCTGATGGATGAGGGAGGCTAATGGCTCCATTGCGAACGCAAATAAGAGCGGCGAGAGCAGGCAGCCCTGGCGAGTGCCCCTTTGAATGGGAAACATCTCCGAAAGCACGCCATTAATGAGGACCCTTGCCTTAGAACTGGAGTACAGGACCCGGATAAGGCGCCGAAACGAGGGCCCGAAACCCATCACCTCCAACACGTCCCCCAGATAGCTCCAATCTACCGTATCAAATGCTTTTTCAAAATCGATGAAAAGCAGGGCCAGATATGGGGTGAGGTGGTGGCGGTGTGCAAGGGCGAGGTGAAGGCGGCGTATGCAGTGTCGGGTACCCCGGGCAGGCATAAAGCGACATTGATCTGGCTGAACCAAATCTTGCAAATGGGGGCGGAGTCTTTGGGCCACTGCAGTGGCGACAGTTTTACCTCAGTGTTTATGAGGGAGATGGGGCGGTAATCCGCGCATGCAAAGGAGGGTGGCTGTGTCTTTGGGAGGACCACAATAGTGGCCACATCTGTCTCTGGGGGGAAGGACCCCGTGTCCACTACGTGTTTAAATAAGTCCACTAAGTGTGGGACCAGAGTATCACGGTAGGTTGCATAGTATTCTTGGGGGTAGCCGTCAGGCCCTGGAGTCTTGCCGAAGTGTAAAAGTGAAATGGCCCCATGTATCTCCTCTGGGGTAAGGGGAAGATCCAGAGTCTCTGAGGCCGTCTGGGGGAGGCGGGGCAGCTGAGTCCATGTCCTGGACAGTACGTCAGCCAGAGAGGTTCTGGGAGGTCGGGCCGCGTAAAGGGTAGCATAGCAGCCTGCAAAGGTTTGGGCGATAGCTCGAGAGGTGACGTGATGACCACCGATCTCATCACAGATCTCGGGAATAATGCAGTTGGCTTTGGGGTATGACACAATTGTGATGCAATTTGCCATTTTTATCGCCCCAACCGTATACGCGCGCCATAGCATTTTAGCTGACTCCAGTGAGATCTTACCGATCTCTTCATGAATCAGTGTAAGATGTCGAGCGGAGTCGTCGCTATCAGTGTAAGCCTGGGCTCTCTCCAGCTGTGCTGCGTGGGCCTCCAACTGCACAAGTCGAGCGGTCTGTTCCGCACGTTTCGCGTGGACCAAGCCTCTACCCACCCTCCCGTATAGTGGCCTTGCCAGCCTCCCATAGCGTCCCCGGTGAGGAGACCGAACCCGTGTTAGTCGAGAAATAGTGCCCCAGTTCCTGCCTGAGGGATTCAACAAATTTGGCATCCTGTAGAAACCAGGCATTCATCCACCACACTGTACGAGTACCATTAGGGGAGTTCCCAAAACAGAGGGAGACGGGGGAGTGATCTGAGATGCCTTGGGGCAGAATAGTAGCCCCGGACAGTAATTGACAGTCTGGGGCTGGTAGCAGGAGCAAGTCGATACAAGAGTGGATTTGGTGGGCTGCCGAAGTGTGAGTGTATTGTTCTCTGCTGGGATTCCCCACTCTCCAAGCATCGCAGCTACCCAAGGCAGAGGACCAGTCAGACAAGCGCTTAGCAGAGGCAAGGTGGGATGCTGAGGGAACACCTGACGTGTCATGGGTAGGTTGCAGAACGGCATTGAAATCACCTCCAATTGGGAGTGAACTATGCAATCCCCGTTCCGGATGGTTAGACTTACTGGATTAAATATACTTTTACAGCGCGCGGTGGAATTTCATTTCCGCGTTACCCGCGGCCGAACGTATCTGGCTATCTGGCGGGCGTGGCTGGCCGGCAAGCTGCTGGGGGAGAACGCGAGCGCGAGCTCGAGCAGGATGGCCCCACGGAGAGAGAGAGTGGCACTAAAGGAAGGAGCTACTGGCTTGAAGATCCCCAAAAAGCTGCCTGCTACAAAGGAACATGAGGTGGCTCGCACCCCCATCCAGGATAACGCAGAGAAGGCGGGGAGCAGGAGAGAGACTCCCGATACGGAACCGCTTCTCCCAGAGGGGGGGCTTGGAAAAAGACCCTTACTGTTCCAGGGATGTTTTCAGGCAAACCGGTAAGCGAGAAACAGTCAAAACAACCCAATCCATTGTTGGAGAAAATCCCTAACACATGTATAGGCACCGGGACTGTAGATGTTTCTGCTACTGCTATTAACAAAGCCTGTAACAGTGTAGCGGCTTCAGAGGGGGTGGTTACACAGGACCCTCTCTCTACTACGACGGTTGACAGTATGCACTACACCCCAGATGTTCAAACAGTGGGTATAAAAGGTGTACTTATCAGGAGAGAACAGGAGGGGGCAGCAGGTGTAATGACTATTCTCACTGAGGGTGTTGGGGACCTTCAGGATTTGGGAGATCCAGTGCCAGGTACTCCAGACGGGGAAAACTTTTTTTCGCTGGCAGAAGAGTCGGATCTAAATGTCAGTGACCCCGATAATACGGATGTAGACGCTTCAGGGGGTGATAGTGATAGCCCACCTACGACTGCCGATACACTAAGGAGGGCCGCTAATCGACCTAGAAAGAAAAATCATGCGGGCTCCTGGCATGAAAGCTGTGATACCAATGAACATCTTCAATGGGACTATTCTACCACCAATCTGAAAGCAGAAGGGGGACCTCTGCCAGGGTCCGGGTTTCAGCAGGAAAATCTTAATGTTTCGAGTAAAAAAGCAGAGCCTGCTCCCTCAATCAGCGTAATTTACGCGACTCTTAAGGCCTTGCAAAGTGAGGCCCGGCAGGAGCACAAAAGGGCACAACTGGCGACCAAAACTAAAGCTTGCTCAGAGGTGGTAGCAAGAACCACTGCCCTAGAAGAGCGGGTAGTGGAATTGGAGGCCGGCTTGGAAAGCACTGAACAAAAAACTTCTGCGGATGATACAAGAATGATGGATATCCTCTGGAGATTGGAAGAATCCGAAAATAGGCAGCGAAGGAATAATCTACGCTTGCTGGGCATTGAAGAAAAGGCCGAGGGGGCGACATACGTGGCTTTGTGTTAAAGCTCTTTAAATCGACTTTTTCCAGAATTATCTCATTGGAACTGGGAAACAGAGATCCAGCGTGTACACAGATTCCCCCTAATGGTAAAAAGCAATTCTGGTCCCAACCCACAGCCCCGAGCAATTCTAATATTCTTCGGGAACTTTCTATTGCGACAAGCGATATTTGAAAAAGCCAGACCAGACGCCAAAAAATCAGCAGAGGGCCAGACTTTTTTAGTCCGGCCTGATTTTAGCCACACTACCGTGTAAAGGAGGTGGCGGCTGCGGCAGCTGATCAGCCCTTTCCAAAAACTTGGATGCAAAGTGTATTGGATGAACCCTGCCCGGTTGAAAGTTATCTATCAGGGGCGGGTTAGGGTATTCACTTCGGCGATTCAGGCGGAGAATAATTTAAGGAAGCCATCTGATGGCTGACTGAGCTAGAGTCAAAGGTTGGGTCTCTTTTGATGGAGAAGGTGTAAATAGGGTTGCTGCTTTGGCTATTGTGAATCTTGAATCATGTTGTTTCGAGGATTTAGGTGGGGCTTGCATATTTATTACTGATTGGGGTACTGATTGGGGTTTGGTTTTTCCTTGAGGCAGGATGGGGAGTAATATGGGGCGCACTTTAACGCAGGAGGCATCACAAGGGTCTGAGGACCTTTTTTGCCCTAGTTAGGGATGTGGGGAGGGATGGGGAGGGCTTAGGGAGGTGGGTCCTACTAGGGATAGAGTGGACATTTGGGGGTATAGGTATATGCTTGTTGGGATATGTCATTTTTTTTCCTTTCATGATGCTCAGGGGTATATCATACTTGGATCTGCTCAACATGCAATGGGGTGTATAAGGATAGCCTCTGTCAATATCTGTGGACTAAATAACCCTGCCAAACGCCGTAGGATAAGGGAAGATATTCGAATCTTGAGGGCAGATATCATCTGCCTCCAGGAAACACATGTAGAAGCCACTCGAAGCAAAATTATGCAGCTAGACGGGTTTCAATTAATTTTGTGGACCAAAAGGTGTGACTATATTTGCACGGCGGGGTTTGGCAAACTTTACTCGCTCTGCCTCTGATAAACATGGGAGGTGGGCAATTACGCAATGTACTATTGATAGCCGCATGTTTACATTATGCACTGTCTACGGGCCAGTATTGGATGATCCCGAAATGTATAATTGGCTTGGTTTAGAACTGGTAGGTTGGCCAGTCCCGATCATACTTTGTGGTGACTTTAATATTAATTTGGGCTGTGCGATATCCAATTATCCAGAAATATTATATCAAGGGCGGAAACCGAAAGTGTTTAGATCTCTTAGTCAATTGAAAGAGTTGCATGGGTTGGTAGATATATGGGCACTAGCCGAAGGGAATGATCCAGGGGTCACCTATTTTTCAGCTCCGCATAGGTCACATGCTAGGTTGGATTATTTTTTCATTTCTCACTGTTTAGTGCAGGGCAGTAAAATCATTAAGTTTCCTAGGGTAATGTCTGACCATAATCCTCTGGTTTGAAGTAAACAAGTAACTAGCTGGACTTTTAACAGGGCACTTTTAAGCACAATATCTATATTGAACATATGGCCAGGTGGATCACTAGGTTCCTTAGTGAAAATAGGGGAAGTACCGGTATTCAGAATGTGTGGGATACCATGAAAGCTGGAATTAGGGGTGAGACCACACAGTGTGGGTGGGAATCGCAGAAAAAAGAGCGAAATAAAGACCAAGGGCCATATGTAGGAAGCCCAATACCGGTCGGTAACGGCCGATTTTCGGTAAAAATCACGTTACCGACCGGTATTCAGGCTTTCGGTATGTAGGGGGGACATTTCAGGATTCGGTAATTTACCGAATCGGTAAAATTACCGAATCGGTAAATACCGAATCCTGAAATGAGATGTAGGGGGAGTGTGTGGGTGTAGTGTGGATTCGTTATTTACCACCAACTCAAAGTTGGTGGTAAATGACGAATGTCTTAGTAAATGCATTATTTGGCCCTTAGATGTGTGCAATGTGGCAGACACACATGCCCTTAGGGCATGTATGTGTGCCACATGTGCACACATGCAGGAATCAGGGGTGCAACAGGGTGTCACTGTGACACCCTGCCACCCTTGATTGTGTTCCCCCCATTACCGATTCGGTATTTACCGATTCGGTAATGGTAACTGGCTTCCCATTGATTCCTATGGGCCTCCTGGCCCATAGGAATCAATGGGAAACAAGTTACCATTACAGAATCGGTAAATACCGATTCTAAAATACCGACACTTACCGAATCGGTATTTTTTTACCTACATTACATTTACCGATTCATAAATACCGAATCGGTAAAATTCGGTATTTAAGAATCGGTAAATGTAATTTACCTACATATGGCCCCAAGGAACTGTATGAAACACTGGCCTTAGCTGAGAATCATTTAGTGAAGGTTTTATCAGAGGTAGGGGACGCTGATATGGCTCAAACTCGGATCTCAATTGCGAAATCCGCTATAACAGAGATTTCATTTGCTAAATCCGCGGGTAGATACCTAGCTTGACGGTCCAGGCTCTATGAGAGCAACGAAAAGGTGGGCCATGTGCTTGCTGTGTGGATTAGAGAAAAAGAAGCACAAAATCAGATTACAGGCATTTCGGACTCAGACATTGGCTTAGTAACTGACCCAGGCGAGATTCTTTCTGTGTTTCAGAAATTCTATCAGAAGCTGTATTCGGATGAGATAAGGGATAATTGTAATCTACAGGGTGAAATTAAGAGATACCTTGAAGAGGTTAGATTGGATCAACTGTCCTCTGTAGACCGGGATTTTCGGGATGCCCCAATTAGGTTGGGAGAAATAACCTGGGCATTAGACTTATTACCATACGAAAAAGCTGTTGGCCCTGACTTTCTCCCTGGTGAATTTTTTAAGATCTTTGGGAAACAGTTGGCACCAACAATGCTTGAGATGTTTCGCATTGTTCAGAGAGGAGACATACCCCCCGAGTCTTGGCGGAATGCTAAGATCGTTGTATTTTTAAAAAAAAAGGTAAAGTGGCGACTGACCCTGGGGGATATAGGCCGATTACATTATTAAATAGTGATATCAAGATCTATTCCAAGATCTTCGCAAATGGATTGGCGTCAGTTATTTAAAAAATGGTATCACCCCAACAACATGGTTTTGTCCCGGGTCGCGAAACTATAGATCACATACGACAGGTAATAACATTGTTTGATTATACCAAGGTTACAGGACACCCTAGGGCTTTAATACTCTTAGATGCAGAAAAAGCATTCGATAGGGTCTCCTGGCCTTTTTTATGGGCTGTCTTGAAATATTATGGAATTGGGGATGGATTTTTAGGAGCAATACAAGGTATGTATAAAGATCCCATTGCTAAAATTGCTCTGATGGGGATACAGTCTGGGGAGATCAATATAAAGGCGTGGAACGAGACAAGGCTGTCCGTGCTCCCCCTTATTATTTGCCATCTATATTGATCCACTAATTAGGAAGATCCAGGAGAATCAAGCAATTCAACCTATTCATGCCAAAGGGGGAGACGTTAAAATTTTGGGATATGCCGACGACTTAGCCATCACAACAGCTGCTCCTCGTCAGGCATTAGAAGAAATAACTATTTTAACATTGCAATTTGGTAAGATATCTGGCTATCATTTGAGTGATAGTAAAACTCAAATTGTAGTTAATGATAAGGTTATACTGGTCGACCAGCGGATAGTATCAAATGCCAGATACTTAGGTATAGATATAAGCTCCAAACCTGATGAGATCGTCGATATTAATTTTAAACCGTTACTTCAGAAAATTAAATTAGACTCCCGAAGAATAAACAATTTACATTTAACACTACTGGGGAGAAATAATGTTTTAAAAATGATCTTCCTGCCTAAAATTCTTTATTGTTTTAGAGCAATTCCTCTAGACATACACAAAGGTTGGTTCCAGAAGTTAGATCAGCTAGTCTCATGGTTTCTATGGGCAGGGCGACGTCCAAGAAGGGCTCTTAGATATATGACTCAAGAAATAGAGGAGGCTGGTCTGTTCCTAATTTTCAAATCTATTATTGGGTAACTATGCTTAAACAGATGGGAGAGTTGTTAAATGGTGCGATTTCGGGGTGTCCCGAGATTTCAATTTATCATTTAATATATGGGATCGAAGCTAGAGGACTTCTGCGCCAGATAGATTTTGCTTAGTTTAAGAGGGTCAAATTCAAGGTTTTACTTGGTGCTTATAGGGTCTGGACTGCAGTTAGGAAAAAGTTTGGGATTGGGCGGCTTCATTTATATTCCCACTTGTCTAATAATATCTTACTTCCGGCAATTTTTCAAGATCCATATTTTAAAATCTGGGCTGAGAAAGGTATTCAGTGCATAGGGGATTTCATACTGAATGCTGAAATGCTTACTTTTGCGGCCATCAATGAGAGATTTGGGATAGAGAATAAATATTTTTTTTAATATTTACAGATAAGGGATTTTGCGGTCAAAAGACTTATCAATCGGGAGAGAACCCCTCTACTAGATCTAATTCAAGGTGGCCAACCCACAACACCCTCTCTATATAAACTCATTAATGAGAAGATGGGCGATGACTTGGCCAAGCACTTTGAGAGATGGCAAATGAGCTTACTAGCTGGGCAAGGTGAATGTGAAGATTCTCTTTTGTTTAGCCAAACAACATGTATCTCTACCAATTTGCAGGTTAAATGTTTTAAGACTTGGTGCAACTTATATATTACCCCGGCGCGTATTCAATGATGGGGGGGCGTCGGGGACACGTTACACGCGGTGTGGGTTGTTGGCTGCAGATAGCACACATATGTTCGCCACCTGTTCTGGTCTTTCTCAACTGTTGGCCAAAATTGAGCAGCGGTTAGAATCTATACTGGGATATGTAGTATTATTGACTCCCCAGGTTATCATGTCAGGGATCTCCAATCAAGAAATGGAGGAAGCAGACCGGAAAATGGTGTTTATAGCTATGGCGGTGCTTCGGCTTTGTCTGGCCACGGTGTGGCTCGATCCAAATCCTCCCTCGATTCACATTTGGTTTAGCAAACTATTATTTACATACAGGTGCCGATCACGATCCGGTAAAAACCGGGTACGAACCGTCGGACGGAGCATATTCTCCGTCCGACGCGTACCCGGTCGTCAAAATATACAAACATGGAATTACGATTCGCACGGAAACACCATTTCCGTACGAATCGTACAAAACCCCGACCGACGAAATTAAACGTACAAATGCGATCCGGGAAAGCGCTGACGTGACGTCGGGATGCACGCAGCCTGCCATTCACGAACCAGGAATTACGATTCGCACCGACGTCATCCCGCACGGTGAATATTTTCCGGCTGCCAAAAACTGCCGGGAAATCAGGACGACGCGAACAAGGAGTACTGGTACGCGACGGACAGACAGGACGACGCGAACAAGGAGTACCCGTACGCGACGGACAGACATGGACCCGAACCTACGTGTCATCCGGGCCCTCATAGCAGTCGACCTCCTCTACAGGTTCCGACGCAGACGCCGCAGAAGGTCAGAACAACAAAGGGAGGGGGAGAAGGGGGGGGGGGTGGCAGGACCAGGGCAGGCCACAAAACCCCCACCAAAGTCACACAGCACACATGCCCTGGACATACCTGACCCTCAGGCCCTGGTCACTACGAGGGGGTGGGGGCGTGTCCAGCTAAGCCAGCGACCGCCACAACGGAAGTTCTTGACGACGCGAACTGGCAACACAACCAGACAGGTACGTCCCGTACCCACGCCTTAAGAGCGTGGGTACGAGTCGTACCATGCCCACACCTACGTCACCCCAACAATGGCGGGACGGCTCGTACCCACGTGGCAAAGGCCTGGGTACGGCCCGCACAAGCATCACATAGCGTGGGGACCTATATGTATGGACCGTACCCCCACCCCGTATGCATGGAGCGAAACCCCAACAGTGTAAGTACGACACGTACACCCACCCGCGTATGCAAGGAGCGTACCCCCCACCCCAACAGTGTAAGTACGACACGTACCCCCACCCGCGTATGCAAGGAGCGTACCCCCCATGCCAACAGTGTAAGTATGACACGTACCCCCACCCGCGTACGTATGGAGCGTACCCCCCACCCCAACAGTGTAAGTATGACCCGTACCCTCACCCGCGTACGTATGGAGCGTACCCCCACCCCAACAGTGTATGTACGGACCGTACCCCCACCCCAACCGAGTATGTACGACCCGTACACTCACCCGCGTACGTATGGAGCGTACCCCCACCCCAACAGTGTATGTACGGACCGTACCCCCACCCCAACCGTGTATGTATGACCCGTACCCTCACCCGCGTACGTATGGAGCGTACCCCCCACCCCAACAGTGTAAGTACGCCACGTACCCTCACCCGCGTATGCAAGGAGCGTACCCCCATGCCAACATTGTACGTACGACACGTCCCCCCACCCGCGTATGCATGGAGCGTACCCCCCACCCCAACAGTGTAAGTATGACCCGTACCCTCACCCGCGGACGTATGGAGCGTACCCCCCACCCCAACAGTGTAAGTACGACCCGTACCCCCATGGAGCGAACCCACACACGTGTATGGACAAAGCGTACATATTGTTAAATAGGAGGGGTGTGTGCCAATCACTCCCAGCAGTGCCCAGAGTCAGGAGGGGTGTGTGCAGAGGCCTCCCAGCAGTGCCCAGAGTCAGGAGGGGTGTGTGCAGAGTCCTCCCAGCAGTGCCCAGAGACAGGAGGGGTGTGTGCCTATCACTCCCAGCAGTGCCCAGAGACAGGAGGGGTGTGTGCAGAGTCCTCCCAGCAGTGCCCAGAGTCAGGAGGGGTGTGTGCCTATCACTCCCAGCAGTGCCCAGAGTCAGGAGGGGTGTGTGCAGAGGCCTCCCAGCAGTGCCCAGAGTCAGGAGGGTTGTGTGCAGAGTCCTCCCAGCAGTGCCCAGAGTCAGGAGGGGTGTGTGCCTATCACTCCCAGCAGTGCCCAGAGTCAGGAGGGGTGTGTGCAGAGGCCTCCCAGCAGTGCCCAGAGACAGGAGGGGTGTGTGCAGAGGCCTCCCAGCAGTGCCCAGAGTCAGGAGGGGTGTGTGCAGAGGCCTCCCAGCAGTGCCCAGAGTCAGGAGGGGTGTGTGCAGAGTCCTCCCAGCAGTGCCCATCGTCAGGAGGGGTGTGTGCAGTCCTCCCAGCAGTGCCCAGAGACAGGAGGGGTGTGTGCCTATCACTCCCAGCAGTGCCCAGAGTCAGGAGGGGTGTGTGCAGAGGCCTCCCAGCAGTGCCCAGAGTCAGGAGGGGTGTGTGCAGAGTCCTCCCAGCAGTGCCCAGAGTCAGGAGGGGTGTGTGCCTATCACTCCCAGCAGTGCCCAGAGTCAGGAGGGGTGTGTGCAGAGGCCTCCCAGCAGTGCCCAGAGACAGGAGGGGTGTGTGCAGAGGCCTCCCAGCAGTGCCCAGAGTCAGGAGGGGTGTGTGCCGAGTCCTCCCAGCAGTGCCCAGAGTCAGGAGGGGTGTGTGCAGAGGCCTCCCAGCAGTGCCCAGAGTCAGGAGGGGTGTGTGCAGAGGCCTCCCAGCAGTGCCCAGAGTCAGGAGGGGTGTGTGCAGAGTCCTCCCAGCAGTGCCCAGAGACAGGAGGGGTGTGTACCTATCACTCCCAGCAGTGCCCAGAGTCAGGAGGGGTGTGTGCAGAGGCCTCCCAGCAGTGCCCAGAGTCAGGAGGGGTGTGTGCAGAGTCCTCCCAGCAGTGCCCAGAGTCAGGAGGGGTGTGTGCCTATCACTCCCAGCAGTGCCCAAAGTCAGGAGAGGTGTGTGCAGAGGCCTCCCAGCAGTGCCCAGAGACAGGAGGGGTGTGTGCAGAGGCCTCCCAGCAGTGCCCAGAGTCAGGAGGGGTGTGTGCCGAGTCCTCCCAGCAGTGCCCAGAGTCAGGAGGGATGTGTGCAGAGGCCTCCCAGCAGTGCCCAGAGTCAGGAGGGGTGTGTGCAGAGTCCTCCCAGCAGTGCCCAGAGACAGGAGGGGTGTGTGCCTATCACTCCCAGCAGTGCCCAGAGTCAGGAGGGGTGTGTGCCTATCACTCCCAGCAGTGCCAAGAGTCAGGAGGGGTGTGTGCAGAGGCCTCCCAGCAGTGCCCAGAGTCAGGAGGGGTGTGTGCAGAGTCCTCCCAGCAGTGCCCAGAGACAGGAGGGGTGTGTGCCTATCACTCCCAGCAGTGCCCAGAGTCAGGAGGGGTGTGTGCAGAGTCCTCCCAGCAGTGCCCAGAGACAGGAGGGGTGTGTGCCTATCACTCTCAGCAGTGCCCAGAGTCAGGAGGGGTGTGTGCCTATCACTCCCAGCAGTGCCCAGAGTCAGGAGGGGTGTGTGCAGAGGCCTCCCAGCAGTGCCCGGAGTCAGGAGGGGTGTGTGCAGAGTCCTCCCAGCAGTGCCCAGAGACAGGAGGGGTGTGTGCCTATCACTCCCAGCAGTGCCCAGAGTCAGGAGGGGTGTGTGCAGAGGCCTCCCAGCAGTGCCCAGACGCAGGAGGGGTGTGTGCAGAGTCCTCCCAGCAGTGCCCAGAGTCAGGAGGAGTGTGTGCCTATCACTCCCTGCAGTGCCCAGAGTCAGGAGGGGTGTGTGCAGAGGCCTCCCAGCAGTGCCCAGGTGCAGGAGGGGTGTGTGCCTATCACTCACAGCAGTGCCCAGAGACAGGAGGGGTGTGTGCCGAACACTCACAGCAGTGCCCATGAAACGCAAAGGGTGGAGTAGCCACAGATACCATGCCCACAAATTTCAGTCAGGTGCACAAAGACCCTGCAGTACATGTACCACATGTGTGCGAGGCTGGGAGTATACGCATGCATAGCGCAGAAAAGAAAGCATGTACACATGAAGTCATGTCAATAGTCCACATACACAAGTACAATGACTACCAAGAATGCCACGAATGATGCAGGTGGAGACATCGCTCAGCATGCATGTGCAAAGTAGAAGGAGTACGTCACACACCCAGCTAATGTACACACAGCTTTGCGCTAAATATTGGGAACACCCTGCAGGGAAGATGTCAGGGTACACAGAGGAAGGAATACACCTTTGGACAATTTCACCATGCAGCAACTGCTTACATGAACACAGAAACCTAGCTAACACCGTGTGATGGCACACAGATCCCAGGGTCCCCCCTATGACCAGCACACTACTACATTTCCCACACAACCAACACATGATCACCACCCAAAATCATGTAGCAGCCCCACCAACACCAATATCAGAAAAGCAGTAGTGTTCAAAGGAAACAAAAATGGCTTTAATCAGCAAGATCAAAAATTGTATGTTCGTTGAAAGTTCCATATTTACAAAGTCCAGAAGTCACAGCTGGATGGGGGACACAGTGGGATGCGTGTCCCCTAGCTTGCCTGCACAGTTACATTCCGTTGTCTTCCACAAGGGTGAGGGCATCATGTGGGGGGGAAGAAACAGGCATCGCAGGGACAGGAGGGTGAAGGGTAGGCATCGTGGGTGCAGGGATGGAGGACTCCACCACAGGGGGTGGGGCAGGGCCAAAGGTGGAGGCCAGGAGCTCGCTGCACACCTCAGCCAGGTCCGCCAGGGAATCCCCTGCACCCGAACGAACCACAGGCCCCCAAGGAGGGGGGGGGTTTCAGAGGGATGGGTCGCAGCTCCACTGGGGGAGGGTGTAGACAGGGGGGGGGAATCAACCACCCTGACAGAGGACTTCCTTGACTGCTTGCGTGGTGGAGTCACTGTGGGGCTCAGGGACAGAGCGGCCATGAAGGAGTCTTTGGGGGAGATGTGGCCAGGAGAGCTGAGGGGAGGGGATTTGGAGGGAGTGGATTGGGTGGAATGCGGACTCCCACTCTGGCTGCGTGTCACACGTTTGCCCCCCGACCCAGTGGGTGTGCCTACTTCACCCTGTGTGTGCGTGTCAGGAGGTGTGCGGTGGACCTTCCCTGCTGGTGTGGTGCCTGTGTGTGTTGTGGTGGGCGCATGCTGACGTCTGGGTGTACGTGGGACAGGCATGGGAGTGGGAAGTGTGGATGGGACAGGGGTAGGGGGGGGGACGTAGCGCTGCAGGAGACCCACTGCTGCAGTCAGTGTCGAGTCTATCAACCTCAGCAAGCTGCGTTGATCAGCCTGCGATGAATGAATGCCCTCCGAGTATGCCTCCATGTTGTTGAGGACCTGGCTGTGGCCATGGAGGACATTAAGGATCGCAGCCTGACCAACCTGCAACTGCCGCTGGATGTCCACAAACTCGGCATTGGCGGCAGCAGTGGAGACAGGGGCAGGGGGTGCGGTGCCTGGCAGGAAGGAGACATGTGGTGACCGGGCACGTTGGGAAGGGACACGAGCAAGTGGGAGGCGGCTGATGGCAATGGAGGGGGCGGGGCGAGATGTAGTGCCGCTGTCAGCTGCTGGTGCAGCCGCCGCCCACTCGGAGAGATCATCCTCGGACCCGTCAGCTTCATACTCTGTTGTGCCAGTCGACAGGTCCCCGGCTTCACTCTCCTCCGCCTCAGTCCCACTTGATGTGCCAGCCCCGATGTCACCGCTGGCACTGGTGCTCGGTCCCTCTGCTCCGTCAGTGCCCATGTCTCCCTCCGTGTCCCCCGACGATGCTGTGGGCAGGGTGAAGAGACAGAAATTAATCATACACCTGTATACATATGTCACATGAGTCCAATCTACATAGGTCACAGTGCATAGCCTGAAACAAAAGAAGAGTTACATCTACAAAACAAGGTACATATGTAGGGCATGCAAGACACAGTTGTTTGACCCACCATGCCACCGAAACACTATGGAGAGCATGACACAATAGCAAATGAGATGGAATGGAATTTTGACTGAGGAGCAAGGCCCTGGGGACAATCCAGCACTGCATCTGCACCACACAGCGTGGCAGGAAATAGGGATGAGCAGAGACCATATCCAGGAACAAGAGGCACATGCAGCATAGGTTATACTGAAAACATGCCCACCATGACTGGCCCACTGCACCTTGAGTGCATGTCCAGACAAACATCACACACTGGCCAGTCCTAGCAAGGAGATATCAGGTTGTGAAATGAAGGCCATGCCCGCACCACCCACCCCCTACATGAGACCATTATTTGAAGACACAGGAAGCACTTACATCCCTTAGTCTGGGTGAAATACACATGGGATGCAACAATTCAAAGTTGCACACAAAATACCCAAGGTGCGCCTGTCCAAATATTCATGTACAAATGGGCATCATCAGATGATTCTAACAAGACACACAGGCAATGTCCACCGTGAGTATGAACAAGGAAATCAGGTCAGTCTGTACAGTGGACACTTGTACTACATTTCACGTCAGAATACATTTGGCCAGGGGACAATGGCACAGAGCACAACCTATGCTGTAGACACAGAGATTGTCAACATATTCGGATTACACACATGATACCTAGGAAAATATGCCCCTGGGGACAGTAGTGGCCACACAACTCCATGCTCCTGAATGGGAATGTCTGCAACACACGCTACCATCCCCGCACTATGCGTACCGCACACTCATGCACATCATGTCACAGGCCACCACATAGGACATGCGTGCTGTAAGGCCTAACACTTGAGAGACTAACTCCCATGTCTGGACTCAGCATTAGTGCCAACTGACATGGAACCCACAAGACCAGAACTGGACAGGGCACAGGCAAGGTCCCAAAACCTGTTACACACCACCCCCACACATGATGCTGCAGGCATTGTACACGTGGAGAAGGTGCCAGGCTACATAACCTTGTGACGGAGTGACTCCACACAGACCAGGGAACACATTGCAAGGAGGGGAAGGGAGGCAGGAGAGCACTGCAATACTGTGGGTAACAGGATCTGCACAGCACCATTAAACCCTGGCAGTGCATCCATGGAACAGTGCACCTACAAATGCTGGTGAAACACAACAAACACACATGTACCTACCCCCTTCCTGCTGCTGCATCTCCTGTAAGCGCCTGTCCAAGTCTGGAAAGACCACCGCCAGCACACGCTTGTGGATGTGGGAGAGACGGCGGCGCCCGCGGTTCTTATGGCTATCAGGTGAGTCCCCCAGCAGGACCCGTGCGGTCCTCCGCGTCCAGCACCGGATATCCTGCCAGCGTTTCCTCACCTGGGACAGGCGCCGCTTCCGACCATCCGCACTCCTCACGGCACTGACGGCGGTCAGCCAGATCTGCTCCTTGGCAGAGGCGCCTACCTGTGAGGATGAACAAGTGACACTACATCAATACACCTGCAACATGTCACAGAGACACATATGAGAACAAATTAGCTGGTTACAACAAGGCATAGTATGCATCCAACGCATTGCACCTTTGCCATAGGGACATACTCCTCTGGGGAAGGGCAAAAGCAGTACGTGCCAGTGAAAGTACACAGGTGGAATGAGGGCAAAGACACAATCAATCATCAAGGCTCACACTGTGCATCACACCCACCCCTCCTGTCTCTGGGCACTGCTGGGAGTGATAGGCACCCACCCCTCCTGTCCCTGGGCACTGCTGGGAGTGATAGGCACACACCCCTCCTGTCTCTGGGCACTGCTGGGAGGACTCTGCACACACCCCTCCTGACTCTGGGCACTGCTGGGAGGCCTCTGCACACACCCCTCCTGTCTCTGGGCACTGCTGGGAGGACTCTGCACACACCCCTCCTGACTCTGGGCACTGCTGGGAGGCCTCTGCACACACCCCTCCTGACTCTGGGCACTGCTGGGAGTGATAGGCACACACCCCTCCTGACTCTGGGCACTGCTGGGAGGCCTCTGCACACACCCCTCCTGCCTCTGGGCACTGCTGGGAGTGATAGGCACACACCCCTCCTGTCTCTGGGAACTGCTGGGAGGCCTCTGCACACACCCCTCCTGCCTCTGGGCACTGCTGGGAGTGATAGGCACACACCCCTCCTGTCTCTGGGCACTGCTGGGAGGACTCTGCACGCACCCCTCCTGACTCTGGGCACTGCTGGGAGTGATAGGCACCCACCCCTCCTGTCTCTGGGCACTGCTGGGAGTGATAGGCACACGCCCCTCCTGTCTCTGGGCACTGCTGGGAGTGATAGGCACACACCCCTCCTGTCTCTGGGCACTGGTGGGAGGACTCTGCACACACCCCTCCTGTCTCTGGGCACTGCTGGGAGGACTCTGCACCCACCCCTCCTGACTCTGGGCACTGCTGGGAGGACTCTGCACACACCCCTCCTGTCTCTGGGCACTGCTGGGAGGACTCTGCACACACCCCTCCTGACTCTGGGCACTGCTGGGAGGACTCTGCACACACCCCTCCTGTCTCTGGGCACTGCTGGGAGTGATAGGCACCCACCCCTCCTGTCTCTGGGCACTGCTGGGAGACATCAGGCATTCCCCCCCCCCCCTGGGACCCCCCCTACAGTACATAGCATGTGTGTCACACCTGGACACAATGGCAGAAGTCACAGTCACCAAAAAAGGGACACAGTCTGTGCTAGTAGCTCTGCACTCACCTGATACCCTGCTCGCCCATACAGCAGGGGGTACTGTGGGAGGATAACACACAAAAAGTCTCCACTAGATCTGTGGAGGGGGGAACGAGAGGCATGGGGTACTAGGAGCTGGCAGCCTCCACTATAACTGTTTACCACAAAAAGCCGCTCCTAGTGTGATAACCCAAACGAGTTACAGGAACGTCGTAAGTGTGGGCGTCTCCCAAAAAATTACGGACTGGTCTCACACACCACCTGGTGTCATGCTTCATCATCGACCAGTCCTCGCCCTCTAAAACCTTCGTTTGATAAAGGGCGGGCATACACTTGACGACAAGGATGCACTTTCTAAATGGCTGAGTGGGGGCCCGTGAAACTGTGAGTGAGGTTAAAAATCATTATAGTGGTCAAAAGTGGTTTTAATGTGATTGACAACTATATGATATTAAAAATTATGTGTGACGGTGCATGGGGTAGTTAGTGTCCCCTAACCGTCTTATGTGTGGTCAACATGTTTCTGCCGGAGTGGCCCTATTGGGTCCGTGGCATTCATCAGGACCTAATTATGAATGAGGGCTCCGTTCTTACCAGGTGTTGGTAAGACGCTACCACTGTGTGAGTGTAGCATAGGCCACACTTCACTTCCTAGGATGCTTCCAAAGGTGAAGCCTATGAGAGAAATGTGAGAAACAAGATTTATTTAGAAATCGTTGAATTGGACGTACCTGTAAAGGAAAAGGAGAAAGAAGAAATACAATGCATGCATTGAACTCTAAGAGTGAATAAAGTGTGTGTGACTTTGTGACACTCTATTTGTGTACACATTTGTGAACATTTTTAGCCTGGGAGCAGTTAATACTGCTGCCAAACTTACCCTAATTGGTTAGACAACTTGTCCCAAGGGGGGAAGAGGGACGGGGGTAATCCACCGTTTTGTCACTTCTGTTGGAAGAGAAACACAGAACCTAGGTCTTCATCCAAACTTCAGATAAATTGCTGCACAGACAGAGAAATGGGTCTATACATAAGATCTATTATTGAGCGAATCCCAATAGAGATAGTGAGAAACATAGTAGGTAAAGTTGCTTTTATCGTGAGGGTTAAGTTGCACAGTAATACACTCACACGCTCATTAGTCATTCGCAACACCCATACTCTTACTGTGACACGAGGCAGAATGTTCCTGTGTCCTAGGCGTCCGCTCGATCCTCCCGATTGCGAGGAATGGAGGGAGCGGGCGCCGTCTTAAATATGCGGTTCGATTGTATTAATTGGACGTAAAACAGAATTCAGATGCGGGGATCCCGGTGTCGAGAAAGCGCCGAGCCTGTACTTAAGATGGCGGTTCGTGGCGTAAATGAAAGGGGAGGCCCCATTCGTTGTAAGCCTGGGGGTGTGTGTCAGCCGTCCAGTTGTAATTGGAGGATCATGAAAGGAAGCCGGTCATAGGGCGCGCCTATGCCTGTCTGAAGAGTTCCGTGAAACGGGAAAAATTTCATTGGTGGTGAGGCTGGTCAGACGAAGATTGTAATAGGCCTGTGCTCTATTAGGTCGAATACGTGAGCGCAATGCTGAGGAGTTATCGCAATGTGGTCACGCGTCAAATGTTTGCATGGAGACGCCAAGTAAAACGAATTTGTGCTAAGGTAGAAAATACATCGTGATTACCTAGCACGATCTTGGGCCAAATATAGTAAAATAAAATAAAATAACGTACGCTCAGTTGTGTCCCGATTTCTGATATTAAGTGGTGGCACGTGAGGGCTAATGCAAAGTTTATATGAGTCGTTATACAAATTAGAATTTGACTCAAAACATGGAGAGTTTTTTATATTTCCTTCCCGAGACAAACATCTGTCCTGCTACCCCATCGTGTATTGACACGGTGCAGAGTATCTGTGAGTATAGCGAGAAACACTTCTCCAGATAATGAACAATGATGCATTTGGCTAGCCCTGGCCGCTTTTTACATCTATAGGGAGAAATGTCGTGAAAATAAGCGGCTACGGTGTCGCAAATGCTCATATGTGTCCAAATAAACAGTTGTATTGTATGTTAAGGCAAGGTTTTGTTTTCAACCTAGGTCAAGAAAAAAGGTGTATGGTTTTGTAGTCATACTGTCTAAATGGCTTATATCTAAATCATATCCCCTTTCAATAATCTGTCAGCTGCAGCCATGGAATGTCATCATTAAGACCTTTTTCGTGAGAGCGTAGGCGGTACACCCAACGTTGTTCTCTCACATGGAGAGCTTTTGTGAGGTCAAATTTCTTTTTCTTCATGACCTCCAGGATAGTCCAGCGTAGGTCTGAGTCTGTATGGTTTTTTTCGGAGAAATGTCGTGTTAGCTTGGTGTTAGTTTTTTTGCACCTGATTGTGCTACGGTGCTCATTGATTCGAATTCTTATTTTCCTTGTGGTCATCCCTACGTATTGGAGTTGGCAAGGGCATGTTAATAAATATATCACATTTTCCGTGTTGCAGTTGCTGAACGATTTGAGTTGCCATGGTTTGTTTGTCCCAATGTCCACTATCTTGGTGTTCTTTGTGAGATTACAAGATTGGCATCCGCCGCAGGAAAAATGGCCTACTGCGGGTGGTTGATCCCAAAGTCTAAGTTGTTCTATGTTCTCATTGGTGGTCATCTGGGCGTGGACCAGTTCGTCCCGAAGATTTTTATTGCGTTTGAAGGCAAACAAGGGGGGTTCCCAATGTTTTCCAGCGCTGTTAAGTATGTGCCATCTTTTTTTGATAATTTTCTGAACTGAGTTCGATACTGGTGTGAAAGTAGTGACGCAGACCGGTCTGTTGGTTTTGTCTTTCTCCACGTTTTCCAGAAGTGCATCCCTTGGGTTGTTTCTTGCTCTTTTGTTAGCCTTCCTCACCATTTTTCTTGGATAATGGCGTTCAATCAGTTTCTTCTCAAGTTGTTCTGCCTGTTCTTTGTAAGTGTCTTTCTCGGAACAGTTTCTCCTGATACGGAGGAACTGGCCAACAGGTAAGTTCTGTTTGAGGGCCTTAGGATGATAACTCTCATACAAGAGTAGGCTATTTCTGTCGGTGGGTTTGTTATGAACCTTGGTTGTTATCCCCTCGTTTGTGAGTGTTATATCCAGGTCCAGAAATATTGCGTGATTTTTATTGATGGTATGAGTAAATTTGAGATGACTGTCTTGTAAGTTTACCCAGTGGACGAAGGCTATTGCGTTCTCTTCTGTTCCATTCCATACGATAAGTACGTCATCTATGTAACGTTTCCAAATCTTTATGTGGTTTCGAAATGGGTTCACTGCGTTGTTGATGAAATCATCTTCAAATTGCTGGACGTATAGACATGCCATGCTGGGAGCAAAAGTGCTCCCCATCGAAGTGCCCGTTATTTGGTGATAGATGACCTGTTCGAATTCAAAGAAATTTTCTGTGAGGGCCAGTTCGGCACATTCCATGACAAAATGTTGGGGGGTAACAAAATCCCACTCCCTTCGTAAGATAATACTTTCTACAACCTCCAATGTTCGTCGTTGCGGTATACTTGTGTACAGGGCTTCGATGTCCATCGTTATAAGCCAGTCATTTGTGGTATCAACCTCCAAATCTCTTAGGAGGCATAGGACGTCTTTTGTGTCCTTTAGGTATGATTGCGTTTCTTTAACAATGGGCCGTAAGAACCAGTCGCAAAATTGTGACAAGGGTTCTAGCACCGATCCAATGCCAGAAACGATTGGTCTACCTGGCGGTGGCATACGTCCCTTGTGGATCTTGGGTAGAATGTAGAAGCGCGGCATCCTTAGTTCTTCGTTAATTAAGAAGTCAGCTTCTTGCTTCGTTATCCAGTCGTTACTTAGGGCTTCTTCCACTATGTTCTTAATTTTGATCTTGACTGGGCCCGTAGGATCCGTTTGGTGTATGGCATAGCTGTTCGTATCCGCTAGCAGTCTTGTACACTCGTCTCGATACATCGTGAGGTCCATAAGGACAGTCGCGCCCCCTTTATCTGCTGGTTTGATAACGACATCATGATTATTTTTGAGTGCTTGTAGGGCCATCCGTTCCTTCCCTGAGAGGTTGTTGAACCCTTTGGTGTTATGGAAGTCAATGTTTTCTATATCCCTAAGCACTGCCTGTTCAAATGCAAGTATTTGGCATTAAATGTTCTGATTTGGAGGTTGGAAGGTGGACTTCTTGCGCAGCCCGGTTGATTTCTTCTTGTCATCATCAACTTCTGTCGTGTCTCCGAAGAAGTCACGAAGCTTGAGTTTTCGAAAAAACTGGGCCAATTCCATATTGAGAGTGAAGGGGTCATTTCTCGGAGTGGGGACGAAACCTAAGCCTTTGTTAAGAATGGTTTCTTCATCAGGCGTTAGGATGTGTGTACTGATGTTAACGATGTTAGTTAGTCCCTGCTTGTTGAGGGCATCTCCGTTCTCCCTCTGCTCCTGGTTGTTACTCCTTGCGGTGGTTGTTGATCCTCCCACTGGACCCTTGCGTTTCTTCTTTTTTGTCTGCCCGCCCTCTGCCTCTGCCCTGGAATAAAAAAGACGGGGGGCCTGGATGATAACCAAAGCCCGGTGGAAAGTAGGGCTGTTGCCAATAGCCAAAGGGAGGGGGTTGTGGTTGTGGTTGAGGTGCTTGCATCAGAGGTTGGTACCCAGACGGTTTTCCATAGTGTGGTCCTGAGCCTTCGTCACTGCTGGAGTCACTTCTCTCTTCTCCAGAGCTGAACGTCCAGTTTTGGGGAGTGGGTCGGAAGCGTTGTTTTCTCCCTGATTGTTGTGGAATTGGTTTATTGTAATGTTCATCCGTCACGTATGGGTAGACTGTTTCTTTACTGAACTTTTGTACATCTTTTTTCAATTTAGTCAGCTTGGATTGTGTTAGATATTCCTTATATTCTGAGTGTTCTTTATTAATTTCGTCCAATTTCTTTTTAAAGACTGAAAGTTGCACTGTAGTTTTCAGTTTACTTTCGCTCTGCTGGATCTCAACTAGGAGAGCATCTGCTAGTTGTCTTGCAGTGTTGATAATAAGGATGAGCCAATCTTTTGTGCATTTCCACGCAATGCTGGACCAATTAATTCTAAATTCCTTATTATTAAGGAATAATCTGGGTTCGTTAGTAACAATCAATCCCCTGGGTGCCGTGTTTTTGCGGAGATATTCCGTCATAAACGCCCCATGAAGGGCTGTGCGAATTTGTTCTTTTTTCTTTGAGGATAGTGCTTCCCACTCATCTGAATTCTGTACTGTTTGCGTCACTATGGTTTCTGCTAGTAGGGATGGTGTGTTTAAGATCTCTGCTAGGACTTCTTCCCCAAATGAGAGTTCGGTATCCATGCTGGACAATTAGGGTAACGTTAAGGTTAATCCTAAATCTATCCTTATGATTTTAAAGGACAGTATCAACAAAAAAGGTGACTGTAGTAGTTCTTTTCTGTTTACATGAGTTTGTATAACAGAACAAATCCCTTGTACTGGGATGGTGACCCCTTAGTTTGTTCCCACAGCCATCAGCTGTACGGAAGTTAACACACAAAAAGTCTCCACTAGATCTGTGGAGGGGGGAACGAGAGGCATGGGGTATTAGGAGCTGGCAGCCTCCACTATAACTGTTTACCACAAAAAGCCGCTCCTAGTGTGATAACCCAAACGAGTTACAGAAACGTCGTAAGTGTGGGCATCTCACAAAAAATTACGGACTGGTCTCACACACCACCTGGTGTCATGCTTCATCATCGACCAGTCCTCGCCCTCTAAAACCTTCGTTTGATAGAGGGCGGGCATACACTTGACGACAAGGATGCACTTTCTAAATGGCTGAGTGGGGGCCCGTGAAACTGTGAGTGAGGTTAAAAATCATTATAGTGGTCAAAAGTGGTTTTAATGTGATTGACAACTATATGATATTAAAAATGATGTGTGACGGTGCATGGGGTAGTTAGTGTCCCCTAACCGTCTTATGTGTGGTCAACATGTTTCTGCCGGAGTGGCCCTATTGGGTCCGTGGCATTCATCAGGACCTAATTATGAATGAGGGCTCCGTTCTTACCAGGTGTTGGTAAGACGCTACCACTGTGTGAGTGTAGCATAGGCCACACTTCACTTCCTAGGATGCTTCCAAAGGTGAAGCCTATGAGAGAAATGTGAGAAACAAGATTTATTTAGAAATCGTTGAATTGGACGTACCTGTAAAGGAAAAGGAGAAAGACGAAATACAATGCATGCATTGAACTCTAAGAGTGAATAAAGTGTGTGTGACTTTGTGACACTCTATTTGTGTACACATTTGTGAACATTTTTAGCCTGGGAGCAGTTAATACTGCTGCCAAACTTACCCTAATTGGTTAGACAACTTGTCCCAAGGGGGGAAGAGGGACGGGGGTAATCCACCGTTTTGTCACTTCTGTTGGAAGAGAAACACAGAACCTAGGTCTTCATCCAAACTTCAGATAAATTGCTGCACAGACAGAGAAATGGGTCTATACATAAGATCTATTATTGAGCGAATCCCAATAGAGATAGTGGGAAACATAGTAGGTAAAGTTGCTTTTATCGTGAGGGTTAAGTTGCACAGTAATACACTCACACGCTCATTAGTCATTCGCAACACCCATACTCTTACTGTGACACGAGGCAGAATGTTCCTGTGTCCTAGGCGTCCGCTCGATCCTCCCGATTGCGAGGAATGGAGGGAGCGGGCGCCGTCTTAAATATGCGGTTCGATTGTATTAATTGGACGTAAAACAGAATTCAGGTGCGGGGATCCCGGTGTCGAGAAAGCGCCGAGCCTGTACTTAAGATGGCGGTTCGTGGCGTAAATGAAAGGGGAGGCCCCATTCGTTGTAAGCCTGGGGGTGTGTGTCAGCCGTCCAGTTGTAATTGGAGGATCATGAAAGGAAGCCGGTCATAGGGCGCGCCTATGCCTGTCTGAAGAGTTCCGTGAAACGGGAAAAATTTAATTGGTGGTGAGGCTGGCCAGACGAAGATTGTAATATACAAAATGGCAGGGTTGGATGGGAATGAAGGAAGATGGCGCTCAAGCGTGTGCACTAAGGGTATCACTATGCGAAAGTAAGTTTAGGTGCTATCAGGTCAGGGATACCAACCCAAAAGGATCCCTGCGATTAAGTGGGAGAACCCACTTGAATAAATAGCAAACAAAGTCCTGCGCACGCAATCAGGATAGCGCTACTGATAGCATATAAAACGAAATGAACAATACTCAGAGACTGTGGTTTCTTGAAAGAAAAACATCAATATCAATGACATTTTTTAGAGTGGTATTCTTTATGTGTAACAAAGTCTGACCAATACATGGTGCAAGAACATTCAGCCGACACGTGTTTCGTCACACTGTGTGTAGCTATGACTCTTCAGGGCTGAAGTAGTGTACAAGAACGCGGCTCCAAAAAAATATAATGTGCGGTTTAAAAATTATTATACCGTATCAGATGTGGTCAGGTGAGCGGCGAGATAACTCAACAGCTAGGGTGATCAGCTGGGCGCTCAGATGTAATGCGGATCACGGGTAGTGGATCCTCAGGTTCGGGTGAAAGCTCCGGTGCGTGAGTAAATCGCGGATAACGGGTTCTTGGAAACCGGGAACCCGTTATCCGCGATTTACTCACGCACCGGAGCTTTCACCCGAACCTGAGGATCCACTACCCGTGATCCGTATTACATCTGAGCGCCCAGCTGATCACCCTAGCTGTTGAGTTATCTCGCCGCTCACCTGACCACATCTGATACGGTATAATGATTTTTAAACCGCACATTATATTTTTTGGGAGCCGCGTTCTTGTACACTACTTCAGCCCTGAAGAGTCATAGCTACACACAGTGTGACGAAACACGTGTCGGCTGAATGTTCTTGCACCATGTATTGGTCAGACTTTGTTACACATAAAGAATACCACTCTAAAAAATGTCATTGATGTTGATGTTTTTCTTTCAAGAAACCACAGTCTCTGAGTATTGTTCATTTCGTTTTATATGCTATCAGTAGCGCTATCCTGATTGCGTGCGCAGGACTTTGTTTGCGAAGATTGTAATAGGCCTGTGCTCTATTAGGTCGAATACGTGAGCGCAATGCTGAGGAGTTATCGCAATGTGGTCACGCGTCAAATGTTTGCATGGAGACGCCAAGTAAAACGAATTTGTGCTAAGGTAGAAAATACATCGTGATTACCTAGCACGATCTTGGGCCAAATATAGTAAAATAAAATAAAATAACGTACGCTCAGTTGTGTCCCGATTTCTGATATTAAGTGGTGGCACGTGAGGGCTAATACAAAGTTTATATGAGTCGTTATACAAATTAGAATTTGACTCAAAACATGGAGAGTTTTTTATATTTCCTTCCCGAGACAAACATCTGTCCTGCTACCCCATCGTGTATTGACACGGTGCAGAGTATCTGTGAGTATAGCGAGAAACACTTCTCCAGATAATGAACAATGATGCATTTGGCTAGCCCTGGCCGCTTTTTACATCTATAGGGAGAAATGTCGTGAAAATAAGCGGCTAAGGTGTCGGGAAATGCTCATATGTGTCCAAATAAACAGTTGTATTGTATGTTAAGGCAAGGTTTTGTTTTCAACCTAGGTCAAGAAAAAAGGTGTATGGTTTTGTAGTCATACTGTCTAAATGGCTTATATCTAAATCATATCCCCTTTCATTAATCTGTCAGCTGCAGCCATGGAATGTCATCATTAAGACCTTTTTCGTGAGAGCGTAGGCGGTACACCCAACGTTGTTCTCTCACATGGAGAGCTTTTGTGAGGTCAAATTTCTTTTTCTTCATGACCTCCAGGACAGTCCAGCGTAGGTCTGAGTCTGTATGGTTTTTTTCGGAGAAATGTCGTGTTAGCTTGGTGTTAGTTTTTTTGCACCTGATTGTGCTACGGTGCTCATTGATTCGAATTCTTATTTTCCTTGTGGTCATCCCTACGTATTGGAGTTGGCAAGGGCATGTTAATAAATATATCACATTTTCCGTGTTGCAGTTGCTGAACGATTTGAGTTGCCATGGTTTGTTTGTCCCAATGTCCACTATCTTGGTGTTCTTTGTGAGATTACAAGATTGGCATCCGCCGCAGGAAAAAGTTCGTCCCGAAGATTTTTATTGCGTTTGAAGGCAAACAAGGGGGGTTCCCAATGTTTTCCAGCGCTGTTAAGTATGTGCCATCTTTTTTTGATAATTTTCTGAATTGAGTTCGATACTGGTGTGAAAGTAGTGACGCAGACCGGTCTGTTGGTTTTGTCTTTCTCCACGTTTTCCAGAAGTGCATCCCTTGGGTTGTTTCTTGCTCTTTTGTTAGCCTTCCTCACCATTTTTCTTGGATAATGGCGTTCAATCAGTTTCTTCTCAAGTTGTTCTGCCTGTTCTTTGTAAGTGTCTTTCTCGGAACAGTTTCTCCTGATACGGAGGAACTGGCCAACAGGTAAGTTCTGTGAGATGCCCACACTTACGACGTTCCTGTAACTCGTTTGGGTTATCACACTAGGAGCGGCTTTTTGTGGTAAACAGCTACTGTGGGAGGATCACATCCAGCAATGCCAGGTTCTCCTCCAGGGTGAATGGCTGTGACCTCTCCACAGACCTAGACATGGTTCCAGGGAATCACGAGCAGCAGCAGTGTGGTAGATTGGAAATATGTGCAGGCAAGTGCTCCCTCATGGGACCTGGCTGCCTTATATCTGCCTTGCTGTCCTGTTTCATGCACAGGAGTACAGAGTGATTGGTCACTCACATTTGCATCCTATGTTTCCTCCAATCCCTTCAAACCTAGCACAGTCAGTGGTTTCTTATTGTGTTTTTTTCTTCTGCATGATGTCAACCCCACAAACACATTGCAACAAAGTAGATTCATTCCAACTGACTTCTGCTGTGCACCTTCCAGAACAAATTCAAACTTAAAACTTAAAACTTGGTCTCCATGACAACCAGCATGCATGTAGGCCTTAATACTTGTCCCTCATGTGTCCCCTATGTAAAATTGAGCTTCACCCACAGGTACGGTGCGTTCCAGGCCCCTAGGGCACCCCAAATGCATAGCAACGGCCCGTATACGCGTGCGTACGTTCACTATCACCATGGGTGTAATCGCGTATGCGTACTCGTACTGGTACGGCCCGTACACACGCCTGTAAGCTCACTATCACAACGAGTACGCATACGCGAGGACACCCATAGTGATAGTGAACGTACAGGCGTGTGTACGGGCCGTACCAGTACGAGTACGCATACGCGAGGACACCCATAGTGGTACGGCCCGTACACACGCCTGTACGTTCACTATCACAACGAGTACGCATACGCGAGGACACCCATAGTGATAGTGAACGTACAGGCGTGTGTACGGGCCGTACCAGTACGAGTACGCATACGCGAGGACACCCATAGTGGTACGGGCCGGACACACGCCTGTACGTGCACTATCACCATGGGTGTCCTCGCGTATGCGTACTCGTAGTGATAGTGAGCGTACAGGCGTGTGTACGGTCAGTAAGTACGCATACGCAATAACACCCATAGTGGTACGGCCCGTACACACGCCTGTACGTTCACTATCACTACGAGTACGCATACGCGAGGACACCCATAGTGATAGTGAACGTACAGGCGTGTGTACGGGCTGTACCAGTACGAGTACGCATACGCAAGGACACCCATAGTCGTACGGCCCGTACACACGCCTGTACGTGCACTATCACCATGGGTGTCCTCGCGTGTGCGTACTCGTAGTGATAGTGAACGTACAGGCGTGTGTACGGGCCGTACCACTATGGGTGTTCTCGCGTATGCGTACTTACTGACCGTACACGTGCCTGTACGCTCACCATCACTATGGGTACACATACGGCAGCACTCCCATAGTGATATGGGAACGTACACAGGCCCTCTTAGCAGCAGTACGGCGGTTTTCACACATCACAGTGGTGACAGGCAGCACACAGGAAGGAATAGGGCGGACATACTTGTCCATGGATGGACATCAAGGCATTGTCTGGGCAGTACTACATGTGTGGGGCACAGGTGTGACAGGCTGTGATGTGGCACATTACTCCAGAGTCGAGAAGGCACCAGATGTATGATGAGATGTGTCCAGATGTAATGTGTGACGGTGCAATGTGTGCCAGGCATGCCCTTGACTCCTTTGACATGTGTGCATGTCGTACTGCACACTTGGGATGACCGACACTGGCATGGCACGGACACCAACACACGGAAGTGTCCCCTGATGCCCGGTACAGGGGTTACCACACCTGACTTGTCACTACCCACGGTGCACGATGTGACTATGTCATGTATGTGTGGGGGTTTCCCATTAGGTTGATGTTGGGGCACCCTCAAAAGCTGCAGCTGTTGCAGCAACCAACATGTGTCTGTGTGTAGATTGACATTGCACACTGTTCCGCACACCATGCCACATGTGGTATCGGATGTGAGGTGCGTATGTATGCATGGGACACGGAGTAGCGTAACAAGGACATGTCTGCATCCTCTCTATGAATGTGTGGTGAGTCATGACATGTGCACCTTCATGGCAAGGTGTGTGGGCTGTCCTAGTGTAATGTCATGTGACCTGTGGCTCTAGTGTTCCGCTACCAGTCTCTGCAATGGACATCCTACTTCTGCTGATGTGTGGGTGTATGTCACTCCTGTCTTGCGTCTGGCTGTTCACTTGCACTGGGACACAGCTAATCCCATGCCATGGCATGTGGAGGTTCTCAATCTCCGTGTGTAGCTGGGTCTTGGTAGGAGTGTCACCTGCCAGCCATACGTGTCCAGGTCATGTGGCACATACCTGACTCCGTATGTAGCATATGTGTATAGACAGATTAACATGTGCTCAGTACAAATTAGTTGTTGTTGTGGTGCACTCACTCTTCCTTGTCACTTCCAAATTACTGCAGAGCGCCGCCTCTTCCCAGAGCAATTCCGGACTTGGCTGCCATGCGGGAGAATGATCGTATCCGGTGCTACCGCTTCCCCCAACGGTTGATTCTGGAGTTGAGGGCAAGACTGGCACCACACCTGCAACCGCTGCACAGGTATCCTACGGCACTGACACCCAAGCTGAAGGTAATGGCAGCCCTACATTTTCTAGCCACGGGTACCTTTCAAAATACCATAGCTCATGTTGGTGGCATGTCCCAGAGCATGTTCTGCCGTGTGCTGCATGATTTCTTAGAGGCCATGTTGATTCACCTGGATGACTTCATACATTTTCCTACCCCAGAAATGTTGACTGGGGTCAAGCGTGGATTCTATGCCCTGGGAGGGATGCCCCATGTCATTGGGTCCATAGATGGGACACATGTTGCTTTGGTACCACCACAGGCACAGGAGGTAGCGTACCGGAATCGCAAGCACTACCACTCCATCAATACCCTTGTGGTGTGTCTGTCCAACATGGTGATTTCACATGTCTGTGCTCGTTTTCCAGGATCAGCACACGATGCCTACATCATGAGGCGTAGCAGGGTGCCTGAAATGACGCAGCTGCGCAACGAACGAGCATGTGTTGTTGGTGGGTACAGTCTGTCTGTCCTGTATTTTGCGTAGACTACCAGCACGACCGCTTCTCCTGTTCTAACGATGTCCATGTGCTTCCCATGTAGGGGACGCTGGCTATCCCAACATGCCATGGCTGATCACACCTCTCCGCAATCCCATCACGCCGGCCCAGCTCCGCTACAACACCGCCCATGGCCGGACAAGGCGAGTGATAGAGAGGACGTTTGGCCTGCTGAAGAGCCGATTCAGGTGCCTACACAAGACCGGCGGCGCGCTCCCATATGCCCCGGCGAAGGTCTGCAAAATCTTCATGGTCTGCTGCATGCTGCACAGCATGGCAGTTGAGAAAGCTGTGCCACTCATCCTGGATCAAGATGACGAGGACCATCCACCCGTGGAGGACGAAGGGCTTGGCAATGGGGCTAGTGATGTGGAGGATGTGGAGCCGCAAGAGGACATCCGGACTCGGCTCATACGCGACTTCTTTGCTTAGTGGTGAGTACCAGTGTCTGAGTGTGCACGCATTGGTCCCCGTGTGGCATGTGTTGTGATGTGTGTCTCCACCTGCATGTATGGCACGTGAGTCAGAGGTGTGTGAGGGAGTGTAAATCCTGAGGTCTAAAATAGCAAAGAAGAAAGGTGGTCTGTGAAATGAGGAACGGAAGCCTAATGTACGTGGTGAAAGGGCAAGCCCTTAGGAACGTGGTCATTCACTCACCCCGGGTAACAAACCCCATCACATGGGATTTTCATCCCAAAGAAAAATCTCAAACTCTCAGGGGGCCGCAGGCCCCTCTACGAGAGGTAAGAGCTTAACGATGTTTGTGTTTTGCACTGAAAGGTGGACTAAATCCACAAATGAACTGGGTGTGAGTGGGGGGTGCAGTGCTGATGAAATAATAGTGCAATAGGAGTGTGTTAAAACTAGTTACGGGACGGCCAGGAGGAATCTCTTGGACACCGCCGTACCGATGCTAGATTAAAAGGAGTGAAAGCCCCACTAATTCAATGTAATCAATGGAGCAATGTATAAGATAGTGGTCAACATGTTTCAGCCGTGGCGCCTAACTAGGCTCGGCTTTCATCAGGACCTGGTTAGCTACTGCAAAAATGAAAAAATAACGTATCAAAGGATACAGAGGGCACCCTCAAGTTGCTTGTAGGGTGTATGTCTCCTCAATGATTCAAACATCACCTAGACAAAAAAGACTCAGTGTAAGAATGTTGGTCACAATTGCTCAGTAGTAACAGGTGTGAATGTATAGACTAGAAGCAAGCACCACTCACCCGTGTAAACTGGGTGGAAAATTGACCTCCACCTGGCAACCGCTCAGGAAGGAACACCGCTCTGAAAAAAAGATGTAAGACTACTGAAGAATGGGGTGCTTACATGTCATGAGCGAGTGTGAAAAATGTGAGTAGGTCATTTAACAACGAGGGAGACTGACAAAATCGGCGTGTGCACAGAATGCTGATAGATGCAAAGATCATCGTTTGCCAACAGGATTGACCGGTGTTGGAAACGTGACCTATCCTGTTGAATCGGTCTGAGCAGTAAGAAGTTAAAAATGTCTGTACATTTGTAAATCAATGTCAAGATGTATGCCCAAACATATCGCTAGAAGGTGGGGGATAGGTCGCCTTCATAAAAATATAAAAAGAAATGAAAAAAGGGACGGTGTGTGCCCAGCGTCAGAAATCCTACCTCTCCGTCGGGGAACCGGGCTGGAATGAGCCTGCAGCCGGAGGTCCCGCGGGGTTAGACGGAGACGGATTAAGAAAAGATGTGTCAGCAGTTATAGGCCAATCGGGGGACAGGTTACTCATACTGTGAGGAGGGAGAACCAATCGGAAGTACTGAGCCACCCGTGTGGCAGTAACCAAGGAAACTAGTATGCAGCTGACGGGTTACGGGTTACGCTGTCAAAAAATCAAAGGTATGCGCGCCACGGTTAATTAGGGAAAAAGGTGGTTGCGCTCCTTAACAAGGTATGTGGATTGAAAGCAGGAATCTAGGAATCAGAGGCGTGACAATGCCTAGAAGACGCAGGGAGAAACATAATGGGCAAAATCAAAATAAACACATGCTGAGTAATCCATGCGGAGATGCACTAGTTGCAACGGCGCTAGCTCTCAAAGCGCGGATCGCTCCGTGGGTGTGGACTCGCACAGATAGGTGTGAACTGATGTAAAGACATCGGTTCTTACAGCGCGGTCGAAGCTAGTTAGGAGTGCACTAGGTTCGCCGGGAAGTAAATGACAAGTAAAATTTAAAGCTGTCGATAAGTAGGGCAAGACAGGAGAAGACTGTCAGTATAGAAAGCAAGTACAGTCGGTGGTTGGCCATCAGCCTGTTGAAGTGCGTGCCAGTATACGGTAGCCCAGCAGAGCAACCGCAGGGAATGTGTATAGTAACAATAAGTTAATAAATATGCTTGATGGGAGATGCCCATGAACAGGGTGTGAAGCATGGGTCAGATGGTGAGCTCAAGCCATGTATATTACAAGGATAGCCAAGGAATATCGTCGTTCAGTCCCTGAACGTGTGTCTTCAGTTTATACACCCACCTTTGCTCACGTTTGAATAGAAAAGAAGAGCTATCTGTAAGATGTGGTGGTATGTAGGGTTTGTCAAGGACTGTCCAGTGTAGGTCATTAGGAGCATGATTGACCTCTAAAAAGTGGTTGGTGAGTTTGGTAGAGGAACGACCACACCGTATCGTGCTTTTGTGTTCCAAAATACGAGTTTTAATACGACGGGTGGTCATTCCAATGTATCTCAGCCCGCATGGGCAGGTTATCAGGTAGATCAAATTTGAGCTATTGCAATTACTGTGGCTTCTAAGAGTCCACGGTCTGCCAGTGCCAATGTCAATCTCTTTGGTCACAGAGGTGTGGCTGCATGCCGCACAAGAACCACATGGATAGTGGCCCACAACTGGAGGGAGACCCCACAGAGTTTGTTGGGTGCATGTTTGGTTAGTGCGTGGGCGAGTGTGTACCAACTGGTCTCTGATGTTACTGCTGCGTTTGAACGCAAAGAGGGGTCTAGGCAGCCCTACATCGCCTATGTTCAGAATCTTCCAGTTAGATAAAATGATTTTTTTGAGTTGGTTGGAAAATTGACAATAGGTGTGCACGCAAGTGAGTCTGTTCTCAGATGTCTTGGGGACCTTAGGTGCCAGAAGAGTCTCCCGATTGTTATTCGCGGCGCGTTTGGACGCTCTGCGGATCAAATGTTTGGGATAGTCTCTGGCCAATAATTGTTTAGATAGATTACTCGCATGTTCCTTATACTTGTCAGTTGAGGAACAGTTCCTTTTGAGGCGCAGAAACTGGCCAAAGGGCAGATTGTCTCGCAAAGCCCGTGGGTGAAAGCTATCATACTTCAAAAGAGCGTTCACCGCCATGGGTTTCTTGTATAGCTCAGTACTCAAGCGACCATCAGACGGGGTTATCAAAATGTCAAGGAATGGTAGCTGAGTCTTAGAGTACTCACAGGTGAAGTTCAAAAAGGGGTCACAGTTATTGAGCCAGTTCTTAAAAGCCAAAAGTGAGGAAAGAGGTCCCTGCCAAAGTACGAACACGTCGTCTATGTACCTCTTCCATATCTTGATTTGGTTTCTGTATGGATTGTTGGTACTAAGCACATGTTGTTCCTCAAAAACATGAACATACAAATTTGCCAGGCTGGGAGCAAAAATGCTCCCCATTGAAGTGCCTGACACTTGCAAAAACAACTGCTCCTCAAATTGAAAAAAGTTCTCTTTCATGGCGAGCTTCGCACATGACATGATAAATGAGACAGGAGTGATGGAGTCTGGTGGATTAGCCAGCAGGAGAGATTCGATGACATCTAAAGTCTCATCCTGCGGGATGCATGTGTACAATGACTCTACATCAAATGAGACTAAGAATTCTGTTGCACAATCAAAAGACAAGTCTTCAAGTAGGATCAGAATGTCCTTAGTGTCCTTGAGGTACGTTGGCATTTTGGCCACAAAAGGGCATAGGAAGTGGTCTGCAAATGCCGACAGTGGTTCCAGTAGGGACCCTAGTCCTGAAATTATGGGGCGGCCAGGGGGAGGATTCACATTCTTATGTACCTTGGGTAGAATATAGAAATAGGGTACAATAGAAGTGGTGTTAACCAAATATTGAGCTTCATTAGAAGTGATCCAACCATTGCTGCTGGCTTCATTCACTAGGATCTGAATGGTCTTAAGTAAGCGTGTGGTGGGATCTTGAGCAAGAGGTTGATAGAAGTAGGTGTTGCCCAGCTGTCTCAAGCATTCAGAGCGATAAGCGGTGGTGTCCATGATAACGGTGGCACCACCCTTATCAGCTGGCTTGATCATTATGGAGTCATCAGAGGTAAGGGAGCGCAAAGCTAGGCGCTCTGATTTGGTACGGTTTTGGTATTGGCGGTTTTCTGAGACACAGGAGGAGGATACCTGTGAGGTCACTGCTTTTTCAAACGTGAGTACCTGTGGAGGGACTTGACTGGGCAAGGGATTAAAGGTGGATTTATTGCGTAAGCCCGTATTCAAGTCATGGTCATCGAAAGAGGTACTGGGTTCAGCACAAAAAAAGAAATTCAAGCGAATCTTTCTGAAGAAATGAGCGAGTTCCTGATTTATGGAGAACAAATCTCCTTTAAAGGAAGGAACAAATCCTAATCCTTTATTCAGGAGGGACTTTTCGTCCTGTGTAAGAACTCTGCTGGATAAATTGATGACTAGGTTGTGCTCGTGCTCGTGCTCGGGACTACTGGAGTGTCCCTCGAGCTCGATGATGGAGTTCCTTGTTGTTGATCTGACCAATGGACTTGGTTCCGTCTCCTTCCCCTTGACCTTCCTCGGCCAAACCCTAAAAAAGGCTTATTGGTATACATCTGTGGAGGAGGGGGATAAGGACAAGGTTGTCCAAAGGGAGGGGGTTGTCCAAACGGAGGAAAGGGGGGATAGTTGTAAGCGGCAGGGGGCCACCATTGAGAAGGATACATAGGGTTAGGTGCGCCTCTCAGGTTTCTCCTATTGCCTCTACCTCTCCTTTTGTTTCCTCTCAGCGAGGAATCTTCACCCGAGGCAGTGTCTGACCCACTTGACCAGTCATCACTGCCTGATGTAGAGTAGTCGGACCCATACCTGCGGCCCTGGCGATTGAGTTGAGGAGGCACATAGTCAGCACTAGTGTATGGGTACACTTTCTCTAGTGAAAAACGTGCCAAATCTTTTTTAAATTTGGTAATCTTAGTCATCAGTACCGAGTCCTTGAATTCTTTGTTGTGTTTGTTGGATTCCTCTTGTTGTTTCTTGAAAAGTGAGCCAGTGAGTGTCACTTTAATTTGTGATTCCAAGGCCTGGATCTCAACTAACACAGCATCGGCAACTCGTTTGGCAGTGCTTATGATAAGGATTAGCCAATCTCTGGTACACTTCCAAGCTATTAGGGACCAATCATTGAGAAAAGTTTTGTCGTCCAGGAACAATCTGGGAGCATTTGTCACAATGAGTCCTGTAGGGGCACAATTGGCTCTCAAATATTCGGTCATAATTGCTCCGTGGATATACACTCGGGAGTGTGATTTTTTTAAAGTTAAAACCTTAGTCCAATCAACCTCAGCGCTGATTGAGGGGCCTTGAAAGGTATCCATGATGCTTGGTGTATCTAAAATGGCTTGAGCTATGGTGTCGTCAAAAGTTAAACCAAGGCGTTCTGCCATGATTATAAGAATAGCTATTTAGTGCAAACAAGGTAAAGTCAGTCTCAACCAAGGAATCAGAAGGAAAGAACTCACAGGAAGATATATATAAAGATGTGTGCAAACTGTGCACACCGGGAGAAGAAATCAACCTGCAAAAAGACTGATTTTGCAAAACAGTTAAGGCACTAACTATGTGCCGTATTAAAGACCCACAGCCAAAAAGCTGTACATGAAATCTAGTCACAAAACGGTTAGATACCGGAGGGTCAGAGGGAACATATTTAAAGACCGCACAGGATTGAATCCCCAAACAAAGTACTAAAGACACTGAAAATCCTGAGGTCTAAAATAGCAAAGAAGAAAGGTGGTGTGTGAAATGAGGAACAGAAGCCTAATGTATGTGGTGAAAGGGCAAGCCCTTAGGAACGTGGTCATTCACTCACCCCGGGTAACAAACCCCATCACATGGGATTTTCATCCCAAAGAAAAATCTCAAACTCTCAGGGGGCCGCAGGCCCCTCTACGAGAGGTAAGAGCTTAACGATGTTTGTGTTTTGCACTGAAAGGTGGACTAAATCCACAAATGAACTGGGTGTGAGTGGGGGGTGCAGTGCTGATGAAATAATAGTGCAATAGGAGTGTGTTAAAACTAGTTACGGGACGGCCAGGAGGAATCTCTTGGACACCGCCGTACCGATGCTAGATTAAAAGGAGTGAAAGCCCCACTAATTCAATGTAATCAATGGAGCAATGTATAAGATAGTGGTCAACATGTTTCAGCCGTGGCGCCTAACTAGGCTCGGCTTTCATCAGGACCTGGTTAGCTACTGCAAAAATGAAAAAATAACGTATCAAAGGATACAGAGGGCACCCTCAAGTTGCTTGTAGGGTGTATGTCTCCTCAATGATTCAAACATCACCTAGACAAAAAAGACTCAGTGTAAGAATGTTGGTCACAATTGCTCAGTAGTAACAGGTGTGAATGTATAGACTAAAAGCAAGCACCACTCACCCGTGTAAACTGGGTGGAAAATTGACCTCCACCTGGCAACCGCTCAGGAAGGAACACCGCTCTGAAAAAAAGATGTAAGACTACTGAAGAATGGGGTGCTTACATGTCATGAGCGAGTGTGAAAAATGTGAGTAGGTCATCTAACAACGAGGGAGACTGACAAAATCGGCGTGTGCACAGAATGCTGATAGATGCAAAGATCATCGTTTGCCAACAGGATTGACCGGTGTTGGAAACGTGACCTATCCTGTTGAATCGGTCTGAGCAGTAAGAAGTTAAAAATGTCTGTACATTTGTAAATCAATGTCAAGATGTATGCCCAAACATATCGCTAGAAGGTGGGGGATAGGTCGCCTTCATAAAAATATAAAAAGAAATGAAAAAAGGGACGGTGTGTGCCCAGCGTCAGAAATCCTACCTCTCCGTCGGGGAACCGGGCTGGAATGAGCCAGCAGCCGGAGGTCCCGCGGGGTTAGACGGAGACGGATTAAGAAAAGATGTGTCAGCAATTATAGGCCAATCGGGGGACAGGTTACTCATACTGTGAGGAGGGAGAACCAATCGGAAGTACTGAGCCACCCGTGTGGCAGTAACCAAGGAAACTAGTATGCAGCTGACGGGTTACGGGTTACGCTGTCAAAAAATCAAAGGTATGCGCGCCACGGTTAATTAGGGAAAAAGGTGGTTGCGCTCCTTAACAAGGTATGTGGATTGAAAGCAGGAATCTAGGAATCAGAGGCGTGACAATGCCTAGAAGACGCAGGGAGAAACATAATGGGCAAAATCAAAATAAACACATGCTGAGTAATCCATGCGGAGATGCACTAGTTGAAACGGCGCTAGCTCTCAAAGCGCGGATCGCTCCGTGGGTGTGGACTCGCACAGATAGGTGTGAACTGATGTAAAGACATCGGTTCTTACAGCGCGGTCGAAGCTAGTTAGGAGTGCACTAGGTTCGCCGGGAAGTAAATGACAAGTAAAATTTAAAGCTGTCGATAAGTAGGGCAAGACAGGAGAAGACTGTCAGTATAGAAAGCAAGTACAGTCGGTGGTTGGCCATCAGCCTGTTGAAGTGCGTGCCAGTATACGGTAGCCCAGCAGAGCAACCGCAGGGAATGTGTATAGTAACAATAAGTTAATAAATATGCTTGATGGGAGATGCCCATGAACAGGGTGTGAAGCATGGGTCAGATGGTGAGCTCAAGCCATGTATATTACAAGGATAGCCAAGGAATATCGTCGTTCAGTCCCTGAACGTGTGTCTTCAGTTTATACACCCACCTTTGCTCACGTTTGAATAGAAAAGAAGAGCTATCTGTAAGATGTGGTGGTATGTAGGGTTTGTCAAGGACTGTCCAGTGTAGGTCATTAGGAGCATGATTGACCTCTAAAAAGTGGTTGGTGAGTTTGGTAGAGGAACGACCACACCGTATCGTGCTTTTGTGTTCCAAAATACGAGTTTTAATACGACGGGTGGTCATTCCAATGTATCTCAGCCCGCATGGGCAGGTTATCAGGTAGATCAAATTTGAGCTATTGCAATTACTGTGGCTTCTAAGAGTCCACGGTCTGCCAGTGCCAATGTCAATCTCTTTGGTCACAGAGGTGTGGCTGCATGCCGCACAAGAACCACATGGATAGTGGCCCACAACTGGAGGGAGACCCCACAGAGTTTGTTGGGTGCATGTTTGGTTAGTGCGTGGGCGAGTGTGTACCAACTGGTCTCTGATGTTACTGCTGCGTTTGAACGCAAAGAGGGGTCTAGGCAGCCCTACATCGCCTATGTTCAGAATCTTCCAGTTAGATAAATGATTTTTTTGAGTTGGTTGGAAAATTGTCAATAGGTGTGCACGCAAGTGAGTCTGTTCTCAGATGTCTTGGGGACCTTAGGTGCCAGAAGAGTCTCCCGATTGTTATTCGCGGCGCGTTTGGACGCTCTGCGGATCAAATGTTTGGGATAGTCTCTGGCCAATAATTGTTTAGATAGATTACTCGCATGTTCCTTATACTTGTCAGTTGAGGAACAGTTCCTTTTGAGGCGCAGAAACTGGCCAAAGGGCAGATTGTCTCGCAAAGCCCGTGGGTGAAAGCTATCATACTTCAAAAGAGCGTTCACCGCCATGGGTTTCTTGTATAGCTCAGTACTCAAGCGACCATCAGACGGGGTTATCAAAATGTCAAGGAATGGTAGCTGAGTCTTAGAGTACTCACAGGTGAAGTTCAAAAAGGGGTCACAGTTATTGAGCCAGTTCTTAAAAGCCAAAAGTGAGGAAAGAGGTCCCTGCCAAAGTACGAACACGTCGTCTATGTACCTCTTCCATATCTTGATTTGGTTTCTGTATGGATTGTTGGTACTAAGCACATGTTGTTCCTCAAAAACATGAACATACAAATTTGCCAGGCTGGGAGCAAAAATGCTCCCCATTGAAGTGTCTGACACTTGCAGAAACAACTGCTCCTCAAATTGAAAAAAGTTCTCTTTCATGGCGAGCTTCGCACATGACATGATAAATGAGACAGGAGTGATGGAGTCTGGTGGATTAGCCAGCAGGAGAGATTCGATGACATCTAAATTCTCATCCTGCGGGATGCATGTGTACAATGACTCTACATCAAATGAGACTAAGAATTCTGTTGCACAATCAAAAGACAAGTCTTCAAGTAGGATCAGAATGTCCTTAGTGTCCTTGAGGTACGTTGGCATTTTGGCCACAAAAGGGCGTAGGAAGTGGTCTGCAAATGCCGACAGTGGTTCCAGTAGGGACCCTAGTCCTGAAATTATGGGGCGGCCAGGGGGAGGATTCACATTCTTATGTACCTTGGGTAGAATATAGAAATAAGGTACAATAGAAGTGGTGTTAACCAAATATTGAGCTTCATTAGAAGTGATCCAACCATTGCTGCTGGCTTCATTCACTAGGATCTGAATGGTCTTAAGTAAGCGTGTGGTGGGATCTTGAGCAAGAGGTTGATAGAAGTTGGTGTTGCCCAGCTGTCTCAAGCATTCAGAGCGATAAGCGGTGGTGTCCATGATAACGGTGGCACCACCCTTATCAGCTGGCTTGATCATTATGGAGTCATCAGAGGTAAGGGAGCGCAAAGCTAGGCGCTCTGATTTGGTAAGGTTTTGGTATTGGCGGTTTTCTGAGACACAGGAGGAGGATACCTGTGAGGTCACTGCTTTTTCAAACGTGAGTACCTGTGGAGGGACTTGACTGGGCAAGGGATTAAAGGTGGATTTATTGCGTAAGCCCGTATTCAAGTCATGGTCATCGAAAGAGGTACTGGGTTCAGCACGAAAAAAGAAATTCAAGCGAATCTTTCTGAAGAAATGAGCGAGTTCCTGATTTATGGACAACAAATCTCCTTTAAAGGAAGGAACAAATCCTAATCCTTTATTCAGGAGGGACTTTTCGTCCTGTGTAAGAACTCTGCTGGATAAATTGATGACTAGGTTGTGCTCGTGCTCGTGCTCGGGACTACTGGAGTGTCCCTCGAGCTCGATGATGGAGTTCCTTGTTGTTGATCTGACCAATGGACTTGGTTCCGTCTCCTTCCCCTTGACCTTCCTCGGCCAAACCCTAAAAAAGGCTGATTGGTATACATCTGTGGAGGAGGGGGATAAGGACAAGGTTGTCCAAAGGGAGGGGGTTGTCCAAACGGAGGAAAGGGGGGATAGTTGTAAGCGGCAGGGGGCCACCATTGAGAAGGATACATAGGGTTAGGTGCGCCTCTCAGGTTTCTCCTATTGCCTCTACCTCTCCTTTTGTTTCCTCTCAGCGAGGAATCTTCACCCGAGGCAGTGTCTGACCCACTTGACCAGTCATCACTGCCTGATGTAGAGTAGTCGGACCCATACCTGCGGCCCTGGCGATTGAGTTGAGGAGGCACGTAGTCAGCACTAGTGTATGGGTACACTTTCTCTAGTGAAAAACGTGCCAAATCTTTTTTAAATTTGGTAATCTTAGTCATCAGTACCGAGTCCTTGAATTCTTTGTTGTGTTTGTTGGATTCCTCTTGTTGTTTCTTGAAAAGTGCGCCAGTGAGTGTCACTTTAATTTGTGATTCCAAGGCCTGGATCTCAACTAACACAGCATCGGCTACTCGTTTGGCAGTGCTTATGATAAGGATTAGCCAATCTCTGGTACACTTCCAAGCTATTAGGGACCAATCATTGAGAAAAGTTTTGTCGTCCAGGAACAATCTGGGAGCATTTGTCACAATGAGTCCTGTAGGGGCACAATTGGCTCTCAAATATTCGGTCATAATTGCTTCGTGGACATACACTCGGGAGTGTGATTTTTTTAAAGTTAAAACCTTAGTCCAATCAACCTCAGCGCTGATTGAGGGGCCTTGAAAGGTATCCATGATGCTTGGTGTATCTAAAATGGCTTGAGCTATGGTGTCGTCAAAAGTTAAACCAAGGCGTTCTGCCATGATTATAAGAATAGCTATTTAGTGCAAACAAGGTAAAGTCAGTCTCAACCAAGGAATCAGAAGGAAAGAACTCACAGGAAGATATATATAAAGATGTGTGCAAACTGTGCACACCGGGAGAAGAAATCAACCTGCAAAAAGACTGATTTTGCAAAACAGTTAAGGCACTAACTATGTGCCGTATTAAAGACCCACAGCCAAAAAGCTGTACATGAAATCTAGTCACAAAACGGTTAGATACCGGAGGGTCAGAGGGAACATATTTAAAGACCGCACAGGATTGAATCCCCAAACAAAGTACTAAAGACACTGAAAATCCTGAGGTCTAAAATAGCAAAGAAGAAAGGTGGTGTGTGAAATGAGGAACAGAAGCCTAATGTACGTGGTGAAAGGGCAAGCCCTTAGGAACGTGGTCATTCACTCACCCCGGGTAACAAACCCCATCACATGGGATTTTCATCCCAAAGAAAAATCTCAAACTCTCAGGGGGCCGCAGGCCCCTCTACGAGAGGTAAGAGCTTAACGATGTTTGTGTTTTGCACTGAAAGGTGGACTAAATCCACAAATGAACTGGGTGTGAGTGGGGGGTGCAGTGCTGATGAAATAATAGTGCAATAGGAGTGTGTTAAAACTAGTTACGGGACGGCCGGGGAGGAATCTCTTGGACACCGCCGTACCGATGCTAGATTAAAAGGAGTGAAAGCCCCACTAATTCAATGTAATCAATGGAGCAATGTATAAGATAGTGGTCAACATGTTTCAGCCGTGGCGCCTAACTAGGCTCGGCTTTCATCAGGACCTGGTTAGCTACTGCAAAAATGAAAAAATAACGTATCAAAGGATACAGAGGGCACCCTCAAGTTGCTTGTAGGGTGTATGTCTCCTCAATGATTCAAACATCACCTAGACAAAAAAGACTCAGTGTAAGAATGTTGGTCACAATTGCTCAGTAGTAACAGGTGTGAATGTATAGACTAAAAGCAAGCACCACTCACCCGTGTAAACTGGGTGGAAAATTGACCTCCACCTGGCAACCGCTCAGGAAGGAACACCGCTCTGAAAAAAAGATGTAAGACTACTGAAGAATGGGGTGCTTACATGTCATGAGCGAGTGTGAAAAATGTGAGTAGGTCATCTAACAACGAGGGAGACTGACAAAATCGGCGTGTGCACAGAATGCTGATAGATGCAAAGATCATCGTTTGCCAACAGGATTGACCGGTGTTGGAAACGTGACCTATCCTGTTGAATCGGTCTGAGCAGTAAGAAGTTAAAAATGTCTGTACATTTGTAAATCAATGTCAAGATGTATGCCCAAACATATCGCTAGAAGGTGGGGGATAGGTCGCCTTCATAAAAATATAAAAAGAAATGAAAAAAGGGACGGTGTGTGCCCAGCGTCAGAAATCCTACCTCTCCGTCGGGGAACCGGGCTGGAATGAGCCTGCAGCCGGACGTCCCGCAGGGTTAGACGGAGACGGATTAAGAAAAGATGTGTCAGCAGTTATAGGCCAATCGGGGGACAGGTTACTCATACTGTGAGGAGGGAGAACCAATCGGAAGTACTGAGCCACCCGTGTGGCAGTAACCAAGGAAACTAGTATGCAGCTGACGGGTTACGGGTTACGCTGTCAAAAAATCAAAGGTATGCGCGCCACGGTTAATTAGGGAAAAAGGTGGTTGCGCTCCTTAACAAGGTATGTGGATTGAAAGCAGGAATCTAGGAATCAGAGGCGTGACAATGCCTAGAAGACGCAGGGAGAAACATAATGGGCAAAATCAAAGTAAACACATGCTGAGTAATCCATGCGGAGATGCACTAGTTGAAACGGCGCTAGCTCTCAAAGCGCGGATCGCTCCGTGGGTGTGGACTCGCACAGATAGGTGTGAACTGATGTAAAGACATCGGTTCTTACAGCGCGGTCGAAGCTAGTTAGGAGTGCACTAGGTTCGCCGGGAAGTAAATGACAAGTAAAATTTAAAGCTGTCGATAAGTAGGGCAAGACAGGAGAAGACTGTCAGTATAGAAAGCAAGTACAGTCGGTGGTTGGCCATCAGCCTGTTGAAGTGCGTGCCAGTATACGGTCGCCCAGCAGAGCAACCGCAGGGAATGTGTATAGTAACAATAAGTTAATAAATATGCTTGATGGGAGATGCCCATGAACAGGGTGTGAAGCATGGGTCAGATGGTGAGCTCAAGCCATGTATATTACAAGGATAGCCAAGGAATATCGTCGTTCAGTCCCTGAACGTGTGTCTTCAGTTTATACACCCACCTTTGCTCACGTTTGAATAGAAAAGAAGAGCTATCTGTAAGATGTGGTGGTATGTAGGGTTTGTCAAGGACTGTCCAGTGTAGGTCATTAGGAGCATGATTGACCTCTAAAAAGTGGTTGGTGAGTTTGGTAGAGGAACGACCACACCGTATCGTGCTTTTGTGTTCCAAAATACGAGTTTTAATACGACGGGTGGTCATTCCAATGTATCTCAGCCCGCATGGGCAGGTTATCAGGTAGATCAAATTTGAGCTATTGCAATTACTGTGGCTTCTAAGAGTCCACGGTCTGCCAGTGCCAATGTCAATCTCTTTGGTCACAGAGGTGTGGCTGCATGCCGCACAAGAACCACATGGATAGTGGCCCACAACTGGAGGGAGACCCCACAGAGTTTGTTGGGTGCATGTTTGGTTAGTGCGTGGGCGAGTGTGTACCAACTGGTCTCTGATGTTACTGCTGCGTTTGAACGCAAAGAGGGGTCTAGGCAGCCCTACATCGCCTATGTTCAGAATCTTCCAGTTAGATAAATGATTTTTTTGAGTTGGTTGGAAAATTGTCAATAGGTGTGCACGCAAGTGAGTCTGTTCTCAGATGTCTTGGGGACCTTAGGTGCCAGAAGAGTCTCCCGATTGTTATTCGCGGCGCGTTTGGACGCTCTGCGGATCAAATGTTTGGGATAGTCTCTGGCCAATAATTGTTTAGATAGATTACTCGCATGTTCCTTATACTTGTCAGTTGAGGAACAGTTCCTTTTGAGGCGCAGAAACTGGCCAAAGGGCAGATTGTCTCGCAAAGCCCGTGGGTGAAAGCTATCATACTTCAAAAGAGCGTTCACCGCCATGGGTTTCTTGTATAGCTCAGTACTCAAGCGACCATCAGACGGGGTTATCAAAATGTCAAGGAATGGTAGCTGAGTCTTAGAGTACTCACAGGTGAAGTTCAAAAAGGGGTCACAGTTATTGAGCCAGTTCTTAAAAGCCAAAAGTGAGGAAAGAGGTCCCTGCCAAAGTACGAACACGTCGTCTATGTACCTCTTCCATATCTTGATTTGGTTTCTGTATGGATTGTTGGTACTAAGCACATGTTGTTCCTCAAAAACATGAACATACAAATTTGCCAGGCTGGGAGCAAAAATGCTCCCCATTGAAGTGTCTGACACTTGCAGAAACAACTGCTCCTCAAATTGAAAAAAGTTCTCTTTCATGGCGAGCTTCGCACATGACATGATAAATGAGACAGGAGTGATGGAGTCTGGTGGATTAGCCAGCAGGAGAGATTCGATGACATCTAAATTCTCATCCTGCGGGATGCATGTGTACAATGACTCTACATCAAATGAGACTAAGAATTCTGTTGCACAATCAAAAGACAAGTCTTCAAGTAGGATCAGAATGTCCTTAGTGTCCTTGAGGTACGTTGGCATTTTGGCCACAAAAGGGCGTAGGAAGTGGTCTGCAAATGCCGACAGTGGTTCCAGTAGGGACCCTAGTCCTGAAATTATGGGGCGGCCAGGGGGAGGATTCACATTCTTATGTACCTTGGGTAGAATATAGAAATAAGGTACAATAGAAGTGGTGTTAACCAAATATTGAGCTTCATTAGAAGTGATCCAACCATTGCTGCTGGCTTCATTCACTAGGATCTGAATGGTCTTAAGTAAGCGTGTGGTGGGATCTTGAGCAAGAGGTTGATAGAAGTTGGTGTTGCCCAGCTGTCTCAAGCATTCAGAGCGATAAGCGGTGGTGTCCATGATAACGGTGGCACCACCCTTATCAGCTGGCTTGATCATTATGGAGTCATCAGAGGTAAGGGAGCGCAAAGCTAGGCGCTCTGATTTGGTAAGGTTTTGGTATTGGCGGTTTTCTGAGACACAGGAGGAGGATACCTGTGAGGTCACTGCTTTTTCAAACGTGAGTACCTGTGGAGGGACTTGACTGGGCAAGGGATTAAAGGTGGATTTATTGCGTAAGCCCGTATTCAAGTCATGGTCATCGAAAGAGGTACTGGGTTCAGCACGAAAAAAGAAATTCAAGCGAATCTTTCTGAAGAAATGAGCGAGTTCCTGATTTATGGACAACAAATCTCCTTTAAAGGAAGGAACAAATCCTAATCCTTTATTCAGGAGGGACTTTTCGTCCTGTGTAAGAACTCTGCTGGATAAATTGATGACTAGGTTGTGCTCGTGCTCGTGCTCGGGACTACTGGAGTGTCCCTCGAGCTCGATGATGGAGTTCCTTGTTGTTGATCTGACCAATGGACTTGGTTCCGTCTCCTTCCCCTTGACCTTCCTCGGCCAAACCCTAAAAAAGGCTGATTGGTATACATCTGTGGAGGAGGGGGATAAGGACAAGGTTGTCCAAAGGGAGGGGGTTGTCCAAACGGAGGAAAGGGGGGATAGTTGTAAGCGGCAGGGGGCCACCATTGAGAAGGATACATAGGGTTAGGTGCGCCTCTCAGGTTTCTCCTATTGCCTCTACCTCTCCTTTTGTTTCCTCTCAGCGAGGAATCTTCACCCGAGGCAGTGTCTGACCCACTTGACCAGTCATCACTGCCTGATGTAGAGTAGTCGGACCCATACCTGCGGCCCTGGCGATTGAGTTGAGGAGGCACGTAGTCAGCACTAGTGTATGGGTACACTTTCTCTAGTGAAAAACGTGCCAAATCTTTTTTAAATTTGGTAATCTTAGTCATCAGTACCGAGTCCTTGAATTCTTTGTTGTGTTTGTTGGATTCCTCTTGTTGTTTCTTGAAAAGTGCGCCAGTGAGTGTCACTTTAATTTGTGATTCCAAGGCCTGGATCTCAACTAACACAGCATCGGCTACTCGTTTGGCAGTGCTTATGATAAGGATTAGCCAATCTCTGGTACACTTCCAAGCTATTAGGGACCAATCATTGAGAAAAGTTTTGTCGTCCAGGAACAATCTGGGAGCATTTGTCACAATGAGTCCTGTAGGGGCACAATTGGCTCTCAAATATTCGGTCATAATTGCTTCGTGGACATACACTCGGGAGTGTGATTTTTTTAAAGTTAAAACCTTAGTCCAATCAACCTCAGCGCTGATTGAGGGGCCTTGAAAGGTATCCATGATGCTTGGTGTATCTAAAATGGCTTGAGCTATGGTGTCGTCAAAAGTTAAACCAAGGCGTTCTGCCATGATTATAAGAATAGCTATTTAGTGCAAACAAGGTAAAGTCAGTCTCAACCAAGGAATCAGAAGGAAAGAACTCACAGGAAGATATATATAAAGATGTGTGCAAACTGTGCACACCGGGAGAAGAAATCAACCTGCAAAAAGACTGATTTTGCAAAACAGTTAAGGCACTAACTATGTGCCGTATTAAAGACCCACAGCCAAAAAGCTGTACATGAAATCTAGTCACAAAACGGTTAGATACCGGAGGGTCAGAGGGAACATATTTAAAGACCGCACAGGATTGAATCCCCAAACAAAGTACTAAAGACACTGAAAATCCTGAGGTCTAAAATAGCAAAGAAGAAAGGTGGTGTGTGAAATGAGGAACAGAAGCCTAATGTACGTGGTGAAAGGGCAAGCCCTTAGGAACGTGGTCATTCACTCACCCCGGGTAACAAACCCCATCACATGGGATTTTCATCCCAAAGAAAAATCTCAAACTCTCAGGGGGCCGCAGGCCCCTCTACGAGAGGTAAGAGCTTAACGATGTTTGTGTTTTGCACTGAAAGGTGGACTAAATCCACAAATGAACTGGGTGTGAGTGGGGGGTGCAGTGCTGATGAAATAATAGTGCAATAGGAGTGTGTTAAAACTAGTTACGGGACGGCCGGGGAGGAATCTCTTGGACACCGCCGTACCGATGCTAGATTAAAAGGAGTGAAAGCCCCACTAATTCAATGTAATCAATGGAGCAATGTATAAGATAGTGGTCAACATGTTTCAGCCGTGGCGCCTAACTAGGCTCGGCTTTCATCAGGACCTGGTTAGCTACTGCAAAAATGAAAAAATAACGTATCAAAGGATACAGAGGGCACCCTCAAGTTGCTTGTAGGGTGTATGTCTCCTCAATGATTCAAACATCACCTAGACAAAAAAGACTCAGTGTAAGAATGTTGGTCACAATTGCTCAGTAGTAACAGGTGTGAATGTATAGACTAAAAGCAAGCACCACTCACCCGTGTAAACTGGGTGGAAAATTGACCTCCACCTGGCAACCGCTCAGGAAGGAACACCGCTCTGAAAAAAAGATGTAAGACTACTGAAGAATGGGGTGCTTACATGTCATGAGCGAGTGTGAAAAATGTGAGTAGGTCATCTAACAACGAGGGAGACTGACAAAATCGGCGTGTGCACAGAATGCTGATAGATGCAAAGATCATCGTTTGCCAACAGGATTGACCGGTGTTGGAAACGTGACCTATCCTGTTGAATCGGTCTGAGCAGTAAGAAGTTAAAAATGTCTGTACATTTGTAAATCAATGTCAAGATGTATGCCCAAACATATCGCTAGAAGGTGGGGGATAGGTCGCCTTCATAAAAATATAAAAAGAAATGAAAAAAGGGACGGTGTGTGCCCAGCGTCAGAAATCCTACCTCTCCGTCGGGGAACCGGGCTGGAATGAGCCTGCAGCCGGACGTCCCGCAGGGTTAGACGGAGACGGATTAAGAAAAGATGTGTCAGCAGTTATAGGCCAATCGGGGGACAGGTTACTCATACTGTGAGGAGGGAGAACCAATCGGAAGTACTGAGCCACCCGTGTGGCAGTAACCAAGGAAACTAGTATGCAGCTGACGGGTTACGGGTTACGCTGTCAAAAAATCAAAGGTATGCGCGCCACGGTTAATTAGGGAAAAAGGTGGTTGCGCTCCTTAACAAGGTATGTGGATTGAAAGCAGGAATCTAGGAATCAGAGGCGTGACAATGCCTAGAAGACGCAGGGAGAAACATAATGGGCAAAATCAAAATAAACACATGCTGAGTAATCCATGCGGAGATGCACTAGTTGAAACGGCGCTAGCTCTCAAAGCGCGGATCGCTCCGTGGGTGTGGACTCGCACAGATAGGTGTGAACTGATGTAAAGACATCGGTTCTTACAGCGCGGTCGAAGCTAGTTAGGAGTGCACTAGGTTCGCCGGGAAGTAAATGACAAGTAAAATTTAAAGCTGTCGATAAGTAGGGCAAGACAGGAGAAGACTGTCAGTATAGAAAGCAAGTACAGTCGGTGGTTGGCCATCAGCCTGTTGAAGTGCGTGCCAGTATACGGTAGCCCAGCAGAGCAACCGCAGGGAATGTGTATAGTAACAATAAGTTAATAAATATGCTTGATGGGAGATGCCCATGAACAGGGTGTGAAGCATGGGTCAGATGGTGAGCTCAAGCTATGTATATTACAAGGATAGCCAAGGAATATCGTTGTTCAGTCCCTGAACGTGTGTCTTCAGTTTATACACCCACCTTTGCTCACGTTTGAATAGAAAAGAAGAGCTATCTGTAAGATGTGGTGGTATGTAGGGTTTGTCAAGGACTGTCCAGTGTAGGTCATTAGGAGCATGATTGACCTCTAAAAAGTGGTTGGTGAGTTTGGTAGAGGAACGACCACACCGTATCGTGCTTTTGTGTTCCAAAATACGAGTTTTAATACGACGGGTGGTCATTCCAATGTATCTCAGCCCGCATGGGCAGGTTATCAGGTAGATCAAATTTGAGCTATTGCAATTACTGTGGCTTCTAAGAGTCCACGGTCTGCCAGTGCCAATGTCAATCTCTTTGGTCACAGAGGTGTGGCTGCATGCCGCACAAGAACCACATGGATAGTGGCCCACAACTGGAGGGAGACCCCACAGAGTTTGTTGGGTGCATGTTTGGTTAGTGCGTGGGCGAGTGTGTACCAACTGGTCTCTGATGTTACTGCTGCGTTTGAACGCAAAGAGGGGTCTAGGCAGCCCTACATCGCCTATGTTCAGAATCTTCCAGTTAGATAAAATGATTTTTTTGAGTTGGTTGGAAAATTGACAATAGGTGTGCACGCAAGTGAGTCTGTTCTCAGATGTCTTGGGGACCTTAGGTGCCAGAAGAGTCTCCCGATTGTTATTCGCGGCGCGTTTGGACGCTCTGCGGATCAAATGTTTGGGATAGTCTCTGGCCAATAATTGTTTAGATAGATTACTCGCATGTTCCTTATACTTGTCAGTTGAGGAACAGTTCCTTTTGAGGCGCAGAAACTGGCCAAAGGGCAGATTGTCTCGCAAAGCCCGTGGGTGAAAGCTATCATACTTCAAAAGAGCGTTCACCGCCATGGGTTTCTTGTATAGCTCAGTACTCAAGCGACCATCAGACGGGGTTATCAAAATGTCAAGGAATGGTAGCTGAGTCTTAGAGTACTCACAGGTGAAGTTCAAAAAGGGGTCACAGTTATTGAGCCAGTTCTTAAAAGCCAAAAGTGAGGAAAGAGGTCCCTGCCAAAGTACGAACACGTCGTCTATGTACCTCTTCCATATCTTGATTTGGTTTCTGTATGGATTGTTGGTACTAAGCACATGTTGTTCCTCAAAAACATGAACATACAAATTTTCCAGGCTGGGAGCAAAAATGCTCCCCATTGAAGTGCCTGACACTTGCAAAAACAACTGCTCCTCAAATTGAAAAAAGTTCTCTTTCATGGCGAGCTTCGCACATGACATGATAAATGAGACAGGAGTGATGGAGTCTGGTGGATTAGCCAGCAGGAGAGATTCGATGACATCTAAAGTCTCATCCTGCGGGATGCATGTGTACAATGACTCTACATCAAATGAGACTAAGAATTCTGTTGCACAATCAAAAGACAAGTCTTCAAGTAGGATCAGAATGTCCTTAGTGTCCTTGAGGTACGTTGGCATTTTGGCCACAAAAGGGCGTAGGAAGTGGTCTGCAAATGCCGACAGTGGTTCCAGTAGGGACCCTAGTCCTGAAATTATGGGGCGGCCAGGGGGAGGATTCACATTCTTATGTACCTTGGGTAGAATATAGAAATAAGGTACAATAGAAGTGGTGTTAACCAAATATTGAGCTTCATTAGAAGTGATCCAACCATTGCTGCTGGCTTCATTCACTAGGATCTGAATGGTTTTAAGTAAGCGTGTGGTGGGATCTTGAGCAAGAGGTTGATAGAAGTTGGTGTTGCCCAGCTGTCTCAAGCATTCAGAGCGATAAGCGGTGGTGTCCATGATAACGGTGGCACCACCCTTATCAGCTGGCTTGATCATTATAGAGTCATCAGAGGTAAGGGAGCGCAAAGCTAGGCGCTCTGATTTGGTAAGGTTTTGGTATTGGCGGTTTTCTGAGACACAGGAGGAGGATACCTGTGAGGTCACTGCTTTTTCAAACGTGAGTACCTGTGGAGGGACTTGACTGGGCAAGGGATTAAAGGTGGATTTATTGCGTAAGCCCGTATTCAAGTCATGGTCATCGAAAGAGGTACTGGGTTCAGCACGAAAAAAGAAATTCAAGCGAATCTTTCTGAAGAAATGAGCGAGTTCCTGATTTATGGAGAACAAATCTCCTTTAAAGGAAGGAACAAATCCTAATCCTTTATTCAGGAGGGACTTTTCGTCCTGTGTAAGAACTCTGCTGGATAAATTGATGACTAGGTTGTGCTCGTGCTCGGGACTACTGGAGTGTCCCTCGAGCTCGATGATGGAGTTCCTTGTTGTTGATCTGACCAATGGACTTGGTTCCGTCTCCTTCCCCTTGACCTTCCTCGGCCAAACCCTAAAAAAGGCTGATTGGTATACATCTGTGGAGGAGGGGGATAAGGACAAGGTTGTCCAAAGGGAGGGGGTTGTCCAAACGGAGGAAAGGGGGGATAGTTGTAAGCGGCAGGGGGCCACCATTGAGAAGGATACATAGGGTTAGGTGCGCCTCTCAGGTTTTTCCTATTGCCTCTACCTCTCCTTTTGTTTCCTCTCAGTGAGGAATCTTCACCCGAGGCAGTGTCTGACCCACTTGACCAGTCATCACTGCCTGATGTAGAGTAGTCGGACCCATACCTGCGGCCCTGGCGATTGAGTTGAGGAGGCACGTAGTCAGCACTAGTGTATGGGTACACTTTCTCTAGTGAAAAACATGCCAAATCTTTTTTAAATTTGGTAATCTTAGTCATCAGTACCGAGTCCTTGAATTCTTTGTTGTGTTTGTTGGATTCCTCTTGTTGTTTCTTGAAAAGTGCGCCAGTGAGTGTCACTTTAATTTGTGATTCCAAGGCCTGGATCTCAACTAACACAGCATCAGCAACTCGTTTGGCAGTGCTTATGATAAGGATTAGCCAATCTCTGGTACACTTCCAAGCTATTAGGGACCAATCATTGAGAAAAGTTTTGTCGTCCAGGAACAATCTGGGAGCATTTGTCACAATGAGTCCTGTAGGGGCACAATTGGCTCTCAAATATTCGGTCATAATTGCTCCGTGGATATACACTCGGGAGTGTGATTTTTTTAAAGTTAAAACCTTAGTCCAATCAACCTCAGCGCTGATTGAGGGGCCTTGAATACCTTTCAAGGCCCCTACAGGACTCATTGTGACAAATGCTCCCAGATTGTTCCTGGACGACAAAACTTTTCTCAATGATTGGTCCCTAATAGCTTGGAAGTGTACCAGAGATTGGCTAATCCTTATCATAAGCACTGCCAAACGAGTTGCCGATGCTGTGTTAGTTGAGATCCAGGCCTTGGAATCACAAATTAAAGTGACACTCACTGGCGCACTTTTCAAGAAACAACAAGAGGAATCCAACAAACACAACAAAGAATTCAAGGACTCGGTACTGATGACTAAGATTACCAAATTTAAAAAAGATTTGGCACGTTTTTCACTAGAGAAAGTGTACCCATACACTAGTGCTGACTACGTGCCTCCTCAACTCAATCGCCAGGGCCGCAGGTATGGGTCCGACTACTCTACATCAGGCAGTGATGACTGGTCAAGTGGGTCAGACACTGCCTCGGGTGAAGATTCCTCGCTGAGAGGAAACAAAAGGAGAGGTAGAGGCAATAGGAGAAACCTGAGAGGCGCACCTAACCCTATGTATCCTTCTCAATGGTGGCCCCCTGCCGCTTACAACTATCCCCCCTTTCCTCCGTTTGGACAACCCCCTCCCTTTGGACAACCTTGTCCTTATCCCCCTCCTCCACAGATGTATACCAATCAGCCTTTTTTAGGGTTTGGCCGAGGAAGGTCAAGGGGAAGGAGACGGAACCAAGTCCATTGGTCAGATCAACAACAAGGAACTCCATCATCGAGCTCGAGGGACACTCCAGTAGTCCCGAGCACGAGCACGAGCACAACCTAGTCATCAATTTATCCAGCAGAGTTCTTACACAGGACAAAAAGTCCCTCCTGAATAAAGGATTAGGATTTGTTCCTTCCTTTAAAGGAGATTTGTTCTCCATAAATCAGGAACTCGCTCATTTCTTCAGAAAGATTCGCTTGAATTTCTTTTTTCGTGCTGAACCCAGTACCTCTTTCGATGACCATGACTTGAATACGGGCTTACGCAATAAATCCACCTTTAATCCCTTGCCCAGTCAAGTCCCTCCACAGGTACTCACGTTTGAAAAAGCAGTGACCTCACAGGTATCCTCCTCCTGTGTCTCAGAAAACCGCCAATACCAAAACCTTACCAAATCAGAGCGCCTAGCTTTGCGCTCCCTTACCTCTGATGACTCCATAATGATCAAGCCAGCTGATAAGGGTGGTGCCACCGTTATCATGGACACCACCGCTTATCGCTCTGAATGCTTGAGACAGCTGGGCAACACCAACTTCTATCAACCTCTTGCTCAAGATCCCACCACACGCTTACTTAAGACCATTCAGATCCTAGTGAATGAAGCCAGCAGCAATGGTTGGATCACTTCTAATGAAGCTCAATATTTGGTTAACACCACTTCTATTGTACCTTATTTCTATATTCTACCCAAGGTACATAAGAATGTGAATCCTCCCCCTAGCCGCCCCATAATTTCAGGACTAGGGTCCCTACTGGAACCACTGTCGGCATTTGCAGACCACTTCCTACGCCCTTTTGTGGCCAAAATGCCAACGTACCTCAAGGACACTAAGGACATTCTGATCCTACTTGAAGACTTGTCTTTTGATTGTGCAACAGAATTCTTAGTCTCATTTGATGTAGAGTCATTGTACACATGCATCCCGCAGGATGAGACTTTAGATGTCATCGAATCTCTCCTGCTGGCTAATCCACCAGACTCCATCACTCCTGTTTCATTTATCATGTCATGTGCGAAGCTCGCCATGAAAGAGAACTTTTTTCAATTTGAGGAGCAGTTGTTTTTGCAAGTGTCAGGCACTTCAATGGGGAGCATTTTTGCTCCCAGCCTGGCAAATTTGTATGTTCATGTTTTTGAGGAACAACATGTGCTTAGTACCAACAATCCATACAGAAACCAAATCAAGATATGGAAGAGGTACATAGACGACGTGTTCGTACTTTGGCAGGGACCTCTTTCCTCACTTTTGGCTTTTAAGAACTGGCTCAATAACTGTGACCCCTTTTTGAACTTCACCTGTGAGTACTCTAAGACTCAGCTACCATTCCTTGACATTTTGATAACCCCGTCTGATGGTCGCTTGAGTACTGAGCTATACAAGAAACCCATGGCGGTGGACGCTCTTTTGAAGTATGATAGCTTTCACCCACGGGCATTGCGAGACAATCTGCCCTTTGGCCAGTTTCTGCACCTCAAAAGGAACTGTTCCTCAACTGACAAGTATAAGGAACATGCGAGTAATCTATCTAAACAATTATTGGCCAGAGACTATCCCAAACATTTGATCCGCAGAGCGTCCAAACGCGCCGCGAATAACAATCGGGAGACTCTTCTGGCACCTAAGGTCCCCAAGAAATCTGAGAACAGACTCACTTGCGTGCACACCTATTGTCAATTTTCCAACCAACTCAAAAAAATCATTTTATCTAACTGGAAGATTCTGAACATAGGCGATGTAGGGCTGCCTAGACCCCTCTTTGCGTTCAAACGCAGCAGTAACATCAAAGACCAGTTGGTACACACTCGCCCACGCACTAACCAAACATGCACCCAACAAACTCTGTGGGGTCTCCCTCCAGTTGTGGGCCACTATCCATGTGGTTCTTGTGCGGCATGCAGCCACACCTCTGTGACCAAAGAGATTGACATTGGCACTGGCAGACCGTGGACTCTTAGAAGCCACAGTAATTGCAATAGCTCAAATTTGATCTACCTGATAACCTGCCCATGCGGGCTGAGATACATTGGAATGACCACCCGTCGTATTAAAACTCGTATTTTGGAACACAAAAGCACGATACGGTGTGGTCGTTCCTCTACCAAACTCACCAACCACTTTTTAGAGGTCAATCATGCTCCTAATGACCTACACTGGACAGTCCTTGACAAACCCTACATACCACCACATCTTACAGATAGCTCTTCTTTTCTATTCAAACGTGAGCAAAGGTGGGTGTATAAACTGAAGACACACGTTCAGGGACTGAACAACGATATTCCTTGGCTATCCTTGTAATATACATGGCTTGAGCTCACCAGCTGACCCATGCTTCACACCCTGTTCATGGGCATCTCCCATCAAGCATATTTATTAACTTATTGTTACTATACACATTCCCTGCGGTTGCTCTGCTGGGCTACCGTATACTGGCACGCACTTCAACAGGCTGATGGCCAACCACCGACTGTACTTGCTTTCTATACTGACAGTCTTCTCCTGTCTTGCCCTACTTATCGACAGCTTTAAATTTTACTTGTCATTTACTTCCCGGCGAACCTAGTGCACTCCTAACTAGCTTCGACCGCGCTGTAAGAACCGATGTCTTTACATCAGTTCACACCTATCTGTGCGAGTCCACACCCACGGAGCGATCCGCGCTTTGAGAGCTAGCGCCGTTGCAACTAGTGCATCTCCGCATGGATTACTCAGCATGTGTTTATTTTGATTTTGCCCATTATATTTCTCCCTGCGTCTTCTAGGCATTGTCACGCCTCTGATTCCTAGATTCCTGCTTTCAATCCACATACCTTGTTAAGGAGCGCAACCACCTTTTTCCCTAATTAACCGTGGCGCGCATACCTTTGATTTTTTGACAGCGTAACCCGTAACCCGTCAGCTGCATACTAGTTTCCTTGGTTACTGCCACACGGGTGGCTCAGTACTTCCGATTGGTTCTCCCTCCTCACAGTATGAGTAACCTGTCCCCCGATTGGCCTATAACTGCTGACACATCTTTTCTTAATCCGTCTCCGTCTAACCCCGCGGGACCTCCGGCTGCAGGCTCATTCCAGCCCGGTTCCCCGACGGAGAGGTAGGATTTCTGACGCTGGGCACACACCGTCCCTTTTTTCATTTCTTTTTATATTTTTATGAAGGCGACCTATCCCCCACCTTCTAGCGATATGTTTGGGCATACATCTTGACATTGATTTACAAATGTACAGACATTTTTAACTTCTTACTGCTCAGACCGATTCAACAGGATAGGTCACGTTTCCAACACCGGTCAATCCTGTTGGCAAACGATGATCTTTGCATCTATCAGCATTCTGTGCACACGCCGATTTTGTCAGTCTCCCTCGTTGTTAGATGACCTACTCACATTTTTCACACTCGCTCATGACATGTAAGCACCCCATTCTTCAGTAGTCTTACATCTTTTTTTCAGAGCGGTGTTCCTTCCTGAGCGGTTGCCAGGTGGAGGTCAATTTTCCACCCAGTTTACACGGGTGAGTGGTGCTTGCTTTTAGTCTATACATTCACACCTGTTACTACTGAGCAATTGTGACCAACATTCTTACACTGAGTCTTTTTTGTCTAGGTGATGTTTGAATCATTGAGGAGACATACACCCTACAAGCAACTTGAGGGTGCCCTCTGTATCCTTTGATACGTTATTTTTTCATTTTTGCAGTAGCTAACCAGGTCCTGATGAAAGCCGAGCCTAGTTAGGCGCCACGGCTGAAACATGTTGACCACTATCTTATACATTGCTCCATTGATTACATTGAATTAGTGGGGCTTTCACTCCTTTTAATCTAGCATCGGTACGGCGGTGTCCAAGAGATTCCTCCTGGCCGTCCCGTAACTAGTTTTAACACACTCCTATTGCACTATTATTTCATCAGCACTGCACCCCCCACTCACACCCAGTTCATTTGTGGATTTAGTCCACCTTTCAGTGCAAAACACAAACATCGTTAAGCTCTTACCTCTCGTAGAGGGGCCTGCGGCCCCCTGAGAGTTTGAGATTTTTCTTTGGGATGAAAATCCCATGTGATGGGGTTTGTTACCCGGGGTGAGTGAATGACCACGTTCCTAAGGGCTTGCCCTTTCACCACGTACATTAGGCTTCTGTTCCTCATTTCACACACCACCTTTCTTCTTTGCTATTTTAGACCTCAGGATTTTCAGTGTCTTTAGTACTTTGTTTGGGGATTCAATCCTGTGCGGTCTTTAAATATGTTCCCTCTGACCCTCCGGTATCTAACCGTTTTGTGACTAGATTTCATGTACAGCTTTTTGGCTGTGGGTCTTTAATACGGCACATAGTTAGTGCCTTAACTGTTTTGCAAAATCAGTCTTTTTGCAGGTTGATTTCTTCTCCCGGTGTGCACAGTTTGCACACATCTTTATATATATCTTCCTGTGAGTTCTTTCCTTCTGATTCCTTGGTTGAGACTGACTTTACCTTGTTTGCACTAAATAGCTATTCTTATAATCATGGCAGAACGCCTTGGTTTAACTTTTGACGACACCATAGCTCAAGCCATTTTAGATACACCAAGCATCATGGATACCTTTCAAGGCCCCTCAATCAGCGCTGAGGTTGATTGGACTAAGGTTTTAACTTTAAAAAAATCACACTCCCGAGTGTATATCCACGGAGCAATTATGACCGAATATTTGAGAGCCAATTGTGCCCCTACAGGACTCATTGTGACAAATGCTCCCAGATTGTTCCTGGACGACAAAACTTTTCTCAATGATTGGTCCCTAATAGCTTGGAAGTGTACCAGAGATTGGCTAATCCTTATCATAAGCACTGCCAAACGAGTTGCCGATGCTGTGTTAGTTGAGATCCAGGCCTTGGAATCACAAATTAAAGTGACACTCACTGGCACACTTTTCAAGAAACAACAAGAGGAATCCAACAAACACAACAAAGAATTCAAGGACTCGGTACTGATGACTAAGATTACCAAATTTAAAAAAGATTTGGCACGTTTTTCACTAGAGAAAGTGTACCCATACACTAGTGCTGACTACGTGCCTCCTCAACTCAATCGCCAGGGCCGCAGGTATGGGTCCGACTACTCTACATCAGGCAGTGATGACTGGTCAAGTGGGTCAGACACTGCCTCGGGTGAAGATTCCTCACTGAGAGGAAACAAAAGGAGAGGTAGAGGCAATAGGAGAAACCTGAGAGGCGCACCTAACCCTATGTATCCTTCTCAATGGTGGCCCCCTGCCGCTTACAACTATCCCCCCTTTCCTCCGTTTGGACAACCCCCTCCCTTTGGACAACCTTGTCCTTATCCCCCTCCTCCACAGATGTATACCAATCAGCCTTTTTTAGGGTTTGGCCGAGGAAGGTCAAGGGGAAGGAGACGGAACCAAGTCCATTGGTCAGATCAACAACAAGGAACTCCATCATCGAGCTCGAGGGACACTCCAGTAGTCCCGAGCACGAGCACGAGCACAACCTAGTCATCAATTTATCCAGCAGAGTTCTTACACAGGACGAAAAGTCCCTCCTGAATAAAGGATTAGGATTTGTTCCTTCCTTTAAAGGAGATTTGTTGTCCATAAATCAGGAACTCGCTCATTTCTTCAGAAAGATTCGCTTGAATTTCTTTTTTCGTGCTGAACCCAGTACCTCTTTCGATGACCATGACTTGAATACGGGCTTACGCAATAAATCCACCTTTAATCCCTTGCCCAGTCAAGTCCCTCCACAGGTACTCACGTTTGAAAAAGCAGTGACCTCACAGGTATCCTCCTCCTGTGTCTCAGAAAACCGCCAATACCAAAACCTTACCAAATCAGAGCGCCTAGCTTTGCGCTCCCTTACCTCTGATGACTCCATAATGATCAAGCCAGCTGATAAGGGTGGTGCCACCGTTATCATGGACACCACCGCTTATCGCTCTGAATGCTTGAGACAGCTGGGCAACACCAACTTCTATCAACCTCTTGCTCAAGATCCCACCACACGCTTACTTAAGACCATTCAGATCCTAGTGAATGAAGCCAGCAGCAATGGTTGGATCACTTCTAATGAAGCTCAATATTTGGTTAACACCACTTCTATTGTACCTTATTTCTATATTCTACCCAAGGTACATAAGAATGTGAATCCTCCCCCTGGCCGCCCCATAATTTCAGGACTAGGGTCCCTACTGGAACCACTGTCGGCATTTGCAGACCACTTCCTACGCCCTTTTGTGGCCAAAATGCCAACGTACCTCAAGGACACTAAGGACATGCATCCCGCAGGATGAGACTTTAGATGTCATCGAATCTCTCCTGCTGGCTAATCCACCAGACTCCATCACTCCTGTCTCATTTATCATGTCATGTGCGAAGCTCGCCATGAAAGAGAACTTTTTTCAATTTGAGGAGCAGTTGTTTTTGCAAGTGTCAGGCACTTCAATGGGGAGCATTTTTGCTCCCAGCCTGGCAAATTTGTATGTTCATGTTTTTGAGGAACAACATGTGCTTAGTACCAACAATCCATACAGAAACCAAATCAAGATATGGAAGAGGTACATAGACGACGTGTTCGTTCTTTGGCAGGGACCTCTTTCCTCACTTTTGGCTTTTAAGAACTGGCTCAATAACTGTGACCCCTTTTTGAACTTCACCTGTGAGTACTCTAAGACTCAGCTACCATTCCTTGACATTTTGATAACCCCGTCTGATGGTCGCTTGAGTACTGAGCTATACAAGAAACCCATGGCGGTGAACGCTCTTTTGAAGTATGATAGCTTTCACCCACGGGCTTTGCGAGACAATCTGCCCTTTGGCCAGTTTCTGCGCCTCAAAAGGAACTGTTCCTCAACTGACAAGTATAAGGAACATGCGAGTAATCTATCTAAACAATTATTGGCCAGAGACTATCCCAAACATTTGATCCGCAGAGCGTCCAAACGCGCCGCGTATAACAATCGGGAGACTCTTCTGGCACCTAAGGTCCCCAAGACATCTGAGAACAGACTCACTTGCGTGCACACCTATTGTCAATTTTCCAACCAACTCAAAAAAATCATTTTATCTAACTGGAAGATTCTGAACATAGGCGATGTAGGGCTGCCTAGACCCCTCTTTGCGTTCAAACGCAGCAGTAACATCAGAGACCAGTTGGTACACACTCGCCCACGCACTAACCAAACATGCACCCAACAAACTCTGTGGGGTCTCCCTCCAGTTGTGGGCCACTATCCATGTGGTTCTTGTGCGGCATGCAGCCACACCTCTGTGACCAAAGAGATTGACATTGGCACTGGCAGACCGTGGACTCTTAGAAGCCACAGTAATTGCAATAGCACAAATTTGATCTACCTGATAACCTGCCCATGCGGGCTGAGATACATTGGAATGACCACCCGTCGTATTAAAACTCGTATTTTGGAACACAAAAGCACGATACGGTGTGGTCGTTCCTCTACCAAACTCACCAACCACTTTTTAGAGGTCAATCATGCTCCTAATGACCTACACTGGACAGTCCTTGACAAACCCTACATACCACCACATCTTACAGATAGCTCTTCTTTTCTATTCAAACGTGAGCAAAGGTGGGTGTATAAACTGAAGACACACGTTCAGGGACTGAACGACGATATTCCTTGGCTATCCTTGTAATATACATGGCTTGAGCTCAACCTTCTGACCCATGCTTCACACCCTGTTCATGGGCATCTCCCATCAAGCATATTTATTAACTTATTGTTACTATACACATTCCCTGCGGTTGCTCTGCTGGGCTACCGTATACTGGCACGCACTTCAACAGGCTGATGGCCAAGCACCGACTGTACTTGCTTTCTATACTGACAGTCTTCTCCTGTCTTGCCCTACTTATCGACAGCTTTAAATTTTACTTGTCATTTACTTCCCGGCGAACCTAGTGCACTCCTAACTAGCTTCGACCGCGCTGTAAGAACCGATGTCTTTACATCAGTTCACACCTATCTGTGCGAGTCCACACCCACGGAGCGATCCGCGCTTTGAGAGCTAGCGCCGTTTCAACTAGTGCATCTCCGCATGGATTACTCAGCATGTGTTTATTTTGATTTTGCCCATTATGTTTCTCCCTGCGTCTTCTAGGCATTTTCACGCCTCTGATTCCTAGATTCCTGCTTTCAATCCACATACCTTGTTAAGGAGCGCAACCACCTTTTTCCCTAATTAACCGTGGCGCGCATACCTTTGATTTTTTGACAGCGTAACCCGTCAGCTGCATACTAGTTTCCTTGGTTACTGCCACACGGGTGGCTCAGTACTTCCGATTGGTTCTCCCTCCTCACAGTATGAGTAACCTGTCCCCCGATTGGCCTATAACTGCTGACACATCTTTTCTTAATCCGTCTCCGTCTAACCCCGCGGGACCTCCGGCTGCAGGCTCATTCCAGCCCGGTTCCCCGACGGAGAGGTAGGATTTCTGACGCTGGGCACACACCGTCCCTTTTTTCATTTCTTTTTATATTTTTATGAAGGCGACCTATCCCCCACCTTCTAGCGATATGTTTGGGCATACATCTTGACATTGATTTACAAATGTACAGACATTTTTAACTTCTTACTGCTCAGACCGATTCAACAGGATAGGTCACGTTTCCAACACCGGTCAATCCTGTTGGCAAACGATGATCTTTGCATCTATCAGCATTCTGTGCACACGCCGATTTTGTCAGTCTCCCTCGTTGTTAGATGACCTACTCACATTTTTCACACTCGCTCATGACATGTAAGCACCCCATTCTTCAGTAGTCTTACATCTTTTTTTCAGAGCGGTGTTCCTTCCTGAGCGGTTGCCAGGTGGAGGTCAATTTTCCACCCAGTTTACACGGGTGAGTGGTGCTTGCTTTTAGTCTATACATTCACACCTGTTACTACTGAGCAATTGTGACCAACATTCTTACACTGAGTCTTTTTTGTCTAGGTGATGTTTGAATCATTGAGGAGACATACACCCTACAAGCAACTTGAGGGTGCCCTCTGTATCCTTTGATACGTTATTTTTTCATTTTTGCAGTAGCTAACCAGGTCCTGATGAAAGCCGAGCCTAGTTAGGCGCCACGGCTGAAACATGTTGACCACTATCTTATACATTGCTCCATTGATTACATTGAATTAGTGGGGCTTTCACTCCTTTTAATCTAGCATCGGTACCGCGGTGTCCAAGAGATTCCTCCTGGCCGTCCCGTAACTAGTTTTAACACACTCCTATTGCACTATTATTTCATCAGCACTGCACCCCCCACTCACACCCAGTTCATTTGTGGATTTAGTCCACCTTTCAGTGCAAAACACAAACATCGTTAAGCTCTTACCTCTCGTAGAGGGGCCTGCGGCCCCCTGAGAGTTTGAGATTTTTCTTTGGGATGAAAATCCCATGTGATGGGGTTTGTTACCCGGGGTGAGTGAATGACCACGTTCCTAAGGGCTTGCCCTTTCACCACGTACATTAGACTTCTGTTCCTCATTTCACACACCACCTTTCTTCTTTGCTATTTTAGACCTCAGGATTTTCAGTGTCTTTAGTACTTTGTTTGGGGATTCAATCCTGTGCGGTCTTTAAATATGTTCCCTCTGACCCTCCGGTATCTAACCGTTTTGTGACTAGATTTCATGTACAGCTTTTTGGCTGTGGGTCTTTAATACGGCACATAGTTAGTGCCTTAACTGTTTTGCAAAATCAGTCTTTTTGCAGGCTGATTTCTTCTCCCGGTGTGCACAGTTTGCACACATCTTTATATATATCTTCCTGTGAGTTCTTTCCTTCTGATTCCTTGGTTGAGACTGACTTTACCTTGTTTGCACTAAATAGCTATTCTTATAATCATGGCAGAACGCCTTGGTTTAACTTTTGACGACACCATAGCTCAAGCCATTTTAGATACACCAAGCATCATGGATACCTTTCAAGGCCCCTCAATCAGCGCTGAGGTTGATTGGACTAAGGTTTTAACTTTAAAAAAATCACACTCCCGAGTGTATATCCACGGAGCAATTATGACCGAATATTTGAGAGCCAATTGTGCCCCTACAGGACTCATTGTGACAAATGCTCCCAGATTGTTCCTGGACGACAAAACTTTTCTCAATGATTGGTCCCTAATAGCTTGGAAGTGTACCAGAGATTGGCTAATCCTTATCATAAGCACTGCCAAACGAGTTGCCGATGCTGTGTTAGTTGAGATCCAGGCCTTGGAATCACAAATTAAAGTGACACTCACTGGCGCACTTTTCAAGAAACAACAAGAGGAATCCAACAAACACAACAAAGAATTCAAGGACTCGGTACTGATGACTAAGATTACCAAATTTAAAAAAGATTTGGCACGTTTTTCACTAGAGAAAGTGTACCCATACACTAGTGCTGACTACGTGCCTCCTCAACTCAATCGCCAGGGCCGCAGGTATGGGTCCGACTACTCTACATCAGGCAGTGATGACTGGTCAAGTGGGTCAGACACTGCCTCGGGTGAAGATTCCTCGCTGAGAGGAAACAAAAGGAGAGGTAGAGGCAATAGGAGAAACCTGAGAGGCGCACCTAACCCTATGTATCCTTCTCAATGGTGGCCCCCTGCCGCTTACAACTATCCCCCCTTTCCTCCGTTTGGACAACCCCCTCCCTTTGGACAACCTTGTCCTTATCCCCCTCCTCCACAGATGTATACCAATCAGCCTTTTTTAGGGTTTGGCCGAGGAAGGTCAAGGGGAAGGAGACGGAACCAAGTCCATTGGTCAGATCAACAACAAGGAACTCCATCATCGAGCTCGAGGGACACTCCAGTAGTCCCGAGCACGAGCACGAGCACAACCTAGTCATCAATTTATCCAGCAGAGTTCTTACACAGGACGAAAAGTCCCTCCTGAATAAAGGATTAGGATTTGTTCCTTCCTTTAAAGGAGATTTGTTCTCCATAAATCAGGAACTCGCTCATTTCTTCAGAAAGATTCGCTTGAATTTCTTTTTTCGTGCTGAACCCAGTACCTCTTTCGATGACCATGACTTGAATACGGGCTTACGCAATAAATCCACCTTTAATCCCTTGCCCAGTCAAGTCCCTCCACAGGTACTCATGTTTGAAAAAGCAGTGACCTCACAGGTATCCTCCTCCTGTGTCTCAGAAAACCGCCAATACCAAAACCTTACCAAATCAGAGCGCCTAGCTTTGCGCTCCCTTACCTCTGATGACTCCATAATGATCAAGCCAGCTGATAAGGGTGGTGCCACCGTTATCATGGACACCACCGCTTATCGCTCTGAATGCTTGAGACAGCTGGGCAACACCAACTTCTATCAACCTCTTGCTCAAGATCCCACCACACGCTTACTTAAGACCATTCAGATCCTAGTGAATGAAGCCAGCAGCAATGGTTGGATCACTTCTAATGAAGCTCAATATTTGGTTAACACCACTTCTATTGTACCTTATTTCTATATTCTACCCAAGGTACATAAGAATGTGAATCCTCCCCCTGGCCGCCCCATAATTTCAGGACTAGGGTCCCTACTGGAACCACTGTCGGCATTTGCAGACCACTTCCTACGCCCTTTTGTGGCCAAAATGCCAACGTACCTCAAGGACACTAAGGACATTCTGATCCTACTTGAAGACTTGTCTTTTGATTGTTGTAGGAGAGTAGGGTCTGCTTTCTATGTTCACCCCCACTTTTTGCTTTTGCTTTACTGGTTTTCGACTTAGATGTGGCTGTGGGCCTGCTAATCAGACCCACAGCCCTGCTGTTCTCTCTCTAAATTAATACTATGTACTTTAGGTGCATAACCCATTTGGATAGGATCACCTTATTGGCCCCTGTATAGTGTACCCTAGGTACCCAGGGCATAGGTGTACCCTAGGCCTACCAGGGGCTGCAGCATGTATTATGCCACCCCTGGCCTGGCCTTCCATTTTGACACAACTGGCTGATCACTCAGCTGGGGCAAGGTCGTGTAATCACCCCTTGCTTAGGTGTAGTATTCCTATACCTAACTTACATATAGACACATGTGTACCTATCAGTCACTCCTATGGCAGGCCTTGACAATCCTGGAGGCAGAGTGCTTGGTAACATGTGAGATGGTGCTCTAGCATGAGCTGAGCCTGTCTGCAGCTTTCGGAACCTTGTCCTTATAGCTGTTCTATGATATAGCCTACCATATACTCTTAAAGTGCCTTATAATCTTAGACGGTTATGGTAACTATGGTTTGGCTTTATCGAAACATGTCGTGTAAGGTGTCTAACACTGTGGAATAATACCCCAATGCCATTTCTGGACATGAGAATATTATTCCCCCCTTCTAAAGGGAAAGACATGTTAAAATCATACTTCAACTGTTAGCCTCTGACCAAAGCCTCAGCATCACAAAATGGATGCTGCTGCCACGACACAAGTCTGACCTCCTGCAGCTGGGAGTGATCCCAGCCAGGGAGGCCTGGACAATAGGTTTCCTGCTTGGGGAGGTGCTAGCATCTCCCCAGACAGCCTTTAGTGTATTGGGGCAGGGTGGGCTGAAAGGAATGAGACATGCCTGGGGCACACAAGGTGTTCCTACAGACAGAAGTAATTTTTTCGAGATTCAAGAGAATTTATTACTATTCTTCAGACGAATCAGATTGAAACAATTCTTCTCGGAGAGACCGTCACGGGAACTCAACACTCGCTCCCCTTTTCAGTTACCATCCACTTTCAACCCTCCATCAGTACTAATGCCGCCTGAAGTTCTCACTTTCGAGAGAAGAATTCTGCTTGAAATGAAAAACATTCAATCACAACATGAATTTGTTCCTTACAATCTATCGTTGGAAGAGAAACAGGCCCTCCATCGCCTTAGCAAAAACAAAGAGTTAATCATCAAGCCCGCAGATAAAGGGGGAGGTATCGTCATACAAGATCAAACTAAATATGACATGGAAATACTTCGCCAACTCAACAACAGGGAACACTACCGTGCTCTTCCCTCTGACCCTCTCCCTGGCATAAGATCTAAGATTCTTACTCTAACTGATCAAGCTAAATTGGATAATATCATCTCTGATAAGGAGGCCTTGTTTCTTAATAAAATCAATCCACGCACTCCAGTACTCTATGTCTTACCCAAAGTACATAAAGATCTACAGAATCCTCCTGGCAGGCCCATAGTCTCTGGATGTGGGTCTATCCTGGAACCCATTGGCAAATACATTGATGGTATCCTTAAAGAATTCGTACCTGAGACGGATACTTTCGTGCGAGACAGCATGGATTTAATCAACCTGATTGAAGACACCCCTTTCATACCCGGCACTAATTTGATGGTTGGTATGGACATCGAATCTCTCTATACCAACATACCCCATAGAGAAGGTCTCGAAGTTATAAGAAATATTCTCAACACTCGACCATTCCCCTCAAGAATACCTACCGATTTCGTGATGGCTCTCTTGGAAATAGCTCTGGAAAACAACTACTTCCTGTATAAAGATACCTACTACTTACAGATCAAAGGAGTCTCCATGGGTGCATGTTTTGCCCCAAATTTTGCCATCCTGTACGTTCATCACCTTGAGAGCACATTGATCCTTACCGACCTCAACCCTTTCAGAAATAACATCACTTTTTGGCGTCGCTATATAGATGACATTCTGCTTATCTGGACAGGTGACAAGACTTCGCTCTCCCAATTTACTGACTGGTTGCACAACAGCCAACAACACCTCAAATTCACAGTAGACCCGAAAGAAGATAACCTTCCATTCTTGGACCTCACTCTACGGGTTGAAGATGAAAAAATTGGCACTTCATTATACAGGAAACCGACAGAGCGCAATACCCTACTACTCTATTCCAGTAACCACCCACGTGGTCTACGCGACGGTCTCCCTTTTGGACAATTTTTGCGAATCCGTCGCAATTGCAAATGGCGTAGGGATTTCTTCAAGGAGGCCGCAGTACTCACTGCCAAACTTGTGGCCCGTGGATACCCCAAAAAACTGGTTAACAGGGCAAGAAAACGAGCTTGGTATAATCATCGTGACACTTTACTTACTCCTAAAGAAAAGAGATCTAACAGCCGAATCCCTTTTGTATCTACCTTTTCACCCTCCAGTAATAAACTTGCCAAAACTATTAAATCAAACTGGAACATTCTAGCCCCACTCACCATCTTCAATGAACCACCTCTATTCTCATACCGTAGGGGAAAAAACATAGCCGACCACCTGGTACATGCGATCACTTGGCCTACCACACCGGCTACATCAGAATCTATCCAAAGCTCATGGAAATTACCACCGGTACGGGGCCATTTTAGATGCCAAAGATGTGCAGCATGCTCCTCAACAACCAACACAAAAACTTTTGAACATAACGGTCTAAAAGTTGACCTGAATTCCTTCACCAACTGTAGATCCCAAAATGTGATCTACCTGATAAAATGCCCCTGCAGTAAACTGTACATCGGACAAACCACCCAGATGGTCAAGGACCGCATCCTGCAGCATCGTAGCCGCATTAGATGTGGAGTCCTTACAGCCCCTTTGGTTGCCCATTTCAAAGAAAAAAATCACAATGAAACTGAATTCACCTGGTTGGTAATCGATAAACCGTCCATTCCACTAAGAGGCGGAGACATTCAAAGACTTCTGAATAGATGTGAATGTCGTTGGATTGCTCGCTTTAATACCATCGAACAAGGCTTGAATTCCCTTGATGAATGGAACTCCACCCTCACATAATTATGATCCTCTGCAGCCCACTGCCTTCTCTGTCTAGCTGATATTTGCTCCTGCTCTAGTCAACTCTGTTACCTTCCTTCTTGGTAATTAACCCTTGTTTGTCCAATTCCTTCCCTCCTTGCCTATCGCCCTCCTCTTCCCCGTTACCCTCCCCTTTGTCCTCCCCCCCCCCTTTTTCCCCCCCCCCCTTTTTTTCCCCTTTCATTCTTTTTATTATTGATTCAGAATTTCACATGTACCTTTGTCATCCTTTATTGCATTTGAAATATTCTTATCAGCTGTTTTCCTTTATATGAAGTATGTATTTGCATTTATTACCCTGCCTCAAAACCACCCCCCCCCTTTTTTCAACCCGACCCCTCCCTCTCCCCTTGTCCTTCTCCCTTCCCCCCCCCCCCACCCCTCTTCTTGCCTCACCGCCAAACCTGTAAAAGTATGTTTACCTATGGTTTGCTATTTGAATTGTTCTCTTTTTGGCTTTCCGTGGTCCTAATGATATGACGATATTGTATTAACTGTTATGCCACTTTGTGTAATTGATCTTTCTTTCCATTCTCTCCACCTCCCGCCTCCCGCTCTCCCTTCTGTTATGGTTCGCACGAATCACGCGCCGTTACACCCCCGTGACTCATTACCACGGGACTGTGTCTTAGTTACCATGACTCCCCTCACCACGCCTCCTCACCAATCAGAACTCCGTTTTCACTTGCATGCTTCTCCTCCTTTCTCACATCCCTCCTGATTCGTCCCCGTAACCTGTGACCCGCAAGCCGCCGCTCCCTTATCTTCCATTCTGGGTCCGTACACCTTATTCACGTCCTGACTCGTGCTGGCTAGTTACTGACTTCGGACCTTATCCGGTGATTTATTCGCCTCACAAATGTAAGTACCTCCCCCGTTGTTCCCCCCACCCTCGCTCGTTCACCCGCCCCGATCCTAACCCCGCTCCCTTCTTCTTTCAGCTTCCTCATTGACTGCGTCCCCTTCCCCGCTCAAGTAAGTACAGCCCCTACCTCTGCCCTTGTGACCGTCCTGCACCTGACGTTCCCCTCACCTGCCTCCTTGTCTCCCTCCTCTAGTCACGACCCTCACGGACTGACCTGATAGACCACGCGGTCGCCTTCCTGTTGTCTCTCCCCGTTCCATACCAGTAAGTTCCTTCCCTCACGGGGTTTTACATGCGGGTTGCTTGCTGTCTCTTCAGATCACTTCCACTCCTGCCTTAATTGCCCGCCATACCGGATCACCTAGCTTGCGTACAGTTCACCACTGTCAGCATCTCACGAGTCGCCTTCACGTTCGTGCCGGTTGCCAATTAATACGGCAATTTCTTGTTGCCCATTGTCAGTTACTACCTCGACACTACTCCATGGGCACTATTCATTCGTCCACTTCCCCATTCACTTGATTCAATTGATTTCGTCACTAATTCTAGAGACATCCTTCGCTTCGGACATTTTTAATTGGATACCTTTGCCCCTTCACCCTTGGTCGCACAGCAGTCCTGCACACTTGGTCGCCTTACGCCGCCCGCGGCCAACATTTTGCTGCATGGCTCTCACGCCGCCCGCGGTCAACTTTTTTCAGCATGGTTCTCCCCTCTTTCTTTCTTCCTTGGTCCTCTTGAAATCGAGTTCTTTTTTGAGATTTGTCTCTCTTCTCCTAGCACTGCCCTAAATAGGTGTAACCAGTCCTGATGATGGCCTAGAGTGTTACAGGCCGAAACGCCGTCGACTACAACAGCGTTACTTTTGGCACTTTTGTTACATGGGCATTTGCTCTATTGTTTCTTGTAAATTCTTACATTAATTGTGTAAATGCCCTAACTCCGACATATTTAATGTACCATTTGTTCTTTGTGCCCCTTCACCGCTGTACATACCACTTTATGTGTCACTTGCGCCGTCACAAAACTCCACGAGCACTTGTGCACAGTATTTTGTCGGTTACACTTTCACTAAGTGTCACGCAGTGCTTTTAACCTATATGATATGTACATATGACGTAATATGTCCATCATGTGTTGAAAAATACAACTCTTTCCGGCATTCTTGGTCTCCCTGTGTCTTCTCTGTATGGATTGATTCCTCCTATACTTCATGATACGGCTCATTTTTGAATAACTTGTCCTCCCAATGAATTCCACATTGAGACATTGTTGTTAGATACCTTGACAATCCTGGAGGCAGAGTGCTTGGTAACATGTGAGATGGTGCTCTAGCATGAGCTGAGCCTGTCTGCAGCTTTCGGAACCTTGTCCTTATAGCTGTTCTATGATATAGCCTACCATATACTCTTAAAGTGCCTTATAATCTTAGACGGTTATGGTAACTATGGTTTGGCTTTATCGAAACATGTCGTGTAAGGTGTCTAACACTGTGGAATAATACCCCCATGCCATTTCTGGACATGAGAATATTATTCCCCCCTTCTAAAGGGAAAGACATGTTAAAATCATACTTCAACTGTTAGCCTCTGACCAAAGCCTCAGCATCACAAAATGGATGCTGCTGCCACGACACAAGTCTGACCTCCTGCAGCTGGGAGTGATCCCAGCCAGGGAGGCCTGGACAATAGGTTTCCTGCTTGGGGAGGTGCTAGCACCTCCCCAGACAGCCTTTAGTGTATTGGGGCAGGGTGGGCTGAAAGGAATGAGACATGCCTGGGGCACACAAGGTGTTCCTTGCATAGTCCAGTTCAAACCGGCGCTGGGGCACTCCAGCCCCAGCTCTGGCGCGAAACTGGACAAAGGGAAGTGGGTGTAACCACCCCCTCCCAGGTCCCACCCATAAGGCGTGACCTAGCAGGTATCCCAGCCCCCCAGATTAGTATAAGAGTGGGAGTTGGGCCTCAAGACTTTAGATTATCCTGAACCTGCAAAACTGAACAGAAACTCTGGACCTTCGACATTCGACGAAAGAAGAAGACTGAAGAATCTCCCTTGTAGCCAAGGAGTGGCTACCCTGTGCAAACAGGCACCCTCAAGAGACTACCCTTTGCTTTGCCCACGTTCTACGAGGAACCGACTGCAGAGCCTGACCAGAGCCTTGACTTCCAGACTTCTCCGACCCTGATCCACATCGACAGCAAAGCTGAGATCCGTGGAGGCGACGAGCGACGTGGGACCGGCTACCTGGAAAAAGTGGCTAGTAACTTACAGCGCAGCTTCTGAGGTACCCTCGAAGTTGTGCACCTGGGATTGAGAAGCCCCAACCCCAAGCACCATCTGCACCGAAGATCAGCCCCCCACACTCCACGAGTCCTGCGTGGGGCCCTTCAGCATTTTCCTGCTTGCCGCGTCTGTCCGGTTGCTTGCCCGCTGGCTAGTGGCCTTTGTGACGACGCACCCTGAAATCTTCTGCGCTGGTTTGGCTCCTCCAGACTGGCTCCCGCTTCTCTGCAAAGAAGAAGCATCCCAGACCTTCCTGGTCTGCACCAGAAGCAAGTCCTTCGTTCTTCGTGGGTTCCGCTTGCCAAGGCTTGGTGAGTCCTAGTCCAACTTCGACGCCGCCGACAGCAAGAGCCTTCGTGGGACAGCTCGCCTCCTGGTCCTGGTCGTCCTCGACGCTTCCTGGTCCTCCTGGCTGCAGCGACAAGCTTCACCTTCACCTGCAATCTTCACGACATCGCCTGGTTCCTTCCTGGTTCCAAGTGGTCACTGGCTAGTGACCTTGACTCTGTCCCTTCTGCTTGCAGGTTTCCTTTCTTCTTGATCCCAGCCTTGGGATCCACCGGACACTCTTCACTGACTGCCTGTCAGCATCTTTCTTCAGGCATCCATAGGAGTCGACGACGAAAACGACGCATCTTCATTCCTATGCACCCGCAGCCTGTGGGCTAGGTAACTTGGGTACTCCGGTGCTCATCAGGATAGTGACTATCCTAGTGTCTAGTTTTCAAGTCTCAACTTCCTAGCTACTCCGGAAGTGTCCTAAATCTACCGTTTTCTAAACTGTACTATTGCTATTGACTTTTACGCATTACGCGTGAGTGTTTCCACTCTGCACACGAATCCCGTGGGCCTCCCACTTCCTAACTAACGCTAGTGTAGTGTAGCCCCAGCGATTCCCTAGGCCTAGGCCTATTCTATTTCCGTGACAGTGGTTCTTATACCACTTACTTAGTATATGGTTTGCGTGGCCCCTAGGGCCTAACTGTATTACTTACCTGTGTGACTTAATGTATGCTTAAATAAGACTGTGTTGTACTTACCTCTAATCTCATAAAGAGTGCTGAGGGTTTGCTTAGAATAAATACACTTTATGTTATATATATATCTGTTGTGGTGTCCTTTCATTTGGTATTCAAGGGATTATATATGGTATCACAGCTGGCTTCACATGCCATTCAGAGTTTAGCCTAAGACTGCTCTTGTCCATGCTACCACTAGGATAGCTGGTCTATAAGGTTGACTTTACAACCAATCACCATAAGGGTATTTGGACTGATATAAGGTGTACACTATAACTAGTGACATCATACATCAGGCCAACTTCTCACATTGGTGAGCAGCGGTTGGGATCTGAGCTTGCTGTTGTAATACCATTGTAATCTTGAGATACTAAATTGAAAGATCACACAGATATTGTCTAGGTACATATAACATAGATTATAATACTTAAGTCCTACTGGACTTTGTAGTTGTAGGTTGAAGGGAGTAACACACCCTGACTACAACTACTAGAGAGGTTTAGTAGATACAACTAGTGTAGGTAGGTGCACACACCACACCCTCACTAGATCATGTCTCTGAGAGGAGATCAAGTAGATGCTCTCTCAGGAGGATCAGGTCTGCAAAAGATCCCCTCTAGATATGATACCTTAACATTCCAGGAGATGAGACACTTGTGTACCTCCAGAGGAATAAAACAGGGTGCAAACCCTACCCTCCTTCAGTTAAGACAACTCCTAGAGGAGTATGATGCTCTTAGGGCATCTCAGGCAGGTGCCCTAGGCACAGAGGAGGGTCTACCCACCACAGAGGAGTCAGATGGGGCTTCAGATGGAGAGGTAGACAGCCAGGGCCAAGTAGGAAGACTTAGCCAGGCTAACCTAAGTTTACATGGGAGTTTGCATGGGGTCCCCCCATACAGACCCACAAGTAGGCTTACACAGAGAAACAGGAGGGACAGATCCCCTTCAAGGGAATCCACCCACTCCCATGTCTCTAGCATCTCTAATGCTTCCTCTCACAGGGGAATGACTTCACCTGAGAGAAAGGAGCATGCAGCCAGAATGAGGGAGGCTAATCTGAGGATTCAGAGGGAAGAACTTGCCCTTGCCAAAGAGAAGCTTGCTCTGGCTAGAGAACAAAAGTTAAGTGGGTTAGAACCCACTGGTGGCAGCAACATTCCTAGAGATAGAGACAGGCACTATGATAATAGAAACCTGAGCAAGATTGTCCCTCCCTACAAGTGTGGGGATGACATCCAAAAATGGATAACTGCTTTGGAGAGAGCTTGCAAAGTACAGCAGGTACCCCAAAGTCAGTGGGCAGCTATCTTGTGGCTCTCCTTCTCTGAGAAAGGAGGAGACAAGCTCCTCACAGTTAGTGATGAGGATGCAGATAATTACACTGTCCTGAAGAGTGCTCTGATTGATGGGTTTGGCCTAACCACTGAACAATACAGGTTGTTGTTCAGGGATACCCAGAAGACACAGACTCAGGACTGGACTGACTTTGTAGATTGTGCCACTAAGGCTCTGGAAGGCTGGCTAATGGGAAGTAAGGTTAAGGACTATACAGGATTGTATAATTTGATCATGAGAGAGCAAATACTTAACAACTGTCAAAACCAGCTATTGCATCAACACCTGATTGATTCTGATCTGACTTCTCCCCAAGAATTGGGAAAGAAGGCAGATAGATGGGTCAGGACTAGAGTTAAGCAGAAAAACCAGAACCAGGGCGGTGATCAGAAAAAGGCAGACCAGAAGGGTAATGAGCAGAAACAAAAAGACCAGAAGTCTTCACCAGGCCCCCAAAAGGCTCAGGGGGAGGGTGGTTCCAAAAAGGATAAAAAGAAAGATGGCCAAAAGAAACCATGGTGCAACTATTGTAAGTCCAACTCACATTGGTTTAGTGAGTGCACCAAAAAGGATAAGCCCCCAGCCACCATTGCCCCTAAGGCAACTGTACCCCCTAGTTCAGCTGTAAGTGGTGGTTCCCAGCAAAAGGGTGTAGTAGGGTTAACCCTGGGAACTGAGGAGGATTCTGGCCTAGTCAGAGTACCTACTCAGGCTGTTCTGATCTGTGATGGGGACTTAGCTTTGTCCTCTACTGTAGGCCCCAGTAACCTGGGCAAGTACAGACAGACACCTTTTATCAACCAAAGAATGGCTCAGGCCTACAGGGACACTGGAGCTAGTGTCACAATGGTGACACCTGCTTTTGTGGACCCTGGACAGATCATACTAGGTGAGAATTACCTAGTGACCAACGCTAGCAATGCCACTACCTCCCATAGTGTGGCTATTGTTAACTTCTCCTGGGGAGGGGTAACTGGCCTCAAGAAAGTTGTTGTTAGTTCAGACCTTCCTGTAGAGTGTTTACTGGGCAATGATCTTGAAACTTCAGTTTGGTCTGAAGTGGAGTATAGGACCCATGCAGAAATGCTGGGGATAGATGCACATGTCCTTGCTGTGACCAGGTCACAGGCCAAAAAGTGCACCACTGAACAAGTGCTGGATCCTGAAACTATGGACCAGTCACAACCCAAGAGAAAGAGCAGTAGGGTTAAGGCTGTGCCTTCCCCACTGCCTCAGGTGGTGGATCAGCCCTCCCAGGAGGATGATTCTGAGAGCCCTGAAGGAACTGTCCTAGAAGAACTTGAACCTGATCAGGTTGAGTTTCTTGGGACAGGGGGACCTTCAAGGGCAGATCTGAGGCAGGCTCAATTAGACTGCCCCTCTCTTGAACCCCTCAGACAGCTGGCTGCTGCTGAGGCTGCAGGGAATGCTCAAGGTACCCATAGAGTGTATTGGGATGAAGGGCTACTGTATTCAGAGGCTAGAGACCCCAAGCCTGGTGCATCCGGGAGGTTGGTCATACCACTGAAGTTCAGAGGCTTCCTTCTAACCTTGGCCCATGATATTCCCCTTGCAGGACATTTAGGCCAGAACAAGACTTGGGACAGGCTTGTCCCTCACTTTCACTGGCCCCATATGTCAGAAGATACTAAGGAGTTTTGTCGCTCCTGTGTCACCTGCCAAGCCAGTGGCAAATCAGGTGGCACCACAAAGGCCCCCCTCATACCACTACCTGTGGTGGGGGTCCCCTTTGAAAGAGTGGGCATAGATATTGTAGGACCAATGGACCCACAAACAGCATCTGGGCACAGATTCATACTGGTGATAGTGGACCATGCCACCAGGTACCCAGAAGCAATTCCCCTGAGGACCACAACAGCTCCAGTTATGGCAAGGGCCCTGCTTGGAGTATTCTCCAGAGTGGGCTTTCCAAAGGAGGTCATTTCTGACAGAGGTACCAACTTCATGTCAGGATACTTGACTGCAATGTGGAAGGAGTGTGGTGTTAACTATAAGTTCACCACACCCTATCACCCACAGTGCAATGGGCGTGTTGAGAGATTCAACAAGACCCTAAAGGGAATGATAAAAGGATTACCAGACAAGCTTAGGCAAAGATGGGACATCCTTTTACCCTGCCTTCTGTTTGCTTACAGAGAGGTCCCACAAAAGGGGGTTGGCTACAGCCCTTTTGAGCTTTTGTTTGGGCATCCTGTAAGAGGACCCCTGTGTTTGGTGAAGGAAGGATGGGAGAGACCTCTCAGACAACCCAAACTAGACATAGTGGATTATGTACTTGGTCTCCGCTCCAGGATGGCAGAGTATATGAAGAAGGCTTCTAAAAACCTTGAGGCAAGCCAAGAACTCCAAAAAGCTTGGCATGACCAAAAGGCTGTACTGACTGTTTACCAGCCAGGGCAGAAAGTGTGGGTGTTGGAGCCAGTGGCCCCAGCAGCACTCCAAGACAAATGGTCTGGACCCCACACTATTTTTGAGAAACAGGGAGAAGTCACCTACTTGGTGGACCTTGGGACTCCCAGAAGCCCCCACAGGGTGCTTCATGTCAACAGATTGAAGGCATATGTTGACAGGGCAGACATGGGGCTTCTCATGGCTACAGATGAGGGGCAGGAGGAAGAGAGTGACCCTCTCCCAGACCTGTTTACTCAGAACCCTGATGATGGCTCAGTTGATGGTGTGGTCTTTTCTGACAGCCTCACTGTCCATCAGCAACAGGACTGCAGACAGGTTCTGCAATCCTACAGACATATGTTCTCTCTGACCCCAAGTCACACAAACTGGTGCACCCATGAGGTGGACACTGGTGACAGTCTGCCTGTGAAGAGTAAAATCTACAGGCAACCTGACCATGTCAGGGACTGCATAAAAGTTGAGGTACAAAAGATGTTGGAGCTGGGAGTCATTGAACCTTCAGAGAGCCCTTGGGCTAGTCCTGTAGTTCTTGTGCCAAAACCTCACACCCAAGATGGTAAGAGAGAGATGAGGTTTTGCGTGGATTACAGAGGTCTCAATGCTGTCACTAGGACAGATGCCCACCCAATACCTAGGGCAGATGAGCTCATTGACAGACTGGCAGCTGCTAAGTTTTTGAGCACATTTGACCTAACAGCAGGCTACTGGCAAATCAGACTAGCTGAGAGTGCAAAGGCCAAAACTGCTTTCTCGACCCCAGGAGGACATTATCAATTTGTGGTAATGCCCTTTGGTTTGAAGAATGCACCTGCCACTTTCCAAAGGTTGGTGAATCAAGTCCTTACTGGGTTGGATGATTATTGTGCAGCTTATCTTGATGATATTGCTGTCTTTAGCTCCACCTGGGAGGATCACCTGGTCCACCTGAGGAATGTTTTAGAGGCCCTGCAAAAGGCAGGCCTCACTATCAAGGCCACTAAGTGCCAGATAGGGCAGAGCAAGGTTGTATACCTGGGCCACCTAGTTGGTGGGGGTCAGGTTCAACCACTGGAGAGCAAGATCCAGACCATAAAGGACTGGGCTCCTCCAACTACCCAGACTCAGGTCAGAGCTTTCTTGGGCCTGACTGGGTACTACAGAAAGTTTGTTAAGAATTATGGGTCCATAGTGACACCACTTAATGACTTGACCTCCAAGAAGATGCCAAAGAAAGTTCAGTGGACAGTAAGCTGTCAAAAAGCATTTGATGACCTGAAGCAGGCCATGTGCAGTGCACCTATTCTGAAAAGTCCAGACTACTCCAAAGAGTTCATTGTCCAGACAGATGCTTCTGAGTTAGGTGTGGGAGCTGTTCTTTCACAACTGAATGTAGATGGTCAAGACCAGCCCATTGCTTTTATAAGTAGAAGGCTGACCCCTAGAGAGAAACGTTGGTCAGCTATTGAGAGGGAGGCCTTTGCTGTGGTTTGGGCCCTGAAGAAGCTGAGGCCATACTTGTTTGGCACTCACTTCAAGATTCAGACAGACCATAAGCCCCTCTTGTGGCTAAATCAGATGAAGGGTGAAAATCCCAAACTTCTTAGGTGGTCCATTTCCCTACAGGGGATGGACTTCACAGTGGAACATAGACCTGGGACTGACCATGCCAATGCAGATGGACTCTCCAGATATTTCCACTTAGAACATGAAGACTCAACTGGTCAAGGTTAGTTTAATGTCCCTACGTTTGGGGGGGGGGGGGGGTTGTGTAGGAGAGTAGGGTCTGCTTTCTATGTTCACCCCCACTTTTTGCTTTTGCTTTACTGGTTTTCGACTTAGATGTGGCTGTGGGCCTGCTAATCAGACCCACAGCCCTGCTGTTCTCTCTCTAAATTAATACTATGTACTTTAGGTGCATAACCCATTTGGATAGGATCACCTTATTGGCCCCTGTATAGTGTACCCTAGGTACCCAGGGCATAGGTGTACCCTAGGCCTACCAGGGGCTGCAGCATGTATTATGCCACCCCTGGCCTGGCCTTCCATTTTGACACAACTGGCTGATCACTCAGCTGGGGCAAGGTCGTGTAATCACCCCTTGCTTAGGTGTAGTATTCCTATACCTAACTTACATATAGACACATGTGTACCTATCAGTCACTCCTATGGCAGGCCTTGACAATCCTGGAGGCAGAGTGCTTGGTAACATGTGAGATGGTGCTCTAGCATGAGCTGAGCCTGTCTGCAGCTTTCGGAACCTTGTCCTTATAGCTGTTCTTTGATATAGCCTACCATATACTCTTAAAGTGCCTTATAATCTTAGACGGTTATGGTAACTATGGTTTGGCTTTATCGAAACATGTCGTGTAAGGTGTCTAACACTGTGGAATAATACCCCTATGCCATTTCTGGACATGAGAATATTATTCCCCCCTTCTAGAGGGAAAGACATGTTAAAATCATACTTCAACTGTTAGCCTCTGACCAAAGCCTCAGCATCACAAAATGGATGCTGCTGCCACGACACAAGTCTGACCTCCTGCAGCTGGGAGTGATCCCAGCCAGGGAGGCCTGGACAATAGGTTTCCTGCTTGGGGAGGTGCTAGCACCTCCCCAGACAGCCTTTAGTGTATTGGGGCAGGGTGGGCTGAAAGGAATGAGACATGCCTGGGGCACACAAGGTGTTCCTTGCATAGTCCAGTTCAAACCGGCGCTGGGGCACTCCAGCCCCAGCTCTGGCGCGAAACTGGACAAAGGGAAGTGGGTGTAACCACCCCCTCCCAGGTCCCACCCATAAGGCGTGACCTAGCAGGTATCCCAGCCCCCCAGATTAGTATAAGAGTGGGAGTTGGGCCTCAAGACTTTAGATTATCCTGAACCTGCAAAACTGAACAGAAACTCTGGACCTTCGACATTCGACGAAAGAAGAAGACTGAAGAATCTCCCTTGTAGCCAAGGAGTGGCTACCCTGTGCAAACAGGCACCCTCAAGAGACTACCCTTTGCTTTGCCCACGTTCTACGAGGAACCGACTGCAGAGCCTGACCAGAGCCTTGACTTCCAGACTTCTCCGACCCTGATCCACATCGAAGCAAAGCTGAGATCCGTGGAGGCGACGAGCGACGTGGGACCGGCTACCTGGAAAAAGTGGCTAGTAACTTACAGCGCAGCTTCTGAGGTACCCTCGAAGTTGTGCACCAGGGATTGAGAAGCCCCAACCCCAAGCACCATCTGCACCGAAGATTAGCCCCCCACACTCCACGAGTCCTGCGTGGGGCCCTTCAGCATTTTCCTGCTTGCCGCGTCTGTCCGGTTGCTTGCCCGCTGGCTAGTGGCCTTTGTGACGACGCACCCTGAAATCTTCTGCGCTGGTTTGGCTCCTCCAGACTGGCTCCCGCTTCTCTGCAAAGAAGAAGCATCCCAGACCTTCCTGGTCTGCACCAGAAGCAAGTCCTTCGTTCTTCGTGGGTTCCGCTTGCCAAGGCTTGGTGAGTCCTAGTCCAACTTCGACGCCGCCGACAGCAAGAGCCTTCGTGGGACAGCTCGCCTCCTGGTCCTGGTCGTCCTCGACGCTTCCTGGTCCTCCTGGCTGCAGCGACAAGCTTCACCTTCACCTGCAATCTTCACGACATCGCCTGGTTCCTTCCTGGTTCCACGTGGTCACTGGCTAGTGACCTTGACTCTGTCCCTTCTGCTTGCAGGTTTCCTTTCTTCTTGATCCCAGCCTTGGGATCCACCGGACACTCTTCACTGACTGCCTGTCAGCATCTTTCTTCAGGCATCCATAGGAGTCGACGACGAAAACTACGCATCTTCACCCCTATGCACCCGCAGCCTGTGGGCTAGGTAACTTGGGTACTCCGGTGCTCATCAGGATAGTGACTATCCTAGTGTCTAGTTTTCAAGTCTCAACTTCCTAGCTACTCCGGAAGTGTCCTAAATCTACCGTTTTCTAAACTGTACTATTGCTATTGACTTTTACGCATTACGCGTGAGTGTTTCCACTCTGCACACGAATCCCGTGGGCCTCCCACTTCCTAACTAACGCTAGTGTAGTGTAGCCCCAGCGATTCCCTAGGCCTAGGCCTATTCTATTTCCGTGACAGTGGTTCTTATACCACTTACTTAGTATATGGTTTGCGTGGCCCCTAGGGCCTAACTGTATTACTTACCTGTGTGACTTAATGTATGCTTAAATAAGACTGTGTTGTACTTACCTCTAATCTCATAAAGAGTGCTGAGGGTTTGCTTAGAATAAATACACTTTATTTTATATATATATCTGTTGTGGTGTCCTTTCATTTGGTATTCAAGGGATTATATATGGTATCACAGCTGGCTTCACATGCCATTCAGAGTTTAGCCTAAGACTGCTCTTGTCCATGCTACCACTAGGATAGCTGGTCTATAAGGTTGACTTTACAACCAATCACCATAAGGGTATTTGGACTGATATAAGGTGTACACTATAACTAGTGACATCATACATCAGGCCAACTTCTCACAATTGTGCAACAGAATTCTTAGTCTCATTTGATGTAGAGTCATTGTACACATGCATCCCGCAGGATGAGACTTTAGAAGTCATCGAATCTCTCCTGCTGGCTAATCCACCAGACTCCATCACTCCTGTCTCATTTATCATGTCATGTGCGAAGCTCGCCATGAAAGAGAACTTTTTTCAATTTGAGGAGCAGTTGTTTTTGCAAGTGTCAGGCACTTCAATGGGGAGCATTTTTGCTCCCAGCCTGGCAAATTTGTATGTTCATGTTTTTGAGGAACAACATGTGCTTAGTACCAACAATCCATACAGAAACCAAATCAAGATATGGAAGAGGTACATAGACGACGTGTTCGTACTTTGGCAGGGACCTCTTTCCTCACTTTTGGCTTTTAAGAACTGGCTCAATAACTGTGACCCCTTTTTGAACTTCACCTGTGAGTACTCTAAGACTCAGCTACCATTCCTTGACATTTTGATAACCCCGTCTGATGGTCGCTTGAGTACTGAGCTATACAAGAAACCCATGGCGGTGAACGCTCTTTTGAAGTATGATAGCTTTCACCCACGGGCTTTGCGAGACAATCTGCCCTTTGGCCAGTTTCTGCGCCTCAAAAGGAACTGTTCCTCAACTGACAAGTATAAGGAACATGCGAGTAATCTATCTAAACAATTATTGGCCAGAGACTATCCCAAACATTTGATCCGCAGAGCGTCCAAACGCGCCGCGAATAACAATCGGGAGACTCTTCTGGCACCTAAGGTCCCCAAGACATCTGAGAACAGACTCACTTGCGTGCACACCTATTGTCAATTTTCCAACCAACTCAAAAAAATCATTTTATCTAACTGGAAGATTCTGAACATAGGCGATGTAGGGCTGCCTAGACCCCTCTTTGCGTTCAAACGCAGCAGTAACATCAGAGACCAGTTGGTACACACTCGCCCACGCACTAACCAAACATGCACCCAACAAACTCTGTGGGGTCTCCCTCCAGTTGTGGGCCACTATCCATGTGGTTCTTGTGCGGCATGCAGCCACACCTCTGTGACCAAAGAGATTGACATTGGCACTGGCAGACCGTGGACTCTTAGAAGCCACAGTAATTGCAATAGCTCAAATTTGATCTACCTGATAACCTGCCCATGCGGGCTGAGATACATTGGAATGACCACCCGTCGTATTAAAACTCGTATTTTGGTACACAAAAGCACGATACGGTGTGGTCGTTCCTCTACCAAACTCACCAACCACTTTTTAGAGGTCAATCATGCTCCTAATGACCTACACTGGACAGTCCTTGACAAACCCTACATACCACCACATCTTACAGATAGCTCTTCTTTTCTATTCAAACGTGAGCAAAGGTGGGTGTATAAACTGAAGACACACGTTCAGGGACTGAACGACGATATTCCTTGGCTATCCTTGTAATATACATGGCTTGAGCTCACCATCTGACCCATGCTTCACACCCTGTTCATGGGCATCTCCCATCAAGCATATTTATTAACTTATTGTTACTATACACATTCCCTGTGGTTGCTCTGCTGGGCTACCGTATACTGGCACGCACTTCAACAGGCTGATGGCCAACCACCGACTGTACTTGCTTTCTATACTGACAGTCTTCTCCTGTCTTGCCCTACTTATCGACAGCTTTAAATTTTACTTGTCATTTACTTCCCGGCGAACCTAGTGCACTCCTAACTAGCTTCGACCGCGCTGTAAGAACCGATGTCTTTACATCAGTTCACACCTATCTGTGCGAGTCCACACCCACGGAGCGATCCGCGCTTTGAGAGCTAGCGCCGTTTCAACTAGTGCATCTCCGCATGGATTACTCAGCATGTGTTTATTTTGATTTTGCCCATTATGTTTCTCCCTGCGTCTTCTAGGCATTGTCACGCCTCTGATTCCTAGATTCCTGCTTTCAATCCACATACCTTGTTAAGGAGCGCAACCACCTTTTTCCCTAATTAACCGTGGTGAGCATACCTTTGATTTTTTGACAGCGTAACCCGTAACCCGTCAGCTGCATACTAGTTTCCTTGGTACTGCCACACGGGTGGCTCAGTACTTCCGATTGGTTCTCCCTCCTCACAGTATGAGTAACCTGTCCCCCGATTGGCCTATAACTGCTGACACATCTTTTCTTAATCCGTCTCCGTCTAACCCCGCGGGACCTCCGGCTGCAGGCTCATTCCAGCCCGGTTCCCCGACGGAGAGGTAGGATTTCTGACGCTGGGCACACACCGTCCCTTTTTTCATTTCTTTTTATATTTTTATGAAGGCGACCTATCCCCCACCTTCTAGCGATATGTTTGGGCATACATCTTGACATTGATTTACAAATGTACAGACATTTTTAACTTCTTACTGCTCAGACCGATTCAACAGGATAGGTCACGTTTCCAACACCGGTCAATCCTGTTGGCAAACGATGATCTTTGCATCTATCAGCATTCTGTGCACACGCCGATTTTGTCAGTCTCCCTCGTTGTTAGATGACCTACTCACATTTTTCACACTCGCTCATGACATGTAAGCACCCCATTCTTCAGTAGTCTTACATCTTTTTTTCAGAGCGGTGTTCCTTCCTGAGCGGTTGCCAGGTGGAGGTCAATTTTCCACCCAGTTTACACGGGTGAGTGGTGCTTGCTTTTAGTCTATACATTCACACCTGTTACTACTGAGCAATTGTGACCAACATTCTTACACTGAGTCTTTTTTGTCTAGGTGATGTTTGAATCATTGAGGAGACATACACCCTACAAGCAACATGAGGGTGCCCTCTGTATCCTTTGACACGTTATTTTTTCATTTTTGCAGTAGCTAACCAGGTCCTGATGAAAGCCGAGCCTAGTTAGGCGCCACGGCTGAAACATGTTGACCACTATCTTATACATTGCTCCATTGATTACATTGAATTAGTGGGGCTTTCACTCCTTTTAATCTAGCATCGGTACGACGGTGTCCAAGAGATTCCTCCTGGCCGTCCCGTAACTAGTTTTAACACACTCCTATTGCACTATTATTTCATCAGCACTGCACCCCCCACTCACACCCAGTTCATTTGTGGATTTAGTCCACCTTTCAGTGCAAAACACAAACATCGTTAAGCTCTTACCTCTCGTAGAGGGGCCTGCGGCCCCCTGAAAGTTTGAGATTTTTCTTTGGGATGAAAATCCCATGTGATGGGGTTTGTTACCCGGGGTGAGTGAATGACCACGTTCCTAAGGGCTTGCCCTTTCACCACGTACATTAGGCTTCTGTTCCTCATTTCACACACCACCTTTCTTCTTTGCTATTTTAGACCTCAGGATTTTCAGTGTCTTTAGTACTTTGTTTGGGGATTCAATCCTGTGCGGTCTTTAAATATGTTCCCTCTGACCCTCCGGTATCTAACCGTTTTGTGACTAGTGTGTGGGAGTGTCACTGGAGTGATGGTGCCAGAGACTCTTGAGGCGTGAGCCGGGAGTCAGGTTAGCGAGCTCCACTGTATGTGTAAAATACTGTTCTGCTATTTTTAAATTGTGCCGTTTTTGACCTCTATGATTTTAAAAGCACTCACTCTGTTTTTCACTCTGTTGTCCACTGATTAACTCACTGCTGAACATCCGATAGACTGCTTTGCTTGTGTGAGGGTGTGGGCAGGTAGGAGCAGTTGGCTTTGGGGAAGTGCAGGGACGAAGGTGCGACCGCCATCTTGGGGGAAACTTTGCATCAGCGCTCTAGTGCGCCTGGAGGGAATGCTACATCAGGGGGCACTGACGCGACCGCGCAGCATCAGAGACTCTTGAGGCGTGAGCCGGGAGTCAGGTTAGCGAGCTCCACTGTATGTGTAAAATACTGTTCCGCTATTTTTAAATTGTGCCGTTTTTGACCTCTATGATTTTAAAAGCACTCACTCTGTTTTTCACTCTGTTGTCCACTGATTAACTCACTGCTGAACATCCGATAGACTGCTTTGCTTGTGTGAGGGTGTGGGCAGGTAGGAGCAGTTGGCTTTGGGGAAGTGCAGGGACGAAGGTGCGACCGCCATCTTGGGGGAAACTTTGCATCAGCGCTCTAGTGCGCCTGGAGGGAATGCTACATCAGGGGGCACTGACGCGACCGCGCAGCATCAGAGACTCTTGAGGCGTGAGCCGGGAGTCAGGTTAGCGAGCTCCACTGTATGTGTAAAATACTGTTCCGCTATTTTTAAATTGTGCCGTTTTTGACCTCTATGATTTTAAAAGCACTCACTCTGTTTTTCACTCTGTTGTCCACTGATTAACTCACTGCTGAACATCCGATAGACTGCTTTGCTTGTGTGAGGGTGTGGGCAGGTAGGAGCAGTTGGCTTTGGGGAAGTGCAGGGACGAAGGTGCGACCGCCATCTTGGGGGAAACTTTGCATCAGCGCTCTAGTGCGCCTGGAGGGAATGCTACATCAGGGGGCACTGACGCGACCGCGCAGCGGACGCGCGCAGCGGGCGCGCCGGCGGCGCGCCAAAGGCAAGCCCGTCTGCGCCCGTCCGCGCCGGGTCGCCGCCAGGCGCCAGCCCCCCTGTCCTGTCTCCCTCTATACGCCAAAACTACTCACGGGATGAGCTGTTGGGGCTGCAATCCAACTGCCTGCCATTCGCCTGGCACCCTCTAGTCGGCCCTATCAAATGCAAAAGGTGCGCGTTTCAACTCAGTGGGATACTGCCGGAGACCTGCCCTTCTGGCCATACAGACTTTAAGTTCATGAATCTGAACTGCCGTTCACTGCCGAAACATCACGCTGAGGTGTTTGATCTCTTAGAAGACGAATCCCCCGATGCCCTCTTTCTAACTGAAACTTGGCTAACCCAGGATTCTACCACCGAATCCTGGCTAGCTCTCCCCCCAGGCTTCAGTATGAAGAATTTAAACAGACCTGGGAAACGAGGGGGGGGCATTGCAATCATCACTAAGAACTTCTATGCGTGCAGTCTCAGCAGAGAGAATGTGTTGGGCTGTGAAAGTGCCTTATTCAAAATTAAGTTGAATCCCAACCTTACCATCTCTGGCTTCCTCATCTATCGCCCGCCTGGGCCCTCAGGTGCTTTCAGAGAGGATCTGATAAATAAGACTGCGCTGCATGCCAGTCAAGCGGCCAACTTCAGCATCATAGGAGACTTGAATCTCCACTGTGATAACACAGAGAAGGCTGAAATTGCTAGCTTTTTGGCCGATCTTGAAGCGCTCCAAATGGTCCAGTGGGTGCAGGAACAGACACATGTAGCTGGGCATGTACTAGACCCTTTATTCTCCAATCTCATCGGGCTAACGATGGGGTCCCCAGCCCCACAGTGTTGGACAGATCATCTTCTAGTGATTTTTACACTACGATGGTGGGGCCAGCCGAGGGAGCACCGTCCGATCTCTGCTCTAAAGCGACCTTGGCATAAGCTAGATAGCAGCAGACTGGCCACCTATTGGTCTAACCATAGGCCGCAACTATCGCAGGATATTGAGACTGCGGATATGCTAGTACAAGACTGGGTAACATCTGGTCTGGATAGCTGTATTCCATCAAAGCTGACCAGGATAAGTCGGGATCAATCCAAACCTTGGTTTAATGAGTCGCTCTCTAAAGCTAAAAAGCACTGCAAACAACTAGAACGCGTGTGGAGACGCTCGTACAATGCAGATTGTAAACTAAATTATAGAGCGGCCATTAACCAATACCACAAGCTAATCCGCAGAGCTAGGGCTGAGTATGTGGGCAATAAAATTCTAGCGAGCTCCAATCCGGCGAAAACTATATTTTCACTACTTAAGACTATGAAGAATGGTGATGTTTCTAGGACTTCACCCATCTCCTCGAATAGTCAATGCAATGAGTTGGCCAACTATTTCATTAATAAAGTGGAGAAAATATATCAAAACCTCCCCCCAAGGGTTAATTCTGATGGGAAGATCGGGTCTGCTGTCCCGCTTCCCCAAGGACTCAACAGCTTGCTATCATTTCCAGAAATGTCCTTAGCAGGGTTGGAGATCATATGTAGGAAAATCAAATCAGGATCACCCATAGACCCACTGGCTCCTAAGCTCTTTTGCCAAGTCATGCCAACGCTCCTGCCAGTATACCTGGAATTGGTGAATCTCTCTTTGTCCTCCGCCATAATACCTGCTGCGTGGAAACACGCCAAAGTGATCCCACTGTTGAAAAAACCGTCTTTGGATCCAGCCGAGCCGGGCAATTATCGCCCCATCTCGCAGCTCCCTTTTCTGTCGAAAATGTTGGAATTACACGTTCATACTACTCTGACGGAGTTCATCGAACAGAATGTAATCTTGGACCCGTCCCAGAATGGCTTTAGAGCCCGTCATGGCACGGAATCTGCCTTGCTGGCAGTAACGGAGGAAATTAGAGGGATCCTGGATGTTGGGGATTCGGCGGCCTTAGTTCTTCTCGATCTAAGTGCCGCCTTCGATACGGTCTCCCATGAAATCCTGCTGAAACGTTTGCATGACATCGGGGTGAGGGATCTTGCGTTAGATTGGTGCCGAGCTTTTCTTACAGGAAGAACCTTCCAGATCTGGGTGCCACCTTTTCAATCCCAGAGGTATGCTTTACAACAGGGAGTACCCCAGGGTTCTATTTTGAGCCCCCTCCTGTTCAATATATATATGCAACCTCTGGCTCAGGTGGCGCGTAGCAGGGGATTGTCAATGGTGTCATACGCTGATGACACCCAATTGGTGATCGCCTACTCTAAGAAGAACAATGCCAATCTAGGCAGGTTCAAGAATGATCTGCTAGAGGTAGCTGACTGGATGGCCAAAAACTACCTGCAATTAAACTCCAGTAAGTCGGAGGTGTTGCTGCTGGGAAAAGACCGGGACATGTGGGACAACCAATGCTGGCCAGACAATCTCAAGCCTGCCCCGGTACCCAAAGAGGCAGTTAAAAATCTGGGGTTCTGGATTGATAGTAGGCTGACGTTTGATACCCAAGCTAAAGTTGTGGCCGGGACCTGTTTTGGTTTATTGCGCGGCCTGAAGCCGATATTAGGCTTCTTTCCCCCCAAAGTTCGTCAGACCATCATCCAAGCAACAATACTATCCAGATTAGACTATGGAAACTCTTTGTATCTTGGGGCGAATAAATCTTGCATCCGGCGCCTGCAGCGGACTCAGAATGCCGCAGCTCGGCTCCTGGTTGCACTCCCGAGATCGGCATCAGTTGCCCATATTCTACCAAAACTACATTGGTTGCCGGTTGAGCGACGAATTCAATTTAAAACCCTCTGTGTCGCTCATAAAATTCTTACCCAACAGGCCCCTCTGGGCTTGGCCAAGCTGCTGCAACCGTATCTGCCTCAGCGACTTCTTAGATCGGCCAATCAGATGCTGGCAATTGTCCCTCGGGTTGCAAGAGCAAAAGCCGGGGGGCGATCATTCCGCTGCCTTGCGGCGACCCTCTGGAACCAACTCCCGCTGTCAATTCGAGAAATCCAGACTCATCTGACCTTTCGTAAAGCAATTAAGACCTGGCTCTACCCCCAAATGGCATAATGCCTACCTGCCTAGCTTCTCTCTTGCGTCTCTGATCGCGCTGGGACGCCCCATTGCTGGGGCAGCTATGCGCGTTATAAGACTACTAAATAAATAAATAAATAAATAAATGGTTGTATTTCCCCAGTCATAATTGTGACCTAGCATGTTGTCATCCATACATGTGTCGAGTAAATGCACATGCAAGTGGCTGTGCTTTTTGTGGCTGACTTCTTGTGTGTCTCTCTTCCCCAGGTACTTGCGCATGCCGTCTGCTGCTTGCATTGTTGTGGCACTGCTATTCCTCATGGACACGTCATCGTGTGCTGACTCAGCGTTACAGAAAAAAACCACAGGAGTGTAACCCGTAGACCAAACTGAGATCAGGGTAATAACAATGTAATTGCAACAATATCTCAGCAGGAATTATTGAATTATTTGCAATCGTATGTACAAGACATTACAAACACACGGAGAGAAAAAAAAAAAAAAAAAGGAGAGAAAAAAAGAGGCTGCAAATACTTTGATTAATGCGCCCATAGGCGTCATATATTTAGAGAAGATTAACGAAAGAGTCAACAAATTATAACAGCACTGTTTGGTCTAAATACCAAAACAACCCTAAGAAAAAAAGTGTACAATGTGCTCGTGACATAAGTGTGACGGCGCAAGTGACAACGTGAAGAAAACCATAGCAAGGGGCGCAATACGGTATATACAGAGTATGTACAAATTAAAGGTTCCAAGCAACGATTTCAATTGTTCATCTGAAAGTTTTCAAAGAGTTTTTTTCTGAGGGAACCAAAAGATCAAAAGAGCGCCAAAAGGATTTGGAGCTGATGGGCACAGGTCGACGACGTTTCGATCCTTAATTATTTAGGATCATCCTCAGGACCAGGGTCGCAATTTTCAGGGAGTGCTGTATAAAATAAAGGTCAATATCAGAGCGGAGGTCAACAGGACATTGAGAAGGTAAAGGAAACAGGGGAATCTCGACTCGCGCCTACCTGTGGCCCGGGGGAGGGGGACTCTGTCAAGGAGGGTTCCGGGTAGATAGACGAGAAAGTCACGATGTGTCCAGGTGAGACATCAGGAGGGGACTCAAGTGAATTAAGAGTCTCTGGGGAACAAGAGGGTAAAATAAGCGGGGGAGGTGGGAAGAAGGGTAAAGGAGCAGGGGAAGAGGAGCAATGGTAACGCATTGTCAACTTACCGCTGGCAGGAGCGGAGCTGCGGAACCGGAGGGGGAGCGCACAAGGGCGCTTCAGTGTATTCTGTGAATGTGAATAGAGAAATCAAGGAATAAGGATCTAATCGAGTACCGAATGATCAGCAGGATACGGAAAAGGGAGTCGGGGGAGGGAGGGGGGTGTGTGGACTTACAGATTAGCAGGTCAGGGGAGTCGTGGTCCAAATTTCCGAAGGTACATCAAGCCGCCACGGACGTGTGCGGAGCTCAACCGATGCCTGTGAAGAGAAGCCGAGATCCCTTCTACATAAGGGAAATATCAGCGTCATGGTAACGGGCACAGATTGGACAGTGAAGAAGGGGGTGGGACGGTAACTACGGACGCGGGGATTGCAGCCAATGCGGGAGCAAAGGGGAGTAGCAGGAGAAGGTGATAGGGTCCTGAACTGGTGACCCGGGCTGGTAACCAAGGACGCCTGGGGATCGTGTATTCAAGGGAAAGAGAAGAGTTCCGTGGCTGCCGAGGGAATCGGTCAGAGTGTAAATTGTATTAAGCTGACGAGCGAGGACTGGTCAAGTAGAGACAGTGAGAGATTGTATCTATGGGGGGTTTGGAGGCACAATCAATTATAGTGCATCGATCGTTGTAATAGTCATGGTCATTGTTCACAATGTAGGTACGAAACTGAATTAAGGAGTGATACATACATTTCAAAGGGGACGTGCTTCACATGGAATCAGGGGAAAGGAAGACAGGGAAGGATAGTAGTCTTCTTGTTGAGGTGCCTGGTCAATGTTGTGTTTCGGCGGTGAACCAATAAAAACCACATATGTAAAACAATGAAAACCATACATTTCGAGAGGGTCTGCTTTATGTCAAAATAAAAGAAGATCATCATGTTAAGGTTCCTGGTCAGGGAATGTTAAGCATGACCAATTCGGATATACAGGAAGGAGGGGGGGGGGGCGCGGTTTGCTGAGGGGTGGAGCCACTGGATGATCATGGTGGAAGATAAATCGTGCTGTTCCACTCATCGATAGTGTTCAACCCTTGGTTCACAGAATTACAACGTGTAATCCATTTACATTCGCATTTGTTCAAGAGTTGTTGTAGATTGCCACCTCTCGGTGGAAGCCGCGGTTGGTCAATAACCTGCCACTTAATGTCAAGTACATCATGGTTTTTCTCCAGATAGTGTGATACCAAAGGGGCTGTGATGACCTTGCAGTGTATCCTGCTTTTATGCTGGATAATCCTTTGCTTAACCATTTGAGTTGTCTGTCCGATGTAGAGAAGATGACACGGGCATTCAATGGCGTATATCACATTTTGTGACCGACAGTTGGTCAGCGTGTTTAAGGAGTGTGTTACAGGCACGGACACGTTTGGAAGTCTCCTTGGGGTAAGGGATGCATCAGGGGTGTATTGGGTGTGGCAGTTGTTCACGATGTATGCACACTGCCCCTGTCGATGTTTGGTTCCTCTGCAGCCATGTTGCATCACCATGGTACACATGACATGCAGCTGTGTACACCTGAATAGATGGTCAGACTTGTTGACAGTCATCAGTGATGGGATAGTGGATTGTGATGATGGCATCAATGTGTGTAACACTGCCCTCGGACACATACGGTTTGCATTGGCTTGACATGGTGTGGGACTTCAACATCAGCGGATCAATGGTGTATGGCAGTCTCTCCGTGAGCAGCTGTGGGTGTTTAGCTGTTAGCCGACACTTGTGTGCCACTTCCATGGCTATCACGCATTTGTGCTGCAGAAGGGGAGTGCCAGTGTTGGTCCCACATGTTACTCCACATGAAGTGTTCATGTGTACTTCAAGTTGCCTCTGCAATCCCGAAAACATGACTAATAAAGGTGTCCCTATGCCTCCAAGGTGCCTCTTCTCAGTCAATGCTGGTGTGTTGCCACGGTGCATCCAGCATGTCTGGCATGGTTTTCCCTGATAGTGGCTATGTGTCTATGTGTCGAGTAGCAAGATGCAAGTTGTGTGTGTGGGATGAGAGTGTGTATTGTGCATGATGTCCATGACTGTGTGGGTATTGTGACATGTGCCATCCCCATGCATCCAACGTTGGCCAGGCCCCCATTATCTGCATCCACCGGACTCAAGCTTGCAGGACATGGTTCTGCCACCTGTCTACACATACCTGGGTGCCCCCCAGGACACTGGACAGGATCCCTGACCTCTGCGCATGACTGTTGCTGTACTCAATATGTCTGTCAGCACGGTTGTGCGGCCACCCCCTCAGCTGGTTGGGCCCATCACGGGTGTGTATGGTGCTCCATGTCTGTCTTGCCTAATACACTGTGACCCGTGTGTCCTGTGCCAGACTCAGGCCCCAGGGTGTGGATGGTTGAAGTCAAAAGAGAACTCAGGCATGTTTAGACTTTACAAGACACATGTAAGGTAATAAGGCAACCAGCAGGCATCTTCTCTTCATGGTGTGACTTTTTATGTTAGTGGGGGGGGGGGTATGACATGAGGGGCTTTCCGGGTGTTTGGAATCCAAAGTTCAGTAGGGGAGTTGGTGTCCTTGCCATTTGAAATCCTCAGAGTCCATGCCACAGTCTTTGTCAACATTGGTCAGACAGTGACCAGCAAGGCCATGTGGCAGAGAATGTCTTTTGATGCTGTGCTGCTGTTGCTCCAGTGGGCCAGGTGCCAGGCCAGGTGTCCTGGGAGATGGTGCTGTAGCGCCGACCCTCACGGTCCTTTCCGTGGACGACCCGGCCTCCTGCGGGGACCCTCAGAAGCAGGCCGTGACGATGTCTGGGATGCTCCATTGGATGTTTCCTCCTCCTCCTCCTGATCCCTCCCTGTGGGTGGTGATGTTCTACGCCTTCTGGCACAGGGAGGGTTGCCCATGTTGTCGGCCATCCGACGGAGTGTATTGTGAATTCCCGTGTACACCGTCACAAGCTCAGCCTGTCCGTCCTCCATCCTCCGTTGGTGTTGCAGTAGACAGGCATGTAGCTCCGCATGTTGCTGGGCCTGCTGGGTCTTGATCCCCTCGAGGACGGACACAACCTGGGCCATGCCCGTGGTGTCCTGCCGGTATGTGTCCAGGATGTTTCGGACATGGGAATATACCGGATCCCCAGCCAACTGGTCAGGCTGGCGCCTCCGCCGTCCTCCACTCCCACCACCCCTGCCCACTTGCACCTGGCCTGCCCTTGTGGGCACATCGGGTCTCCGGGACCCCTGAGGGGTGGCATTGGCGTTGTCGTCTGCCTCCTCCTGGGTGCCCGGGACACCGTGTCCCTCCTGGCCAGCCTGGCTGCTTTGTGGTGGTGGGGCAGGGATCCTGGGTGTCTCCTGGGATGTGGCAGGAGTGGGGGTGGTGGTTGGCCCCGTTGTACCTGACGCAGTTGCTGCAGGTCGTTGGACACCAGAGGGGCCAGGTTGGTCGGGGTCGTCCACAGAGTGGTGAGAGTCGTCGCTGCCGGTGGGATCGGCCTCCCGCAGAGCCGGGTCCTGTGAGTCTTCCCCCCCAGTGTTGGGGGGTGAACCACGAGGTTGACCTGTGTGTGAGAGAGACAATGTTAATTTTGGTCCATGCAACATCCATGTTTCATCAGTTTCAAAGTTGGAACATTTCCTCTGGGAATTAAGATCTGTCTTGCATTCCACTCACAGTGCACTTGTGCATGGGTGTGTCCCTTGGGCACCACTTTGGCCCCTTTAACTATGTGTGGCACAGTCTTACTTGCTGCGTCAAGTGTGACTGCAGTCAGCAGTGGAGTGGGCAGGTGTGGCGAGCCATGCATTGGCGCCTTCCGTGTTGCACTGTACGTGGGCACAAGGAGTGGTTCCACACACTTAGATAATGCAGGTAGCTGTCGTTGTGCTCGTGCACAGGTTGTGACATGGCCCTGTGTTTTGCCATGGAGGAGAGGGGGGTTGCTGGCACTGGCCACCCTTGTCTACATGCAGGCAGTCCACCTGCTGACGAGCAGACATTCCCACACACCACAAGGCTGATTTGCTCTCCCTGTGTCTCCCTCCCTCTGTGTCCCCCTCTCCCTCCCTCTGTGTACCCCTCTCCCTCCCTCTGTGTGTCAGCCTCCTCCCTCTGTCCGTCTCCCTGTGTCTCCTTCCCTCTCTGTCCCCCTCTCCCTCCCTCTGTGTCCCCCTCTCCCTCCCTCTGTGTGTCAGCCTCCTCCCTCTGTCCGTCTTCCTGTGTCTCCCTCCCTCTGTGTCCCCCTCTCCCTCCCTCTGTGTCCCCCTCTCCCTCCCTCTGTGTGTCAGCCTCCTCCCTCTGTCCGTCTCCCTGTGTCTCCCTCCCTCTGTGTCCCCCTCTCCCTCCCTCTGTGTCCCCCTCTCCCTCCCTCTGTGTGTCAGCCTCCTCCCTCTGTCCGTCTCCCTGTGTCTCCCTCCCTCTCTGTCCCCCTCTCCCTCCCTCTGTGTCCCCCTCTCCCTCCCTCTGTGTGTCAGCCTCCTCCCTCTGTCCGTCTTCCTGTGTCTCCCTCCCTCTGTGTCCCCCTCTCCCTCCCTCTGTGTGTCAGCCTCCTCCCTCTGTCCGTCTCCCTGTGTCTCCCTCCCTCTGTGTCCCCCTCTCCCTCCCTCTGTGTGTCAGCCTCCTCCCTCTGTCCGTCTCCCTGTGTCTCCCTCCCTCTTTGTCCCCCTCTCCCTCCCTCTGTGTCCCCCTCTCTCTCCCTCTGTGTGTCAGCCTCCTCCCTCTGTCCGTCTTCCTGTGTCTCCCTCCCTCTGTGTTCCCCTCTCCCTCCCTCTGTGTCCCCCTGTTAGAATGGGGAACCTCTGGTTGGCACAGGTAGGTACTTGTGACAAGCAGTGGTCCCTTCTTCTATTCAGGGAGAGAGAATTACCCCTTCAGAACAACCCCTACTCACCCTATAGGTAGTGTGGCGCGAGCAGTCAGGGCTAAACTTCAGGGCGCTAGTCAGTTAAGCATTTATGATCACACACAGTAAACCACAACGATCCCCCACAAATGGACACCAGGCGTAAGTTGTATCAAAAATACGGATGCTTTATATAAAAGGTTCTTTGTTACGCAGGCATGTACAAGACCATCAATAACGGTTGCGAAATGGAAGCCACAAGATGATAATCAGGCACTGTTCTTGTCTTTGGTAACTTATTCGATCACAAGCGCTTCACAGGGCTCGGTTGAGTCGGTCCAGTCACGATGATGCGCAGTGCACCCGGGGTACAGTGATACGGGGAAATCAGAACGTTGCGGACCCCGAGTCCGATAGAGAGTTCACTGTACCTGGGAACGTGCGATGTGCTTGGACGAGTCTTCGGGGGAGATGCAGGTTCTGCACCTCGCGGGTCTTCCGGATCAAGAATTCAGCGGGCGGCTCTCGGTAGACAGGTGCGGCCCAGGGCCTCCGGCACGGACTGTGCGGGAGGTCACTGCGGAGGGCGGCACGGTCAGACTCAGGCTGGGAGGTGAAGCGGGGCGGCCGGATACGTTACGACGTACGGGCGGCCGTCCGAGGCTTGATTTCACTTCCCAATTAGAAATCCGGCGGGAGGGCGAGAGGGCACCAGGCACGCTCCAGTGGCAGGCAGGTGACAGGGAAGCGGGGCGGCCAGCCTCGATGGGTCCAGAGCGACTCAGGTAGAGCGGGGCTCTCGGCGAGGGGAGGCGGCCAGGCTTCTGGGTGTCACGGCCCTAGGAGGGATGCGAAGGTGCGCAGAGCACTCCGGCGGGAGAAAGCACACGGCTCGAGTTCTCAGACGAGCGGAGACACGGTGAACCCACTGGTCCTGGGGTTCAGTTCAGGGGGCAAGCTCTTCTTCCAAGCCCTTGGAGATAGTTGAAAACAAAGTGCAAAGTCTCTTTCAGTCTTTTCCTCTCCTTCCTCAGCAAGGCACCTACTGCAGGCCAGTCCCTCAGGTCAGGGAAAGTTACTCCTCCTTCAGCTTCTTCCAGGTCCTTCTAGTCGGGCAGAGTTCCTTTGTGGTTCAATCTGGATCTGATCTCTTAGGAGCCAGGCTCCTACTTTTATACAGTGATTCTTTTGTTCTTTAGCGCCAGGGGGCCTGGGCCTGGCTCAGTCCAGTTCTGGAGTACTTTGTTTTGGTGACTCGGCTCTTTTCTTTCAGCAGCAGGGCAGAGACATCAGCCGCTCCACAGGGGGCGGAGCCGGCTTTGTGGTGGCAGAGCACAGGTCTATTCAAGAGTCAGGGTGTACTCCTCCCACCCATCCTGGTGTAATCTTTCTACCCACCACCTGGCAGCCAACCTGTCTCCTGGAATCCCCCAGCCCTGCTCCTGTACTATTGCTAGGCAGAACACACACCCACGGCAGAGGCGGACTGAGATGGTCAGGCACGCAAAGGCTAACTTTCTAAAAGTAGCATTTGCAAACCCAGGATATTAAAATAACCTTTACTAAAAGATGTATTTTATTATCCCGAGTTCAGGCATACTAAACATGGCTTTCTACCATGCTCTCTGAGTCCACTGGGGTCACAGCGTGTAGCGATCCCAGCAGCCCATTCTGGCCTATGGAGAGCAGGTAGCCTTCAATAGTGAAAAACGAAAAGGGCTGTAATTCACTATCAAGACATGCCACACACATCAGGGCATGTCCTACCTTATGCCTACAATGCACCCTGCGCTTAGGCCTACCAGAGGGGTGACTAACATGTAGTTAAGGGAAGGTTTAGGGACTGGCAAGTGGGGACACTTGCTCAGTCAGCGCGACGGTACCAGACCGCGCGCAGGTTCTGCAGTGGCAGACCCTAGACACATCTTACCCCGCTGCTTCGGTGGGTGGCACAACCAGTGCTGCAAGCCCACTAGCAGCATTTGGATATACAAGCCCTTGGCACCCCTGGTGCACTCTACTAGGGACTGATAGTAAACCAAATAAACCAAACGTGGAAGTCAATTCACATAATACATTTTACCATAGGGAGCACTTGCACTGTGGCACTGGATGGCAGTGGCACAGTGCCCTGAGCAGCTAACACCAACACAAAAACACATTGAGGCACAGACAAAAATGGAAGGGTGACCCACGCCAATGGTGCCAGGTCTAACACGTGTCCCCTCCAGCTGAAAAGTGGGGAGAACTACCCTACCCCAGGGAGTTCTGCATCACTAAGGCGGAAAAACCTGGACAGACCGTCAGCATTGGCGTGATCTGTGCCAGGGCGATGCTCCACCGTAAAGTCCATACCCTGTAGGGAGATGGACCACCTCAACAGTTTTGGGTTCTCACCCCTCATTTGCATCAACCATCTGAGGGGCCTGTGGTCGGTCTGAACCCGGAAGTGAGACCCAAACAAGTAGGGTCTTAGCTTCTTCAGCGCCCAGACCACAGCAAATGCTTCTCGTTCTATCGCACTCCACGTTTGTTCCCGGGGAAGTAGCCTCCTGCTAATAAAGGCTACGGGTTGGTCAAAGCCCTCCTCAGTGATCTGTGAGAGAACAGCCCCTACACCATGCTCTGATGCATCCGTCTGCACCAGGAACTCTTTGGAGAAGTCAGGTGCCAAGAGCACGGGCGCCGTGCACATGGCAGTTTTCAGGGTGTCGAAGGCTTCCTGACAGGTGTCAGTCCATATCACTTTTCTGGGCTGCTTCTTCGAAGTCAGCTCTGTCAAGGGGGCAACGATGCTGCCATACCCCTTGACAAACCTCCTGTAGTACCCGGTGAGTCCTAAAAAGGCCCTCACCTCCGTCTGGGTCTTTGGGGGCTCCCAAGCCAGGATGGTTTCAACTTTGGGTTGGAGGGGCGCCACCTGGCCGCTCCCCACTTGGTGTCCCAAGTACACCACTGAACCCTGCCCGATCTGACACTTGCTTGCCTTGATCGTGAGGCCTGCCTTGCGCAGCGCCATCAACACTTCCCAGAGATGTTGCAGGTGTTCTTCCCATGTGCCGCTGAACACTGCGATGTCATCCAGGTAGGCGGCGCTGAACTCGGTCAGCCCAGCCAACACCTGGTTGACCAACCTCTGGAAGGTGGCAGGGGCATTCTTCATCCCAAAGGGCATCACCCGGAACTGGTAATGCCCATCTGGGGTAGAGAATGCGGACCTCTCTGTGGCCCCATCAGTTAAGGCGATCTGCCAGTACCCAGACGTTAAATCAAACGTGCTGAGGTACCGTGCAGCCCCTAACCGATCGATGAGCTCATCAGCTCTGGGGATGGGACGCGCGTCAGTCTTCGTGACTGAGTTGAGTCCTCGGTAGTCCACACAGAACCGGAGTTCGGGCGTGGCACCCGGCGCTGCAGCCTTTGGGACCAAGACCACTGGGCTGGCCCAAGGACTGCTGGAGGACTCAACCACCCCTAGGGCAAGCATCTTTGAGACCTCCTCTTTGATGCAGGCTCTGACCCTGTCAGTTACCCGGTAGGCCTTGTGCTTCACAGGTAAGCTGTCTCCTGTATCTACATCATGGACGCACCAATTTGTGATACCAGGAACCAGGGAGAACAGGTCAGGGAACTGCCCCAGCAGCTGGCGACAGTCACCCTGTTGCTCAGGGGTCAGGGTGGGTGAGAGGTTAACTCCATCCACTGACCCGTCTCGCTCTGAGGCTACCAAGAGGTCAGGAAGAGGCTCGGACTCCTCTTCCGTCCCATCATCGGTGGCCAAGAGCATGCCCACTTCGGACCTCTCCAAGTGGGGCTTCAGTCGATTGACATGTAGGTCCCTTAAGGGGTTCCTAGGAGACCGCAGGTTCACCAAGTAGGTGACAGAACTCTTGCGCTCCACAATCTCAAAGTGTCCTGCCCACTTGTCCTGGAGTGCACAAGGCTCCACAGGGGCCAGGACCCACACTTTTTGACCAGGTTGAAGCTCCACCAGAGTGGCATTCTGGTCGTACCACCGCTTCATTTCCTCCTGGCTGGCTTCCAGGTTTGCCTCAGCAAGTTGCCTGAAACGCCTAGTCTGGTTCCGGAAAGCCAGCATGTAACTGTATACATTCTGGGGAGGTTTCCTGGGAGATTGCTCCCAGCCTTCCTTGACCAGACTAAGAGGTCCTCGTACTGGGTGGCCGTACAAAAGCTCAAAGGGACTGAACCCTAGAGACTTTTGGGGCACCTCGCGGTACGCAAAGAGAAGGCATGGTAAGAGGACGTCCCACTTACGCCTCATGGGTTCCTCGAGACCCATAATCATGCCCTTCAGGGTTCGGTTGAAGCGCTCAACCAACCCGTTTCCTTGGGGATGGTAAGGGGTGGTGAACTTGTAGGTCACACCACACTCTTGCCAAAGGGACTTCATATATTTCGATATGAAGTTGGTCCCCCTGTCAGACACCACCTCTAGAGGGAATCCTACTCGTGAGAAAATTCCCATCAGTGCCCGTCCCACCACGGGGGCCGTCACTGTCCTCAGAGGGATGGCTTCAGGGTACCGGGTGGCATGGTCCACCAAGACCAGGATAAACCTGTTGCCCATGGCTGTCTTGGGGTCCAGTGGCCCCACAATGTCAATCCCCACCCGCTGGAATGGGGTACTGACCACAGGGAAAGGTTGGAGTGGAGCTCTCAGCTTCCTTCCACTCTTGCCACTTGCCTGGCAAGTCTGGCATGTCCTGCAGTGAGTGTCAGAACTCCTGCGCATTTGGGGCCAATAAAAGTGGGTGACAAGCCTTTCAAAGGTCTTGTCCTGCCCCAAATGTCCTGCTAACGGTACGTCGTGAGCCAGCCCCAGTAGGAAGGCTCTGAACTTCTGGGGTACCACCAGCGCACGGGCTGACCCAGGTTCAGCAACCTTAGGCTCTGAGTATAGAAGGTCGTTCTCCTAGTAGATCAAGTGAGTTCCGGACTGATCACCATTGGCCTGGGCTGCAGCCTGCTGCCGCATACCCTCTAGAGAGGGGCACTCTTTCTGCTCCCTGCAGAATTCCTCCCTGGTGGGGCCTCCTTCTTGCTGCCAATGGGTCAGCTCAGGCAGGTCCCCCAGTTCGGCTATCTGTTCCCCGGTAGGCTCCAGGGCATCCCCCTCAAGGTCTGCTTCCTCCTGGGCCCTGGGAACTTCAGGAGCCGGGTTCCCGTGCCTCCCTTGCCCTCTCTCTAAGGCCGGTTCCTGGGCCTCTCCCTCAGGCTCCAGGGTTCCTTCAACACCCCTACTGGCTGCCATTGACCGGGTGGTCACGCACGCCCAATCAGGCAAGCCCACCACCCGCAGGTGAGTTGTCTTCTCTACCTTTTACCAAGGGGAGCTCTCCAAATCGTTACCTAGGAGACAATCAACAGGCATGGCCTCTCTCACAGCCACTTGCAGAGTACCAGAGACCAACCCCCCCACTCAAAGGGAACCTGAGCCATTGGACACTGACTCTCGGTGTTGTCGGCGTTGACAACACGGCAGAATGCGTGTGGGACAACCTGCTCTTGAGACACCAGGTGTTGCTTGACAGCAGTCACGCTGGCTCCTGTATCTCTAAGAGCCCCCACCCTCTTGCCATTTATGGTCACCCACTGCCCATACTTTTGAGTATTGGGGGGCAGCTGGGCCTCAGCGACCATCTCACTGTCTCCTAATGAGACCAAGGTCATCTGTACGGGATCCCCCGCCCCTTGGACATCTATCTCCCTCCCCAAGGCTACACTATTCACCTGCTTGGGGGGTGGAGCACCAGAGGGTGCTGGTTTACCATACAGGGGGCACTTGGGATCCACGGAAATGTGCCCCAGGTTGTTACACTTGTAACATCTGAGGGGCCCTCTTTGAACAGGGTTACCTGTCGGGCCCCGGTCTGCTTCGGGGGTGGGGGTGGCTGAGAACCTTTCCCTCGGTTCCCTTGGGAATTACTTTGGGGCCCTCTGTAGAACTCCCTCTGTTTACCCTTGTCCCCCCCACTCTTCTGCTGGGGACCCTGAACACCTTTGGCGGGGCCTCCCACGGGACCCGTGTGGACCCTGGTGCTGATCCAGCGGTCCGCCTCCTCAGCAAGCTTCCTCGGGTTGGACAGCTTGCTATCGATCAGGTGCTGGCGTAGCTCAGGAAAACAATTATCCGACAAGTGCTCCCATGCAATTAAATCAAACAGCCCTTGGTAATCATTCACTTTGCTACCCTTCACCCAACCATCCAGCGCTCTGCAAAAAAAGGTCACATATTCTACATAAGTGGTACCAGGTTTCTTGGTGCAATCCCTAAATCTCTGTCTGTACAATTAGGAGTTAACCCATACCTTGTCATAAGAGCCTCCTTCATGTGTGGATAGGATGTCTTGACCTCCGAGGGGAGATCCAGCAGGGCATCCCGCCCTTCACTTAGGAACCTTCCCCACAACCCCGCTCCCCAATCCTTCTCAGGGACCCGGTGGGAGGACATGGCTACTTCATAGGCCCTGAACCACTGCCCGATATCATCCTGCTTATAATATTCTTTGACTACATCTTTAGGAATGTGCACCCTTGATTCTGTTGAATTGCTGCCACCAGAGGGTGAGTTGTCTAAACTCCTGGCCTTGAGATCCAACTCCCTCATTTTTACCTCATGCTCCATGGCCAGTTTTTGCCTTTCCATCTCCATTTGCAGTTTTGCCATCTCCACCTCATGTGCTCGTGCAGCACTCCTGTCGGCCATCTCCTCGGGCGACAGGCCTCTGCTAGGCTCAAAAACACCTTCTGGGGGTATCACCTCCCGTGCATTCTCGGGGAACTTTGATTCGTGCCAGGCTCTCAGCGCTTTTACGTACTGATCCTTGGTGCTTAGTCCACTTTGCTTGATTCTGTACTTGGAGAGATATCCCTTCAGGATATCATTTGTGCACTTCCTCAGTGCCTCGGGCTCCCAATCGATGTCATCCACTCCAGAGAATACAGAGGACGCTCCGCCTCCACTGACTGAGCCAGGCATGGTTTCTTAAGGTGGAGATTCTTCTTTAGCAACAACTGTCAATCAATCTGTGGCTGCGTTATAGGTCTGCTCTACGTGGTGATCAATAATTCACTGTATGTAAATCATAAATGCAAATTCGAAATCCCACCGCTGCCACCAATGTTAGAATGGGGAACCTCTGGTTGGCACAGGTAGGTACTTGTGACAAGCAGTGGTCCCTTCTTCTATTCAGGGCGAGAGAATTACCCCTTCAGAACAACCCCTGCTCACCCTATAGGTAGTGTGGCGCGAGCAGTCAGGGCTAAACTTCAGGGCGCTAGTCAGTTAAGCATTTATGATCACACACAGTAAACCACAACGATCCCCCACAAATGGACACCAGGCGTAAGTTGTATCAAAAATACGGATGCTTTATATAAAAGGTTCTTTGTTACGCAGGCATGTACAATACCATCAATAACGGTTGCGAAATGGAAGCCACAAGATGATAATCAGGCACTGTTCTTGTCTTTGGTAACTTATTCGATCACGAGCGCTTCACAGGGCTCGGTTGAGTCGGTCCAGTCACGATGATGCGCAGTGCAACCGGGGTACAGTGATACGGGGAAATCAGAACGTTGCGGACCCTGAGTCCGATAGAGAGTTCACTGTACCTGGGAACGTGCGATGTGCTTGGACGAGTCTTCGGGGGAGATGCAGGTTCTGCACCTCGCGGGTCTTCCGGATCAAGAATTCAGCGGGCGGCTCTCGGTAGACAGGTGCGGCCCAGGGCCTCCGGCACGGACTGTGCGGGAGGTCACTGCGGAGGGCGGCACGGTCAGACTCAGGCTGGGAGGTGAAGCGGGGCGGCCGGATACGTTACGACGTACGGGCGGCCGTCCGAGGCTTGATTTCACTTCCCAATTAGAAATCCGGCGGGAGGGCGAGAGGGCACCAGGCACGTTCCAGTGGCAGGCAGGTGACAGGGAAGCGGGCGGCCAGCCTCGATGGGTCCAGAGCGACTCAGGTAGAGCGGGGCTCTCGGCGAGGGGAGGCGGCCAGGCTTCTGGGTGTCACGGCCCTAGGAGGGATGCGAAGGTGCGCAGAGCACTCCGGCGGGAGAAAGCACACGGCTCGAGTTCTCAGACGAGCGGAGACACGGTGAACCCACTGGTCCTGGGGTTCAGTTCAGGGGGCAAGCTCTTCTTCCAAGCCCTTGGAGATAGTTGAAAACAAAGTGCAAAGTCTCTTTCAGTCTTTTCCTCTCCTTCCTCAGCAAGGCACCTACTGCAGGCCAGTCCCTCAGGTCAGGGAAAGTTACTCCTCCTTCAGCTTCTTCCAGGTACTTCTAGTCGGGCAGAGTTCCTTTGTGGTTCAATCTGGATCTGATCTCTTAGGAGCCAGGCTCCTACTTTTATACAGTGATTCTTTTGTTCTTTAGCGCCAGGGGGCCTGGGCCTGGCTCAGTCCAGTTCTGGAGTACTTTGTTTTGGTGACTCGGCTCTTTCCTTTCAGCAGCAGGGCAGAGACATCAGCCGCTCCACAGGGGGCGGAGCCGGCTTTGTGGTGGCAGAGCACAGGTCTATTCAAGAGTCAGGGTGTACTCCTCCCACCCATCCTGGTGTAATCTTTCTACCCACCACCTGGCAGCCAACCCTTCTCCTGGAATCCCCCAGCCCTGCTCCTGTACTGTTGCTAGGCAGAACACACACCCACGGCAGAGGCGGACTGAGATGGTCAGGCACGCAAAGGCTAACTTTCTAAAAGTAGCATTTGCAAACCCAGGATATTAAAATAACCTTTACTAAAAGATGTATTTTATTATCCCGAGTTCAGGCATACTAAACATGACTTTCTACCATGCTCTCTGAGTCCACTGGGGTCACAGCGTGTAGCGATCCCAGCAGCCCATTCTGGCCTATGGAGAGCAGGTAGCCTTCAATAGTGAAAAACGAAAAGGGCTGTAATTCACTATCAAGACATGCCACACACATCAGGGCAAGTCCTACCCTATGCCTACAATGCACCCTGCGCTTAGGCCTACCAGAGGGGTGACTAACATGTAGTTAAGGGAAGGTTTAGGGACTGGCAAGTGGGGACACTTGCTCAGTCAGCGCGACGGTACCAGACCGCGCGCAGGTTCTGCAGTGGCAGACCCTAGACACATCTTACCCCGCTGCTTCGGTGGGTGGCACAACCAGTGCTGCAAGCCCACTAGCAGCATTTGGCTATACAAGCCCTTGGCACCCCTGGTGCACTCTACAAGGGACTGATAGTAAACCAAATAAACCAAACGTGGAAGTCAATTCACATAATACATTTTACCATAGGGAGCACTTGCACTGTGGCACTGGATGGCAGTGGCACAGTGCCCTGAGCAGCTAACACCAACACAAAAACACATTGAGGCACAGACAAAAATGGAAGGGTGACCCACGCCAATGGTGCCAGGTCTAACACCCCCTCTCCCTCCCTCTGTGTGTCAGCCTCTTCCCTCTGTCCGTCTCCCTGTGTCTCCCTCCCTCTGTGTCCCCCTCTCCCTCCCTCTGTGTCCCCCTCTCCCTCCCTCTGTGTGTTAGCCTCCTCCCTCTGTCCGTCTTCCTGTGTCTCCCTCCCTCTGTGTCCCCCTCTCCCTCCCTCTGTGTCCCCCTCTCCCTCCCTCTGTGTGTCGGCCTCCTCCCTCTGTCCGTCTCCCTGTGTCTCCCTCCCTCTCTGTCCCCCTCTCCCTCCCTCTGTGTGTCACCCTCTGTCACCTCAGCCCAGCTTCCTGGGCACACACTGTTAGCAGTTCTTTGAATGGCCCTTGGATTGTTGCTGTGAGTTTGTTTCTGATCTCCAGGCACCCATTGGGTGTAGTGTCTGTGTCTGCGCTGCTGCTGTGGTGGTGTGTGCTGCCACTCTTTCACAGTGTTGGCTGTTCATTAGCTGCTGTCATGTGCAAAAACGTGCCTTCACCCCCATGTGTTAATGCAAGGCGTCCGCCATTTGCTGGCAAGTCTTTCCTGTGTGGGGACACACTGTTTGTCTGGCTGTGACCTAGGCCATATGGGCAGAGGGCATTGTTGTCTGCTTCTGAGTTGCACTATGTGATTTTTGGGGCCCACCCTCCCACCATCCGGGTTACCGTGTCATGTGTTGGTGTCTTCTGTGGCCTGTGACTTGACATTGTCCAGCTGGGTGCATGGGGCATGGTGGCGCCAGTGGCATGTGCGTGTTCATGGAGTGTGGTTGAGTCATGCGATAGCTTGGGGTGGTTGCGTGCCTGTTTGTGAGTTTGGTTGTGGATGACGTTCCCCCCATGTGAGGTGCGTTGTTTGTGTACTCACCCAGGTCTCGGAGTCCTCCTAATCCCTCCACTGTCTCCAACGGCAGTATGGCCATCACCCTCTCCTCCCAGGGATGGTAGTGTACGGGTCTGCGGGACGGCCCTCCTCCAGTGACATTGGCCTGGTTGTGTTCATCCGTCATCTTGGCTCGGACCCTCCTCCGCAGATCGTACCACCTGGCTTGGCATTCCTGCTTGTTCCTTCTGGTGTCCGCAACAGCATTCATAGCATCGACGATGGTCTGCCACATGGCTGTTTCTTCTGACATGCTGGTCTGTCTGACCAATGTTCCAAAGAGGTGTGGCTCGACTCTGAGGATTTCATCGACAAGGACCTCCAACTCTCGGTTACTGAACTTTGGATTCTTGTTAGAGGGCATGGTGAGGGGTGTGGGTGTGGATGGTGGGGGGGGGGTGTGGATGGTTGTGGGTGTGTGGGTGTGGTTGTGCAGGTGTGTGTGTGAATGTGATGAGGGGGTGTTTGTGAAGGTGGTTGTGTGAAGGTGTGCAAGTGTAAGGTGTGGTAAAGCTTCTAGTTTGGTGCTGTAGGTTGTCTGTGGGGTCTGGCAGCAGTGAGTCTGTTGCAAAGGCTCATGGTTTGTGTGTGTGGGCCCTTTTTATTGGTCCATTGGTGGGTGTGGCTGTGTTTGAAGTTTGGGTGGGTGTGTTATAAGGAGTGGTGGTGTTTGGGCCCTCTGTTTGTTTTTGGCAGTTGCAGGTCAGTGAATGTGTTGTTTTAGTGGTTGTTGGACATGTTTAGTGGCTTTGTGCCATTCGAATGGTGTATTCTTGTGTTGTTTTGTTTTGTCCTGGTTGTGTACGTGCGTTTTTAGCGTGTGTACGGGGTGTACATGGGCCATTTGGTTGTACAGTGCTGTCCTTGTGTGTGGCTTGGTACGACTCGTACATGCGGTTGTGATGTTGGGGCCTGGGGTGCGCTCCGTACTTAGGAGGTTGTGGTGGGGGTGCGACTCTGACGTACACGGGTGTACATACACGGGTGGGGGTACGACACGTACAGGGGTGTACATACACGGGGGTACGACACGTACACGGGTGTACATACAGGGGGGGTACGACACGTACAGGGGTGTACATGCACGGGGGGTACGACACATACACGGGTGTACATACAGGGGGGGTGCGACACATACAGGGGTGTACATACAGGGGGGGTACGACACGTACAGGGGTGTACATAAAGGGTGGGTACGACACGTACAGGGGTGCACATACACGGGTGGGGGTACGACACGTACAGGGGTGTACATACACGGGGGTATGACACGTACAGCGGTGCACATACACGGGTGGGGGTACGACACGTACAGGGGTGTACATACACGGGGGGTATGACACGTACACGGGTGTACATACAGGGGGGGTACGACACGTACAGGGGTGTACATACACGGGGGTACGACACGTACACGGGTGTACATACAGGGGGGGGGTACGACACGTACAGGGGTGTACATACTCGGGGGTACGACACGTACACAGGTGTACATACACGGGGGGTACGACACGTACACGGGTGTACATACACGGGGGTACGACACGTACAGGGGTGTACATACACGGGGATACGACACGTACAGGGGTGTACATACACGGGGTACGACACGTACAGGGGTGTACATACACGGGGGTAGGACACGTACACACGACACGTACACGGGTGTACATACACGGGGGTACGACACGTACAGGGGTGTACATACACAGGGGTACGACACGTACACGGGTGTTCATACACGGGTGGGGGTGTACATACACGGGGGGTACGTCTCGAACGTTAGGGGGCTGGGGGGAGTGTTGGGCGCGTATGCGGGCACATGTCTCCATGGTTGCTATGGGTGTTCGGTGCGGACGGTGTTTTTTCCATACGGTTGTAACATCGGACGCACGGGATGGATCGACACGTACAGGGGTGTACATACACGGGGGTATGACACGTACAGCGGTGCACATACACGGGTGGGGGTACGACACGTACAGGGGTGTACATACACGGGGGTATGACACGTACACGGGTGTACATACAGGGGGGGTACGACACGTACAGGGGTGTACATACACGGGGGTACGACACGTACACGGGTGTACATACAGGGGGGGGTACGACACGTACAGGGGTGTACATACTCGGGGGTACGACACGTACACAGGTGTACATACACGGGGGGTACGACACGTACACGGGTGTACATACACGGGGGTACGACACGTACAGGGGTGTACATACACGGGGATACGACACGTACAGGGGTGTACATACACGGGGGGTACGACACGTACAGGGGTGTACATACACGGGGGTAGGACACGTACACACGACACATACACGGGTGTACATACACGGGGGTACGACACGTACAAGGGTGTACATACACAGGGGTACGACACGTACACGGGTGTTCATACACGGGTGGGGGTGTACATACACGGGGGGTACGTCTCGAACGTTAGGGGGCTGGGGGGAGTGTTGGGCGCGTATGCGGGCACATGTCTCCATGGTTGCTATGGGTGTTCGGTGCGGACGGTGTTTTTTCCATACGGTTGTAACATCGGACGCACGGGATGGATCGTGATTCCTCGGTCGGACTTCACTTTGTACGGTAAATCGTCCGAGGACGTGTCGGACACATTTTCCGACCCGAGGACGTGTGGGGAATAATTCCCAATGCGATTCGTATGGTCTTTTTCCCATGCGAATCGTAATTGGCAGTTTGTACGGCACTTGTACGATTCGTACGGTAAAAAGACCGGATACGAGTCGTACGGGGAATTTTTTTACCACAATTGGGAGATATCTGTGTTTAGAAGAAGGGGGAGCAGGACAAGTGCCAAAGGTGAAAAGATCTGGGATTCTTTAACTAAATGGCTGAATAAGGAATAATTGTATATATGATTGTAAGTACTCCCAAGTTTGTCATGTTAGTGTTAGTTTTGTCAAACAATTTTGTGGGTGGGGGGAGGGACGGAAACAAAAAATGCAAAATTTGGCCATCAGATATGTTTTTTCTTTTTCTGGTATGTGCATATATGTCACATTGATTCCTTTTTTCTGTATCTGATGACAAAAAATAAATTTAAAAAATAAAAAAATGAAATCACCTCCAATGACCATCAGTCCCTGTAGGAAAGAGGAGATTACAAGTGCAAGACGGCGAAGGGCAGAGGCCGTGGTGGCAGGGGGGATGTATACACACAGGAGATTGAAAGGGTGTCGTTCGACCTTACCCGTCAGGGCCACGTAACGGCTGTGTGCGTCTGTCTCGGCCTGCGCCAGGGTAAAAGGAAGCCCCTTCTGAAGCTGTATGGCAACCCCATGTAAAACCAGAATCCCAGACCCTGTCAAACCCATACCGGGCACGGAAGTTGCAGCGTGTACCCAGAAGGTGTGTTTCTTGTATAAATAAGATATCAGGCATGTGTCGCTGGGCGCTATGAAGAACGGGAGTACGTTTTATGCGGTCTAGGTGTCCGTTGACGTTCCATGACAGGATATGAAGGGGTCTTGTTAGGGTGGACGCCATCCAGGTGGAAAGTGTGTGGAAGAAGGGGCGCAAGTGCAAGTTGACCCGGGTCCCAAGGGAGGCAGCGTTCCGCGGCCGGGGTCTTTGGGTGCAAGTTGTGCGGTTTGGTAAGTCTCATGTCGTCGTCAGTGGCATACATGCATGGATAGCTGCCAAGAAAATCAAAGAACGGCGGCCGTAGGTGGCTAAAAACAACAAACAATTGGGAGACAACGTCTACCCACCTTCTCATGCCCCCTAACGCCCCCACCCTACACTTCTGAAGATGAAGCATCTGTCGCCTTGAAAAGGAAAAACAACTCAAAACAACAACCCACCAATGAGTCTAAGTGCTAAGCTAAAATGGTTAGCAGACCATGGACATGGCGGAGATGGACCCCCCTCCTTAGAGTCGGATAAGAATCCGTCAACAGCTGCAATTACTTTTAGAACAATTATGCAACAAGGAAACACAAATAAGTCCAGGAACTGCAATAGGAAGCATTCCGCAAAACATGGATGCATTGAAGATGGAACACCCACAGTATAAAGATGAAATAACACTTGTGGATACAGGAGCTATTTGGGAGGCTGAATAGGGAACCCTTGCTGTAGGCCAGAGTTCAAGTTCGCTTGTCTTCTCCGGTTCCATGAAGCGCAGGGCTCCTAGACAGATCGGAGTCTGATATGGCAGGGCGCGAGGTCACGGATGGATCCGGGATCTGGCTCAAGTCAATCAGGGAGTTAGTCGGGCTGGGAGTGGTGGACCTCTGAGATGAAGCACGAGAGGGAGGGCGCTGGGACGGTACACCCGGTGAGCGGGAAGCCTCCCCACGACGGTCGCTTTTCTTGCGGGACCTAGTCTGGCGTCTCTAGGGTTTCGGCAGGGGCGGGCGGGGCAGAGGGGGGGCCCACTGGGTAGGAGAGGGAACCAGCTGACTCAGGAGGGGCCTTTCTTCCGTGAGCCAGTACCACGCCACCTGGGGGCTGTCAAAGAAGAATGTCTTATCCTGACAAACCACAATACACAAACAAAGCGGGGTATAAGGTAGGAACTTGAATGCACCAAGTCATTTGGTCAGGTCAAAATTATGAATATTCTTCGGGTGCCACGGATCAAGAGGTTAAATACCCCTAAACCCCCTTAGGATCAAAAGATCCCACAATATGTCAACAAAACACTGAGATCCAGCACTCCACAAAGTTGTTTTATAATCATATAATATATCAGTCCATTCAGCAGGTGTAATTTCACAATTATTTCTTTATTATGTTCTTCTTCTCTTTACAAATGTAAAAGACATAAACAGCGTAGCCGACGCGTTTCGTCCCAGCGGACTTCTTCAGGGCTACAACAAACAGATACAAAATATCTTACAAACATGTTTATAAAAATATATACAATTTAAAACAGTTATTTTAATACTAAAATTCTGTATGGATCATTTCTTTATACAGAAAAAAGCTAAAACACCAATTGTTATTCTACAACTTATGCACATATCTTTCGGATTGCTACAGTGGTCCATCGCTGACCTTGAGTTATTACACCTGGCAATTCAAAATTATCTTGATTTTTGTTTTTGTGATTCTTTCTTACGTTCATTCTCTAACTATATATCAATTCATTTTCGCAAGAGCAGTCTTTATGAAGAGTCAAGTGAAGGCATTTAGACAAAGCTACTATTCTCCTCTTCACATGTCAAGTGATATCTTTAAGTATTCATAGAACCAATTAATATTTCACACTTTACACGAATACTGTTGATATACATAATTACACATCAAAAACATCTCATTGTCTAACATCTTATTCTAATCCTATATTTATATACGTCATGAATACATTACGTGCTCTTACCAAATTACTCAAGTATAAAGAGGGCTTCAACTTGCTCCCCTCCAACTTCACGAAATATAACTATGCCTCCCTCTAGTAGGCCGAGTCAAATATGTTGCCTTAAAATCGAAAAAATAAAAAGGAAGTGAATATATCAATAATGTCCTTCCTATCACTTTATAATATATTGATCCTTTGTCGCAAAATTGTAAAAAGACCCAGTGCATACCTTATTTTTTATTTAATCAGGCTTAGTCCTTCAAGTGTGTTTTTTCTTTTGTACGTAGTTAAAATGATATCTGAAAATTATGAAAAAAGAGGGCAAAAACGTTGAGGCTAAAAGGATATATCATTATTAATTAGAATTTTTGTCCGATAAACTAGAGGGACAACGTTTTTATTAGATAAGAGACAATGAGAACAAAGCGATCCCTCTCTGGTGAATGCAATTATTACAATTGGAGATCATATCTCTCTTGATGCAGGACATTAAAATTATTTGAGGCATAACAGGTCTGTTACTGATTTTGCATACGAATAGAAGTATTTATCCTTAAAGTATCAGGGTCAAAACCAGTGACAAGTAAAGTTTTGACCAAATGGAAACTATGACTGAGGCCCTTTAAAATCAATGATAAACAGAGTTTTACACAAAAGGAAAATATGCCTAAAGCACCGCATAGCACAGTGTTTTAACACAGGAACAAAAGTCTTTAACCTTAAGGTATCTAGGTCAAAACTAGTAATAAACAAAGTTCTGACCAAAAGAACTATTATTAAAGCGTTGCATAGTCCATTATTTAGCATAGATCTATATTAGGATCACTAAAGTCCTAACTGCAGTCAAGCTTACCCGTATAAAGGAGCAGATTCCCTCCATCAAACGGTCCCGGCAGTAATGAGCTCCGTTTTTGAGTTGCTTTAAATACACACTCAAGAGCTCACCTGTAGAGAATTGAGACTATAACGAGAAATAACTATCGAAAGCCGGGCCGCCATCTTGTAACGGTGTATTTAAGATAGCGTTTTATCACCACATCATTATATTTCTCATACGGTGTTGCATCAGAAGATTTATTATAAAGGCGCATAAATTTCAAAATAGAGTTTGTATGGTATCCTGATTTGAAAGCTATTCAGTAAATCTCAACGCTTGAAATACAGAAACGTTGTTTTAATAAATCTTAATGAACGAAAATTACGCCGCCATCTTAGACTGTTGAAAGCAGGGCCACCATCTTGAAATTGAGTATTTAAATAGCATATTCCCACTATATTACACCTACAGTGTTGTGTCTGAAACTTTATTTTCAAAATCCTATCTAAAGTTCACGTTCGTATTATATCTTATTGCACACCTTTTATTTAAATGACAACGTTTATAGCTCAACGACGTTCCTTCCGCATATTCCAATGCACGAATATCGCGCCGCCATTTTGAGATGGGCAGCAAATCCTAGAAAGATGTATGTTACATCCATCTGACCAAGTTCTATTTTTAGAAAAATATAGAGGTTATTCCAAATATAGTAATTATCTCAGCAGATCCAAATGAATAAATATGGTGCGTATTACATTCCCTGTAGTGAATACTTTTTACGAGAATGTTATGATTTCAATATTATGCTATAGTAAGGCAATTTCCAGAATAATATACAATGATTAAGAAATCAACCCAGATATTATCTAGTATTGGTCGATGACATTTTCAACAAATGTTGCGATTTCTATTAAGGGGATAAAGAGCACAACTATTTATCCTCCTAGAGTTAATTTCTGTATAATGTCAAACAACGAAACGACTGGAATTAATCAGGTAGCAAATCCAGTTTTCTCAATATGGAGACAGTTGGTAATAGGTGATTATAATTACCTAATTTAGACATAGTACATACAGTTGTAGCCTAAGACCCATGTGAATACCATTTAATTTTTCCACACAACGGGTCCATCTCAAGTGGGAGTGCATTACAGCAGTTCGTTCAATTATACTTTAAACAATTCAAAGAAAATGATACATTTCATTGTTAATATTCTAACCCATGCTGATAGTCCTAAGGCGACAAATCCAGCTTGCTTCAGCCTGTCTAAGCATCCTCTCTCTGTCTCCACCTCTTTCTGGGACCCTTATGTGGTCAATTGCATGAAACCAGATTGTTGTCTTATCCGGGTGTAATTCAGCAATATGGGTGGCAATTGGGTATCTATCATCTCTATTTCTTATCGCTCTCACATGTTCCTGTATTCTGACCTTGAGGCAGCGAATACTGCTACCCACATAGATTTTGTTACAGGAACACCCAATTATATATACAGTATATGTGGTGTTACAGTTGATAAAAGCGTTAATCTTGAATTCCCTTTCAGTATTGTATTTGAACTTGGATTTTCTGTGTACTCCAAATTGGCAGATGTTACAAGTGCCACAGACAAAAAAAAACAACGGTTTTTGGGGGAGCCACATACCAGTTTGTTCTTTATGTTTTTTCACATAGCTGGGGCATAAGATATTTTCAATGGTTTTGCCCTTCCTGTAAACCTGTTAAAGACAGTAGGGACGTGTTGTGCAAGCTTGAAGATTTTGAATGGGACAGCATAAATCTTATGTTTGTCACCATGGATGTTGAAATCTTGTATACCTGTATCCATATAGAGCGTGGTATAGAAGCTTTACAACATTTCCTATACAGAAGAAATGCCCAGCATCTGGAACATTCTACCATGCTTTTGGAGATGTCACGTATTATCTTGACCAAGAATGTGTTCCTGCATAATGGAATATGGTTCCTGCAGAAGCAGGGTACAGCCATGGGATCCAGGTTTGCTCCGTCTTATGCAAATCTCTTTATGGGTTGTATGAGGCGGAGCATGCCTGGGGACCAGGTGCTAAGGAATGGATCAACAATGTCATATTTTTTGGCAGGTACATTGATGATGTGATTATGATATGGAATGGGTCTGAGATGCAATTACTGGAATATCAGACTTACCTAAACATGAACAGATTCAATGTTAAGCTAACCATGAATTATTCACGTGAAGAAATTGAATTTCTTGACTTGAGACTGTATATAAAGAATCAAAGAATACAAAGCGAAGTATATAAGAAACCTACTGCATGCAACAGTGTGCTTCATGCTGAAAGTGCCCACCCCAGTGCAACCATTAATGCGATACCATATGGCGAAATGGTTCGCACTCGCAGGAACTGCAGTGAGGAACACTCTTTTAACACCAATTTAGGGTCTCTAAAAAATAATTTTATGAGGAGAGGATACTCTAAGAAATCTCTGGACCATGCTGAAACCAAAATCAGGAGGTTGGATAGGAAAAGCACCCTTCTACAAAAAAAGAAACAAGAGAATAGAACGGACAGGGAAAATGTGACTTTTAAGTTATGTTATGTTATGTTATATTGTGTTTATATAGCGCACGGCTACTCAGAAAGAGTGTCCCGGCGCTTTCCACATGCAGCTCAGTGTAAAATAACACAACAGACCAATAACAGACCACAAGGCAAAAAAAGAAGAAAAGAAAACCTAAAGGTTAAAAAGCCAAGTCTTCAGGCTTGGCTTTTTAACCTTTAACTTTTATATCTGAATATAATGCCTTTAGTAATCATATATACGATATATTACGGAAAACTGGCATTTATTAATGAAAGCACAACTTCCGGAGGGTACCATCTGTCCAAAACCTAGGGTGGTTTACAGGAAGGGCAAAACCATTAAAAATATCTTATGCCCAAGCTATGTGAAAAAACATAAAGAACAAACTGGTATGTGGCTCCCCCAAAAACCGTTGTTTTTTTTTGTCTGTGGCACTTGTAACATCTGCCAATTTGGAGTACACAGAAAATCCAAGTTCAAATACAATACTGAAATGGAATTCAAGATTAACGCTTTTATCAACTGTAACACCACATATACTGTATATATAATTGGGTGTTCCTGTAACAAAATTTATGTGGGTAGCAGTTTTCACTGCCTCAAGGTCAGAATACAGGAACATGTGAGAGCGATAAGAAATAGAGATGATAGATACCCAATTGCCACCCATATCGCTGAATTACACCCGGATAAGACAACAATCTGGTTTCATGCAATTGACCACATAAGGGTCCCAGAAAGAGGTGGAGACAGAGAGAGGATGCTTAGACAGGCTGAAGCAAGCTGGATTTGTCGCCTTAGGACTATCAGCATGGGTTTGAATATTAACAATGAAATGTATCATTTTCTTTGAATTGTTAAAAGTATAATTGAACGAACTGCTGTAATGCACTCCCACTTGAGATGGACCCGTTGTGTGGAAAAATTAAATGGTATTCACATGGGTCTTAGGCTACAACTGTATGTACTATGTCTAAATTAGGTAATTATAATCACCTATTACCAACTGTCTCCATATTGAGAAAACTGGATTTGCTACCTGATTAATTCCAGTCGTTTCGTTATTTGACATTATACAGAAATTAACTCTAGGAGGATAAATAGTTGTGCTCTTTATCTCCTTAATAGAAATCGCAACATTTGTTGAAAATGTCATCGACCAATACTAGATAATATCTGGGTTTATTTCTTAATCATTGTATATTATTCTGGAAATTGCCTTACTATAGCATAATATTGAAATCATAACATTCTCATAAAAAGTATTCACTACAGGGAATGTAATACGCACCATATTTATTCATTTGGATCTGCTGAGATAATTACTATATTTGGAATAACCTCTATATTTTTCTAAAAATAGAACTTGGTCAGATGGATGTAACATACATCTTTCTAGGATTTGCTGCCCATCTCAAAATGGCGGCGCGATATTCGTGCATTAGAATATGCGGAAGGAACGTCGTTGAGCTATAAACGTTGTCATTTAAATAAAAGGTGTGCAATAAGATATAATACGAACGTGAACTTTAGATAGGATTTTGAAAATAAAGTTTCAGACACAACACTGTTGGTTAATATAGTGGGAATATGCTATTTAAATACTCCATTTCAAGATGGTGGCCCTGCTTTCAACAGTCCAAGATAGCGGAGTAATTTTCGTTCATTAAGATTTATTAAAACAACGTTTCTGTATTTCAAGTGTTGAGATTTACTGAATAGCTTTTATATCAGGATACCATACAAACTCTATTTTGAAATTTATGCGCCTTTATAATAAATCTTCTGATGCAACACCGTATGAGAAATATAATGATATGGTGATAAAACGCTATCTTAAATACACCGTTATAAGATAGCGGCCCGGCTTTCGATAGTTATTTCTCGTTATAGTCTCAATTCTCTACATGTGAGCTCTTGAGTGTGTATTTAAAGCAACTCAAAAACGGAGCTCATTACTGCCGGTACCGTTTATGGAGGGAATCTGCTCCTTTATACGGGTAAGCTTGACTGCAGTTAGGACTTTAGTGATCCTAATATAGATCTATGCTAAATAATGGACTATGCGATGCTTTAATAATAGTTCTTTTGGACAGAACTTTGTTTATTACTAGTTTTGACCTAGATACCTTAAGGTTAAAGACTTTTGTTCCTGTGTTAAAACACTGTGCTATGCGGTGCTTTAGGCATATTTTCCTTTTGTGTAAAACTCTGTTTATCATTGATTTTAAAGGGCCTCAGTCATAGTTTCCATTTGGTCAAAACTTTACTTGTCACTGGTTTTGACCCTGATACTTTAAGGATAAATACTTCTATTCGTATGCAAAATCAGTAACAGACGTGTTATGCTTCAAATAATTTTAATGTCCTGCATCAAGAGAGATATGATCTCCAATTGTAATAATTGCATTCAACAGATAGGGATCGCTTTGTTCTCATTGTCTCTTATCTAATAAAAACGTTGTCCCTCTAGTTTATCGGACAAAAATTCTAATTAATAATGATATATCCTTTTAGCCTCAACGTTTTTGCCCTCTTTTTTCATAATTTTCAGATATCATTTTAACTACGTACAAAAGAAAAAACACACTTGAAGGACTAAGCCTGATTAAATAAAAAATAAGGTATGCACTGGGTCTTTTTACAATTTTGCAGCAAAGGATCAATATATAATAAAGTGATAGGAAGGACAGTATTGATGTATTCACTTCCTTTTTCTTTATTCGATTTTAAGGCAACATATTTGACTCGGCCTACTAGAGGGAGGCATAGTTATATTTCGTGAAGTTGGAGGGGAGCAAGTTTAAGCCCTCTTTATACTTGAGTAATTTGGTAGGAGCACATAATGTATTCATGACGTATATATATATAGGATTAGAATAAGATGTTAGACAATGAGATGTTTTAGATGTGTAATTATGTATATCAACAGTATTCGTGTGAAGTGTGAAATATTAATTGGTTCTATGAATACTTAAAGATATCACTTGACATGTGAAGAGGAGAATAGTAGCTTTGTCTAAATGCCTTCACTTGACTCTTCCTAACGACTGCTCTTGCGAAAATGAATTGATATATATTTAGAGAATGAACGTAAGAAAGAATCACAAAAACAAAAATCAAGATAATTTTGAATTGGCAGGTGTAATAACTCAAGGTCAGCGATGGACCACTGCAGCAATCCAAAAGATATGTGCATAAGGAATTGTAGAATAACAATTGGTGTTTTAGCTTTTTTCTATATAAAGAAATGATCCATACAGAATTTTAGTATTAAAATAACTGTTTTAAATTGTATATATTTTTATAAACATGTTTGTAAGATATTTTGTATCTGTTTGTTGTAGCCCTGAAGAAGTCCGCTGGGACGAAACGCGTCGGCTACGCTGTTTATGTCTTTTACATTTGTAAAGAGAAGAAGAACATAATAAAGAAATAATTGTGAAATTACACCTGCTGAATGGACTGATATATTATATGATTATAAAACAACTTTGTGGAGTGCTGGATCTCAGTGTTTTGTTATCCTGAAAAACCACTCTGAGCCGGGCCGGAAAGAGGAGACCGTAGCGAAGACCCAGTTTGCAAATCTTTTGTTTGACATCGTCGTAAGTTCGACGCTGGGCCTGCACCTCCCTGGTGTAGTCCAGCAAGACCATGATCTTGTTGCTTTGGAACATCGGTGGACCCTGCGCCCTAGCCGCCCTGAGGATGGCGTCTCTGTCCCGGAAATTGAGGACCCTCAAGATAATGGGTCGGGCAGGGGCCCTAGATAGAGGTTTGGGTGCCAGGGAGCGATGAGCACGCTCAATGGCGAACCAGGGCGAGAGGGACTCTTTGGACATCCAGGAATGCACCCAATTCTTCACGAACATGTCCGCATGGCCTTGCTCAACCCCTTCAAAAAATCCTCCAAGGCGTAGATTGTTTCTCCTTGACCTGTTTTCGGCATCCTCGGCTCGTCGGTGGAGCTCTGAGGTCTGGGCCTGGAGGCGAGCCACTTGGGTCTTCAGTTGGCCAATGTAGTCTTCTGCCGCGGAGATACGGGATTCCGCCTCCGTAATTCACGCTGTGGCATTGCGCAGGTCCTGGCGAATAAGGGCCATGTCTACCCTCACCTCGCCAATTTTGTTTTCAACGGAGGCCTGCGATGCGCCTATCACCTGAAGGATGGTGGAGAGCTCGCCCCCGGTGGGGACCAGAGCATTAGATGCCCCTCCTCCAGGACCTCGGTCCGACGTGGTAAATTGATCCATTTTGGTTTGGGTTGGATAGGGGTAGAGTTCTGCAAGGTACGAGTCCTGCCCATCGCCACCAAGGACGGGGTCCGGCCACCGCCTGGGCAGGGGGTTGAACAGCAGTGCCAAAGAGGAGGGTGAGGGGGGCCCGCGGGCACCCAGATCGTCAATACTCAGACCCGGGCGCTCAGGCCCACCCCTGCAGGTCCACCATGAAGAACCACTATTGAGCCAGTGCCCCGGGGTCGTTGGCAGATCCGTATGGAGCACTCCAGTAGAAGGCGGCTAGGCTGGGCCAGACGGCAGCGACGGGTCGACAGCAGAGACCCCTCGTCCGGCAGAACCAGCCTCGCCTCAGAGAGTAGTTGGGGTCAGACGGGGGCCAAGGAGGAGCCGAGCTCTCTGGTGGACTCCGCCGCCGACACGGGCCGGTTGGAGCATGTGAGGCCCAACTGTTCCCGCCTGTCCCCAGGCCGGCAATCTCAGGCAGGGGCCCCTCGATGAGAAGCGTGGTGTGTGGAGGAGGGAGATTAGGACAACAAAGAAGGAAGGGGGGTGGAGGCACCGATGCTAACCCTCTGCACCGCCATCGACCTGATGGCCGATCCCCAACCCCAGCCCCCGCTCACCGGTGCACTAATAGTGGTGCCACAGGAGAGTCTTGCATACCTCGGGCCGATCGCCCCGGCAGCACCAGTGAGGCAGGTGTACCCACGTAGGTTTATGACAGTGGGTGGGTTAGAGCCTAAGGCTGCCCAAGCGTCTGCATCAGGGGGAGGCCCCACCAGAGGCCGTGTTGTTGGGGGGCCCACCACACCAGGTGCCCCAACAGCAGCACCCCCCTCCAGGTCAGCGGGTGACAGCGAAGAGATGCTGGAGGAGTAGTCCCAGCACTGCGAGGGGCAGGTTAGGAGAGCGATGGAGGAAGGGGGGGTGGGGGCAATAAAGCTACCCCTCCGCACCACCACCCGACATGATAGCGGATCCTTAACCCCAGACCCCACTTACCAGTGTGATGTTGATGTAGGCCGCAGGAGCGTCCTTGGTGCCCTCAAGGTCACTCGCCTCAGCGGCAGCGGCAAGGCCACAGCACCCACGCTGATGCAAGGCAGTGTGCGGGGTCGGTCCCAGGGCGGCCCAAGTGCCCACACTGGGGGAAGTCCTCCCCAGAGGCCACACCGATGAGGGCCCACAGCTCCCGGGCGGCACCCGGAAAGCCCTGAAGCAGCGCCCCTCTCCAGGTCCAACAGGCGACAGCGGTGGGCCCCGAGGAATAGGTCCAGGAGTGCCCCCCTCCCACCGTCTCACCCGATGAGGCAACTGGGTACCAGGCCAGGGGGAGACACGTGGAAGGGCCGGAAGAGGGTCCCTATCTTAGCGCCACTGCCCGACAGTGGCGGCCGAGGTCCGGTGGCGGGATGCGTTCCGGATTATTCCCCCGGGGGCAGCCGGCCGAAGTAGGAGGCCAACTGAAGTCCCCGGTCAAGACGTGGCAGCCGACTCACCCTTGGCTCAGCCCGTATGGTGCCCCACACGATGGCTGGTGCTGGTGCGGCCGGGAAGGATTCCAGCCCGAGGGCCCACCACCAAGCAACCTCTGGCACCTGGGGCGTGCAGATGGGCCCCGGGCACCGCCGCCGCCCCAATGCAGCCGGGGGAGCCGGGCCAGCCGGGGAAGGTGTCAGGCCCAGGGCCGGAGCGACAGCGGGTCCGCCATCTTGAGGATCCGAGGCTGCAGGAGAAAGGAAACCACCCCCGGCGACCGGAGTTCCGATCTGCCTTCAGAAGGGATCGGGCAGAGCTGAAGGTTCAGGGAAGCTCTGCGGGCAGACGAGGGAGGTAAGCAGCAGCTGTTGACGACGGATGCAAGGCGGATGACGGAGGGGGTCCGGAGCACTCTTAGAGTGTGACCGCCATCTCGACACCTCAGGCCATGCCCTGATCAATAATTATATTTTTTATGTTATATATTAGGTGCAGGTTGTTGGGTTTGTAGGGTAGTGTGGGAAGTTAATTAAATGACAATTATTGAACAATTATGTATTAATTGTTATGAATTATTGAATTGATTATTAATTATGTAAACTGTGTAATAATTATATTTTGGAACGTTTATATTAGGTGTGGGCTGTTATGTTTGTAAGAGCATAGGGTGGGTAGTTATTATTATTTTTTTTTTTTTAACACTTTATTTGTCCAATATCGCATGGAAGTGACAGAACATTGCAATGAAGTACAAAAGAGGAAAAAAAGAAACAAAACAAATAAATAAGCAATTCTGGCAGTTCCTGACAGTGTTAATACCAAAAGAGAGTCCGTGATGCAAACGGCCAAAGCATTATGCAAACCCAACAGTACAGCCATCCCCCACAAGTTGCTGTGCCCTAGCAGAGAATACGAATAAGCATGCACATTTTTCCTGCCAGCGAGCACTTTATGTAAGGAATAGTGCTCTAACCAATGAGAGCAGTTGTCACTTTCCGCACCCAAACCAACCCCATCGTCCATCCATTCCCGCCCATCCTCCCCTCGTAGGGTGGGTAGTTATTTAAGTGATAATTATTGATTCATAATTATTTAATTGAATATTAAATATATTACTTGTATTATATTTATTTTAGTTATATTTTGTGTGTGGTGTGCTAGGTTTGTGCAAGTATAGTGAAGGAACTCAATTAAATAATAAATTAATAATATTTGTCATAATTAATTATTACATTTTTTAATAATCACGTAAATTGTTTGATTCTTTTTTGTATTTTTAAATATATAATTCTCCGATTAAGAGTTTTATATTTCTGTTAAACTAATAGGGTTATTAAAATATGTTTTGTGTTTGAAGTGAAGTCCTTTCCCTACTGCAGCACAGACTGGAGTGGGAATATTAAATGTTACCCCTCCGAAGTCTAGCGTTTCCCTAGTGTTGCATAGACTGGAGTAGGAATAGTAAATATAACCCCTTCAAATTCTAACGCGGTCTTGCATAGACTGGAGTGGGAATAGTACATTTAACCCTTTTGAATTCCAATGCTTTCCCTACTGTTGCACAGAATGGAGTGGGAATAGTAAATGTAACCCCTCTGAAGTCCAACGCTTTCCCTACTGTAGCAGACTGGAGTGGGATTAGTACATTTTACCCGTCTAACGCTTTCCCTATTGCTGCATAGGCTGGAGTAGGAATAGTACATTTTACCCCTCCGAAGTCCCAACGCTTCCACTACTGTTGCACAGATTGGAGTGGGAATAGTGTAGCTTTATTTTTTTATTTAAATACTTATTTTTAATATTCAAATATAACATTTGTTTGATTTTCTATTATTTCTTTATATATATAAATATGTTTTTTTAATTTTTGTAATGTGTTTATTACGTATTTTTTTTAATGTATAGTGTTTTTATATTAAATAGATAATTTATTTTAATGTTTTGTATTTGTGTTTTAATATTTTTATGTATTATTTAAATATAAATATTTATATATTCATGATTTTTATGTAGTAAATTAAATATAATTAAAAAATGTATATAAATGAAATTATATTTTTATCAATAGTTACCTTATATATATATAAACATATGTTTTTATGAGTATATATTTATAAATATGTTTAATATCATTTAAAATTATGTAATTTAAATTACATTAATGCTATGTTAAAATATTTAAGATGTTCTATTTTATAATATATATATATGTGTATATATGGGTCGCAACAACACAGGCAATCCGAACTTGTACTTACCGAGGGTTCGGATGATTGCGACCCGCCGCCCACATTCTAGGTGACCGAGACACTGCTGCCAGTTGGCGGTCCAAGACTGCTTGGAGAGGCGATGGCACTGTCCTCACGTCTCAAGCCTCTGTTCTCGTGGATGGGACTGGCTGGAAGTAAGGGACCCAAGGTTGTTTATTGCCTGCCAGACATTGGGCTGTTGTAACGTTCTGCAGCCTAATGTGGCGCAGGTGAGCCCTTCAGTATTCAGCAAGGAGGAGTGAAGTATCTTGAAAGAGAAGCAGGATACCGAGTAGATGAATAACAGTAGATTTATTGTAACAGGAAAGATCCCATCCAACCGCCAGCCATCAGTTCATAACTGGTGGTTTTCAGAACCTAGTTAAGCTCAACAATCCATGACATCAGCTAGTGATGTCATGGGAATACTAACATTCTAAACCCCACAACATGAGATGCCACACATCTCCCTTCCCCAAATACAGAAAGCAATATCATAACATATAAACATATACACTGAAAATAAAATAAAGAAAAATTAAATGTATGCCTAAAACACCAGGACGCTTAATCATGACCCAATATCCCACATGTACCACAGTCCTCTTTACAACATGTTTCTTATCAAAATATTCCTTCCTTCTTCTCCCTTTCTCTTCCTCAACTCTCACCATTTCTTCACCATCACATACCTTATCTTTTCCTTTTAGTAACTCATATTTATTGACCCAATACGGTTCAACACACGTGCTCGGAAGTCTACCCCGAAACAGTAGAAAAGGAGTTTTCCCTGTGGTTGAGTGTGGAGCTAGCCTATATTCCTCAATTTTTGCAATGACCTTTTTTTTCCAATCGGCACCAACACTTTTTGCTAAAGCAATGGTTTCCTTAATCACTTTGTTAAACCTTTCTACCATCCCATTAGTTTCTGGGTGATAGAGAGCAGAGGTTTTATGTACAATTCCCTTGGACGACAAGAACAGTTCCATTTCTCTAGAAATTAACTGAACCCCATTATCCGATAAAATAGAAATGGGCAAACCTTCCCTGGCAAATAAAGACTTCAAACAATCAATAACATTGCCAGTGTTGACAGATGTCAAGAAGAACACCTCAGGCCACCTAGAATACATGTCTATGACCACTAGTAAGTATGTTTGAGATTCTTTCCCATGAATGGGACCCACTATGTCCAACGCAATTTCCTGCCAAGGTCCATTTGGACGTTTCCTTAAGACCATCGGTTGTTCATGTGTACACTTGGATTTGTCGCTGATAGCACACGACACACAATCTCTAATAATACGCTCAACCATTCTGTCCATACCTGGCCACCAATAAGACATGCGCAACCTTTCTTTGCACTTAGTTAGACCTGAATGAGCCACATGTACTGAGTCTACCAATTCCTTTCTTAGGGAAGTAGGAGGAATCAGTCTTGTTCCCCTAAACAAGAAATCTTTGTCTACTGACAATTCATTACGTACACACCAAAAACACTTCACATTCTCAGAAACATTTTTACTGGAGGACCACCCTGCCTTTAACAAGGACATAACTTCACACAAGGTTAAGTCCTTCCGTATTTCATCTAACCACCTATCTTCCGATATAATAACCTGATCTACAACACAAACAATCTCATCATCCTCTTCATAGTCAGGACTACACTCATGCAAACCAACAGAGGGCACCAAACGCGATAGAACATCCGCTACACCGTTTTCAATTCCCGGAATATACTTGATCATGAAATTATACTCCTGTAAACCAATCACCCAATTGGTAATGCTACCAGATATTAGATCCAAACCTTTCTTACTGAAAATCTCAATTAATGGCTTATGATCCGTATGGACCTCAAAGTCTACACCCCACAGAAACTTTTTGAGTTTTTTAACCGCCCAAAACACAGCTAACGCTTCCCTCTCGACAACTGAATACCTAGTCTCCGGATTTCTAAGGCTTCTGGACAGAAACATAATAGTTTTCATGCCATTGCTACCACTTTGCTTCAAAACTGCTCCCAACCCCTTCTCACTCGCATCTGTCACCAAAATGGATTTACCAGAAGGATCAAAACTCTTCAAAGAAGGAGCTAGTCCTAGTTTCCCCTTTATGGCCACAAATTCCTCCTCACATTTCTCTGACCACAAGTACTCCTCACCCTTTCGTAGTAACCTTCTCATATTCACAGTTGCCAAAGCAAACCCTTTGATAAATTTGGCATAATATTCAATCATCCCTAAAAATTTCATAAGGTCAGACTTGTTGGTAGGAGAACACATTTTTGTGATAGTTTCAACCAACTCGGACTTGGGCTTTACACCCTCCCCTGAGATGCTGTGACCAAGATAATTGATGGTATTACATTTAAATGAGCATTTTTCCACCTTGATCGTGAGGTTACGCTCACTCAAAGCTTTTAACACAGATTTCAATCTAATGTCATGTTCCCTGTCATCTTTAGCAAAAACCAATATGTCGTCTTGATAGACACACACTCCAGGGAGATCTTTTAATACTCTTTCCATTACTCTTTGAAACACTGAGGAGGCAGACACCAAACCAAAAGGCATTCTCCTAAATCTAAATGTGCCAAATGGAGTAATGAACGAGGTACAATCCCGAGACGACTCATCAAGTTCAATTTGGTGATACGCCGAGGTTAAATCTAATGTGCTGAAAATTTTTGCTCCATCAAGTAATGTTAACAATTCTGTAATATTAGGTAATGGGTATCTGTCCACCACAACACACTTATTCAGTTGTCTTAAGTCAATGCACAAACGCAAATTACCATTTGGTTTGCGAGCTGCGACAACTGGAGCAAGCCATTGCTATCCTTCCACCTCTTCAATGATCCCACCACTGCTCAGTTTTTCTATTTCCTTTTTCATATCCTCTTTAACTGAAAGTGGAACACTCCTCATTTTGTAGGAATCGCATCAGCTTTTAGTCGTATCTTGTGTCTATACCCCTCCAGACATCCCAAGGTATCCCTAAATACTTTTGGAAATTCAGATTTGAGAATATGAGCATACGTTTCATTGACATTGTTATCAACTGAATGGATCCTCTCCCTCAATTGTATCGGAAAATCTGCATTTGGATCAAGAAACACTCCCAAATCCCCTTGATGTAACCAACTAATGATGCTATCTCCACGCTTTGAGACATAGATTTTTCCACCAATCAACCGATCTTTAAATTCTATTAGACCATTGAAATACCCATGTAACTTTATAGGTTCTCCCCCATAAGCCAACGGTATGATGTCAGGTTTGATGAGAGTAACCTTTCCCTTAAGTTTGGATACATAAAAATCATTTGAAACTATGGTGATCTTAGCACCGGAATCAAATAATACCTTGGTGCCTTCTCCCTCCACCATAATTTCATCATATGGGCCTGTTTTTTTACCAGTTTTTTCCTCAACTTGTACTACAATTTGTCCACAAATTGAGTCGTCAGAATCATTTTCTTGATAAATTTCTACCTCTTTGACTTTTGTCTTAAGTTTAGTTTTGCAAAAAGCAGTGAAATGCCCCTTTAATTTACACTTTGAACAAGTTTGATTGAGAGCCGGACATTTTCTATCATTAGCCAAATGATCCACTTTCCCGCATCTATAACATTTCCTTTCCATCCCTACTTTATCTGATTGTGTTTTAGTATTTAGATCACCTTTTTCAGATTTAATCTTTACCACCTCAACCTTTGACCCTTTTTCAGCATCTTTCTTTATCACTGCAACACATTTTAAGGAGTGTTCTATTCGTTTTGCAACACTCAACACCTCATCTAGGGATGGTTCGTCCCTCAACCATAACTCTTCCCTAACTTTTTCCATGTTGCACCCAAACATGAATTGATCCCTGATGCGTTCATCAGTTAAATTATCGAACTTGCAGGAAGAAGCAAGCTTCCTAAACTGAGTTATATAATCCTCAATTGACTCATCTGTGGATTGCATTCTCTTTGCAAATTGATACCTTTCCAGGATAGTGCTGACTTTTGGCAAATAATGCTTATCCAGCTTCTTAATACAAATGTCATAATCATTTAGGCCTCTAGCTTCCTCAGCTGATAGATCTGGCAAGTTGTCAAAAACATCCTGGCCCTCCGAACCCAAACAATGAAGTAATAATGCCGACCGTCTTTCAGCACTTAAAGACTGACCACATACCCTGGCATATCTTTCAAACACCACCTTCCATTTTTTCCATTTGATTGGAGGAGCACCAGGAGATGATAAGAAGAAAGGTGCCGCAGTAACATTCTGCATGACTGAATGGTAATGCGCTAGGTAACAATAATCAATTAAATTGATATGCCTATTGCCTTAAATAATCGCTAAACCTATACCACTCTCAACTTGCATTTACAGGATTAACTCGTACCTAAAGTAATGTCCTTTGTTAGAGTCAAAGAAGACTCTAATCCATTCTACTTAGTTTATACATGTCAGTTACGTATCAAACGAGCATTAACAATTTGTTCCCTCACTACTTTTTTTTTTTTTTTTTTTTTTAAATTAACTCACCACCTTCTCTCTTTTTTTTTAAAAGAAAACTATACATGCGCACAACAGTATGATCTACCAGAGACTTACTAATGTAGATGTAGAGTTGTTATAAGGCTAATGAAACACTCTCGGACACAAACGGATAAATTGCGTTAAAAAACTTAGTTGCTAAGCAACCGTCAACAAAATGGCCACCACGCACGTCCAACGTGACGTGATGCGCGATGACGAACTACAGTATGCCAGAAAAGTCAATCTCCGAAGCAATTCCGTGAAGACGTGTTCCAAAGTTCCTCGTAGAATCTTCCGTCATGCCCCGAATGAGCGCGATGAAGATCGATCATGGAATCCAGAAAGAAGAATGCCAGCTTGAAAGTTCTAGATCCAGGTATGCCGCACCATGTCCGTTGAAACGTAAAAGTATGTTTATCTTTGAATATCAATTGCGGCTTGAAATCAATAATTTATGTAGAGATTATACCTTTCAGCCAAAATCTCGAACTCAGTTAGGACGTCGATGAAAATGTAGCACCATTAAAATCCATCTGTATCATTGCCGAAGTGTATGGCACTGAAAAGAAAACACTCGTCGCAGGGCTCCACGTTGTGAGAGCAAACAGTTAAACAGCCATACGATTTCACTGCCAACTCGTCGCAGGGCTCCACGTTGTGAGAGCAAACAGTTAAACAGCCATACGATTTCAGTGCCACTCCTCTTCACGAATAGACAGACAACGATATTAACAATCCAGGTGCGATCCAAACGAAGATAGTAATAATCGAGGAGCGATCCAATTTAAATTAACAGTGACTGATGTGGCCTCCTCTTAGTGTACTTGACACACAAGGATCAGAGGAAAGGAGACGATTCAATAGCTTGACTCCCGTGTTGAGATCTTCCCGTTCATCAGTTCATCGTGTTCCAATGCCGACTACGCCAATGAAGTATCTTGAAAGAGAAGCAGGATACCGAGTAGATGAATAACAGTAGATTTATTGTAACAGGAAAGATCCCATCCAACCGCCAGCCATCAGTTCATAACTGGTGTTTTTCAGAACCTAGTTAAGCTCAACAATCCATGACACCAGCTAGTGATGTCATGGGAATACTAACATTCTAAACCCCACAACATGAGATGCCACAAGGAGCCTATTTCAGAAACCTTTCAGGTGACTCAGCTATGTCATGCCGTCCAGTTTTTCTGAATAAACAACCGATGCAAACCCTGTTGTGTCCTCTGCTCTGCTTCGAAAGGAGAAGATTTTGGTGATATATGTATATATATATATATATATATATATATATATATATATATATATATATATATATATATATATATATATATATATATATATATATATATATATATATATATATTCCAAACGAAAGAGAACCCACAGTTGGAGGCCCACATTCAAAGTGCAAATATCTTTATTCTGCCAGGCGACATGGTAAACAACCTCGTGCAAACGACATAATCCGCCTTTCATCCCTACGCGTTTCGGGCGTCCATTCGCCCTTGTTCACAGGAAGGCATATTGAGGAGCAGCGGCGTCACAGGTGAGTGCATTTATAGAAAAGTCCCGCCCAGTGGGCGTAACAGCACAAAGCATGATGGTACTTGCAGTTTTAAGGTTCTGTATTCTGTAGTAGGTGACACCGCCCAAACTCCTTCATACTGTTCAAATTCCCAGTGGGTTGTCTGTGTGCACTCCAAGATGTTGCCACGTCGTTTCAACCCAGGCAAAATGGCACAATGTTCCTTCTGTGCTGATTAAGTATCAGCGCTGGACCCGCTCTTCCGCGGTAGGGGCCTCCGCGACCTGGGCAGGCCACCAATATTCCAAACGAAAGAGAACCCACAGTTGGAGGCCCACATTCAAAGTGCAAATATCTTTATTCTGCCAGGCGACATGGTAAACAACCTCGTGCAAACGACATAATCCGCCTTTCATCCCTACGCGTTTCGGGCGTCCATTCGCCCTTGTTCACAGGAAGGCATATTGAGGAGCAGCGGCGTCACAGGTGAGTGCATTTATAGAAAAGTCCCGCCCAGTGGGCGTAACAGCACAAAGCATGATGGTACTTGCAGTTTTAAGGTTCTGTATTCTGTAGTAGGTGACACCGCCCAAACTCCTTCATACTGTTCAAATTCCCAGTGGGTTGTCTGTGTGCACTCCAAGATGTTGCCACGTCGTTTCAACCCAGGCAAAATGGCACAATGTTCCTTCTGTGCTGATTTAGTATCAGCGCTGGACCCGCTCTTCCGCGGTAGGGGCCTCCGCGACCTGGGCAGGCCGCCAATATTCCAAACGAAAGAGAACCCACAGTTGGAGGCCCACATTCAAAGTGCAAATATCTTTATTCTGCCAGGCGACATGGTAAACAACCTCGTGCAAACGACATAATCCGCCTTTCATCCCTACGCGTTTCGGGCGTCCATTCGCCCTTGTTCACAGGAAGGCATATTGAGGAGCAGCGGCGTCACAGGTGAGTGCATTTATAGAAAAGTCCCGCCCAGTGGGCGTAACAGCACAAAGCATGATGGTACTTGCAGTTTTAAGGTTCTGTATTCTGTAGTAGGTGACACCGCCCAAACTCCTTCATACTGTTCAAATTCCCAGTGGGTTGTCTGTGTGCACTCCAAGATGTTGCCACGTCGTTTCAACCCAGGCAAAATGGCACAATGTTCCTTCTGTGCTGATTTAGTATCAGCGCTGGACCCGCTCTTCCGCGGTAGGGGCCTCCGCGACCTGGGCAGGCCGCCAATATTCCAAACAAAAGAGAACCCACAGTTGGAGGCCCACATTCAAAGTGCAAATATCTTTATTCTGCCAGGCGACATGGTAAACAACCTCGTGCAAACGACATAATCCGCCTTTCATCCCTACGCGTTTCGGGCGTCCATTCGCCCTTGTTCACAGGAAGGCATATTGAGGAGCAGCGGCGTCACAGGTGAGTGCATTTATAGAAAAGTCCCGCCCAGTGGGCGTAACAGCACAAAGCATGATGGTACTTGCAGTTTTAAGGTTCTGTATTCTGTAGTAGGTGACACCGCCCAAACTCCTTCATACTGTTCAAATTCCCAGTGGGTTGTCTGTGTGCACTCCAAGATGTTGCCACGTCGTTTCAACCCAGGCAAAATGGCACAATGTTCCTTCTGTGCTGATTTAGTATCAGCGCTGGACCCGCTCTTCCGCGGTAGGGGCCTCCGCGACCTGGGCAGGCCGCCAATATTCCAAACGAAAGAGAACCCACAGTTGGAGGCCCACATTCAAAGTGCAAATATCTTTATTCTGCCAGGCGACATGGTAAACAACCTCGTGCAAACGACATAATCCACCTTTCATCCCTACGCGTTTCGGGCGTCCATTTGCCCTTGTTCACAGGAAGGCATATTGAGGAGCAGCGGCGTCACAGGTGAGTGCATTTATAGAAAAGTTCCGCCCAGTGGGCGTAACAGCACAAAGCATGATGGTACTTGCAGTTTTAAGGTTCTGTATTCTGTAGTAGGTGACACCGCCCAAACTCCTTCATACTGTTCAAATTCCCAGTGGGTTGTCTGTGTGCACTCCAAGATGTTGCCACGTCGTTTCAACCCAGGCAAAATGGCACAATGTTCCTTCTGTGCTGATTTAGTATCAGCGCTGGACCCGCTCTTCCGCGGTAGGGGCCTCCGCGACCTGGGCAGGCCGCCAATATTCCAAACGAAAGAGAACCCACAGTTGGAGGCCCACATTCAAAGTGCAAATATCTTTATTCTGCCAGGCGACATGGTAAACAACCTCGTGCAAACGACATAATCCGCCTTTCATCCCTACGCGTTTCGGGCGTCCATTCGCCCTTGTTCACAGGAAGGCATATTGAGGAGCAGCGGCGTCACAGGTGAGTGCATTTATAGAAAAGTCCCGCCCAGTGGGCGTAACAGCACAAAGCATGATGGTACTTGCAGTTTTAAGGTTCTGTATTCTGTAGTAGGTGACACCGCCCAAACTCCTTCATACTGTTCAAATTCCCAGTGGGTTGTCTGTGTGCACTCCACGATGTTGCCACGTCGTTTCAACCCAGGCAAAATGGCACAATGTTCCTTCTGTGCTGATTTAGTATCAGCGCTGGACCCGCTCTTCCGCGGTAGGGGCCTCCGCGACCTGGGCAGGCCACCAATATTCCAAACAAAAGAGAACCCACAGTTGGAGGCCCACATTCAAAGTGCAAATATCTTTATTCTGCCAGGCGACATGGTAAACAACCTCGTGCAAACGACATAATCCGCCTTTCATCCCTACGCGTTTCGGGCGTCCATTCGCCCTTGTTCACAGGAAGGCATATTGAGGAGCAGCGGCGTCACAGGTGAGTGCATTTATAGAAAAGTCCCGCCCAGTGGGCGTAACAGCACAAAGCATGATGGTACTTGCAGTTTTAAGGTTCTGTATTCTGTAGTAGGTGACACCGCCCAAACTCCTTCATACTGTTCAAATTCCCAGTGGGTTGTCTGTGTGCACTCCAAGATGTTGCCACGTCGTTTCAACCCAGGCAAAATGGCACAATGTTCCTTCTGATGTCATTTGAGATGTCATCAGTGATGTCATGAGTGATGTCACTGACCATGTCATGAGTGATGTAATATGTGACGTCATCAGCAGTGCATTGCGGGCGCGCAAGTTATAGTTAGCTGAACTAACTATAACGGAGGAATTTCAATGGTTCTGTACGAGTGAAAAGTCCAGCTAACTATAATGTCCCTGAAACCTATGGTTTTTTCAGTGAATTTCTAAGGTTTTTTAAATGCTAATTCCTTTCGTAAGCTATTGAAAACGCTGCTTTTCAGAGACTCTTCCTAAGATCCCTGTCACCAGGACTGTCTTTGCCGGGCTTTTTTGTGAATCTCCTTCTGTCAGCGCTAAGAGACCTGTCGGTATAAATGCGCTATATAAATCCCCCTACAAATACAAATACAAACTATAACGGGCCTGAAACCTATGGTTTTTTCAGTGAATTTCAAAGGTTTTTTAAATGCTAATTTCTAACTATGCTTACAGAGATAGGACATGTGAAGAAAGAAGAAAAAACGCACAGAAAGAAAAAAAAAGAAATGCAGAAAGAAGCAACAGAAGTCCTCAAAGACGATGAAAAGTGCAGGAAGAAGGATAACGTGCAGAAAGAACAAACAGAAGAGCAGAAAGAAGCCTTGTTGCAAAATCATCCTGTACCCTCAACTTTTTCAGACGGATACTGGTGTTAACTGAGTCTGACTAACCAGTCCTAGAGCCAGTGCTATGTTAAAAGACACTCAAAATACAGTGAAAACACCTACATACACTAGGGAACACTATGCGTTGTGGTCCCCCTGTGATCACCATGACCTCCTCTGTAAGCCCCTAGTATATAATAGGGCAGGGGATTAAAACTACCTCTTAAAATGCGCCACAGGGCGTGTTTGCACACGTCACCTCAGGCCCCGTCCCCTCACTTCCCCACTGTGTAAACACGCCCTGTGGCCGTTTTAAGTTGGGAGATTAAGTCCCCTTGATTCCTGAGGGTCCCTAGGGTCCAACTAGACTACTAGGTACCTCCAGTAAGCGCCACAGAGCTGCGTTGCAGAGAGATGTAAAAAGGGGCACGGCCTAGACCCCCTCTCTGCAACGCAGCGCAGTGGCGCTTACTGGAAGCACCTGGTGGGCTAGTTGGCCCCCAGGGTCCCTCAGGATTGAAGGGGAATTATTTTCCCAACTTAAAACGTGCCACAGGGCTTGTTTGCACACGTTAACTCAGGCCCCGTCCCCTCCCTTCACCACTGTGTAAACACGCCCTGTGGCCGTTTTTAGTTGGGAGATTAAGTTTATTTGAATCCTGAGGGTCCCTAGGGTCCAACTAGCCCACTAGGTACCTCCAGTAAGCGCCACAGAGCTGCATTGCAGAGAGGTGTAAAAAGTGGCATGGCCTGGACTACCTCTCTGCAACGCAGCTCAGTGGCACTTACTGGAAGCACCTGGTGGGCTAGTTAGCCCCCAGGGGCCCTCAGGATTGAAGGGGAAGTATTTCCCCAACTTAAAACGCGCCATAGGGCATGTTTGCACACGTCACCTCAGGCCCCGTACCCTCCCTTCCCAACTGTGTAAACACGAGCTGTGGCCATTTTTTAAGTTGGGAGATTAAGTCCCCTTGAATCCTGAGGATCCCTAGGGGCAAAATAGCCCACTAGGTACGTCCAGTAAGCGCCATTGCAGAGAGGTGTAAAAAGGGGCACGGCCTGCACCACCTCTCTGCAACGCAGAGCAGTGGCGCTTACTGGAAGCACCTGGTGGGCTAGTTGGCCCCCAGGGTCCCTCAGGATTGAAAGGGAATTATTTCCCCAACTTAAAACGTGTTTGCACACGTCACTTCAGGCCCGGTCCCCTGCCTTCACCACTGTGTAAACACGCCCTGTGGCCGTTCTAAGTTGAGAGATTAAGTCCCCTTGATTCCTGAGGGTCCCTAGGGTCCAACTAGACCACTAGGTACCTCCAGTAAGCGCCACAGAGCTGCGTTGCAGAGAGATGTAAAAAGGGGCACGGCCTAGACCACCTCTCTGCAACGCAGCGCAGTGGCGCTTACTGGAAGCACCTGGTGGGCTAGTTGGCCCCCAGGGTCCCTCAGGATTGAAGGGGAATTATTTTCCCAACTTAAAACGTGCCACAGGGCTTGTTTGCACACGTTAACTCAGGCCCCGTCCCCTCCCTTCACCACTGTGTAAACACGCCCTGTGGCCGTTTTTAGTTGGGAGATTAAGTTTATTTGAATCCTGAGGGTCCCTAGGGTCCAACTAGCCCACTAGGTACCTCCAGTAAGTGCCACAGAGCTGCATTGCAGAGAGGTGTAAAAAGTGGCATGGCCTGGACTACCTCTCTGCAACGCAGCTCAGTGGCGCTTATTGGAAGCACCTGGTGGGCTAGTTAGCCCCCAGGGGCCCTCAGGATTGAAGGGGAATGATTTCCCCAACTTAAAACGCGCCATAGGGCATGTTTGCACACGTCACCTCAGGCCCCGTCCCCTCCCTTCCCAACTGTGTAAACACGAGCTGTGGCCATTTTGTAAGTTGGGAGATTAAGTCCCCTTGAATCCTGAGGATCCCTAGGGGCAAAATAGCCCACTAGGTACGTCCAGTAAGCGCCATTGCAGAGAGGTGTAAAAAGGGGCACGGCCTGCACCACCTCTCTGCAACGCAGAGCAGTGGCGCTTACTGGAAGCACCTGGTGGGCTAGTTGGCCCCCAGGGTCCCTCAGGATTGAAAGGGAATTATTTCCCCAACTTAAAACGTGTTTGCACACGTCACTTCAGGCCCCGTCCCCTCCCTTCACCACTGTGTAAACACGCCCTGTGGCCGTTCTAAGTTGAGAGATTAAGTCCCCTTGATTCCTGAGGGTCCCTAGGGTCCAACTAGACCACTAGGTACCTCCAGTAAGCGCCACAGAGCTGCGTTGCAGAGAGATGTAAAAAGGGGCACGGCCTAGACCACCTCTCTGCAACGCAGCGCAGTGGCGCTTACTGGAAGCACCTGGTGGGCTAGTTGGCCCCCAGGGTCCCTCAGGATTGAAGGGGAATTATTTTCCCAACTTAAAACGTGCCACAGGGCTTGTTTGCACACGTTAACTCAGGCCCCGTCCCCTCCCTTCACCACTGTGTAAACACGCCCTGTGGCCGTTTTTAGTTGGGAGATTAAGTTTATTTGAATCCTGAGGGTCCCTAGGGTCCAACTAGCCCACTAGGTACCTCCAGTAAGTGCCACAGAGCTGCATTGCAGAGAGGTGTAAAAAGTGGCAGGGCCTGGACTACCTCTCTGCAACGCAGCTCAGTGGCGCATACTGGAAGCACCTGGTGGGCTAGTTAGCCCCCAGGGGCCCTCAGGATTGAAGGGGAATTATTTCCCCAACTTAAAACGCGCCATAGGGCATGTTTGCACACGGCACCTCAGGCCCCGTCCCCTCCCTTCCCAACTGTGTTAACACGCGCTGTGGCCATTTTGTAAGTTGGGAGATTAAGTCCCCTTGAATCCTGAGGATCCCTAGGGGCAAAATAGCCCACTAGGTACGTCCAGTAGGCGCCATTGCAGAGAGGTGTAAAAAGGGGCACGGCCTGCACCACCTCTCTGCAACGCAGAGCAGTGGCGCTTACTGGAAGCACCTGGTGGGCTAATTGGCCCCCAGGGTCCCTCAGGATTGAAAGGGAATTATTTCCCCAACTTAAAACGTGTTTGCACACGTCACCTCAGGCCCCGTCCCCTCCCTTCACCACTGTGTAAACACGCCCTGTGGCCGTTCTAAGTTGAGAGATTAAGTCCCCTTGAATCCTAAGGGTCCCTAGGGTCAATCTAGCCCCCTAGGTACCTCCTGTAAGCGCCACAGAGCTGCGTTGCATAGAGGTGTAAAAAGGGGCGTGGCCTCAGAACACCTGTCTGCAACGCAGCTCCCTTGCGCATACTGGAGATACATGTTGGGCTAGTTGGCCCTCAGGGACCCTCAGTATGGCCAGGGGGCGCGTTTGCAGAGTGCTGCAAGGAGGGGGCGTGGCCTCCGGCGCGATGCAGGTCTTTTATTTATTTTATTTTTTTAAGAAGGAGGGCTGTGTGGCCCCCCTTCTTTTTCTAATTTACTGGCCATGGGGACCCCATCCCCCAGGGCCTGCACCCTAATTTTTTTTGTTGAAAAAAATTAATTTGGCCCTCCCAAGGCCTTAATCGGCCCCGGGGACCCCAACCCCCGGATCATGGCCTTTTTTAAAAAAAAATTCTTTAGGAGGGGGCTGCGTTGCCCCCCTCCTCAGGCCACTTATGGCCCCAGGGACCCCATCCCCCGGGGCTGGCCTTTGTTTTTTATTATTATTTTTTTAAATATAGTTATAGAAACACCTAGGACATGCTGGACAAACCGTATGTACCTATCACATGACGATTTGCGTGATATTCATTAAAAGGCGACTATGCATAGAATGAATCCACATGGAATGTATTTACACCGCTAGTGAAGCTCTGACGTGTCTGACGCCCTACCATGCCTAATCCCGGCGCCCCCGCTGGTGGGTACTCCCTAAGTAGACACCCTTGTTGTTTATTTATACAAACATGGGTAGCTATTGACTGGCACATTTAATATACACGCACACCAAGCCATTCAAAGGGGATTCAATAAAAATTCGACCAAACTATGCAAGAAACCCCCCTCACGGTTAATAAAACACACATCCACCGCTGGATGTGTAAAACTTTTTATTTTACTCTCTGGAAAGGAGACGAACCTCACTTGAGAGTCACATCGTGCTCCTGGCTGAGCCCAATGCTGTGTTACACCCACCAGTGCCCGTCGAGTGCCTCACACCTCTGTGTTGTATTCCACCAGCTAGTGCGTATGCTATGACACTCTCTAGCCCATGTGCACTGTAACACCACCCCGTGAATATGTCATGCCACACTTGCCTTCGCACGGGTTATATTGCCCCATCTAACGTGCCTTCCTCGATGCCTATGTTATAACGCACAGCGCTATGCCATACATATTACAATCTGGGATCCATATCTTTGTCACAGTGCATATGCAACGTTACACTCCCCAGCACATATTTTATATTACAACTTTAGAGACTAGTTAGGTTATACAACACTGCCCTGTGCATATTACACTCCAAGGCGCATATCGCATAGCAAGCGCTAGTGCCTGTGCTATCTCATGCTCTCCAATTAATCTGTCATTGCGCACAATGTATTGCATATTATATTTCACGCCCCGGTTCATCTTATATCACACTTTTTGGTGCATAGTTTATACCATATACTATATCTAGTTTTCATTTTCAATCGTGCTCTCAGGACTGTGTTCTATATAACACTGCATCCACCTACCCTTTTCACGGGCATTACATTTTGCGATGGGGGGTGGAGGGTCAGGGGGTGTTTCTGCCAAGTGAGCCCGGAGTCACAGTCACAAACGTCCTCTTCTTCCTGGATAAAAGTGAGATTATGCTGCATACTTGTTCATATTTTAAGTAGTTCGTACCGACACACATTTTAAAAACAATAAAGTTCCTAATACCCACCTTCTCTGAACAGTTAGCTTGCTACCCCATCCACCTCCTCCCTATCCTCTGTTGTCTGAATCCATGGACTAGCCTCCTCCCTCCTGCCATGCATGGTCTGATGTGCTGCCACTGCCCTCCATTTAGCATGATGTACCAGTCCACTCCTCCTGCCCTCCATTGCCCAATTCTATGGCTCATTATTGACCTCCTGCTTAGCCTCTGTGCTTAGCTTGCTGCCCCTATTCTCCTTCCCCCTGCCCTCCGATGCCTTTGTGCATGCCCCTGCTCCATCCTTTTTGCCCACCATGTTCCATGGACCTGCCACTCCTATCTACTCTGAGTGTTCTGTTGAGCTGCCACTCCCCTCCCACCTGCCTAGCATTGTCAGATGACTGTAACCTGTAACCTGTCCCTGCCACCTCCACCCTGCCTGTCCACATGCCATGCCCCTATCCCCTTCCTCCTGTCCTCCATGGTCCATTTTACTGCCACACCCGTCTGCCCTCCCTGGTCTGTTGTGCTGCAACTGCTCCTCCTGCCTGCCCTGCGCGGTCTGTTGTGAGGCCCCTTCCCCTGAACTCTCTTGTCTGTGCCCAGGTCCTGACCCTCCCTTCTATCCTCCATGGTCCTTTGTGCATGCCCCTGCACCCTCCTTCTTGCCCATCATAGCCATTGTGCTGCCACTAACCCTCCCGCTTGCCATGCATGGTGTTCTGTGCTGCCATGGCCCCTCCCACCTTCCCTGTGTGGTCAGCTAGCTGCCCCTGACCCCCTCCCACCTTCCCTCCATGGTCTGTGTGTATGCCATCATAGTCTCATTGTTGCTCTCCATGGTGTGTCTTGTTTCTAGTGCCCATCCTGCCTGACCTCCATGGTCATCTTGCTGCTCCTGCCCTGCCCCCTTGCCCCCAGTCCTCTGTTTCCATGTGCAGACCCCTATTCCCTCCCTCCTGGCTTGTCTGTTCCATTGTAATGCCCCTGATCCATCCCTCCTGCCCTTTATGGTCTGTTATGCTGCTGCTTTCTTTCCTGTCTGTCCATTATGGTCAGCTAGCTACCATTGCCTCTTTCCCCTCTGTTCTCTGTTGTCCATGTGCATGGTCCTCTCCCCTCCCTATTGCTTTCTATAGATTGTTGTGCTGCACTCCCGTCCCGCATGCGCTGTGTGGTGTATTGTGCTGCTACAAATACTGATGACTGCCCTGTAGGGTCAGTTTGGTGCACCTCTCCATGTCCCTCCTGTCCTCTGTTATCCGAGTCCATGTCCCTACCCCAATTCCTCCTGCCTACCATGTACCATACTTGCGAACATTTTGAACTTGGTAAGAGGGAGATTTTGAAAAAAAACTGGGGTATTGATTTTCCCCTTTGAGTTACATTGAAAAAGAGGAGATTGTAGACAGGAGACAGATGAAATAAAGCCCATTTGAGCTTCAAAACATTGGACGTTTCCTGGCTGAAACGGGTCTGTTGGCATGTATGGTTGTACTGCCACTGCCTCTTCCTTCTGCCCACAATGGTCTATTATATTGCCACAGCCTCTCTTGCCAGTCTTGTATTGTTGGTTTGTTGCCCCTGCCCCCCTTTCCACTGCCCTCCATAGTCTGTTGTGCTGCCACTGCCCTTCCTGCCTGCCCAGTGTGGTCAAATTGATGCCTCTGCACTCTCCTACCTGCCTTCAATTTTCAGAGTCCGTGCCCCTGGCCTCTGCCTCTCAACAGTATCCCAATGAACAACTAGATTGCTAACATTCTATATTTATTACAAAAGTGTGGAACGCCTGACGTCATCTTGATGTAATCAAAACTGTAATACCTAGAGTATTTCCTTTAGAAATTACATATATGAGAGGGTCTTATTTGCATCAAAATTATGGTTAGTGCTCTAATAAACTAAAATGAGGACATATTTTCTGAGATTTCAAATAGCGACAAAGAACTTTTAAATTATTTGTAATCTTTATGTTTTTTTATCCAGTTGACCACTTGATTAAATGTTGCACCTAGGGGAGAGGATGTGGTGTTACTTCCAGAGCTGCAGACTTTGCAACTGGGGGACCAGGTTGGAGTTTCTGCTTCAGCTCAACATTCTGTGATTCTGGTCAAATCACTTAATCTCCCGATGTCTACAACCAAAATGAATTTGATCTTGTGTGATGTAACCAATGCTCATGTAAAGCACTTCAATACCTGACAAGTCTGCACTATATACAACTGAAAATACACAAAAAATAAGTGTTTTGCACACTTCTGTCATTGGGCTACATGTGGGCTACATCTGGGTGATATTTGTGCTGCATTTGGGCTCTTTTGTCTCTGGTGGCCATCTTGGGAGATTTATTTGTTATGAAGTTTCCTAATTTCCTCATTTACTGCAGTCTCCTCAGTAGGATATGCTTTCAGTTTTTTACTTTGATTCCATCAAGAAGGTATTCAGATATGTCACACACTTGCGATAAATTCTGAATGTTAGCACTCTAGTTGCTCATTAGATCACTGTAGTAAAGCTACTGCTCACCACGGAAGTCTGCTGCTGGTATTCAAAGTGCATGTTTCAGTCTGCATGTCAGAATTTTTTTATGAAATAGAAGAGGATTTGAGAAGTCAAAATGTGCCCTAATTTTTCTTTCTTCAGCACTAATCATAATTTCTATGGCAAAATGAACCCCCTCATTTTGTTCCTTTGTAAATTAAATGTTTTAAGTGTTACCACTTTATTCCAATCAAGATGGCTTTTGGTGTGCCATACTTTTGTCTTAAGTAAGACTGTTAGCGCTCTAGTTGTTCGTTAGAACACTCTGGGACATTCTGTCATTGGGCTATACTTGGGCTACATCTGGGTGATATGTGGGCTACATTTGGGCTCTTTTGTCTCTGGTGGCCATTTTGGGAGACTTATTTGTTATGATGTTTCCTAATTTCCTCATTTACTACAGTCTCCTCAGTAGGAAATACTTTCAGTTTTTTACTTTGATTCCATCAAGAAGGCATTCAGATGCGTCACACATTTGCCATGAATTCAGAATGTTAGCACTCTAGTTGCTTATTAGATCACTGTAGTAAAGCTACTGCTCACCAGGGAAGTCTGCTGCTAGTATTGAAAGTGCATGTTTCAGTCTGCATGTCAGAATTCTTTAATGAAATAGAAGAGGATTTGAGAAGTCACTCAAAATGTGCCCTAATTTTTCTTTCTGCAGCACTAATCATACTTTCTATGGCAAAATGAACCCCCTCATTTTGTTCCTTTTTAAATTAAATGTTTTAAGAGTTACCACTTTATTCCAACCAAGATGGCTTCAGGTGTGCCATACGTTTGTCATAAGTAGGACTGTTAGCGCTCTAGTTGTTCTTTAGAACACTCTGGGAAGCTGCAGTAGAACACAAAGGAATCAACTGACAGTCTCTGCCCTTGTTGGATGTACATGTTTTACTGAGAATGTCAGACTTCATTCTCACATGACTGAGACAGATAATGTGAATTTACAGAAAATATGCTCTCAGTTTTATAGATCACCTTCCAAACCTCTGTGGGAAAAGCATGAGAAAATAGTTTTCTCTCAAACATGATTCATGATATCATAGCAGAAGGCTTTTTCACATGGTAAAATCACCTTAGAACACACCACAATTCCTAAAATGAGTATGGTACCATCAAGAAATGATTTATAATGTAACTAAAGTCTTAAAACCTTCTATTAACTGCAAGGCTTTTTAATGAGGTGCTATCATGTATATTGGTCCCAAGATGGCTGCCAACACTTCTTGGATGAAGTGCTGACAGCCAATCAGATCTCACGATGAGATGTGTGGTTAGGCCCCGCCCAGATATATATGTGATTTTACTTTTGATTTTCTCAGGAACTACTGAACGGATTTACACCATTTAAGCAAAAGGCACGAGTCTGAACTGAGGACTACCTCTTTGCCAAATTTGGTGTAATTCCGTTCAGAACTTCGGGCTGTAGCTGCGTCAACAGGTCCTATGGGAAAATGCATGGGGAAAACGCGTTTTGGGACCCCCCTTTTTTCTCGGCCCCTGCTTCATGAATCAACGTGAAATTTTCAGGATAGGAGCGGACCAGAGCTGGACAAAAGTTTGGAAAATTTTGCGAAGATTCATCAATCGACGCCAACGTTATTCCAAATAGAATGTTGCGGATTTCCTATGGAAAATAGGTCCTAACTATAACTACCAGTAGGTAATATATATATATATATATATATATATATATATATATATATATATATATATATATATATATATATATATATTGCAGCTCCCAAAAACTCTAGTTACTCGCACAGAGTTAAGCACTCACAGGAGGGGTTCTGTATCAGTTATTGCTTTATTTCGGCAGAAATCAAGATAGCAGCAAGACAGACGCGTTTCGAATCAATCTTCGTCAGTGTCTCAGCGGCAAGACCGCGCGCTTAGATTTAAATACAGATTACGTCATGTATTGCGCGACAGTGGCTGTCAGTCGATTATGTCTCACGCTGTCGCGCAATCCATGACGTAATCTGTATTTAAATCTAAGCGCGCGGTCTTGCCGCTGAGACACTGACGAAGATTGATTCGAAACGCGTCTGTCTTGCTGCTATCTTGATTTCTGCCGAAATAAAGCAATAACTGATACAGAACCCCTCCTGTGAGTGCTTAACTCTGTGCGAGTAACTAGAGTTTTTGGGAGCTGCAATTTCTTGTGGGGCACCGCCACATCATAGCACCCGCCTGCGAGTGACCCGGCTGCTGGTGCAACTTTGGGAGCCTTCATATATATATATATATATATATATATATATAATGAACATCAATATTTTTGTATTGTTTTTAACGATATTAGTGTGAAACTATATATTTTTTTCTATATATTTGTACTTACCATTATAAGTATGGGGAAACAATATTTTTGTGATCGATATTTTTGACACAGTAGTTCTGTATCACGCAATTTTTTTGATCGATATTCTGTCAGTGATCCCAAATCTGCATTAATGTCTGCTAAAAGGCATTTAGAGACACACAATAATCACCTCACCAAAGGTGGAATGGGGATGAGAGGCGAGGCCTTATTTTAAAGGCAATGATTACTTAGTAGAAAAAATAATAGAATATATACCTTGTGCACCTATGATAATTAGGCAAGCTCAGATATAGTTCGACCCGTTTATGCTAAAATGAAAAGTAACAGAAAACCAAACCTCGCAAGAATCTGAAATCTCTGCGGGCATTTTGGGGTAATAAACTACACCTTTGCTTTGAAACCAGACCCTTTGATACACAACAGAGGTTGTAGTTGCATCAAGTTTTCAGCTCCTGATAACATACTTGAAATCTAGCTTGGACTCGCATCCTGATGGACCGGAGATTTGTCAGCGTCCTGATATGAACGTTTACAAAAAGCATATTAGTTAAACTCGAAGGGAATTTGAAATACTGACTAAGCAAACGATGCATGCTTTAATTAACATTTGACTACTGATTAAGCTGTATCCAAGTAAATCCAAAGATTTAAAGGCACAATCAGTATTGTCGACGCGAAAGTTAACTTCGGCAATTTAGATATGCTGGAGATGAGAATAATGCAATGCCAGTAGATGGCGCTAATGCTTGAAAGTTTGGTTAAAAGAGTCGAGTTCAAGTTTAAATCAGACTTTAATTCCGTGAGAATAAACACGTCCACGAGAGAGAAATTGAATTCGAAGGCACTAAGGATAATAACAGAAATAGCAAGAAATGCCGTTTCAAAAGAGATCATTGTAATATTGAACTTCGATCTCTGACTAGTTGTGTGATCAAACTTATGCAAGATTGTCTCTCGAACAATAACTCACGAACCACAAATTCTTAGTATAGCAAAAAAGGCCACTTTATTAAGACAGGTGCCAAACAAATTTCTCTTCAAACATTTGTCAATATATAATTAAATAAATTCCTCAATTTTATTTCAACCTATCTACAAAAACATAAACCCCCAATGTAGACCCCAATCGGAGCCCGAATGACTGACCCCTATAGATAGCATCCCCTCATTCTCATTTCCTGTCCACTTGACTTAGTCCCCCCCCACCTCCCCCGTTGGAGGATGGACAATCCCGCTCAAGGCTGCCCACCACCCCAGCAAAAAACTCGCCTACCAAACAAACTAACCATCTAACGGACAAAAAACCTATCTTAGCGTGGCAAGAAAAAGAAAGAAAAACTGCTCTGACGATAGCAAAAACTAAAACATGATCTCCTAATAGAGGTAAACAGACAGACGGAAAAATAGAGAGGGAAGGGTGGGTGGGATAAAAATGCCAGGAAACCCCTCCTCCCAGCTCCCGAGGGCACAGTGATGTTCCCGCCCCGCCTACCATCTATATAATACCTCCCCTCACGCGCCTCCCTGATCACCCCTCCGTACCACCTGTGTGGCCGCTCCATTGTGCGAACAACCCAGGGGGTGACCGGCTCGCGCCACGCACCCCCTGGGTCCCCCCTCGCACAATAACTCACGAACCACAAATTCTTAGTATAGCAAAAAAAGGCCACTTTATTAAGACAGGTGCCAAATAAATTTCTCTTCAAACATTTGTTAATATATAATTAAATAAATTCCTCAATTTTATTTCAACCTATCTACAAAAACATAAACCCCCAATGTAGACCCCAATCGGAGCCCGAATGACTGATCCCTGTAGATAGCATTCTCATTTCCTGTCCACTAGACTTAGTCCCCCCCACCTCCCCCGTTGGAGGATGGACAATCCCGCTCAAGGCTGCCCACCCCCCCAGCAAAAAAACCACCAACCAGAAAAACCAAAAGAGTTTTCCTGCCCCACCCCTGAACAATGTTTGCAAAAAACCCTTCTCAGGCGCACCACATACTTTCCTTCCAAATTTGCGCAATCAAGTCCCTTAATTCCAGTAAATAGTACGCTTGCCCCATTTTGGACAAATGGACCCCATCGTCCCTAAAGAGATAGCCTTCCGTGCTCCGTATGTTAGAATGAGCAAGAACCTTCAAGCCATTGACCTCACAATACAGTTTCATCGCTCGGTTAACCTTCCGTCTCGCTTTCTCCATCGCCGCATGGTTACGTGCTCTTCTCCAATGCTGCCTCGTGATGAATTCTGTCCATACCACCTGGGTGCCCACCCAAGAAGCCGTGAGGACCTCCAGATCACGTTTCATCAACTTTATGAGAGTCAGACCAGATAAGCTAACGAGATCATTTTCCCCCAAATGGATAATAAGCAGATTTGGTGGGCCCCCTCTTGAACACATCCTGGCCAAAAGGGGGAACAATCCTCCCAATCGCATTCCCCCTTTTCCCTGCCATATAACCTCATGGCTAGCACTTTGAAGTCCAAGCGATCTCCCACAAATCTGTTGCTCAGCATACACCGCGGCCCATTTTACGAAGGAATGTCCTATTATCCATGTTGTCTTTTTCCAATTTACACTCCCCGGAAGCTTACCTAGGTAGAAAAACAAACATTAACCAGGGAACAGAGGAAAACCGTGAAGATTATTTCCTGACATATTTTTCGCAACATTTGGACTTCCATCTCCAAATACGCCGTATGTCTGCCCAGGACCACCCCAAACGAGCCGCCTCTGTGGCTGCCCCAATACGGAAAGAGTGCGTACCAAAACATAACGGATTCTCACCCAAACGAAGGAGCACCCGTCTCATTAAAGCCAACAACTGTGCAACGAAAATCGGACGCCCCTGGGCATGGCAAAAAATTGTTTCCTGAGAAAAGAAACCAGAAAACGTGAAAACCTCCCATTCCTTGACAGGACAGCATTGGCCCACCCCACTCCTGTTTAAGAAGACCCATATTCCCCTGCCTAATTGATCGGTTTTGGAAACCCGCAACCAAATGCGCAACCGTTGATCCTCTAGAAAAACCTCTGTACTGTGAATCCCAGCCCTATTATGCAAACCCAGGAGCTCGGACGCCCTGAATGCCCCAAAAAACAACCAAAGAAAACATAACCTAAATAGACCACATTCAGACTCATTGTAACAGCAAAGGGGGAGCTCCAAAAGCATCTTTTGCAACAACTCAAACGTCACCGCCCGCCGCAACGGCCTGGACCCAGCCTGAAACCTACCTAAAACTCTAAGGACCCTCTTTACCAAAACCCCCTTCACTGGATCCCTCCCCCACCTCAACTGCCCATAAAAAGAAATCCCCGCCAATTTACCAGAAATGGTAGTGTGGGACAAACCTTTGTCTATCAGGTGTAAAACAAAACCCAATAAAAGTTGTTCATCAGTCAAACTCCTCCTATGCTCAGCACACAGTTTACCATATCATAAGAACTCGCTCCAGGCTTGCTGATAGCTCCGTCTCGTAGATGCCGCTACTGAATTCTCTACCAAGGCGACAATTCTCAGTCCCCCCACTCCCAGACACACTGTGGGATTTGGGTCTTGTTGGGTGCTGCCACAGGTGCCAGCCTGCGAAACTTTGCCCACTGTAAACGAGACAGAGAGTCTGCTATACCGTTATGTACTCCTGGAATGTGCCTTGCCTTAAAAACAATGTTAAACTGTAAACATTTGAGCATAAAGGCATGCAATAAACGCAAAACTCTCAAATCTCTGGCCTTCTGGTGATTAATCAATTCAACTACAGCTAGGTTGTCAACATTAAACAACACTGAACGATTTTGAAACTCCTCCCCCCAAACATACAAAGCAACCAGTAGAGGGAAGAACTCAAAAAAGGCGATGCTGCGACCCTGCAACAGCCACTGACTTGGCCAACTTTCGGCGCACCAACACCCCTCCCAGAATATGCCAAAACCTTGTGCTCCAGACGCATCCGAGTAAATCTGAACTTGCCAAATCATGTCCTCATCCGCAAAAAACAAAGACACTCCATTAAAGTCCGCCAGAAAAGTCAACCATATAGACAAATCCGCCCTAGTCGCCGCTGAAATACGCACTCTATGGTGCGGGAGAATTGCCCCAGACATAGACATACCGAGCCTCCTACAGAAAGTTCTCCCAGCCCGGACCACCCTACACGCAAGGTTGAGGTATCCTAACAATTTTTGCACCTTCCGGAGCTCCAATTTGCGCTCCTCCATCACAGAGGACAAAAATGCTGAAATCTCCTGCACCTTTGCTGCCGGGAGCCGAGCTACCATCTCCACCGTGTCAATCTCAATGCCCAAAAACACCAGCGTCGTGCTAGGACCCTCCGTCTTATCCGGTGCCAGCGTCAACCCCAATTCTTGCGTCATTAGCTGGAAAGAATGCAACGCCCATTGACACTGCCCTGTGTTCTGCACACCAATGAACAAAAATGCATCCAAATAATGAGAAATGAGGGCATGACCAGTAACATAAGTAAATCGCCACTGCCAAAAACATGCTGAAAGTTTCAAAAAGGGCACATGATATAGAACACCCCATTGGAAGCATTTTATCCACGTAAAAAGCCCCTTGCACATGCATTCCCTAGAGCTCAAAGTCAGACGGATGAATGGGTAGCAATCGAAATGCCGATTGGATATCGCTCTTTGCCAATTGCGCAGCCCTCCCTGCCGATCTCACTAAACGCAGAGCATCATCCACAGAAGCGTATGACACGCAAGAGTCAACAGGCGATATAAAATCATTAATGGAGGAACCCTCAGGCCACGACAAATGGTGTCTCAAACGGAACTCCCCTGCTTTCTTTTTAGGGACTACCCCCAGTGGGGAGACAATCAAATTGGGCAGAGGACAGTGCACGAAAGGACCCGCAACTCTACCCGCCCCCACCTCAGACCTTAACTTCTGCTGAACCACCTGAGGGAACTCCTTAGCTTACTTCAAATTATCAGCCCATCTACTCTGACATGGACCCTGGTAGCCAATCTTAAAGCCATCCTGGAAACCCCAAAAAAGTCTGCTGGCAGCCTCTGCGTCCGGATAGTCCTCCAGCCAGCGTCCCAAAACCTCTAACCTAATTGGGGTAGGAGCCCTTCGCCGCAAACTGCAAAAACTGCCCCGCTGCCCTCTTCCCTGGTCACCGAACCTCTGGCCCGCAAAACATTGTGTGAGGGGATGTTTGCCTCCACATTGAGAGCACTCATGCTTGTACCGGCAAAACTGCCTACTGCAGAAACCTCTGTTGAAATTCCAACAGGCCCCAAAATTGGTCGACTGACCCCGTCCTCCAAACCCTACCCCAGGCTGGGCGGGACGAGATTGAAAGGGCCGATAAGATACCGGCAACCCACTGGCAGTATGAGTAATAGTAGGTGGCTGAGAAGACGCCATCCATTGCAACCACAGCTCGGAATCCACATCACCCAATGGTCTGTCTGGGGCAACACTCAGCCGAGCTCGGAACTCTTCATCATAGGACAACTAGGCATAACCCCCAAAATAACTCTGAGCCTTCCTTATAATATCCATATACTTAAACAAGGTGACTGCCTGATCCGGATTCTTTTCACAATAAATGGAAGCGTAGATAAGAAAGAAGTCCAGTTCTCAATAGTTTTGGGGACCCTAGGACGCCTGGCCAACTCCCATTCCTCCTCCTTGGAGCCCTCTTTGGCCTGGATATCTCGATGTAATAATTTAAAAACGTAGACAAACTCATGCCGCCAAATTCTGCTTTTAGTCCTATCAGATAAATGGGAGCCCAATGGCATAGCAATCCCCATATAAGGCAATTTTTTGTGAATATTCTTATCCTTCTCCCCAGACACCGTGACCTTCTGACATGTGTTTGGGAGGGCTGTACTACCACTAACTGAGTTACCCCCCCCCGACCCTCCCCCAGGAATAAACCTGGTTGTACTGCCCCAGCAGGCGCCCTTTCCCCCAATGCCTCCCCCCCCAACACCAATGGACCTGGTTAATTTCTGAGGGTGACCCCCTTGTTGCCAAACTGACCACCAACCCGCCGTACCTGCAGGCAACGATGCTGAACATTTGATTAACGACTTGACGGACCTCCTGAGGGCGAATGACAGCTGCAGGCTCCCGCACTTTTGCTTGGTCCACACTAGACGTCTGCAAAAGACTAAACACACTGTGTTGCCCCGACAAACCCCTCTTACCCCTCACAGATGTCGCACAATGCTCCCCCACGACACCATAACCATCCCTCAATTCACCATCTTCCAAATCATCACTGTCAATGCCCAATAGCATAGCATCACCGCCTCCACCATGAGGCGCCCCACTGACCCCCAACATCTCCAAAGCACCCCGTCCCCCAGAACCCAACTGCAAATTAAACTGCTTCATAGGTGAGGGGTGGCCCGAGTGGGATAGGAAATCTGCTCCAGATCTCCCTTCCTCTATCGGCCCCCCAAATGGAGCCGCAGCGTGCTCCATCCGCAATGGTCGCTTGCCGGCCGCACTCCGTGTGGATAAAACCAGCAGAGTGTCCCGCAAGCCGCTCAGACAGTCCTGTTCCTCCCCACCTGTTGTGTCCCCAGAGCTCCTAAAACTGCCACCCTGGGGCTGGAACGCTGCACCATCAGTACCCACCCACACCCACTGACCCACCCCTGGCTCCTGCAATTCCGACGCGGATGCCCCACCCAAGCGTGCTCCCTGTGGCTCCGGCACGAACGAGGGGCTGGTGCACTGCCGATACGCCTCAACACTGCCAGCTGTGTTCAATACAAAGGGGGCCGCAGCGCGGACTGGCTGCGACTCTGAAGACAACATCACTGTCCCCACACCATCCTGCGCTTTCTCGTGGGCCAAGCAATCACCAACCACTGAGGCAGTACCTGGCATGACTACACTGTGAGCCAAACTGCCTCTTCCATGTGGCAAACCCACTGACTGCCCCCCCAAAGGGGACTCCCTGGGCAAAGGATGAGGAAAAAACCCTGAGAATGCCTGCGCTGGGCTCAAAACATATTGCTGCCCATTTAAATTTTTCCAACTGGGCACACCCCTGAAGCATTAATGCAGCCGGCGCTTGAGCAGGGGAAGTAGCGCGCTCCTGCACTTTGCCAGAAACAGCCTTGTACCCCACACTAATTGCCCTTCGCCCCCTCCGGGCCCCCACCTTCAAGGATCCCGACCGGCTGACAGTGCTCCCCCCCGCAGCCCAGCCGAGCCTATGGACCGCCCCCTCCTGCCACCCACCGTAGCGCGCCGCCCGCCCACTGCCATTCGAGCGGACGCACGTACCTGTTCCCCTCCTGGGGCCACCACTTGGGAGCCAGCCTGCCCCTCACTTCCTGCAGCCCCGTCCAGCCGCGGCCCCACCGGGACATCCGACACGACCTCACCACTGACCCCAGGCTCCGGGGATAGACAGGCCGCCACCGCTCGCGAAACACCGCTCGCGAACTTGCGAGGAGCGCGGTCAAGGCCCACCCACGCCTGGCCTGGAACTCCGGGCTGCAACAAATCACTCCGGCCGGCCGGCAACGCAGAGCACCCGGACGGCCTCCCGCACCTCCTCCGCTGACATCATCCCGCCCACAGAAACTACGGTAAGCTGTAACGGACAAAAATGCCAGAAAACCCCTCCTCCCAGCTCCCGAGGGCACAGTGATGTTCCCGCCCACCATCTATATAATACCTCCCCTCGCGCGCCTCCCGCCTCCCTGATCACCCCTCCGTACCACCTGTGTGGCCGCTCCATTGTGTGAACAACCCAGGGGGCGACCGGCTCACGCCACGCACCCCCTGGGTCCCCCCTTAGAATTTGTCAGGGTAAGTAGGGAAGAAAATCGCTCGCTAGAAGAGAACACATTTCCAATTAAGAAAGGTAGAGAGTACCCGATTCGTCAGACTTCGCTTCTCAACCATCTCTCTCGGATCCCGACCCCTTCTCCCCTCATCTTCATACAGCGCAGGCCGTAAGTACAATTACCTTGGTTTTGAAAGGTGAGGAAGTCGGCTTCTTTTATACGTTTGGTTGAGTTGACCGTAATTTGAAATTAAAATATGTTTTGTGTATAATTTTTGTTTCTGTTTTTAACCTCTTCAGTGCCCATGACGAGATAGTCTCGTCATGGAGCACGGTTGCGCTGTGCCCATGACGAGACTATCTCGTCATGAACCCCACCCACTAGTGCAACGCCCAGCACAGGAGGGGGAAAGGGCGTGGCACTGAAGGGGTTAATGCTGTGTGAGAATGTAAATAATTATTTTGTTATATTTGTTTTAGTAACTTTTTATTTTTGTATGTTATAACATCCGTTTTGGCTATTTCCGGGTCAAAGTAGTTTCATTGAAAGAGCTATAGGACTTTTGTTTGCTGGCATTTAAAAACAGAATTTTTTTTGGTTGATGTTATTTGTGTGTTATAGTGCTTTTGTTAATTGAAGATGTATGATTTATAAATCGTTGTTTTAATTTGTTTTATTAAGTGTGTTAATGTTTATTTTTTTTAGGTCTTGCTGGCGTTGCAGCGCGAAGCGCTGCCGCCAACGAGACTTATTGTTGCCATGTTTGCTCCCAAGGGAGACAGACCAGGGCACGCGCAGCGATCGGGGTCTGTGGACGCGCTTCTGAGACGTGCTTGCGCAGACGCACACGCACAGACACACACGCGCGCACACACTCCGCCGCTGCCGACCCCCCTCACCGCATCCCCGGCTGCCTAACGCGCGCGCACACACCTCGCCACCGCTGCCGCCCCCCCTGTTAGAGACCAGTGTCTGGATCAAAAATTTCTGATCGCTGCAGGGGCAAGATTTTCGACAGTTATGCAATATCATCATGGAAATGTAGTGACGTGCAACTACGATGAAATGTGGTGTAATTTTTTTTTTTTGGTTTACATAAAAATTATTACAAAACAAGCGCTTGCAGCGCAGTAGGTCTCACATTTGAGAAAGTTTCAGCTATTGGCATTGTAAATGGCAATGCCTTTTATTTATGTGTTTATCAAACCTGCAAGCAGCGTTTACGACCGCTTGCAGGTTTTGTAAAAACATAAATAATAAAAGACATTATCATTTACAATGCCAATGGAGGAAACCCTCTCAAATGCGAGACCTACTGCACGTTCTTGCTTTATCTGCTGGCACGTGTGTTGCTTAGAGGCAACGAGCAAGTCTCAACGCAGACTGCTTTTACCTCACACAGCAAAGCGTGGTTACAGTTAACGCGCGCAGACACGCACAACCCAGCGTCGGTGCGTCATTTATCACTGCTCCGGATTTTATTGTATTCTTTTTTTCTGTTTTCATATAGCGCGAATTTAGCCCAAGGACATTCAGATCGCTTTACGCGGGCACTAGGGTACATCACGCAGTTTCTCGTACAAGTACTACGACCGGACGATCTAGAGCCGAGGCAGTACTCCATCCACGTACCACCATGCAAGGCCGCAGTTCTGGCCGTTAGGCCGCGTCGCTCCCTACCTACGCTTCTCTTCTTGTGCAGGATGCTCGTCGGTGCAGACGTCAACCCCGGGTTAGCTAACACCACAATGGTGTATCAGTCCTACCTGCGGTACTGCTATTTCCAATCCCGGCGCTGGCTGGAGCTGTGTGTTCTTCTGCAGCTTGTGCCCCAGTGTTGTGCTTCACGAACACTGCTCTTCACAGTTCCAGGCACCCGGTCCACCCTCCAGATGAGCTGTAGTCTCCGCTGTGCAACACATCACCGACGGACGGTGAGGGGCGGAACTTCTCTCGGCTCACTTTCACTTTCGGTTGCTGCGCTCTGCGCCTTAGGGAGCGGCATCTCTCAACAGAGGCTGCGGCGGGCAGAAATCCTGCCTCACAGGAGGAACAGGGCCAACATCTCTCCTCCAGGTACTCGGGCAAATGGCTAGCGTCGCTGCACAGTTCACGCGGCCAATTAATATATGTAAATCGAATAAATTACAACGCACTGTATCCCAGGCCAGGTGTACTGTATCCAAGGCCGAGGTTACATGACAACGCGGACTGAGAAACACAAGCAACTTGAGCGAGCAAAGCCTGACCATTACAACGAAGACTGTTGGATTTCTACCCCAAGACATTTTGGAAAGAAATTGAAAACATGTCGCGTTTTACCTCAGGTCGAAGGCAGTGCTTTCAAAAAAAAAAAAAAACATTTGCAATGCAATAGGTCTCGCATTTGAGTTTAAGCTATTGGCAATGTAAATAACAATGCATTTTATTTATGTTTTAAAAATCAACAAGTAAACAAAAGGCATTGTCATTTATAATGCCAATAGCTCAAACTCTAGTAAATGCGAGACCTATTGCATTGCAAATGCTTGTTTTAATATGGTTACTTTTTGAAATGTTTAAATGTTTGTTATGTTAAAATATATATTATTATAAATGTTTTATTATTTTAGTTTGATATTTATTTTATATGTGCTTTATACATTTTGGTGATATGTAGTGAAATTATATAAATGATAAAAAATATTTGTGAAAAAGTGCTCGAGTATTAATTTTGATATTTGATTATTATTTTTATATATCAGTAATTTTATTAAATATTGTGTTCTAAAATAGTATCTGTTGTAATAATATTTTTTTTACATATATTTTTTATTAAAAAAATTAGTTATGTTTGAATGTGAGCATTTATTTTAGTACTCGAGTATTAATTGTAATACTTGTGTATGAATTTCCTATCTCCACGTTTTAATACACTTCCCCACCCAAAACCCCTATTTTCCCCGCATCCCACTCCAAGGGTTTATGATACAAAGAAATAATATATATTGCGTTGTAAAAGTATGCGTTGTTGTAGTATGCGGTGGAATCGATCATTTAATGTATCATACTATATTTGCGTTGTAATGGTATGCGTTGTAAGAACTTGCTATGTAATGTAAGTTGCGTTGTAAAAGTTGTGTTGTAAAACCATGCGTTGTATTTGTTTGCGTTGTAACCTCATATATTCCCTCCACACTGATGGATAAGTGCTGGCAATGCGACGAGTTTGCCTACACACAGCTCATCCCCAGATGGTGTGGCCCCTGCTCCCTCATCACCATACACGCCGTGACCCTGGTCATTCCTGGAGAAGGTCTGCCAGAGTTGCACCAACATCCCCTAAAGAAGAAGATGACACTGTTGCATCAGGCTCGAGAAAAAAGTACTGCTGATTATTTTGGTTGGCCTCAGAACAAGGGCATTCCAGAACAATTCAGACTGTTTTCAGACACACAATTAAACCCTGGAGGGTCCATACTCTTCTTCACCGGGGCAGAAGTAGGTTGTAGCTGGAGGATGGAAAAGTAATGGGGTTGATATTTTCGATGTCTCTTTTCCAAATGTTAGGTCTTGTAGATTGCATAGAGATCGGTTTCGCTATTTCCTTGATAAAGAAGGTGATGATGTGGTGGTCTGACCAGTCACACGGTTGGATCGAGTCTAGCTGAATGCAATCTCTTTTAGAGATTATTAAATCCAAAATTGAGCATTTGTCGTGTGTGGGGCTATTGCAGTTTTGGGTGAGGTCTAGGTCTTCTAAGAAATTTTTGAGGCTATTGACCGCTGCATCCTTGTGGTCGTTCCAATGTAGATTGAAGTCGCCAAGGAATATTTGGCTATTTTGGCACCCGGTGTTTGTTGATACCAGGTCCATGAAGTGTTCGGTGAAGGCCAGGTTGTCACCTGGTGGATGATATATCGTGTGTAGGGAGCATAGTGGTTTGTCATTAATGGAGCTGTTGAAGCATATGTATTCTAAGATGGGAGTACTGGTGCAGTTGATCTGCTTACTGAGATACTGCTTCCGTGTATGCAAGCGATGCCTCCCCCTGTTTTATCAACCCTGTCTAGTCTGATGATGTCATAGTTAGGGGGTACTAGTATGTCCATGATCGGTGAGGGGGAATCATTTAGCCAGGTTTCGGTAAGCAGTATCAGGTCAGCTATGTCTGCTGCGTGTCTAGCGGCCGATCTACAATTTAAGAGGATGCATTTGAGGCGGGGCGAACTGAGGGATGATGTAGGTTCTTGGATGAGGGGGACTCTTTTTAGGTTGTTGTCGATGATGCCTCTACTGTTATGATTGGTGGTCCTGTGTGGGTTGGGGGGGATAGTTGGGATGGTCATAGCAGAGGGCGTGATGGGGTTCGTAAGGGGGGTGCATATGAGTGAAGTAGCGCTAGTAGGTCCCTCTCTGTCATCGAGTTGTTAATTCGTCGAGGGCGGGTAGAATTATTAATGGAGGGAACTGATTTCCAACTAGGTAAGATCAGAAATTTGTTAGCTGCGTCAAGAGCCCGCTAGCTTTGGGCAGACTTATAGCTCCAGAGAGCCATGGTTGTTTCGAAAACAACTCGTTAAAAGCTTGGATTTCTACTTTGATTTTTTGATTTGGTGTAGTGCGATCATGATCTCATCAAATCTGGGGTCTGGAGTGATTAGGAGTGGGGTTGTAGGCTGTGATGTGGCTATGGTTGGGTGCGTTGTAGATTGATCGGGTTCCTGGTCTAATGCAGAAATGGGTGTGGTGGGCGGGGGTGCCGTGGGTGCGAATGGCTGGTTAGGGGATGTGTAAGGTTGGCGTGAGTGGCTGGGATGAGGGAAGTCTTATTGTGTTCTGCCAGCTGAACTGTGTGTGGCGGGGAGGGTGATGACAATTGGTGCAGCTGTGTACGAGTGTAAGGGGGATTGGTTATCTGTTGGAGGTGCAAATGCTGCCATGGTAGTGTTGGTTTGGAGTATTGCAAGAGGGTCAGGCAATATGGTTGTTGCCTTTGAATCCAGTGTGCCTAACGGTTGGTGTACTAACGGAACCAGGTTGTGGGGCAAGTTTGGTAGGATAATGTGCTGCGTGTTGTAATGAGAAGTAGTCTGGGTGGCAGTTGCGTCTAATTCTGGTGGAGGAAGTGGAGGGGCTGGTGCTGGGGCAGGGCTGTCACTGGGGAGAGGTGCTGGGGTAACTTGTATGGAGGTGGTGAGGGTGGCCTGGTTGCCAGTTTGAGATTTCGAAACTTGATCTTTAATAATGGGGAAGATGCTATCCAGGAGGTTTAAATTATGGTCAGCGGATTGCATGAGGATGGTGCCGTTATTGTAAATGGTAATGGTTGCTGTTGCGTGAAAGAACTGGGAGGGGGAGATGTAAATAACTAGGCTGTGTGCAGATTTCCTAGTGGCAGCAATCGTAAATAAGGTAAGGACGGCTTTCCTCCATTGCACTCTTCGTTTCGTATGAAAAATGATATCGGTAGTAGTGTGCCCGTTGCGCAGTGAGAAGTAAGGATCAGCGATAGGAGTTTCAGGATGTATTTTTATGAGATTGTGTTTAAAGCGTTTGGCTGATTTTTTAGATAGGTTGGGCGGGTAAATGATGGTGTAGGTATGAGAGCCTGTGAGTTCCATGGTAGGAGGGAATTTATGAGACGATAAGGGTCTCGCAAAGTGTATAGGGCTTGTGTTGGGTCTGTGTTGTGATTTAAGGTTGGATTGTGGAGGCGGGTGGCTGTGTTAGGGGGAGGTAAACCGCTGTGGGGGAATGTAGAGTTGGATCTGGGTTGGGCGAGAGTGTGGATTCTATAGCCCTAGTGGAATGGGCCCTGGTCGTAGACTACGTGGCGAGAAAGTGGGCAGGCTATGCAGAGCAAAGAATAAAATAGGCAAAGGTGGAAATCACGAATCAGACCTGTAACTCTTAGGAAGGTCGGTCAATGATGCGAGGGTTAGTGGTAAATCATTGACATCGAGTCATTCTAAGATGGCCGCCTTCTTTGCCCGGGAGTCTAATAGCTATCTGTGCTGACCTGAGTCTCACTCTGTGGCATGTGGATTGGCTTGTATTACTTTGCTTTCCTTTTTTGTAGTGGTCCTCTTTCAGTTGTTATGCTTAAGTAGGATTATGTCCTCTGTGTTTAGGCTTGCTTCTTTAATGAGGTCGCAGTTTTAGGCTTAAGCGGTCTCTATATCTTGGTTGTGCTCGGAGTTCTATTATAGTACACAACATTTGAATTTGCCTCACCTCCTTCCTGCTTCCTCCCCAATCCCGTAGGTGTGTACAACACCCCACTCCCAAAGTGTCTCTGGTTACTCACCATCCGTGCCACAACTCTCCAGAGTTGCGGCGGTGGTTGCGCTCCTCCTGGGGGGACCCACCAGTCCTCACTCCACTCCTCGGCTAGCTCCTCTTCAGTTTTGGGATTTTCCTCCTGTTCTGCTTCTTCTCTCGCAGCTGTCCCACTGGGGTCTTCTTCGGTATCTTCCCATGCTTCCTGATCCTGCCTCTCGACATTCGGCTCTGATGACACTGGTTCTGGGGCGCAGGCCTTTTCTCTTCCTGTTGAGCTCGAGGATTGGTGCTCTCCGGATTAGGACCTCCTTCTTACTCAGTGGCATAGCTAGAGCTTCTGGTGCCCGGGGCTAGCCCTCAGATTGCCGCCCCTGGCAAGTAGCGGGGGCTGGGGAAAAAGGACGGTGAGCAGCGGGGTGGATTGGCAGGGATTAAGTTACAACACCACTCTCTACTCTACTGCAGGTGAAAGCAAAGGTCGGAACGAGCGGGGGGGCTGGGGAAAAAGGACGGTGAGCAGCGGGGTGGATTGGCAGGGTTTAAGTTACAACACCACTCTCTACTCTACTGCAGGTGAAAGCAAAGGTCGGAGCGGAGGTGCTGCATGCCCAACACTAGCCTCGCATCCCAATGCAGGGTGTCAGAGCGATTTACATAACATACAGATTGACAAAAAATCACTCAAGTGTGTAAATCAATATACAAGATGTGTTGCAAGAGTCAGTGACGGTAAAAAGGTGTAGCAGTCACATATCCTACATAGCTCACTGTGCTATATTAAAAGGCTTAGTATTTAAGAATTGCAAGTACCAAAAGTATCTATGTTCAAAGCAGTAACCCACTAACCTAGGTACATTCAAAAACAAAATTCTGTCATCTGCATATTTCATGATGTGCTCTGCAGACAGATTAACCTTTTATCCTACTTTGAGTCAGATCTGGGATTACACAAACCGAAATCTCTCCAAGAAATATTTTAACCTCCAGGGTTATCTCACCAATTATTATTCGCACCCTTCCACTCCGACCCCACGAAAATCACCTGCGGAGTCCCACAGGGTTCATCACTGAGCCCCACACTCTTCAGCATCTACATGCCCCCCCTCGCAGCCATTGTCCGACAACACGGCCTCAACATCGTATCATACGCCGACGACACCCAGCTCATCCTCTCCCTCACCAAAGACCTTCCACTGCCAAACTCAACTTCCAGAAAGGAATGCAAGACGTTGCAGTCTGGATGACCAACAGCTGCCTGAAGCTCAACGCCGAGAAAACAGAAATCCTCGTTCTCAGTACCATCCCTTCTGCATGGGACAGCACCTGGTGGCCGACCGCCCTTGGAAGCCCACCTACCCCCTCAGACCATGCCAAGAGCCTTGGCATTGTAGTCGACTCATCATTCACCATGAACCGACAGGTCAACGCCGTCACCTCCAGCTGCTTCAACACCCTCCACATCCTCCGCAAGACCTTCAAGTGGATCTCCCTTGAGTCAAGGAAGACAGTCACCCACGCACTCATCACTAGCAGACTGGAATATGGAAACGCACTCTACGCCGGCATCAACAAGTCCCTACTCCGCAAACTCCAGACAATACAGAACACCACCGCCAGACTCGTCCTTGGCATGAAAGATCTACCAAAATGCTTCTCCTTGTTGACAATTTGTCGCAGGGTTTTAAAAAATTTGTAAAATTAGTTGAGACCCTGATTTTGCATTGGGATTGCGCCACTTTTTTTCGCACAACCCAAAAGCAAAATCTAATTTGTTAAATCTCATAATGTGCTTAAATGCACTCATGATATACCTAATAAAAACATATGTGTGAGATCATGATATCTGAATGTTTCTTCTTGTGATGGCACTTACTGTGATGCCATGTGCGATGTCATGCATCGTGACATCACAGACTGTGATGGCACACACCTTGATGTCACCTGCATACTGACTAACTAGGTTTGTCCCCCCCATGTGCTGGAGCTGCAAGAAAGTCCATAGCTTTAAGGCATTCCATTTTAGGAAGGAATAATTGTACCCAAAAACTTGTTTTGCCAATTTTTCCCCAAAACCACCCCCCATTACTTTCAAGAGTAAAAATATACAATTCACCTATTTTAGCACTGACAGTTTCATGCTTTCTCATCCACATCCATTCCAAAGGCCTGCACTCCTGGTAAAAAAAACTGTATAACTTCTGGTATTGCTTAAGTAACTGCGGTCAGTGACTAAACAGTCAAAACTGCGAGAAATACTCTCTTCTAACCTCCCCAGTCATTAGCTAATGTAAAAGTAAATCACCCTACATAGTAAAATACAAAACCAATTACAGTGTCAACAGACTTCACAAGTTCCCCAGAACAAAATGTTGCCCAGATTACAAAATTGGTGTATGAGTCAAGGACCTAGTGAACCCCACATAAAATGCACATAACGTTGTAGAATAGAACATTTATTTCTGCATCTGTCTTTTTATACGCTTTTGAACCCACAACCGGTATTAAAGGAATTAGAATTGAGGCATTTCACACATAATATTTATTTACAAGAAGTCCACCATCCGGCTATCCCTTGAAGGTGGGAGGAACGCCACAGTGGCCCAGGTGCTCCGCATCGAGAAAGCTGAATTGCAACTTTCCCATACTTAACGCTCTTTCCAAGCACGTGTCAGTTGGACAGGCAAATGTGCTTAAGAAACATCCACTCCCCATGACTTTGTGGGCACATGCAACGACCGGTGCTTGTGTCAAACTCTGTATGGAGTCATAGGTGCCGATTACTATCCTGTAAAAAAATTCCCCGCATGACTCGTATCCGGTCTTTTTACCGTACGAATCGTACAAGTGCCGTACAAACTGCCAAGTACGATTCGCATGGGAAAAAGTCCATACGAATCGCATTGGGAATCATTCCCCACACGTCCTCGGGTCGGAAAAAGTGTCCGACACTTCCCCGGACGATTCACCGTACAACGTGAAAAGTGAAGTCCGACCGCGCAAGTACGATCTATCCCGTGCGTCCGAAGTCACAACCGTATGGAAAAAACACCGTCCGCACCAAACTCCCATAGCAAACATGGAGACATGTGCCCACATACGCGCCGACCCCCCCCAGCCCCCGTATGTACGCGGCGACCCCCCCCAGCCCCCGTATGTACGTAGCGCTGGGGGTACGCACCGTACATACACGGGTGGGGGTACGACTCGAACGTACACGGGTGTACATACACGGGGGTACGACACGTACACGGGTGTACATACACGGGGGTACGACACGTACACGGGTGTACATACACGGGGGGGGTACGACTCGAACATACACGGGGGTACGACACGTACACGCGTGTACATACACGGGGGTACGACACGTACACGGGTGTACATACACGGGGGTATGACTCGAACGTACACGGGTGTACATACACGGGGGGTACGACACGTACACGGGTGTACATACACGGGGGTACGACACGTACATACGGGGACTGGGGGGGGTCGCCGCGTACATACGGGGGCTGGGGGGGTTCGCCACGTACATACGGGGGCTGGGGGGGGGTACGGCGCATACCAGGCCCCCTAATCTGGTCGTTTCGCGCCGTACTGCGCTTTTCCGGCACTTTTTGGGTGCCGTGAAAATATTGCCGTCCGTGTTAAAGGGCTCAATTATCCCCATTTCTAACATTTGCTGTATTTCTTTTTCGATGGCTTCCCGCCTAGATTTAGGGATGCGATAAGGCTGTAGTCGTATTATCTTCCCTGGAGTTGTATGTATAGGATGGTTAATTAAGGATGTCTTCCCGGGAATTAAGGAAAACACATCCTGTAAGGAAAGTAAGCGTTCCCTTAGTTCTTGTTGCAGGTGTCCTGGCAAATCAGAATCTATGCTTTGTTGGAACATGGGATCATAGTTTTCCGACATTCCAACTAGGACTGGTTTAGCCCCTTCCCAATAATTTTAATAGATTGATATGATATATTTGGGTATTTTTTTTATTGGCGGGATCCAGTTCTAAATAATATGTAACCGTGGTTATTCTTTCTAGGACTTTGAAGGGGCCCTGCAACTGCCCTATTAATGTATGGTAGGAGATGGGCAACATCAGTAGTAGGTCACCTACATCCAAGGTTCGTTCTCGGGTCTTTATTTATTTATTTATTTATTTATTTATTTCGCGATTTTTATTGCGCAAACAAATACCCGAAGGTGTCTCGGCGCATGTGACAAAAACGAGAGACCAAGCCGCAGGATTACTGATTGAACAGCCATGTCTTTAAGAGCCTACGAAAGCTTATCAAATTGGGGGCAGTTTTTATGGTGAGTGGCAAAAGGTTCCAGAGTTTAGGTGTGGCAACCAGGAAGCGCCTGTCTCCCCAGGTTGCCGTTCTGGTGCGAGGTAACGGAAGCAGGCAGGAGTTGGCGGATCTCAGCTGTCTCTTGGGGCTATACAACTGGAATGCTTCAATCAGAAACTTTGGACCGACGCCATGCACTGCCTTATAGGCAATGCAGAGGTCCTTGAATTTAATGCGGCCCTCTACTCTTAGCCAATGCAGGTGACGAATGGCTGGAGTAGTTGGCTGGCGGCGGGGGATGTCAAGAAGAATTCTTGCAGCAGCATTTTGTATGGACTGCAACTTAGATAGAACGAGTTTCTGAGTATTAAGGAAGAGGGCGTTCCCATAATCGATTTTAGAAAACACTAGGGTAGAGACCAGGGTCTTCCCAGCTGAGGTGGGAAGGTAAGGCAGTATTTTCCTAATTTTCTTTAAAATAAAGAACGCAGATGACACAACCTTGTTGACATGAAGGTTGAATGGCAGCTTGCTGTCAAAAATGACTCCCAGGTTTCTGGCCTTATCAACTGGGACAGGAGGAGAGCCCAGCTGGTCAGGCCACCAGGCAGAAGACCAAACCGGGGAGAGATTACCAAAGGTCATGACCTCGGTTTTGTCCGAGTTAAGCCTCAGACAGTTGGAGGACATCCAGGTACTGACAGCAAGCATGGCGCTTTAGAAATTAGCTGCCACCGCTGGGCCGTCCTTGTGTATTGCTAGAACCAGTTGGGTGTCATCTGCGTAGGATGTAAGTCGCAGCCCATGGGCCTTTATTACCCTCGCTAAGTCTGCTACATAGATATTAAATAGTGTTGGACTTAGCGAGGAGCCCTGTGGGACTCCACAGGGGAGTGCAGAGACAGGAGAATAGAAGTTACCCAACTTCACTGTCTGGGTACGGTAGGCAAGAAAAGATGAAATGAGATTTCTAGCCATACCGTTTATCCCCAGGGCTGTGACACGGTCGACCAGAATATCATGGTCGACCGTGTCAAAGGCTGCGGACAAATCCAGCAGAATCAGGACAGCCGCACCTCCCTGGTCCATAATGGCTCTAATCTCATCTGAAGCTTTTATTAAAGCGGTCTCAGTTCCATGACCTTTCCTAAAGCCAAACTGCGTTTCGTCGAGAAGTTGGTGAGTATCGATGAACTCTGAGAGTTGTTTATTCATCAGAGATTCGCATATTTTGGCAGGAAAGGGGAGACACGCTATTGGTCTATAGCTGGCCAGAGCTGTGGGGTCCAGGGAGGGTTTCTTCAGGAGAGGTTTGATCACGGCCTTCTTCCAAAGATCTGGATAGTGACCAGTTTGAAATGCGGTGTCACAGATTTTCATAAGTGGATAAGAGATCACCTCGCTAAGGTTAGCCATCACTGAAGGAGGGCAGGGGTCTAAGGGGGAGCCAGACTTGGTAGTAAGGATAAGTCTGCTGATTTGATCTTGCGTAATGGGAGCAAAGGAAGAGAAGGGGTCATGATCGGTGGCAGGTTCTACACCACTGCAGACTCTGGATCTTGTCTCTGCGTTCCCTGCAAAGGATGAGTATATATCTGCTACCTTAGTGGTGAAAAAGCTGGACAGAGCATTACAGAGGGACTGAGAGGGTTCGACCCCAGGTCCCGTAGAGGGGGTGGACAGAGTGGTGACCACTGAAAACGGCTCTCTAGCAGAGTTGCTGGCATTCTCGATTTGAGCCGAGAAAAATGCACTTTTTCGGGCAATGATAGCCTTTTTGTATATTGTCAGGGCGTCTTTGTAGGAATGCTTGGCTATGGGGCAGTAAAATTTCCTCCAGCGCCTTTCTAAGTTCCTGCAATGTTGTCGGTGGAGCCTAAGCTCTTCGGTATACCAAACCGCCGAAGGGGATAATCTGTTAGGTCGCGTAAACTTCTCCGGCGCCACCTGATCAGCAGCATTCCGAATCCAGTCTTGGAAGTCGGAGGCTGAGAAGACAGGATTGGCTATCCCCATAGGAAAGGATAGTGTCAGGATATCTGCCATCTGATGGATATCCGCATTTTTCCAAGCACGGGTCCCTAACCTAGTTCGTGGCCTGGAATGGGGAGGGTTAGCGTGCCGTGTATGGATCCCAAAGATAATGGCCCTGTGATCTGACCAGGTGAGAGGAATAATATCCTGTACAAAGATGTCTGAGTTATTGGTAAACAGACCATCTAGTATGTGCCCCGCCTGGTGTGTAGTTCCCTTCACCAATTGTTGAAGTCCTAAGGTTAGGAGATCATCAGTGAGTTGAGTGGTTTCGTGGTTGCCCTGTTCTTCCAGAGGGAAGTTAAAATCTCCTAAGATCATGTATTCCGGCGAACTTATGATAAGATCATTAAAATCAGAGAGTGTGGCAAGGAAAGAATTTCGGGGCCCAGGAGGTTGGTATAGCAAAATTCCCTTGAGGGCTTGTTTGTGATTAATATTAATAGCAAAGGTGGCTGTTTCACAGTTAATGGACTGTATGGGATCGAGTGTAGTGCGATAGAGATTCTTGTAAATGATAGCAAATCCGCCACCTCTTCCTATATGTCTATCATGCCTAGCGACACTATAGCCCTCAGGGGTTGCCAGACAAAAGTCCGGTCCTGAACCAGCATCTCCCCAGGTTTCAGTGGCAAAAAGGAAGTCAAGATCATGGGCGAGAATAAACTCGCTGATCTGTAAGCTGTGACAGGGAAGGGAGCGCGTATTAATGAGCGCTGCTCGATAACCATGGGGCTGAGTGATATGCAATTCATGAAAAGGTATATTGCTAGGGGGGTCTAAGGCTGAGGAGCCAGGAAGACGAGGTTGCGGAAGTTGGTATTGACACCCAGGGCAAGGGGTGGGGGTAACGCCCACTGCAGTGGAGAGAGGCCGAGTAATGCAATGTCGGTCGGAATGGCCAGGGTTCAACTGTCTTAGTTGCAGGGAAGAATAGCATAGTGGAGGGCCAGAAGTTATGGCCCTGGGCCGAGTCCGGTCGCGGACGGGCGCAGACGGGCTTGCCTCTGGCGTGCCTCTGGCGCGCCTGCGGCGCGTCCGCTGCGCGCGCGCGCTGCGCGCTTGCATGACTCTGTGTTTTATAGTCTCCCCGTCTGAGAGCGTGAATGCACGTTGCAAGATGGCGCTCAAAGTATAGGATCTAGACCGATCCAAGATGGCGCTCAAAGTTTAGGATCTAGACCGATCCAAGATGGCGCTCGTGACTAGGAAGAGAGAGAGAGAAAGATCCTGCTCAAGCGGCAGGTGAGTGAATTCTGATTTTAAATGAGGGTATGCGGTTCAGAGTGCAGATAAAAACATAGCAAACACAGTAAAAGACACAATAAACACAGTAAAAGACCGAAATCCGGTCAGTGAACTAGCAGCAACAAAGAAAATATTAGTATCAGCAAATGTCCCTGAGTAGGCAGCAGCAAGTACCCATGGAACAGGTAGTGGCCCCGTTACAACTGACTCCTGCGGCTGAGGCTAAGCGTAATGTCTTCTTACCGTACTATTTTTTTTGTGCTGCCTGAGCCTGTTGTAAATGGGTTTTGGCTATGCTTTGAATCTGGTGCTGGCGAGGCTTTAGATTTTATACATACTCAGGGAGTGGTTTAGCATTGCGGGGTTGCTCCTCCCATTCCTTTTTTACCATATCTAATAAGGTACGGGGATTCCTTCCATATAGGAGCTCGAAGGGGGAATACCCAGTACTCTTTGTTGCTTAAAGCGAATGGCAAAGAGAGTTACGGGCAACATATCTTCCCAAATTCTGGAGTATAGGGAAAGTAATTTTTCGAAGATATGAAAGAAATGCTAAATAAAATCTGTTTAAGAAAAATAGGTCTACTAATTTTTTTAGAGTTGTTTTGAGAGTGGCTTTATATCTTTCCACCATCCCATCCTTCTATGGGTGGTAAGCGGTAGTGCGTATTTGTTTTATGTCTAGCTGTTGGCAAACCCGCTTTATCAGGTTGGAGACAAAAGGGGTTCCCTGGTCTGTTATGATCTCCTTTGGGAACCCTACTTGGGAGAAAATATTGATCATAGCTTTCACTATCTGACTGGCATTAGGATGTCCTAACGCGAATGCCTCTGGGAATTGATTGGCATAGTCCACCATAACTAGTACATAGCAATGTCTGCTTCATGAGGGAAGAAGGGGCCCGATTATATCCATTCCCACCCTGGAGAACGGTTCCTCTATTATAGGTAAGGGTCTGTCACGATCCGGCTGGATACCTGCACGAGTGGCGATCCCGCCAGAAACCTGGAAGAACTACAAGTCCCAGACACCCCGGCAGTCCACGAGTCACGTTGTGGGTGTGCCCCGAGAAGTACAAATACACGTCCTCTCCTTCACGTCCTGGCCGATTATTCCCGGACGTATCCTGAAGAGCTACGGCAGTACGGGTTCATCGTGAACTCGTCCTTGTGCCCGACTACAGAGATACGACATCTCGACCCCTGTTGAATCTCCGCCTTTCCCGGCGACCGCCGAAATCCCTCGGAACTGACCGGGGAAAGGTTTCCTGTTCTTGGCTCCGTCTCCCCTGAGAGACCGGAGTGGAGGCACCTCCCAACGGTGCCCTTCGTCACCAGCGGAGTGCCGGAACGGGTACTTCCGCCTTGACTCTCCACGCCTCCCGGCTCCTCCGCGAGAAAAGGCGTAGCGCCAAGAGACCACCAACGCCCAAGGATTCCGGGCGAATCAGCCAAAGAGGTAATTCTTGTTCTCAGACCTGCCCAAGGATTTCCGGGCATTCACAGTCGGTAGGTGTTGCGCTCCTCGGCTCAAGGATTCGGAGCCTGGCAGTAGTAGCGCCTTCACCTACCTACACATATCACCGCGCCAATTGGGCGTCGTTCAGTGAGCTGGAAGACAGGCTCTTGGGGATTACCAGAGGCCTCTTGGTCCAACTCACCTCACTCACCGAGCACTCATCTCCCCTGGGGGTTGTCCCCGCTAAGCGGAACTTACCGGACTCCAGTGTTGGAGATACTTAGCCTACGCACCGCCCAGTCACTTCACTGCCCCGCACCTCAGTAGGTGGGAGGAGACAGCAGGTAAGCGACTCACACTTAGGGGGAAACACAGTAGGGGGAGTTCGAGTCAGTCGACTATCACTCATTGTGTGTTTGTTTCCTTTTAGGTTTCCATCCCCACCGTTCCTGTCTCACTTCCCTCACTCACCTGCCTCCTCCGTCCGCGTGTGTAACACATTCTCCGGACTAGGGGCAGATGGGAGGTGGACCCCATATAGCATCAGCGTCATTCCGAGGAGAGGAAACCCGCGGGTACGCGACAGAATAATCGGCCCACAAAAATACCTCCTCCCGATCACGCTGATCATGGCTACGCTAGAAGACGTGTTAGCCTCGCTAGCCCTGATGCAGGCGGAATTAGCCGCTTCCCGGTCTGAAACGGCCGCCTTGCATACACGTATGGATAGATTACAACGAAACCCCTTCGATGCCGGGGCCCCGTTTCCCTCACAGTCCCCTCAGGTAGTGGTAGAAATGCCTGTCCAGGTCCCGTTGGCCCCCCCTGAAAGGTTTCATGGAGACGTACATAAGGTCCAGGTGTTCATGACTCAAGTCATGCTACACTTCCACTGTAAACCGAAGCTGTTTCTCACCAATCAGGCCCGGGTGGCCTTCTTAATTTCTTACCTGGCAGGAGACGCGGCTCAATGGGCCGTTCCCATCGTCCGCAGGGACGAAGCCCTTCTATATGATTGGGACGCGTTCCGCAACGCATTCGAAGACACCTTCGATCGCAGAGCCGACACCTTTGCGGCGGACCGCGACCTGCTAACCCTCCGGCAAAAACCAAATGACTTTCTGGGCTATAGGAACAGCTTTCGTCGGTTGGTGGGAGAAACCGACTGGCCGGAAACCAAGCAGTCAGCTATCTTTTATCAAGGGCTCACCGACGAGCTGAAAGATGTCATTGCCCAGATCGACCCACAACCCCAGACCTGTGTCGCGATGATAGAACTGGCCTCCAGGTTGGAGCATCGTCTCCGTGAACGAAAAGGGGATCACAGAGGAAGAGAGATGACGTCCGGCTCCTATGACAACACCCGATCTCCTGACCACGCGAGTCCCAAATCGGAACCCATGGAAATAGGGACCGTGAGGGCCTCGTTGACCCTAAGTGAACGCGACCATCGCCGCAAACAGGGACTCTGTCTTTACTGCGGCAAGAAAGGGCACTTCCTCCGTGAGTGCCCAGTTAGGCCTAAAACGAACAGACCGCGGTCCGGACAAACCGCCCTCGCCATCGAAGAAAAGGCACCGGGAAACGACAGAGCTTGACGGACCAAGGAGGGAAGCCTTCAAGCCCACACTTCATCCCTTCAATGGAATCCGCCCTAGGCCAAGAGCCGGATCACTTCTTCATCTCGCTAACTGCTGTCATCAACCAACGGAACAGATCCATACGAGCTATGATCGACTCCGGAGCCACGGGGTGTTTTTTGGATAAAGATGAAGCCGACCGGCTCGGAATCCCGCTTACACGCAAGGAGCCTCCTGAGCTAGTATACGCGGTGGATGGAAAAGAACTGGAGTCGGGCCCATAAGGTATGAGACTCCGTCTCTTTGGGTATCCATAGGAAACGACCATGGAGAGTGGCTGCAGTTCAACATCATTCAAGCCCCGCGATGCCGACTCATTCTAGGGTTACCCTGGTTACGGAAACACGAACCAACCATAGAATGGTCCACCAATACCATATCATTCAACTCTGCTTTCTGTAACCACCACTGTATCCAAACGGCCCACCCACAACTCGCGGGTCCATCTCTGGCACAACACATCGCCACCGCCGCAGAGAAGGATGTTACGCTTCCCACCTGGTACACGTCCTATCAAGATGTGTTCAGCGTCCAAAAGGCAGAAGAACTACCCCCTCACCGAGAGTACGACTGCCGCATTGACCTGGTACCTGGTGCGGTGATCCCGTGTGGACGCATCTACGCCCTCACAGGGCCGGAGACCACCCACCTGCGAGAATATCTGGACACATACTTGAAGTTGGGGTACATACGTCCCTCACGGTCCCCGGCCGCGTCGCCCCTCTTCTTCGTACCGAAGACTAGTGGCGAACTGCGCTGTTGTATTGACTACCGCGCCCTCAACGCCTTGACGATAAAAAACAGGTACCCGTTGCCCTTGATCCCGGTCTTGTTGGAACAAGTGCGAGAGGCCCGTTTGTATACCAAGTTGGACCTCCGAGGGGCGTACCACCTGGTCAGAATGAAGGAGGGCGACGAGTGGAAGACCGCATTTAGAACTCGGTTTGGGCTTTATGAATACTTGGTGATGCCCTTTGGTCTTTGTAACGCCCCGGCGGCCTTCCAGTTCTTCCTCAATGAGGTACTACGAGAATTTCTGGATAGGTTCGTCGTGGTTTACATCGACGACATCCTGATCTTTTCCAACAACCAAGAAGACCATGTCGTCCATGTGAGGCGGGTATTACAAGCCTTGCGGAACCACAGACTGTACTGCAAACTCACAAAGTGTGAGTTCCATGTGACCACCGTGGAGTTCCTCGGAGTCCATCTAACTCCCACCGGACAGGTGATGTCCACCCGAAAGGTCCAGGCGGTACAACAGTGGCCACCACCTCGAACCATCAAGGAGATCCAGAGCTTCCTTGGCTTTGCGAACTTTTACCGCCGGTTCATACACCACTTTTCCCAGATGGTGTCACCGCTCACCAGGTTGACACGAAAGAACGTACCGTTCCTCTGGACGAACGAAGCCCAAAGGTCCTTCGACCAACTTAAAGATGCCTTCACGTCTGCTCCCATCCTGCGGCATGCCAACCCCGACCTTCCCTTCTCGGTGGAGACCGACGCCTCCGACATTGCCGTAGGGGCGGTTCTTTCTCAACGACATCCAGAGACAGGCATTCTTCACCCAGTGGCCTACATGTCCCGGAAGCTGAGCACCGCCGAACAAAACTACGCGGTTTCCGAAAAAGAACTCCTCGCCATACGGGAAGCGTTCCTAGAATGGCGACACTGGCTACTGGGGGCGCAACACCAAGTCACAGTCTTCACCGACCACAGAAATCTCCAGTTTCTGCGATCAGCGAGACACCTTACTCCGCGGCAGAGACGATGGATGCTCTTTTTTGCCGAATATCATTTCCTCGTGACCTACCTCCCCGGCTCGCAAAATCTGAAGGCTGATGCCTTGTCACGTTAAGAAGTGCACCGGCTCCCGGCGGTGGAACCCAAACAAGCGATCCTGTCTCCCGGACAAGTCATAGGACTAACGGAAACCGAGTCCTTCCTACACGACGTCAAACGAGGGATCTCCACGTTTACCTGGGTAGCCTGGATGAAGAGGCACCAGGACTGGCGCCTACAAGGCGGCATCCCCATGCGAGGCACACAGGTTCTGGTCCCCTCTCTCAAGTTGCGACAGCTCGTTTTTTGTTGGTGTCACGAGCTTCCTAGCGCCGGGCACATGGGAGGAACTAAGACCCTCGAAAAAGTACTTCGACACTTCTGGTGGCCCTCGGTCAGGCCGGACATTTTGCGCTGGGTCAGTCATTGTACCGTTTGCTCCCAGATGAAGGCCGATCATCGCAAACAGCAGGGCCTCTTGCGTCCGCTACCAACCCCCTGTAACCCCTGGGAGAGGATTTCGGTGGATTTCATCGTGGGTTTACCTAAAGACCAGAACTGCACCGCCATCGTGGTAGTGGTTGACTACCTGACCAAGATGGGTCACTTCCTGGCCTGTGAACAACTCCCAACCGCTGGAGCCCTTGCAAAACTTCTGTTGATCAATGTCGTCAGGCTACACGGCCTGCCACTTGGTATCGTGTCGGACAGAGGATCTCAGTTTACAGCACGGTTTTGGAAGGTATGGTGTGCCGAACTGGGAATCCAATCCTCCTTATCCACCAGCTTCCATCCCCAAACCGATGGACAGACCGAGAGGCTCAACCAGACGCTTAAGCAGTATCTCCGGTGTTATGTGGACCAGGCATCCAACGCTTGGGTAGACTGGTTGTGGGTCGCGGAAGTGGCTTATAACGATTCCATGCATACCTCTACACAACACACCCCGTTTTTTCTTTCTGCAGGGTTCCATCCTAGGTTCACACCCTTCGTGCTCCCACACACCAATCTCAGCGTCCCTGACGTACAAGACAGGCTATCCACAATACGTGCAACTCTCACCCAGGCCCGCAAAACACTTCTAGTAGCCAAAGCCAGATACAAACATCAGGCAGATAAACATCGCAGACCCAATCCAGTGTACCACAAGGGAGATAGAGTATGGCTGTCCACAAAACACATCCGCTTCAGACACCCTAGTGTCTTTAACCCTAAATTCATAGGCCCTTACCCAGTTGTCAGGCACGTGAACCCCGTGGCCGTCCAACTGAAGCTCCCGGCGCGTTTGCGCATCCACCCGGTGTTCCACGTCTCCTTGCTCAAACCCTCCCTTGGCCCCAGCAGGAGGCGACCGGCCCCTGTGTGGGTCCGCCACGAGCGGGAGTACGTGGTTCAAAGGGTGTTGGACTCCAAGAAGGTGCGAGGAAAGCTCTGGTATCTCCTGGCCTGGAAGGGGTATGGGCCGGAAGAAAACTCCTGGGAGCCCGCGACGGCGCTCCACGCGGACCGTCTTGTGGCGGCCTTCCATCGCCGGTGTCCGGACAAACCTGGTCCCCCACTCGTCGCACCCCTTGAGGGGTGAGAGGGGATGTGCTGTCACGATCCGGCTGGATACCTGAACGAGTGGCGATCCCGCCAGAAACCTGGAAGAACTACAAGTCCCAGACACCCCGGCAGTCCACGAGTCACGTTGTGGGTGTGCCCCGAGAAGTACAAATACACGTCCTCTCCTTCACGTCCTGGCCAATTATTCCCGGACGTATCCTGAAGAGCTACGGCAGTACGGGTTCATCGTGAACTCGTCCTTGTGCCCGACTACAGAGATACGACATCTCGACCCCTGTTGAATCTCCGCCTTTCCCGGCGACCGCCGAAATCCCTCGGAACTGACCGGGGAAAGGTTTCCTGTTCTTGTCTCCGTCTCCCCTGAGAGACCGGAGTGGAGGCACCTCCCAACGGTGCCCTTCGTCACCAGCGGAGTGCCGGAACGGGTACTTCCGCCTTGACTCTCCACGCCTCCCGGCTCCTCCGCGAGAAAAGGCGTAGCGCCAAGAGACCACCAACGCCCAAGGATTCCGGGCGAATCAGCCAAAGAGGTAATTCTTGTTCTCAGACCTGCCCAAGGATTTCCGGGCATTCACAGTCGGTAGGTGTTGCGCTCCTCGGCTCAAGGATTCGGAGCCTGGCAGTAGTAGCGCCTTCACCTACCTACACATATCACCGCGCCAATTGGGCGTCGTTCAGTGAGCTGGAAGACAGGCTCTTGGGGATTACCAGAGGCCTCTTGGTCCAACTCACCTCACTCACCGAGCACTCATCTCCCCTGGGGGTTGTCCCCGCTAAGCGGAACTTACCGGACTCCAGTGTTGGAGATACTTAGCCTACGCACCGCCCAGTCACTTCACTGCCCCGCACCTCAGTAGGTGGGAGGAGACAGCAGGTAAGCGACTCACACTTAGGGGGAAACACAGTAGGGGGAGTTCGAGTCAGTCGACTATCACTCATTGTGTGTTTGTTTCCTTTTAGGTTTCCATCCCCACCGTTCCTGTCTCACTTCCCTCACTCACCTGCCTCCTCCGTCCGTGTGTGTAACACATTCTCCGGACTAGGGGCAGATGGGAGGTGGACCCCATATAGCATCAGCGTCATTCCGAGGAGAGGAAACCCACGGGTACGCGACAGGGTCGTAACGGGACTCTCATCGGAAGGCTCCTACTGTTTTTTTTTTTTTACATATGGGATACTCTCTACAGTACTTGCGTACCTGGTGGTATATCCCGGGCCAGTAGAATCTTTCTAAAATTGCTTTTTCTGTCTTATCCCCACCAAAAAGACCCCTGAGTAGATTGCTGTGAGCAAGGAATAAGATTTTCTCACTGTATAGTTAGGGTACTAATAATTGTAGAGGGAGGTCTTTTCCCCCTTTTCTGGATAATAATCCTTTTTTTGTAATGAAATGGAGACCTACTTGTTGGGGATCCTCATTAGGAGTTACCCTCTTCTATGCTTCTTGAATGGTAGGTTCTTCTCTTTGGGCAATACAGTAGCCTCGATCGTGATCCCATATCTTCGACTTCTCTGTCCGGACACTCGCGATCTGGGTCCAGTTATTTCTCTCCCTTCTCTGTCCTTTACTTTTCTTAGGATTTCCTTGGGGCCACTCTTCATCTGACAGCCAAGAAAACGGGGCTGTCTCCCTCAAGCCACTGTTCTTTTATCAGCTTATCCATGTAGGGATTATCATTACCCAATACCAAGGTTTCTGGTAATTTAGGAATTAGCCCTACTTTGAGGTGTCCCGGATCAAGTGATGGTTCGTGTTGTACACGTATCTCAGCAGTGTTGGTCTTTACCCCTCCTGGAACAGCTTGTGCTTGTATTACACTCTGGAGGCACCCTGTGTCTATCAGTGCCTTTCGAGGTTCTTCATCAACTGATACCTGTCCGTGATAAGAAGGGGGTCTTGTTTTTCTCTGAGGCACAATAAAAGGATCTTGTTAGTCCCACGTTCATAGGTTCCTCCTTCTGTGGGCATACCCTGGCAATGTGTGTCCATGCATTCCACAGTGAAAGCACTGAGAACCTGGAGTAGGTAGCGGTCTAATTGGTACTGGCAGAGGTCCTGGTGGTAGGGATTTTGGCTGTCAGCGTCCAAGCCAATCCGTGCCTAATCATTATGTACACCCCCCTGACATAATTGGAGTAGATAGAGGAGTAAATGGCCTCCCAGCGTCTATTGTGTAGCTTGGCGTGCAAGGTGCTATTTAAGTGTGTTTCTTCGATGAAGCATATGTAGATATTATGTCTGGTTAGATAAGCTTGAATAAGTCTGGATTTGCGGTGGTTATTCAACTCTCTAATGTTCCATGTAAGGAGATTATAAGCTGTCATAGCCAGGTGGTTTTAATTCTCATATAGTTCGATGGCTGGCTTTGTCTTGCTGTTTTCCTAAGGTGTTGTAGGGTGGTGTTATATGATGCCCGCGCATGCGTATGTGAGCGTGGTGTATGGGTAAGGTTTTGTGCAGCAGTTTTAGGCTTAAGTGGTCTCTATATCTTGGGTGTGCTCAGGGTTCTATTTTTGTACCTGACATATGAATTGGTCCGACCTCCTTCCTGCTTCCTCCCCACTCCCATAGGTGTGTACAGCACCCTACTCCCGAAGCGTCTCCGGTTTCTTAACGTCCATCCCACAACTCTCCAGAGTTGCGGCGGCATTTGCGCTTCTCCTCGGGGGGACCCACTAGTCCTCCCTCCACTCCTCTGCCAGCTCCTCTTCAGTTTCAGGATTTTCTTCCCGTTCTGCCTCTTCTGTCGTGTCCGCTCCACTGGTGTCTTCTTTGGCAGCTTTCCGTGCTTCCTGGTCCTGCCTCTGGACCTTCGGCTCCGACGACACTGGTTCCGGGACGCGGCCCTTTTCTCTTCCTGGTGAGCTAGAGGATTGGTGCTCTCCTGACGAGGCCCCATCTTCTTCCTGCATGGGAAAGGTGGAGATTTATTTTATTCTTTTGTCCCCGTTCCATACTTGGGACGTTCTCTGAGCCGTTGGCGGTGAAGCTGTTTCTCGAGGTATGTTGTGGGCACTAGTGGGTTCTTTCTCACAGGGGTGTGCTAAGATCAGTTCGTCTTGTAGCACGTTTATCCCAGGCAATGACCTGGACAACAGGACTTTAACTCTTGCCATCCAAGCATTGCACTGTTTACAAAGGGACATGTGTGAGGAGGGAGGTGCCCCTGAGCAGGAGTGGTATATGAACTGGTTCTCCTGGCTACCCCGGTGGCTGATTGGTCTGTGCTCATCATTGTTGACCATTTTCATATTTCTCTTGTTTTTGTGTGGTTTACTGCAATTGAGGGTTTTCTGCTCTAATAAGGCAGTCTTCAAATTGGGTAGAATGCAAGTAACTAGGGAAGTAGCAACAGTCAAAACTGAAGAACAACAAGCCCGCAACAGTCATGAAGTATGGGTTAGAAAATGTAGTAAAAAAATCCAACTAGAGGAGGGGGATGTTAAAATCGATGCCAATGTTTATAATTATATATTCGCACATAGGAATGAAATTGCATCACTGTGAGAAGTTGGCCTGATGTATGATGTCACTAGTTCTAGTGCACACCTTATATCAGTCCAAACAACCCATATGGTGATTGGTTGTAAAGTCATCCTTATAGACCAGCTATCCTAGTGGTAGCATGGACAAGAGAAGTCTTAGGCTAAACTCTGAATGGCATGTGAAGCCAGCTGTGATACCGTATATAATCCCTTGAATACCAAATGAAAGGACACCACAACAGATATATATATAAAATAAAGTGTATTTATTCTAGTCAAACCCTCAGCACTCTTTATGAGATTCGAGGTAAGTACAACACAGTCTTATTTAAGCATACATTAATTCACACAGGTAAGTAATACAGTTAGGCCCTAGGGGCCACGCAAACCATATACTAAAGAAGTGGTATAAGGACCACTGTCACGGAAATAGAATAGGCCTAGGCCTAGGGAATCGCTGGGGCTACACTACACTACCAACAGTTAGGAAGTGGGAGGCCCACGGGATTCAGGTGCAGAGTGGAAACACTCACGCGTAATGCGTAAAAGTCAATAGAATCACTAGTAGTTAGAAATAAGCAGTTTTAGGACACTTCTGGTATAGCTAGAAAGTCGAGACTCGGAAATTAGACCCTAGGATAGTCAATACCCTTGTGAGCACCGAAGTACCCAAGTTACCTAGCCCACGGGCTGCGGGTGCATAGGTGTGAACTTGCGTTGGGTTTCGTCGTGGACTTCTATGGATGCCTGAAGGAAAGTTGCTGACAGGCAGTCAGTGAAGAGTGTCCGGTGGATCCCAAGACTGGGATCACGAAGAGAGGATACCTGCAAGCAAAAGGGACAGAGTCTGGGTCACTAGCCAGTGACCACGTGGAACCAGGAAGGAACCAGGCGATGTCGTGAAGATTGCAGGTGAAGAGGTGAAGCTTGTCGCAGCAGCCACGGGTACCAGGAGACGTCGAGGACGACCAGGACCAGGAGGCGAACTGTCCCATGAAGGCTCTTGCTGTCGGCGGCGTCGAAGTCGAACTAGGACTCAGCAAGCCTTGGCAAGCGGAACCCACGAAGAATGGAGGACTTGCTTCTGGTGCAGACCAGGAAGGTCTGGGGTGCTTCTCTGTTGCAGAGGAGCGGGAGCCAGTCTGGAGGAGCCAAACCAGCAGTGAAGATTCAAAGGTGTGTCGCCGCAAAGGCCGCTAGCCGACGGGCAAGCAACCGGACAGACGCGGCAAGCAGGAAAATGCAGAAGGGCCCCACGCAGGACTCGTGGAGTGTGGGGGGCTGATCTTCGGTGCAGATGGTGCTTGGGGTTGGGGCTTCTCAATTCCCGGTGCACAACTTCGAGGGTACCTCAAAAGCTGCGCTGGAAGATACTCGCCACTTTTCCCAGGTAGCCGGTCCCACGTCTCTCGTCGCCTCCACGGATCTCAGCTCGGCTGTGGATGTGGATCAGGGTCGGAGAAGTCTGGAAGTCAAGGCTCTGGTCGGGCTCTGCAGTCGGTCCCTCGTAGAACTTCAGCAAAGCAAAGGGTAAGTCTCTTGATGGTGCCTGTTTGCACAGGGTAGCCACTCCTTGGCCACAAGGGAGATTCTTCAGTCTTCTTCTTTCGTCGAATGTCGAAGGTCCAGAGTTTCTGTTCAAGTTGCAGGTTCAGGATAATCTAATCTCCTGGGGCCCAGCTACCACTCTTATACTAATCTGGGGGGCTGGGTTGCCTGCTAGGTCACGCCTTATGGGTGGGACCTGGGAGGGGGGTGGTTACACCCCCTTCCCTTTGTCCAGTTTCGCGCCAGGACTGGGGCTGGTGTGCCCCAGCACCGGTTTGAACTGGACTATGCATGGGACACCTTGTGTGCCCCAGGCAGTGTCTCGTTTCTTTCATCCCTCCCTGCCCCAATACACTAAGGCCTGTCTGGGGTGGTGCTCGCACCTCTCAAGGCAGGAAACCTATTGTCCAAGCCTCCCGTGCCGGGATCACTCCCAGCAGCAGGAGGTCAGACTTGGGTCGTGGCAGCAGCATCCATTTTGTGATGCTGGGGCTCTGGTTAACTTTAACCGGGTAAGTAGGTTTCAACATGTCTTCTCCCTCTAGAAGGGAGGGATAATATCCTCATCCCCAGAAATGGGATGGGGGTATTATTCCAAAGTGTTAGACACCTTACACGACATGTTTTGATAAAGCCAAACCATAGTTACCATAACCGTTTAAGATTATAAGGCACTTTAAGAGTATATGGTAGGCTATATCATAGAACAGCTGTAAGGACATGGTTCCGAAAGCTGCAGACAGGCTCAGCTCATGCTAGAGCACCATCTCACATGTTACCAAGCACTCTGCCTCCAGGATTGTTAAGGCCTGCCATAGGAGTGGCTGATAGGTACACATGTGTCTATATATAAGATAGGTATAGGAATACTACACCTAAGCAAGGGGTGATTACACGACCTTGCCCCAGCTGAGTGATCAGCCAGTTGTGTCATAATGGAAGGCCAGGCCAGGGGTGGCATAATACATGCTGCAGCCCCTGGTAGGCCTAGGGTACACCTATGCCCTGGGTACCTAAGGTACACTGTACAGGGGCCAATAATGTGGTCCTATCCAAATGGGTTATGCACCTAAAGTACATAGTATTAATTTAGAGAGAGAACAGCAGGGCTGTGGGTCTGATTAGCAGGCCCACAGCCACATCTAAGACGAAAACCAGTAAAGCAAAAGCAAAAAGTGGGGGTGAACATAGAAAGCAGACCCTACTCTCCTACACAACCCCCCCCCCCCCCCCCCCAAACTTAGGGACATTAAACTAACCTTGACCAGTTGAGTCTTCATGTTCTAAGTGGAAATATCTGGAGAGTCCATCTGCATTGGCATGGTCAGTCCCAGGTCTATGTTCCACTGTGAAGTCCATCCCCTGTAGGGAAATGGACCACCTAAGAAGTTTGGGATTTTCACCCTTCATCTGATTTAGCCACAAGAGGGGCTTATGGTCTGTCTGAATCTTGAAGTGAATGCCAAACAAGTATGGCCTCAGCTTCTTCAGGGCCCAAACCACAGCAAAGGCCTCCCTCTCAATAGCTGACCAACGTTTCTCTCTAGGGGTCAGCCTTCTACTTATAAAAGCAATGGGCTGGTCTTGACCATCTATATTAAGTTGTGAAAGAACAGCTCCCACACCCAACTCAGAAGCATCTGTCTGGACAATGAACTCTTTGGAGTAGTCTGGACTTTTCAGAATAGGTGCACTCCACATGGCCTGCTTCAGGTCATCAAATGCTTTTTGACAGCTTACTGTCCACTGAACTTTCTTTGGCATTTTCTTGGAGGTCAAGTCATTAAGTGGTGTCACAATGGACCCATAGTCCTCAACAAACTTTCTGTAGTACACAGTCAGGCCCAAGAAAGCTCTGACCTGAGTCTGGGTAGTTGGAGGAGTCCAGTCCTTTATGGTCTGGATCTTGCTCTCCAGTGGTTGAACCTGACCCCCACCAACTAGGTGGCCCAGGTATACAACCTTGCTCTGCCCTATCTGGCACTTAGTGGCCTTGATAGTGAGGCCTGCCTTTTGCAGGGCCTCTAAAACATTCCTCAGGTGGACCAGGTGATCCTTCCAGGTGGAGCTAAGGACAGCAATATCATCAAGATAAGCTGCACAGTAATCATCCAACCCAGTAAGGACTTGATTCACCAACCTTTGGAAAGTGGCAGGTGCATTCTTCAAACCAAAGGGCATTACCACAAATTGATAATGTCCTCCTGGGGTCGAGAAAGCAGTTTTGGCCTTTGCATTCTCAGCTAGTCTGATTTGCCAGTAGCCTGCTGTCAGGTCAAATGTGCTCAAAAACTTAGCAGCTGCCAGTCTGTCAATGAGCTCATCTGCCCTAGGTATTGGGTGGGCATCTGTCCTAGTGACAGCATTGAGACCTCTGTAATCCACGCAAAACCTCATCTCTCTCTTACCATCTTGGGTGTGAGGTTTTGGCACAAGAACTACAGGACTAGCCCAAGGGCTCTCTGAAGGTTCAATGACTCCCAGCTCCAACATCTTTTGTACCTCAACTTTTATGCAGTCCCTGACATGGTCAGGTTGCCTGTAGATTTTACTCTTCACAGGCAGACTGTCACCAGTGTCCACCTCATGGGTGCACCAGTTTGTCTAACTTTGGGTCAGAGAGAACATATGTCTGTAGGATTGCAGAACTTGTCTGCAGTCCTGTTGCTGATGGACAGTGAGGCTGTCAGAAAAGACCACACCATCAACTGAGCCATCATCAGGGTTCTGAGTAAACAGGTCTGGGAGAGGGTCACTCTCTTCCTCCTGCCCCTCATCTGTAGCCATGAGTAAGCCCATGTCTGCCCTGTCAACATATGCCTTCAATCTGTTGACATGAAGCACCCTGTGGGGGCTTCTGGGAGTCCCACGGTCCACCAAGTAGGTGACTTCTCCCTTTTTCTCAATAGTGTGGGGTCCAGACCATTTGTCTTGGAGTGCTGCTGGGGCCACTGGCTCCAACACCCACACTTTCTGCCATGGCTGGTAAACAGTCAGTACAGCCTTTTGGTCATGCCAAGCTTTTTGGAGTTCTTGCTTGCCTCAAGGTTTTTAGAAGCCTTCTTCATATACTCTGCCATCCTGGAGCGGAGACCAAGTACATAATCCACTATATCAAGTGTGGGTTGTCTGAGAGGTCTCTCCCATCCTTCCCTTACTAAACATAGGAGTCCTCTTACAGGATGCCCAAACAAAAGCTCAAAAGGGCTGTAGCCAACCCCCTTTTGTGGGACCTCTCTGAAAGCAAACAGAAGGCAGGGTAAAAGGATGTCCCATCTTCGCGTAAGCTTGTCTGGTAAACCTTTTATCATTCCCTTTAGGGTCTTGTTGAATCTCTCAACAAGACCATTGCACTGTGGGTGATAGGGTGTGGTGAACTTGTAGTTCACACCACACTCCTTCCACATTGCAGTCAAATATCCTGACATGAAGTTGGCACCTCTGTCAGAAATGACTTCCTTTGGAACGCCCACTCTGGAGAAGACTCCAAGTAGGGCCCTTGCCACAACAGGAGCTGTTGTGGTCCTCAGGGGGATAGCTTCTGGATACCTGGTGGCATGGTCCACTATCACCAGTATGAATCTGTGCCCAGATGCTGTTTGTGGGTCCATTGGTCCTACAATATCTATGCCCACTCTTTCAAAGGGAACCCCCACCACAGGTAGTGGTATGAGGGGGGCCTTTGTGGTGCCACCTGATTTGCCACTGGCTTGGCAGGTGACACAGGAGCAACAAAACTCCTTGGTATCTTCTGACATATGGGGCCAGTGAAAGTGAGGGACAAGCCTGTCCCAAGTCTTGTTCTGGCCTAAGTGTCCTGCAAGGGGAATATCATGGGCCAAGGTAAGAAGGAAGCCTCTGAACTTCAGTGGTATGACCAACCTCCTGGATGCACCAGGCTTGGGGTCTCTAGCCTCTGAATACAGCAGCCCTTCATCCCAATACACTCTATGGGTTCCTTGAGCATTCCCTGCAGCCTCAGCAGCAGCCTGCTGTCTGAGGGATTCAAGAGAGGGGCAGTCTAATTGTGCCTGCCTCAGATCTGCCCTTGAAGGTCCCCCTGTCCCAAGAAACTCAACCTGATCAGGTTCAAGTTCTTCTAGGACAGGTCTTTCAGGGCTCTCAGAATCATCCTCCTGTGAGGGCTGATCCAGTGCCTGGGGCAGGGGGGAAGGCACAGCCCTTACCCTACTGCTCTTTCTCTTGGTTTGTGACTGGTCCATAGTTCCAGGATCCAGCACTTGTTCAGTGGTGCACTTTTTGGCCTGTGACCTGGTCACAGCAAGGACATGTGCATCTATCCCTAGCATTTCTGCATGGGTCCTATACTCCACTTCAGACCAAACTGAAGTTTCAAGATCATTGCCCAGTAAACACTCCACAGGAAGGTCTGAACTAACAACAACTTTCTTGAGGCCAGTTACCCCTCCCCAGGAGAAGTTAACAATTGCCACACTATGGGAGGTAGTGGCATTGCTAGCGTTGGTCACTAGGTAGTTCTCACCTAGTATGATCTGTCCAGGGTCCACAAAGGCAGGTGTCACCATTGTGACACTAGCCCCAGTGTCCCTGTAGGCCTGAGCCATCCTATCATTGATAGAAGGAGTCTGTCTGTACTTGCCCAGGTTACTGGGGCCTACAGTAGAGGACAAAGCTATGTCCCCATCACTCATCAGAACAGCCTGAGTAGGTATCCTGACTAGGCCAGAATCCTCCTCAGTTCCCAGGGTTAACCCTACTACACCCTTTTGCTGGGAACCACCACTTACAGCTGGACTAGGGGGTACAGTTGCCTTAGGGGCAATGGTGGCTGGGGGCTTATCCTTTTTGGTGCACTCACTAAACCAATGTGAGTTGGACTTACAATAGTTGCACCATGGTTTCTTTTGGCCATCTTTCTTTTTATCCTTTTTGGGACCACCCTCCCCCTGAGCCTTTTGGGGGCCTGGTGAAGACTTCTGGTCTTTTTGTTTCTGATCATTACCCTTCTGGTCTGCCTTTTTCTGATCCCCGCCCTGGTTCTGGTTTTTCTGCTTAACTCTAGTCCTGACCCATCTATCTGCCTTCTTTCCCAATTCTTGGGGAGAAGTCAGATCAGAATCAATCAGGTGTTGATGCAGTAGCTGGTTTTGACAGTTGTTAAGTATTTGTTCTCTCATGATCAAATTATACAATCCTGTATAGTCCTTAACCTTACTTCCCACTAGCCAGCCTTCCAGAGCCTCAGTGGCACAATCTACAAAGTCAGTCCAGTCCTGAGTCTGTGTCTTTTGGGTATCCCTGAACAACAACCTGTATTGTTCAGTGGTTAGGCCAAACCCATCAATTAGAGCACTCTTCAGGACAGTGTAATTGTCTGCATCCTCATTACTAACTGTGAGGAGCTTGTCTCTAACTTTCTCAGAGAAGGAGAGCCACAAGATAGCTGCCCACTGACTATGGGGTACCTGTTGTACTTTGCAAGCCCTCTCCAAAGCAGTTATTCATTTGTGGATGTCATCCCCACACTTGTAGGGAGGGACAATCTTGCTCAGGTTTCTATTATCATAGTTCCTGTCTCTATCCTTAGGGATATTGCTGCCACCAGTGGGTTCTAACCCACTTAACTTTTGCTCTCTAGCCAGAGCAAGCTTCTCCTTGGCAAGGGCAAGTTCTTCCCTCTCAATCCTTAGATTAGCTTCCCTCATTCTGGCTTCATGCTCTTTTCTCTGGGGGGAAGTCATTCCCCTGTAAGAAGAGGCATTAGAGATGCTAGAGACATGGGAGTGGATGGATTCCCTTGAAGGGGATCTGTCTCTCCTGCTTCTCTGGTTAAGCCCACTTGGGGGTCTGTATGGGGGGACGCCATGCAAACTCCCATGTAAGCTTAGGTTAGCCTGGCTAAGTCTTCCTACTTGGCCCTGGCTGTCTACCTCCTCATCTGAAGTCCCATCTGACTCATCTGTTGCGGGTAGACCCTCCCCTGTACCTAGGGTACCAGCCTGTGAGGCCCTAAGAGCATCATATTCCTCTAGGATCTGTACTAGCTGAAGGAGGGTAGGGTTTGCACCCTGTTTTAACTTTCTGGAGGTACACAATTGTCTCATCTCCTGAAAAGTTAGGGTATCATATCTAGAGGGGATCTTTCTCAGACCTGCCCCTCCTGAGAGAGAATCTCCTTGATCTCCTCCCAGAGACATGATCTAGTGAGGGTGTGGTGTGTGCACCTACCTACACTAGTTGCTTCTACTAAACCTCTCTAGTAGTTGTAGTCAGGGTGTGCTAGGCCCTTCAACCTACAACAACTAAGTCCAGTAGGACTTAAGTATTATAATCTATGTTATATGTACCTAAACAATATCTGTGTGATCTTTCAATTTAGTATCTCAAGATTACAATGGTATTACAACAGCAAGCTCAGATCCCAACCGCTGCTCACCAATGTGAGAAGTTGGCCTGATGTATGATGTCACTAGTTCTAGTGCATACCTTATATCAGTCCAAACAACCCTTATGGTGATTGGTTGTAAAGTCAACCTTATAGACCAGCTATCCTAGTGGTAGCATGGACAAGAGCAGTCTTAGGCTAAACTCTGAATGGCATGTGAAGCCAGCTGTGATACCATATATAATCCCTTGAATACCAAATGAAGGGACACCACAACAGATATATATATAAAATAAAGTGTATTTATTCTAGTCAAACCCTCAGCACTCTTTATGAGATTCGAGGTAAGTACAACACAGTCTTATTTAAGCATACATTAAGTCACACAGGTAAGTAATACAGTTAGGCCCTAGGGGCCACGCAAACCATATACTAAAGAAGTGGTATAAGGACCACTGTCACGGAAATAGAATAGGCCTAGGCCTAGGGAATCGCTGGGGCTACACTACACTACCAACAGTTAGGAAGTGGGAGGGCCACGGGATTCAGGTGCAGAGTGGAAACACTCACACGTAATGCGTAAAAGTCAATAGAATCCCTAGTAGTTAGAAATAAGCAGTTTTAGGACACTTCTGGTATAGCTAGAAAGTCGAGACTCGGAAACTAGACCCTAGGATAGTCAATACCCTTGTGAGCACCGAAGTACCCAAGTTACCTAGCCCACGGGCTGCGGGTGCATAGGTGTGAACTTGCGTCGGGTTTCGTCGTGGACTTCTATGGATGCCTGAAGGAAAGTTGCTGACAGGCAGTCAGTGAAGAGTGTCCGGTGGATCCCAAGGCTGGGATCACGAAGAGAGGATACCTGCAAGCAGAAGGGACAGAGTCTGGGTCACTAGCCAGTGACCACGTGGAACCAGGAAGGAACCAGGCGATGTCGTGAAGATTGCAGGTGAAGAGGTGAAGCTTGTCGCAGCAGCCACGGGTACCAGGAGACGTCGAGGACGACCAGGACCAGGAGGCAAGCTGTCCCACGAAGGCTCTTGCTGTCGGCGGCGTCGAAGTCGAACTAGGACTCACCAAGCCTTGGCAAGCGGAACCCACAAAGAATGGAGGACTTGCTTCTGGTGCAGACCAGGAAGGTCTGGGGTGCTTCTCTGTTGCAGAGGAGCGGGAGCCAGTCTGGAGGAGCCAAACCAGCAGTGAAGATTCAAAGGTGTGTCGTCGCAAAGGCCGCTAGCCAACGGGCAAGCAACCGGACAGACGCGGCCAGCAGGAAAATGCAGAAGGGCCCCACGCTGGACTCGTGGAGTGTGGGGGGCTGATCTTCGGTGCAGATGGTGCTTGGGGTTGGGGCTTCTCAATCCCCGGTGCACAACTTCGAGGGTACCTCAGAAGCTGCGCTGGAAGATACTCGACACTTTTCCCAGGTAGCCGGTCCCACGTCTCTCGTCGCCTCCACGGATCTCAACTCGGCTGTGGATGTGGATCAGGGTCGGAGAAGTCTGGAAGTCAAGGCTCTGGTCGGGCTCTGCAGTCGGTCCCTCGTAGAACTTCAGCAAAGCAAAGGGTAAGTCTCTTGATGGTGCCTGTTTGCACAGGGTAGCCACTCCTTGGCCACAAGGGAGATTCTTCAGTCTTCTTCTTTCGTCGAATGTCGAAGGTCCAGAGTTTCTGTTCAAGTTGCAGGTTCAGGATAATCTAATCTCCTGGGGCCCAGCTACCACTCTTATACTAATCTGGGGGGCTGGGTTGCCTGCTAGGTCACGCCTTATGGGTGGGACCTGGGAGGGGGGTGGTTACACCCCCTTCCCTTTGTCCAGTTTCGCGCCAGGACTGGGGCTGGTGTGCCCCAGCACCGGTTTGAACTGGACTATGCATGGGACACCTTGTGTGCCCCAGGCAGTGTCTCGTTTCTTTCATCCCTCCCTGCCCCAATACACTAAGGCCTGTCTGGGGTGGTGCTCGCACCTCCCAAGGCAGGAAACCTATTGTCCAAGCCTCCCGTGCCGGGATCACTCCCAGCAGCAGGAGGTCAGACATGGGTATTGGCAGCAGCATCCATTTTGTGATGCTGGGGCTCTGGTTAACTTTAACCGGGTAAGTAGGTTTCAACATGTCTTCTCCCTCTAGAAGGGAGGGATAATATCCTCATCCCCAGAAATGGGATGGGGGTATTATTCCAAAGTGTTAGACACCTTACACGACATGTTTTGATAAAGCCAAACATTAGTTACCATAACCGTTTAAGATTATAAGGCACTTTAAGAGTATATGGTAGGCTATATCATAGAACAGCTGTAAGGACATGGTTCCGAAAGCTGCAGACAGGCTCAGCTCATGCTAGAGCACCATCTCACATGTTACCAAGCACTCTGCCTCCAGGATTGTTAAGGCCTGCCATAGGAGTGGCTGATAGTTACACATGCGTCTATATATAAGATAGGTATAGGAATACTACACCTAAGCAAGGGGTGATTACACGACCTTGCCCCAGCTGAGTGATCAGCCAGTTGTGTCATAATGGAAGACCAGGCCAGGGGTGGCATAATACATGCTGCAGCCCCTGGTAGGCCTAGGGTACACCTATGCCCTGGGTACCTAAGGTACACTATACAGGGGCCAATAAGGTGATCCTATCCAAATGGGTTATGCACCTAAAGTACATAGTATTAATTTATAGAGAGAACAGCAGGGCTGTGGGTCTGATTAGCAGGCCCACAGCCACATCTAAGTCGAAAACCAGTAAAGCAAAAGCAAAAAGTGGGGGTGAACATAGAAAGCAGACCCTACTCTCCTACAATCACTATTGTCAAATCCGCCCATCATGATGTCTCCATCCACCCGACTCAGAAATACGCGGTCAGGCAGGCTTTGCGACCTAGGCCTGAGGTTACTGATTGCAAAGTCACACGTAGCCGGCAGACAAACGCGCGAACAGGAAACTCAGGCGATTCCCCAGATAAGCGCAGCAATATCACAATAGTCCAGGGAGATTGTCCCCAATAAAGCACACATGGCCAGAGTGGTGCGCACATCCCCAAAACACCATGAAGTCAAAATGCCACATGAAGTTAGTAACACACAGCCAATAAGGACACAGCACACACAGTACATGCAGTAATCACGTGCCCCTCATGCCGAACATCTGGACACGTTACCCACTGGCCCCCATTTTGTACAAGCAAGGATGCATTTGTTATCATGGTCCTTACTTATGACTCCACAAACAAGGCCTGCATTCTTTTACCAAAAAAGGATTGACAGAAGTACTTTATGATACCCAAAGAAATGTATAAAACCCTGTTCAGATTGATTGTACTTTGAGACAGTCCTCAGACCTTCTTCTGTAACTGAGCTCCAGGCCAAAGTGTTTAATTAAACCAACTGTTCCTGTTTTGCCAAACACCTCTTGTCTTTTGTTTTTTTAAGGTAAATTCACGTTCAAGCAACATTTTCCTCCTCACCATCCTCATTCCTAGTTTTTCCATCCGACGAGTCTTCCCCTTCCTGTCAGAATATGTCCTTCAGTCTCTCCCCTCTTGTGTGTTTTGTCTCCACCTGCCTTCCTCGTGCTGCCTTTTCACCTATCCTCTTTATATTTCTAGGTTGCCCTTTTGCTCAAGGAAAAACAGTGTGGAATAACTTGTGCTTCTAGCTGGTAAGTTTTTCTTCTTCTCCCCTTGTTGTTCCCTACCGTGCCACTGTTCTCATTTACCGGAGCCGCTTTCTCAGTTTCAATGACAGTTAGGTGTGGGTGTTAGGTGAGACATTTGTTACCAGTTTGATGTGCCAAAGAGGTGTAGGGCACACAGGTATGAGAGGCCCTGCACAGGAGTGAAACTAGATCCATACTTCAGGGGGGCTAAAAGGTCAAACAAAGGAGGCAAAGCTAACACTTCAAAATGAAAGGGCAAAGCTATCTTTAGAGCGAATATCAGAAAACAGAATGATAAAATGTGAATTTCTGCCCTAGGCGGGAGGGACGAGGCAGAAAACCCTACTAGGCACCAGGGATTTATTTATTTTGCAAGGGGGGCACATTTCTGTCTGCTGTTTTCTGCCTCACCTGGGGGACAGATCGGCCTGTCCGACAACCTCACCCGATCCCTTGGGCCCCCATTTTTCTCAGCCCTATTTGAAGGCCCATCTGGCAGCTTGACTATTTGGGTAGTGACATAGCGTGTTATAAAGTTAATTGTTTTTTTTTGTGAATTGCAATTGTAATTCTTTATTTCTCCCTTTTTGTTCTAGGTAAAGGCTTTTGCTCTTTAGACTGTTCCAGGTTGCGGTTTTGTTACTGGTGGTTCTGCTGTTTGTGTAGTTGCATGTGTTTGGTAGGAGACTTTTTTTTGTACAATGTAAATGAGTTTCATTTCTCTGCATTAATGTGTTTTTTTGCAAATGGTGTAATAATAGCAGTATGTTTGGCTTCTTTTTTTTGAGTGTCAAAAACATTTTGCATTTGTGCTCGATGTGTTTTTTGTTGTTTTGTGAGTAATTGGTTTTGGTTTTTTTTCTTTCTAGTGAGATATCATTCGTTTTTGCTGTATCTCTGCAGAGTAGGTGCTGGTGAGTGTAGTTGTCTCTTGCAAGTAAATCGTATAGTTTTTGAGTACATAGATCTTGGTGATAAAGGCACATCTTTTTTTCCTTACTTATTTTGCACAGTGTTGGTTGTTGTTGACTTGTTTGTGCAGCCTCCTTTCTTAGTAAGGATAATGGCTAGCTGCAGGATTGCTGCTCAGCAGGTTGTTGGTATGCTTTTTGAGTCTTCCTTTGACCATGGTTCAGAGACTGACTCTGCATCTGAGGCAGATGAGGGACGGGAAGATTCAGGCAGTGAGTTTTCTCTCCACATGGAATCATCGGATGATGAAGCTACTCTCAGTGCGGATAAAGCTACTCTCAGTGCGGATGAAGTGCCTGTTTTAGAGGAGGACATTGATGTGCCGATAGTGCAGCAAGAGGCATCTGGGCTGCAGCCTGCGGCTGCAAGGCTTCCAGTTGGAAGTGATGACCTCTGATTTGCCCCAGGCATGGTGCAGCCGGCATTGCCAGACTTTACTGGTGTTCCAGGGTGTAGAGTGACTATAGAAAATATTTTGCCGGTACATTTTTTTCAGTTGTTTGTGGATGATGTATCTTTGGCAGAGATTGTTGAGCAAACTAATTTGTATGCCAAACAGTTTTTGAGGGACAACAGTGCCAGACTTAGGCCCCACTCTAGAGCTACCGGGTGGAATCCCACAAATCTGGAAGAGATGAAGAAGTTCTTGGGTTTAACTTTTTTGATGGGCTTGCTAAGGAAGCCATCAATGTCTTCATATTGATCTACTAGTCCCTTGATGGCAATGGCTATATTTCCGGCAGTCATGAGTCGTGATAGGTATTTGCTTCTGCTTCGGATGCTGCTTTTTGTCGATAATGGTTTAGCGTTGCCACGAGATCACCCTGATTGTGACCGTCTTTTTAAGATACGGCCTGTCATTGATCACTTTGTAGATCGATTTTATGAGATTTATGCTCCAGGGAAAGAAATAGCAGTGGATGAGTCTTTGGTCTTGTTCAAGGGCCACTTGGTTTTTAGGCAATACATTCCTAGTAAGAGGGCACGCTATGGAATTAAGCTGTATATGCTGTGTGACAGTGGGACTGGATATGTCTCTAATTTCAGGGTGTACACCAGTAAGGAATCCAGGATTAACCCCCCAGTTGTCCGTCCACTTTTGGAGTGACTGAGAACTTGGTAGAGGACTTTTTAACAAAGTCCACCATTTATATGTAGATAACTTCTACACTGGTGTGCGGTTGTTCAGGGAATTGGCCAAAGTGGACACTTGCTTGTGGCACAATCCGCTCTAACTGTAAAGGTTTCCCAAAAGAACTTGTTTGTCAAAAGCTTGTGTGGGGACAGTGCAGTGTGTTGCGAGGAACTTCTAGCTGTGAAGTTTTCAGACAGGAGAGATGTCTACATGCTGACTACCATCCATGATGAAAGCACTTCACCTGTGACTGTTTGGGGAGGTTGCTGAATCGCGCAACCCATGTCTAGTTTTCAAAAATGTATAGGTTTGCTGGGTTTCCCTAGGTGCAGGCAAAGCTAGGGTTCAAAAACGACAGCTAGGCACTTTGCAAAAAAAGGGTCATTTTTCACTGTGAAAATGTGGTGAGTCCACGTTGTGTTTTGAGACGTTTCCTGTCATGGGCAGTAGGCCTACCCACACAAGTGAGGTACCATTTTTATCGGGAGACTTAGGGTAACACAGAATTGTAGAGCAACTGTTATTACCTATTGACTGTTGATGTATTTCTACCTTCCAAAACAAAGATAATGTGTAAAAAAAAAAAGTCATTTTGAAAAATGACCTATAATTCTCATGCTAGTATGGGTACTCCCAATTTCGGAAAAGTGCAAATATCTACTGTTTCTAAACTCTATATTTTGTTCCCATTTCAGAAATACATAGGTGTCTTTCATACCGATTTTTCCATGTATACATTTTCCCAGAATAATTGCTATATACCCGGTACATAATAAAATACCATTGCAGGACGCTGCTAAGTTATTGGCTCTGGGTTCGTCGGGTTCTTGGTGAACCTACAAGTCCTATATATCCCCACAACAAGAAAGGTTCAGCGGATGTAACGGTATATTGCTTTCAAACAGCTGTCCTAATTAGAAGAAGTTACACGTGAAAACGTTGACACAAATGGCTGTTTTTTTCAACTAATTTTAAATGTTTCCAATATTTAACTGTTTGTTCTATAAAGACACCTTGCAGGATCTACACAAATGACCCCTTGCTGAATTCATATTTTTGTCTACTTTTCGAAAATGTATAGCTGTCTAGGATCCATCATTGCTTTCATACCCATTTCTACCATTAAGTGGAAGGAGGTTGAAAGCACAAAAAATAGCAAAAATAGGCTATGTCCCAGAAAAATGCCAAAACTGTGTAAAACATTTTGATTTTCTGACAAAAGTCTGCTTGTCCCTGAAAGCTGGGAAGATGGTGATTTCAGCACCACAACCCCTTTTCTGATCCCGTTTGCAGGGGAAAAACAGACGCTTTCATCTGGAGCCCTTTTTTCCAATTTTTCCCTCAAAAAACAAAATGTATCTGTATTTTGGCTAATTTCTGGGTCCCCTCCAGGGGAATCCACAAACCCTGGGTACCTTTAGAATCCTTATGATGTTGGAAGAAAAATGTTTCAGGGGCCTAGGCGCGAACTACCCCAAATAGCCAAAAAAAAAGGCTTAGCACAGGGGGGAAAAGGCCTAGCAGTGAAGGGGTTAAATGCAAGCACGTCGGCCGGGACTCTGTTTGCTTCCTGCCTGACGAGACACCAAGACATGGCCTCAGGATTGGAGGCGGAAAGTAGATTTTGATAAGTATATACAAACATGTTCACTTCTTAAGAACTCAACTGAAGACAAGTAAAGAAGAACAGAACCGCCACAAGACTGATGAAAAAGCCCCTCTTGAGTGAAACGAGACTGAAGATTTCACAGCTTAAAACAAAACAGCTCGTTTAAAAAGTGCGGCGAGCTGTAAACATGAAGGTTTTACCGAACTAAGCAGAAGCCCACAGAGCTGGCTGATGAAATTACCCAAAAGGAGAAAATTCAGGAGTTAAAAAACGATCGGTTACAAGTGAAGACTAAGAAGACCTAAAGAAACACGCTTCCACTCAGAAACCTTAATTGCTGCTATAAAATCAAGAGCCCTGACGAGAGTCCGCATATTAAGTATCAGCAACTTGAAACGCGTTGGCATATTATGATTAATATACAAACACGGAGGAATTTAGAATTGATGTATTAGTCAGGACAAAAAAACTTTATGCACTTGACTTTCATGTTTTCCCCTTGTTTGATCTTTTTTATTGGAAATTTTCCTCCAATTGAAATGTTGATTTGTATAGTATTATTCTAAAATTGTTGAAAGAATGTCCATGAATGAAACAAGGTTTTGATACAATATCGTAAGGATATCAAGATGATAGGTTTTGAATGATTCAAATCACCGTTTATTTAGGTTGTGCACTCAAAACACAATTTTGTTGCTTAATTTTTTTGAAAATTGTATGTATAAAATCGTTCTCTGTATATATCCTGCCATGAATATGAAACAAAGAATTATCCTTTAAAAAAAGTATAAAATAAAAGGTATAAATAAAGTACCAGATCGAAACAAAAATAATATGTTTGGTCTAGCGCTAACTTAAATCGCAGAAACGAAGCAGGTTCTGGCCCATTTCCTTGTTACATATTTAAAACGGCCCAACCAGAACCTTGCCTATGGGCCTAACTCCCCCTTTTTTTCACACTTCTTAAGAGGGACACTACCCACTCGGGGGGGTGGGGGTCACAGCACATACATGTGCGGACCTTTCTTGGTAATGTGCATGCAGTGCGGTGTTGAAATCTTTATTTTATATACTGCAAAGCTTTATTTGGTTACTTAACAAGACCACTTGTTATCTTGGAGGGATGCCAGGGATGGGGTCACAGCATGTACACGTACAGACTTCTCTCAATACTACAACGTGCACGCAGTGCTGATTGCAGTACTGTATTACTGTATTACATATACATCGTATATACAATATACATATACTAATCACTGAAGGGATATAGCTTAGAAGCGAGTTTCTCAGGACAACACTATGACGCTTCTCATTAATCATGTGGAGGGGATCCTTCTAAAATAAAGCATTTCTTTCAGTGATATGTCATATTTACCCACTTAGCTAGACTTAAATATATATTTTTTGTTTGTTTCCTTTCTCGTAGGAGACTTATCAAGGCACCCCTTAAAGAAACTACTTTAATTATTTTCTAGTAATATTACAGACAGCTTCAGGTGGGCTAAACATGGTGATTTGAATATTAGTCATTTTAATAACATTTGTAACGCGTCATCCTTATCGAACAATATTTTTCTTCAGGGCCAAACAGGTCTTTACTGAGATCATACCAGCAAAATTTCCTTTGAAATTTTGGATTATCACAATAATTGTTTAAGATGACAATCCAGCATATCTACTGGCAACTTTTTGAAAGTACATGACAGTCACTTTGCTATGAGTGGAGAACTCTAAATAGCATATTCCTATAACGTGATTACTTATTTTAACCAGTTTTTGAATTTTCTCACCCGGTTATACCTATCACATGTCCCTTTAGACCTAAGTGACCATACACAGATGGACCACAAGATCCCAGTACATTATGGAATATCGGAACAAGCGTTGCTGACCTGGGTTATCATATCGCTCCAGACATTTACTGTGAGTGGATTACTAGGTACTATTTAAAAAAATATATATTACGCGCAACCATCTGATTGCATCTGATAGGCAGAGGACAATCATTTATGTTCTGTTTATTTTCTATACTTTTTTGACTAGTCAAGGAACAACTCCTTTGCCAGGCCTGTTGAACCACGGGCCGTGATAAGACTTTTATCATTTAGGTCAGTTCTCTTATTATATTATACTTAACTCTCTAACAGGGATTATTCATCTTCATCGTATCACTTGGTGATTGGCATTCTAACCTTCCTTGTTCTTTACAAGGTCAATACCTCTACCAATTTTCCCTTTTTCATATTTGGGTTGTCACATCGCATTTATCTTGGGGAAATTTCCTCTTCTCCTGTTTTAATGCACTTTCAATGCATGCGCACACTTTGGACCATCAGTTTCATCTAGGGGTTCTATTATTTGGTTCCCTGCGATTGTCTTACTGGAGTAATAAATCACTACACAGAGAACCGTACGAAGATTTGTATTAAAACTTCATGTTAGTATTTAAAAAATATTTATTTACAGGCATATGTAATTACAGCCTTGAAGAAGTCCCTTGTGTGACGAAACACATCTACTGTATCTTAGACCACAATACAAATATTTACAACAAATCTGTTACTCCTGTCTTCTGATGTTGGGAATATTTCGACAATACTGTGCATGACAATAATAATATTGATTTATGAACATAAGTGCTTTGGTACACAAATGTCTATACATTATATATATATATATGTATCTGAAGGCGAAAGACCAACAACGTAGTTCAAGAATGTGTTGTGTTGTGTTGTGTTGTGGCCACGTCTCTGGCACCGTCCCATTCGCACTCAGGATCACAGTTCCCACATTTTTTTTATTGCACTTCAAGTTTAGGATTGCCTGCGAATACTTTGTAAGAGTCTGTCACTAAGGCCACAATCTCAATTAAGTCCAGAACACATCAGCTGAAGAATTGTGTGTAAATAAAACTGCAGCAGCCCGGGCAGCTACACACGACAGGAGTAGTGGGGAGTAGGCTCAATGTGCGTTGTGCGTCTGGCCACACGTGGTCTTCCTAACTTTGATATGCCGCCTAATAATTGTACAAAAACATATTGCGCCTTCGACTCCGTATTATTTTCATAGATCTCCTCAGTCCTCAACCCTTGCCCGGCCACCCGGCCGGACGCATGCCCGTCTCACGTTTAATACGTTTAATATGGGGAGGGGTGTGGGAGACGTACACTGCAAAAATTAGTCACAGATCACGTGTTACGACAGCGCGCAAGAAGCCAAAACGCGCCCGTTCGAACGCTGGAGCTGGACGCTCTATCGCCTGTTCTAGATGCTTCCGGACCCGAAGGTAGTCAGTGGTGAGTGAGCACCTTAATCCCATTGGCTCTCTATCTTCTGTGTTTATTCAGACAGCGGAAAGACTAATGTTTATATAAAACTGAGGCAGAATATATTTAACCCAGCATGTAGCTACAAACCAGCTCGGATAGAGATACACAAAAAAAGGCAAACTCATTAGATGCAGCTCTGAGGAATTACAAATTTATTGAGGCAGATGGGGTTTGGAAATAGGTTGGAGCAATGCGGCATATACGCATACTCCGGGGTTGTGTTTGTAACACCTTTCAAAAAGACGCGGCCTCCACTTACAGTCTCATCTCAGCGTTATGTTAGTGTTCTATTGATGTCTGCCCTTGTCAACGATGCTGAGGTGGTGACCTGACGCGTACCTTTAGAGTGGCCCACCATTTTCTATGGCGGCTGTTAGGTTGGTTCGCGAGACACTTAAGTTGAAATCGGATGACGGGAATCCACTTACCTATCAAAATGGGCTTTCCTTTATCCAGTCGATGATGATGCGTTGCACCCCGCGTTCAGTCAAAATTCCCAGGGCCGCTATTTGGAACTGTCGGCCTGCACATATGATTTCAACCATTTTGCGCTTCTGGTTCCAGTGCAGGCCCGGCTCCAGGAATTTTTATTTGGGTGGGCCAAGGGTGCATTTCGATGGGCCACTGCGGGCTCGATTTGTTGCATATGTGTCTAGGCAGGCCTGCTTCAGGGCCCTCCTTTATCTCTTCTTCGTCTTACAAGGCCCAGTAAAACGCACTCTTTTCCAAATCTCTTTCTAAATATTATCACTCTCAAAAACATTTTTTTCTATGTAATTTTCCTTTGATGGGAAGAGGAGGTTTCTGAGGTGGTATTATCAGGCAAGTGACACTACATGGGCTCCCTCTGTTCGAGCCTTCATGGAGGATCCCTCTTCATTACTACCGCCAACTGACCCCAGACGCACTCCCTTGCAGGCTTGATTATCCATTACTCCTCTCCAGTGCACCTTATCTCACAGCTGACCTTGGGCCCCAGCCCCATATCCGGCACCATCGGGCTCCACTTTCATTTTTCCCGGTAAAAACATTAGTAAAATCCCCTTCAAACTTAAAACATTGAATATGGCAGTAAATATAATCAGCACACACTTAAAAGTATGTTCCACAGTAGCCCTTATGACCCGACTGCTAATTAAATTATAAAAAACAGAAAGGCCATGACAGGGCCGGCTTTAGCGCTGATGCGAAAGTCTTTTTTGGGGCCGCACCAATAACCTCTTTCTCCGTAAATACCTTTACTACCACCTTCCACCAGTGCCCCTCATCCCTCCATGCACCCCCCCTATTGACCTCCTCCTCGGATTCCCTCACTGCCAAACGCCACAAGTGCCCCTCATCTCCCCATAGCCCCTCCCCCTCATGACCTCCTCCTCAGATTCCCTCACTACCACCCTCCACCTGTGCCCCTCATTTCTATGTAGCCCCTCCCCCTCATGACCTCCTCAGAATCCCTCACTACCACCCTCCAGCAGTGCCCCTCATCTCTTCCTAGCTCCCACCTCCCCCCTCCACCCCATGACCTCTTCCTCGGATTCCCTCACTGCCACCCTCCAACAGTGCCCCTCATCTCCCCATAGCCCCTCCCCCTCATGACCTCCTCCTCAGATTCCCTCACTACCACCCTCCACCAGTGCCCCTCATTTCTATGTAGCCCCTCCCCCTCATGACCTTCTCAGAATCCCTCACTACCACCCTCCAGCAGTGCCCCTCATCTCTTCCTAGCTCCCACCTCCCCCCTCCACCCCATGACCTCTTCCTCGGATTCCCTCACTGCCACCATCCAACAATGTCCCTCATCGCTCCATAGCCACTCCCACTACCTCCTCCTCGGATTCCCTCACTACCACCCTCCAACAGTGCCCCTCATCACTTCATAGCCCCTCCCACTACCTCCTCCTTGGATTACCTCACTGCCACCCTCCAACAGTGCCCCTCATCTGTATGTAGCCTCTCTCTCATATGCATTTCATTTGTTGTGTAGCGCTACTCATATCAGTGTAGTGTGTTTCAGTACTTTACACCACGCACACATTATACAGAGATAACGAATCATACAAGTATGTAAATCAGCCTAGAGGGAATGTCACATAAGCCAATGAGGATTACAAGGTGTATGAATCACATGTCATCCATACTGATGGGCAGTATATTTTAAGAGGGTTTGGTCTGGAGAAGCACAAACTCAGGATTTAAAGAGTACTCCAGTGGTTAGGGGTTGGCTTTACTGATAAAAATGTATATCTGCCCAAAGATACTCATTTTAGCAACATTAGAATAATGAAAGACTGGGGAAGTTCTAACTATATCACAAAACAAAAAAAGCGAAGTTCTAACTATACCATTCAGGTTTGCATGCAGCTCTTTGATGACAGTTCAGTGGTCACTGTCCTATGTTAGGATTGTAACTTCTGAACTGCAAGTAACACAAGGATCTCTGTCACAATGACAGTAACCCACTGAGATTCCACATAAAATACAGTTCATCTGCACTTAACTACTAACAGAGAAATGATTGCTCTCCAGCAGGATCATTAATCACCAGCATTATCTGGGCATTTTTTATTGTCTTATTGATGTCCTGCATCGGCCATGATAATGATAAAAACTGTTTAAATGAAGCACACACGAAGTACATGTCCTGCTGGGCCTATGCAGATTTTAAAAAGAAAAACAAATAGTGACACATTCTCTTACCTACTCCATTAGTCAAACTTAGTGTCGCAGGCTGATGTGATAAGCAGCTGCAGGGGTTGGGAAAGGTGAATCAAAATAAACTTCTTTTCTCCTGCGCTGCATAGAAAAAGAATATCCACGCAGCAGGACAGTAGGCAAAGGTTGCTGCGGCCAAAGAAAGGATTTATTGCCTTTCGCCATGCCCCTGGTGGAGATGAAAGGGTGAAAAAATAAACAAAGCCTTGTTAACATGTAAATGGTCTTTTAAAGACCTGTGAAGTACTCAGGTGCGGCTGCGATAATCTCAAAAACTGTCTGTGTGTGTGCGCCCGGGAAACTGTCTCAGCCCGGGCGCACACACACGACGGGGGAGGGGGTTGCTTTGAAGCACTTTGAGCCCCATGGTGTTGCGCATAGGGTGACCAACCGTCCGTAAATTTCACGGACCGTCCGTAATTTGGGCCTCACGTCCGTTGTCCGTGAGGATCCCTTTTACGGACGCCTTTTGTCCGTAATTTTGGGTATTGCAGGGAACAGCACTGTTCCCTGCATGAAGCTTCAACTCCCTGATGGGACCGCCTCACACTCTTCCTGGGACACAAGAGCAGCCCCACCCCTCCCATTGGCATTCTGTATGTGGCTGATTGCCACATACAGAATGACAATGGGCCAGTTTGGAGTGTTACTACATGGGGTGGCCCCCTGCTGCCACGGTCCAGGGCAGCGCATTCTGTCAGATGGAAGGAATAAGACTGGACTTTGTTGTATCGCTCCATTTTGAGTCACAAGTGTAGTGAAGCATAAGATTCAGAGAGTACTTTATCGGATATTGGTTTAATGGGCTGTCTTGTCTGAGTCACAGGGTGTCACTTGCAAATATGCAGTCGTAAGTGGTTTTCTTTTCACGCACCTGTTATGCTTGTCTTTTCTGGAAGTTTTATTTTATTATATAAAGGTGGGTTTCACGGTCACTATTTTGTTTTCTTTCACGAGGATTTATTTTGGGCTGGAGGGGTTAGTAGGTCACATACTTTTGGTTGGATGTAGCACGTTACAGGTTGCATGCAGTATGTAAGAATTTAATTGCACTAGGGATAATGTTCACAGAGTTGGTATGTGCCCCTGTTTCTTTAGTTTAGTTAAGGTCGTGCTGATGATGCTAATGGGTTCCTTGCTCTAATCTTGTATTTTTGATACCCCTGATTGAAGGGAATGTTCTCGAACTGAGGGGAGAGTATGTGGCCTGACAGTTAGATTGCTGACTTTGGTGCTGGAAACCAGGGTTTGAGCCTCGGGGTCGCGTCCACATCCTGTGATTCTGGGCAAATCACTTAGGGGCATATGCATCAACATTAGCATTTGCGATTCCTTATTAGCGAAAAATAAGGATTCGCTAATAAGGAATAGCAAAAGGCTATGCATGTAGGAATCGCTATTCAAATAGCGATTCCTTAACTTTCCTTAATTGCTACTAGCAAATAGCAATTAAGGAATGCCGTCCCAATCATTCCTATGGGCCTCCAGGCCCATAGGAATGATTCGGAGATTGCATGAGCAAATAGCGAGTACCAGTAGGTTCTCGCTAATTGCTCATGCAATTTCAAGGGTGCAAGGGTGTCAAAATGACACCCTATAGCACCCCTGAAAATGATATGTGCACATATGTTGCACACACACATGCTCTAAGGGCATGTGTGTGCGCAACATGAAACTTTGAAAAATGCACAAAAGTGCATTTTTCAAAGTTTTTGCAAATTACCATGCAGTTCATCTTCATGGTAATTTGCTCCCCCTATTAGCGAAATCGCTAATTTTTTAACTTTGATGCATTGCATTTAAGGAATCTCACTTTGGGATTCCTTAAATGCAATCGCTATTTAAGGAATCGGTATTTAAGGAATCCCTATTTAAGGAATCGGTATTTAAGGAATCCCTATTTAAAGAATCGCTATTTAAGGATTCCTTAAATAGCGATTTCTGCTTTTGGGTTGATGCATTGGGATTGGGTATTTTTAACTTAATACCGGGAGCTATTAGGGAATCGGTATTTTACCGACTGGATTTTGGGTTGATGCATGAGGCTGTTAATCTCCCCGTCCCTGAATGTGTCCTTGTGGAATGTAACCGGTGCTCATGTAAAGCGCTCCAATACCTTCGGGTTGAGCTCGCGCTATATAAATCTGCATTAAAAAAAAATGCTTAAATACGCCAATGCTGCTACAGAATCCAGTTCATGAAAAGAAGTTGCTGAAACAAGTTAAAAAGAAGGTGCTAGAGTTCTTTCAGTCTCATCTTTTTAGAAACGTGCATTTTCAATATTATATTCAACAAAGCCATGGTTGCTGCATTTTTATTTTATGCAACTAACAACCATTGACAAATCCAAAAGTTCTGGCTTGTTGTAGGTATAACTTTACTTGTGTTATATATCTGGATGCCATGACAGAAGAGGCAAAATAACAGTCCGGCGGCACACTATGCTAAGCACAGATTTTTAGCTTTGGTGTTTTAAGCTACGCCCTTAATTACATCAAACACCCCCTTTGGAGAGACCCCCCTTTTTTTCATCCCGCTTAAAGCCCTGAAAACAACACCATGTCACAATCACCTCATGGCATGACATGACTCATGACTTCTACTTTTTCAAACTGCCTATGTGCAGGGGCATAGTGAACCCTACCCCAACCCCACCCAACCCCTTGCTTTAGGAACTACAGCAAGGGTGAAATTCTTGATGGGCCTTTTCTGTCTGCAACTCTTCAGACTATGAAAAGGTGGGTGAGTGAGTAAGTGAAGGGATGGGTGGATGGCTGGATGGATTAGTGAAAGGGTGAATGGATGACAGGATGGATAATGAGCGAAAGGATGGATGGATGAGTGAGTGGATGGATGGATGAGAGAAAAGGTGAATAGACCCATGGAAGGGTGGAAGGGTAGATCAATGGGTAAAAGGGTGAATGGATGAGTGAAAAGATGGATGGTTGAGTGAAAGGGTGGATGATGGGCGAGTGAATGGGTGGATGGATGAGTGAAATGATGGATGATTGATAGGGTCAATGGATGGATTCATGAGTGGATGAGTAGAAGGATGGGTGGATGGATGGATGGAAGGAAGGATGGCTAAGTAAAAGGGTCAATGGAGAGAGAAAGGAAGGATGGATGGATGACTGACAAGGTGAATGGGTGGAAGGATGAGTGACTGGGTGGATGGATGAGTAAGTGAAAGGATGGCTGTATGGGTGAAAGGGTAAATGGATGGATGGGTGGAAGAGTGGATGGATGAGTGTACGGATGGATAGGGTGAAAGGATGGATGGATGAATGAGTGAAAGTGTGGATGGAGGGATGGATGAGTGAAATGATGGATGGAAGGATACATGATGGATAAGTTTGCAAATGGATGAATATGTTTGGATATAGATGGGATTACTTATGTACTATTACGCAACCTCCTCTGATGTGTCTGTAAAACGTACCTTTTGTCCCTAAGATTTGTCCTGAATTTTGTCCTCCTGTCCTGAATTTTTGTCCTGAATTTTGACCCTTTGTCCTGAATTTTTACACTCACCGTCCTGAATTTGCACCCATGCCAGTTGGTCGCCCTAGTTGCGCACCTGCCTTCAAGCCCTCACTGCGAGGGCCAAGGCTCCTGTTTGGGTGGAACCGGGCCTTTTCCAGTACCTCTGCTCAGAAGCACCCTGCATAATATAAATCCCTCATAGATATAGGGTGACCAACTGGCATGGGTGCAAATTCAGGACGGTGAGTGTAAAAATTCAGGACAAAGGGTCAAAATTCAGGACAAAAATTCAGGACAGGAGGGCCAAATTCAGGACAAATCTTCGGGACAAAAGGTAAGTTTTGCAGGCACATTAGAGGAGGTCGCACAATAGTATAAAAGCAAGTAGATAGACAACCGCTTAAGTACAAGTCAAAAGAAGTTTATATTCGGTTGAGACAATCGTGCACTTCACGTTTTTTCAGTATGCCCGCAGCTTGCTACCTTAGACGATTCAAAACTCTTATCTCGCTCCAGCAGACTACAAGTGGGGCCGCTTTTATTGTTGATTGAAAACTACTGGATATACCAGGAACTTTGCAGTGCCATCCCCCAGTCACACCCCCCCCCCCCCTCTTTCCAATCTCCCAGGGAAACACTCGATGCCCGGTCTGGAAAATCTGGCCTTGCTACCACCCTCCAATGGTTCCCCTCATCTTCACATAGACCGTCTCTCATGTGTATTTAATTTCTTTTATAGTGCTACTCATCCCAAGTATGTAGGGCAGGGGGTCGGAGTGCGTTACATCCCACACACATCATATAGAGACAATAACTCATATAAACGTGAAAGTCAATGCATAGGAAATGTTACTTAAGATAATGGGTGCTACAAGGTGTAATCATTCTTTTATCTATCATTCAGTCTTTCACCATTCATTCTGTCCTTCCATCTGTTTGCCCATCTATACCCAAACATATTCAACCATTTGCAAACCTATCCACCATGTATCCTTCCATCCATCATTTCACTCGTCCATCCCTCCACCCACCCTTTCACTCATCCATCAATTATTCATCCATCCACTCTTCCACCCATCCATCTATTCACTGATCCATCCAGCCATTTACCCTTTCACCCATCCAGCCATCCTTTCACTTACTCATCCATCCACCCAGTCACGTATCCTTCCACCCATACACCCTTTCAGTCATTCATCCTCCCTTTCTCTCTGTCCCCCTTTCACTTACCCATCCATCCTTCCACCCATCTACTCATCCATGAATCCATCCATTGCCTACCTAGCCGGATACTAGGCACAGTTTCTCCCCATCTCCCTGTTTCTCCCATCCCTCCCATAACGAATTTCTGTAACTCTGCTCTTTTTCTTTGTTTCCTATGTTTTGATTGCTCTTGAACAAATGTAACATGTTAGCCTGTAACTCTGATCCTCATGTAAAGCGCTCTGATACCTCCGGGTCTAGCCAGCGCTATATAAAACTCGATAAATAAATAAATTGACCCTATTACTATCCATCCATTCTCTCCTCCATCCACCCTTTCACTTCTTCGCTCATCTATCGATCCTTTTGTCCATCTAACCCCCTTTCACTCACTCATCAATCCTTACATCCACCCTTTCACTCATCCATCCATTCACCCTTTCACTTATCAATTCATCAATCCATCCATCCTTTCACTCATCCATCCACCAATCCACTTGCCCATCATCTACCCTTTCACTCATCCATCCACCCTTTTACCTATCCATCTACCCCTACACCCATACATACATCTATTTACCTTTTCTCTCATCATCCTTCCACTCACTCACCTATCCTTTCTTTCATTATCTATCCATTCACCCTTTCATTCATCCTTTCACTAATCCATCCAGCCATTCACACATTCATTCACTTATTTACTCACCCACCTTTTCACATTATGAGCTGAGCCTTTGTCTGCAGAGTTGCAGATAGAAGAGGCCCATCAAGAACTTCACTTTGCTGTAGTTCCTAAAGCAAGGGGTGGGGGAGGGTTCACTATGCCCCTGCACATAGTCAATCTGAAAACTTAGAAGTCATGCATGATGCACAGTGCCAGGACGTGAGGTGACGGTGACATGATGTTGTTTCCAGGGCCTTAAGCAGAGTAAAAAAACTGGGGGGTCTCTTCTGAGGGGGTCTTTGATGTAATTAAAGGCGTGGCTTAAAACCCCTAGGCTAAAAATATGTGCTTAGCATAGTGTTCCGCCCGACTGGTATTATGTTGTTTCTGTCATTGCATCCAGATATATAATACAGCAAGTATCATTACACCAACAACAAGCCAGGACTATTGGCTTTGTCAATGGTTGTCAGTTGCGTAAAATAAAAAAGTCGCAACCATGGCTTTGTTGAATATGATATGGAGAATGCGTCAGTTCTAAAATGATGAGACAATGAAAGAACTATAAAGCATTCTTTTTAACTTGTTTCACAGGCTTCTTTATATAAACTGTTTTCTCACGTTGCAGCATTGCTGTTTTACCTTTCATCCAGCTAACAGAAAGCCCTGCTGTACATTGAACAAGAGGGATAACTAGCTGACCATTTAGATATGCTGTTATCAGTTAAGCAGACTCGGACCAAAATCCTTAATAATTTGATCCAATCATTTAATCATTGAATTTTTCTTTTGTTTTTGATTAGCTTCAATAATATTTAGTACAAAAAAAGGACAACACTTAACAAATTATACAACTTCCTTCACAAATTACAAAAAATCACATTACCAAATTCACATCAAACGCAATAATACAATACAAAGTTCACACTGAGAGACAACTTGTTAAATTATAAACATCCAGACTTTAACACATATGTACAAATTCAATTGCTACCATTCAACAACAGTACATCGTAAAGGAAACCCTATAGAGCAAACTCAGTGTACCATCCAACAGGGATATTTTAGTTTTAGCAATAGAATATCATCAGATTTAGAATACATTTCGTCAATTGCTACTTAGTTTAAAAACGTAATCCCCTGTTGGTTAAATTAGTGCCAACGCGTTTCAAAACACATCAAAGGGCTTCTCTTCAGGGCTGTGACTGGGTTCTATAATTGTATTCGGAAGGCTCATCAATTTTGTTGGGGGCCCAATTTTTGACTTGATTGCTTATTCCTTAGATTGAGGGAAGCTTTCAGGTGTTGCGAAAGTTGCTGTTTGGTAGCCAAATTCGCCCAATGTGCAACCTGCCTCGAGAGGTGGAAATAATTCAAACCTCCACGTTGAAAGTTCTTCAAGCGCGGGGAGCGCATATAAAAAATATAGTTCAAGAAGTGTACGGGGCGGTGAAATCGACTTCACATCAAAGGTCGGTCTCAAAGACGAATTACACTTGAGACGCCAAGTTCAAGAGTTCCTGAGCACTGTAGGGACGTTCCAAATCTATTAGCAAGGTTAAACACGAGTTATTTTGTTCCTGGTACATCGAGGCAGGAGGAGGCCACCACATGCTTTTACAGCCCGAGACTGCCCCATTGTCATTCTGTATGTGGCAATCAGCCCCACACAGAATGACAGTACGTGGGGTGGGGCTGCTCTTGTGCTCCAGGAGAAGTGCGAGGCGCCCCAGCAGGGAGCAGACGCCTCTCACAGGGGAATAGCTCTGCTCCCTGCACCGCCCAAAATTACGATCAAAAGGTGTCCGTAAAAGGGATCCTCACGGACAACGGACGCGAGGTCCAAATTACGGACTGTCTGTGAAATTTACGGACGGTTGGTCACCCTACTTAGATACAGGTAGACACTTGCGGCCCTTGACATTTAGAACGGGTGCTGCACCGAGGCTGCCCACAACGGCCTGATGGTCACTATTCAGAAACTTTTAGAAGAGGTTGTGGCACCCTTGTCCCTGTCTAGAGCATATTTACTGAGGCTGTTCCAAATAGTAATGGGTTACTGCAATTTCTCAATATGTGGAAAAACGAAGTATCGATAGAACAGGTCTCAGAGAAACAGCAGCAGGATTTTCAGGGTGCTGACGTGGAATACCTGAGTGAGAAGGGAGTCAAAACTTGCATATTCACTGGCTTATCCATCCATATACATACATGCAAACATTTTAGAAGAGAAAAGAGATTTCAAGCAAATAATCTGGAGAATGCCTTTACCCCATTAACGTCTGTTGAAACACAGGCAATTTCAGACAGGAATTTGGCAAAATAAATACATTTTTGGCTTCAAAAATTGTGAGCCTCCCTCCTCAAGCGGTTCTATGCGGGCTATGACTGTACATTCTTCTCAGCGAGTTAAGGACCTGTTCCATAGATCCGTCTGTAACCTACATGTCAGTCATGCCTTGACCGTTCATGTTCAGTGAATAATAAAAGCTTGACCAACTCTGCACTGCTTGATCTGTTCTGGGGAAGGGAAATATTGCACCTATTGCTTTGTAAGAGATAGAGAAGCATGCTTAGCTATGATCATGCTGCCCCTGTTCTGCGAGGAACTAATGCTGCACTGCTGTTGCCAATTTATACATGCTTATGCTACACTAGCTGTACCTGTCCTCTGAAGGAGGGATGCTTGGTGTGTTTCTGACCAAGAAGTAGCTGTTCAGAGACAAGGGGTGTTTTCACTGCTGTTGTCTCATTCAAACAAAAAAAATACAAAGGATAATTTTAATGCCCTAACATAACATGTTTAGGTCATTCAGAAGCTTTTATTGGACCTAGGGCAAAACTAGATACTGGTCTCTGACCCAGAGAACATAGTTTCAATCACAGCTTGCCTTAAGCCTTGACCAAACTGTGTGACCCATGGAAATTACTTTTTCACTCTTTTTCCTTTTCAGTGATCATCACTTTTAAGAGCAACATGAAATAATTTAGCTCAGGGTTTGCACTGTACAAAAGCCTCTCTTGTATATGAATTAATAGACCATACATTTGCTCCATCTATGACAGCAGCAAAGACTTTGTTTAGAAGGCATAAGACAACCGACTTGCCTCTTGGGTCATCTTCGAAATGAAGTTTCTGGTTGGCTAGGGTATGATCCTAAGCCAGGCAGAACCCACCACTCTAGTCAGAGTGTTACACACCCAAAATACCCCCTGCTCACCCCCTTGGTAGCTTGGCAGAGCAGTCAGGCTTATCCCAGAGGCAATATGTAAAGCATTTGTACAATACATACTCCCACCAGTGACACACAACATACACCACAAAAGAGACTCCACACAATGTTATATAAAAATATCACATGTATTATATATAAAACACGTAGACCACAATGACATAAATCACTTTGCCACCAGGCCATTTGTCATAACAAGACGTAGAGCATAAATCACTTAGTCAACCAGGCAATTGTCATAATATCACATCCGTGCACTGAAGTAAATACTCATAAATTGCACACGTCATAAAACATCATTACTGTACATTATATACAGTTCCTAAAAATTTTACTTATTTTGTCACTGCAAGTCATGAAAATGCAGCAGTTAGGTCACATGAATCACAAAATATAACTGTACAGGAATCACCACATTATTCATTATTATTAAATCTTATATAGCGCATAGCTACCTATAAGGTTTCCCAGCGCTCGAGGACATTGGTTGGTAACCTACTTGGGGTGCCTTAGCCAAGTTTTAAATTTTTTAATTGTGAAGTGGCACATACACTGCAGGGCCCTGTACCCCAGGGACATCCTTTGACATTTTACAGAATAATACCAGAAAGAAATTAAAGGCAATACAATCAAAATCCAACTCCCCCCCCCCCCAACCCATTCCCCGATCGCACTATACACTCCTAGACGGAGCCATTCCAATGTTAAAGATGCCCACCAGGGTTCCATCTTCCATCCCTCTCTCTGAATCCTCCCCTATGAACCCCATCCTACAAACGCGGGTCCCTTTCTAACGGAACCGTATCTAGGAGCAACCCCCTATAATCCGCCCACCTTTTCCATATTTTAAAGTGTTTTAGGGGGCATCCCCTGGTGATGAAAATGGATTTCTCTAAGCCCATGCAAAAGTCCAGGCCATTCTTCCAGGCGGCTAATGCGGGGTCCCTGGTGCCTTCCACGCCCTTGCTATGCCCCTTTTGGCTAATGTAATACCCAACAGCAACAAATGGCGTTTGTAGACATTGCCGCCTATCCCCTCCATAATGTGTAGGAGCGCTAGCTTCAGCGAGCGGGGAAGATCCCAACCCAGTACCTCTGATAAGCAATTGAAAACCCCCCTGCAGAAACGATCTAAAGAGAGACACTGCCAAACCGTGTGTATTAATGTACCTTCCTCCCGCTCACAGCGAAGACACACAGGGGAGGCAATCAACCCCACCCTCCACAGACGCATACGTGTATAATAAACCCTATGTAGGCACTTAAATTGAACCAGGCGCAGGCGCACCGCTATGGCCGCTCCTCGCGGGGCAGCCAGGGCCTCCACCCAATCCTCTTTTTCCAAGGGGCCTAGATCCCCCTCCCAATCCTTCCGGAGTTTCCCAAGCGTGGAAGAGCAGTGAATAACCGGGGTTTGATATATTCTTGAGATCTTACGATCAAGTAGTTCTCTCAGAAAAACTTTGGCTTTCAGAGGGCTAAACTCAGCCAAAGACTCCAGTCCTGCCAAACTGGGTAGCAGAGCATGCCAAAATTGCAGGTACTTGTAGAATTGGGACCTCGGCATATGAAATTCTGCCCGGAGATCTTGGAAGGATTTCAATACAAGACCCCTCATGACGTCACCCAGGACTGATATCCCTTTGTGATCCCAGTTCCGAAATCCCCGCAAGGCCGCCTATTATTCCATTGGGGAGCCTCTCGCGTTAGCGTGTTCCACCACTCCATCCTACGCAACGCCTGCCTTCAGATCTGGAACACAATCTTCGTTGCTGAGGGCAAAGATCCCTGCATCCGTGTGAGTATAAAACCCTGTGTAGCAAGTGGTCTCCCAGGAGCCGCCTCCACTGCGTATGCCGGGTCTTCCCAATCGCCATACCACCATTGATTCAATACGAGCAAATGAGATTCCTGATAGTATGACAGGATATCGACGATGCCAGTCCCCCACAATAGGTAGATAAAAAGCACGCCTGCAGGGCCACCCGTACCCTGCTCCCATCCCACAAGAACTGCCCGAGGGCTGCATTTACCTGCCTAAACCAGCGAGGGGGAATCGGATAGGGGTGGTTCTGTAGCTGATATAGAAGGTGAGGAAGCGCAACCATCTTAAATATGGCTGATCTACCATATATAGTCAGTGGCATGCGGGACCAGGTCTTAATATCTTCACGTACTCGATCCCACACTGGTACTAGGTTGCGCTCCAAAGCAACTGCCGGCACCTGTGTTATAAATACCCCCAAATATTTCAGTCCTCCCGCCGCCAGCTGAATCGGTGATGCCCAAGCGCCTAAATCTACCCGAGCATCCACAAGTCTCCCCAAAAATGTGCATTATTCGCAGAAGTCGTGGCTCGTTCTGTCCACATTTGTGAGGAAGAAGAGGACATCATCCGCATACAATGCAATCCTGTCCGACAACCCCTGGGCCCACTCAAATCCCTGAATCTGTGCGTCCATTCGCACCCACGCGGCCAGAGGCTCTATCGCAAGGGCAAATAAGTTTGGAGACAAGGGGCATCCCTGCCTTGCCCCCCGCCCAATAGAGAACACGGATGAGGCCGCGCCGGCCACCCGTACCGACGCCGTAAGGTCTGTATATAGAAGAGTCAAATTAGAAATAAACCTCGGCCCTAAGTTCAACAGTTGTAATAATGCGAAGAGGTATACCCAACTAAGAGAATCAAATGCCCTATCTATATCCGCTAGCTACAACGCTGCCGGTACACCCAGGCGCTGGACAGCCACCACTGCGACATGCACCCGCCTAATGTTATGTCTCGTCGCACGCTGAGGCATAAAACCAGCCTGGTCGGGATGCACCAGAGCAGCTATTGTAGTGAAGATCGTTATCTATATATGTACAATGCTAAGTTAGCACAAACGCGTTAGATGTTAGAAAGCCATCTTGCCGCTTTTGCTGCTTTTGCACACGACACTGTAGTCACATGTTATTAAATTGAGAAATGCTTACTCGACTTTGCTTCACATGAGAACTGTCTGTTGTTCACATCCAGAACAGTGAGCTGCGACCTTGGTCTGTACACAGTGTAAAGAAACAGTCTGGGTCGCTAGACGGTGCATGTTGTTGGGTTCAGGTTGATCGGCCCACTATTTTAGCCATAACACGCCCGCAGCTGCAAATGCCTGAAAGTCGGGTGCTTTTAATATTGCAGTGTTACATGTTTTTAACACATTCGGAAGAAGAATTTTCCCAGGAGCAGAGCATAGCTGATCCTGTGATGTGATCTCACTGAGCTGATCTTTACGGTATGGGGTTCCCCATTCAAGCCTAGAGACCTTTTACTAGTCTAATAATAATACTATTAGTTTGCTAGCGAAAGGAAGGTGGCTTAGATCCACTGTCATTTTAGTATGATTACTCATTTCATTTTCTATGGTATTGTAACTATGCTGATGGTTTTGATTTTAATCGTTTGTCTGCTTATGTTAGCCAAACTGCTGCATCTTAGGACACGAGGTTTATAAAATAAACTCTTTAAACTTTTACCGTGTCTCTGTTTATTCTGTTGTGGACTGATATGAGAATAATTACGAAACGGTATTTCTGATTCCCACCATTCCTGAGAAATACACTAAGCCGCTTGTTCTGGGTTGTCTATACATTGGGACCGCCGAGCTAAACCTCGGATAACGAATGGGACACTGATGCTGCTCGGATAAGGGGTTCTGGGTTCTGAGGTGAGTTTCTGGTACACCACAATTCACTGAGGGCCCGGGTTCCTGCGCATAGTTCTGTGCATGAGCAGAATCCCTGCAACATGGCGCACCTAACGTTTGGTCTATTGATTTGAAACGCCTTAGTAGTGCTTGTATTAGTCCACAACACCCTCACTCTGGTTTCCGGATAACGGGAGTGACGGTTTAACCTACCTGTGTTTCTACTAATAGGTTCTTTCAAGCTTGATCATTAAAAAGGTTATTTCTTCTGAACCCCAGTTCTACTGTTGATATCGTTGATACTCTGTAGTGTGTCCTGATGGCGGTTGACATAGCCGTGCACCTCTGCGCCGTCATTTGACGACGTATGGGGTGCCGGATGACGGGATGGCTGTAATTTTTGTGGTAAGCGCTGATGCGTCATACCCGTATGAGTTGTTTTACTCATGGGTGACCTTTCCGGCGGTAGATGACGATGATACGTTTCATACCTATACTGCCACACAGCTGCCTGCGGTCTATACCCCATATAGGACACAAGAAATTCCAATCTCTGCCTGGCAGCATACTATTTGGTTTAATGGCGCCCTTCCCCATGCGGTTGCACCGGCGAGAATGGGCCCGTTGTCTATTGCAGGGGCCACATGGCCGGTGCTAGCTGGCTTTACGCCTCATCCCCGCTATCTCACGGTGGCGGTGGCTGATTTGCGGGTACTACACACAGCCCTGATTACGGTCCATAGGGCTTTAGTGCAGTACGTGTCACGCAACGTGCAGGTGGGGGCACCTGCTGTTGCGGGACAACCTACGGACCACCACGCGGTGGTTATTAGTCCTGTTATGGTTAATTCGGTGGTCGGCAAGCGCTCCCAAAGTAAGGATGAATTTCCTTATTGGCTTGCTGAGAAATTTGACCAGTTGGAAGCGGTTTTTCCAAATACATCTCCTGTGGAGAAACACAGGATCCTCACCATTACTTTGCCTAAAGACCTGGTCCCGGATAGGGCCGATTGTGACAACTGGGGTAAGGTCTTTGCCGCGACCTATTCGAAGTGCTATGGCACTCCGTCTATGTCTGTGCTACCATCCGTCATCAAAAAGGTTCAGGAGAATCATGGTGCGGAGGCTACTATTGAATTGGGAATGAGGCTTGTTGACAGCTTTGATGTGGTATGCTCCATGGTTATGGGCAACCTCAAAGGAGATGCCATGCAGTTCCAAGTTGCAAATATGATGGACCGCGTGGATGACGTCGACAAGCCCAAAGAGTTCGCTAAAGTAATTGCGAAGGCATATAGGACTGTGGGCCGTAGTGCCTTGGGTGTAAAACCGACTGTGATCATTCCTGATATAGTACAGCAAACTAAGGTGAGCACGTCTACAAAAGACGAACGCCCCAACTTTCCTAAGCAAAGTTGGAGAGCAAAGAAACAGGGGAAACAGCAACAGAAACAGGGGTCACGTCCTGCCTCACCGGTACAGTCGTCTACCGAACGCACATATGATCTGCGCGATCGAACTCGTATTAAGTCACCTGATAGATTTCAGGTTTCTGAACAACGCTCTCCTCGTTCTTCACAGGAAACATCGGCTTCACAATCCGGTGGCGGAGACCGTGGGAAAGGAAGGGGTGCCCAAAGTCGTGAGCAGCCCCGCCAGTCGGACGGCAAAGGCAAGCAGGACGAATCTGCGCGTCAACGACCCCCGTTTCAGAAGAAGAAAGTTGCTGCACTGACAGCGAGGTATGCCTCAGATGGTACGGACGCAGCTTCAGAACGTGACATGGGCGCTAACGCTGCTAGACAGCGCGGCGGAAGTTACAGTAGTGCGACAAGCACTGCGTCCATATCTGGTGGCAACAGCAACTGATATATTCGTGAATATTGAAACTGCTGATACTCGGGTGTTTCCCCCTGATAGACTGTATAATATAGTCATTCAAATTGAAGGTGACATACAACATACAATTCAAGGTTTTTTTGGGGATAATCTGACCACTTCCTATGATATTCTGTTGGCGGAGGCAGATTGGCCCCCGGCTTTCGTTTTAGATGCTCCTAGAGGGGAGGAGGTAATCCTCCCGTCCTTTGCACACACAGTGCCGAAGGTCCAAGCTAAAAAGTACACCGAGGAATGGGCTCAGGTGCTAGCACCTGCGTTATATCAAAATCAAGTTGGCTGGGATAAATTGTCTCCCGGCCATGAGATTCCGTTGCGAACTACGCCCCAACCTCAACCCCAATACCCCATGCGTCGCGAAGCTAGACCTCACGTTGCGTCAATCCTTGAACAATTGGAATATCAAGGAGTAATCGAAACATGTGTGTCACCTATGAATAATCCTTTGTTCACTGTGACGAAGCCTGACGGGTCGTACCTCCTAGTTTTGGATTACCGGCACCTAAACTCTCATTGTAGGACATGTGCAGTACAAAACGCCCACAGTTTGGCTCTCGTCGATTGTCTCGTGAGAAAAAGGTTTAAAACCACACTTGACATTTCCAATGGCTTTTACAGCCATAACCTGTCCTCTCTTAGTAGTGAGTGGACGGCGTTCACCTCGGGTGGCAAACAAAAACAATTCAAAAGATTACCAATGGGCTACAAGAACAGCCCTGGAGTCTTTGCCGCTCGCGTGGTCTCTCTGTTAGAGGGCATAGACCCTAATGCGTACTCGTATGTGGATGATATTTATCTCACAGATGACGAGTTGGAAGCGCATCTCCGTCGCGTGGATCGCATTATTGTTTTGTTTGCTGACTTCGGGTACAAATTCAACTTTGCGAAGTCTCACATTGCGGAATATACAGTGTTGTTCTTGGGGTACGAACTCAACAATGAAGGTCGAGGTTTGGCTCCGCACTTTCTAGAGAAGTGCGCATGCCTACGTGCTCCTACGTCACTGAAGAAATTACAATCTCTGCTGGGCTTTCTGAATTTCGGTCGGACTTACATTACGGATTATGCCCAGCGTATCAAGCCGCTTTATGCCTTGGTACGACCTACTTTTTCCAAATCTTGTTGGCTGCCGGAGCATTCAGCTATATTGCAGTCATTGCAGGCTGATCTTCTTGCTTCTAAATACTTACTGATGCGTGATAACCACACTAACCTGGTCATAAGAATTGTGCCTGGCGCGGTGGGTTTCACATACTTAAACGGTCAATGAGGGCGACACCGTCCCCATTGCTTACAAATCTCACTTGTACACTTCGGCTGAACTGCGATTTTCCGCTGTCGAGAAAGTTCTGACGGCAGTGCAGATGGAGATTCTGAACGAACGAGCGCTGTCGCAGGGTAAACGCATGTTGGTGGTAACACCGTATCCTGCCCTTGAGGCGGTGGCAAAGGCAAGTGTACCGAATTCTAAGGCTTTGCATCCAAGGTGGATACAATGGGCCACTTCCTTGACATCGCCGGACGTCACATATATCTTTGACGCGGCACTTCAGACTCAGGAGTTTTTGCAGTATGAATTCGTTCATCCGGCTCCTCTGTCCTTGCGCCCGCTCAAGGATTACCATTGTGTCATATACACTGACGGTTCTGCGCAACTGGATCAAAGCACGCCTATTCAGCGGCTTGTGCAATTGTAGTCGGTACTTTCGTAAATGGTGAATTCCAGTCCGATGTCGTGCATACACAGTCATTGGGTGATTGTACCGCGCAGTTGGCGGAGCTTCGTGCTCTAGTGCTAGCGCTAGAGTTTGCAGATCCCAGAGTCACTACCCTTATAGTGAGTGACTCCTTTTATTGTGTTCAATCTTACAACGACAATCTACATTTTTGGTCTCAGAATGACTACCATGATTCCAAAGGTAGCACTGCTTTGGGTTAGAGTCGCAGATCTTAAAGAACGTCTGCCTCTCGTGAATGTTATTCACACTCTTGGTCACCAACGTGTTGGTGTCCATGCTGTCGGCAACAGCCTGGCTGACGAGGCAGCAAAAACAGCAGTGGCAACATACTTAGTAGCAGCAGTTACAAGATCCAAAAGTAAGATCGATGATGACATCTTGGCAGCTATTGCTGCTACAGAGCAGGGAACGAAATTCCCAAGAGGTTTCTCTGCTCGTTACCATTATCGCTCAAGTCCTGATAACGTCCCATTAGTGAGGATTAATGACGTTGGTGACAGATTGATTCCCAACGCGGACTGCAGACCATCTTTGATATTAGCGGCTCACGAAGGCATGGCGTCCGCGCATGCCGGCGTTGCAGCTACTCTATCTCTGCTACAACAACGTTACTGGTGGTGCGGTTTGTATAAACAAGCCAGAGCTTATGTTCTTAATTGTGACATTTGCCAGCAGATTAAACCTTCAACTGCGGCGCGCCCACCACAAACTCAGTTGTATATATCTAATAAACCAATAGGTTGTGTTTATTTAGATCATTGCGGTCCTTTTACCGCTGATACTGCGTACAAATACATCTTGGTTGCAGTTGATTCGTTCACACGTTTTCTGTGGGTGTGGCCACAAAGGAGTGCTGATTCCCGCACTGTCATAAAGGATTTGCGTGTCTTTGTTGGAAGTTTTGCGTGTGGTACCTTTCATTCTGATCAGGGCCCTGCGTTCGCCTCTAAGGCGTACAAAGAAGCCATGAGAAATTTGGGGGTCCAAGTCAAATTTTCGTCTCCATACCGGCCTGAGGGTAATAGTGTGGTGGAGCGAATGAACCGTGACCTAAAGCAATCTTTGACAGCCAGGGTTTTAGGTACTGGCCGGAACTGGCTAGCCCACTTATATGACGTACAACGTGCACTTAATAATCTCCCTAGAAGGTCTCTGGGTGGGCGGACCCCATACATGATGCTCTTTGGTGTACGAATGTTTGTCCCAGACCTTAATGGTCTAGACATGGCGGCGTCAGCCGCACCCTTTGACGTAGATGAACACTGTGCTGTATTGCAGAATCTTCAAGAAGCCAGAGACAGTCTAGCGAAGGAACAGGTACTCTCCTCATCTGATGCTGCGCTTCAGGTTCCGGTAGTCGGCTGGCTACCTCAAGTTGGTGATCTGGTCCGTGAGAAGGTGGAGAACAAGAAGGAGTTCGGCCCCTCTTATCGTGCACCGGTTCCAGTGCTTGGAGTACAGGGTACTAGAACAGTCATTTTACCTCCACTTCCTGGTCGAAAGGATAACAGGTACATCTCTATCGACAATGTCAAGCTACAGCGAGTGGCCGATTCTTCTTAGTATGACTCCGGCAGTTTCTTGCCCTTCAATGCTGAGAAATTCTGTTGTGGCCCGAGCTTCTAACAACGAGCCTGATGTTGCAATCGAGATGCATACAGTTACTGGTCCCTTATTACCACCAACACCTAGTGGTCTGCCTGAAGACGTTGAGTATGCTTATCCTGCGGATGTTACATTGCCTGTTCTACAATCCACCACAGTTGCCCACTCACAAGACTCATTTGACTCTAATTCAATGACTTCCATTGCCCCGTCCAAAGTTTCGATTTTTGTGGCCTGGTTCAAAAGACATTTTTTAATTCCACCATGGACTTACATTTGGCTAGTGCTCATATGTATTTTTTTGTTTATGTCCATTGGCTTTGTGGTAGTGTTTTTTAGACTTATCAATGGACACTACCTGAAAGAAAGATCTACGATTCGACTTATTGATGGAACTTTGGCCCCCCACTCCTCATCACATATTATGAAAAGGGACCAGACTTTTGTGAACATTACTGCCTGGCCTGTTCGTGATGGGATCGCTTGGGATGCCGTAAAATGTCAAATTCATGGCCCCACTGAAGTAATTAATGTGCCAAATGTATTTCGTGTTTCTATGGGTGATGTCGTTAAGCAGAACATCCACTCAGATCACTGGGATGTTCAAGCCATAGAAGCACTGTTTTCTGATTTGAAATATTATGCTGCATTTGATGCTGAGGATTTGTATTTAGATACTGCTAATTATGATGAGCAATTCTGTTATCAACATTATGGCACGCATTTCCTGCACAAAGCAAATACGTTTAGAAATTTTGTAAATTATACTCAATCGGAACACTGCCCCGCCCCTAGGATGGGCAGCTCTACCACGTTAGTGGACAAATTCACCTATTTTTCTGGTTTTAGTGTGGCGTATACGGCCTCTTTTTATTTTAAGGTTGCGCCTGAGTCTGCTTCTAAAGTTAGACTGACACACACCAAATTGTTGTATTCCAAGTCCTTTATGGACGAGTTGGCATTTGGCGGGTATGATCTGTGGAAAGCTACTATCGATCTTAAATCGGTTTGGGACTCCAAACCGTGGCAAGTACAGGGAACAGAAGCTTTGCATCGTGCCTGTCTTATCCCGAATCACATGTTATTTTTTAATTCGTCCATTTTTCAGACCACCTGTTTTGGATTGGCTACTTCTAAAAAATTAAATTCTCCCTCCATTCCGGGTCTGGGTGCTTATCCTAATTGGGGTAATCATACGGATCTGTCCCTTGCTACGTTGCAGTCATACATTTCGAACACATCCTTCAATATTTCTGAATTGAATCCGGAAGGGTGGTTGGTGTGGCAGACGAGTTCAGATTCCTGTCAAGATCGGTTTCTGGATTTAGTACCGGGGTATACACAAGTTCGTGTAGACCCCCATTTTGAATCTTCTCACACTGTAACTATCTACTCGGTAGGGAAGTTATGTCAGTCCTGGCTGCAACATTCCACTTTAGCATCGGTTAAACTTCATTTAGCACGATTAAACAACAAAATAGATTTGAATTATTTTGTTAAGGGTCCTGCGGTTGGCAGGTCCAAGAGATGGGTGTATGCTGTTTACAACGAAGTATGGAAGTTATCACAAATTGAGGCTGCATCAAGATTACGTGCTATTGATCAAGCCAATATGGAAAAGGTGTTGGCTGTAATAGATAATAGTATTAACACCCTATCTTCTAGAATTTATACCTTGGATAATATTGTATCATCTGTGGTAGACATTGTGCAGGATGACTTGTCTGTATTGTATCATGGTCAAAATCAATTGCGTTCTATTATGCAGTTTGCATGGACGTTGCAAACGTTAAAGGCAAGGAAAGTCCCTTGGGATTACATGAATACTTCATCTTTGTTCCTTCCTTTAAATTAACTGCAAAACAACAGTTCATGTCCATGAAAGATGCTACATACTCCTTACTGCACATTGAAAAGTTAGAACCTTTGCCTTTCTCTGTTGCTGAATTGAATTCCGCAGTGTGGCTTATACATGGGTTAATCACATTATCGTTCCCTCTGTTTAAGTTCAGTTCGTGCATGAAACATTACGCTCTAGGCAGATATGAACAACTTGGTACTGCCTTCCTGCACGAAGTTTGGTCACTCCCATTCACGTATAGATGTGTGAGAGACGGCAAGGAGGTTTACTTGAAAGGTGAAGAGTGCACTTCCACTCCGGATCACTCTGTAGTGTGTAGGCACATTCAATTGCATGGTGCATGCAATGTGCACGCCCCTAATTTAGCTTGCGTCCTGAAAGGGATTCCTGTGCCAGTTATAACTCCGTCTTTTACGCTGCTTGCTAACGGTAGTTATTTGCTATTAAATAATGAAGCTTGCTATGGGATGTTAGTGGGAATACCCTACATAGTGACTGTATCACAGAGAGTAGTTTGCTGTAATAACGTCCTTTTCCCACCCCCGCATGGCTGGCTTTATGTATCCATCTGGCCTTCCATTCCAACCTTGAAAGCAGAGTTCAACAAGATGAGCAGAATAAGGGCTCTATTGTCTCAAAAAGAAGTCGCGTTGACTTCATCCCGGGAAACATTTGTCCTTCACGTAGCAAACACCCGCACTGAGGTGCAAGCGCTTTTGAATACTGATCTCCCACTTCATTTTGGGACCCTGATTCAGACTATCTTTAATGCCTCGTCAACAAGTGGCATGGCTCATTTTTTTAAAATTGTGTCCGGCCTCGTGACCTCCTTTCAAACAATTTTTGGTGTGATCCCAGGCTTTTTTCATTCTATTTTTTCCAGCGTCTGCGGAGGTCTCCCTTTACTTCTCGCCCTCATAGCTGGAATACTTTTGTTGATCTGCGCCCTGCGCTATGGATGCACAACTTGCGTCACACGACAACATGTCCCGGCTGCTCCATCTTCGTAACCGGATGCTTGAATACTATGGCACTTTACCACTGGCAACTCTAAGCATAGCCTATGGATTGTCCTTCCGGTTTCCCTACTTTACTTGTGTGCAGCCCGTCTTTCATTGCCTAGATTGTCCGTTCCAATGGGCTCTGGATTTGTGTCTGTCGAACTCGGTGTCTCCTGCCCCGGATTATGATCGACTGATGAGCCCCTTAGTGGCTCATGAGTTGGACTGTTCTGGCGTCGGGATTATGGCCTGTGGAGCAGCACATGGAGTCCTTGGGAATTAGGACATCGGAACGGCTGCGATCGACTTCTTAGCAAGAAGTTATTTTGAAGAACACGCCAGTTGTCCTCGTCTGGTGCTGGAGGCTCCGGTGGTTGAGGAGCATGTATGTTCCTTCCCCGTCCTGAACTGGATGGCAGATAATTTTGCGGAACGTTCCAATGATTTCCTCTTGGAAGCTGTTGCAACTTATTGTGCTTATACATTGATGGATTGACTTTTGCACTTTCATTTCGTCCTACGTCATTAAATGAGCTTTTTTTTATCCTTAACATGGGTTTTTTCACTCCTTTTTAAAAAAAATTCTTTCTTTTTTTCTTCGAACTTTTTTCACTTACCTTATATGGACTTACAGTTCATGCCCTTGGTTCCGTTCTATCAAACTTGAACTCTGCGTTCTTGCAAGTGCGCCCCTACTGGTTAGTGGTTCGATCAAGGGGGGGTGTAGTGAAGATCGTTATCTATATATGTACAATGCTAAGTTAGCACAACCGTGTTAGATGTTAGAAAGCCATCTTGCCGCTTTTGCTGCTTTTGCACACGACACTGTAGTCACATGTTATTAAATTGAGAAATGCTTACTCGACCTTTGCTTCACATGAGAACTGTCTGTTGTTCACATCCAGAACAGTGAGCTGCGACCTTGGTCTGTACACAGTGTAAAGAAACAGTCTGGGTCGCTAGACGGTGCATGTTGTTGGGTTCAGGTTGATCGGCCCACTACTTTATCCATAACACGCACGCAGCTGCAAATGCCTGAAAGTCGGGTGCTTTTACTATTGCAGTGTTACATGTTTTTAACACATTCGGAAGAAGAGTTTTCCCAGGAGCAGAGCATAGCTGATCCTGTGATGTGATCTCACTGAGCTGATCTTTACGGTATCGGGTTCCCCATTCAAGCCTAGAGACCTTTTACTAGTCTAATAATAATACTATTAGTTTGCTAGCGAAAGGAAGGTGGCTTAGATCCAGTCATTTTAGTATGATTACTCCTTTCATTTTCTATGGTATTGTAACTATGCTGATGGTTTTGATTTTAATCGTTTGTCTGCTTATGTTAGCCAAACTGCTGCATCTTAGGACACGAGGTTTACAAAATAAACTCTTTAAACTTTTACCGTGTCTCTGTTTATTCTGTTGTGGACTGATATGAGAATAATTACTAAAAGGTATTTCTGATTCCCACCATTCCTGGTCGGATAAGAAGTTCTGGGTTCTGAGGTGAGTTTCTGGTACACCACAATTCACTGAGGACCCGGGTTCCTGCGCATAGTTCTGTGCATAAGCAGAATCCCTGCAACACTATATGGGGCAGTAGGCGATTTGCCAGGGCCTTTGCCAAAAGTTTGGCCTCCACATTTAAGAGGGAAATAGGTCTGTAGGGCGCGTGTTGATCTGGCGGCCGGCCGGGCTTGTGAAAGACCACCACTTCCGCATGCCTCCAGTCCGGGGGGAGAGAGCTACGATCCAGCGCCTCCTCCACTAATGCACGGTAGTGAGGCCCCAACTGTAGGAAGTACCGCTTAAAAAATTCACTGGGGAACCCGTTAGGTCCCGGAGCCTTCCCGGAGTTGAGCTCTCCTAATGCAGTTCCCAGCTCCTCGCCCGTCAGCGGGAGCTCCAGATTCTCTCTTACTGCATCTGATAGAGCCCTGGGCGGAAGGTCGGACAATCAATCATGGCGACAGGCAAACATTCTTTAGGGTCATAGAGATCTGCATAATATGCAGCAAAATCTCCGCTAGGGCTCGTGGATCTGTGAGTGGCACGCCCTCTGGGCCCAATATGCCCAGTAGACTCTGGGTATGATACACCCCCTGGCAGAGTCGGTGGAGCATCTTGCGAGATTTGTCCCCCATTGATACACTCTACTGCGCGTCGCCAGCCAGGCCTGTCGGGCCTTGTCCAGCAGTAGCGTGGCATAATTTTGTAGGGCAAACAGCAATTGGCGCCGGGCCTGGCCGCCTCCTGCCTCTCGCCCCCGACGCTCAAGATCTTCGATACCCGCCTCAGCCTGGATAAGCGCCTCCCTGCGTGTTCTGCGAGCCGCTGCGCACCAGGATATATCTGTTCCCCCCAATGTGGGCTTCATCGCCTCCCATACAGAATCGGCCCTGATCACAGACCCCACATTCACTCTCAGGTACTCATCGATAGCATCGCACATCCGTTCTCTATAGTCATCATTCTGCAAGTGCCACACCGACAGGCGCCACCTAAACGGTTGCCTCCTCCGCCCCATCTGTATGGTGATGGCACTGGGGAATGGTCCGAAAGGCCTCGCAGGAGAATCTTTGCCCCATCACCCTACCCACTGTCACTCAGGGGACAAAAATGTAGTCAATTCTAGAGCAGGATTCATGAACTGACGAGAGGTAAGTAAACTGCCGATCGTCCCGATGCAAGTGATGCCAGTCAAGCCCCGTCGTTAGGGAATGCAGCCTTGTGGTGCCGCCTCCCTCTGGAACACCCCTCTCTCTCCAGCGGTCCATGTCCACATTCATGACATCATTCCAATCTCCACCAGCCACCGCCACCCCATCCGGCATGTCCACCCATATAGCCATAAGTTGCTCTACCAGGCTTCACTGTAACGGAGGAGGAGCGTAGACGCTACTCAGGATCAGGGAATCCTCCCCCATCTTGCCTTGTAAGAATATATAGCGCCCCTGAGTGTTGGTCCAAAGCCTACTATGCACGTAGGGAACCCTACGATGAACCAAGATAGCTACTCCTCTGGACCCCCTCACAAAACCGGAGTGGAACACCTGTTGATATCCATATCGTTGAAGGCAGAGGACCTTTGTCCCTAGGAGATGTGTCTCCTGTAGCAGGAGGATATCTGCCCCAGCCCGCTTGGCCTGTTGCAGTATGGCCCCGCGTTTAATCTTATCGAGGGCTCCCCTCACGTTCCTGCTGATAATACAGAGAGAACCCGGGGACGTTTGCTCCCTATGGGGTATACCTGCCATGTGGTATTGTAACTGCGTGTGCGGGGATGTGGAATCCTACCCGGTGTGCAAGTACAAGCCTGCTATCTGTGCAGTGATGTGCGATCAACAAACAAAGCAGCCCCCCTCCCAACAAACCCCCCACCCCATACCTCAACCAAAATGAAGTATCAGTCGCGGACCCGGCACGTCCCGACCAATGGATCCCCAACTCACAGCCCATCTTTTGCTAACATTCCCCCTAGTCACACGGGTCCACGAACGGACCCAGCCCATAGTTGAGCCTCTCCGATCTAATAAGTACAGGCTGTTCCGCCTCGGCTTCTCACTGGTATGTCCTTCAGGGTTTCACTGTCTGCCCGCCTGAAACAGAACCAGTCTGGGATGCCGTACCACAGGACAGAGAGCGGCGCCTGGAGCGCGACCTTCTGTCCCCCTTCGACTTCACCTAGGGCACCCCCCCCCCCCCCCCCCCCCGAGCAGCTTCCGGCAAGGAGGAATCAGACTCTCGTCCCAGCGGTGTATGAGCCCGCACCGTTTCATCAGGCCATTTAAACACCTTTTCCGGTGAGTCAAAGAAAGGGGTGCGGGAGCGATAGACCACTCGCAGACGAGCAGGATACAGTAGGGCATACAGGAGCTTCAGGTCCCTCAAGCGGGCCTTGGCCACCAGGAACGACTGCCGCTGAACCAACCTCGTGTAGTCTGGGAAAATTACGATACAAGCGTTATCGTACTGGAGGGGTTCTTTGATACGTGCCTGCTTCAGAATAACATCCCTGTCATGATAGTTCAGAAGCTTTGCGATAACTAGTCTTGGGTGGGCCCCAGGTGGAGGTTTTTGAATGAGCGCTCGATGAGCACGTTCAATCACAAAGCAGCGGGACATCGAATCCGGTGGAAGCCAACTCTCTAGCCACTGCGCGAGGAACTGCTCCATGTTGCCCCCCTCGCAGCCCTCCGGAAACCCAACAAAGCGGAGGTTGTTGCGTCTCGCCCTTCCCTCCGCATCCTCCACTCGCAGTGCAAGACCCCGTTGGGTGGTCTCCAGCGCAGCCACCCGCTTCTTCAGCGTGGTAACATCGTCCTCCACTCCTGAAATACGAGTCTCAGCCTCAGTAATACTGGACACAATGTTCCGCAGATCCTGCCGCAATAGCATGACGTTAGAACCCACTGCCCCTATCTTGGCGTCTAACATGTCTCTGGACTGTGTAATGCACGCCAGGAGCGTTGCATTGTCCAGCACACCCGCCAGAAGACCCTCCAGCGGCCCCCGGGGCCGTAAACTTGTCAATAGGGCCCTGCTTAGGTGGCCCTCCGCCGCCCTTATCTCGTGTCATGGCTGACCCTGAATAGTTCTCAGCCCCGTGCGGGCAGTCGTCAAGTGATCAGGAGAGTGCAGCCTGTCTCCAGAAGTCAGGTAGGAGAACCACTGCCCAGGGCCGCCGCTAGGGATCCAGAGGAATATCCACCCAAACCAATGGGCCACTCACTTATGGACCTCCGAGACTGGGGATCCCGTCCACCTCACCAGTCATCAGATTTCAGCGAGGGTCCTCCCCAACGTCCTCTGGAGCTTACTCACCCCCCAGCAGCGCTGATGGGCCCCTCCCCGCGGTCCGACCTGACCGCCGAACCCCTCACCATTGGATGGAGGGGGTCAGATGATGAGGGGGGAATGACAAAGACACCACAGCGTCGAGCCCGGCTGGTATGTCGTGTGTTAACGACCAGCACTGGCCCCCACCAACGTCACCCGTGGGTACCAGTCGCACCTCTAGTGCGGGAGTGCCCCAGTGGCAGCGCACCAAGCTCAGCTGAATACCAGGGGTAAAGTGGAGAAAGCGCCGTGGCTAACAGAGGGATCCAAACATATTAGGAGGGGCGTAGATGCACCCCCAACCACTCGCACAGCTCAGTTGCGCCATTTTGGCCTTCATCCTTTCTTTGTACTCATCAGTGTACTCCTTGTATACTTTCTTCTTTTCCTCCTCTTCCAACATTCATTTAGTAATCATCCACACGTGGAATTATATGCCATTATCCAAGTTTCTAATATTCATGATGTGTCCATCCGGACCTCTCTACATAAATACGACTGAAGCAAGGTTTGTCAAAAGGCAGCGTTTATTCTAAAAAAACCAATGCATTTCGGGCTGCGAGCGCCCTTCTTCAGGGGTCACTGCCATAACAGGTTAAAATCGGCCATCTGCATCTTTCTTCTAGCAAGGGATCCCCCACACAGCTGGACGCCAACACACTCCCCTCCAATATCGGTGGAATAGAAGGGAGGGGGGGGGGGAGTCGCGACCTCACGGTCTGCTCTGAGCGCGCAGGGCCTCTGATGCAATATGCCCCCTCGGCGTCGCCACTCACCCCCTCGCAGTCTGATTTGACTGCCGGCACCCCCCAGATGGATACTCAAGGGGGGGGGAGAAGGATAGGGGGCCTCAGAGCACCGCCGGCCGTCTCCCGCTCTCAAAGTGTAGGGGCGTCTCAGTCCGCCACCGAACTCAGACAGGCATGGCTTGGCAGTTCGGGCTGGACTGTTCCCATGAGGCATAGGGTCAGACTGATTTGCATATGGCCATGTCTGAACTGGGGTGGTGGAGTGAGCTAAAGAATGATGATGAATTAAACCCAGATCAGTTGACTGGGGGTGAGTGTATGATTTGCTCAAACGCTCCGTCCATCATCCCCTTTGGTATCACACCGAACTCAGGGGGCGCAAGAAAAGGGGGGGGGAGGAAAAAGATGAGCGGGCCTCCGCCCTTACCGCCACTACCGGATAGCAGCCACCGGTGTGCGGATGGCGTCGGTCCGATTTCTGCCACCTCCACCGCGGCCCGACACGGCCGCCGAGCCTTGGTGTTGCGTCTGTAGGATCCGCCCCTGGCGGGATTCGCCAGCCCCGGAGAAAGACTTCCGCTCAGGAGCGCTCGCTGGCGCCAATGTCCGCTCGGTCCCGCAACACCGGGACCACACCGCCAAGGCCACTCCTCCTGTCGGCCTGAGATCTAGGCAACGCCCCCGGCCCCGCTCCAGGCCGTGCTCCCCGCAGGCCCTGCCGAGCCTCCACCGATGGATCGTCATCCCTGGGGGCACCTACGGAACCAGCTTTGCCCAGGCAGGGGCCGTCGTAATAGCTCAGCAGCGAGGTATAGCGGAGTCGACGGGTTAACATCGGAGAGGTAGGATAATGCAGTATTTTTAGTTGGGCTGGACGGAGCGCTCTCAGCCCATGTCTGCCATGTTGGCTTGCCAAGCCACGCCCTCCCTTAGCCAAATTTTTCATCTGTTTGCAGAACAAGTTCAGAGAGTTACAGTCTCTAATTAACTACAGAAGTGGGTTCTACAATTTGGGACCGATAAAGGAAAAGGATTGGCCACCAATGCGTGCACGTCTGAATCTAGGCACTAAAAAAAGAGACTGGTTACTAGAGCGCAGTGTATGAGGAGGGAGGTATGGCACGGCTAGCTTTCTAAAAAAATTCTGAGCTTATGTGGTTATTGATCTTGTACATAAAGGGGAGAGCATTTACTTTGATGCGTTTGTCCACAATGAGCCAGTGAAGATCTCGAAGAAGGCCAGGTATTGAAGAGTGTTTGGGTAGATGAAAAAGCAGACTGTCTGCTGCATTTTGAACAATCTAAAAGCGTCTGATTATTGCCTTGTCAGCGCCCAAATATAGAATGTTGCCTTGATCTAGTCTGGTGAGGATCATGGCCTGAATGACCGTTCTTTGTGCTGAAAAAGTGAGCATCCATAGAATTTGTTAAAGCCATTTCAATGTAGCGAAGCAGGAAGAGGTCATTTTAGCTACTTGAGGTTTCATGGACAGAGTGGCATCCAGCCAAATACCCAGGCTTTTAACCTTGTCGGCAGGTGTGGGAAGGGAGCCCATTGTGTCAGGCAAGAGCTGAGGCCCACAAAGTAGATGATTTATACCCAGTAGAAGCACCTCAGCCTTATCCCCATTAAGATTAATGGAATTAGTGTTCATACAATTGACAACATCACTGAGGTAGGATTTGAGAACCCGTGGGCCTGCTTTCTGATCCGATGACAAAAAATGATCTGGGTGTCATCGGCTTAGGAAAATATGGTTAAACCATGGCTTTCTACTAGATACGCTAAAGGACGAATGTATGTGTTAAAGAGCAGAGGGCTAAGAGTAGAGTGCTGTGGGACACCCCAGGTCAGTGAGTGAGGACTAGACACAGTATCTGTGGAAAAATCCTGAAAAGTTTGATCAGTCAAAAAGGATTTTAACCACGCAAGTGCATTGTTTTTTGATCCAGTCTGTCAATCAACTTATCGTGAGACACCGTGTCAAAGGCTGCACTAAGGTCCAGAAGGATGCGTGCGGCCATACCACCTCTATCTAGGTGCTGACGCAGGCGTTCCGTGACTCCTAACAGGGCAACTTCCGTGCTGTGGTCTGCACAAAATCCTGCCTGGGAAGGGTGAAGGGTGTAATAGGTTTCTACATAGGTGGAGAGTTGTTTACTGGCGTGTTTTTCCAGAATTTTGGACAGGATGGGCAAAAGTGAGATCGGTCTATAGTTTGCTCAGTTGGCAGGGTCTATATGTTTTTTTTTCAGCTGAGTTAGTACCATGGCATGTTTCCAGGTTTTGGTCAATTGGCCTTCACGTAGTGGGAAGTTCAACAAGTCCATTATTATGGACAGAAAGTGTGGACTTAAAGTGTTTTAGCTTAGAGGAGGGGAGAGGGTCCTGCATGGAACCCGATTTAATGGATTGTAATAAGTCCAGGAATCTGGCATCATCCAGAGGAGGTAAAGAATGTTAGGTCGAATAAATCACAAAATATCATTGTACAGGAATCATCAGATTAGTGAAAGTCCTGTGAAAAATCACATAGAAGCATCATAGGTCCCAATAAATACTTGGATCACCATATTTCCTCTTCTAGTTTAACCAATAGTACATAGTTTACTAATTACCATCATCAACCCAGAGTAGGTCACCTACCATTAGAGGGAACATATAGATTCAGAGCACCTGAGTCTTGTTACATGGTATGTAGTAATAAGAGCACCCACTGTAGGCCACAGGAGCACCTGCGTGCTTACTACTGTTAGTACAGTAAAAAAGCAGGGGCCTCTGTCAAGGTCTTCCCCCGTAAGGCCAACAAGAAAAAAAATCCCCCAATGTATGTGATCCAGCAGCTGCCCGGGAATGCACTCAGGGGCAGCTGCTGCAGGAAAACACGTCTGAGACCTCTTCCGGTCTCATGCGGTCGACCGGGGAGAGGTCGGTACCTTGAACTCCTTCTGCCCCCGCTCTGTGCAGAGCCACCGTGGTATGTGCAAAACAAGGAGAAAAAGAAGACGGGAGGGGGGAGACCTCACCTTGTCCTAACCCCCCCTGCTTCTTCACCCCCCACCCTCCAGCGATCCAGTAATCCAGGCAACTGCACGTGTTCGGGCTGTGCCTCCGCAACTCAAGTCTCCAGGTATGTGCAAGGGAGGCGCCTACACTGCCCGCGGGGATACCTACCCTAGCAAAAAGGGCTGGTTGCCCGTGACCTTGTGGTGCAGCGACAGCCCCGGGATCGGGTGATGGCGACTTCCTCTTCCTGCCCGGGAAGGGTGGGCGCAGCCTTCCTCTTCGTCCCCGCCCCCAACAAGACGCCAGCGGAGTTCCTCTGCTTCTCCTTCAAGTTCTGCCCGGGACTGCACCTGAAACCCTTCCTCGACCGCTGTGCTGTCTCAGGAAGAACCTACATGTGTGGCAGTGCCTGCAGTGCTATATTTCCCCTCAGCGATCTTCAACAGCACTGGGCCATTTAGGCTGAGCCCCTGCTGTTCAAAGGTTCACCATGCGCTTCCAGCAACAAAAGGCGCTCCTCACGCGCTATCACTTTTAAGGTGGGAAACAAACACGCACACCACGCTCTATCTTAAAAAATTAGTGAAAGAAGAATCCAGTACTTTACCTGTTCTAGACAGGAGAAGCAACTGCAGGCCGTCCTACCCCACACCTCAAGGGGAGCGCTCCTCACACTGCTCCCAGCCCTCCTTCCAGCCAGGTTACTCTTAGATCCAGCAAGGATCTACCCTGAAGTCTTTTCCCTCCCTGAGATGTCCAATGGGAGGCAAGCATGCACAGGTCCTTGGAGAATCTTTTCAAGCAGGATACCACAGTAGGGCAGAAAGAGTCCGTCTTTTTCCTCCACCACAGACAGAAGCAGCAACTGCAGGCCTACCCACCCCCACACAGAAAAGGCAGGGCTCCTCACACAGTTTTTCCGCTCTTGTTCTTGGCAGTGTCCTCTTGTTCCTTTAAGTAATCTAAAATCTAGGGGTTTTAGGACTGGTAAATATACCCATTTTGTCATTGTTCTCTTTGTGGCTAAGGTCTCTGAACCCAGTCCAAACCAGTCCTGTCCTCCCTGGTGCAGCATGACCACAGGGGGTGAAGACAGCATTGTGCTGAGGAGACACAGCCTATTCAGGTGCTAGCGAAACTCTTCTCACATCTATGAATGCGGACCAGGTCTATTCAGCCCAGCGATGAGTTACCCAGGCAAGGCAGGGCACACCTCAAACCCCCTTGTGACTGTCTAGAGTAAATGCACATCCTCAGCTCCTGTCACTCAAAAAACTAGATGCTGAATGCACAAACAGAGGCACACAGAATAGTAAAGCAAGAACATACCCACTTTCTAAAAGTGGCATTGTTAAACACACAATTTAAAAACCACCTTTACCAAAATGTGTGTTAATAAACTTTGAGTTCTCCCATTTTCTAGCTCGTCCCTATTAAAAGTTACACATGTAAAATGTTTACAGTGCGGCCCCAAGATAGCCTATGGAACGGCAGCCTTTCAACAGTCAAAAACGAAACACAAGGATATTTCAGTACCAGGGCATGTCACACACACACCAGTACAGGTGCTACCTTTCACATACACTGCACCTGCCCCTGGGAGTACCTTGGGCCTACCTTAGGTGTGCCTTACATGTAAGGAAAGGAAAATAAGGGTTGTGCCTGGCAAGTGGGTTCAACTTGGCAGTTTACAACTGCACCCGCAGTTTCAGAATCTTCCAGGTTGCTCGCTCTCGTCATTCGTCCAGCAGGAGTGGGGTCATAAGAAAGGTGGCCCCTACAAGTAACGTATGTACTCCCTAGGAGAACTGCTTTGGCCCCCAGGTGGTTCCCCCTTTACAAGCATACTAGTCACAACTCGTAAATCACTCCCTACCACTTTCTAAATGTTCTACACATCTTACCCATTCTCAGTGTACAGCGCATCTTTTGTGGTGTGGTATGCCCTGTTGTGCTATATTGTGTTTGTGCTGTGTTTTGTATTCCTTATCCTTCTTCCTCCAGGCGTTGCAAGACCCTGCGGAACCGATAGCCGAGCAAGGACTGGCCCTGAGGTGGCTGGGGCTGCACCCCCTCTCCTTGCCTGGAAGGCCCTTAGCGGCTGGACCTGCACTCTTCTGAGCAGCTGCATGGAAGGCCCGATGCGGCTGGGGCTCCCTCCACACGACCCTCTGACCTTGCGGGGGCATTTTGATTCCTCAGCCGGTATATAAACGCCACCCCAGCAATACACAAATGCTTTGCATCGAGTATATCTGCCGGAGCGGTCCTGCGGCTCTTCGTTTGGCAGTTCCTGGGCTGCTGCGAATCCTGCTGCATTCAGATAAGTCCCCGCTCTGCACATTTATGTCTTTTGGGGCATTTCCTATCGGTTGCAGTTGCCGCGGAAGGCATTTCTTGCTGTGTGTAGATTGAAGTCTTACCTGTGTACAGTCTTGGTAACACTCCCACACCTTATGTTGAACTGTAGTGTACACATTTTGATGCAAGTGTGATGTGTGCATATAAGTTTATGCCCACAAGATTTATGTATGTCTACTGAGGTTTTTATGCCTGTCGCTAAAGGTATCTACAGTCACAATCCAGCGTTTTTTGTTATGTTATGTTAGGTAGTATTATACTCCGAGGCGCATCATGGCGCTATAGATGATTGAGTTGAAGGTATAGTGCAACAGCTACTGAGAAACAGGATTAAAAGAGTTAGATCAAGGCTCTGCATCGGGCATCCGCAGAGGTGAAAATCCAGGTTTTTAGGGACTTCCTAAAAAGGGTTTCTGACTGGATGAGGAGGAGGCTGCAAGGGAGTTGGTTCCAAGCTTTTGTGCCTAACACTGCAATGGATTTGCCTCCTTTGGAAATACATTTTAAGGTTGGTGCTTTTAAGAGATCTGAGTTAGAAGATCTAAGTGTGCGGCAAGGTACGTAGTGAGTAAACCTAGATCGAATATACTGGGGGCTAGAGGAATGAAAGCTTCTAAAAGTGATTATTAAAAGTTTGAACAATATTCTTTCGCGGACAGGAAGCCAGTGTAGTGTTTTAAGGGCAACTGATGCTGAGTATTTCGTGGGTCATTTGAGTACTAATCTTGCTGCAGCGTGTTGAACCATCTGAAGTTTATGAAGGACTGATTTATTAGTTCCTGCATAAAGGCTGTTGCAATAGTCCAGTCTAGAAGTGATCAAGACTGTAGCAACCGTCTGCCTTGCCGAAAAGGGAAGTAGAACCAAAAACGTTTTTAGTGATTTTATTAAGTGAAAGCAGGTGCCAGCTACAGATAGTGCCTGCTGATGGAAAGACAAAACAGAATCAAATCTGACCCCCAAGTTTTTGGCGGTAGTTACAGTGTTAGGGGGAGGGGTGTGTCAGCTGGCCACCACTGACTGGGGCAGATGTTGTTACCCTTCCCTAACGGCATACTTTCTGTTTTTTCAGAGTTGCATCTCAGGTGGTTTGTCTTTATCCAGTGGAAGACAGCTGTGAGGCAGTGGCAGAGGTTTTCCTCAGCCAGTGTAGTATTTTTGTCTAGGACCAATACCAGCTGAGTGTCGTCAGCATATGATATGGTCTTGATGTTGAAGAATGACATTAACCTGATTAGTGGGCCATATATGCTTTGAAAAGAAATGGGCTGAGGATGGAACCTTGTGGAACCCCGGAGAGCAGAAATGTTTCTGCTGACTGATATTGCCCAAGACTTTCCTTCGGTTTTGGAGGAAAGATCTTATCCAGGCCAGTGCAAGATAGGAAATGCCATAGAATTTGATATGGTCTAGGAGGATGTCATGTGAGACTGTGTCGAAAGCGGCTGATACGTCCAAAAGGACCAACAGTGTGTTTTCCCTGGTCCAAGGCAGCTTTTAGGGATTTAGCCGTGAACAGAAATGCAGATTCAGTCTAGTGCTGTGATCTGAAACCTGATTGGCTTGAGTGTAGAATGTTAGCTCCTTCCAGGTAGGTTGTCAGTTGTGAATTGACCAGTTTTTCTGCGATCTTACTTAGGCAAGGGAGGAGGGAAATCAGGCGGAGATTAGAGAGGATGGTAGGATCAGCAAGCTGTTTCTTTTGCAGAAGTCTAACTGCTGCAAGTTTCCACTCATTAGGTACCTCCCCTGTGGACAGTGAAGTATTTATTATATTGTGGATGACTGGGTCGACCATATCTATCAGGGCTTGTAAGATCAGAGGAGGGCGGGGATCAAAAGGAGACCCAGATTTGACAGCCAAGATAGCTTGAAGTGTTTGATCTAGGCTGAGATTTTGAAATACTTGGAGGGAGAGTTGGTTACTATCTGGCGCAATCTTAGTGTGAGTAGGGGACAAAGGGGGAGAGGGGAAGTCTTCTTTCAGCAGCTGGACTTTTTCCTCAAAGAAATCCCCAATGCGGTCACAGAGAGCTTGTGAAGGGGGGATTTCTTGTTTGAGTGACTTGGGGTTTAAAAAGGAGTACACAATATTAAAAATAGTTTTTTGGTTAGAGTTAGCCTGTTCAAGCATATTGGTAAAGTATGATTTCATCGCAATTTTTATGTTTAGATGGTAATTTTTAAGAGCAGCCTTGTCTGAGTATAATTGAGTCGCCATCTGCATTCCAACATTCTAAAGTGACTCTGCATTTCCTTTAACTCTTTTATATACCAAGGGGCTGAGGGCATCTTTCACAAGCTGCATTTCTCAGTAGGCCACAAAGTGATCCTTCAACTTAGTTAGCCGTGATGTGAGACGTTTGTGATCTTCCGTTGGGTCTCCTATTAGTGTGGGCTTTACTACTGAGGCTGCTAGATTGAGATCAGGATGGGTGGCCATATCCTTCCATCTAGGCTTTGGGATCAGGCTGGAGTATGCATGCTGTTTGTGTTTTGTCATGGGCTGACATCTGATTTCCAAGTGTATAAGCTTGTGATCAGACCAAGTGAGACACACTGGCTCTTTAACTGTAAGGGTTGATAGGTTTGAGCAGATATCATCTAGAATGTGACCTAAAATAAGAAACTAAAGTAAGAAGGTAATGCATACTTGTTGTTAAAGATTTCTTGTGTGTTCGCAACTTATTCTTTCCAGTGGCTTGTCTTTTGTTTTGTTAAGGATTTCTTGTGTGTTCGCAACTTATTCTTTACAGGAGCTAGTCTCACTATTCCTAGGTGCCTGTTCCATATAAATAATCTCCCAAGGCGAATCTGTGACCCATCGTTTGCTTTCACCACTTGCATGAACGCGCACCAGTTATTTCCTTCTTTATTTTACCTTCTTCTTTTAGTTTCTCATTTTAGTTTATTGTGTGTTCCCAAACCCCCTTTCCTTGAGGTCATCGAATGAGCACTGGTGTCTCTAGTTCAGTGCCCTTCGGATGGTTTCTGTGGATTGTTGGGTTCCAGCTGCCTCTGCGATCCTAGCAGAGAGAGGAACACACTCCAACGTTCATCGTCCCAGTATTTCCCTGTCACACATACACTGCAGTGGCAAGTTGAAGAAGCATTTACAGGGCTACTCATGTGGGTGTCACAACCAGTGCTGCAAGCTCATTAGTATCATTTGTTTTACAGGCCCTGCCACACGCCATGCACTTTACCAGGAACTTACCAGTAAATCAATTATGTCACTCATGGATAACCAATCATATCACAGTTTATACAGAGAGCATAGGCACTTTAGCACTGATCAGCAGTGGTAAAGTGCCCAGTATCCTATAGCCTACGAAAACAGGGTCAGTAAAATAGGAGGCAAAAGACAAAAAGTTTGGGGATAAACCTGCAAAAAGGACCAGGTCTAACAGGTCACTAGTAAAACTTTTCATCACGAAAGAAGGGTGCGCAAATGTTATATCCATCCAGGATATGGATTGTACAGTATCTAATGTAGAAACCTGGTTTCAATCTCTGCTTATAAACTTGTTCAATTAGAGTGACCCTAGGCAAATTATTTTCTCCACTGTACCTACTTTTCCATGATCACCAAATTTGAGACCACCTTGAAATAGTTCAGGATGCCCACTGCACAATAACCCGTTCATGTACGGTTTAATACCATAATGTTGCTCCTTATATATAAAAATGAAAGGCTTATGAATGAGGAAACAATACGACTGACTTGACTCTTGAGTCTTAAATAAAATTGTCACTGCAGAAAAGGTGTAGTTCACTCACTTTAATGAAAACAGCTCAGAGCAGTGATACAATCTAATGTGCTAAAGTGAAATAATCCATAATTCGCTTTTTTTAATGTAAAAGTGAATTTGTCAGTTATGTGACTGTCACTGACATTCGCAGAAGAGCGAGAGGTCTAGGCTGTTCCCTTAAGCCTCTACCCCACTGCTTTTCCCAACAAGAAGCAATCCACATAGGGCTGTAAAGAATTATGGGAACCAGCGGTCACCGCCTCACTACCACTACTCTATTACAACAAGGTACAAGATGCCTCGGTATTGGGCGTATAGATCAGTCTCAAGGCCTATGCGATCCCACTACCTAAATCCAGTCAATTGCGAATGTGGCTTGGCAGTATGGGCTGGTCTGTTTCATAATGCAGTCTACAATCACAATTACTCACTCTGGTAAATGTTGCATATTGGCAGTCTAGCCAGTAGCCTAATGCAAGGTCTGCCCAATCGCCCCCTCCCCTCTTTCTGAAGTTGGTGAACGTTCCTTATGAAGCCAGGGGTGCTTTACAATATTTGATGAGGAATACCAATATTCCTGGGGAACTGCCTGATCTCAGCGAGGCAATATTCCAGTACTAAAACATGTTGATGGAAAAGAGAGGATGTGTCTGTTGCTGAGCTCTCCTGTTTTTTTTAATCATGTGGTAGCAAGGCCACAGTGAAGACATTTCTAGTTCACTCAGTATAGGTCTGAGAGTTTAATAAAGGGAATAAATAAATGTTAACATAAGTGACATAACCTCACTCAAACTAGGGAACCCATAACTAGGAACCTGTACAACCAGTGGACACTAACACTCTTGAATGCTTCCCAGTGCAAGATAGGTGAGCATTATTCAGCCTATATTTGTACATGAATGTATGGTAATTCTATGACAAGTTAATCTATTTCTTGCAGGAGGTTTGTACTTCCGGTATGTTTACTCTACCGTGTGGAGTGCCACAAGGATCGTCACTGAGCCCGACTCTTTTTAACATTTATGTGGCCAAATTAGCCCCACTTATTAAAAAGTGTAATTTAGAGGTAACATCCTATGCTGATGACACCCAGTTGGTAGTCACTGCCTGAAATAAAGACTCATCAGGTCCGCAAAGATGTCAAAACTGCATAGAGGCAGTTAGCAGTTAGACGAGTAGACACATTTGAAGCTCAATTCGGAAAAAATTGAGGTAATTATATTTGGAAATCCCTCCCTTAGCTGGTCCCCTAACTGGTGGCCAGAACTACTGACCCAACCTCCTACTCCTGTTCTTCAAGCTAAAAACTTGGGAGTCATCATCAATGACAAGCTTAATATGGGTGCCCAGGTATCCCCAGTGATTTCTTCAGCCTACTATACCCCAAGAACAAGTAGGAACAACAATCTTAGAAAAAATCTGATCACTGCATTAGTCCTTGCAAAATTGGAATATTGCAAAAGTCTTTATGTGACCTTGCAAGAAAAACAAATACATAAGTTGCAACTTGTGCAGAATGCAGCAGCTAGAATGATTCTCAATTTACTTAAATATCATTTTATCAATCAGGGACTTCGAGAGCTAAATTGGCTTCCAATACGGAACTGTGCCAATTTTACAGCTCTATGCCGGGCACACAAAGGACTCTACAACGCTGGTCCTGAATTTCTTAGGAAAATGTTTAGATGGCATATTCCTAATGGGCCTTACAATCTGCAAATTCTAAAACCCTAGTAGTCCCTAACATCAAAAAGGCAAACTGGGGAGGCAGGAGGATTCATTTTCATACATCAATGCTATGAAACGATCTTCCAGCAAATATTAGAAGTATTCTCTCCTTGGAGGCATTTAGAAAGTAGATTAAGACCTGGTTGTTTAATAAGTAATGCGCCTTAGTCACAGTATGCTCTACCTTAGTGAGCGCCGAGATACCCAATTGAGTAATCCCACGCTCTACAAGTCTCCTTAACATAACATGTCTATGAAAATTATACAACAGTCCTTTAACACCTCTCATTCTCTCTTTTGCACTTTCAGTACCTGTGCTGCACCTGTGTGAAAGATTTGTGTAATGTTCTTTATGCTGCTGCCAACCGCCCTTAACTTATTTGTATTAGGAAAGGTTGCGCTGTAGTGTCCATGTTGTACCATTTTTTTTTTTTTTTGTAAAACCGTTTTTATTGCAGAACAATATAATAAGCAGCGTACATTCTTGATTTCCCTGCACCGCTATTGCCAGTGCCATATCTCACATGGTCAGTTAGGCAGTCGTACACAGCTTGTAAGCCCACATCCCGGAGGCCGGGCAGCGACATCAAGGTTACCAGTATACTGAACCATATTTCGATCTGTACTTTTGCCGCAAACATAGTAGGGTGTCTGCGTTCCGCTTTAGAGTTTCCTCCCCCCTCGTCCCCCACCCCAACACTGCCCCTCCCCCATCCCTATCCCCTAGCCCCCTCCCTCCCTCCCCACCGTCCAGTGCCCACGCCCGCGACTGCGACTGTTCCCGGCCTTAGTATTTAGTCTGGGGTACATTACAGAAGTACATAACCATTCACTGTGTTTGTGCGGGTGGAATGTTCCAGGGGGGGAACCTCAGGCTCAGAAGGCACCTCGTCCTCCTCCATCACGCTGTTGCGCAGGGCCTGCACCAACCCCTCCCATGCTGTGGCCGCCGCTAACGCCCTGTCATCAGCCCTACGAGTCGCAAGTTGGTACCTAAGCGTGCTTTCACTCGCCGCCCATTTCTGTAGCTCCTTGATCCACCTCCCATGTGGGGGGCCCGCCTTCGACTTCCAGAGTCTCGTCACCTCTCTTTTTGCTAAGAGGAGGCCCATGTCGATAAACTTACTTGTATTCTTGTTTTTGGGTGTGTGAGGAAACCAGTGCAGGACACAAACCGCCTTGGTGTATTGCAAGTCCCTGTCCGTCACCTCAACCAGTGTTTCACCTACTGCCCTCCAGTATTCGCGCAGGCGAGGGCAGTCCCACAACATGTGCCCGAGCTCCGCCCCCACCACCATGTTGTACCATTATTGTGTTCTGAAATGTTGCATAAAATGATCAGCTCCACATAAGAAAAAAATCCACATTGCCAGTGCTTGTTTTAATGCATGATGTGAGTAGGATTAAACACTCAGACATATGTGGGAAGAGTTTACTTATGGTTTTATGTGTGAAACAAGCAGTTTTTGAAATGTGGTATATGACGTTGTAAAATTAAAAAATATACCTGACAAGTCATGTATAACACATCCAAAGATTCCAAGTTTCCCTTAGCCCTTGCATGATGTGGTCATCCAGTCCACTTTTTTTCCTTTGATTTCTGAGGCTTGTAGTCTTATTTATTTAATTATAACAAAGCACCAATAGTCCCAGGATAAAAAAAAAACATTTCCGCTGGTGTAGTGCTTGTTATTTGACACAATAGAACACACCCGCACCCTGCACTCCCAACAGGAGGCAAATGCAATACTGCACCTTTAACAACACACGTAAAACAGCACTCCCAAAAGACGAGGGGATAAAACAAGACCCAGCACTCTCTTAAGGCGAGGCAAGAAAACAAATTCAGTGCATTTACAGTGGCACACACATGTTTATTAATCCAATATTTTAGAAAGGAAGGCAAAGTATATCGTTTAATGCAGACTCCCAAATATCAAGTAACTCAAGCACAATACCGGAATAAAATGTGGCATATATACATGTAGCAAAGAGTAAAGAAGCTTAGAAATTATGTATACAAAGTATCACCTCACCGATCGTTCCCTCGACTTCCTCGCCAACTCTAGCTGTGGAACCCGTTGACAGCTGGGCTTGGACTCTCGACTGGGACTCAAGTTCCGTTCGTCATACGACAGTACGTCTACTCCGTAAATGAGTTCCAATTCACCTGTCAACATTCTCTGGCTTTAATACGTTTGCTCAACGTGAGGTGAAGGTTCTAGAAACCTCACCCCCTTTCTTCTGTTGCGAAAACCGAGCTGGCCGTACTGGTCTGTGTCAAGGTCAAGACAGAAGCTGGCCAGGCTCCTGTATTTTGACTCCGAGACAGAGCTGTACATTCCGCACATTCCCTGAAAGGTACCAAGCACGCATCCAAAACAACATGTTCCAGTTGACTCTGATCGGTGAGGAGCAAAAACAAGTGAAGAGCAAAAACATGCCCTCCCCACTTTGCAGATATGTGTGAGCACAGAAAATGGAGTCTGTTACACAAAATGGAGTCAGCACAGAAAATGGAGTCAAATATGGCAAATGGAGCCAATGGTCAATATATCATTCTTAATATCACTACATTCCACCCTTTGACCATTGGCTTTCCTAAAATATCAGTCTAAGATCAACTGCTTTAGGTCGAAGCATAGATAAGAGATTAGGAACACACATAATGATATCAAGGTACATATTGCAAATATTATCCCACCTAGAAAAGAGCAAAGTTTAACAAAATCCGGCAACCACCCAAACGACCAATCCCACCACCCTTTTTCTACATCCTGCTTGACATCTTTAGCTAACTTGTGTAAAGCTTCAATGTGGGACTGAATTGACTTAAAATGGTCTGAAAGATTAAAGCAACACATTCCCTCAAGGTCCGAACATCCATGATAATGTTTCAAGAGTAAATAATCAATTGCGGCTCTGTTCTGTAGAATAGCTTTTTTTGCTCCCCTGCAAATCTGATAATAATTCTGCTAAAGCAACTGATGTATGTTTAATATTATTCACCATCAAACATGCTAATTCACTAACAGCCCTGGAATTATAAATGGTTAGGCCTCGAATTCCTACTATTGAGGCAGCTAAACTAATATATTCAGACTTAGATAATAAATTAATTTCAGAATCACAATGTTCACTGAGTTGAACAGCTTCTCGCGTATTCCGGATATGTGATAATGGATCTAATGGGAACATCATGAGGCCTAGTCTAGTAAAGGCACAGGGTCCACCTGTGATATTTGTTGGAATGTACGTAAATGTAACACATGAGAGTAAACCACCTTACAGGCAATTTAACATGCCTGAAATGACTGGCAGCAGATACTACATCTCTGCAAATCATACTATTTTGCATATGTTTGCATGTACTTTCATTTCGATTTTTGCATAGAGATTGTTGTTCCCACGTCATTTGTAACTCAGTTCCTTCAAGTCGTATTTGAGCACATTTACCAATGGTAATGGGGTCACAAGTTAAATTGTAGTAAATGTCGCCTTCAGACATTAATCCGACATCTTCACCTGTGATATCCCACACTTCTGTTTTCACTGTTTCTTTTAATTCCTGAGGTGTTCCCTCTGGATCAAATACAACAAATGCATCAGTAATTTCTGGTTCTAGGTTAGCCATTGTCATTCTATAAAGAACATCATCGTCTGGGGTTTCAAAGCTATACCATCAGGTGTACAAAAGATGGTGCAGTTCATTTTGCAAAGTAAGTCCCTACCTAACAGATTTACAGGACTAGTGTCACATACTACAACAAAGCAATGCATTTCAGCAAATTTCCCAATTCTAACCTTGACAGGTTCGGTAAGATGGGCTTTTATCTGTTTGTTAGAAACTCCAACCACTTGGATTGTCTCACCAGAGAGAGGAAGATTTTTTACTTCAGCTGATCTAACAGTTGAACGAGTAGCACCAGTGTCCACTAGGAAAGTTACATTTACTTCATTCACCTTTCCATCCACAAATGGTCCAGTCTGGTCTACTTCTAGAGTTGCACCAAGTACGCACTCCTCTTCCTCTCCTAGGCACCGTCAATAGCTCTCCTCTGACTCACTTTCATCGCGTTGCAGCCAATGCGAAATGGCACCAGCGTGCGGTAGCTTTGTTACCTGTTCTTCGTTGTAGAATCCTGTCTCATTACTATATCTTTGAGGATTTAAGTTCTGTGGAAAAGGTGGCTTTGGCACCTGACACTGTTGGGTAACAACCTGCTGCTGTCGCGGCGGTTGGCAACTCACCTCATTCTGCACCTGTGGATTTAATGATGAATTATCACCATTAGCTTTCAGTGGCAATTCACACTCGGATTTCCAATGTCCTAACTTTCTGCAATTATGACATGGCCACTTGTTTTTAGCATCATCTATGCTAATCTGCCCTTTTCCCTTTCCAATATTAGGTTTTGGTCCTGCTTGCTCTGTTCCACTGGTTTGTTCACTTAACTGGGCTTCTTGTCACTCCGCTACTTTAACCTATTTTGCATAATGCAACACTTCGTCTATTTTTTTATTTTGCCAGTCTACCGTATGTTGTTTAATCATTTCCCTAACTTCAGGCCTTAAACCATAGACAAATCTGTAAACAAAATGACTCAAATCCTTTTAACTTAGTTTCTCATCTCCACTTTATTGCTTAAAAGCTAACAGTAACCTCTCGTAATATGCATGAACTGATTCTTTAACCTCCTGGTGAGTTCTGTCAATTTTTACCCAATCAGTTTCTTTCGTAGGTACTTTATTTTTCAGAAACGTAATTACCTGATCATATTTTTTCATTACTTCTGGATCTGGGCCTCCTGTCTTAGGATCCCTAGCATACTCTTGGGTTAGCCAATCTATAGTGATCTTACATTCTGTCCATAAATCTGCAGGCACAATTATGTCAAAAAGACCATTCAGATATATCCATAATACTTTTGAAAGTTTGACAAACCTATCTACCTGTCTATACCATTCAACTGGTTTTTCTCTCAACCTTGGAAAATCATTTGTAAATGACAAAATATCCTGTCTAGTCCATGGAACATGTACATATCCTCCTCCAGGAATTTCTCTCATGGGACATTCTGTTACCACTGACTCTTTTTCTCTCATTGGGAAAGCTAGAGAGGCTTTGTCTGTAGTTTCCTCTCTCTTTCTAAACCATCTACTTTTCCATCGGTCCACATCACCCCATTGTCTTAAAAATGCAATTAACTCTTTAATTTGGGTTAACCTTCCTGTAGTATTCAAATTTTCAATGTCCTTTTCAGTAAAATCTACTCTGTATGGCTTCTGCAATGATCTTATTTTTTCAAAATGTATTCCCATTTCACTCACTGTCTCTTTTAACTTTTCATGCAAAGTCCTTGCTCTCCAAGTAATGCTTTTACATAAAAACATTAATTCCTCATCTTGGTATGCTTTTAATTTTTCAGTTGGAATGGTGCCTACAGTTAATTCTTCTAAAGTTATTTTTAATTTCGCCACATCTAAAGGTTGTGGTTCTGTATCCTTTTTCTGCAAACTCCTTAACCAATCACTTAATTCTTCGAATGTTGGTCCTACAGGGGTTGTTGTTATTCTCATTTTATCTACCATCTTCTCTGGGGTTTCTGTGGCTGATTCTGTTGTCATAGGTGTCTTACTTGCTGGACTCTGGTTTACAGTCAAATTTTTGGGTGTACTTAATCCTGATATTCCTGTAGTAACCTTCCATTCATTTTCTCCTGAACGACTCCTTTCTTTCTCCTTTTGCATACCGCAATTATACGGGACTGTTAAACAATTCTCATTATCTTTTTGTTTATCAAAAACTGGTATCACTGGTCCTATAGTTACTGGCACAGCAACTGCTTCCATATTCTTTGTTAATTGTCTAATCTTTTCAGTTAATTCCTGTGTTGTTCTAGCTAATTCAACAGACTTTTCGTTTTCAGATGTTACTGTTTGTGACATTTCTGAATCATTAAATGGATTATTTTTCCCAAAATTATTTTGCATCTGTTCAAAACTTTTATTTATTGCAGTTTCCTTTGGTGGTTCACTTGGTGTCACCATCGCAGAATCCTGTTGATATGGAGGTGGTTTTTTATAGAAAATGTCCTCCAGATTCACTCACTCCATATCTGTAACCTTCTGACTCCGTATTTTTTCTTTTTTCCATACATTTTCTACCACCCGTATCTCCAGCACTTCTCAGAGGAAACATGCCATCAGTCATGCTCGCATTACGTTATCTTCTCATTCTGTCATCATGGCTTTCTTGACTATAATGTCTACCAAACACATAATTATACCTTCTTCCACTCCGATAACTTTCTCGTTCATACATCTCTTCCCATTCAGTCAAAGCCTCAAATTGGGTAGGTCTGGGGTTTGGTTCCAATCTCATCATTCTAGCACTTAAGTTTCGTAGTACAGCTAGACTAAATGAACCATTCTCCGGAAATGCTAGTACTCCATCATCTTTGGTATATTTTACCCAATGTTCCAACCAAATGCATGTCTGATAACCATATTTCGGCATCATAAAGGATGCAGGTATTTTCGGTGGAGGAATATCTGTCCATCTCTAGTTGCAATCGGCCTATCTTTATTGAATAGGTTTTTGATTTTTCCAAACCATGACTTTTTCTCCTTTTCAGGTGGATCGTAATACATCATATTTTTATTTTTCCAAAACTCTTAATAAATTAAGCTTCGCAATTCACCTTTTTCCCTGCTTCTCAGTTTTCTAACCAATCCTAGCGTGACTTACACTAATGCACCAATCCAGAGTGTTTGTCACCCTTGTAACTCTCCAATCCTAACACTTCTCACACTAACGCACCAATCAGTGAAAGCTTCATCTTTCCGCAGCTGACCAATCTCAGCGCGGACTTTCTGTCGTCAGCCTTTCCCACTACTCCTACTCTTGCTGACCCCTCCTTTACAAAATTTATCTGCAAACTTTTCTTAAGTTTATCTTTAATCAAAATCTGTTAGTAACAACATAAATACATCTCCATTGCCTGTTTCGCTAAACAAAAGAGATAGCTTTGTTAATTTACACAAGAATTCTGTCTTTCCAGTAGGCAGCGCTTACCTCTACCCTACCACAGAATTTTTCAGTTTCGCCAATAAGTAGCACTTCCCTCTACCTTAGCCTTCTAACAAACAAAAGGTAAACCCGTTTCTCTGGGGATAAAACACATGTGGAGACTACAATGCTCCTGAGAATTAAGGCCAGAGTTTCACAAGAAAACCTATTGCTATTCCACTCGCACATTCATACGGAGATTTCCCTAACATAACACAATTCCGTGTTATCACAGTTCTTGGAACCAGACAATGTTCAATTCCATGTGACTTCTCTTGCCACATAAATCCACTCCCTACTTCCTGGAAGCTTCAAATTTCCAACTACACTTAACATAAACAATACTCAACATAAAGTGTTAAACATAAATCAATAATCACCAAACCAATACAATATTAACCATTACCTCTGCTACCATGAAATACTGATCCAGCACGAAGGCCAATATTTACATAATCTCCTTATGTCACAGATTCTTAGTCAGAAAGGTTCAGTGATGCATTCATTGGTGGGGCCCAAAACACCATTGCACTTTACATCCACACAAAACTCACTCAAATCTGTACACAGGAGAAGGGGATGCTGGACATGTGGGTACCTTATTATCTATCAAGATTAATTTTCTTACTACTTTATATACACATTCTTTATACAACTTTCAGAATCCTGACTTTATCAACAAGGCACTCCACTGTTTGGTTGATGGACCAACTAGTTGGACTGGTTGATGGTGAATTAGAACCAGCTAAAACACAATTAAAGTCTAGGAAAACATTTGATATCTTCAGTGATTAATTTAAGAACCACAAAACTCGTTTCTTGTTATTTCAATTTTGTTTCTCTAAATTTTTATTCAATCCCTTTAATCTTGCATTTTTTACTACAGCTCATAATTTGAATTTTAGATTTCTAAAAGTAATTAAGCATTTAGAAATATCACTAAACATAAATTTAGGAAAAACGCAATTAATCATTTACCAATGATCAGACGACAAAATAGCTTCAGATCGAATAAGGAGATATCCGCGTTCTCAGGTAAAGACTCCCTCAGACAGTCTGACCCTCACCAAGGGATCAAACCATCAGGAAAAATACAGGATATAAAACAATTTCTCTGAATATAAAAGTTCAGAAATTCAGCAATATCCATACATCAATCCGCAGCATGGATCAATTCCACACCCAGACTGGCAGCATAGAACTTAATGAAAAATAGAAAAAGACGAAAAATTGGAAAGAAACCACCACCCAACAAGAACTCCTTCTAAGTTTTTCCCAAAACAAACAGCAACTGCAGTGGTCACTACAGCAACTGTAAAAGCTATCCCAACTCGTGCTTCTGTAATGACTGATGAGGGGTTATTATACCTTTCTTTGCCTTACTTCATACAAAACATGGCATCTTTAGGGGCAGACCAAATGTTCTGAGTGGACGGTTTGGGGTTATCAATAGTTCATTGCACTCATCCCAGTGCAGACTGGTTCTGCATAGTGACTTGGCACAAGAGTTCATAATTTGTAATTATTCTTCCGATTCCCATTTGGGGACCAGGAAAATGTATCTTTTCAAGGGAAAAGGGTCCCATTGACAGGTTCAGGCTTTGTCTCTTCCTTGGTTCTCATACATTCATCTACAGGCTTGCTGTGAAGTCCCCAACACATCGACCTTGGCAGGGTACACGATTTCAGGAGTTCATTTCACCTCGTGACTTCCAGAGCCATCTGGTCATGCGCAGAAATCATCGCGCGTACATGGTGGCATCTGCTTCAGAGAAAACCATCTTGAGTACTGCAGCCTAGTAGGCCTGAATGTTAACTAAGCGAAAATAGACATAACAGCAATTAATATGTAGAAATGAAGGTTCTAATGTTTAAACCCACACTAATCCCAATATATATTACTATCTTCCTAGCTGCAGCAACATTTAAAGCGATAATACTTACCATACGATAACTTTAAGCCACAATACAATCACGAAGCAATATAAACCATGTAATTTTACTATTTCAACACAATCTAAGGTTAGTTTGCGTACCATTGTTAATTATTGAATTTTTGCCATGCAATTAGCAATTTAGGGCCAGATGTAGGTAATCCACAAATACCAAATTCTTAATATCGAATGTTACCGATTCGGTATTAAGAAATCAGTATTTATTATTTAGGTGATGAATCGGTAAAAAATTCTGATTCCTTAATATTCCTTATTACCGAATCGGTAATACCGATTCGGTAATAAGGAATACCTACCCATTCATTCCTATGGGCTTGGAGGCCCATAGGAATTAATCTAAAGCCATTCTGTATTAGCGATTTGGTATTACCGAATCGGTAATACCGGGAGGTATTTCAAGGGTGCCAGGGTGTCCAAAGGACACTCTGTTGCACCCCTGAAATGTGCCTGTGTGCACATGTGGCGCACATACATGCCCTAAGGGCATGGATGTGTTCCACATAGCCCTTAAAAAAAATGCACAAGTGAATTTTAAAAGGAATTCGTTAATTACCATCAACTTGAAGTCAGTGGTAATTAACGAATTCTTTAAGCACATAAGCACTCTTTTACGTGCTTTCTACATTGCATTTACCGAATCGGTAAATACCGATTCGGTAAATACAGATTCGGTATTTACCGAATCATCACCTACATTAGGAATGGCTTTATACCGGTCGGTAACCCTGAAATTTACCGAATTTCGGGGTTATCAACCGGTATTTAGCCACCTACATCTGGCCCTTGGTCCCATGTGTATTTATGTTTATCAAGGTGCAAATATTGATTAGTACCACTTCCACTTCAACCTGTTATGTAAATTAATTTTAGAATGATTACGTAATTAATTTCATGCAAATTAGAGGAGGTATACAAAATCTTGTCTTACCTGCTCCATCATAATAATGAAGTGTAAAATAATGCCTAAAAGCACAAATCGCCAACCACAGCTATCTAGTTGCCCTACACCGGGTCAAAGTCAAACATTCAGGCCAAACAAAATGGAGCGTGGGTCGGATACAGTCCCAGATTAGATTGGTCCCCTGAAGGTTTACGTTCTCAAGATTGGTGCCAAGAGTCCCTCTAGCTTTGGAGAGGTCTGCAAAGAGCAAGGAGAGTGTTCCAAAAGGCTGTAGGCATGGTACAAAGAGCAGGCTGGTTGTCATGGACAGGTGGACTAGGCTTCGCGATGGTTGACCCCCGCTAGCGGAAGGTGCTGCAGTGCGAAGAGATGGGCTGACGGTGCGTCGTGCTCATTTTTGGTGGAAGCGGCTCAGTCTTGGTGCAAACTGGCCTGTTTGTGGTCGTGATGAGCCCAAAAGTTTGATTTGAGCGCCCGTGAACCACTCCAAGGGTCCAGGACCTGATAGGCAGAACTTGGAGGGAGGGTGGTCAGGAATGTGCTGCATCTGGATCCAGGGTGTGGATCATGATGTTGGGGAGCCTTCTATGTCCCTGATGTTCACATCAGGAGGACAGCAGACCTCCCTTTGAGTCGGTCTGGGGTCCTGGGTTTAAGATGAAGTTGCAGGTCCAGGTCTTCCCCAGGCAATAGGGTAGTAGGGCAGCAGTTCCTTTAAAGCTGCAGTCCTTATAGCAGCACAGCAGTCCTTCCTGGCAGAGTATCCCCAGGTCCAAAGGTGTACTGAAGAATTGGGATTAGAGGTCGCCTTTTTTATACCCAGGTACCCAGGTGGGAGAAGCTTCAAGACATTGCCTTTGAAGTGCATGAAATCTCCTGCATCCCCTGCCATGGCTCCAAGCTGGCTGCAGTAACAGTGTGGAGTTGTTAGGCCCTTTGTGTGAAGGCGGAGCACATACTATTCAGTTGCAAGTGGTGCTGTGTTCAGCTCCACCCCCATCCTGCCAGCAGATAGCCCATCCAGGCACACCTAATCTCTCCATAGTGTGAGTGACTGGGAGGAATTCACAAAGTCTGTCAGTTAAGCCCAGTCATGTGACCCAAGACAGGCTACAGGCACAAAAGGGCTTAGAGCAGGAAAAGGCCAACTTTCTAAAAGTAGCATTTTCAAAATTACAATGAAAAATCAACTTCACCATTAAAGAGGGGTTTATCATTACAATTTCATAGACACCAAACATCAAGGGATTCCTGTTCCTGTTTGGAAATTACATTTATAAAATTAAATAAGTTAACTACAACGTTATACTCTGGAAAAGGTAGGCCTTACATTAGTAAGAGGTGTTTTAATACCAGTACATATAAAACTTTAAGGTGCATGTCCTACTACTCTTTAAATTACATTGCACCCTGCACTCTGGGCTGTCCAGGGCCTAACTTAGGGGTGACATGTGTATTAAAAAGGAAGGTTTCGGCATGGCAAAAGGTTTTTTTACCAGGTCGACGTGGCAGTTTAAAACTGCACACACACAGGCTGCAATGGCAGGCCTGAGACATGGTGTAAGTGCTACTAAGGTGGGTGGCACAATCAGTGCTACAGGCCCACTAGTAGCATTTACTTTACAAGTCCTGGTCTCATATAGTGACACTTTTCCTAGAGACTAATGAGTAAATTAAATATGCCAATTGGGTATAAGCCAATTCGACCAGTAGCTGCTGGTCGGAAACGGTGGTGGTGGGGGGGGTGGGAATGAGTTGTGGTGTGGGGGGAGAAAATAAAAAATAAAGAAAACGTACCTGCTGGTCGTGTCGCCAGCCGCCGCCTCTGTCGCAGGAAGCACCCGGGCTCCCCTAAGCCAGTTACAACACTGCAATGCTGTCTGTGGTTCAGCGTTCAAACAGGTACAGGTAGCCTGTGCATGTTCCACACCTAGGATGCAATACAGCCTGGGTGGAGAACATGCAAAGGGCACATGACTGTTTGGCCAGGCCAAGATGGACAGTCAAACAGTCTTGTGCACGTAGAGTGTGCTCAACACTCCTCCCCCTGGCCCCTGCTTTGGCCAGCCCTGCCCCTCTCCTCACCAAGGAACGAAAAATAACGTTATTATCATTTTATTTTTCCTCTTCACTCCTCTTAAAGCAGTGGGGCAACGCTCCTCCGCCTTAGTGGAGGAGTCGCCCCTGAGTTCAACCATGTTTGAAGGGGAGAGCACAAGCACTTTAGCAGTGGTTAGCAGTGGTAAAGCTCACGGAGTCCTAAGGCCAGCAAAAACGAATTCAGCTAAAAGTGAGGTGTAAAGGCAAAACGTTTGGGGGTGACCCTGCAGAAAGGACCAAGCCTGACAGCTTCCTAACCTGCTAAGAGAGAGTTATTTTTTGCAGCAGATAATGTTTCCATCCGCAAATGTAATACACAAAACCCTGCTTCTCTGTTGCCTACTCCAGTAGGAGATGATGAGGGTGAGTTCGACCATGACAGCAACAGTGTCACCGAAATGTGCACAAAACCGAGATCTGACATAGTGGACGTTCCCTTTCCTGAGTCTGAACATGCCCTTTTTGTTGACGGGGCTTGTCTAAAAGACTGGCGCAGCATTTTAAGAGCCGCTTATGCTGTGTGTACACTAAGGGGAGTTGTAGAAGCATTTTACTTGTGCCATGTAACGTCCATACAGATGGCTGAACTGATTGCCCTTACCCGAGCCTACTGTACCTCTGAAGGCTGGCGAGTCTCTATATACACTGACAGCCATTATGGGTTTGGAGTTTTTCATGATTTCGTTCAGTTGTGGCTGCAGCAAGGATTTTTTACGTCAGCTGGTACTCCGATTAGGATTGGGATTTATGCTTCGAATTTGTTAGACACTCTGCAAATACCCAATGGAGATTGCTGTGGTGAAGTGTGCAGCACATAAGAGCCCTAATAAATTTGTCACCAAAGGCAGCCGTTATGCAGGTGATTGCCCGATATTGTGCTCTTGAGACCAGCACCTTCCATTTGGATGAATCGTGTATTACAGAAGGTGAGATTGTGTCAAGCATGTTGCTGAACACTATGCATACATTTAATTAGCTGAGGGAATTACAGAAAAGGTGAAATAGGAAAGGATGGGATGCATGAAGGATTCTAGTAATATCCGTTGTATCTTTAGGCGGGAAAGCAATTCTCCCTGATTCTCCCCTGCCTACAGTTATGTGACACATGCATGGTCTGACTCACATGAGCAGAGATGGGATGGAGTCCACCTTCTGATTCTACTGGTGCAATCTCCATTTTCAGTGCAGAGAGTTTTTGCCAGCATTGTACCATATGCCAGAAGCAGAATGGGGGCAAGAGAGTTGCGGTGGCTATAAGTCCCATTGGAAAGTCTGATGATCCTTTCAACTGTCTCCATATTGACTTTGCAGAGATGCCCCGATGTAACCAATTGAGGTATGTCCTTATTGTTGTGTGTTTGTTTCCATGATGGTTGGAGGTGATGTTAGACCTGGAATCATTGGTGTGGGTTTCCCCTGTATTTTTGCATCTGCCTCTTGTGTTTTAGCTGTGTGTTGGACTTCGTTTTGCTGGTCTAGGAGCTTTGGGCACTTTGCCACTGCTGTTTAGTGCCAAAGTGCACTTTGTCCCTTTGTAAATTGTTGTTTTGGATTGGTGATTCCATGATTGGCATATTTTATTTACTAGTCAGTCCCTAGTATTGTGCACTGTGTTTGCTAGTGGGCCTACAGCACTGATTGTGCCACTCACACAAGCAGCCTGTAAATGTAACTCAGGCCTGCCATTGCAGAGCCTGTGTGCAGTCTGGTACTGCCATGTCGACCTGGCAAGTGCACCCACTTGCTAGGCCCTAACCTTCCCTTTTCTTACATGTTAGTCATCCCTAAGGTTGGCTCAAGGCACCCCTCTGGGCATGGTGCAGTGTCTGTGAAAGGTAGGATATGCCCTGATGTGTGTGGCATGTCCTGATAGTGAAATACTGCCAATTTCGTTTTTAGGTTGAGCATCAACGTGCAAGCGCTGTCTGCAAGCCCTGAAGTAATCACTCCTACTGAGTGAAATCCCGCCTGCTGCTTTCCATTGGCTCACTCTAGAGTCACTCTTCTTCCCTGCCTCCTAACTCGCTTGAGCAGCTGATAGCTACCTTCCATTTAAGACAGAGGAGCACCGGTAAAGTACAGTTTCCCTAGGCTTCAATTTCTTATCTTTTGTTGGGAGATTTTAAAGCTGAGGGACCTTGTTTGAGTCTGCCAGAAGGCTCAAAAAATCCGGCGATTATTGGCAAATTACTTAATCTCCTGTGTCTAAAACAATCAATATGTCCACTTTTATTGCAACCGGTGCTCATATAAAGTGCTCTGATGACTCCAGATCGGGTTCCTGCTATATATACAGCAAAAAGGAAAACAAACACACAGCCTGAGCCTAGTGTTTAGATAGCAGCCAAATGCATTATTGTACTTGTGCATAAGAACAAGGGAATATTAGTAGCATTCTTTGGGTTAATGTTTTGCCAGAGATGGACTTGTTTGTCACGAGCCACATTTGGAATTGTAATTTATACTGGCAAAGAAGCTTCGATGATAACATACATTATGCTGAGGATAAGAAAGAATGATCCGAAAGGAATGCCACACGGTAACTGGTGTGGAGACGGTTTAGCACCTAAAAGCCTAATATTTTGACTGCAGTTAGAGAGAAAGCTCTATATTGTGGCCGGTTTTAGACGTTCTTTCTCACAGAAAAACTTAACCTACAAAAGCTTGTTTACCGCTACTATTTATTATCACCTGCTCGTCAATTTATTATTTAAATAAACAACCGTAGAGCAACAACAAACGTATTCAAACAATACTTCTTATATTTCTTAATATTTGCAGAGTAATCTCACATATTTGCCACTAAATTAACTTTCTCAAATTCAACTGTTGTTGTGTAGGCAAACTGGTATCTTCAAGCTACAAATTTGAAAAATAACTTGACATAATACCACTGGTTCAATTGGGTCGGCTTTGAACCCCAGTATACAAAGACATACTAATCAGCTTTGCTGCCACTAGTTTTCGCAATCACTCAGATGCCTCTAACATCACTGTGTAAAATCAGAGAAGCTCTGCGTAAAGGATTATGTTAAATTAATTAATACATTTTTATTTCCATTACAAAAGTGCTTTAAGAACACCAGTGAATGTTTAGACAGGATATGTCTTTGGAGACTGGGGATTGAATCCGATAGAGTTCAAGTAGCAATGGTATTTTAAGTTATTTTTAAATTTGTAGGTCAAATACTAAAGCTTTTAAAAAATATAATAGCTGATTTTGTTGGTATTTACAAATACACTTATCTACTTTATAGTATATTGGAGCTAAAAATAAAGATTTTTAAAACTTCTTTTGGGAGTATTTGTATGCAGAAGAGCTGTGATTGAGAAAATGTAGTGGCTGTGAGGCAGGTTAGCATGTTTTTGTAGACTGGGGTTAGAATCTGACCCAGTCTAACTAGTGGAGCCTGCCTTGCCAACCCTGGACCTGCTGTCTCTCAGTGAGGCAAGCATATGTGTTACTCGAATTGCTGCCATATTCTAATGTTATGTTTCAATACTGAATTAAACTTACCAGGTCCAAAGCGCAAGAAGTGTGCACTGAAAGAGAGTGTGAAATTGTATTGCACAGCACCGTTCTATAAAGCACTTTTTATTTCCCTTTAAGCAGTTTGGTCTGCTTAATTGAATAGCCTTGTGCACATTCCTGTTGCACTTTTAAAGCTCATGTAGTGCTGTATGTGAAAAAAATGACGCAGGTGACTGTTCACTCACAACATCTAGCTATCGATGTGTACACAAACAACACAATTCAACTCACTAACATAAAACACCACATACATCCAATTCACACCACAGAATTTTACACAATATTCAACAGTGCACCACATAATTAAACTCCCAATACATACCGCTCCACAACACAAAATACAATTTCACATATTTACACTCCATCACATGCAATTGCACTCCGCATAATTCAGGTACACTCAACACCACATAATTACTATCCACATAATCCCACTGCACACCATGCCATATAATTCCACACAAATCCACACCACACAATTCCACAATACAAATTTCCTCAAAAAACAATTCTAATCCAAATCATATAATTCCACTCCACACCACATACATCAACTCCAAACCAAAATACATAGTTAAAAAACATTGTCATTTACAATGGCAATAACTCTTACTCTCACAAATGCGAGACCTATTGCATTGCAAATGCTTGTTCACTATTGTAAGGCTATCTGTCCCCATCGGATAGAATGGGGCTATTGCTCATAACATCTTATGAGCTTTACTGCCCATGGGAACAAGGTAGGAAAATAAAGTTTGATATGATTGAACTCAGAATGTTAAGATGTATCTTTTAGTGAGGGTGGTTTTTACATTTTGGGTTTGAAAATAACACTTTTAGAAAGTAGGTATTTTCTTGCCTAACCATCCAGTGTGCCTCTGCTAGGTTGTGTGTATTGACTGTCTGGCGTTGGAGTGACTGGAGCTGGGGATGTGCATTCTGTTCAGACAGCCACTTGGGGGGGTTGAGGTGTGTCCTGCCTTTCCAGGGTGAGTCGGGCTGAGCTGAATAGACCTGGGCTGCATTCAAAGTAGGGGGAGGAGATTTCTTTCACACCTGAATGGGCCTGGTCTGCCAAGGACAATGCTGTTTCCACCTCCTGCCAGGAAGCTGCTCCAGTGAGGACAGAACTGGTTTTGGCTGGGCACAGACACTCTCTGCCTCCAGAGAACAAAGGATTTTGTATTATAAAAAGAGGGGCCCAGACCCCAGACTTTTAGATCCCTTCTGGGACCTGTTCTGGGCATCTGGATTTTGTTCTGGCTGCTGGGAGCTGGAAAAGCAATGCAACAACGAGAAGTGTGACTCATTTGTGCCTGTTTCCGATACATCGCCGAAGAAACCGACGCAGCGCCTACCCGTGGCTCGAGAAATCGCCGCACGACGCATCAAGTGCACCGGTCTCCGAATTCCGAGATCACCGCACCGATACCGGCGCAAGCCCTGCTCTGCGGCTGCAAGAATCCACTAATCGTGCCGGATCGTTGCATCAGATCGAGGCGCCAGGTCTGTCGCATCGTTGGGGGATGCAGTAAGAAACCGATGCATCACCTCCTCATGCAGTAAGAAACTGATTCATCACCTCCTCTCTGGTAAGGAACTGACGCATCACCCCCCCTGCGCAGCAGTAAGGAACCAACGCATCACCTCCACTGGAGCAAGGAACCGACGCATCACCTTCTCTGAGTGTAAGGAACTGACGCATCACCTTCCCTGAGACCCTTTTTGTTTGTGTGCTCGACGCATCCAAGGTACTTTGTGTGAAAAGTTTTGCATCTGCAATTTGCTTTGAACTGAACTATTTCTACTATTTGAAAGTCATATTTTTATTACTGTATTGTGGATTTTTGTCGTTTTTGGTGTTTGGTTTAAATAAAGATTACTTATTTCTCTAAACTGTTGTGCTCTCCATTTGTAGTGTTTTCACTGTATTACTGTATGTGTTTTTCAAATGCTTTACGCACTACCTTTGAGATAAGCCTGTCTGCTCGAGCCAAGCTACCAAGTGGGTGAGCAGGGGTTATTTTAGGAGTGTATCTCCCTTACCCTGACTAGGAAGAAGGGTCCCTACTTCGACAAAGGTGCAAACCCTTGCCAACTAGAGATCCCCACTTCTAACAGGTGGCGGCTGCTGTCCGTTAGCACCAAAGTCTATCAAAATTACACTGCTCCCAGTCCTAGTTGGCGCGCCTAATGAGATGGATTTTAATCTAGTATGTTCCGTGCTGACAAGTGTGATCTCCAAAGCTAACTGACCAGTGGTCCAGTTTATTAAGCAGTAAACGTTGAAGGCTTACATTGTTTGGTTCTTCCTTCTACTCCCCATGGCGATCCGTACTCAGTGAAAGGGACAAGCTTGCTGTTGTGTCCCAATATTTAACAATAATCATGAGTATCCCTTGATGTACAAGAAAAGGGTACTTAACTGTAACAACAGGTCTCTACCACAGATACCTTGATTAAATTCATAAGCAACATTTTAGCCTTCAGACATGTGCAGGTTTTTAATGCCCAATTTCCTTCACAAGATTGTCTTAATGAACTGAGGGATCATCTGGCACTCTGATGCAAGCAGGGATTGTGGTGGGGCTCGGTTCTCTCAAAATGGCAGTGGAGTTTTTCCATTTATAATTTATTATGTGGTAGTTTTTCTCCTTTTTAAAGCCAAAAAATAGAATGTTCGAAAAAGAGTTGCGATCCATGAAGTTAGTTTTTCAGTTTTGATAGCGTAGTGAGATTTTTATCATTGTCCAAGTGTTTATACTTGTCAAACATGAAAAGGAAATGTTTCATGGCATTGTTTGTTTGTTTAGAAAGATTTTTTTCTCTTTGGTATAATGTTCCACGATCCAGCATATGCATGGTGATAGACTAATGTTTATGATTATCACCATTTGATGGAGATGCACATAATGGAGAACTGATTTTATTGCAATATAGTATTTTTGGTAGCCGTCGAGTATGTATTTGCTCATGATGTGCATTTTTATTAGCTGAGTTGCAGTAATCTTTGGATCTCGTACAGCTACAGGAGTTAGCTATGGAAGAATGTACCTCAGAGGAGCTAATGCTGGACTGCGCATTCCATGCTTGTGATTTCGATGGTGCAGGTAAGTCTTGGTTCAACTGTAACTACTGGAAGCTCTTGGTTTCAGCAGTGCTCTGAAGCCACTTTTCCCGAGGGCCGGAGACTGATAAATCAGAGAATGCATTATAGTTTAAAATGGTGTGCTGAGAGACTATCTCACGAGGACTGCAGAAATGTAAGACTGTGGGGATCTGGGGGGAGGAAATATTTTCTCATAGATATTCACTATAGCATATTCTCATGTATTTTCAAGTTAAAAATGTATATCTGCTCACAATACGTGTATTAACAATACATGATTTTATGTATCAAGTTTTAGTTAGGAGCCATGTCATTTTACTCTGGACTTCATTGACTCAAGTTTGGTATTCAGCGTTGGAGATTGTTGTTTGGTACTTAGACGTGAAAGGAAGTATCATGCATACCATCAGGACATAATATATTGTGCCACCTTATTTCCTATCTTCTGCCTCCCAACAAGGAGTGAACCCCCTACCACACTTGGATCCAATTATACATTAAGCGTCTGATAAACCAGAGCCTTCAAAAAACACACACACACAGACACACACGCACTCTCTCTCTCGTCTTACTTGTACAGAATATAATGTTTTTCTAACACTGCTGGCATCCTCCCACTGTGAGTTACTTACTGGTTAGCATTGCGTTCTTCAGAATTTTGAGACTAGAATTATTTTCAGGGAAGCTCTTGCAATGAACCGAATGTGCTGTATCTTTGAAAGAACAGCACCTAGGAAAGAACTTTTAACTTGCAACCCCATGGCATTAAAAACCAATTGACTGGCAACTCCTATTCAAATTAGCATAGGACATTGACAATGCATCTTTTGAATGATCTATAACATAATTGCAACTCTTAAACTTCTGTCCTCAAGGAACAGCAGTAATATAGGATTTTCTAGGCTTATCAGGGTTCTTAGCCGGCGAAATGCCTATAAGTTAGGTATGTATAAACTCTTTACCTTCCCTTCCAATCAGTACTATCTCTTAAAACATTCAAAAACTAAGATTATTTTCATCACATTTTTAGTGCGGCCTGAATAATAACTACATCTGGAAGCAACATTTTCTCACTGATGTTTGCTTTAGCTTGTTTTTCGTAAGTTATACATGAATGGTGCTTGATGCAGTGGCGGCTCCTCCATGGGGGCGTTTGGGCGTCGCCCTACTGCTTTCTCACAGTGCGAGAAGCAGAAACATAAAATGGTAAAAACTACCATTTTATGTTTCTGCTTCTCGCACTGCGAGAAAGCAGAGTGCCTGGTTGGGGGCAGGAGGGTGGGCGCTCCTGCTCGAGGGCAGAGGGGGAGTGGCTTACCCACTGTTGTGGGTACTGACTGTTTGGTCAGCCCTAGAGCCGACCAAACAGTCAGTACCCACAACAGTGGGTAAGCCACTCCCCCCCACCCTCAAGCAGGACCGCCCGCTCTCCCTTTTTCTCTATGTAGGCTGCTGCATGCATACATAGAGAAAATGGCGCCGCTGGGGCGCTTCACCAATCACAACGCTGCCATTGCCAAGTCAGGCAAAAGCATACAGACGTCAGGCATTGAACCAAGAATAATGTCAAGCAATATGCGAAATACTTACGAGGCTTGCTAAATACCAACACTTCTTTATGATGGGCAGAAAGGTGCATTTCAGAGCACGAATTTCAGCATGGAGCCTGGAGGTAAGGACACTATGCAGTGTTTCTTTACTAAGATCTGATTCAACATTGATTTTTAGGTGTCGCCTTGCTATCGCGTAAGCGATCGCAAAGTGAGACTATTGTATACGGGCATTTCAAAGTGCTCCCAAAAGCGGATTGCATGGCTAGCACGCGCACAATCACGCGCATCGTGCCGCCATGCAATCCGCTTTTGCATCGCACTTCAAAGGGTCCGCTCCCCCGCATGGAATGCGCTCCCCCGCCAAGCGCGCACGCGCCACGCTCCACCGGGCTTGTTTGTATTGAATCTAAAGATAGCTCCTCCCCGTTGTTTCAAATTTTGTGCCAACAGTCACCATTGGCCGCCCCTTCTACCAAAGTTCGAGTCTAGTTGCACCCTTGGGTCTTGTCATCCCTTTAGACCCTTCTTATGAGTTCCCTCGTCGTGTGAGGTCTCCCCTCCTTTCTGATCCGCCACCCCCACTTACATGAGCTCCCCATTCCATTCTCCAACATCTCTTCTGTGGTCCCACATCCCCAGCTCTTGTGTGGTTGTCCCAACCCCTCAATACTTACCCGTAATGTCTCCTCATTCCTTAGCCCCCCTCTAGTGTGGTCCACCCCTCCCGCACACAAACACACTTACTTCCTCCATCTCTACAGGCACCCCTACTGCACCGACACCCCTATGTCTGGTCTCACCATCCGTTCACCACTTTCCGCAGTCCCCGCTTGGGTGGCCTCTGATCTACTCACAACCCCGGGGTGGACCCCCAAGCCTCCTAGCCCCCCTCCACCTATGGTAATTATATTGACCCGCGCGCCCTTGTTTAGTCTATCCACTCCATCAACCACTGCTGCGTGACCTATCCACCCCATCAGCTTGATCCCCATTGTTATGGTCCCTCCATCCTCTCGCCTCGACCCCCCTCAACGCGCGAACTTTCCCGCTGCCGTCGCCCACTCCTCTGTTTTCATTTCCTCCACGCCCTCGGACCCCCCTCTCCGCCTCTTCCCGCCCCTTCCCCTGCCTTTGTCTTTATCACATTGTGTGAAGCGTGTGCTTGTGTGTGTTTGGGGGAGGGGTCAGGCTCTCTCTGCACATTGTGTGGGGGAAGGCGAAATCTTTTAGATATCTACTCTGAACTCAACACCCCCGGCCCGCCCCACCTACTCTGCACGTCTAACACAACCCCACAGAATGGCGACACCTCGCGCGCCTGCTGCCAGGCCTCGCCTGCAGTGTGCCGTCTCTCCTACTACTCTCACGATGTCTCACACCACGCTCACGATCTCTACCCCCTCCACTCATGGATTTTCCTGCCCCAGTCAAGTCTCTTTCTCCCTTCCCAAGGCATCTCCTAAACTACCCATGGTCTCTCTTACTGCACTCCTTGGCACTTCGATAACACGAGCCCGCAGTCTCTTCTGCCCACTGGTGGAGTGTGCGGACTACACTGAGCTGTGCCCTGTCCTGCCTCACGTATGGTCTCCCTGTCCTACTCGCAGTCTTTGCTGCCCAACGCGAAGAGTGTGTGGTTACTCGAGGTGTGTGCGGTCCCTCCAGATTCTGCTGTCTGCACAATCTTTCAGAGTGAGTGGTCTGTCCAGAGTGAGCGGTCTGTCCAGAGTGAGTGCCTCTTCCAAGTGTGCGTCTCTTCTGCTGCTGGCAGCCCCTGCCTCTTTTCATACCCAGAGGCACGACACGAGACAGGAGAGAGCAGAGAAGAGGGTAAGTCATTTCAGCTGAATTATTCTCTGCATGCCTCTTCCTGGGGCGTCTCTTCTGTGCAGAATCACCGGCTAGTCATGGGTGCATTGCACGTGTGCGTGTGCAGGTATGTATGCTTGTGTCTGAAGAAAGTCTGCGTCCATGCATGTTTATAGCTTGATATCTTTACATGTACAATAGTTACATGTCTTTACGTGCGTGTATTTGCACGTGTGTTTTAGGTGAATGTCTAGTTATTCCTAGGAACATTTCAAACATATTTTTATTCAGTCCACCCAAAACATCTTTGCAACGACCTTTGACCCCCCTCACTGAAACAAAAGGAGATAACTTTAACATAGAACAGTCAGTAGCTTCTCATAAACATGGCGTGTTTGAGTTGCTTAGACTCCCTTTCGAATCTATTAAGGGTTGTTCCTTTATCCAGTTCCACGCAAGTGTAGTGTAAAGCCCCCAGGCTAACTTGGGAAACCAAATGCTATCTGAGCCATTTTTTTTAAAGTAACAAAGAAGTTGCCGATGATAAACATAGTCTTGTTCTGAAGTCACTACTCTGCTGGAAATGAATGACTAGATATCCCTAAAAGACAGGCGTCCCCCAGATTAAATATGCATAAATTCACACTCGGCGACACACTGTGGTCTGCACACCCATGAATACTAACTTTCTGACTTCACGCCCGTGTGTAAATAACGTCTGACAGACGCACATTTTAAACCACCGGGCAACTTAATTTCTTCTTTTCTCAGGCAGTTTCCAAACAGAAATATGGTAACAGCATAGTTTAGCATGTTTGTATTTGAGGAGGCATGAAGGGATATAAATGAAGTCGAAAAGAGCTTGAAAGAAAAGCCATGCTCTGTTATGTATGTTACTTGCAGACTACTGCACGTTGCAGCAGTGAGCCTTAAAATTAAATGAAACACCTTGCCGCCTTGCATCCCAACCCACAAACGGACTTGTCTCTTTGCAAGCGAAGTTTTAATGAACGAGTACAGTTATTTAATTAAAACAGATTATTTTTCTCCTCTCCATACGTGAAATGCTGCGCTGACTCTTGTGGTTAATGGAGTCATTCAATAAATAATGTCACAATATATTTCAAAACCGTCCACATACATCAAGCACATCTACATTCTACATTGCCTATTTTCAGTGAGTGTTAGAAATGCACCACTCCATAAAAAACAGTTTTTTTTTACTTCTCAATGTTGGATGGTTTTTTTTTTATTGAACGTTCTGCAGTAAAATGTCCACGCAATCAGCTGGCTCATCCTCTGGTCAAACCCCAAATCGATTTTCCTAGTTGCTTCTATGTACCTACAGCTTTAAAATAGCAAGCATTTGCAATGCAATAGGTCTAGCATTTGCGAGAGTTTAAGCTGTTGGCATTGTAAATGACAATGCCTTTTATCTGTTTTAAAAACCAAAACATTAATAAAATGCATTGTCAGTTACAATCCCAATTGCTGAAACCCTCGTAAATGCGAGACCTATTGCATTGCAAATGCTTGTTCTTGCTGGTGGTTGGGGTGAGCGGTAGCGCACGGGCACAGCTCCCGTGAAATTGGTGTTTCAGCTTCCGGAGGAAGCTCTGGCTGCGGTGCGAGCCGAGGCGTGGAGACTAGGAGCACGTTATCAGGGAATCAGTTCGGAGCACGATGCAGCCCGAGCGATGAGAGTCACACCAGCACGTGCCCGAGGCTCTCACTTATGCAGGGAGGTTGCTGTAACCCGTAAAGCAAAATAAACCGTGCTCATCAACAGCCCACAGGATCGAGTTTCAGTGTCCCTCGTGCTGCTGCCTTTAAACGTACATTAATTTATGGCTTGGGGCAGTGGGGGCTTTAATTTTCCTTGTTTCCTCAAAAAGAGTAAAGCATTTCCAAACTTCAGCCCCTTCTGATAAAATGGCGTTTTATTCCTGTCATAGCCCTTATCTTCCGAGCACCGATAAAAGTGTTTACATTGAGAAGGCGGAATAATAATTTTCATTACTGGCCCTGGGGCATCAGCATCATAAAAGTATTACAGGGGTCGGCATAACCTGAGTTCAACCTTGAAAATCGTTTTCAAGAGTTTTTTTGTTTAAAATATGTGATGTTGGGCCTGCTCCAAAAACATTCAACTAACAGTACCGGACTTAGACTCCTGTTTGCACTTTCTGCAGCTATTCATCACTGCCAGGGTTAACCGACCCCTTCTCAGGATTCTACTAACTTGTGGTGCGTATTATTTCCCACTGCGTAGCTCGCGTCCTGAGACTTCTGAATATGGAAATACGTCTGCAGTGTTCACTGCTAGCCGCTGAATGCTGCTGCTTACTGGTGCGCCTGCGCCAGTAATACAAGTATTGCTTGGACTTGCCAGCGCAAACCTCGTATGGTTAAGTGTGTTATTTATTGCTGCACCATGCTCTGTAACACTGTAAAGTGCCAACACAAGACAGTAAAGGGCCAAACAGTCCGATATGTGAGTTCATACCTCCCCAAAATGCGTCCTATTGCCCAAAAAATGCAAAATAGGGTGTAATTGGTCTACATAACACCACACCTGATTAATAGAGTTCTCAACTGTTCTACTGGCAGAAAGTAGTATGGGCAAAACAGACTGGCCCCATAGGGCTGTCCTCCAGGGCAAGAGAGAGAAGTTGGTGTGATTGACTGTGTGTGGTTTCTTGCTTAAGTCAGAGTCAGGAGCCTACCTGCAGAGTCCCAGGGAGGTTCACTTCAAAACCTCTGGGTGTTTAGTCTTCAAAGCGTGTCCGACGAGAATCATTCAAGCAGTCAGCTGTGGACAGTATTGTGTGATGCGTGTTGTGACAAGTATTCTCCCAACAACCAACCGGGCGTAGGATGCTGTTGTTCTGTGTGATGTCCTGTGTGTTCTGTGTTACTATTGTGTTCTGTGTGATTTCCTGTGTATTACGGTTGTGCTCTGTGTACGGTCCTGTGTGTTACTGTTGTGTTCTGTGTGATGTCCTGTGTGTTACTGTTGTGTTCTGTGTAATATCCTGTGTGTTACTGTTTCGGACTTTTAGGCCTCACTACTTTCAGATCCCACCAGCTGCCTCTGTGCTTGACTTGTAGTCTAGAGAAAATGGCGCCTAGCAGAATACGGTAGCAGTGATCTGTACTGCAGCCCCATTAATGTAGAGAAACACCTCCCATCTGTTTGCATGCAGGTGTTACATTATTGAACACCTGCAGAGTTCAAAAAATTGCTGTTTGCTCGGTATGATACCAGAAAATGTGCCAGTATGATGTCTGAAATAATATTATGTGAGATAAATAGTATGTTCTAAATATAGGTTACTAAGCTATTGTCCCACTGGGAGTTAATAGTAAGAAGTTATGGGGGCATTGCCAAACAAGATGGCCGTTCATACATTTTAGGTGAAATCTCCGCTGGCCGCCCTGCCTAATCTGACTTAATCCTACACTCACCTGCAGCACTTCTTGGCTGGGCCGCTTGCCTTCTATAGCAGTCCAACAGGTGAAGACTCGGATGCGGCCGGAAGACGTTAAGGAGCTGCGGAACAGGTTGCCTTCACCTGCGGCCCGTGTCTAGGCTGAGATATGTGCGGCAATAGTTGAGACATTTTAGGAGAGGAAAGGGAGATTTTAAAAAAATAATCAGTAGAATGTATTTTTTCCCATTGACTTCTACTAAGGCCTTAATCGAGTTTATTGTCATGTACGGGACTGAATGTAAATATACATGTTTTTCACTTACCTGTCTGGAGCACGGAGAAAGCGCTGTGGCAGGTAGAGAAAGCGTGATAAAGAAGCATTTGAAATGCAATAGGTCTCGCATTTACGAGCCTTTGAGATTTTGAAAAAGCAATAGCTTAAACACTCGCAAATGTGAGACCTACTGCATTGCAAATGACTAGCGCCATGTGGCGCTTTCACATTCATGGAGGCCGCGCCCCTTTCTTTAGATAAGCCGTGTCTAAAGAAAGGGGCATGGCCGACATTAAAGTAAAACCGCGGCAAGGGGCGCTTTGACAAAAAAAAAGCATCTGTTTGTCAACTTGACAAACAGATTTTTGGGGGTGAAATGCACCCATGCTGCCCTTTCACTTTAATAGTGACCGCGCACCTTTCTTTAGATGCGGCTTGCTTAAAGAAAGCGGCATGGCCTCTTTGAATGTGAAAGCGCCACATGGGCGCTAGTAAACAACAACAACAAAAAAAAGTATGTGCGGCTTCTATACTTAAAGCGGACTGCGCTGCTAAAATAAAGAAATAAAGAAATGCGGCGCTATTGTTAAAGCAGACCGCCATTAGCAAATAAAGATAAAGTAAAAGCGGGCGGCGTTCTGTGACCTAGTGGGTGGTATAGGGGCAAATAGTTCATCAAAATAGTGCTCACAGCCAAGATAAAGCAGACTGTGTAACAAGACAAGTAAAAGGTCCAGTCATTATGGGAGGTAACAAAAGCAGACAAGGCGGTACCAAGGAGGGACTAACAAGCCTAATCATGACTCGGAAGCCAGCGTTTAGGAAGGCCAATGACACAAGCCAATTAAAAATATGGGCAGAGGGTGGGCGGGGCTTAAAAGCCATACTCTAATACTGCATGCATCGCAGCAGCGCATGCGCTGCCCAGGCTTGACCTAACAATGGTGTGCACTGACCTGCGGGAGCAGCTTAATGGTAGTGTATACTCTGTGACACACAAGACAAGTCTCTGTCTGCAAAACCCTGCTGAGCAGTTGAGTTTTTGCATACAGGAATCGGGAAACTAGCCTTGAAACCCGTAGCCCCCCGCCCTAATTGGGAGAGTTTGGATGTATGGAGACGGGAGAGCGCGGCTGGTGGTTACAGCCTTTCAAGTTAGATCCTGTGGGTCTCACAGTGGCGTAGCTAGGCCTTAGGCCCCGGCGGCGGCCAAATCTAAGAGTGGGGGGAAGGTGCTAGCGATGCCTACGGCTGCAGGTAAGAGCGGGGGGTGGTGGTGGCTGCTGCCCCCAAAACTCCACCCCCCCTTGTTACGCCTCTGGGCTCTCTGATTTGGCTGTGGTAGTCGCTTGCGTAAGACCTGGAGGCTTTGGGGACGTGCAGAGACGGTTGAGGGCGGACCAGAAGACAGATGAGCCCACCCTGCTGGAGCACAGCAAGCTGCAACGTCGGCAGAGACTAACAGCAGCGGTTTTCTGGCCTGCAAGCGATCCTGCCCCCATCTCCTCCCCCCCTCTTGTGAATCCTAAGTATCGAGAGTGACGAGGAGGCCTGATTGCGAGTGGAATGGAGCAGGCTGAGGCCTGACATGGGGACGATGGGCTTGCTAAAGAGGTAGACCAGTACTCCCTCAGGGACGGGGGAGACCGGGGACTAGTCCAGAGATGTACTTTTGAGGGCAGTTAGGCACGGGGGCCACAACATTTGCAGCAACCCGGAAGACAGGGGCGTACCACCTGATCCCTGAGCGCCCACACACCCTTGAGGAGAGAGATTTAACCCTTCTACCCTGCCAAAACAGTACCAATGCTTGGTTGCAAGAGCGACTGAGGTGTTCTGCATGAGTACAGAGGCTCCTGCGAGATTGAGCCTCTACCCTTCTATGAGGCTGTAGCTTTCTGTGGCCAGATGTCCAGATTACGCCACCTGCCGAACTGAGATTGTGGCTCCTACGCGTGCGACACTGAGGAGGGAGATTTTACTTGCTCCCTCTGGTTAATACTGAGCAGCGCAACCAACAAAGTGATGGGGCATGATAGATATTCTCTCACGGGGCAGCAGACTACGATAGACAGGTACATAGAGACTGAAAGGGCCCCCACATGGAATGCACGAGAGGAGGATGCAGCTCAGCCCCTACCGCTGAACGACACCTCCAACGCCCAGATACTGACGCCCATTTCACAGCTGCAACGCACTCTGGAACAAAAAATATATGCTGTATCCATTGAGGTGGATCTCACCTGTGCAGATTTGCACAAGATCACTGAACGGTCCTGGAAAATGGAACGCACAGTGGTGCATATCGCCACAGAGTTGAAGGAACTTCGCACAACAGTCTGTTCCCTACCTGAAAAAACAGCCTACCTGAACGCAGACTTGGAGGATACGGAGGGGAGAGCACTGTAATGCAACCTCAGATTTGTGGGCTTTCTGAATGGCGCTGAGGGGATCTCACCAGAACAGTTCCTAGAGGACTAGCTCAAGAATCTGCTTCGACCTGATGTACTCTCCCCGTTATTTGTTATTGAAGGAGCTCTGACCCCTTTCTCCCTCCCCAGGGAGGAGTACCTTGGGCGATCCTCAATTACAGTCCTGAATTACAGATGGGGGCGCCATCCTGAAATTGGCCAGAATGCAGTATGATGTCCAGTTTGAGGGCCGGACTGTTTGCATTTTACTGATTAGACCAAATGAGTTCAGCTGCAGTGGAAATATTTCCTGGCAGTGAAACGGAAGCTGCCAGAATTAAATATCCGCTACATGCTGCTGTTTCCCAGCAAAACTTTGTAGTGCATGAGAGCTGTACTCCTTAGCCGGACTGGAGGAGGTATGGGACTGGCACGACGGTCTACACCGGAAAGGTAGCGCCGGCTCGTAGGTCTGTCAGGAGCAAGGCACCAGGGTAGATGGTGTTGGGATATGGTGATGGAGAAACCGGGTAGAGGCACAACCAGATAAAGTAGCATGGGCGACTCTGGGGGCCCTGCGGAGGGAGAATCAGCTACCCGAATGAACTGATCGGAGCGGGCATGATTACAGGGATATATCCTTCTCTCTGTGCAAGGCAATGCTGGAGTCATTTTTAACATGTCTGGAGTGGAAGATGTGTAAGGAGGTCTTGAGGTCTGATAAGTCCAAGGTAACTGTCATGAGAGTTATAATGGAAGTACTGTGGTTGTTAAAAAGTTGACTTTACTGAGTATCATCATTGTTGTGAAGAGGGGCCGATGTAATGTGTTACACATATTCACATTGATCCATGTATATGCCATATGGGCTAACAAGTCTCCAATGTTACTACTAATATGTATTGAGATTCGGATACAGCAGTCATAATGCACTGTAATCTTGATGATGAAGAATTGATTTGTCTGCCCTTTTTTTTTTTAATATGTTTATAGGTATTTTCACAGCAGAAAAAACAAAACAAAACAGCGATGTAAAGACTTTGACATGGTCCCAGGTCCACCATCTATCTACATGCAATATCTCTATAAACATACATTTCGGGTATACATTATAAAAAAAAAAGTGAGGAGCATAGCAACTGACACTGTAGGCACACAGGTGAATCTGTCCGCAGCGTGCAGCAAAGCCCTGTGTTCATCCCGTTATCACTCAAATGGGAAGACATGGAGGGGGATTCGACGGTCGAGTTCAGGAGGCGGGGAAAGCTATCTATGTGTCGGGGTCCGTGCCGTCAGTAGCAGTCACCTTTCGGGGGGGCAGTGTCAACTCGATCAGGAGTCATCAGCGTGTGTCTCTTGGTCACGTAAAGGGACCAGAAGTTTTTGGGCCTGTTGCGTGGTGGGAGCAATTCGCTGTAGTTTTCTGTTTGGGTGCAGCAGTAGAGCATGTCTCTGGACCACTGTGCTAATGTAGGTGTCGGTCCACGCAACGAACAGAGGGCAGCGCATCTCTTAGCTAAGAGGAAAGCCATATCCACCAGACGTCTGTGTGCCTTAGGGAGTGGTTTGGAGTAGCCCAGTATAGCTAGCAGCGGATCAGGGGTTAGCGCCATATCTGTAACGCGGTTAACTTCAGCGAAGACATCTCCCCGGGCAGTTCCACGCCACATGAAAGAAATCGGCGACTAATGTCCCGCATCTGTCGCATTGTGGGCTCTCTCGCGGTCCATAGCGATGTAGTCGTTCCGGTGTATAATACACCCTGTTTAGGAATTTAAAGTGGACTAGTCTATAACATCCGTTAAGCGATATTCGTTTGGTGCTCAAGCAGCAATATAGCCACTTGTCATCGGACAGTTCTACCTACAGGTCCCGCTGCCACGCCAGTCGCGGTTTGGTGTATTCGCCGTCCCTAGCAGATATTGTTGTACGATATAGTCGAGACACTCATTTGGCGGGAGACGTTGCTTTAATAATAGCGGTCAGGGTCAGGATCTCCGGTGGTTCCGCCATATCGTCCCCGAGCAGTTCCCTGAGTGCTCGCCGCACTCTATGGAATTGGTAACGCGTAAGGGGCGAGTGTGTCTCCTCCTCCTCAGTGACCTTCCCCCAGGAACGGGCGGTGCCATCTGCAAAGAGGTCTCCTATTGTATGTATGTTCAGTGTCCGCAGTGGAACAATGACTCCTTTGTCTTTACATGGCGCCAGCCAGTGACACCAGTCGAGGCGTGCCAGTGGGGCATATAGCAAATTACTGGCTTGCGCTTCTAGCAAAGAATGCCACGCGTGAGTGACCAAGTTCAGAGAGTCTAGTATGCCAGTGCGTCTATCGCGAGGCTAGAAGAGTAGAGCTGGAAGGGGCGTGGGGTCAGCAACAATGGTTTCAATCCGTATTTGCGGAATGTCAGTGGGTCCATGCATCCAGTGGTATGCGTGAGAACCTTGGGCTGCCCTATAGTATAGTTCTAAGTCGGGGCGCCTAGGCCTCCCATCGTGTACAGCAGAGTCATTATTTTCCAGGCCACTCGTGGCTGTTTGCCCGCCCATGCCAGGCGGACCATTAGCGAGTGCAGACGTTGAAAGAATGTTTTGGACAGGACCATGGGAATGTTTGTAAAGAGGAAGAGGAAGCGGAGCAGGACAATCATTTTCATAAGAGATACCCTGCCCATCAATGACAGCGGGAGGCAAATCCATCTGTCAATATCATCCTCCAGTTTGGAGATGGCAACTCCGTAGTTCTCCCTCAGAATGACCTCCGAGTCGGTATGCAGTCAGACGCCCAGGTAACACACCGCGTCTGTAGTCCATTGTAGGGGATATTCCGGTTCAAAGTGAACTGTGGCTGGAGTAAGGGGGAACATTGTGGACTTGTTCCAGTTAACGTTTATGCCTGAAAGGGAGCCGAACAGCACCACCTCGTGTAAGACCGGGGATAGGTTGGTCTCGGGTTCTCTGACATAGAGGAGAGTGTCATCCGCATATGTAGACACTATTAGTCGGTAGTTCGGAAATCGTTTGCCCCTCTGCCCATGATATTCCCGTAGGGCGCTGGCAAGTGGTTCTGCCGCCAGGGTGTAGAGTATTGGGGATAGGGGACAGCCCTGTCTCGTACCCCTGCGGATTCGTATGGGGTCAGTGACCAAAGATCCGATCCGGATGCGGGCCGAGGGGTTGGAATATAGTGTCGCAAGGAGTTGTAGGAAGATTGCCCCACTCCCATTCGGCCAAGAACCTGTCTCATAAAGGGCCATTCGACGGAGTCGAAGGCCTTTTCCATGTCCAAAAAGACCACGATTGCAGGGATCTCCAGGCGAGTATGTTGCATAGCAGCGAATACGGTTCGCAGATTATAAGTGAAGTTCCGGCTGGGTACGAAGCCAGCCTGCTCCGGAGCAACCAGAGTGGTGACAAGGGGGCTGAGGCGGTTGGCCAGCTGCTTCGCAAAGATTTTCGTATCCACATTCATGAGGGATAAAGGCCTATATGAGGCGCATTCATCTGGGGGTTTCCCTGGCTTAAGTATGGCAACCAGGATCGCCTCTCACATAGTCGGGGGCATCGTTCCCGAGGTACATATATCCTCAAACAACTTGAGTAGGTGCGTGAGTAAGAGGTTCTGAAACGCCTTATAAAAGGCGACAGAGAGGCCATCACTCCCAGGTGCGCTCCCTGCTCTCATCTCCGAGAGTGCCAGAATTATCTCTTCAGGCTCGATCGGTCGCATCAGGAATTCACGGTGCCAATTAGACAACAATGGTAGTTCAATATGGGTCAGATAGTCAAGACTGTGTTCCTCTGGGATGGGTCCACGAGAGGAATAGAGCTTCGCATAATATTCCCGGAACTTCTCTGCCACCTGGGCCTCCGTGAGCATCGGGTCCCCCGTGTGCGATCTGATGTCTGGTATCGTAGTTCTATCCCTGCGTTGCTTAAGGATTTGCGCGAGAACCGCCCAGGCGACTCTCCCTTGCCATAGGATCTGGCGGTGGCATATTTCCCGAGGTGTTTTATTTCTGCGTCGGCTTCCTCGTGATACTCGCGGAGTGTCTGCGCCAGCTCTTGAGTAAGGTCTGCAGTCTGATCTGTCATGCGAGAGGACTCCAGGTCCTTCAATTTGCTCTCCAGGGTCGCTAGTCAACCGTGTATCGACTTAAGTACCCCGCGTGTTTGGAAATAGTGACCCCCTTGATGTATGTCTTAAAAGCCTCCCAGACAGTTTGGAAGGAGTCTACAGAACCCACGTTTGCCTCAAAAAACGTCTCGATGGACATGGCTAATTCCTCTTTAAAAGCAGTATCAAGAAGAGAGTAGGGTGGGAAGCGCCATAAAAAGGGGGGATTCGCTTCTTAGGGGAGGCAAGTGTCAGTAATAGTGGGGAATGGTCGGAATAGGTGCGGGGAAGGATCGCGCATGCACGAACATGTTGGAGCAGTTGTCGGGAGGCGAACTAGTAGTCTATTCTCGTGTGGATATTGTGTTGAGCAGAGTAGTGCGTGTAGCCACCCTGACGTGGGTATCTACACCGCCACACGTCGCACATGTTGAACCTCAGCAGTGACGTTTCCACCACTCTAGCTGAGGCGGAAGGGCGTCCGTCTGGGCCGTCCGACCTATCTATGGCAGGGTGTCCGTTAAAATGAAAGTCTCCTCCCCACAAAGTGTGATCTTGAGCATATGGTTGGATCAACGTCGTCGGGTTAGTATAGAAATCTGGATGGTCATAGTAAGGGCCATAGACATTTAAGAGGTAAAGTTCTAGTCCCTTCCCACAACATTTTGAGCGGACGAATCTACCCTCCCTGTCTGTTTCCAAGGGTGTCAATGTCACCGATACATTCGGGTTCACCCATGTCATGACCCCCCTAGCGTGTGAAGTGAAGCCCGCAGTATGGATATTGCCCATTAGGCCTTTAGTGCGCAGAATGGGGCTGTCCGGGTGAAGGTGAGTCTCCTGCAGGAGGGCAATGTCTACGTTATGTCTGTAGAGGTAGCTTAAGATTTTGCAGACTTAACGGTTGTCATTGAGACTGCGTATGTTCCAGGTAAGTAGGACCAGCGAGTCAAGAGTGCTCTCAGGAGCAGTCACTGGTTTGTCAGGCATAGAGGAATATGCAGTTGAGAGGTAACAAGAATATGTGTATCAGGACCACGTCACTCCAAAACTGTGCAACGCAACTTAGTGCAACAAGGAATACATCCAAAAACATCCCCAACAGATGCCCACCCCCACTCGTGCAAGAACAGATACGTAGTGACAAAAACTATGGAACTGTTTCTTTTTTTTTCTTTTTTTTCTTTTATTAAGTTTTATTAAAGTTAACATAGCTTTACAACTATTAACCAACAACACATGCCAGCAATATTATATCTGCAGTACATTTGTGATACATGCCAATGCAGTCGCGTATATGCAATAACATCTTAGGGTGTTTCTGTCAATTCGTACAACCCACCTTTAAGGAACCCAACATCTCAGGGTCAGAGCAGACCTGCCACTACATCCATCCCGCAGCCCGTGTCACCCATCTAATGCAGCCCTCTCCTCAGCTATCTCGTGACGCTCCCGAGCCCACCCTATAAATGGTTCCCAGATATCCCGCGGGCGGGAGGCCGATGGCATCAAATCCCAGAAGACACTCAGCTGCACCTGGCCATAGGTCACATCCGCCAGCCATCCCTTCACCGTGGGCACCCGGCTCCTACCCCAGTGTATTGCCACCTGCCACTTCGCAAACAGAAGAAGCATGGCATGCAGTTTACGTGCTTTACGTGGTGTGTCCTTAACATAGCCTAAAATTCCCAACTCAGGGGATGGGGCATCAGCGCGGCCCAATATCTGATTTACCAGAGTGAATACCTGAGACCAGTATTCCGCAAGTTTTGGGCAGGACCATGCCATATGCAAAAAGGATGCAGGCTCCAACAACCAGCATCCCCCCTCAAGCCCATTCTATGTAAGGCGATCGGTGTTCGATAGTATCGATGTAGATACTTGAAGTGTATAAACCTCAGTTTGTAATTCGGGGAGAGCTCAGCGAGTTGCCCACAGCAGAAGGTCCACTGTTCCTCCGATAGGGGAGAGTCAAGCTCCACATTCCAGTGCTGCAGGGCCCGAGGTGTGACCTCCCGCTCCACATTCTGCATGGATTTATACAGCCTGGTGACTAATCTCCGAGGAGACGCGGAGCCCACCACCCCCTTCAACGCCTGAAACACCGGGGGGGCCGCCGGGAAGTCCACGCTCAACGCCCTGCAGGTCTCCCGCAGTTTATGGTATAAGAATAGTTCCGAAAAATGCACCGCCTGCCCCTCCCCTGCCACCGGCGGCTTCATGAAGGTATCCTCTGGAAAGAGGTCCGCAAACGTGTGTAGGTGCATCTTCCGTAGCAGAGTTGGGCTAACTCCCGTCTTCAATACAAGGCAGTAGTGGGTTACGCTCCAGGGACAGGGACGGGGCATACAGGAGCGGCACCCCCGCTCTTCGCCTAAGTTCCACCCAGGCCCAACGCAGCATCTCCGCGGTGTCCACATCCCCCTGGGACGGCGCGCCTTCGCACAAACGGCCACCCCGAGCGGTACCGGCGCCACGGTGTCCTGTTCTACTGCCACATGCGGCTGGAAAGGCGTCGGGTGCACCCAATAGTGCAAATATTGGGCCTGTGCGCACAGGGCATACAAGTGCATGTCTGGCGCCCCCAACCCACCCTGGTTCACTGGCAAAGTCAGCACGTCCCAGGATGCTCGCGCCTGGCCCCCAGCCCACACCAGCTCCAGTATGTGCGAACGCAGAGTTGCAAAAAAATGTGATGTCAAAGGGAGCGGTATATTCGCGAACAGATATAAGAATTTCGGTAGAACTACCATCTTGACCAGGGCTATCCTGCCCGGCAGTGATAAAGGGAGCCTCACCCATATCTTTACCCTTTCCTCCAGCCACGCGACAGCTCTTCCAAAATTTAGCGTCCAAATGTCCTGAGACACTCGACTCACCCAAATGCCGAGATATTTCACAGCGTCCGTTTCCCACCGTAAGGGGTACTCTGATTGCACCCTCGGGGTATTCTCCGTCAATGGAAAGACCACCGATTTTGACCAATTGACCGCTATACTGGCCAGCCCTTCAAATCGGATGAATTCGCGCAGGACGATGTCCAAGTTCTCTTCTGGCTTCGTGAGATAAAGCATTACATCGTCGGCATATAGGGATATCAGCAGACTCCGTGAGCTAAGGCCTATTCCGTGCGCCGTGTGGTGCTGCCGGATATGGGCCGCCAGCGGCTCCATTGCAATAGCAAAGAGCAACGGGGACAGTGGGCACCCCTGCCTCGTGCCCCGCGAAATCGGGAAGGGATCCGAAATCATACCGTTCACTCTAACTCTGGCGCAGGGCATGGTATATAGCAGCCATATTTTGTTGATTAGAAGCTGGCTAAACCCTATACGATTCAGTATTGCGAAGAGATATGGCCATTCCAGAGTGTCAAACGCTTTGGTGGCATCCAAGAAAACCACCGCAGCTCGCACGTCCGGATGTAGGTAGTGTAGAATAGAGAAAATCATACGGAGATTATGGGACGTGGACCGCCCCGGGATGAACCCAGACTGGTCCGGCAAGGCTATCAGGGGCATCATAGGTTGTATTCTATTAGCAAGCAGTTTGGCCAATATTTTCACATCCACATTTATGAGGGAGAGAGGCCTGTAGGAGCCCATCTCGTCCCTTGGTTTATCCGGTTTTAAAAGGGTAATGATCGACGCTTCCCGCATTGATTTGGGCAGTATTCCCACCTGCAGGGCCTCCTCGTATACAGCCAACAACCTGGGAGCCAGTTCCTCCACGTACGTCTTGTAAAAGGCCGTGGTCAGGCCGTCTGGGCCAGGGGCCTTGTCTAAGGGCAGACTTTTAATCACCTGGGCCACATCGTCGGCCGTAATCGGAAGGTCCATGTATTCCCGATGTTTGTTGTTGAACCAGACCAGCGCAATGGACTCCAGAAAGGAGTCCAGCCCTTCAGGGCATTCCCCCTGGGCGGCCGTGTACAACCCGGAGTAGAAGCCCGAGAAGGCATTAAGGATGTCCGCTTGTCCCCTGATCGGGTCCCCAGTGTGTGAGCGCACCTCATGGACGAATGTCGCAGATCTGGACGGTCTCAGCAGACCCGCCAGCGTATGCCCCGGCCTATCTCCTTCGCCGTACCTCCTGGCCTCCGCATGTTTGCCCAAAAACTTAAGCTCCCGCTGCGCCTCCGCATCATACTCTAAAAGCTTGGTTTTCAGCATACCCAGGACTTCAGTAGTGTTCGTGGCATAAAAGCGCTGTTCCAGACCTCTTATGTCCGCCTCCAGTGACGCGAGTGTACCCCTTATGGCTTTTAGTACCCCGGCCTGTCTCACAATACACTTTCCTCTAATAACCACCTTGAATGCCTCCCACAGGGACGCTACCGAATCCACCGAGCCAGTATTTAGCGCAAAGTAGTCTATAATGTCCTCCCGTATCTCCTCCTTAAATGCCTCATCAAGCAGAGCATGCCGCGGCAGTCGCCATGCGAAGCCACGCGGAAGCCGATCCGGCAACGACAGCCGCAACAGGCACGGCGCATGATCAGAAAGCGAGCGCGGCAGGTGCTCGGCCTCCACCGCCCATAGAGCCGCATCCCTGGAGAGCAGCCAGTAGTCTAACCGAGACCAGGCACAGCGATGGTCAGTTATACAGGTACCCTCTCGCAACCCGACATGCCTATCCCTCCACACATCAACCAAGCCCTCCTCCTCAATAATCGCCCCCAGAGCAGCACCCGCCGCAGGGTGGAGGCTACGGGCGGTACCCTGTCTATCGAGAGCATCATCCAGCACCGCATTAAAATCCCCGCCCCAGAGAACGGTATTGCATCCAGCCGCCCGCACCTTCGCCCAGACCTCTTGGAAGAAACCAGGGGAGTCAACATTCGGTCCGTAAATAGCCACAATTGTCACCAGCGTCCCACATAAGAGTCCCCGGGCTAATACATATCTTCCCTCGGGATCGCACAGTGACATTTTGCTCCCGCCAGTCCAACCCACGCCTAACCAAAACCGCCACACCCCGGGCATAAATTGAATAGGTAGCTGAGTACACATGACCCCAGCGGGCGTGCCGAAGCCGGGGAGATGAAGAGGCGCTCAAGTGCGTCTCCTGGAGCAAGCATATATCTATATTGTGACGTACTAAGTATGCATGCACTAGTCTGGCCTTCCGACAGTCATTCAGACCCCGCACATTCCATGTTACACAGTTTATAGCTTCAGGTAACTTTTGGGCCATGCCTATTGTAAAACGGTACACCCCTCATCCTCCACATACCCCATGCACTGTAGCAACCACATAGCAGATTATCTATACGCTGGAACCAATTGTCAAACCAAAAACACCCCCCCGTCCACCCCCCACCCACTCCAACCCCCCAATCAGGTTGTGTAGTACCCATCGCAGAACCAGGAACAGTCAACAGATTTGGGAACCTTCCCTTGGGGACGTGTCTGCGCCAGCAACTAACCCCGGTTAGAACAGGGTGGCCAGAAGTTCTGCAGGTAGCTTGGACCGCCCTAGGACATATACACAGGAAAAGGGCACGCAGTAGCGCAACTAGTAATTATCCGAATAGAAACCTGTGTCCAGCCTTGGGGACGTGTCTGCGCCAGCAACTAACCCCGGTTAGAACAGGGTGGCCAGAAGTTCTGCAGGTAGCTTGGACCGCCCTAGGACATATACACAGGAAAAGGGCACGCAGTAGCGCAACTAGTAATTATCCGAATAGAAACCTGTGTCCATAATCGTTCTGCACAGGCGGCGCCAAGGGGCAGATGCAGTCAGTACAATTCCCATTCATACGATACCCATATCAGTTATCGTCACTCAGGTGTCCAGCCGCCGCCTCCGCTTCTCCAGTCTGGCGTTTGGCCTTTTTCCCGCCCACGTGCTTGGCAAACTTCATCGCCGCCTTAGCATCCGTGAAGAAGTGAGTGGTGCCCTCGAATGCCACCTTAAGTTTCGCTGGGTACAGCAAGGAATATGGTATCTGCGCCTGAAGGAGAAGTCTCTTCGCCGGTGCAAACTCTCTCCGCGCCGCCTGCACCGCCGGAGTAAAGTCTGGATAGAAGGATATTGAGTTTCCTTGGTGCGTGATCTGTCCTTTCTCTCTCGAGAGCCTCAGGATGGTGTCCCTGTCCTGGTAGTTAAGAAGCTTAGCAATAATGGGCCGCGGAGGCGCCCCAACTGGTGGTTTCTGGCCCAGCGACCTGTGCGCCCTCTCCACCACAAAGACCGAGGACCGGTGCGGGTCAAACAGCTCGTGCAGCAGCCCCGTGATGTACGTCTCCATTTTGGAAATAGCGGTCGTCTCCGGTATTCCCGTGACTCGGAGGTTGCTCCGCCTCGACTGAGCCTCTAAGTCATCCTCCTTCGCTCTGATGATGCCCAGCAGCTTGTCCATGTGTAGGAGCTGTTCCTTGGTCTCGACCTGGAACTCATGAAAGTCCGCCGCTCGTCCGTCCAGCGAGTCCAGTCGTGTTTCGTGTGTGGTAACCTGCGCCTTTACCGATTCAAGCTGCGTCGTGAGGGTATCTAGCTTGGTGTCGATGTTGCGGAGGCTGGATCGCATCTCAAGCATGAGAGTCCTCAGGTCCTCCCCTTGATCCTCCACCTCTGGCTCATGCCTGCTCTCCGCCTGCGCCCCAGCACCGGCGTCTATCTGTCGCGTTGCCCGCTTACTGTCGAAGGTAATCTTCGATTGCTAGGCATCGTGTTTCCCCATGGCTGCCACTGCAGGATCCTCACTCCAACCGCCAGGCCTCCCGCTTCCCGCTGACCAAGCGTGAGTTCGTGCCGGGCAGATCAGAGTCCAGAGGGGATAGATTGGACCTCCCCGTGTGCCGCTAGGACAGACCAGCAGCTCCGCTGCGGCCTCAGGATGTCCCCAGCCAGTACAGCGCAGCTATCTTCCTCTGCCAGCGGGGCAACTCCAGCACCTATCACCCCAATCAGGCTGCGGCCGCCATCCGCCTCCGCAGCAATATCCCCGGCCTCCGCACCAATATCCCCGACCTCCTGGCACCTCTCGAATCCGCGGGCTGCTCCTCACTCTCTTCGAGTGCCACGGGCGCGTCTCTGCAGTCTCTCGTCCCGGCAATAAGGGCCCACAATGCCGCAGCTCTCTAGCGATCCTCGCAGCGCCTCTCCTGACGTTCGGTTACCCCAGATGGCACTCTCTGCTCATTACGGCCATTCACCTCGTCATCCAGACCGTGCAGGGGGTCTCACCTCCCGACTCGGCAGCGTCTCCACGAGGCTCCCCGGTTCGCCAGGTCAGAGCACACCCGGGCAGTCTTCCCCCGGGGCCACTACCCAGCCCGTGGCTCGATTCACTCACCCCGCCGGGCACGCAGTCGCCGCCTCAGGTCTGCACTTCTCCGCCACCTCGGACCTTCCAGGCATCAGCGGCGTCAGCAATCTGTTCCGTACTGCTTCTTGTCCCGCGGCCAGGCCCCCAGCGAGCCCCCAGTCAGAGAGCCCGCCCTCGGCGATCGGGCCTTCAGCCTCGTGGGCGCCCCGGCCTCGATTTTGTCCAACGCCGCCTTCAGGCTCCGATCGCGGCAGCTCCACCCTCCGCTGCAACGGGTCCCAGGCCGTATCTCGTCTGCCAGAGCCTCTCGAGCCACAGAACTTCACCTGCGCCTCCCACGTCACCTGCGCTATCGCCACTTCGGGTCCCGGCGGTCTCAGCCCACCCAAAAGTGCAGGATTATGTGTAGGATTTTCTTCCGGCCGGCGGAGCTCGCTTAGGTAGCGGCCATTCCGTGGCTCGGCAAGCCACGCCCCCAAAAAAAACTATGGAACTGTAATCCCACAATACAGCAGCATGCAAATGAAGTCAGTAGCAGTGAGCATAGTATAAGTTCACGAGTCAAACCCCCCCTGGTTCCCTCCCACGCCTGCCCAACCTCAACTTGGCTGCGGTACCTTCCCCCCCTCCCAATTAGAAAACCCCCCACCCATTCCCAAACAACGAAACACATCCCAGGTGTGATTCACTCGAAGGGATGTAGCTCGCCAAGCGAAAAGTCTGTGGGCCCGATTCACAGAACTAACTTAAGACAAAATCCTAAACTTACTACCATTTTCGTATTCACAGAAGACACTTACTCACTTCGGTATTCACAGAAGTTAGGAGTCCTAACTTTAGGACTCCTAAATGCCTTCTGTGAATACCGAAAGTCTTAAAATTAGGATTTTTCTCAGTTTAGGAGTCCTAAAGTTAGGACTCCTAACTTTACTACTACTAAACTGAGAAAAATCCTAATTTTAAGGCTTTCGGTATTCACAGAAGGCATTTAGGAGTCCTAAAGTTAGGAGTCCTAACTGTACTACTACTAAACTGAGAAAAATCCCAAATTTAAGACTTTCGGTATTCACAGAAGGCATTTAGGAGTCCTAAAGTTAGGACTCCTAACTTCTGTGAATACCGAAATGAGTAAGTGCCTTCTGTGAATACCAAAATGGTAGTAAGTTTAGGATTTTGTCTTAAGTTAGTTCTGTGAATCGGGCCCTTTGTGTCGTATAAGGCCATTCTCCACACTCCGCCATTTAGGGATACTCTCAGCTGCAAGAGAGTGTAGTTGAGCATAACTCAGCGGGACCCCCCGTGGCATGGGCGCATATTGTACCTTCATTTTAAAACCAACTCAGAGGTTACCCTTAACGAGAAAAACATACCGAAGCAATCAATCAGCAGCTCAGTCCGCACCTCAAGTTAATGCTAAGATAACATGCGCTAAGGAAGGCTCCTCAAGGTGATCCCCACCCTATGGGGGGTAAACCCTCTCCCCCTCACGATGTGAGTAAGATAGTCTGACACTAGGCGAGGAACAGGAGGGGCCAGACATAAGGGCTCAATCGATCCCACCCCAAACAGTCCCCACATAGACATCCCCCCAGCTCCCAGTAACAGCTATTTAAACTCAGCAGATTAGAGTTCTCATATGGTGTTCAATCCTTTGTTCCACCCGACACTTCATTCAAGAGTTGCCGTTCCGGAGGGGATTGCCGCGCCTTCATCCAATCTTTCAACGCTTTTTGTAGGGCCTTAGGGTCGGTGAAGATGAGTGAACGCCCCTGTCGGTTGACTCTCAGCTTTGCAGGGTACAGCATAGCATAATCGGCTCCGAGGTCGCGAAGCTGTCTCTTCATGGGGTCAAACAAGCGTCTCGCCTCTTGTACTTTTGCTGTAAAGTCTGGGAACAGTGAGATTTTCGAACCCTCGAATCGTAGCGGTTGTTTCTCGCGGGCTAGTCTGAGGGCAACATCCCGGTCCCTGTAGTTTAGCAGTTTCGCTATGATCGGTCTGGGGGGCCTGCCCGGTGCCGGTCTCGGGCCAAGAGAGCGTTGTGCCCTCTCCACAACAAACATTCCTGAAAAGGAGGTGTCACCCAATAGTGTTTTCAAAAGCTTCTCAATGAAGAGCTCCATGTTCCCTGTAGGAGTAGATTCCGGCAGGCCTGTGATGCGTAGGTTACAGCACCTAGAGTGAGCCTCCAGGTCCTCCAATTTATCCTGTAAGATCTGGAGCACCTTACCCAGCTGTTTGTGTTCGGTATCGAGGACAGTTTGTGCCTCCTCCGCCTCCGTCAGCCTGCGCTCCGACATGTCTAGTCTTTCCGCATGTTTGTCCAGTCTTTTGGCCATGCGATCCATTCTATAAGTTAGCGCGTCCATCTTGGTGCCTAAGGAGGCTATCCAGCCCTGTAGGTTCTTCTCCATTGTCAACAGTAGGCTGCGAATATCCTGACGTGGGTCTTCCACAACTTGTTCTTGCTCACCAACCCCATCGTCATGCAGGTTTACCAGTCTTGGCCGTCTTTGGGTCGAACGACAGTTTTGAATGCGTTCTGTCCACTCGCCCCTTTGGACCTTCGCGCTTAGGCTCCTTCACAGTCGGGCGTCAGCGCTGGCGGCGAGGGACCGCGAGGTTGATCGGTCCCGCCCGGGGACAAGTTCCGCTGCCACGTGTTGGGGCCTCTCCACCGCATTGCAGTAGCAGAGCACTCAGAGTTGCGACACCCCGTGACTCTCACAATATGCGTTCCATGGGTCAGCCCTGTGGTGGCAGGCTTCACACCGTCGTCTTCCCCAAAGTGCTTATGGTGTCTTGCATGGTGTAGGTAATCCCGCGTCCCCACAACTAGTAACACCGCAGGAGTATTGCCTGGGGAGACCAACCCCGCCTCTCCCGACCAGTCCGGTACTATCTCGCCGCAATCTGCAAGGGTCCGCAGGGAGGAAGGCCCTCACCCCACCTCAAACTCGCAACAGGCTGTCCTTGTACGATTACAGGGAGGAAGGGGTCATGGGTAGCGCAGAGTGGTCCACCGCGTGACCCGTTGGAAGCAGTTGTCCCAGCGGGGAGGGGGAACGCCACACGGATCAGGGCCGCCTCAGGAAGATGTCGCAGGGCTCCCTCAGCAAGTCTCTGTGACCCCCAGGGCTCACTCACCAGCACCGTCACAGCCGCCTGGTCGACGCCTCAGCTGGCACCAGGACACAGCTCCTCTCCAGGCTAGTAGGCCCACTTCACATGAGGCCCGTCCCGTCACCGCCCAGCACCCGGGGCAGCAGAGGCCGGGAGATCCAGGCAGAGACAGCCAGGCCCCAGCAGCGTCCGATGCAGAGAGCAGGTCTCCAACCCAGGCCGCAAAGTCAGCAGGGGGGGTGGCGCCTCTCCCTCCAGGCCGCCCCAGCGATATTTCGCAGGTTCTCTCCGCAGGCGGCCACTGCACACGTGGCCCTCGCAACCACCCCCTGTCAGAAGTCCTGGGGGGGGACCCATCAGCTTGCGAGCCGCACTCACCACCAGGCACTGCGGTCCTCACGCCCGTTGGTTCCCTCCGTCCTCTCCGGGTGGTCGGCCCCTCCTCCAGCGTCCAGCAGCGCCGCAGGCGTACTCAGAGGAGGTCGGCTCGATCGAGCAGCCGGCCGGTGTCAACGTCCCGCGGCCGCCAAAGCGATATTTCACAGGGTCTCTCCGCAGGCGGCCAGTGCACACGTGGCCGTCGCAACCACCCCCTGTCAGAAGTCCTGGGAGGGGACCCGTCAGCACGCGACCCGCACTCACCACCAGGCGCTGCGGTCTTCACACCCGTTGGTTCCCTCCATCCTCTCCGGGTGGTTGGCCCCTCCTCCAGCATCCAGCAGCGCCGCAGGCGTACGCAGAGGAGGTCGGCTCGATCGAGCAGCCGGCCGGTGTCAACGTCCCGCGGCCGCCAAAGCAGAATCGTCCGCGGCAGTCTGGTGTCAACGTCCCGGCCGGGGCAGAGAAGGTGGGCCCCCGGGCTGCAGTCAGTCTTGTGTCACGCTAGGACCCGGTGCGCAGCCGGCCCGGGATCAGCAATGGGCCGCAGCGTCGCCTACGAGGCACGTAGGGGAATCGTTCTTCCTAGGGCCGGTTCCTCGGCGCTTCAGGGGATTATAGGTCGCCACACAGCATGAGAAATGTGGTGCAGCTGAAGGATAAAAGTCGGATATTGTGGCGGATTATTGGAGCTCTCGGCTCAAGCGGCCATCTTGGTTGCGAGCTAGCTCCGCCCCCCCATTTGTCTGCCCTTTAACTTAAGGGTGATTTATTACCATAGTATGACTAATGTTGCTTCTCGTCAGACTCATAACTTTGTGGTTGTATCCAGAGCACCTAACACAACAGTTCAGTGTACACAGACCAACATCATACAGCATTTGCACATAAATAGTGTTTCATTTTACGATTACAGCACGCTTGTCCTTGTCTACCTGAGGTCACCACATGTACATGATTGCAGCCAATTTACTCTAGGATATCGGGAAATCACGCTGTAGAACAGTTGTTTGCTTTGATGGCATTAGCAGTGTGGGTGTTCATTGTGAACTGATTATGTTACTCACTCACTCTGCAAAACATCCTTCACTTAGCAGAGTATTTTGCTGAAGGTTGACTGAGAAATGCCACACACCAAATCTACTGCCTGCTGTGTCGTTTTGTCTGTTGCAAACAAGTCTAGTGCTTTGAACCTTTTCAGCAAGGATAATAGCAGTGGATCCCTATGTTGGGCTCAAAGAGTATTAGTAATAATGAAAATATGTTTTGAATGGTGCCATTTTCAGCCTGTATATCCTCTGGTCTCAAGCAGGGTCATTGATTGGTAGCCTGGTTTCTCTTCCAGGGGATCCTCATCAATAGTCATAAGCACATGAAAATTCCTGCCCATGCGCGGGGACCCCGGAAACAATAAATACACATATATGTGAAAAACATATATGAAGCTATATATGTATATGTATATATATATATATATATATATATATATATATATATATATATATAAAACCACAAATGCAGCCTTCCATACAGAAAAGAAGAGCTGAGTAATGCTACAATAATTCCCTTTGCACAAATATACACATTCAACACGAAGCAGTGAAGAAAACAAAGAGCATTTGAACTGATTTAATGTGCAGTGGAAAACATAATCCTGCAAAGAGGAATGACAGCATTGCCAGCTCACTGGCTGCATTGCAGAAAACACTCAGTGTAAAAAGCTGAAAAGCTAACCTCATAGAAACACATAGGAATAAACTGGCACCGTGCCTTTAAGGCAGCCATGACCCCTAGCTTCCCATCATGCCTCAGGGGTGACAGTTAGGTCAGTTGTTCTTTCTGGCTCCGTCTGTCAGACCCTGGTTACTTCAGCTCTTGGTTTTTCTGATTTCTGTCAGAAAATATCTACAATTTTTTTGTCAAAACCTACTTAATTCGACATCTTTTGGCTTTTAAAGAAGATACCTACTTTTTTTGAGAGAGTTAAGCTTATTTTCTCTCTCAGAAATGCCATCTCTCTTTGACTCTTGCCCTTCCTGTGGCAGAAAAGCTAGATCAGACTCCCATTCTGTCTGTATCCCTTGCCTTCCTGAGGATCATGATCCTAAGACTTGCTAACATTGTCATTACCTGTCCAGGCGTACTCTAAAAGACAGCGAGAGGATTCGTCTTTATGGGCTGGCTGAGAAGGGAAAAGCTCCTAGAGGTAGGTCTCCGGTGAAGAAGAGGAAGGAGAAATCTTCATCCAGAAGTAAAGTTCCAGTTTGCTCTCCTTCACCGGCAGCAAAAACGTCGACAAGAAGACCATCGACGGCGGGCTCGCCGTCGAGAGAAGAGTGTTCGTTGACGAAGACTGCAGGTATGTCACGCCCTCCGCCGCCGTCAACCCAGCGACGATCAGCGTCGAGGAGTCGATCTCCGTTGGTGCGGGCTCACACGTCGAGAGTGGGATCTCAGTCGTCGCCATCAGTATGGAGTTCGACGTCGAGACATGCTCTGCCGTCGCCAGTAAAGCGGCGATCGGCGTCGTAACGGGCGTCTCTGTTGCCGTCAACCAGGCGGCGGTCAACGTTGAGACATGCCTCTTTACTGCCAGTGGAACGACGATCGGTGTTGAAACAGGCATCTCCGTTGCTGTCAACCAGGTGATGGTCAATGTCAAGACAGGCCTCATCGTCGGCAGGTGCGAGACATTCGACGTCGAAGCAGACTCCTCCGTGGTCGTCGACCAGGCGGCGTTCAACTTCTAGGACCAAATCTCCATCATCGGCGAAGGAAGATTCGCCGTCGGGACCCAAAGTAAAGTATTCCAGATGGCGTTCTGTGTTGAGACGGTGGTCTCTGTCAACGTCGAGGAAGAGCACGACGTTGAGGAAGAGTTTTCCGTCGGTTCACACTTCTTTGGCTTCCCCCAGATGCTACGCGTCGAGGACGAGGTCATTGAGGTCGAGGGCTTCAACGTCAGGACATTCGACGTAGAAGCGTAAAGAGATGTCGACGTAGAGGAGAAGATCCCTCTCGAAAGACTCGCCGGTGCTGGTCACATATAGTCGTTCGACGTCGAGGCACTCTCCATCGACGTCGCAACGCTCCTCCAGACGCTGCTCAGCCTCCAGAGACCGCAGGGAGTCATCGCCTTCAGTTGCGAGCTCTCCTTAATTGATTTCAACGAGAAGCTCTTCTTCTCCATCTCCAGAGGCACGGCAATCACCTAGACCAATGTCTCCATAAAGGCAGAGGTCTCCTTCAGTCCATCTGTCGCCAAGATGGCTCCTTCCTCTCAGCCATTGGTAGAAAGGGATTGCCAGGACAAATATCTGACCAACACATGCTCATCGGAAAAGAACAAGAACACCGTCTTGGTCTTCTTCTTCAACTCGCTCTTCGAAAGGGGACTATTCACCTACCCTTACGGACAGCCCGTCCTCTAGAGTGTCACCTGTCGATGACATCCATACATTTCATGATGTCCGCACTAGAGGAGCACAAAAGCTGAACATAGATATGTCAGCACCGCAAGCTTCCACCTCTATCATCTTCGAGACTCTCCATCAACGGTCTATGTCTAGGCCTTTACTCCCACTGGTTCCTGGTCTTCTCGAACCAGTGATGGACGTTTTTCTCACCCCATCCTCGATTAAAGCTACCCCAGCGAGGATTCAGAAAAAATATAAGCCGGCGGCATTGGATCCTTTATTTTTAAAGTTAGATCCTCCACCGGACTCGGTGATCATCACGGCAGCAAAGAAAACCCATGCCGTCGCTTCTTCGTCCTCTGTCCCTCCAGACAAGGAGAGTCGAGCTCAAGATTCTTGGGGGAGAAATGTATGCGGATCCGCAGCATCCTCCTTGAAAGTATCAAGTGCTGCAGCCCCGTTGGGCCGTTACAACAGGTCTTTATGGGATTCTTTGGAGCGTTTTAAGGAAAAGCTACCAAAAGAGGACAAACAAGATTTTGCAGAGATTCTCCAAGAAGGGGCGCTGGTTTCTAGTCAGGTGATTAGTACTGCAGCGGATGGAGCTTCTCTGGCTGCCCATTCATATGCGCTCGGCATTTGTGCACAAAGGTCTTAATGGCTGCGCTTAACAGCTTTAAAGCCGAATTCTCAACATCGAATTTTAAATCTTCCATTCTCTGGAACCTCTCTTTTTGGTTCCCACACCAATGAAGAAATGGCCAGGAGGAAGGCTGAGCTGGATACGCTGAAGGCGGTGGGCCTGGAAAAGAAAAAAAGAATTCAGACGAAGATACAGACCTTACAATCGCAAGAACTACCATCAGAGGGTTCAAACTCCTCAATGGCAGCCGAGGCAGAACCAGCAATCCAGGTCTCATTTCCAAGGCCGTAGATCCTCCAGAGGCAGAGGAGGACAACATCAACAATCCTCCGGCGCAACCAAGACTCCAGGGAAACAGTGATCTTCTGCTTCCTCTAGCGCCGTTGCCCACTCCAGTGGGAGGAAGTATTTCGCATCACGTGGCAGAGTGGCACAAAATAACAAAAGATCAGTGGGTGCTAAATATACTGAACAAGGGATACACACTTCGCTTCAGTGCACCACCAAAGAACATTCCTCCAGTAAAGTCACACCCCCACCAACTAAAATTACTACGTCAGGAGGTGTCTGTCTGTAGGAGAGTAGGGTCTGCTTTCTATGTTCACCCCCACTTTTTGCTTTTGCTCCACTGGTTTTCGACTTAGATGTGGCTGTGGGCCTGCTAATCAGACCCACAGCCCAGCTGTTCTCTCTCTAAACTAATACTATGTACTTTAGGTGCATAACCCAATTGGATAGGATCACCTTATTGGCCCCTGTACAGTGTACCTTAGGTACCCAGGGCATAGGTGTACCCTAGGCCTACCAGGGGCTGCAGCATGTATTATGCCACCCCTGGCCTGGCCTTCCATTATGACACAACTGGCTGATCACTCAGCTGGGGCAAGGTCGTGTAATCACCCCTTGCTTAGGTGGAGTATTCCTATACCTACCTTCTATATAGACACATGTGTACCTATCAGCCACTCCTATGGCAGGCCTTAAGAATCCTGGAGGCAGAGTGCTTGGTAACATGTGAGATGGTGCTCTAGCATGAGCTGAGCCTGTCTGCAGCTTTCGGAACCATGTCCTTAAACTGTTCTATGATATAGCCTACCATAAACTCTTAAAGTACCTTATAATCTTAAACGATTATGGTAACTATGGTTTGGCTTTATCGAAACATGTCGTGTAAGGTGTCTAACACTTTGGAATAATAACCCCATACCATTTTTGGCAATGAGGATATTATTCCTCCCTTCTAGAGGGAGAAGACATGTTGAAACCTACTTACCCGGTTAAAGTTAACCAGAGCCCCAGCATCACAAAATGGATGCTGCTGCCACAGACACAAGTCTGACCTCCTGCTGCTGGGAGTCCTTCCAGCGAGGGAGGCTTGGACAATAGGTTTCCTGCCTCGGGAGGTGCGAGCACCACCCTAGACAGGATTTAGTGTATTGGGGCAGGGAGGGTTGAATGAAACGAGACACTGCCTGGGGCACACAAGGTGTCCCATGCATAGTCCAGTTCAAACTGGTGCTGGGGCACTCCAGCCCCAGCTCTGGCGTGAAACTGGACAAAGGAAAGGGGGTGTAGCCACTCCCCTTCCTGGTCCCACCCATAGGAGGGACCTTGCAGGTAGCCCAGCCCACTAGCCCAGTATATTAGTAGCTAGTTGGGCCCTGCTAAATTAGATTAACCTCAATCTGCAACTTGAACAGAAACTCTGGACCTTCGACATTCGACCTCAGGAAGAAGACTGAAGAAATCTCCCTTGTGGCCAAGGAGTGACCACCCTGGGCAACCAGGCACCATCCAGCGACCGCTGCTTGCTTTGCGACTGAATCCTACGAGGGACGACTGCAGAGACTGACCAGCGCCGAGACTTCCAGACACCTCTGACCCAGTTCCACATCTCCAGCGAAGCTGAGACCCGTGGAGGCGACCAGGGACGTGGGACCGGCGACTTGGGAAAAGTGGCTAGTAACTGACTAGCGCGACTTCTGAGGCTCCCTCGAGGCTGTGCTTGGGGAATTGAGAAGCCCCACTCCCGAGCACTATCTGCAAAGAAGACCAGCTCCCCACACTTCACGTGTTCTGCGTGGGGCCCTTCTGCACCTGTGTTGCTCGACGTGTTGTCCGGTTGCTGGCCCGTTGGCTAGTAGCCTCTGCGACGACGAACCTTTACTTTCAACTTGCTGGTCCGGCTCCTCCAGACTGGCACCCGCTCCTCTGTGAAAGAGAAGCCCCCAGACCTTCCTGGTCTGCACTAGAAGCAAGTCCTCCATCCTGCGTGGGTTCCGCTTGCCAAGGCTTGTTGGGTCCTGACTCGACTTCGACGCCGCCGACAGCAAGAGCCTTCGTGGGACAGCTCACCTCCTGGTCCTGGTCGTCCTCGACGTCTCCTGGTACCCGTCCTGGTACCCGTGGCTGCTGCGACAAGCTTCACCTCTTCACCTGCATCTTCACAACATCGCCTGGTTCCTTCCTGGTTCCTTCCCGGCTCCTGGCTGGTGACCTAGATTCTGTCCCTTCTGCTTGCAGGTTCCTTCCTTCTTGATCCCCACCTTGGGATCCACCGGACACTCTTCACTGACTGCCTGTCAGCAACTATCCTTCAGGCATCCATAGAAGTCCACGACGAAACCCGACGCAAGTTCACACCTATGCACCTGCAGCCCGTGGGCTAGGTAACTTGAGTACTTCGGTGCTCACAAGGGTATTGACTATCCTAGGGTCTAGTTTCAATCTTTATATATATCTGTTGTGGTGTCCTTTCATTTGGTATTCAAGGGATTATATAGGGTATAACAGCTGGCTTCACATGCCATTCAGAGTTTAGCCTAAGACTGCTCTTGTCCATGCTACCACTAGGATAGCTGGTCTATAAGGTTGACTTTACAACCAATCACCATAAGGGTTGTTTGGACTGATACAGGGTGTACACTAGAATTAGTGACATCATATATCAGGCCAACTTCTCACATTGGTGAGCAGCGGTTGGGATCTGAGCTTGCTGTTGTAATACCATTGTAATCTTGAGATACTAAATTGAAAGATCACACAGATATTGTTTAGGTACATATATCATAGATTATAATACTTAAGTCCTACTGGACTTAGTTGTTGTAGGTTGAAGGGCCTAGCACACCCTGACTACAACTACTAGAGAGGTTTAGTAGATACAACTAGTGTAGGTAGGTGCACACACCACACCCTCACTAGATCATGTCTCTGGGAGGAGATCAAGTTGATTCTCTCTCAGGAGGGGTATATCTCAGAAAGATCCCCTCTAGATATGATACCCTAACTTTTCAGGAGATGAGACAATTGTGTACCTCCAGAAAGTTAAAACAGGGTGCAAACCCTACCCTCATTCAGCTAGTAGAGATCCTAGAGGAGTATGATGCTCGTATGGTCTCCCAGGCTGGTACCCTAGGTACAGGTGAGGGTCTACCCACTACAGATGAGTCAGATGGGACTTCAGATGAGGAGGTAGACAGCCAGGTCGAAGTAGGAAGACTTAGCCAGGCTAACTTAAGCTTGCATGGGAGTCTGAATGGGGCCCCCCCATTCAGACCCCCAAGTGGACTTAACCAGAGAAATAGGAGAGACAGATCCCCTTCAAGGGAATCCATCCACTCCCATGTCTCTAACAGCTCCAATGCCTCTTCTCACAGGGGAATGACTTCCCCCCAGAGAAAAGAGCATGAAGCCAGAATGAGGGAAGCCAATCTAAGGATTGAGAGGGAAGAACTTGCCCTTGCCAAGGAGAAGCTTGCTCTGGCTAGAGATCAGAAGTTAAGTGGGTTAGAACCCACTGGTGGCAGCAATATCCCTAAGGATAGAGACAGGACCTATGATAATAGAAACCTGAGCAAGATTGTCCCTCCCTACAAGTGTGGGGATGACATCCACAAATGGATAACTGCTTTGGAGAGGGCTTGCAAAGTACAGCAGGTACCCCAAAGTCAGTGGGCAGCTATCTTGTGGCTCTCCTTCTCTGAGAAAGGTAGAGACAAGCTCCTCACAGTTAGTGATGAGGATGCAGACAATTACACTGTCCTGAAGAGTGCTCTGATTGATGGCTTTGGCCTAACCACTGAACAATACAGGTTGTTGTTCAGGGATACCCAGAAGACACAGACTCAGGACTGGACTGACTTTGTGGATTGTGCCACTAAGGCTCTGGAAGGCTGGTTATTGGGTAGTAAGGTTAAGGACTATACAGGATTGTATAATTTGATCATGAGAGAACAAATCCTTAATAACTGTCAAAACCAGCTGTTGCATCAACACTTGATTGACTCTGAGCTAACTTCTCCCCAGGAATTGGGAAAGAAGGCAGATAGGTGGGTCAGGACTAGAGTTAACCTCTTCGGTGCCCATGACGAGCTGGACTCGTCATGGGCCGCGGTTGCGCTGTGCCCATGACGAGTCCAGCTCGTCATAAACCCCGCCCGCTAATGTAACGGCCGGCACAGGGCGGGGAAAGGGGCGGGCACTGAAGGGGTTAAGCAGAAAAACCAGAACCAGGGCGGTGATCAGAAAAAGGCAGACCAGAAGGGTAATGATCAGAAACAAAAAGACCAGAAGTCTTCACCAGGCCCCCAAAAGGCTCAGGGGGAGGGTGGTTCCAAAAAGGATAAGAAGAAAGATGGCCAAAAGAAACCATGGTGCAACTATTGTAAGTCAAACTCACTTCGGTTAAGTGAGTGCACCAAAAAGGATAAGCCCTCAGCCACCATTGCCCCTAAGGCAACTGTATCTTCTAGTCCAGCTGTAAGTGGTGGTTTCCAGCAAAAGTGTGTAGTAGGGTTAACCCTGGGAACTGAGGAGGGTCCTGGCCTAGTCAGGATACCTACTCAGGCTGTTCTGATCTGTGATGGGGACATAGCTTTGTCCTCTACTGTAGGCCCCAGTAACCTGGGCAAGTACAGACAGACTCCTTTTATCAATGATAGAATGGCTCAGGCCTACAGGGACACTGGGGCTAGTGTCACAATGGTGACACCTGCCTTTGTGGACCCTGGACAGATCATGCTAGGTGAGAACTACCTAGTGACCAACGCTAGCAATGCCACTACCTCCCATAGTGTGGCAATTGTTAACTTCTCCTGGGGAGGGGTAACTGGCCTCAAGAAAGTTGTGGTAAGTTCAGACCTTCCTGTAGAGTGTCTGTTAGGAAATGATTTTGAAACTTCAGTTTGGTCTGAAGTGGAGTATAGGACCTATGCAGAAATGCTGGGGATAGATGCACATGTCCTTGCTGTGACCAGGTCACAGGCCAAAAAGTGTAACACTGAACAAGTGCTGGATCCTGGGACAATGGACCAGACACAATCCAAGAGAAAGAGCAGTAGGGTAAAGGCTGTGCCTTCCCCCCTGCATCAGGTGGTGGATCAGCCCTCCCAGGAGGATGATTCTGAGAGCCCTGAAGGAACTGTCCTAGAAGAACTGGAACCTGATCAGGTTGAGTTTCTTGGGACAGGGGGACCTTCAAGGGCAGATCTGAGGCAGGCTCAATTAGACTGCCCCTCTCTTGAACCCCTCAGACAGCAGGCTGCTGCTGAGGCTGCAGGGAATGCTCAAGGTACCCATAGAGTGTATTGGGATGAAGGGCTGCTGTACTCAGAGGCTAGAGACCCCAAGCCTGGTGCGTCCAGGAGGTTGGTAATACCATTGAGTTTCAGAGGCTTCCTTCTTACTTTGGCCCATGATATTCCCCTTGTAGTACACTTAGGCCAGAACAAGACTTGGGACAGACTTGTCCCTCACTTTCACTGGCCTCACATGTCAGAAGATACCAAGGAGTTTTGTCGCTCCTGTGTCACCTGCCAAGCCAGTGGCAAATCAGGTGGCACCACAAAGGCCCCCCTCATACCACTACCAGTGGTGGGGGTTCCCTTTGAGAGAGTGGGGATAGACATTGTAGGACAAATGGACCCCCCTTCAGCATCTGGGCACAGATTTATACTGGTGATAGTGGACCATGCCACCAGGTATCCAGAAGCTATTCCCCTGAGGACCACAACAGCCCCTGTTGTGGCAAGAGCCCTACTTGGAGTCTTCTCCAGATTGGGTTTCCAAAGAAGGTGGTGTCTGACAGAGGTGCCAACTTCATGTCAGGATATTTGACTGCAATGTGGAAGGAATTTGGTGTCAACTACAAGTTCACTACACCCTATCACCCACAGTGCAATGGGCTTGTGGAGAGATTCAACAAGACCCTAAAAGGGATGATAAAAGGTTTACCAGACAAGCTTAGGCGAAGATGGGACATCCTTTTACCCTGCCTTCTGTTTGCTTACAGAGAGGTCCCACAAAAGGGGGTTGGCTACAGCCCTTTTGAGCTTTTGTTTGGGCATCCTGTAAGAGGACCCCTATGTTTAGTAAGGGAAGGATGGGAGAGACCTCTCAGACAACCCAAACTTGATATAGTGGATTATGTACTTGGTCTCCGCTCCAGGGTGGCAGAGTATATGAAGAAGGCTTCTAAAAACCTTGAGGCAAGCCAAGAACTCCAAAAAGCTTGGCATGACCAAAAGGCTGTGCTGACTGTGTACCAGCCAGGGCAGAAAGTGTGGGTGTTGAAGCCAGTGGCCCCAGCAGCACTCCAAGACAAATGGCCTGGGCCCCACACTATTGTTGAGAAAAAGGGAGAAGTCACCTACTTGGTGGACCTTGGGACTCCCAGAAGCCCCCACAGGGTGCTTCATGTCAACAGATTGAAGGCATATGTTGACAGGGCAGACATGGGCTTACTCATGGCTACAGATCAGGCGCAGGAGGAAGAGAGTGACCCTCTCCCAGACCTGTTGACTCAGAACCCTGATGATGGCTCAGTTGATGGTGTGGTCTTTTCTGACAGCCTCACTGTCCATCAGCAACAGGACTGCAGACAAGTTCTGCAATCCTACAGACATATGTTCTCTCTGACCCCAAGTCAGACAAACTGGTGCACCCATGAGGTGGACACTGGTGACAGTCTGCCTGTGAAGAGTAAAATCTACAGGCAACCTGACCATGTCAGGGACTGCATAAAAGTTGAGTTACAAAAGATGTTGGAGCTGGGAGTCATTGAACCTTTAGAGCGCCCTTGGGCTAGTCCTGTAGTTCTTCTGCCAAAACCTCACACCCAAGATGGTAAGAGAGAGATGAGGTTTTGCGAGGACTATTGAGGTCTCAATGCTGTCACTAGGACAGATGCCCAACCAATACCTAGGGCAGATGAGCTCATTGACAGACTGGCAGCTCCTAAGTTTTTGAGCACATTTGACCTGACAGCAGGCTACTGGCAAATCAGACTAGCTGAGAATGCAAAGGCCAAAACTGCTTTCTCGACCCCAGGAGGACATTATCAATTTGTGGTAATGCACTTTGGTTTGAAGAATGCACCTGCCACTTTCCAAAGGTTGGTGAATCAAGTCCTTACAGGCCTGGATGAATACTGTGCAGCTTATCTTGATGATATTGCTGTCTGGGAGGATCACCTGGTAGGATCACCTGGTTCACCTGAGGAATGTTTTAGAGGCCCTGCAAAAGGCAGGCCTCACTATCAAGGCCACTAAGTGCCAGATAGGGCAGAGCAAAGGTTGTATACCTGGGCCACCTAGTCGGTGGGGGTCAGGTTCAACCACTGGAAAGCAAGATCCAGACCATAAAGGACTGGACTCCTCCAACTACCCAGACTCAGGTCAGAGCTTTCTTGGGCCTGACTGGGTACTACAGAAAGTTTGTTAAGAACTATGGGTCCATTGTGACACCACTTAATGACCTGACCTCTAAGAAGATGCCAAAGAAAGTTCAGTGGACAGTGAGCTGTCAAAAAGCATTTGATGACCTGAAGCAGGCCATGTGCAGTGCACCTATTCTGAAAAGTCCCGACTACTCCAAAGAGTTCATAGTCCAGACAGATGCTTCTGAGTTGGGTGTGGGAGCTGTTCTTTCACAACTGAATGTAGATGGTCAAGACCAGCCCATTGCTTTTATTAGCAGAAGGCTGACCCCTAGAGAGAAACGTTGGTCAGCTATTGAGAGGGAGGCCTTTGCTGTGGTTTGGGCCCTGAAGAAGCTGAGGCCATACTTGTTTGGCACTCACTTCAAGATTCAGACAGACCATAAGCCCCTCTTGTGGCTAAATCAGATGAAGGGTGAAAATCCCAAACTTCTTAGGTGGTCCATTTCCCTACAGGGGATGGACTTCACAGTGAAAACATAGACCTGGGACTGACCATGCCAATGCAGATGGACTCTCCAGATATTTCCACTTAGAACATGAAGACTCAACTGGTCAAGGTTAGTTTAATGTCCCTAAGTTTGGGGGGGGGGGTTGTGTAGGAGAGTAGGGTCTGCTTTTTATGTTCACCCCCACTTTTTGCTTTTGCTCCACTGGTTTTCGACTTAGATGTGGCTGTGGGCCTGCTAATCAGACCCACAGCCCAGCTGTTCTCTCTCTAAACTAATACTATGTACTTTAGGTGCATAACCCAATTGGATAGGATCACCTTATTGGCCCCTGTACAGTGTACCTTAGGTACCCAGGGCATAGGTGTACCCTAGGCCTACCAGGGGCTGCAGCATGTATTATGCCACCCCTGGCCTGGCCTTCCATTATGACACAACTGGCTGATCACTCAGCTGGGGCAAGGTCGTGTAATCACCCCTTGCTTAGGTGGATTATTCCTATACCTACCTTCTATATAGACACATGTGTACCTATCAGCCTCTCCTATGGCAGGCCTTAACAATCCTGGAGGCAGAGTGCTTGGTAACATGTGAGATGGTGCTCTAGCACGAGCTGAGCCTGTCTGCAGCTTTCGGAACCATGTCCTTATAGCTGTTCTATGATATAGCCTACCATATACTCTTAAAGTACCTTATAATCTTAAACGGTTATGGTAACTATGGTTCTCTTCCAGGGGATCCTCATCAAAGTCATAAGCACTGAATATTCCCGCCCATGTGCGGGGACCCCGGAAATAATAAAATCATATATGTAAAAAACATACATATATACAGCTCTGTATATGTATAAACATATATTATTTTTTCCCAAGCAAATGCAGCCCCTAAAAAAGAAGGCTAGGCAATGTATAAATACACATCCAATAATACATATAGGTATAATAAAACACCTAAATCTCTATTTTTTTTTTTTTTTTTAATGAGGTAAACACTCATGAGAAAGCAAAAAAGAGAAAACTGTGGGAAACACAGATCTACAACACATTGCTAGCCTGCAGGCTGCATTGCAATACAATACCATAGAGACTGAAAAGCCCTGTATAGGTAAAAACTGGCACCGTGCCTTTAAGGCAGCCCTGGCTTCCATATCCCATCATGCCTCAGGGGTGACAGTTAGGTCAGTTGTTCTTTCCGGCTCCTTCAGTCAGGACCCTGGAATTCAGCTCTCTTCTTTTTGACTTTTTAGTCAAGAATTATTTGCATTATAGTAATTTTTTGGACTTCCTCTTACTAATATCTGGGAAGAAGTCAGTATCCTGTATTTTTCTGACTGATTTTCTGCTATTTTTGTCAGAAATATGCCTTCTTTATTTATTCCATGTCCATCTTGTGGAAAAAAGAAGGCCTCTTCAGACACACATGACGTGTGTATTGTCTGCCTGCCGGATTCTCACTCTCCAGCAACATGTCATCATTGTAAAGACCTTTCTAAAAGGACTTTAAAGGAGAGAGAGAGGATTAGACTCTACGGCTTATCAGAACGGTCGACGTCGAGGCAGCTGGTCCCTGTTTGCTCCCCTTCGGCGTCGGGCTCGGCGTCGAAGACTCCAGCGGCGGGATCGTCGCTGAGAGGTGAGGAGTCCAGGGGTAGTCATGCTGCAAAAAGAAAATCGTCGTCGACTTTAGATACAGCGACGAAGCGGATGCGTTCGTCGTTGACGACTTCGACGTCTATGAGATCGGCGTCGAAGGATCGGCGTCACAGGTCGACGTGTAAAAGGCATCTTTCGACGTCAAGAGAAGATCGCTCGACGTCGAAACACAGACATCGTTCGACGTCGAAGGAAGGACATCATTCGACGCCGAGGACGGTGAGAGATCAGTCGACTTCACAAGAGGTTCGTAGGCGTTCGACTCCGAAGTCTACGTCGAGACCAAGATCGCCGTCAAGACCAAGTTCGCCGTCGAGGAAAGATCGATCGTCGGCGAAGAGAATGGCGATGTCGAGGCATTCGTCGTCGGAGCATTGGACGTCGAGGTAGGCGCCTCCGTCAAGACCGACGTCGAGGCAGGCGCCTCCGTCAATACCGACGTCGAGGCAGGAGCCTTCGTCGGAGTCGACGTCGAGGCAGGTGCCTCCGTCGGAGTCGACGTCGAGGCAGGTGCCTCCGTCCTCGCAGGTCTCCAAGGCTTTGGAGAAGTCCATAACGTCGAGGCGAGATTCCCCGTCGGGGTCTAGACCTCCGTTCAGATCAAGTCCTCCGTCGACGACGAGGTTCTCGACGTCGAGGCAAGAAAAATCTCCATTGATCCTCGAGGAGTCAAGTCCCAGGTCTCCGGTGATAGGCCTATCGCCGTCGAGGCGGCCCTCTGCAGAGGGTTCTCAGGAGGTGTCGCATGTTCGCCTTACGATCCGGCCAGTCTCAAGGCGCAAATCCCCTCATAGACTGGTATATACAACTTCGGAACATGATTCACCACGTCTTATATCTATCTCGCCTTCAGGATCAGAGGGTTCGAGGTCAAGGTCCGAGTCACCGGAAATTGTGAATCAATCTCCAATGCCTGCAAGAGAAAATAGTCCGCTGGAAGAGGGACATGCTGTACCTCAAAGTCCCGCAAGAGAGATACCTCAGGACTCGGCTATGTCTTACGCAGTTAAGGCCTCACTAACAAGGTTAAGAGACCTGGACTTCCCAGCGAGACCGGTCAGATCACGTTCTCGGGGAGGAGAATCTCGACGTCGCTCTCGAACACCAAGGAGGCGATCTAGATCCTCCTCCCACAGGAGAGAGTCGACTAGATCGGAGAGAAGGCGCCGTAGGACCCCTTCCTCCTCCCCGTCATCTAGATCATCCAGAAGGGATTATTCGCCGACACTCTCGGAGACACCACCCTCCAGGGTATCTCCGGTGGATGATATCTCTACTTTTCAGGAAGTGTTTTGTAGAGGAGCTACAAAATTAAATATCCCTATGTCGGTTCAGGAGATCACCTCCTCCATAATCTTTGAAACTCTTCATGAACGAGCAGTGTCACGCCCACTGTTGCCTTTAGTCCCGGGTTTGCTACAACCAGTAATGGATATTTTTCTCACGCCAGCGACCACCAAATCTGCACCGGCGCGGATTCTAAAAAAGTACCGTCCGGCTCCGGAAGATCCTCTGTTCCTAAGATCAGATCCTCCACCGGATTCTGTCATCACCGCTGCTGCCAGAAAGACGCATGCAGTAGCGGGGTCTTCAACGGTGCCCCCAGATAAAGACAGTAAGATGCAAGACTCTTGGGGGAGGAGAGTTTGCGGTTCGGCATCTTCTAGCTTAAAGTTGGCCAGCGCCTCAGCGCTTCTGGGGCGCTATGATAGATCATTGTGGGACTCTCTCCAGAGGTTCATTGAAAAAGTTCCATCAGAGGATAGACGGGACTTTGAAGAAATTTTGCACGAGGGAAGTCTGGTTTCTAACCAGGTCATAAGTGCAGCGGCAGATGGGGCAACACTAGCAGCGCATTCTTATGCCCATGGAATCACAGCCAGAAGATCATCTTGGCTCAGATTGATGGCCTTGAAGCCGGAAGCGCAGGCGAGAATACTAAATCTGCCTTTCTCGGGCAGTTCACTTTTTGGGTCCCATGCAGACGAAGAAATGGCCCGTATGAAAGCAGAACTGGAGACCATGAAAGCCGTCGGGCTTGAAAAGAGGAAAGAGTTTCGACGCCGCAGGGGAAATGACAGGCGTAACTACCAGCAGAGGGTTCAAACCCCTCAGTGGCAGAAGAACCAGGACCAGCAAGGTCAAAAGAAACAGCAGTACCAGTCCCGCAGACCATCCAGGGGACGTGGTAACAACAGGCAGTCAAACGCTGGAAACAAGGCTCCAGGGAAGCAATGAGGAACCGCTTCCTCCGATGCTGTCCACCGCTCCGGTAGGAGGAAGTGTTTCGCATCATCTTCCAGAGTGGAAATCCATCACAAAGGACAAGTGGGTTCTGAATATACTGCGGCATGGGTACTCGCTTCGTTTCCGAAGCCACCCTCCATCGATTCCTCCTGTTCATTCGGCCCAGCATCTAACGCAGCTCAGAGAAGAGGTGGCGACTCTTCTGCTCAAATCTGCAATAGAAAAAGTACCCAAAAACCAAAGAGGAAAGGGAGTTTACTCCAGATACTTTCTGATTCAAAAAAGGAGTGCGAAGGTAGAGTCCAGACCCATTTTGGACCTACGGATACTGAACAAACACATAAGAAAGGAAAAATTTCGCATGCTGGCGCTCCACCAAATATATCCTCTTCTCCGGTTGGGCGATTGGATGTGTTCGCTGGATCTTCAGGACGCATATTTCCATATTCCCATCCAACGGAATCATCGAAAATTTCTCAGGTTTGCGGTGGGGAACTCTCACTATCAGTTCAAGGTTCTTCCATTTGGCCTGAAGTCAGCTCCACGAGTATTCACAAAATGCGTGGCAGTAGTAGCGGCTGCTCTGAGGCGGGCAGGAGTCTTCGTCTATCCCTACCTAGACGACTGGCTAATAAAGGGTCCATCGCCTCAGAGCGTTCGATCGCAGCTGTCGCTTTGCCTGAGCTTATGTCGCAAGTTGGGTCTCAGAGTGAATGCCAAAAAGTCAAATTTTTCACCAACACAGAGGATCCACTACCTGGGTGCAACTATAGACTCCGTAGTAGGAAAAGTGTTTCCTTCGGAGGAAAGACAGTCATCCATTATCCTCAAAGGCAGGCAGATTCTATCCAACAATCTGTCGTCGGCAAGACAAATCTCATCTCTGCTAGGGGCCATGCCATCCTGCATTTTCCTAGTGCCCAATGCCAGGCTAAGGATGCGTCCTCTCCAGCAAGATCTAGAGGACAAATGGGATCAAAGGAACTCCCTGTGGGAAGAAAAAGTTTGCCTTTCCTCAGCGGCCAGGCAGTCAGTCAAGTGGTGGCTGAAGCCACTGAATCTACAAATGGAGATCCCCTTCCATCAAGAACCCCCAACTCAGACCTTAATCACCGACGCATCCCTTCAAGGTTGGGGTGCGCATTTCGGGTCTCTGCAAACTCAGGGACGGTGGTCCAGCAGCGAGCAGTTGTACCACATCAACATGCTGGAGCTCAGGGCAGTCCACCTAGCCCTCAAAGCGTTCCTGCCTGCGATCACGACGAGTACCATTCTAGTACAGACGGACAATACCACCACAATGTACTACCTGAACAAGCAGGGGGGTACTCGATCCAGGACGCTCTCGTTGGAAGCTCAGTCCCTGTGGAACTGGATCCTAGCAAGGAACATCTCATTGAAAGCGGTGCACCTACCAGGAGAACTCAATGTGCAAGCGGACTTACTCAGTCGTCATTTTCAAGAACCAGAGGACTGGGTACTAAACGACGAGGTGTTAGAAGACATCTTCGGGGAATGGGGGCGTCCGCAAGTGGACCTCTTCGCGGACGAGCACAACACAAAATGCCGAGGCTTCGCCTCAAGATACCATCGACCAGGATCCCTAGGGAATGCCCTTTTGATCAATTGGTCAATGACATTTGTGTACGCTTTACCGCCTCTCCCACTAATCCCCAAGGTGGTGACCAAGCTGCAGAATTCATCTGCCAAGATGATCCCCATAGCACCGGACTGGCCGAGGCAGTGGTGGTACACGGATCTCCTGCACATGTCGATCCGCCCCCACAAACGGCTGCCGTGCAGGCCGGACTTGTTATCCAAGATGCAGGGGAAGATTTACCATCCCAGCCTTCCCTCGCTGAGCTTAACAGCATGGCTCCTGAAGTCCTCCAGTATGGACATCTGAACCTCCCTCAAGAGTGTATGTCCATACTTAAGGAAGCCAGGAGGCCTCCGACAAGGCATTCCTACTTCTGTAAGTGGAAAAGATTTTACATATGGACCACAGTGCGCATGGGCATCCATCCTCAGATTGTTTTTTTCCGCCATTGGGTTCGGGTGTGCTTATCTTGACTCAAGTTAGGAAAAACTTTTTACAGGCCAAAAGGCCTTTAGTTCGCGTCGGTACTGTTCCTGATCGGTATCGATAGGTATTTGTTAGTTTACTAACTTCCAGACCAACTTTTTCGCATCATACCCGACCATCGACCCGACATCGACGATGGAATCGAGGACGCCATTCAAGCGGTGCCCTGTATGCAATGCGAAATATCCCCATGTCGACGTCCACCCGGTGTGCAACAAATGCCTTTCACCGGATCACGACGAGTCCACATGTATGGCCTGTGCCAGATTCCGATCCAAGAAGACTCTCCGGAATCGTCGAGCAGCGAGGCTCGAAGCGCAGCAAGCGGCACCGGCCCCGACCAACATCTTCAACGCCGAGGACGAAGATGTGGAAGACGTGGAGAACCTACCCTCCAGCCCCGCTTCCGAACACGACTCCGGATCAGAAGACGTCGAAGAACAACTCTTTCACAGAGACGAAGCCGACACCGAGGTAGGAGACTACAATGAGGCCTTAGGGGCCGAAGAGAGTAGCTCCGGTGACGAGCAAGGCCTACCCGTACAGACTGTGGATATCCCAGTGCGTCAGTCTATGGCTCCGGTCGAAGGATCGCCTTCGGGCCTTACCCAAGACCTATCCCGCATCCATTCGGCCCCGCCCTCTGGCCCGGCCTCGGACATTCAGCGGCAGCCTTTACTACCCAAAACGGCTGGTTTCCCTTCATCGAAACCGAAAGCCGTATCGGTTCAGCAGAAACCGAAACTGAAAGTCACACTGGTCGGATCGAAGCCCACCACACCTTCGACGCCAGCCAAACCCGTCGGCACCGACCGCACTAAACGGGACTTCGGTGCCGAGCTTGCAGCAGCCGACGTCGGCGCCGACGCACGAAAAAAGACCATCGGTACCGCCAAACCGCCTCGGCTCCCGGCACCGAAACAATCGGCTCCGACCACAAAGGTCAAAATGGCTGCTGGATCTCACACCACTTCGAAAGCAGCACCAAAGGCACAATCATCGACGCCGTCGACAGCTACTACCTCTCCTCGACTCAATGACCCCTTGGCACCGAAGAAGTCCACGCCTGCCTCAACGGAACCGGTCGGCGCCAAAGAACCGTCGGCGTTCCAGGTGCGGCAAGTTTCAGCATCCTTGCAACGCATCAAAGATAAGGCGGCCCTCCAGGACACGTCAGGCTCCGAGCCGAAAAAGGCTCAAAAAGCTTCTCCGGCACCGGCCAACATCACTTTTGGCCTGCCACCATCCACGGCGCCAAAACTGTTCGAAATCAGAACACGTGTCACCCACACCAGGATCACACCTGCAGAACACTCTCCTACGGAGACGTCGCCATCACACATCATCGATGCCGCAACAGGCAGAATGATGCTTCACAAGAGGAAGATAACTTCCGAGCCAGCTTTGGACTCCTACCGGATCCCACTAAAGAAAAAGCTGCCAGTGGATTCGGAACCAATTCTTTACGAGCCTCTCCATACCTCTCACCAAGATCCACAGTCCTTCTCTCCGACACACTCCGAAACCGACGTTTTGGAGGACTACATGGGTGACCACGTCCCCTACCCCGGAGAAATGGACCCTGAAGGCCAACAGGACCCTGACCAAGCTTGGGATGACCCTGTAGACTCAAACGCACCTATGGATACGCAGAACACGCAGCTATATGGTGCAAAAACGTCTCCCACAGAGGACACTGCCGCATTCAACGCCCTCATTGAACGTGCTGCGACCAATCATGGTGTTCAACTCCACTCTGACACCATCGAGGACGATTTTCTCATGGATACTTTCGGATCCTCAGAAAGACATATTAAAACTCTACCCATGTTGAAAGGTGTCCTCAAACCAGCAAAGGACATTTTCAAAGAACCCACCAGGGCAAGAGTAATAAACCCCAGAATCGACAAAAAATATAGGTCTGCGCCTGGGGATCCTACCTATATTAGAGGACAGTTGCCTCTGGATTCCATAGAGGTCGCGAATGCTCGTAAACGGGCGCACTCGCAGACGACTGGGGATGCTCCTCCCCCGGACAAAGAGTCCAAGGTGTTAGAGACCTCCGGCAAACGGGTTGCAGCCCAAGCAGCTAACATATGGCGTATTGCCAATACTCAGGCGCTCCTGGCTCGCTACGACCGAGCGCATTATGACACACTAGAAACCTTACTACAACATCTCCCTGACCAATACAAAGAGGGAGCAGAGATCCTCATCAGAGAGGGACAACTCCTCCCAAACGCATCCATCAAGTGTGCACTGGATGCCGCAGATACAGCTGCCAGAGCCATAAACACTAGCGTCATGTTACGACGACACGCCTGGTTACGAATCTCCGGATTCAAACCTGAGGTGCAAAATAACATCCTCAACCAGCCGGTCAACCCAGACTACTTATTCGGGCCAGAGGTTGACACCACACTAGAAAAAATAAAAAAGGACACAGACACTGCAAAGTCCATGGGGGCTCTCCAAACGCAGACCTTTCGGAGTGGCTCCTTTCGTCGCCCCGGCAATAGAGGAGCAGGTAGAGGACAGGGGTCACAGCAAACCTACAACAAGGGCAACACCCAAAGTACCTACGATAAAAACACCAGGGGTGGATATCGTGGTTCAAGCACAAAGGGCAGAGGACGCGGATACGGCAATACCAGATCATCTCCCAAGAACAAACAGTGACGCCCTCTCCCTTCCTCCCGACCACACAACACCTGTCGGGGGAAGGTTACAAAGGTTCCTGTCCACGTGGAACTCCATCACCACAGACAGGTGGGTCAAAGATATTATCAAACACGGTTACTGCCTAGAATTAACCTCGACTCCACCCACAATACCCCCAAAACACCGTCCTATGTCCTCAGAGCACTTAGCGCTATTACAGCAGGAAGTGCTAAGTATGCTGCAAAAAGGCGCAATAGAGGTCGTACCCGTCCACGAGCAAGGTACAGGGGTGTACTCCCTGTACTTTTTAATACCAAAAAAGGACGGGTCACTCAGACCTATACTAGACCTGAGACCCCTCAACCGCTATATTCTTTCGGAGCATTTCCACATGCTCACCCTGCAACAAGTCCTCCCACTGCTCAAACAGGGAGACTTCCTGGCCACACTAGACCTCAAAGATGCGTATTTCCACATACCCATTCACCCATCACACAGGAAATATCTCAGGTTCACTATTCAAGGGCAGCACTACCAATTCAAGGTTCTTCCCTTCGGCGTGACGACGGCGCCCAGGGTTTTCACAAAGTGCCTAGCTACTGTGGCTGCACATCTACGGAGGCAACACATTCATGTCTACCCCTACCTGGACGACTGGCTTGTTCAGGCAAAGTCAGCCCAGCAATGTGCCAACCACATGTCCCGCACCATTCACCTTCTTCACAGTCTGGGGTTCTCACTAAATTACCCAAAATCACATCTCCAACCCGCACACGTACAACAGTACCTAGGTGCGACCATAGACACTCTGGCGGCCACAGCTCAGCCAAATTTAGTGAGAATCAACAGCATGCAAATGCTGATTTCCAAGTTCAAACCCCAACACTCCCTTCCCGTGCGAGCGTTTATGCAATTGATAGGCATGATGGCCTCCTGCATTTTCATAGTCCCACACGCGAGACTACATATGCGCCCGCTTCAGAAATGCTTAGCACGTCAATGGAATCAGGCTCAAGGGCAACTAAAAGACCTAGTGTTGGTGAGCGGTTGGGCATACAACTCTCTGCATTGGTGGAATCCACAAAACCTTTGCAAGGGCTGACCGTTCCAAGAGCCTGTTCCACAAATAATACTGACAGCGGACGCGTCTCTCCAGGGATGGGGAGCTCATGTACTCAATTACACAGTGCAGGGACTATGGACAATACAACAAAAGAAGATGCACATCAACCTTCTAGAACTGATGGCAATCTTCCTGGCAATGAAAGCATTCAAAGTACACTTGTGCAACAAAGTCGTGTTGATCCGGACGGACAACATGACTGCCATGTACTACATACAGAAGCAGGGAGGAACACACTCTCCACAGTTGTCTCATCTGGCTCAGAGCATGTGGAAGTGGGCCATTCAGAGGAACATGTTCCTCATGGCGGAACACCTCCCCGGCAAGGACAACCAGATGGCGGATCTGCTCAGCAGACACAGCCACCAGATGCACGAGTGGGAGTTGCACCCATCAGTACTCCAACCGTACTTCCAGCAGTGGGGTCATCCAGAGATAGACCTCTTCGCCACAAGCGAAAACGCAAAATGCCAAAGCTTTGCCGCCAGGTTCCCACATCCGCAGTCGCAGGGCAATGCGATATGGATGAACTGGTCCGGCAGATTTGCGTACGCTTTTCCCCCAGCACCATTGATACCGCTGGTGGCACGCAAACTCAGACAACACTCACTGACACTCGTCCTGGTTGCTCCAACGTGGGCACGCCAGCCATGGTACACCACCTTTCTCGAACTTTCCGTGGTGCCGCATCAAAGGCTGCGGATCAAACCCGCGCATTTGACGCAGAACCATGGAGAGATTCAGCACCCAGATCCGCAACAGCTGAACCTGGCAATCTGGCTCCTGAAGTCCTAGAATTTGGCTACCGTAACCTACCACCTGACTGTATGGACATCATTAAGGAGGCCAGGAGACCCACTACCAGAGCTTGCTATGCAGCCAAATGGAAAAGATTCGTCATTTATTGCAATAATAATGACATTAACCCGATAGACGCATCCATCCAAAACATAATTTGTTCCCTCTTACACCTATACCGATGCAATCTGGCATACACCTCTATACGTGTCCATTTGACCGCAATATCAGCCTATCTCCAGAACAGGCAGCACATCTCTTTATTCAGAGTGCCGGCCATAAAAGCATTCTTGGAAGGACTCAAACGAGTAATTCCTCCAAGCCACCCACCGGCTCCGATGTGGAACCTCAACTTGGTCCTCACACGCCTGATGGGTCCACCCTTCGAACCTCTGCACTCATGCGAGATTCAATTCCTCACCTGGAAAGTAGCTTTCCTAGTAGCAATCACTTCTTTAAGAAGAGTTAGTGAACTCCAGGCACTAACCGTTCAAGAGCCATTCATACAGGTTCACACAAACAGGGTCGTACTACGTACCAACCCCAAATTCATGCCCAAGGTGATATCGCAGTTCCACATGAACCAAAATATTGAACTGCCTGTTTTCTTTCAAAACCCACAAACTGTCGCAGAAAGAGCACTCCATACACTAGATGTAAAGAGGGCCCTCATGTACTATTGACAGGACTAAAGTCTTTAGGAAAACAAAACAACTTTTCGTTGCCTTTGCCCCACACCACAAAGGTAACGCTATCTCTAAAGCAGGTATAGCCAGATGGATCGTTAAATGTATTCAAATTTGCTATCAAAAGGCTAAACGCACATTAACGATTCCCCCACGAGCCCACTCAACACGTAAGTTAGGGGCCTCCATGGCTTTCCTAGGAAACATTCCTTTGCATGATATATGTAGAGCAGCCACCTGGTCCACTACACATACATTTACCAAACACTATTGTGTAGATGTGCAATCAAAACAGCAGGCAGCTGTAGGACAGGCTGTTCTCAAAACTCTTTTTCAGACCGCTGCAGCTGGCACTGGTAGCCGCCGCTAATAGAGGGCACTGCTATGTATTCTATGCACAGATATGAATTCAGCAGCCCACATGCCTCGAACTGAATATGCTACTTACCAGTATGCATCTGTTCTTGGCATGTAGGGCTGCTGACATTCATATCGCCCTCCCTCCTCCCCGGCGCCTGTAGCAGCTGCAGCTCTCAGAATTACTGTAAGCATGGTCATCACTTTCTGTATCTACTCCATCACTGCCACAATGGCGAAAAACAATCTGAGGATGGAGGGGATGCCCATGCGCACTGTGGTCCAGGGGAGGAGTCGCCTATCCCAGGATACTTCGAAGACTCTTCCAGGACAACAACGTGCAAACATCCGGACCCAACACTAGGCGGCGATCTATGCACAGATATGAATGTCAGCAGCCCTACATGCCAAGAACAGATGCATACTGGTAAGTAGCATATTCAATTTGTTCGTCACCTCGTGCTGTTTCCTCCCCTGTGGCCCAGAGCCAGGTCCTGCCCGGCTCAGCAGGTCCGTATGATACGGCGGGTCACACCTCGCGGCGTAGGCTAGCCGCTAAATATCCACCAACAAGAGTTGCCCCTGTGAGGTGTACCACCTTGGAAACATCAGCCTCAAAGTTGACGAAGGCAGCATGTGAAAAACTCCGCTTTTATTAAAAAGGCTCAACGCGTTTCAGGATCACTCCCTTTCTCACGAGCCAAAAGCAAGGACAGCAACAGCAACTCGGTGAGAACACCTGCATTAAATTATAGTCCCGCCCCAGTGGGCGTGTTCTCCTGCCTCAAGGGCATCTGGTATTTGCAGTCTCAAACCGTTGTATCCCCATGTAGGTATTGCTGTGAGCCCGGTATTCGCCGTATTCCCATGTGGGCACAAGCAGTGAGTCCAGTCTGCTAATATTTGTTCGTCACCTCGTGCTGTTTCCTCCCCTGTGGCCCAGAGCTAGGTCCTGTCCGGCTCAGCAGGTCCGTATGATACGGCGGGTCACACCTCGCGGCGTAGGCTAGCCGCTAAATATCCACCAACAAGAGTTGCCCCTGTGAGGTGTACCACCTTGGAAACATCAGCCTCAAAGATGATGAAGGCAGCATGTGAAAAACTCCGCTTTTATTAATAAGGCTCAACGCGTTTCAGGATCACTCCCTTTCTCACGAGCCAAAAGCAAGGACAGCAACAGCAACTCGGTGAGAACACCTGCATTAAATTATAGTCCCGCCCCAGTGGGCGTGTTCTCCTGCCTCAAGGGCATCTGGTATTTGCAGTCTCAAACCGTTGTATCCCCATGTAGGTATTGCTGTGAGCCCGGTATTCGCCGTATTCCCATGTGGGCACAAGCAGTGAGTCCAGTCTGCTAATATTTGTTCGTCACCTCGTGCTGTTTCCTCCCCTGTGGCCCAGAGCCAGGTCCTGCCCGGCTCAGCAGGTCCGTATGATACGGCGGGTCACACCTCGCGGCGTAGGCTAGCCGCTAAATATCCACCAACAAGAGTTGCCCCTGTGAGGTGTACCACCTTGGAAACATCAGCCTCAAAGATGACGAAGGCAGCATGTGAAAAACTCCGCTTTTATTAATAAGGCTCAACGCGTTTCAGGATCACTCCCTTTCTCACGAGCCAAAAGCAAGGACAGCAACAGCAACTCGGTGAGAACACCTGCATTAAATTATAGTCCCGCCCCAGTGGGCGTGTTCTCCTGCCTCAAGGGCATCTGGTATTTGCAGTCTCAAACCGTTGTATCCCCATGTAGGTATTGCCGTGAGCCCGCAATTCGCCGTATTCCCATGTGGGCACAAGCAGTGAGTCCAGTCTTCTAATATTTGTTCGTTATTCGCCGTATTCCCATGTGGGCACAAGCAGTGAGTCCAGTCTGCTAATATTTGTTCGTCACCTCGTGCTGTTTCCTCCCCTGTGGCCCAGAGCCAGGTCCTGCTCAGCAGGTCCGTATGATACGGCGGGTCACACCTCGCGGCGTAGGCTAGCCGCTAAATATCCACCAACAAGAGTTGCCCCTGTGAGGTGTACCACCTTGGAAACATCAGCCTCAAAGATGACGAAGGCAGCATGTGAAAAACTCCGCTTTTATTAATAAGGCTCAACGCGTTTCAGGATCACTCCCTTTCTCACGAGCCAAAAGCAAGGACAGCAACAGCAACTCGGTGAGAACACCTGCATTAAATTATAGTCCCGCCCCAGTGGGCGTGTTCTCCTGCCTCAAGGGCATCTGGTATTTGCAGTCTCAAACCGTTGTATCCCCATGTAGGTATTGCTGTGAGCCTGGTATTCGCCGTATTCCCATGTGGGCACAAGGAGTGAGTCCAGTCTGCTAATATTTGTTCGTCACCTCGTGCTGTTTCCTCCCCTGTGGCCCAGAGCCAGGTCCTGCCCGGCTCAGCAGGTCCGTATGATACGGCGGGTCACACCTCGCGGCGTATGCTAGCCGCTAAATATCCACCAACAAGAGTTGCCCCTGTGAGGTGTACCACCTTGGAAACATCAGCCTCAAAGATGACGAAGGCAGCATGTGAAAAACTCCGCTTTTATTAATAAGGCTCAACGCGTTTCAGGATCACTCCCTTTCTCACGAGCCAAAAGCAAGGACAGCAACAGCAACTCGGTGAGAACACCTGCATTAAATTATAGTCCCGCCCCAGTGGGCGTGTTCTCCTGCCTCAAGGGCATCTGGTATTTGCAGTCTCAAACCGTTGTATCCCCATGTAGGTATTGCTGTGAGCCCGGTATTCACCGTATTCCCATGTGGGCACAAGCAGTGAGTCCAGTCTGCTAATATTTGTTCGTCACCTCGTGCTGTTTCCTCCCCTGTGGCCCAGAGCCAGGTCCTGCCCGGCTCAGCAGGTCCGTATGATACGGCGGGTCACACCTCGCGGCGTAGGCTAGCCGCTAAATATCCACCAACAAGAGTTGCCCCTGTGAGGTGTACCACCTTGGAAACATCAGCCTCAAAGATGACAAAGGCAGCATGTGAAAAACTCCGCTTTTATTAATAAGGCTCAACGCGTTTCAGGATCACTCCCTTTCTCACGAGCCAAAAGCAAGGACAGCAACTCGGTGTGAACACCTGCATTAAATTATAGTCCCGCCCCAGTGGGCGTGTTCTCCTGCCTCAAGGGCATCTGGTATTTGCAGTCTCAAACCGTTGTATCCCCATGAAGGTATTGCTGTGAGCCCGGTATTCGCCGTATTCCCATGTGGGCACAAGCAGTGAGTCCAGTCTGCTAATATTTGTTCGTCACCTCGTGCTGTTTCCTCCCCTGTGGCCCAGAGCCAGGTCCTGCCCGGCTCAGCAGGTCCGTATGATACGGCGGGTCACACCTCGCGGCGTAGGCTGGCCAGTGTGTTCAAAGAAAACCTCTCATCACTTTTAGAAGGGCACGTTTGTTAAAACAAGCATTGGTAAGCAATATGCTACCAACTGACAGAATATCTAAGGTTAATAGAACATGGTTAACCGGGAAAGATGGGTTTATCAGATGCACGAAATGTAAGGCCTGTACTTTTGGCAAAAATACCAATAGTTATTTATCTGGCTTTACAAAGAAGGAACAGAAAATCAAAGGGCAGTTTTCATGCAAAACGGAGTTTGCTGTCTACGTGCTTCAGTGCCCTTGTGGCCTGAGATACGTAGGCAGCACAATCCTACAAGTACATAAGCGGGTGCTGCAACATCTGCGAGCCATAAAGAATGCGGACCAATCATATTCGGTTGCCCGTCATTTTAACCAATTCCATAACAAAGATGTGAGTGGTTTGACATATTTTGTTATAGATGCTGTACCAGTCAACATTAGAGGGGGTGATCGTCAGAAAACCCTACGGAGACTGGAATCAAGCTACATTATCAGGCTCAATACGAAAACCCCTATGGGGTTAAATATGGAAGAAGACCTGTACACATATTTATGAATCATCCTCATGATCCAAGTATATTCTTTTTAATCATTTTCATTCATTTTTTCTGTGTTTTTGTTGTTTAATTTTCACTTGCACTTAAAAAAGTGAAGACAACCCGGTATGATGCAACATGACATATAATAGTATATACCTAGGATAAAGAAAAGATAATCAGAGGGGTTTTGCGCACAGGCGCGGTAGTGTATAAGATGTAATAAAAAATTACAAGAATAGGAATGGATTTGGGTAAATTATATGAAGGCCCACTGGGGCGTTACATGTCAAAGAACATTGATGCATTTGGACCGAGATGTAATATTGACTTGGATTTTGTGACACTAGCACAGTGATTAGTCTCACTTGAGATATCAATGATGGTAAATAATGATTACCGTTATGGCAATGAAATAGGCCATTTTGAATGTTACCAAAAGTGTCTATTGTTGTTAACAATTTCATATCCAACTATTCAACAATGTTTTAACCTCATATGTAATAGCGTAAATGAGATCGGTATATGCTATGACCAAAGAACTACGAGTATGTCTTCGCTTTTCATTGTTGTAGTTTATCATGTGACACGGAACGTATGCACAAGCTTAAATGGTGGCAAAAACTTTATTGGAGTTGTTGGTGAACAAGCCTGCTGGGCAGGCGAAACGCGTCTGACTCTTTTCAGCTGACATTAAAACAACTTTCCAAACGACACGGCGTCGACATTCCGTTTTTCTGGAAAATTGAATCATAGTGTTGGACCGGGCTTCGGAGGTCCGTTAACACCGACGCGTCTTGCGTTCAGGAGGTGGTGGGTTGCACAAGCAAGTTTGGAACCGATGTATTTACATATATATATATATATATATATATATATATATATATATATATATATATATATAGAGAGAGAGAGAGAGAGAGAGAGAGAGAGAGAGAGAGAGAGAGAGAGAGAGAGAGAGAGAGAGAGAGAGAGAGAGAGAGAGAGAGAGAGAGAGAGAGAGAGAGAGAGAGAGAGAGAGAGAGAGAGAGAGAGAGAGAGAGAGAGAGGAGAGAGAGAGAGAGAGAGAGAGAGAGAGAGAGAGAGAGAGAGAGAGAGAGAGAGAGAGAGAGAGAGAGAGAGAGAGAGAGAGAGAGAGAGAGAGAGAGAGAGAGAGAGAGAGAGAGAGAGAGAGAGAGAGAGAGAGAGAGAGTGCTTCATATATGTTTTTCACATATATGTGTATATATTGTTTCCGGGGTCCCCGCGCATGGGCGGGAATATTCATGTGCTTATGACTATTGATGAGGATACCCCTGGAAGAGAACTAGGATTACAGGTAAGTAACTTATCCTTCCATCCTCATTTTTTTTTTTAAATATCTTTCTTGCATTTTTTTCTTTATTATTACATACATTTCAAGTGTCAATGCATATTGCATAGTTAACAATATTCTCCATTTTTGCCATTGTGAGCATAGATCAGTACATTACTGACTTACGATTTCCGTTATAGTTTACATCTACAGTGCATGGTTATTTGTGCATTTATCAAGTATCATGGGCATCGATAGCCTATACATACTGTCATTTCCAATCGAGGGTCGGAATGTGTCTACCCAATGCGTTCCCATATAACTGCAATCGTTTATGAGTGAGCATATCAACGTATACAGGAGCACAGTTTTAATACACATCTGAACTTTGAAATTACCACATATAGGGCCATATGTAGGTGGCATACACTTTACCGATTCTAAAATACCGAATCATACCGATTCGGTATTTAAGAATCGGTAAAGTGTAAGTAGGTAATAATTCGGTAAATGTTACCGATTCGGAGTAAGTCGGTAATTACCGAATCGGTATTTACCGATTCGGTAATGAGGCATACCTTCCCATTGATTGAATCAATGGGAAGGTATGCCTCATTACCGAATCGGTAAATACCGATAAGGTAATGGGGGGAGCACATTCAAGGGTGGCAGGGTGTCACATTGACACCCTGTTGCACCCCTGATTCGTCCATGTGTGCACATGTGGCGCACATACATGCCCTAGGGGCATGTATGTCTGCCACATTGCACACCTCACAGTGCACAAAAATGCATTTTCACACATATTCGTCATTTACCACCAACTATTAGTTGGTGGTAAATAACGAATCCCCACACCCCCACACAGTCCCCCTACATCTCATTTCTGTATTCGGTATTTACCGAATCGGTAAAATTACCGATTCGGTAAATTACCGAATACAGAAATGATCCCCCTACATCTCTAAAGCCTAAATACCGGTCAGTAACGGTATATTTACCGAAAATCGGCTGTTACCGACCGGTATAGGGCTACCTACATGAGGCCCATAGTGTCGCATAGCAGATATCTATTTTCCTTTTTGTTATATAACAGTATAATCACATCTAATAAAAACCCAAAGAAAAGGATACAAACATCCAAATAAGAGATATCGAATGTTCGAAATTACATGCGACTAGTATGTAGAGTATCGTTGAAGTGTAATCTTGGCTAGGCCTGCGTGTGGGTGGCGGGTGCGAGTTGCTGTTCCTGCTGTATATTCTGCTGTATGGATGCTAATATAGTACGTGGTAAGAGCCATGTCTATGCATTGTTCTGTAAGGAATGCGAGTTCTATGGCTTAACCAACCTCCGGTATTAAAGTATCATGCGGCTGTGGCGTGCCTTCTACTACCTGGTGACATGTCAGGTACTAGCCCCGGTTTGTTGCATAAATGTCGTCTACAATGTAGTATCAGAGCGTGTAAGGGTTCTGAGCATATCATCCCAGGTATGCGCTATGGGATATTTTCGCAGCCCTGCCGTTTCTTCCCTGTGTAGAGTGGTGATCTCTGCCTGTGCCCAGACTTCTAATGATTTCACCCAATGTGATTCTTCCGGTGGGTCTTTGCACTTCCACCTCTTAGTTATCAGCCGTTTCGCTGCTATTAGGCCTAGGTCACGGAATCTGGAACTTACTTTGTTAGCTTTGGTGCGTGTGTAAAATCCCAGGATACAAACCTCCCATGTGTCTGGCACTTCAACATTAGTGCAATTCGTGAGGATATCTAATAGTGTGCGCCAGTAGGGTAAAAGCAGGTGGCAAGACCATAGCATATGTAATAAGTCAGCACCTAGGAGACGACATCTCGGGCATACGGAAGTGTTGATGTTAAAATACTTATTAATCTTATCTGGTGAAAGATACGCCCTATGTAGTATATAGGTCTGGATGAGCTTAAATCGTGAATTGCGTGGTATGTGCGTGGCACTTGCTTGAACGCGTTCCCACGCCTTATCAGTCCAGGGATGGCCCCTATCCACAGTCCAACACTCACGAAGTCTCTGTAGTGGTCGTAATACGTGGGTGAGTAGGGCTTGTTCTAACCAATGTATCACGTGTGATCCCTCCCCCATTACATGTAAGTATTGCAGCAATTGATGTGTCGGTGGCTCATTAGTTATGTCTCCCCATGCTACTGTCAAAGTCCGTGTGATGGTTGCATACAGAAGGAACTGGCCCGCCGGTAAACCAGTATCCGCCATTAGTGTCGCAAAAGGTAACAAGGTAACTTCTGCATATAAGTCTCCTAGCGTCTCCACTCCCTCTTCGGACCAGGGCACCAGTACTGTATCAATCCTTCCATCCTCATGTTGCATGGTTTGTTGCAGGAGAGCATGGATCTGGCATAGCCTGATATAGTGACCTAACAGTGCTACATCTATTGTGGTGTACTGTAAAATATTAGTGTTAGCTGCTGCAATCAGTCTGTGAGAGCTTCACCCTGGCTGTTAATGTAGGTCTGGCCCTGTGTGCAGGTTTGTGTGAGATTTTATTTTCAGCCCAAACAGTGCATGTACTGTGTTTTTTTCTTTTGCATTGTAATGTTGGTCCATGAATTTTTCTATTGTTTTACAGCTTTTCTTTCTTTCCCTACACTTTCATAAATTTTTTCCAACTGATTTTAACTGGTGGTATTTTTAGAGTGTATTTTCCACTGGTTCTAATGACCTCTCATACTTGTAATTTGGTGTTATTTACCACAGGCATTATTTTTTACACATGGGGAATAACGTTTGTATTAAATAGCTCACTTGGGCTACAGACATGCTGTATTTAAAACATGGGAAATAATATATGCTGTTTTTAACTTGTGGTCAGATGAGTTGTTAAAGTAATACACTATTTACCCCTAAATGCAATAATTACCACTACTCCTCATAACTAGGGTCTTTGTCTTTCGCAGTGATTTGGATTCAAACAGACTGCCTGCTTACTAAGGGATTTTCTATTATTTTTCATCAACAAAATATATCAGAAATGGCTTCAGGTTTGTACACATGCACTAGTGCCCATCTTTGAATATTTTTGGAATACTTTAGAATTCTTTATCATTTCAAGATGGCTAACATGTTGAAAGATTGCCAGTTTTTGCCTGAGAACTATAGTCTCTGGCATCTGGAAATGCCACTTGAACGCTGCAAATGCAGGCTTTGAGCTTCACTCATCTGAGACTGCCTTCCCTTGTTCTCCTGGGCTCCTAGCTGCTGCTTTTTGTTCCTCCAGCTGCAAAATAGCCATCAGCTGCCTGAGTATGCAGCCTGCTTTAAAGCTGCTCTGCAGCTTGTCCGTTTCAGGTTTTCGTTACTGTTTCCTTCCCATTTCTATTATGGCTATTTCTTCCTTGAGCCATTTCTGATTTTCCTAATACAATATACTTCCTGTCACGTGATCTCTGATGTATCCTTTTCTAGTTCTTTTACTATATAAAGGCTTCAGTCTGGTTGGCTGATGCATCGTAACAAAGCTCCGTTCCTTTGCTTGTCTCTTCGCTGTCTCCGATTGATTATCTTGACTCTTTCCTCCTGAAGAATTCCACTTTGGGATTCCGGTTTTCTGGTTTTCTTTAACCCTTGAAGTTTTCATCCAACAAGCAGCTTTCTTATGATATTGGCTATTACCTCCTGAGAATGTAGCAGCTTATGGAGGGGACTTACCTCTCATATACTTCAGTGTGTGGTGACATTTTGGCTTCAGGAAACAGTCCTCCTCCATCTATCGGACAGCGAAAGACCCGGATTACGGCTACATTTCCAGACCTGAATCCCACCCATGCATGTGCAGATGTTATCTTACTCTTAACCGGTGTAATGGCACTCTATTTATTGACCTAAGAAGGATGACATCCTGAGTAATTCTTGCCAGAGTTCAAACCGACAAACCTACACATATGCCCGTCGTGAGCATTGAACTCATTGAGTAATTTGCCAGCATTATCCCTTTTCACTCTCCTCTCAACAGCCTTTTATTTGCAGGTAAAATGCAAAAGAATTGGCAATTAATACAAACCACAATGGTGGAATGGGTAGCAAACATTGAAGCTAGGGGTAGCTACTCTGTATACCTGTATTTTACATCCATAAACAAGCCACTTAGAAAGAGACTTTCATGTTAGAGAAATTTATTGTAAAACCTAAGTAACCCTTTTGGACAAAACGTGCCTCTCCAAGTGACTTTTCATTTTAGAACACTGTGATGTAAAACCTAACCCTTCAGGAAAAAAGGTGCCTGACCAATTTGCCAGAAATATTTCCAATATTCAGATCCAGTTATTATTGGCAGTGGTCTAAACTAGGTTGCCAAGTCTTTACCTGCCATTCCCCTTCCTTAATAGTGACAAACAGCGCAGCCATGTCTAGGTCTGCAGTGATAAAGCACTTTATAGAAAAGTATATCTCCTTTAATGAATGCACCAGAAGCCTGGCAGATAAGTGATCCTTTTTGTTCCAGTCAGGTGGCTAAGAGCAAAACAATATTGGACACGGGGGAGAAGAAAATAGTCAGGAGGCAAACCAGCTTGATGATAGGAACATACCAAACCATATTCATCATTTGCACTAATCCTCTTTGTAGATCTAGGACTTTTCTGCTTAAACTGTTAAAAACATTGCAGGTTTGTCAGTAGAAGTAATTTCCCTTTTGCATTTTTGGGAGGTATGCAATTGTCCAACACTAATAATAATAGCAAGCTCTTCAAGAATGATGGTGTATATGCATTCTTAAAACAAAAGTTTGGGACGTGAGCTGGATAAAATGGATGACTGCTGTTTCACATCCAGAAAAACTGAAATTCTAGACCGTATCGTACGAAGTTCATTTTTCAGTATTTGTGGTTTGAATGTTGATGGGACTTGACAACCACACGTGAGATTTACTTTTCCTAATATCATTTTGACTTATATATCCCTCTTCCTCCCTGTGTGGCTACTCAAGACAAATATATAATTTGCAAGTACATTTATTTCAACTGTCCTTGCTTACCTGGTTGCTTTTAAACAGACAATTGTTCAATTCTATGTCAGGACCGGAGGCGAGGATTATGCATAACTTTCCTTACTTTCAAAGATAGCAGCCATTTTAAAGTCAACAAACAACAAGTGTTCCCATGATACATCGGGAAACACACAAAAACAATAGAGTGTCCATATCTAGAACGTCTCCAGCTCTATAGTCCAACCACCGGTTCCCTCATGTGCAGGTAGTCCTCTTTCACTGTTTAGCCTTCGTCTTTCTTTGCTGCTGCAGCCTAAGATGAGTCATGTTTTTGTTCTCTCATACTGTGTCTTACTATAATAATGTAATATTTTGCTTGTAATTGGCTCCTATTGCGAGCGCTTTGATTTTGCCAGTGAATACTTGTTTCTTGTCAACGCGCGTTGCTCTTTTTCAGGTGTTTCCAGCACGTACGGCTTAATCAGTCTTACCTTCCCGCACCGGAGCTTTCGCGCCCTTCAGTCGATTGACTCCGTTTTTCCCTCAAAGCTTTTGCGGCTTAAATTATCTTTGGTGAGGTCGCGAGTCAGCCGCTACTCGGCTGATTCGCTGTGAGGCCGCGGGAGTGTTCCTCCCTAGCGGCCGCATCTGTGGTGCGGCTCGCGGTGCTTCTGTTCACCTCTAGAGGGCGCGTCTACGCGCTGTCGTCGCTGCTTGCGTTCCGAGCATTCCGCGCGTTTGAATCTCGGAACGCATAGCAGCGAGTGAGCCCCTGCCTGTCCGACGCCGTTCTAAACTGTCTGTACATTGCCTGTGAGCAGATTTCTACATTTACGCCCCCCTTGACGCCTGATTCAAGGTCTGTACGGTATTTAGGACTGTGGTGGAGTGCACCCGGTCGTTGGGGTCTGTATTTAGGCCACTTCCCTACGCTCCTAAAGGAGTCTGTATTTGCGGGGGAATCCTGCTGAGACCCAGTGAAAGGACAGGCTGCCCTTTCATTCTTTGCACCAGGGCTGTCGGGTCTCAAGGCTTAGTGCCTACACGCAAGAGTTTCTTGCTCTGACTTGGCTGACACCCAGCCTTCGCTTCACGGAGTGACCCTCCATCAAGGGTTTACACTTGTCCCGTACTCTGTATCCATATACTCTTGGAGCCTATTGCTCCGTGTGTCCATGTGATGGAGGCCTACGATGACGCTACTTACCTGGATGACCAGGATGAGCAGTGGGATGAAGATCCGCTTTCGGCGCACAATGGGACGATGACTTCTACGACGCCGTTGATTCCTCCATTCATAAGGCGGTGGAGCAGGCCATGGCTCCTTTGGAGGATCGCCTCTCTCGCAAGATTGAGGTAGCTTGCGACAGGTTGGCCAGAGCAACCCACGCGATTCCGGCTTCTTAACCTTCTAATACACCGAACGAGGATCTCCTTCCTCCTCCCGCTAAGCGGGCAAAGGAGACTGGAGTGGACGTGGACGCCTTCGCCCGTCTCAAGCAGGCGTTCCTGGCCATCAGATCCCCCCCGGCGGTGCCTAACCCGGGAGTTTCGAATCAGGGGATCAACGACGGTGCTGGGCCTTCCCGTCCTTGCGGTTTGCCGCAGCTTGAGACCGCTGCGTTGGATTCGGGCGCGGGTCCCCAGAACCTCTGTGCGGATATGCTTGATCCTGAGGATATTTTGCATCCTAGGTCCTCAGACTGGGTGCCCTGCGACAAGGTGGCCCAGTATGTAGCCAGTCGCATTCGACGACCACTGGAGGCCTCTGTTCGTAATTGCCTTAGACAGTATAAGGGAAAGATGGTCCCAGAATATATAAACTTTTTAGAGTTAACACAGAATCGATATCAAAGGATACAAAAAAATGATGTCAAAGTGTTATTTAATCACACGTTGGCAAGATACACATTTTTATAAATAGATTAGGCATTTGTCAAATAGTGCGGGGTGCCATGGGAAGGAAGGGGGTAGTGAATTCAGGTGAGGTAAAAGGGGGAAGTGACATATAAATTATATCAAACTGTCACAACTTAATTGTAAGGCAAAACAATTTTTAAGCCACAAAATCCAGATGATGTTCATTAGTTTGAATATAGATTGTTTACAAAAACAAAAACCATGTACAAAACAGAAGAACACAGTGTAAGTTACACTGTTGAGAGTACTGGCAATGTCATATTGTCGACGTTTCGACCCCAAGACATGGGTAGGTTAGTTGGCTCCTTACTAACGGGGTCTTCTTCAGGACAAGGGTGATGGTGTAACCGTCCTTGCGGTTTGCCGCAGCTTGAGACCGCTGCGTTGGATTCGGGCGCGGGTCCCCAGAACCTCTGTGCGGATATGCTTGATCCTGAGGATATTTTGCATCCTAGGTCCTCAGACTGGGTGCCCTGCGACAAGGTGGCCCAGTATGTAGCCAGTCGCATTCGACGACCACTGGAGGCCTCTGTTCGTAATTGCCTTAGGGCAGAGTGTCCGCGGCCGTCATTAGAGGACAAGGTTGTGGCGACTCCGGAAATTGATCCGCGGATGGGGACGTTTCTGCAGAAATTTATCAAGGACCCCAAAAAGGGAATTGATAGATCCTGGCGGGCATGCCAGGATAAGCTGTTGGATATCCTCGGGCCTATCACCAAGATACTGGATATGGCCGAAGAAGCTAAGTCGTCAGGGGCCCTGATATCTCCAGATAACCTCTCTTCTTGGGCCCAACGCGTGGTCATTTTCTTAGGGAACAGAAACTGTGCGTTGTCGACGGAGCGACGAAGATCCCTGTTGATTAAGGTGGACCCCAGGCTGGGGGACCTAGCAGACTCCGAGGCGGGCCCGGTTGCCCAGGGCGGCCTCTTTGGTGAACCTTTCATGAAAGAGCTAGGGCGCTTCGTGAATATCTTCACAAGTCTGGTTAGGGCGCAATCCTCCATCCGTAAAGTCTTTCGCCCACGGGTTTTCAGAGGGGCTGGTCGAGGCACGGGCCGCTCGTCCGGCCGACCAAATCAGCAGAGAGGAGGCTCCAACCAGTCGGCATACCAGGACCAGGCCAGATTTGGGAATTTCTACCCGACACGAGGACGGCGGGGGAAGTACCGCGGTGGCAGAGGCGGAGGCGTCTCCAGTTCTTCTGGTAAGTGTTCTCCCTTCTTCCAAACTAAAAGTGGGGGGCCGGCTGGCGCATTTTTTCCAGGCTTGGACTTCCGTCACGGGCGACGCTTGGGTGCTCCAGACTGTCTGGGGATTTCATATTGAGTTCAACAGGGAACCTTTTCAGAAGGCTCCTCCACGCCCCCTAGTCTTCTCGGTAGAGGACTCCGCCTTAGTAGATCAGGAGGTCCAGTCTCTTTTGCTCAAAGGGGCGGTGGTTCAAACCACACTCCATTCTCGAGGGTTCCTCAGCAATCTCTTTTTGGTAGACAAGGCGGATGGAGGGCAGAGACCCGTGATCAATCTGCGCGAATTCAACAAGTGGCTGGTTTACCGCCATTTCAAGATGGAAGGAATCCATCTTCTTCGCGATCTCCTCAGGCCCAATGATTGGCTGGCGCGCCTGGATCTAAAGGATGCGTATCTGACCATCCCGATCTTCCCTCCTCACCGGAGGTTCCTACAGTTTCTTTGGGGGGACATGGTCTTCGAGTTCACCACTCTTCCTTTCGGACTATCCTCGGCTCCTTGGTGTTTCACCAAGGTGCTGCGCCCAGTCATCGCACGCCTACACGCGTCCGGGATGCGTCTCATAGTCTACCTGGACAACATTTTGCTGATGGCACAATGTCCAACAACCCTTTCTCGTCATCTCCAGACGGCGGTCAATTTACTCCAGAGTTTGGGTTTCATAATCAACTAGGCGAAATCAACGCTCGTCCACTCCCAAAAAGTGATTTTCCTCGGGTTCACCATCGATTCGGTGGCCGCTACGCTCAGCCTTCCTTCTCGGAAGATGACGAAAATCCGTCACGAGCTGAGGAGAGCGCTTACTCAACATCAGCTCTCCCTCAGACAGATAGCCTGCTTGGTGGGCCTGTTGTCTGCGTCTATCCAGGCCATTTTTCCAGGCCCTCTCCACTACAGAGCCTTACAGCGCCTCAAAGTGCAACACCTGCGACGGGGTCTGTCCTATTCACGGAAAGTACCGCTCTCGGCGGAGGCCAAAGAGGAGATTCAATAGTGGCTATCCAACATGGAGGCCTGGAATGGCCGAGCAATTTTCGGCTCGGCGCCGGAGATTGTTATCGAGTCCGACGCCAGCAGATCAGGCTGGGGCGCGCGGTGTGGCGACTTCGCCACCGGTGGTGTGTGGTCTCCTACGGAGCAACAGTTGCACATCAACTGCCTGGAGCTCCTGGCGGGGTCCTTTGCGATCCAGTGCTGGACCAAGGAATCGGTCCGTTCTTGCGTCCTACTCAAGATGGACAATATATCAGCCGTCCGGTATATAAACCATCTTGGGGAAATACGCTCCAGGGCACTGTCAGACATGGCAGCGAATTTCTGGAAGTATTGCCTGGACCATCATGTGTCGGTAACGGCGGAATATCTCCCCGGTCGAGACAACCAGGTGGCAGATTATCAGTCTCTGCATCTTCACGACAGCAGTCTTTGGAAGATGCATCAGGGGGTTTTCGCTGACCTTCAGTCTCTTTAGGGTCCCTTTTCAGTGGACCTCTTCGCCTCTCGCCTGGACTTCCAGCTGCCCCGGTTTTTCAGTTGGTGACCGGATCCCCTAGCAGCGCACACGGATGCATTTCTGCAGGATTGGCGGACCGAGAGGGGGTATGCCTTTCCCCCATTTGCTATGATCACGAGAGTTTCCGCCCAGGTGCGGCGTCAGTCGGCGGACGTGGTCCTTGTCACTCCGATCTGGAGGTCTCAAGTCTGGTTTCCAGTTCTTCTGGAACTTTCCTAGGATTCTCCAATCCCACTCCCCCTATTTCCAACGCTTCTGCTCAATCCGGACGGAGTTCCCCATCCGTTGATACAGCAGGGCGGACTGGCCCTTATTGCTTGGAGGATTACAGGGGACGCTGGGCGGTCCCAGACCTTTCGGGAGCAGCTGAGAAGTTCATGTCAAAAGCCTGGGCCGACAGCAGGATCAAACGATACCGTTCCACATGGAGACGATGGTGTAGTTGGTGTGTGCGACGGGGTTTCAATCCCGTGGCAACTGATGTGACTTCCATTTTGAATTTTTTGGCCTCTCTGGCGGAGGAAGGTTTGGCTTACAGAACCATCAATACCTTCCGTTCGGCTATCTCTGCGGACCACGGCATACTGGAAGGTTTCCCGGTGGGGGGGCATCCCCTGGTCTGTCGCCTGCTTCGAGGCATCCGCCTCTCGCTACCCCCGGAGCCACGGTACTCCCAATTGTGGGATGTTAACCGAGTGTTGAATTTGTTTTTATCATGGCAACCGAATAGGTTCCTCTCGAGGAAGGAGCTAACGTCCAAACTAGTGATGCTGCTCTGCCTTATTTCATGCATGAGAGTTTCTGATGTTAGAGCCCTGGATGTCACCAGTCGGATATTCTCCCCCGACGGGGTCACTTTTACGATCCATAGGCGAACAAAGTGTGGAACGCGTTCTATCGCTTTCCCAGACTCCCCGAAACTGTGCGTGGTATCTTGTCTTAAGGCATATGAGGAAATGTCGGAGGAGTTTCGTCCCCCCGGGGAACGACAATTGCTCATTTCACTTAGGAAACCTCATAAGGCGGTTTCTTCTCCCACATTGCCTGTTGGGTACGGTGGGTAATGCAGGAGGCAGGCATTGACCTGCGGATTTTTGGCGCACACTCGGCCAGAGGTGCGATGGCCTCTAAGGCTTTTACCCTGGGCGCTCGTCTGGAAGACATTCTGAATGCTGCGGACTGGTCTTCCGACTCCACCTTTAAGCGGTTTTATTTTAAACTGATCCTTGATATGTCTCATTTGGTGGTGAGCAAGCTTTAAACGAGCATAATCCTCGCCTCCGGTCCTGACATAGAATGAAAAATTTCCTAGCTATCGGAACGGAAAGTTTCAATTCTATTAAGGACTCTGAGACGAGGATTATCCCACCCAGGGTACAAAGCTTCCTTCTTTGAATCCTTCCCTCCCCATATTAGAGTAAGTAAAGTGTTTCATGATTCTGAATTTTGACTTGTTGACGATTAAGAGATCTTCCAGATGATTTTCTGTTGAGAGTTGTTTGCCTTGCAGGCTAAACCTTAGACACGTCTTCCGCTTATATTCTTTTTTGCGTTTCAGGAGATTCTGGAAAACAAGATTCCTAAGGTCCCATGCTGGTTGGCCTACAGCAACGAAAGAGGGAGGCTAAACAGTGAAAGAGGACTACCTGCACATGAGGGAACCGGTGGTTGGACTATAGAGCTGGAGACGTTCTAGATATGGACACTCTGTTGTTTTTGTGTGTTTCCCGATGTATCATGGGAACACTTGTTGTTTGTTGACTTTAAAATGGCTGCTATCTTTGAAAGTAAAGAAAGTTATGCATAATCCTCGCCTCCGAGTCCTTAATAGAATTGAAACTTTCCGTTACGATAGCTAGGAAATATTTCATTGAATGCTAAAAATACACTTTCAAATACCCTATTTCACTAATCCATGCTCACTATCAGAGGATTCTGAAATGATGGAGATCTTTTATCTACACATTTTGACATTACTCTGGCATTACTAATCAATGAAAAATGTCCTAGCTAACGTAACGGAAAGTTTCAATTCTATTAAGGACTTATCTTTCTTTAATTCCAATAGCAGCACTTCAAAGTTAACAAAAAAAACACTGTTCCCATGAACCACAGGGAACATAATACAAAACAATAGAGTGTCCATGGGTAGACAGTCCGACATCCATGCACCAATCACAGGGCTCCTGGGGGTATGTAGTCCTCTGTCCTTATCTATTTCTCCTCTTTCGATGCTGAAGGCCAGCTAGTCCCAGATCCTCACGAATCTTGTTTGCCAGAATCGCCTGCAGAAGCAAAGGACAGCGTAAGCGAGAACCTTGGCTAAGGCTTAGTCCTGCAAGGAAGGAATTCCGGTACAGACATTCAACAGGTACAAGCAAAATGCAAACTCAGAAGAAGACCTGTTACTTACCCCAGTACGAGGGTGGGAAAGGTATCCCCAGAACTGATACCCTGGGCGGGATAAGCCTCGCCTCCGAGTCCTTAATAGAATTGAAACTTTCCGTTACGTTAGCTAGGAAATCTTTCATTCTATGTCAGGACCGGAGGCGAGGATTATGCTCGTTTAAAGCTTGCTCACCACCAAATGTGCCATATCCGGCACTGGTTTGAAATAAAACCGTTTAAAGGTGGAGTCCGAAGACCAATCTGCCGCATTGAGAATGTCTTCTAGACGAGCTCCCAGGGTAAACGCCTTAGAGGCCATGGCCCCTCTTGTAGAATGGGCCCCAAAAACACGGAGGTCAATGCCTGCCTCCTGCATCACCCAACGTACCCAACGGGCTATCGTGGGGGAGGAGACCGCCTTGTGCGGTTTTCTCAGCGCGATAAGCAACTGTCGTTCTCCGGGAGGGCGGAATTTGTCCGACATTTCTTCGTAAGCTTTGAGGCAGGACACCACGCAAAGCTTAGGAGAGTCCGGAAAGGCAGGATAGGAAATGGAGGTGGTACCGCATTTTGTCCGCCTTCGGATAGTGAAAGTAACCCCAAAGGGGGTAAAAATCCTTCCTGATACATCCAGCGCCCGCACATCCGAAACCCGTCTACAAGATATTAGACAAAGAAGCATAGCCAGTTTGGCAGAAAGCTCCTTCCGAGATAAATAACGGTTCGGTTGCCAAGACAAGAAAAGGTTCAGGGCCTGGTTTACGTCCCACAGCTGGGAATAACGAGGCTCCGGCGGCAACGAAAGACGGATGCCCCGAAGAAGGCGACAAACCCAAGGGTGCTCACCCACCGGGGAGCCGTCCACTAAGGAGTGGCCAGCCGAAATGGCCGAGCGAAAGGTATTGATGGTTCTATAAGCCAACCCGTCTTCAGCCAAAGCGGCTAAGAAATTTACAATTGAAGTCACATCTGCCGCCACGGGATTGAGATTCCGGCGCATACACCAACGCACCCAACGTCACCAAGTGGATCGGTATCGCTTGACCGTACCATCGGCCCAAGCCTTTGACATGAGCTTCTCAGCTGTTCCCGAAAGGCCCGGGATCGCCCATCGTCCCCGGTAATCCGCCAGGCCATCAGGGCAAGGGATCCCTGCGCTATGAGCGGGTGAGGAATCCTGTCGGGATCGAGGAGAAGAGTCGGGAAGCGGGGTAGTAGGATTCGAGAATCCCAGGAAAGTTCCAGAAGAACTGGAAACCAAACTTGAGATCTCCAAATCGGAGATATTAGCACAATGTCCGCCCCCTGGCGACGCACCTGCGCTGAAACTCTCGTTAGCATGGCAAATGGGGGAAAGGCATAACCCGTCTCCTCTCTCCAATCCTGGAGAAAAGCATCCATGCTTGTCGCCAGAGGATCCGGCCGCCTGCTGAAGAACCGGGGCAGTTGATAATCCAACCGGGATGCAAACAGATCCACCGAAAACGGGCCCCAGATGCTCTGGAGGTCCGCAAACACACCCGGATGAAGTTTCCACAGGCTCACGTCCTGAACATGCCGAGAGTGGAAATCCGCCACTTGGTTGCTGTGGCCCGGTAGGTATTCCGCCGTGACGGATACATGGTGGTCGAGGCAATACTGCCAAAAATTTGCCGCCAGATCGGATAGCGCTCGAGAGCGGGTCCCCCCCAGGTGGTTGATGTAACGCACCGCGGATACGTTGTCCATCCTGAGGAGGACGCAAGAACGGACCGAGTCTTTGGTCCAGCACTTGATTGCAAAGGATCCCGCCAACAGTTCTAGACAGTTGATGTGAAGCCGCTGCTCCTGTGGTGACCACACACCTCCGGTAGCATACTCGCCACATCGTGCGCCCCATCCGGACCTGCTGGCGTCGGATTCGATTACGATATCTGGCGCGGAACCGAAGATCGCCCGCCCATTCCAGGCTTCCATATTGGCAAGCCACCATTGCAATTCTTCCTTGGCTTCGGCCGAAAGGATGACTTTCTGGGAATACGAGAGGCCCCTGCGAAGGTGGCAGGCCTTGAGGCGTTGTAAAGCCCTGTAGTGCAACAGGCCCGGAAAAATAGCTTGTATGGAGGCTGAGAGAAGACCGACTATGCGAGCCAGTTGGCGGAGGGAGAGGCACGACTGTGCAAGGGACCTTCGGATCTCGTGACGGATCTTGGTCATCTTGCTAGAAGGCAGGCTGAGGGTGGCTGCCACCGAGTCGATCACGAAACCTAGGAATGTCACTTGTTGGGCCGGAAGCAGGACGGACTTTGCTTCGTTGATAATGAAGCCTAAACCCTGAAGGAGATTCCCCGCCGTTTGAAGATGATCCGACAAAACCCAAGGACATTGGGCCATAATCAAAATGTCGTCCAGGTAGACGATCATGCGCATGCTGGATGCCCTCAAACGTTCGATCGCGGGCCGAAGAACCTTGGTGAAACACCAAGGGGCGGATGACAGACCGAACGGGAGGGTGGTGAACTCGTACACCGTGACCCACCACTTGAATTGCAAAAATCTCCTGTGAGGAGGAAAAATCGGAATCGCCAGGTAAGCGTCCTTGAGGTCCAGACGCGCCATCCAATCGCCGGGCCTGAGGAGATCCCGCAAGAGATGGATGCCCTCCATCTTGAAGTGGTGGTAAACCTGCCACTCATTGAACTGCCTCAGATTGATAACTGGACGCTGTGTCCCATCGGCCTTGTCGACCAAGAAAATATTGCTGAGGAAACCTCTGGGATGGGGCCGCGCTGCGACGATAGCATGCTTGCCCAATAAGGCGGAGACCTCTAGGTCGACCAAAGCCATGTCGGCGGCCGAAAAGGAGAGAGGGCGAGGGGGAACCGACTGGGAAGGTTCTCCATGGAATTCGATGTGGAACCCTCGGACCGTCTGCAGCACCCACGCGTCCCCCGTTACAGAAGTCCAGGCCTGGAAAAAATGCACCAGACGGCCCCCCACTTTTAGAAGGGAAGAAGGGAGAACACTCATCGGACAAGTTGGAGGCTCCACTGCCTCGACCGCCTCTGCCTTTCCCTCTGCGACCTCTGGTCGGATAGAAGTTTCCGAATCTGTCTTGATCCTGATAGTTGCCATTACCGGAGCCTTGCCCTCTGCCCTGATTAGGACGGCCGGACGAGTGGCCCCTGCCTCGTCCGGTCCCCCGAAAAACACGGGGACGGAAAACTTTCCTGATGGAAGACTGGGCTCTATCCAGCGAGGTGAACGTATTCACAAATTTACCCAATTCCTTAATAAAGGGTTCTCCGAAAAGGCCTCCCTGAGCCACGGAGCCCGCCTCAGAGTCAGCGAGGTCCCCAAGCTTGGGGTCCACCTTGATGAGTAAGCTTCGGCGTCTCTCCGTAGAGAGTGCGCAGTTGGCGTTCCCTAGGAACACCACCACACGTTGAGCCCAAGCAGAGAGGGTATCAGGAGAAATCAGAGAGCCTGATATTTTGGCCTCTTCGGCCATATCAAGAATCTTTGTGGCAGGTCCAAGTACATCAAGAAGTTTATCCTGGCAAGCACGCCAGGACCTGTCAATACCCTGCTTGGGGTCCTTGACAAACGTTTGCAAGAATGTCGAGTGCAGCAGCCACCTTGCCCTCCAGAGAAGGCCGGGAGCATGCCGCCCTAAGACAGCTTCTGGCTGTGGCCTCTAACGGCCGACGGATTCTGCTGGCGACATACTGGGCGACCTTATCTGAGGCAGCCCAGTCTGAGGAGCGGGGATGCAAAATATCATCGGAGTCTAACATGTCGGCGCAAAGATTCTGCACCTCGCTAGTCGGTTCTGGACGGGACGGCCGCCAGGGACGGGATGGGCCGGCCTCGTCGTCAGCATTGTCTGCTACCTCGCCCGATGGCGCGGGAGCCGCCGGTGTGGGGTTGCTCGCTAAGAACGCCTGCTTAAGGCGAGCGAAGGCATCTACATCCACTCCAGCCTCTTTAGACCGTTTGGAAGGAGGAGGCTGGGTATCAGCAAGAGTACCACCGGAAACGGGGGAGGGCAGAGGAAGGTTCTGCGCCCTGGCTAACGCCTGCTCTATTCTACGGGAAAGGCGATCCTCTAAGGGCCCTGTGAGAAGTTGGCCTGATATATGATGTCACTAATTCTAGTGTACACCTTGTATCAGTCCAAATAACCCTTATGGTGATTGGTTGTAAAGTCAACCTTATAGACCAGCTATCCTAGTGGTAGCATGGACAAGAGCAGTCTTAGGCTAAACTCTGAATGGCATGTGAAGCCAGCTGTTATACCATATGTAATCCCTTGAATACCAAATGAAAGGACACCACAACAGATATATATAAAAATAGAATGTATTTATTCTAGGCAAACCCTCAGCACTCTTTATGAGATTCGAGGTAAGTACAACAGTCTTATTTAGGCATACATTAAGTCACACAGGTAAGTAATACAGTTAGGCCCTAGGGGCCACGCAAACCATATACTAAGTAAGTGGTATAAGGACCACTGTCACGAACACAGGATAGGCCTAGGGAATCGCTGGGGCTACACTATACTACCAACAGTTAGGAAGTGGGAGGCCCACGGGATTTAGGTGCAGAGTGGAAACACTAATGCGTAAAAGTCGATAGAATCACTAGCAGTTAGAAATAAGCTGTTTTAGGACACTTCTGGTATAGCTAGAAAGTCGAGACTCGAAAACTAGACCCTAGGATAGTCAATACCCTTGTGAGCACCGAAGTACCCAAGTTACCTAGCCCACGGGCTGCGGGTGCATAGGTGTGAACTTGCGGTGGGTTTCGTCGTGGACTTCTATGGATGCCTGAAGGAAAGTTGCTGACAGGCAGTCAGTGAAGAGTGTCCGGTGGATCCCAAGGTGGGGATCAGGAAGGAAGGAACCTGCAAGCAGAAGGGACAGAGTCTAGGTCACCAGCCAGAAGCCGGGAAGGAACCAGTAAGGAACCAGGCGATGTCGTGAAGATGCAGGTGAAGAGGTGAAGCTTGTCGCAGCAGCCACGGGTACCAGGAGACGTCGAGGACGACCAGGACCAGGAGGTGAGCTGTCCCACGAAGGCTCTTGCTGTCGGCGCCGTCGAAGTCGAGTCAGGACCCAGCAAGCCTTGGCAAGCGGAACCCACGCAGGATGGAGTACTTGCTTCTGGTGCAGACCAGGAAGGTCTGGGGCGCTTCTCTTTCACAGAGGAGCGGGTGCCAGTCTGGAGGAGCCGGACCAGCAAGTTGAAAGTAAAGGTTCGTCGTCGCAGAGGCTACTAGCCAACGGGCCAGCAACCGGACAACACGTCGAGCAACACAGGTGCAGAAGGGCCCCACGCAGAACACGTGCAGTGTGGGGAGCTGGTCTTCTTTGCAGATGGTGCTCGGGAGTGGGGCTTCTCAATTCCCCAAGCACAGCCTCGAGGGAGCCTCGGAAGTCGCGCTAGTCAGTTACTAGCCACTTTTCCCAAGTCGCCGGTCCCACGTCCCTCGTCGCCTCCACGGGTCTCAGCTTCGCTGGAGATGTGGATCTGGTTCAGAGGTGTCTGGAAGTCTCGGCGCTGGTCAGTCTCTGCAGTCGTCCCTCGTAGGATTCAGTCGCAAAGCAAGCAGCGGTCGCTGGATGGTGCCTGGTTGCCCAGGGTGGTCACTCCTTGGCCACAAGGGAGATTTCTTCAGTCTTCCTCCTGGGGTCGAATGTCGAAGGTCCAGAGTTTCTGTTCAAGTTGCAGATTCAGGTTAATCTAATTTAGCAGGGCTCAGCTAGCTACTAATATACTGGACTAGTGGGCTGGGCTACCTGCAAGGTCCCTCCTATGGGTGGGACCAGGAAGGGGAGTGGCTACACCCCCTTTCCTTTGTCCAGTTTAACGCCAGAGCTGCGGCCGGAGTGCCCCAGCACCGGTTTGAACTGGACTATGCATGGAGCACCTTGTGTGCCCCAGGCATGTCTCATTCCTTTCAGCCCTCCCTGCCCCAATACACTAAAGTCTGTCTGGGGAGGTGCTAGCACCTCCCCAAGCAGGAAACCTATTGTCCAGGCCTCCCTGGCTGGGAGGGCTCCCAGCAGCAGGAGGTCAGTCTCGTGTCTGTGGCAGCAGCATCCATTTTGTGATGCTGAGGCTTTGGTGAGAGTTAAACAGCAAAGTAGGATTTTAACATGTCTCTCCCTCAAGAAGGGAGGAATAATATCCTCATCACCAGAAATGGTATGGGGGTATTATTCCAAAGTGTTAGACACCTTACACAACATGTTTTGATATAGCCAAACCATAGTTACCATAACCGTTTAAGATTATAAGGTACTTTAAGAGTATATGGTAGGCTATATCATAGAACAGCTATAATGACATGTTTCCGAAATCTGCAGACAGGCTCAGCTCATGCTAGAGCACCATCTCACATGTTACCAAGCACTCTGCCTCCAGGATTGTTAAGGCCTGCCATAGGAGTGGCTGATAGGTACACATGTGTCTATATATAAGGTAGGTATAGGAATACTACACCTAAGCAAGGGGTGATTACACGACCTTGCCCCAGCTGAGTGATCAGCCAGTTGTGTCTGATTGGAAGGCCAGACCAGGGGTGGCATAATACATGCTGCAGCCCCTGGGAGGCCTAGGGTACACCTATGCCCTGGGTACCTAGGGTACACTGTACAGGGTCCAATAAGGTGATCCTTACCAATTGGGTATGTACCTAGGGTACATGGAGTCCATTTTAAAGAGAGAGCAGACAGCCTGAGACCCTGAATGGCAGGATCTCAGGCCAACTAAGTCGAAAAACCAGCTAAACACTAGGCAAAAAGTTGGGGGTAACCATAGTCAGATATCCACCTTCCTACACAACCCCCCCCCCCCCCCCCCCCCCCCAAACGAAAGGAGATAAGGCTGTCCTTGACAAGGTAAGCCTCTATTGCCTAAGTGGCCATATAAGGAAGAACCAGCACTGGCATGGTTACCCCCTGTCTCATGGTCCACTAAGCAATCCCTCACCCTAAAGGTATCATAGGGTCTCCACCATATTGAATCTCTACCTTTGGTGTGTCTTTGCAAAGTAAAAGGCTGGTGTTGAGATGGAGTACTGAAGTGAGTGTCCTCAAAGTGAGGCCTCAGCTTCCTCCAATCATCCTCCACCATGGATGCCTTTCTTTCTTTAACTGAGTTGCACTGTGCTCTCAGGGTCAGCCTCTGGCTACCTAAAGCTGGAGGCTGGGTCCCTTTTGTGGGCTTACTGGAGGGACAGGTCTGGTTTGGGGCCCTAAGGTCCCATGTTTGCCTGTGCCCAACAGAATCCCTCTGGGGGAGGTCCCTAACTACCTGTAAAGGAGATCCCTCAGGAATGTTTTTAACCATCACCTGGCTAGGGCTACTAGCCAGGCAATCCTCATTCTTTTGATGGGGGGGTTCTTGTGGACAGGGGCCCTCTTGGGAGAGTAGTGGAGAGGAAGAAAAGCCCCCTCTCCACTACTCTGTTTGTGTGGAGTGATCCATAGTTTCAGGCTTCACTACACCTATGTCAGTCTGAGTATGGACTGAGACCATTACAGTCCTGCCAACCTTTTCAGGGAGGCACTCAGTTTGGGTTTGAGCTGTGACTGTCACAGCTCTGCCAATCTCTACAGGGAAGTCTGTCTTTGCCTGGGCTGTGGCTACCACTGCCCTTCCAACCTTTTCAGGGAGGAAATCTACTTGGACAGGGGTTGTGGCTGGCACAACCCCCCTACCCTTTTGTGAAAGGCCTACCATTTTAGAATGGGTGTCTTGTTCAACTCCAGCCCAAGCTGAGAGTTCTAAGTCATTCCCCAGTAAGCAGTCCACAGGCAAGGTTGGAGACACTGCCACCCTTTTAGGGCCAGTGACACCTCCCCAGCTGAGACATACCTCTGCCATGGGATGACTGTTCTGTTTGCCATCAATGTTAGTTACCTGGTATGAGAAACCAGGCAAAAGCTGCTCAGAGGGAACTAGCCTATGGGCCACCATAGTGATGCTAGCTCCAGTGTCTGTAGGCCTCAGCTTTTCTACCATTGATGTAGGGCTCCTGTCTGTACCTACCCAAAGTGTTGGGACAGGCAGTGAAGTTGGCAAACCCCATGCCACCATCACAGACAAGAGTAGCTGCTGTAGGGTAATTGGCTAAGCCAGGGTCCCCCTGTGTTCCCCAAGAAAACCCAACCAAATTTTTGGGGGCACTCCCACCACCTGGGGGATTACTGCTGACAGTAATAGGTGGTGTGACAGGAGTAGTTGGAGGAACAGTTTTGTTTTTAGCCTTTGGGCAACTGCTGTCAGTTTTCCAATGCCCAGGAATTTAACATTCATGGCAGTAAGGCTTTTTAACTGTGGTAGAGGAGGGAGCTTGGGACCCACCACCCTGTGTGGAGTTTTGGGGCCCTGAGGAAGATTTCTCTTTTGTTTTATCCCCACCCTTCTCTTGAGGCTTGGTGGTATCTTTCTTTTGGTCACCACCCTGATATTTAGGCCTAATCCTGGTCCTGACCCATTTATCTGCCCTCTTTCCCAATTCTTGGGGAGAGGTCAAATCTGAGGTGTTGATGGAGAAGCTGGTTCTGACAATTACTAAGGATCTGCTCCCTCATAATCAAGTTGTACAATCCTGTATAGTCCTGCACCTTGCTGCCAGTTAACCAACCCTCCAAAGCCTTAGTGGCACAATCCACAAAATCAGACCAGTCCTGTGTCTGTGTCTTCTGGGTGTCTCTGAACAACAACCTATATTGCTCAGTGGTTAAGCCAAACCCATCTATCAGAGCACACTTCAGGACTTTGTAATTGTTAGCATCCTCATCATTGACTGTGAGGAGCTTGTCTCTACCTTTGTCAGAAAAGGAGAGCCACAAGATAGCTGCCCACTGACTCTGGGGTACCTGCTGTACTTTGCAGGCCCTCTCCAAAGCAGTCATCCACTTGTGGATGTCATGCCCATTCTGATATGGGGGGACTATCTTGCTTAGGTTTCTATGGTCATAAGACCTATCCCTATCTCTAGGAATGTTGCTGCCACCAGTGGGTTCTGACCCACACAATTTTTGCTCTCTGGCCAGAGCAAGCTTCTCTTTGGCAAGGGCAAGTTCTTCCCTTTCAATCCTCAGTTTAGCTTCCTTCATTCTGGCCTCATGCTCTCTCCTCTGGGGGGAAGTCATCCCCCTGTGGGATGAAGCATTGGAGCTTCTTGAGTGATAGGAGTGGAGAGAGTCCCCTGAGGGAGATCTACCCCTCCTATCTCTCTTTTTAAGATTACTTGGGGGCCTGTAAGGGAAGCTCCCATGCAAGCTCCCATGCAAGCTTAAGTTAGCCTGACTAAGTCTTCTGACTGGGGTCTTGCTACCTCCCTCTTCCTCTAAGGTCTCTTCTAACCCATCTGTATCAGTTAAGTCAGGGGTCTCTTCTGTGGAGGGGAGGCCCTTATCTACTGCTATGGCACCATACTTGACAGCTCTTTCAGCATCATAGGCCTCCAGAAGCTCCACTAGCTGTCTAAGGGTAGGGTTGGAACCCTGTTTTAATCTCCTGGAGGTACACAGTTGTCTCATCCCCTGGAAAGTGAATGCATCATATCTAGAGGGAATCTGTCTAGGATTCTCCTCTCCTGAGGGAGTATCAGTGTGATCTCCATTCAGGGACATGATTCTATTGAGGGTGTGGTGTGTGTGCTGGAGCAGAGTTTTCTGTTGAAAATCTATTGGGTTTTTTAAGCTCTGGTTTGTCTATTGTCGAAAGAAATTAAAATTATTAATTCATAATTATTAATTATTTGTTTTGTGTAAATGTTCTAATTAACCAATACGAACTAACAAGAGAAAACTGCACGTGGGGATGCGTTCGTGTTATTTACTAATAATGTGCATGTTTTATTAATAAATGTTGCTGAGTGCTGTTTATTTTAAAGCACAAAAACGTTTTTTAAATGTTGTGTACTAATGCTTTTCTTGTGTTGCAAAGGCTAGATAATTACATACACATAAGGGTATTAGTGGGGTTCACATTGTTTAATCACTATGCTGTGGTAACGTTGTTTTTGTCTCTTTTAATTAAGATGGTACGTTTTGGCCTAGTTAAAAATGGCTACCGTTTAAAGCCTACATTCGAGTGCTGAGATTTTGATGAGAAGGCCTTGCTGAACATGGTCGGGAGTCATCTGACCACAGTCTTCGCCTGGTTAAAAGTTTTCCGTGAGGACAGCAGCTTTGGGCGGACATCCAAATGTCCTTGGAAGACAAAGGAGCCACAATGAAATTGTGATCACCATGCTGGTTCCGAGGAAATATGAACATGAAAAAGAAACATTTTCAAGATTTAGTTCCGTCTTCCGTCTTTTTATTTTTGTGGTTTTTTCTGAGCGGAGATTTTTCCAAATGTAGCGATGCTACATACTTTCCTGCTCGCTCTGCTCAGCGGTTCAGCGGATATCTAAACATTTTATGTTGCCTTCTTTTGTTAAATTTATTATAAATATTGTTAGCTTAGAGAGGGTTTGTTCGTTGCATTTTGGATTCTGAGGCCACTTCTTTCCGAACTTGCGTTGGTGAGGATCGATGCTGTGAGGACGGTGACCTAAGAGACTTCTATCGAGAGACCTGTCCTGACCCATTTATGACATTTAGCTAGAATAGGTAATTATGAGAATAATGATTTTGCTTTTGAATTGATTTTCTTTGAACTAATTTTAGATAAATTACCATTATTTGAAATACTGTGTTGGTGGTTATTTCTTGTCAATTATTGAGTACTCTATTTTGATTATTGTTGATTATTATTGGTTAAATCATGACTCAAGACAGTGTCAATTAGGTCTTATCGACCATAGTGTAGATGCAGGGTGTTTAGAAGGTTTTCTTTCCACAGGTTCAGTGCTAATAGAGTAATCTGAGTGTATGTTAGTGAAATGGGCCCAAGCGTATGATGAGTGTATGTGCGTGTATCTGTGAATTTACTCTATCCGTGGAAGTAGGGAGAATTTGTACACCCCAATCTGCACCAATTTCCTGGTAGCAGAATTTGATGGTTTTGATGATTGTCTTGTGATCTGATTAGATTGCTTGTACATTGGCTTTTGATTTATTGATTATTGATTGATGTTGGTATATGTACTAATACTATATGTTGGAGTCGTCGTGTTGAGTTTTATGTAGTGCTTCTGGAATTTGGGAGCTGGTAGCAGTTCCGTAGTGGGGCAGAGGGAAGTATATGCTGCTCTCGGGAAAGACGGGATTGTTGCTCCTGTACGTATGCAGGAAAAACGTGTGACAATTGAAGTTGCGCGTCACATTGTCTGTGTTCGGAATTAATGACATCGTTGTATGTTACTATTAGAAATATTTCTGGTATGAAAAGGAGTGTGTATGGTAGCGAAGGTTATCTGTGAAACTCTGGTCTTAAGTCCCAGGGATCCGTAAGGTTCACCGTTAAAGCTTATCGCGGGAGGAGTAATAGGTATTCTCTGAGCTTGTTTGAAGGACTGGGCAGAGGTAAACACTGCTTGGTTAACGTATGTTATAATTCTGTAGTGGGGCAGATTGTTCGCTGTTCTCGGGAAAAGCAGGATTCTGTGTGTATGTACTATATTTTCTTGTATGAATGTGCGTGAATGCTCATACATTTAGTTGATTGTAAAACTCTTTGGAGCAGTCCTAGAGAAAACAGTTAATGAATGCATGTTAGAAGGGCAGAGTAGAGGGATGTGCTACTGTGTCAACGGGATTCTTGTGAAATAGATTTTCTTTACTATTCTTTGGTTAGCGAAGCAGACAATGGAGATGTTTATATGTTGTAACTAATAGATTTTGTAGAATCTGACACGAAGTCTACTGAGAAGTTTTGTAAAGGAGGGGTAGACGACTGACAGGAGACAGGAGCAGGAGAGACTGCAGCGACTGCTGACGTCAAACAGACCGCGCTCTGATTGGATATTAGATCAGAACAGTGCTCGCGCTGAGATTGGTGCGTTGGTGTGAGCCGCGCAAGGATTGGAAAGAGTCACCTTGTACTCTTGTGACGTAGACGCTCCAGGATTGGTGCGTTAGTGTGAGTCGCGCTGTTATTGGATAAAACATCGTACTATTCAGTTGTATTACGGAAGGGATTAGAAAGTTTGGTAAAAGCTAAAATGTATTACCAAGAAGAGAAAAAGAAAAAATCTTTGTTCAGAAAGATTAAAAATTGGTTCGACAAGGATAAAGATGTTAAAACGAGAGAAGGTGAATTGTTACCTCCATCGAAAACGCCTGCATCCTTTATGGCTGCGAGATATGGGTATCATACCTGTATATGGTTGGAGAATTGGGTTAGGTATACTAAAGAAGATGGTGTTCTAGCATTTCCAGAACATGGTTCATTTAATCTGGCCGTGTTGAAAAATTTACGGGAAAAGATGTTGTGTCTTGACCCAAGACCAAGGCCGACACAGTTTGAGGCTTTAGTGGAATAAGAAGAGGAAGTACATGAGCGAGAAAAACAGAGGTCTGGAGGAAACTATAGATATATGTTTGGGAGGAGACATGATCGTGAAACTCATCATGATCGAATGAAGAGATGGCGAGATGCTAGTATTTCAGAGGGATTATACCCTATGAGAACAGTTGAAGAGAAGGGTACAGAAAGGGTTCCTGAGGCAGAAGTGAGAAGATATGGAGTTAATGAGTATGAGGATGAAGTCTTGAATGACATGATTTACAAAAGACCACCTCCATATAGACCAGAACCAGAAGAGAGCACACCAGTTGTTTCTCCGATAAGAGATACATTGCGTATCATTGAGACAGAAAATGTGACACCTGAGTTAAGAAGTGGTAATCCTTTTAGGGAAAAAGGAAGAGAGAATCGAAGTGGTGACGAGAATACGAGAGAATTAGCCAGAACTACATCGGAGTTGACTGAAAAGATTAGAGAGTTGACAAAGAATCTAGAAGCTGTTACGGTGCCTGTAACCATAGGTCCGGTTATGCCTGTTTTTGATAAGCAGAGGACGGGTGAAAATAGTTTGGTGATTCCATATGTTGGGAATAGATTGACAAGTTTGGCTGGTCCCTCAGGAGATTCAGGAAAAAGGACAGAAAATGATGATTTGAGACAATCCAGACATGAGACATGTAGTGAAGGATTAGAGATACAGTCTAATTCAAGATTGGATGCCAGTGAAGCTAGTTGTTCAGGGATGCCGATTTTAGAACCACAGAGGAAAGTGGTTCCTTTGAGAAAATCTACTGAAATAACAGCTGAAGATTTGAATGAATGGATGAAAGTTCTTCAAAAGAGGGATAAATATTCACAGGCAATTGATGTGGCTAGGTTATGTGTAGAATTAGAAGAGCTTGTTGCAGGGACAGTTCCTACGGAAATTCTGAAAAATCATCATGATGGTGAACTGTTATTTATGTGTAAAAATATCACCTGGAGAGCTAAAAATACACATGACAGATTAAGAGCAATAGCGAATGAGCACGGAGTTGACATTGATAAAGTGAAAGCTTTGCAGAAGTCTTACAGGATGGATTTCACAGACCAAGACATTGAAAATCTGAATGGTGCTGGTAGAACAGGACAGATTAAAGAGATGATCGCTTTATTGCGAAAATGGGGTGATGTTGAGAAGTGGAAGGATAGGTGGTACAAGAAAAGAGAAGAATCAGGGGATAGGACTTATTCAGCATTTCCTGTGAGAGAAAAAGAGAAAACAGTGGATGTTTATCCTATGAGAGAAATACCTGGAGGAGGATATGTACATGTTCCATGGACCAGACAGGATATTTTATCATTTACGAATGATTTCCCTCGACTAAGAGAAAAGCCCGTCGAGTGGTATAGGCAGGTAGACAGGTTTGTGAAATTGTCAAAAGTGCTGTGGATTGACCTGAATAGTTTGTTTGATATAATTGTTCCAGCAGATTTGTGGGCTGAGTGTAAAATAGTTGTAAGTTGGCCTACTGAGGAATATCCAAGAGATCAGAGAACAGGAGCACCAGATCCAGAGGTAATGAGAAAATATGAGCAGGTGATCGTATACCTGAAAAATAAAGTACCTCCAAAAGAGACAGACTGGGTTAAAATAGATCGAACACACCAGGAAGCAAAAGAATCGGTTCATGCTTTTTATGAGAGGCTGATACTGGCTTTTAAACAATTCAGTGGGGATGAACACCTGGGTGACAAGGATTTGAGTCATTTTGTATACAGATTTGTATATGGCCTGAGACCTGAGATTAGTGAAAGAATTCGTGAGCATACAGTGGACTGGCAGAGTAAGAAAATAGATGAGATTTTGAGACATGCAAAATACTTCAGTGATGAAATTGAAGCAAAACAGAGAAAGCTGAAAGAGAAAGCAATGTGGGCACAAGTGAAAGTTGCGGAAAGACAGGAAGCACAGTTGGTGGAACAAGCGAATAATACAGGAAATAATCCAGGGAATAGGCCTAGATATGCAGGGAAAGGAAAGGGGAATCTTGAGGAAGCCAAAAAGAAGTTCCCGTGTCACAACTGTGGCCAACTGGGACATTGGAGATCTGAATGTACCAATCCACCATTAGCGAATAATGAGAGTAAACCCTTAAATCAACAGGTGCAGAACGAAGGGAATAATCGACAGCAGCAACAACCTTCTGTTGTGAAACAGCAGAGTCAAGAGCCAAAACCGCCCTTGCCGCAGAATAGAGGATCACAAAAGTACAATCAGGATTCGGGATTCTACAATGATGAGCAGGTAAACAAACAAAGGCGTTCTAACCAGGTACAGCAGTACTTGTTAAAGAATGAAGGGAGTGAGTCTGAAGGTGATTATTGATGGTGCCGAAGAGAGGAGGAAGCGTGCATACTTGGTGCAACTCTAGAAATAGATCAGGCAGGACCATTTGTGGATGGGAAAATAAATGAAGAAGGTGTTACTTTTTTAGTAGACACAGGTGCGACAAGATCAACTGTCAGGTCAACAGATATTAGAAATCTTCCTCTCTCGGATGAAGCAATCCAAGTAGTTGGTGTAGCCAATACACAAATCAAGACACGTCTTACTGAACCAGTAAGAGTACAAATAGGGAAATTTTCAGACATGCACAGATTTATTGTCTGTGACACTAGTCCAGTGAACTTGTTAGGCAGGGATCTGCTTTGTAAAATGAACTGTACAATTTTTTGTACACCGGATGGAATAGCTTTTGAAACACCAGATGAGGATGTTTTGTACCGAATGACTCTAGAAAATAGAGAGAGTGAGTTAATTGGTGCATATGCTGTGTTTGATCCGGAGGATTTGCCTCAAGAGCTGAGAGACACAGTGAAAAGGACAGTTTGGGATTTTACTGGAGAGGATGTGGGATTGATGAATAATGTAGATCCAGTGAAAATTTCAGTGAAAAAGGGAATTACGTATCCTAACATTCCTCAGTACAAAATGACACCAGAAATAATTGAGGGAATAACTCCTATTATTGAGAAAATGATTCAGCAAGGAGTTTTGAGAGAACTATTAAGTAGCCCGTGTAACTCACGATAATGGGGCTAAAGAAACCTAATGGGAAGTTCAGGATTGTACAGGATTTGAGAAAAGTTAATCAAATTGTGGTGGCATGTTGTCCTATTGTGCCAAATCCGTCAGTGATTTTGTATCAGATTCCACATGATGCTGAGTGGTACACAGTGATTGATTTGTGTCATGCTTTCTTTTCAATTCCATTGCATCATGACAGCCAGCCGATTTTTGCATTTAGGTTTGGCCAGCGTATTTTAGCATGGTGTCGTATCCCACAGGGGTATACGGAGAGTCCTTCGATATTCAATCAGTTATTGAAAAAATCATTGGAGAGCTTGATTATGCCTGAAAACTCAGTACTAGTGCAGTATATTGATGATTTGCTTGTGGCATCAAAGACACGTGAAGCTTGTGAAGTAGATACCATAGCTTTACTGAATCATCTGGCAGATGGAGGGTTAAAGGTATCTCCAGCTAAATTGCAATTTTGCAAGAAAGAGGTGCATTATCTTGGACACAATATTGAAAAAGGTCTGAGAAAAGTGACTGATGACAGGATCAGAATTATCAGAGAAATGAAAGCCCCAAAGACCCAGAGGGAAGTGAGAATGTTCCTGGGAATGGTGGGTTATTGTCGTCAGTGGATAATTAATTTCTCGCTGATAGCAAAGCCACTGATTAAGCTGACAAAAAGTGATATGACAGATCCATTGGAACTAGATGGAGAACAAATGGCAGCATTTGAGGAGCTGAAGAGCAGAATGTGTGAAGCCCCTGCTTTGGGTATGCCAGACTATGAGAAAGAGTTTGAATTGTACTGTAGTGAGAGAAATGGATGTGCACTTTCAGTGTTAATCCAGAAGCATGGATTACTGAGAAGGCCTATTGCGTACTTCTCATCGACACTTGACCCTGTAGCTGTGGGTTTACCAGGTTGTCTGAAATCTGTAGCTGCAACATGCAGAAGTCTGGAACAGAGTGAGGGAATCATAATGGGATATCCTGTAAGGGTATTCGTACCTCATAATGTGGCAATTCTTTTGACAAGAAGCAGAACTCAATACATGTCACATAGTCGGCTGACTAAATATGAAAAAGTCATTCTGGGAGCATCAAATGTGACTCTGGAGAGATGTGTGAATGTGAATCCAGCGACATTATTGCCGGATATTGAAAATGTGGGTATGAAGACAGAAGATGATCACAATTGTTTGGATGTGCTGGATTACTGTACAAAACCGAGACCAGACATAAGGGATCTTCCCTTACTTGAGAGTGATCATGTGCTGTTTGTAGATGGATCATGCCTGAGGAATGATGAGGGTGTACTGAGTGCAGCATATGCAGTGTGCAAGGTTTCAGAAGTAATGGAAGCATCACCATTGAAAGGAGTGAAATATGCACAAGTTGCAGAATTGGTGGCATTGACGAAAGCTTGTGAGATTGGGAAAGATCTGAGAGTGACTGTGATGACTGATAGTCAGTATGGATTTGGAGTTGCGCATGATTTTGGCCAACTTTGGCTACAGAGAGGTTTCTTGACGTCGAGTGGGACTCCAATAAAGAATGCTGAAGTGATTGGGAAATTGCTTGAGGCGATACAGCTGCCTAAAGAATTAGCAGTTGTGAAATGTGCTGCTCATGGACAAGGAGATGATTTTGTGACAGTTGGAAACAGATTTGCCAACGACATTGCACAATATTGTGCTAAGAACAATCACTCGATTAATAGGGAACGAGAAGGGGAAATGTCTTTTTGTTCTGTAATGTTTACTAATGTCCTAGAAACGTGGGATGAAGTGAAACAGTTGCAGGATGAGGCAGGAAAGGAAGAAAAGAAAGACTGGATCAAGGCAGGTTGTGCCCCAAGAGAAACAGACCATGTTTGGGTCTATAGAGATGGCAGACCAGTCATGCCAAACTCTATGCTGTCGACAATGGCAAGGATGTATCATGGCCAGGGACATTTGGGAAGGGATGCGATGATCAGGTCTTTTAAACAGACTTGGTACAATGCAAAGTTCAGGACAATTGCAGAGAGCATCTGTCAAAGATGTTTGATTTGCCAGCAATTTAACACTGGGAAAAAGACAGTGGTGAGTCTGGGAACGATAGGCAGAGAAGGTGGTCCTTTCACGAGAATGCAGGTAGATTTCATTGAAATGCCCCAAGTGAACAGACTGAGGTATGTTCTAGTGGTAGTCTGTTTGTTTTCAAGATGGGTGGAGGCCTATCCGACTAGGAGAAATGATGGAATAACAGTGGCAAAGTTACTGTTAAGAGAGTTGATTCCTAGGTACGGGTTTCCAGTAACGATTGAGTCTGATAGAGGTGGACACTTCTATAATGAGCTCATGAGTTTGATTTGTGAAGCATTGGGCATACAGCAAAAGCTACATTGTGCATACAGGCCAGAGGCTTCTGGTGTGGTTGAACAGATAAATGGCACAATCAAGAACAGGATTGGTAAGATGTGTTTAGCCACTGGAATGAAATGGCCTGATGTCTTGCCTCTAGTGCTAATGACTATTAGATCTACTCCAGATAGAACTACTGGGTTGAGTCCGCACGAGATTTTGATGGGACGTGCAATGCGTCATGCATTTGTACCTGTCAATAAGTTGATGACAATAACTGATGACATGATTTTGGATTACTGTAAAGGCCTGGCTGACTCAGTTCATTCTGTGTTTCACCAGGTTGGAGAAGAAGCTACCACACTTGAGAAGAAGCAAGCTCATGATCTGAGTCCAGGGGACTGGGTGAGGATTAAAGTACACAGAAGAAGAAATTGCTTGGTTCCAAGGTGGGGAAGTTATTTTGACTACGACAACTGCAGTGAAGTGTGCTGGTGTGAAAAACTGGGTACATGCGAGTCATACTCTGAGAGTTCCAAACCCAAAGGATGGGACTGGCAAGGAGTATTTTGAAGAATCAGATTCCAGTGATGATGAAGACCCAGAACCAGTGAGAAAAAATCAAAGTTCAGGAAAAGAAGCAGAAAAGACTTCAAGAGAACCATTGAGAATCTCAGAAGGGAGATCAGATTCTGTAAGAGAGCCTGAAGTTCCAAAAAGCAGTGGAGGAAAAAGAAGAGAAAAGAGTAATTCCACAGAGACTACTCCTGAATCAGAAGAGGAGATTGAAGAACCACTTGAGATTATACCTGAAGAAGTAGGGTCAGAAGAAGATAGAGAGGGACAGATTGCGGAAGACCCCCGAGGAGGTGTAGGGAACATTCCTGATAAGCTAGGTGAAGGGACAAGTAGACAGCAAGAAGATTGTGTGTCGGAGACTCGAGGAGGGAAAGAAGTAGGGAAGTCTCAAACAGTGGTGAAAAAGACTGTGGAGCGAAAGAAAACTGCTGAAGAACAAGAGGCATTTGAAACAGAATCGGATGAAAGTGAGAATGAAAAATCAGAAGGTCGAGTTCTGAGAAAGAGAACTTGGATTGGAGAAAGAAATAATACAGAAACAAGACCGAAAAAGGTTGTAAGAGGAGATTTTTGGCCCAACAACAGAGTGAAGAGGCTGAGATACAGACTGATAAGAGCAAATACATCGAAAGCTGAACAAGTGAATGAAGTGTCGAGTCAAAATGGAGTAAAAAGAAAAGAGCAAAAGGAATCAAGAGAACCCGAGGAGATAAAGAGAATTAGAAGACCCAACCAAAAGTACAGATCACCGGAATGGTCTTATGTGGCACTGTCTGAAGGAGGAGAAGAAGAAGAAACAGTGAATCGAGACAATCCGGAGGGGATCTTGAGAAAAGTGGTTGAGGAAAAGGAAAAATCTGTTGGAATCTTAAAAGTTATCCTGACTGACATTGGAGAAGAGTCGGGTGCACAGGATGTTGTTGATGATCTGATACAATTTGATGTTGCTGAAGAAGAAGGAGTGAAAAGTGATGAATATCCAAATTGAGTGAACTGAAAAAATCACTTGGAGAAAAGTGAAAAGGAGAAAGTCTGAAATTTAGCTGTCTGAAGTGATCCAGAAATAAAGAATAGCAGTAGTGGAGTAGTAGAGGCTAAGTCAAAAGACACGGTCAAAGTAGTAAAATGGCTAACATAGAGAATAATCAAAGTAGATGTGCCTTCTTGAAAAGATGGTGTAGAATGTGCTGTTGCTGTACTGGATTATTGATGCTACTATGGGGTGTTTTAACTTTATTAGTTACATTTAGAGTTACAATAGGTACGTTTGAAATACATACTGAGAATGAGACTAATGTAGAGAAAAGTTCACAAAAAGTAGTTCCAACTAGAGTTAGTAATACTTACATGCATAAAGATAGGTCAATTAATGATTTTTCTAGCAAGTTGTTGTATGAATATGTGAAGACAATGGAAGTGAGGGATTGCTACGTTTGTATGCAATTACCTGCATCCGTTTCAGAGGGTGTTACTTATCACCATTTACCAGCTACGTATGGAATTTCTTGTAGTGTGTTAAGTAGTGTTTTTTATTTGCTAGGGAAAATAGATCATGAGATGTCTAACAAAGATAGTATTTTTGGGCAATTGCCTATGAATGAAAAGCTGAATCCAGCTAAAGAAGCTAACATTTTTGGTGAGATTTTTATTGAAAAAGAAGAATTAACATTAAATTACATTTTTAAGAATAATTTAACTTGCAGTTTGAAAGAAGAGGAGAAAGATTTTCTAAACATGGTGGAGTAAAGGAGATTGTATTTCCCTGCCTTTTCATGCATGCTCAAAGTGAGTGAGACAATTTGGGACATTGAGATGGGAAAAGAATTGAGAAATGGAGCTAGTCCATCTTTAGCTCTAGATGCACCACAGAAGGGTAAGCTGTGCATTACAAGAAGGAAATCCCGATATGATACATACTTTGTTGGGACTAGTGAGTGTCATGATACATACTTCATTGCAACAGGATGGGGTTTTAGAGGAGGAGAGGATCCAGTTTTCCCAGGAGTGTATTATGTTTGTGGGAACAAGGCTTATTACAAGTTGCCTGACCATTGGTATGGCACGTGTTATGTGGGCCTGGTCTTTCCAAAGATTTTTCATATAGATAGAATAGAAGATGTAGAACATATTAATTTACTAACACGTTTTAAGAGAGAAACTTGGTCAGAAATAGTGGGTGACATTTTTGGAGCTTTAATTCCAGCAGTGGGAATTTCTTTAAATGCATATGGGATTCGGAAACTGTCAACAGTGGTGGATCGCTTATCGACAAATACCGCTGGAGGGTTCGTTTTGGTGAATACGGAATTGATTGCCGTACGTGCCATGTCTATGCAAAATCGACTTGCCCTTGATATTCTATTAGCCAAGGAGGGTGGGGTCTGTGGAATATTGAAAGTTCAACATTGTTGCACTTACATTCCAGACGAAAGCAAAGACTTGAAGGTCTATATAAAAAATATTACTGATTTGCATGAAGAATTAGTACCACTGGAAGTTGAGAGTATTTGGACTAAAATAGCTAATAAAATAGTTGCTGTTAAGAGTTTTATTGCAAAAATAGGTAGTACTATTATAGGTAAGATATTGTTTCCTTTGACTTGTATAATTGTTGCTTTATTGATACTAAGATTGGTGTGTTTGTGTAGTAAAAACAGGGGAGGGAAAAAGAAATTAATTAAAAGAAATATTGAAAGGAGAAACAAAAGAAAAAGAGATCCCCAAGAAATAGAATTAGAAGAATTGAGGGAGAGTGTTTATTTGGAGACAAAGAGGGATGATGAGAGGGAGTCTGGTGTCTAGTGTTGTGAAAAAGAAAAAGACATTTCCAGTTTCTCCTAAAAATTGGGATTAAATTTTACAAATTTTTTTTGTTGTTGTTTATTTGGTGATAATATCACCAAAGGGGGGATTGCTGGAGCAGAGTTTTCTGTTGAAAATCTATTGGGTTTTTTAAGCTCTGGTTTGTCTATTGTCGAAAGAAATTAAAATTATTAATTCATAATTATTAATTATTTGTTTTGTGTAAATGTTCTAATTAACCAATACGAACTAACAAGAGAAAACTACACGTGGGGATGCGTTCGTGTTATTTACTAATAATGTGCATGTTTTATTAATAAATGTTGCTGAGTGCTGTTTATTTTAAAGCACAAAAACGTTTTTTAAATGTTGTGTACTAATGCTTTTCTTGTGTTGCAAAGGCTAGATAATTACATACACATAAGGGTATTAGTGGGGTTCACATTGTTTAATCACTATGCTGTGGTAACGTTGTTTTTGTCTCTTTTAATTAAGATGGTACGTTTTGGCCTAGTTAAAAATGGCTACCGTTTAAAGCCTACATTCGAGTGCTGAGATTTTGATGAGAAGGCCTTGCTGAACGTGGTCGGGAGTCATCTGACCACAGTCTTCGCCTGGTTAAAAGTTTTCCGTGAGGACAGCAGCTTTGGGCGGACATCCAAATGTCCTTGGAAGACAAAGGAGCCACAATGAAATTGTGATCACCATGCTGGTTCCGAGGAAATATGAACATGAAAAAGAAACATTTTCAAGATTTAGTTCCGTCTTCCGTCTTTTTATTTTTGTGTTTTTTTCTGAGCGGAGATTTTTCCAAATGTAGCGATGCTACATCCTTTCCTGCTCGCTCTGCTCAGCGGTTCAGCGGATATCTAAACATTTTATGTTGCCTTCTTTTGTTAAATTTATTATAAATATTGTTAGCTTAGAGAGGGTTTGTTCGTTGCATTTTGGATTCTGAGGCCACTTCTTTCCGAACTTGCGTTGGTGAGGATCGATGCTGTGAGGACGGTGACCTAAGAGACTTCTATCGAGAGACCTGTCCTGACCCATTTATGACATTTAGCTAGAATAGGTAATTATGAGAATAATGATTTTGCTTTTGAATTGATTTTCTTTGAACTAATTTTAGATAAATTACCATTATTTGAAATACTGTGTTGGTGGTTATTTCTTGTCAATTATTGAGTACTCTATTTTGATTATTGTTGATTATTATTGGTTAAATCATGACTCAAGACAGTGTCAATTAGGTCTTATTGACCATAGTGTAGATGCAGGGCGTTTAGAAGGTTTTCTTTCCACAGGTTCAGTGCTAATAGAGTAATCTGAGTGTATGTTAGTGAAATGGGCCCAAGCGTATGATGAGTGTATGTGCGTGTATCTGTGAATTTACTCTATCGGTGGAAGTAGGGAGAATTTGTACACCCCAATCTGCACCATGTGCACCTACCTACATTAGTTGTATCGACTAAACCTCTCTAGTAGTTGTAGTCAGGGTGTGCTAGGCCCTTCAACCTACAACAACTAAGTCCAGTAGGAATTAAGTATTTATAATCTATGTTATATGTACCTAAACAATATCTTATGTGATCTTTCAATTTAGTATCTCAAGATTACAATGGTATTACAACAGCAAGCTCAGATCCCAACCGCTGCTCACCAATGTGAGAAGTTGGCCTGATATATGATGTCACTAATTCTAGTGTACACCTTGTATCAGTCCAAACAACCCTTATGGTGATTGGTTGTAAAGTCAACCTTATAGACCAGCTATCCTAGTGGTAGCATGGACAAGAGCAGTCTTAGGCTAAACTCTGAATGGCATGTGAAGCCAGCTGTTATACCATATGTAATCCCTTGAATACCAAATGAAAGGACACCACAACAGATATATATAAAAATAGAATGTATTTATTCTAGGCAAACCCTCAGCACTCTTTATGAGATTCGAGGTAAGTACAACACAGTCTTATTTAGGCATACATTAAGTCACACAGGTAAGTAATATAGTTAGGCCCTAGGGGCCACGCAAACCATATACTAAGTAAGTGGTATAAGGACCACTGTCATGAACACAGGATAGGCCTAGGCATAGGGAATCGCTGGGGCTACACTATACTACCAACAGTTAGGAAGTGGGAGGCCCACGGTATTCAGGTGCAGAGTGGAAACACTCACGCGTAATGCGTAAAAGGCGATAGAATCACTAGCAGTTAGAAATAAGCAGTTTTAGGACACTTCTGGTATAGCTAGAAAGTCGAGACTCGGAAACTAGACCCTAGGATAGTCAATACCCTTGTGAGCACCGAAGTACCCAAGTTACCTAGCCCACGGGCTGCGGGTGCATAGGTGTGAACTTGCGTCGGGTTTCGTCGTGGACTTCTATGGATGCCTGAAGGAAAGTTGCTGACAGGCAGTCAGTGAAGAGTGTCCGGTGGATCCCAAGGTGGGGATCAGGAAGGAAGGAACCTGCAAGCAGAAGGGACAGAGTCTAGGTCACCAGCCAGGAGGCGGGAAGGAACCAGGAAGGAACCAGGCGATGTCGTGAAGATGCAGGTGAAGAGGTGAAGCTTGTCGCTGCAGCCACGGGTACCAGGAGACGTCGAGGACGACCAGGACCAGGAGGTGAGCTGTCCCACGAAGGCTCTTGCTGTCGGCGGCGTCGAAGTCGAGTCAGGACCCAACAAGCCTAGGCAAGCGGAACCCACGCAGGATGGAGGACTTGCTTCTGGTGCAGACCAGGAAGGTCTGGGGCGCTTCTCTTTCACAGAGGAGCCGGCACCAGTCTGGAGGAGCCGGACCAGCAAGTTGAAAGTAAAGGTTCGTCGTCGCAGAGGCTACTAGCCAACGGGCCAGCAACCGGACAACACGTCGAGCAACACAGGTGCAGAAGGGCCCCACGCAGAACACGTGAAGTGTGGGGAGCTGGTCTTCTTTGCAGATGGTGCTCGGGAGTGGGGCTTCTCAATTCCCCAAGCACAGCCTCGAGGAAGCCTCAGAAGTCGCGCTAGTCAGTTACTAGCCACTTTTCCCAAGTCGCCGGTCCCACGTCCCTTGTCGCCTCCACGGATCTCAGCTTCGCTGGAGATGTGGATCTGGTTCAGAGGTGTCTGGAAGTCTCGGCGCTGGTCAGTCTATGCAGTCGTCCCTCGTAGGATTCAGTCGCAAAGCAAGCAGCGATCGCTGGATGGTGCCTGGTTGCCCAGGGTGGTCACTCCTTGGCCACAAGGGAGATTTCTTCAGTCTTCTTCCTGAGGTCGAATGTCGAAGGTCCAGAGTTTCTGTTCAAGTTGCAGATTCAGGTTAATCTAATTTAGCAGGGCTCAGCTAGCTACTAATATACTGGGCTAGTGGGCTGGGCTACCTGCAAGGTCCCTCCTATGGGTGGGACCAGGAAGGGGAGTGGCTACACCCCCTTTCCTTTGTCCAGTTTCGCGCCAGAGCTGGAGCTGGAGTGCCCCAGCACCGGTTTGAACTGGACTATGCATGGAGCACCTTGTGTGCCCCAGGCATGTCTCATTCCTTTCAGCCCTCCCTGCCCCAATACACTAAAGTCTGTCTGGGGAGGTGCTAGCACCTCCCCAAGCAGGAAACCTATTGTCCAGGCCTCCCTGGCTGGGAGGGCTCCCAGCAGCAGGAGGTCAGACTCGTGTCTGTGGCAGCAGCATCCATTTTGTGATGCTGAGGCTTTGGTGAGAGTTGAACAGCAAAGTAGGATTTTAACATGTCTCTCCCTCTAGAAGGGAGGAATAATATCCTCCTCACCAGAAATAGTATGGGGGTATTATTCCAAAGTGTTAGACACCTTACACGACATGTTTTGATAAAGCCAAACCATAGTTACCATAACCGTTTAAGATTATAAGGTACTTTAAGAGTATATGGTAGGCTATATCATAGAACAGCTATAAGGACATGTTTCCGAAAGCTGCAGACAGGCTCAGCTCATGCTAGAGCACCATCTCACATGTTACCAAGCACTCTGCCTCCAGGATTGTTAAGGCCTGCCATAGGAGTGGCTGATAGGTACACATGTGTCTATATATAAGGTAGGTATAGGAATACTACACCTAAGCAAGGGGTGATTACACGACCTTGCCCCAGCTGAGTGATCAGCCAGTTGTGTCTGATTGGAAGGCCAGACCAGGGGTGGCATAATACATGCTGCAGCCCCTGGGAGGCCTAGGGTACACCTATGCCCTGGGTACCTAGGGTACACTTTACAGGGTCCAATAAGGTGATCCTTACCAATTGGGTATGTACCTAGGGTACATGGAGTCCATTATAAAGAGAGAGCAGACAGCCTGAGACCCTGAATGGCAGGATCTCAGGCCAACTAAGTCGAAAAACCAGCTAAACACTAGGCAAAAAGTTGAGGGTAACCATAGTCAGATATCCACCTTCCTACAGGCCCCATGGCCTGCTCGACCGCCTTGTGGATAGAATCATCCACCGCGTCGTAAAAGTCCTCATCCCATTGCAGGTTTGCTAGGGGATCCTCCTCCCACTGACCGTCCTGCTGATAAGCCTCCTCGTCGTATGACTCCATGAATAATGAAGGGCGTCAAGCAGGTAAGTGGGGCAAAGAGGGTAACCTCTACACTAAGGGGGGCTGGGTGTCAGCCTAAATAAAGTGCGGGCAGTGCTCGCGTTGTAAAGGGAACAAGCCCTGGGACCCACAGCCCTGGTGCGGTGATAAACTTAGGGCACCCTGCCAAAAATATGGGACCCAATCCTGACTCTGCAGAGCGTTATTGAGGCCTAAAAAAGGTACAGACCCCACCCCCAAGGCGATTGGAATCGCCGAGAGACTTGCTGCCTAATGGCAGATAAAGACTTGCTGCCTAATGGCAGGTACAGACTCGCAGAGCGAGCGTTCAAATAAGCTCTGGGGGGGGCGTTCAAATAAACACTGCCTCAGGGCAGGACAACAGACCACACGGGCGTAGGAGGCAGGGCAGGCTCCTCGGCGAAACGTCTCAGGGCATTGAAAAAGCGCGCGATGAATGCGCGGAATGCCAGACGTTTCACCGATGAGGCGCGTGCCAGGCGCCCTCTAGCGGTAGGAGGAGCACCGCGAGCCTGGGCACCACAATGACCGGCCGTTAGGGAGGAAGAACGCTCCCACAGCCGAGCGAGGGGAGACCGAGTAGCGGCCCCCTCGCACAGCAGCTGAAGGGAAAGAGATAATAAATCGGAAAAGTCTTTAAATCGGCTAAATGGAAAAACTCCACACCGAAGCTGACAGAAAAAACGTGCTACACAGTGAACGCGTCAAATAAATCAGCTGATCCCAAGATAACTATTAGCATACAGCGCGCGTGAAGCGCGATTGAAACAAACAATCTGTTAGCACGTTATAGTATGACATTTCCCACAACCAATTTAGGAGGGAAGGGTAACAAAAACACTTATCTGAGGCTGTAGCATTAAAGAAAGAGGAGAAATGGATAAGGACAGAGGACTACATACCCCCAGGAGCCCTGTGATTGGTGCATGGATGTCGGACTGTCTACCCATGGACACTCTATTGTTTTGTATTATGTTCCCTGTGGTTCATGGGAACAGTTGTTTTTTTGTTAACTTTGAAGTGCTGCTATTGGAATTAAAGTAAGATAGAGCATAATCCTCGCCTCCGGTCCTGACACAGAATTAGCCTCACCTGTAATAACCTCATATTGGGTGCTTCTTGTGAGGAAAGGTGGGAGCGTAACACGTGTTCTTTCATATGGGTAATTTAGGTAATAGCAAATGTAATTTATAACAGTGCACAATGTTGCAATACCTAACTTAAAAAATGCACTGCTATTATATTTTGAATCCATTTGCCTTGGAAAAAAATTACTTAGCATTTTGTATGAAAAACTGAGAATTACGTAACTACTAAGCTGCATGTTTAAACTTTAAAGATGTGGTTACCTTCAACACGTTCCAAGCTAAGACAGCTGCGTACATTGATTGGTGACGGCATCATGACATTGCATATGAATATTTCAAAAACATACTGAAATGTCAGCGTTTCCCTGAAACAATCATAACATACTGTAAGTAAGTGGGCAAGTAAACAAATAACAGAGTTATCATCTGGTACTTCAGGGCCATGATATTCCATTCAATTCTCCCACACCGAGTCATGCATCAGTCATGGTCTTCATAAACCAGTTTCTTAACCATCCTGCTTTGTTCTAGACCAGCTTTTCACTTTGCAATGCTGGATAACCCTTTCAGTGGCGAAATCGGAAAGAGCTTGTGCAAACTATACCGAGTAATTTTGCAGTACAACGCTTATTGCAGAATTTTGCCTTAGCCCACAGGACATTGAAAACAAGTTAGAGAGGCCTCGCAACCCATATTCTATATGTGATCTTTAGTGTAGTATACATGGGGCAAGAATTTTATATTGTATGAGCCTAAACTTAGTTTCAATGTAGATTTCCCTAGGTACCATTAATACTTCTTTCCGTTCATTTCTGGGTCAGCTACATCCGTCTCTTACTTGTTTCTAAACTGGGGAAATGTGTCCAGCGAGTGAATCAGCAATATTTTATACATTTGAGCAGTGGCGTCACTAGGCTTGGTGTCACCCGGTGCGGGTAACTCATGGTGTCACCCCCTCACGACTTACCGCATGGACCTCTTCCGCTCAGAGTCCGGCTTCCCCCTCATTTCAGGGCGTGCCTGGCGGTTTAACCAGATTTAACAGGTGGATGCGTTTCTGCCAGGCAGCTCTCCACCAAGGTGGAGTCGTGTGACAATAACACCGTAGTTGAGCCTCCCACCCAGGCATGGACATCGGGGAGAGGTGCTCCTACAAGCTATTCCAAATACAGGTCTCAGTTCAATAGCACATAAATGCCCAATAAAGGGCAGCCAAATATAGCCCCCGCCACCCTTCCTGTACTCTTATGGGAGTGACAGAAGTAAATGGTCGGTCTGAAAAATGATAGGGTCTCATATGTAATTAACAGCTCGATTAATATTTTAATATTAACTTGCTTTATATACCCTAACATCTGATAACTCATTTATTGATGCCACTTGTCAGACTGGCAATGGGGCACACGTCAATTTAGAACAAAGAGAATTTAAGACAGTAAGTAAAGACACGTGTAAGACACATCTCTGACACGAATCAACTGCAATTTAAAGAAATATGACTCTAAACTGCTTGATGCACAGCGAGGCAAAAAGGCTGCGCTACTTAATGATGAATACATGATGTCAATGAGCTACAATGATATAGACACAAGTCTCCAAGGAGCATCATTTAATCATTATAGTCTAATACCTCCTGCCTTGAAGGAACTGCACTGGCTTTCCATTAAACTAAGAATTTCATTCAAAGATAATGTATACAAATCATTTCAAGTATATGGTCCTTTCTATCTTGGTAACTTGACCCTAAATGTAAACCAGGAAACAACCTGAGTCAAGCAGCACAAGTCCTCCAATAGTTAGATGCTTTTTGGAATTCCTTGCACCACATCCTTCAAGTCACCGCCAAACTTTCATCCTCAAAGTACTGAAGAAAAAGTTATTCAAAGAAACCTATGACCATGAGCAGACACTATTCAGGACCACCCATCACCCTTTATCATAGCGTTCCTCACGGTCCGTTGGCTCAGTGTAGCTCCCACAAATATCCATCTCAAATATACACCCCTAACAGTTGCCCACGTCAGTCTTTAAGCCGAATGTTTATACTGTGAATTCCATCTCTCTCCTACTCGAAGTGCAAAGTTTACTTAGCAATAGGTAAGGGAGTTACAAAAATTATAAAACAAGTACAAACCTAGAACATTAAAGGCAAGTGAACCAAGTGTGTAACTTTTCTTGGAACCAAATATAAACTCCTCCTAGCCCCCTAAATTTAGAGGGTGTTCCCTCCACATTACCAATTTGGATATAGATAATTTAAGCCCATGTCAAATTCATGTTCTCCAAATACATCAACGGTTTCTCCCTGCCCATCCCCACACTGTATAGCTATTTATTCCCACCCTTAACATGTGTAAACCCTCTACTAGATCAAGGTTGGGAATGCCTTCCAAACTTTGTAAATAACTGCACACTGCAACTTTTCCACTATTTTTCAAGGCACCTCCCCCCCACTCGAATGCCCACTCTACACCACACCACTGAGTTGTTTGCTCTACCATAAAATTACATAATGTTTAAATCAAGTAGCAAGTGAAAATTCATGACTTTTGTAAACACTACATGCAACCTGTGGAGCGGCTAAATTAATCTTAGTTACGCAAATGGCTTTGGTAGTTACATCTGGTGTCAAACAAATGGAAATATCTAACAATTGACTGATTGTCCATCCCTTCGTTTCTTGGCATCAGTTTGTATCTGGAAAATACCCAATAGTCGCTAATTAATGCCACCTATATACAGTGTGCAAAACAAGTGTAATATATGGCCAGTCAAGGGATGTACGTCACCCCAAGCCAAAGGAAGTGACAGAGCGCTCATTATTCCTAGGTCAGTGTGCAAGTAACTCATACAGTCTAGGTATACTCTTTGCCTTCGGAGTCCTGTTGTACTCTTTATTCCATTAAACAATCAAGTCTGCAAGTCTCAGAATGTAAAGTAAAAGACTGGGTGAGCTACTCACTCGTGGACTGGGGGAACTTCAGCACTCTGAAGCAATATTTGCCACCTCCCCTAAAACGGCGCAATTTACAAACGCCCTCATTGCAGATTCGCTATCATAGCTTCCAAGTAATTAGGAGCTACATGCCACAGCTTTAGTCAGGTCTGGGTTTTTTTAGTCAACCATACTTTGTATGTAAGATTAGAAAGGACCCACATTTTTTAAAGGATACAGAAACTACAAACACCAGCACATAAAGTTGAAATAGAAACACAGGCAGGTTGAACACATCACAAAGGGAATAGGTTACATTTAACAGCTATATAGGTGGCAAGTTTCCCCAAGTCCATTCGTGGCTAGCTCGGCAATTTCCTTTTTTTCTTCTTAAGACTTCTGTGATTTGTAATCTTATTTAACCCAAAATAAAAATAGGACTACAAGTCCCAAAATTCTAAGGAAAACCCGGGACCATACTAACAAATCGCCTGTGGACCTAGGAAAAATGGTAGGAATGAATTGGTAGCTGGATAGCTTTTGTCTTCTAGGGCAACCTGTCCAAGAATTGTATCTTTGTCCTATCAGATGCTATGACTACTTTACTCAACAGTCTTTGTGTGTCGACGTTGGAGGGGTGAAAGGCTGAAGACGCATTGCTTGGGGCTGAAATAAAATATTTTTTCCATGCTGTGCCTTAACTGGTTTACAAGCTCCCGGTTCTGAATAAGTTGTTAATTAATATGCATGGTGTTTTCAGTTCGGAAGGAATTACCCATTAGTACCATAATGTAGTCATTTGTATGCCATATATTCCTTGAATCCTAAACGAAAAGGGGATTTCTAATTAAGGAAATAAACGGTAAACTGTAGTTTTTAAACGTCCTGCAGTACACACAGCTCACCTTTACGAATAGTGTGCCTATCACAGTATGCAGTTCGCTGGACTGTTGATTAATGAATATGAGGTTTCTAAGGATTCAGTGTATCACGCGGCGCGCGCTGGCTTGGCCGGGCCCGACTATCTTAGTGCTGCCTCTCTGACTCAGCTTTGCAGGCGGGCCGTGAGCTGCTGCGGCAGTGAGTAATTACCGCGGAGGTGGGCTGACCGGGCCTGGTCGCCCGCCCCCGGCCTCAGCTCAGATTCCAGTCACTGCAGATTTCTTCAGTTTGTTATACTTTTTGCAGCGCTTTCCTTGGAAGTGCTGCAAAAAGAGCGCTGCAAAAAGTATAACGAACAGAACAAATCTGCAGTGGAGTGGAGTGGCAGGGCGCCATACCAGGATTCCATTCCATTGCCCACCACCCACCTCTCTGAGACTCTCCACTCCGATGGACGGTGAGCGGCACCACACCACCAGGGCAGTGGCTCGCGTTTCGGATCACTACTCCTGTCCTGCCCTACCTCGGACATACTCACGAAACGACACTCACCTGCAGCAAAGACAGGACGAGGCTAGCCACCAGGCAGGGGCTAGTACTAGTGGTACTCCAGTATAATTATCCTGGCACGGCGTGGCCGCACCCTTCTCAGGAGTCAGTACTGGTACAAGTCACGCGCACTTTTAATTACAATGCGCATGACTGTGGCACCAGCCCCGCCCCAACCTGAAGACGCGGCACCGCGCGCGTAGACGCACCATTTAATTATGAGTACGGGCGTACTGCGCACAAACTATTTAATAATGTATTCATTAAATAGTTAGAGGCCGCCACCATGGCGTGCGCGTACAGTTTAATTTATGGGGATTGGGGGGGGGGGGCTCAGGCCGTCTGCGCAGTTAACTTGAGCACCATTTTATTTGCAAAGACTGAGGCTTGCTTGCACTGCAGCGGTCTCCCTCCGCTGAGAGTGAAGGGGCCTCTGGAGCGTGGGGGCCCCCCGCACCGCGGGAGCTGCGGGGGCCTGTGTTCCGCCCCTGCACTGTGACTGTGCACAAGCACCTCCTCCTCCTCCTGAAAGCAGGTTAGGTTGCGTTGCGCCGCGGTTGCGTTCCTCTGCACACACTTCGGCCCTTTGGTGTCACCCCATGTGAGGGTGTCACCCGGTGCGGTCCGCACCCCCCTAGTGACGCTACTGCATTTGAGAGTTTTCTTTGTGTGCAATGTAGTCATAGTAAGTTCTGCTTTAAGTGGACTAAATTCAGGGATTTTAGTAAATCAGCCTCCTCCTGCATGTCAGAAAATGCCCTCTGTGATGTGTTGACCACAGTATCCCGAGGGGAAAATACCAAAATTATGCCACCCTGTAAGGCTCTGGAAACTCTCCACTTCTGACATGGGGGCGACCATCCATAATGTTGTTTCTTCAGTAAGCTTGCCTTTTGAAATACTCCATTTCCTGGGCCGATTCCCTCCAGATTAAAAATCATCATTGAAGTGGCTGGGGGAACGTCCACAGATGTTTGTCCCCCATATAAAAAAACACTCACATTCTTCTCACCCAAGGACCATTGCTCACTTATATACACCAACATACGGGGTATGGTCTTGTGTCAAAAAGCCATTCAATAATTATTTGTAGATGTGCTGCTCTGTGTCATGCCAAGAAGTCGGTCATACCCAACCCACCTTGGGTATTCGTTAATTTACCCAGCTAAGCATTTTATGAATGTGTGGTCAGTTATTGTGCTTTGTTTGGCTTCATTGGTATCTGGGCAGGACTGTTGGATTAGGTAGATCATGTCAATCCTGGACTAGGGTCCGTGGGCATCTATGCTGAAGTTACGAAAGTGAATGAGCTTGTCGTATTTGCAGCGCGTTTAAAGATGGGTCAAATGTCAGAGTATGTCTGACAAATTGCTTCTTATTCTTTTAAAAAGGATATTGGGGTTTACGTTTCTTTTTCTAACTGGAAAGTGAGATGATCTTTTTAACTGAACTATATGACAATCTTGCTGGGGTACAGAGAGTGTGAAAGGAAAGGCAGTTTTTAAAACACACACAATATTTAAATACCTGTAAACGAACTACAAATATTTCAAAATGTATCAGCAGAAATGAAAACGCAAATGAGGCACTTCTTTCAGTTCAGAATTGTGATGGAGACATTAATTTTAACAGGATCGAAACAAATCAAGACGCTTTGCTTGGTAATGCGCAAATGATTAGTATTCACTGAAACCCTTTTTTCTACACATTATCATTTGTGCGCAATATAGTTTTTTTTTCCAAGTATCTTTTTATTGATTTTAAAGATATTGAAATATACATGTATGCAAAAATAACATGTAGGGGAAGAAGACCCCGATGTACAATATCAGCCGAATAATACAGTGTGCTACTAGATCATACACAGTTTGTGAACTAGGTATCGGCAATTTCCAACTAGCTTAAGCAGAGAACATTCGGTTGTCACCCAACCCCCCCAACCATTGAACGAAAAAAAATTAAACTGGGGTGTCACGGTCAGTAGAAGGATTGCACAAACAGTTGCTATGAAAGGGCATAGCCTAGCCGACAGAGAGCCCCTATGTCTGAAGCTGCCTTCTAGAACTGGAGGGTGTTAGTGGGAGTCTAAACATGAAAGAGGTGGAGAGCTCGTAGCCTCGGACCACATGCAAACAGGGGTAAGCCCTCAGATAAGCCTTCTGCCAAGGGGGCCCACACATAGTCAAATCCCTTGCGGGTGTCTTCTACAATGTCTGCCATTCTCTCCATCACCAGTGCCCGCCACAATCTAGCGAGCCATTGCGTGAGGGAGGGGGCCACTGGTTTCTTCTAAGCTGCGGCCACTGCCATCTTGGCCGCCCCGAGGCAGAGCCACATTACCGAACAATCCCCCTGCATCTGACGCTTTAATTTGGTATCCCGGATCCCCAGGAGTGTGTGTTCAATCGTGTCTGGAAGCGGGTAACCTAAGATTTGCTTGATTTGAGCTAGGACCTCCTTCCAAAAGGTCTTGATATGGGGTCAGTCCCACTAGATATGTCTTAAATCACCCAACTGCCCGCAACCCCTCCAGCACCTGTCTCAAGCGCTAGGGAAAATGGACTGCAACCTCTGGGGGTGGAGATACCAATCAAACATGATTTTATAGTGGGCCTCCCTTAGAAACATTGAGCATTTAAACTTGGGAATATCCCTATATAGCGAGTGTAGGAGAGATGGGTCTGCTATCCTATGGTCACCCCAAATTTTTGCTTTGGTTCACTGGTTTTATGACTTAGTGTGGCTGTGGGCCTGCTAATCAGACCCACAGCCCTGCTGCTCTCTCCCTAAACTAATGCACACTAGGTGCATTACCAATTGGAACTGGTTCACCTTATTGGACCCTGTAACAGTGTACCTCAGGTACCCAGGGCATAGGTGTATCCAAGGCCTACCAGGGGCTGCAGCATGTATTATGCCACCCCTGGCCTGGCCTCACTATTTGACACAACTGGCTGATCCCTCAGCTGGGGTAAGTTGGTGTAATCACCTCTTACTTAGATATAGTATCTCTATATCTAAACATATATGGACACATGGTAACCTATCAGCCACTCCTATAGCAAGCCTTAACAATCCTGGAGGCAGAGTGCTTGCTTTCATGTGAGATGGTGCTCTGGCATGAGCTGAGCTTGTCTGCAGCTTTCGGAACAACGTCCTTTTAGCTGTTTCATGATATTGCCATACCATATACTCTTAAGTGCATTATGTACCTCGCGGTCAAATGCTAACTTTGGTTTGGCTTTATCAAAACATGTCGATTAAGGTGTCATACGCTTTGGAATACTACCCCCTCGACAGTTCTGGCGACGGGGGTAGCATTCCACCCTTCTAGAGGGACACGACATGTACCTAACCTGAAACCCGGGTAAAGTTAAACAGAGCCTCAGCATCACAAAATGGATGCTGCCACCACAGACACAAGTCTGCCCTCCTGCTGCTGGGAGTCCTTCCAGCTTGGGAGGTTTGGACAAAGGGTTTCCTGCCAGGGGAGGTGCTAGCACCACCCCAGACAGGATTTTGTGTAGTGGGTTAGGGAGGGCTGAATAGATTGAGACATGCCTGGGGCACACAAGGTGTCCCTGTGCATATGCCAGTTCAAACCGGAGCTGGGGCTCTCCAGCCCCAGTCCTGGCGTGAAACTGGACAATGGAAACCACCCCCCTTCCTGGTCCCACCCAGAGGAGGGACCTAGCAGGTAATCCGGCCCCTAGATTTGGAATAAGAGTAGGAGCTGTGTCCCAAGACTTCAGATCATCCTGAAACTCGACTTAAATAAGAAGAACTACTGGACTTCGACGTTCTGCTGCACAAAAGACTGAAGAGAATCTCCCTTGTGGCCAAGGAGTGACCACCCTGTGAATACAGGCACCATCCAGCAACTCAGCGACTGCTTTGCCGCCGCCTCCCGCCGGAGACCGAGCCCAGAGCCCGATAAGACCCAGACTCCCAGACATCTCTGAGCCAGATCCACAGTCCCTGCAAAGAAGAAATCCGTGGAGGCACCGAGAGACGTGGGACCGGCCATCTTGAAACGTCCACGAGAAGCTGACTGCGCAGCACCTGAGGCATCCTCAACGCTGTGCTTTGGGCCCTGAGAAGCCCCAACACCGAGCAGCATTTGCACCAAAGACCAGCCCTCCAGCATCCACGAGATCTGCGTGGGGCCCATTTGCTTTTTGCCACTTGACGCGTCATCCCGGTTACTGGCCCGTTGGCTAGTGGCCATCTTGGTGACAAAATCTACGAACAACAACTGCTGGTCTGGTTGCTTCAGACTGGCCCTTGCTCCTGTGAAAAGGAGCAGCCCCTCTGACGTTGCTGGTTAGAGCACCAAGCTTTTATCGACTCCTGCGTGGCTTGCATTAGCCAAGGCCTGTTTGCTCCAATCGAGAAGCCGACACCGCCATCAGCTAGAGCCTTCGTGGGACAGCTCGTGAGTGACTCGTGGTCGTCGTCGATCCCTTCACTTCCACGTGGCTGCGGAGACAAGCTTCCCTTCTTCACCTGTTGGCACCCGACATCGCCTGGTTCCTTCCTGGTTCCACGCCGGTCACTGGCTAGTGACTTTGAACATTGTCTACTCTTCAGATCCACCCTTGGATCCACCCGAACTCTTTCTGCCTGGCCGCCTGCAGCATCTTCATCTTCAGGCTCCATAGACCTGCACGACGAAACCCGACGTACTTTTACACCTATGCACCCGCTTCCTGTGGGTGAGGTAACGCTGGCACTCCGGTGGTCCTGTGTAGAGAAACATCTCTAGTGTCTAGGTTTCAAGTTGCTAGGTTCTAGTCCATCCGGAAGGTCCCTTTTTCTTTAATTTTGTGACTTTTACGCACCCATTGAAATCAATAGGTGCACGCGTGTAACTTTTCACACTGCACACGCATCCTGTGGGCCTCCTGGTCACTAACTACAGTTAGCTCCTTGTCGTCGCAGCGATTCCCAAGGCCCTAGGCCTTCCTTCCTTTCTATTTGTGGTTCTTATACCACTATCTTAGTATATGGTTTAGCTGGCCACCTGGCCCATCCATAATTGTGCAACTTTTGTATATTTAAACACTGCCTTGTTTTAACGAATGTGCTTCTGTGCTCATAAAGAGTATAGGGGATACTTCTAAGTAAATGAATACATATATATTTTGAATATATATCTGTGTGGTGTCCTTTCATTTGGTATTCAAGGAGGTTACATATGGTAAAACAGCTGGCTTCACATGCTCTCAAGAGTTTAGCCTGCAGACTGCACTGTCCACGCTACCACTAGGATAGCTGGTCTATCAAGGTTGACTTCAACCACCACCATAAGGGTTGTTTGGCATGGTACAAGGTGATCACTAGAATTAGTGAGCAGCATATACCAGGCCAACTTCTCACATTGGTGAGCAGCGGTTGGGATTTGAGCTGTGTTTTACCAATTGTAATCTTTGAAAATATCATTTGAAAGATCATACAGGTACCTTTAGGTACATATAAAAACAAGACTAGTATACATAAGTTCTACTGAACTTAGTTGTTGTAGAGCAAAGGGAGTAGCACACCCTGACTACAACTAACTAGAAAAGGTACAGTAGGAAAACACCAGTGTAGGTAGATTGCAACACATCCACCTCACTAAGAGAATGGCTGGAGCAGCAGGAGCCACTGGGCTCCCAGTTGTTGAGAGTGACCCTCAAAAGGCACCATCCAAAAATTCTATGTTAAACTATCAGGAGTTAAGACAGCTGTGTAACACCAGAGGTCTTAAGCAGGATCAGAACCCTACTATAGCCCAACTCCTAGAGCTATTAGATCACTCTGATACGCTAAGTCCCCCTGACTCAGTCCCTACAGGGTCTGGAGATGAAGGTCACCCATCTGAAGATGATAACACTAATGCCCCTATCATTCCAGAGGGAGATGATGCAGATGAGGAGGAGGCAGATTCAGATGATAGACATAGCCAGGTGCCAGTTAGGAGACTTAGCCAGGTTAACTTAAGCTTACATGGGACTGGAAATGGGATACCTCCCTACAGACCCCCAGGCAGGCTTAACCAGAGACAGAGGGATAGAAGATCCAGTTCGAGTGGGTCTGACCATTCCACTGGCTCTAAAGGGCCCAGTGCCCCTCCGAGGAGGATGACTTCCCCTCAGAGAAGGGAGCATGAAGCCAAGATGAGAGAGGCTGAACTTAGGATTCAAAGGCAAGAACTAGAAGTTGCCTTAGCTAAGGAGAAACTTGCTAGAGCAAGACAGTCTAGAGAGAGTGGATTAGATTCCACTGGTGGCAGCAATATCCCTAAGGATAAAGACAGGTCCTATGATCATAGAAACCAGAGTAAGATTGTGCCCCCCTACAAAACTGGGGATGACATCCACAAATGGATAACTGCCCTTGAGAGGGCCTGCAGAGTACAGCAGGTCCCCACAGGAGCAGTGGGCAGCAATCTTGTGGCTCTCCTTTGAAGGTAGAGGCAGAGACAAGCTCCTCACAGTTAGTGATGAGGATGCTAGAATTTACCTGGTCCTGAAGAGTGTTCTGATTGATGGGTTAGGCTTAACCACTGAACAGTACAGGTTAATGTTCAGAGACACCCAGAAAACACAGACTCAGGACTGGTCTGAATTTGTTGAGTGTGCCACTAAGGCTCTGGAGGGCTGATTGCTGGGAAGTAAGGTTGCAGATTACACAGGATTGTATAATCTAATTATGAGAGAGCAAATATTAAATAATTGTCAGAACCAGCAGTTGCATCAACACCTGATTGACTCAGATCTGACCTCTCCCCAAGAATTGGGAAAGAAGGCAGACAAATGGGTTAGAACCAGGGTTAAGCAAAAGAACCAGAACCAGGGTGGTGACCAGAAGAAGGCAGACCAAAAGGGTGGGGAACAGAAACACAAAGACCAGAAGTCTTCACCAGGCCCCCAACAGAATAATGAGGGGGGGTCCCAAACTTCCAAGAAGAAGAAGAAAGAAGGCCAGAAAAATCCATGGTGTAATGTCTGTAAAAACACCTCTCACTGGACCAGTGATTGTAAGAAAACTGGAGCCCCCAACGCTGCAGCCCCTAAGGCACCTGCACCCCCTAGTACAGTTAGCAGTGTTGGTCCTCAGGCTAAGGGAGTAGTGGAGTTAACCTTGGGTACTGAAGGAGATTCTGGCCTAGTCAGAACTCCTACACAGGCTGTTCTGATTTGTGAGGTGGACATGGATGTGTCCACTACTATGAGTCCTAGTAATCTAGGCAAGTACAGACAGACACCTTTAATAAACAATAAAGTGGCTCAATCATACAGAGACACTTGTGCCAGTGTCACCATGGTGACACATGGCTTTGTGGACCCTGGACAGATAATACTAGGTGATAATTACCTAGTGACCAACACCAGCAATGTCTCTACTACACATAGTGTGGCAATTGTTAATTTCTCCTGGGGAGGGGGGGGAACTGGCCTCAAAAAGGTTGTGGTAAGTGCAGACCTCCCAGTTGAATGTCTGTTGGGCAATGACCTAGAATCCTCTCTATGGTCAGAAGTGGAGTACAGGACTCATGCAGAGATGTTAGGGATTTTATCACATGTCCTTGCTGTGACCAGGTCACAGGCCAAAAATTGCCTCACTGAACCTCAGGTCTTGGAGCCTGGAACAATGGACCAAGCACCTACCAAGAAGAAGAACAGAAGGGTCAAGGCTGTGCCTTCCCTCCTGCCTGAAAGTGAAGATCAGTCTTCTCAGGAAACTGATTTTGAGACCCCTGAAGGAACAGCCCCTGAAGAGCTTGAACCTGACCAGGTTGAGTTTCTGGGGGTAGAGGGACCTTCTAGGGCTGACTTAAGGCAGGCTCGGTTAGACTGTTCTTCCCTTGAACCCCTCAGACAGCAGGCTGCTGCTGAGGCTGCTGGGAATGCTCAAGGTACCCATAAAGTATATTGGGATGATGGGCTCCTTTATTCAGAGGCTAGAGACCCAAAACCTGGTGCAACCAGGAGGTTGGTTATAGCTCTGCAATTTAGGGGCTTCCTCCTTACCTTGGCCCATGATATTCCTCTAGCAGGACACTTAGGCCAGAACAAGACTTGGGACAGGCTTGTCCCTCACTTTCACTGGCCTCACATGAATGAAGATACCAAGGAGTTTTGTCGCTCCTGTGTAACCTGCCAAGCCAGTGGCAAATCAGGTGGCACAACAAAGGCCCCCCTAATACCACTACCTGTGGTGGGGGTTCCCTTTGAAAGAGTGGGGATTGATATTGTGGGTCCCATGGATCCCCCCACTGCATCTGGGCACAGATTTATACTGGTGGTAGTGGATCATGCCACCAGGTATCCAGAGGCAATTCCCCTTAGGACCACAACAGCTCCTGTTGTGGCCAGGGCCTTACTGGGAGTTTTGTCCAGAGTGGGGTTTCCTAAGGAGGTAGTATCTGACAGGTGTGCCAACTTCATGTCAGGATACTTGACAGCTATGTGGAAGGAATGTTGTGTCAACTACAAGTTCACCACTCCTTATCATCCACAATGCAATGGGCTTGTTGAGAGATTCAACAAGACCCTAAAGGGTATGATCAAAGGATTACCTGAAAAGCTCAGACGAAGATGGGACATCCTTCTGCCCTGCCTTCTGTTTGCTTACAGAGAGGTCCCACAAAAAGGAGTTGGCTACAGCCCCTTTGAATTGTTATTTTTGCACCCTGTAAGAGGACCCCTATGTCTGGTGAGGGAAGGATGGGAGTTACCTCTCAAAAGCCTAAGCAAGACATAGTGGACTATGTGCTTGGTCTCCGCTCCCGGATGGCTGAGTACATGGAGAAGGCATCCAAAAACCTGGAGGCAAGCCAAGAATTACAGAAAGCTTGGCATGACCAAAAGGCTGTTTTGACTGAGTACCAGCCAGGACAGAAGGTATGGGTTTTGGAGCCGTGGGCCCAGCAGCACTCCAAGACAAATGGTCTGGACCCCATACAATTGTTGAAAAGAAGGGAGAGGTTACCTGCTTGGTGTACCTAGGCACTCCCAGGAGCCCCCACAGGGTGCTCCATGTCAACAGACTCAAGGCATATAGTTACATCAAAATGGTCGCACACTGCTGACCTACCTGCGTGTTACCCCAAAGAACTGTGGTCCCTGTAGTCAGCGTCGGCGGATACACCTATGCTTGTGTCGTGAGTGCAAGTGTGAATAGCGTTAGCCATCCCTGGACACTTGTTTCGAGGTAGTTGCCTCTCGTCAGCAGGGAGTAGGAAAGAGTGTAGGGTTGCAATGTAAGCTGCTAAAATCATTATCAGGTCTAGTACCACTCGTAGCAACGCAGGTGCGTAACCTGAGTCCGTCGACTCCCCGGCTCAGAGAGCCACTAAATAGTTACATCAAAATGGTTGCACACTGCTGACCTACCTGCGTGTTACCCCAAAGAACTGTGGTCCCTGTAGTCAGCGTCGGCGGATACACCTATGCTCGTGTCGTGAGTGCAAGTGTGAATAGCGTTAGCCATCCCTGGACACGTGTTTCGAGGTAGTTGCCTCTCGTCAGCAGGGAGTAGGAAAGAGTGTAGGGTTGCAATGTAAGCTGCTAAAATCATTATCAGGTCTAATACCTCTCGTAGCAACGCAGGTGCGTAACCTGAGTCCGTCGACTCCCCGGCTCAGAGAGCCACTAAATAGTTACATCAAAATGGTCGCACACTGCTGACCTACCTGCGTGTTACCCCAAAGAACTGTGGTCCCTGTAGTCAGCGTCGGCGGATACACCTATGCTCGTGTCGTGAGTGCAAGTGTGAATAGCGTTAGCCATCCCTGGACACGTGTTTCGAGGTAGTTGCCTCTCGTCAGCAGGGAGTAGGAAAGAGTGTAGGGTTGCAATGTAAGCTGCTAAAATCATTATCAGGTCTAGTACCTCTCGTAGCAACGCAGGTGCGTAACCTGAGTCCGTCGACTCCCCGGCTCAGAGAGCCACTAAATAGTTACATCAAAATGGTCGCACACTGCTGACCTACCTGCGTGTTACCCCAAAGAACTGTGGTCCCTGTAGTCAGCGTCGGCGGAAACACCTATGCTCGTGTCGTGAGTGCAAGTGTGAATAGCGTTAGCCATCCCTGGACACGTGTTTCGAGGTAGTTACCTCTCGTCAGCAGGGAGTAGGAAAGAGTGTAGGGTTGCAATGTAAGCTGCTAAAATCATTATCAGGTTTAGTACCTCTCGTAGCAACGCAGGTGCGTAACCTGAGTCCGTCGACTCCCCGGCTCAGAGAGCCACTAAATAGTTACATCAAAATGGTCGCACACTGCTGACCTACCTGCGTGTTACCCCAAAGAACTGTGGTCCCTGTAGTCAGCGTCGGCGGATACACCTATGCTTGTGTCGTGAGTGCAAGTGTGAATAGCGTTAGCCATCCCTGGACACGTGTTTCGAGGTAGTTGCATCTTGTCAGCAGGGAGTAGGAAAGAGTGTAGGGTTGCAATGTAAGCTGCTAAAATCATTATCAGGTCTAGTACCTCTCGTAGCAACGCAGGTGCGTAACCTGAGTCCGTCGACTCCCTGGCTCAGAGAGCCACTAAATAGTTACATCAAAATGGTCGCACACTGCTGACCTACCTGCGTGCTACCCCAAAGAACTGTGGTCCCTGTAGTCAGCGTCGGCGGATACACCTATGCTTGTGTCGTGAGTGCAAGTGTGAATAGCGTTAGCCATCCCTGGACACGTGTTTCGAGGTAGTTGCCTCTCATCAGCAGGGAGTAGGAAAGAGTGTAGGGTTGCAATGTAAGCTGCTAAAATCATTATCAGGTCTAGTACCTCTCGTAGCAACGCAGGTGCGTAACCTGAGTCCGTCGACTCCCCGGCTCAGAGAGCCACTAAATAGTTACATCAAAATGGTCGCACACTGCTGACCTACCTGCGTGTTACCCCAAAGAACTGTGGTCCCTGTAGTCAGCGTCGGCGGATACACCTATGCTCGTGTCGTGAGTGCAAGTGTGAATAGCGTTAGCCATCCCTGGACACGTGTTTCGAGGTAGTTGCCTCTCGTCAGCAGGGAGTAGGAAAGAGTGTAGGGTTGCAATGTAAGCTGCTAAAATCATTATCAGGTCTAGTACCTCTCGTAGCAACGCAGGTGCGTAACCTGAGTCCGTCGACTCCCCGGCTCAGAGAGCCACTAAATAGTTACATCAAAATGGTCGCACACTGCTGACCTACCTGTGTGTTACCCCAAAGAACTGTGGTCCCTGTAGTCAGCGTCGGCGGATACACCTATGCTCGTGTCGTGAGTGCAAGTGTGAATAGCGTTAGCCATCCCTGGACACGTGTTTCGAGGTAGTTGCCTCTCGTCAGCAGGGAGTAGGAAAGAGTGTAGGGTTGCAATGTAAGCTGCTAAAATCATTATCAGGTCTAGTACCTCTCGTAGCAATGCAGGTGCGTAACCTGAGTCCGTCGACTCCTCGGCTCAGAGAGCCACTAAATAGTTACATCAAAATGGTCGCACACTGCTGACCTACCTGCGTGTTACCCCAAAGAACTGTGGTCCCTGTAGTCAGCGTCGGCGGATACACCTATGCTCGTGTCGTGAGTGCAAGTGTGAATAGCGTTAGCCATCCCTGGACACGTGTTTCGAGGTAGTTGCCTCTCGTCAGCAGGGAGTAGGAAAGAGTGTAGGGTTGCAATGTAAGCTGCTAAAATCATTATCAGGTCTAGTACCTCTCGTAGCAACGCAGGTGCGTAACCTGAGTCCGTCGACTCCCCGGCTCAGAGAGCCACTAAATAGTTACATCAAAATGGTCGCACACTGCTGACCTACCTGCGTGTTACCCCAAAGAACTGTGGTCCCTGTAGTCAGCGTCGGCGGATACACCTATGCTCGTGTCGTGAGTGCAAGTGTAAATAGCGTTAGCCATCCCTGGACACGTGTTTCGAGGTAGTTGCCTCTCGTCAGCAGGGAGTAGGAAAGAGTGTAGGGTTGCAATGTAAGCTGCTAAAATCATTATCATGTCCAGTACCTCTCGTAGCAACGCAGGTGCGTAACCTGAGTCTGTCGACTCCCCGGCTCAGAGAGCCACTAAATAGTTACATCAAAATGGTCGCACACTGCTGACCTACCTGCGTGTTACCCCAAAGAACTGTGGTCCCTGTAGTCAGCGTCGGCCGATACACCTATGCTCGTGTCGTGAGTGCAAGTGTGAATAGCGTTAGCCATCCCTGGACACGTGTTTCGAGGTAGTTGCATCTCGTCAGCAGGGAGTAGGAAAGAGTGTAGGGTTGCAATGTAAGCTGCTAAAATCATTATCAGGTCTAGTACCTCTCGTAGCAACGCAGGTGCGTAACCTGAGTCCGTCGACTCCCTGGCTCAGAGAGCCACTAAATAGTTACATCAAAATGGTCGCACACTGCTGACCTACCTGCGTGTTACCCCAAAGAACTGTGGTCCCTGTAGTCAGCGTCGGCGGATACACCTATGCTCGTGTCGTGAGTGCAAGTGTGAATAGCGTTAGCCATCCCTGGACACGTGTTTCGAGGTAGTTGCCTCTCGTCAGCAGGGAGTAGGAAAGAGTGTAGGGTTGCAATGTAAGCTGCTAAAATCATTATCAGGTCTAGTACCTCTCGTAGCAACGCAGGTGCGTAACCTGAGTCCGTCGACTCCCCGGCTCAGAGAGCCACTAAATAGTTACATCAAAATGGTCGCACACTGCTGACCTACCTGCGTGTTACCCCAAAGAACTGTGGTCCCTGTAGTCAGCGTCGGCGGATACACCTATGCTCGTGTCGTGAGTGCAAGTGTGAATAGCGTTAGCCATCCCTGGACACGTGTTTCGAGGTAGTTGCCTCTCGTCAGCAGGGAGTAGGAAAGAGTGTAGGGTTGCAATGTAAGCTGCTAAAATCATTATCAGGTTTAGTACCTCTCGTAGCAACGCAGGTGCGTAACCTGAGTCCGTCGACTCCCTGGCTCAGAGAGCCACTAAATAGTTACATCAAAATGGTCGCACACTGCTGACCTACCTGCGTGTTACCCCAAAGAACTGTGGTCCTTGTAGTCAGCGTCGGCGGATTCACCTATGCTCGTGTCGTGAGTGCAAGTGTGAATAGCGTTAGCCATCCCTGGACACGTGTTTCGAGGAAGTTGCCTCTCGTCAGCAGGGAGTAGGAAAGATTGTAGGGTTGCAATGTAAGCTGCTAAAATCATTATCAGGTCTAGTACCTCTCGTAGCAACGCAGGTGCGTAACCTGAGTCCGTCGACTCCCCGGCTCAGAGAGCCACTAAATAGTTACATCAAAATAGTCGCACACTGCTGACCTACCTGCGTGTTACCCCAAAGAACTGTGGTCCCTGTAGTCAGCGTCGGCGGATACACCTATGCTCGTGTCGTGAGTGCAAGTGTGAATAGCGTTAGCCATCCCTGGACACGTGTTTCGAGGTAGTTGCCTCTCGTCAGCAGGGAGTGGGAAAGAGTGTAGGGTTGCAATGTAAGCTGCTAAAATCATTATCAGGTCTAGTACCTCTCGTAGCAACGCAGGTGCGTAACCTGAGTCCGTCGACTCCCCGGCTCAGAGAGCCACTAAATAGTTACATCAAAATGGTCGCACACTGCTGACCTACCTGCGTGTTACCTCAAAGAACTGTGGTCCCTGTAGTCAGCGTCGGCGGATACACCTATGCTCGTGTCGTGAGTGCAAGTGTGAATAGCGTTAGCCATCCCTGGACACGTGTTTCGAGGTAGTTGCCTCTCATCAGCAGGGAGTAGGAAAGAGTGTAAGGTTGCAATGTAAGCTGCTAAAATCATTATCAGGTCTAGTACCTCTCGTTTCATGTGAGATGGTGCTCTGGCATGAGCTGAGCCTGTCTGCAGCTTTCGGAACAACGTCCTTTTAGCTGTTTCATGAAATTGCCATACCATATACTCTTAAGTGCATTATGTACCTCGCGGTCAAATGCTAACTTTGGTTTGGCTTTATCAAAACATGTCGAGTAAGGTGTCATACAATTTGGAATACTACCCCCTCGCCAGTTCTGGCGACGGGGGTAGCATTCCACCCTTCTAGAGGGACACGACATGTACCTAACCTGAAACCCGGGTAAAGTTAAACAGAGCCTCTGCATCACAAAATGGATGCTGGCACCACAGACACAAGTCTGCCCTCCTGCTGCTGGGAGTCCTTCCAGCTTGGGAGGTTTGGACAAAGGGTTTCCTGCCCGGGGAGGTGCTAGCACCACCCCAGACAGGATTTTGTGTAGTGGGTTAGGGAGGGCTGAATAGATTGAGACATGCCTGGGGCACACAAGGTGTCCCTGTGCATATGCCAGTTCAAACCGGAGCTGGGGCTCTCCAGCCCCAGTCCTGGCGCGAAACTGGACAAAGGAAAGGGGGTGTAACCACCCCCCTTCCTGGTCCCACCCAGAGGAGGGACCTAGCAGGTAATCCAGCCCCTAGATTTGGAATAAGAGTAGGAGCTGTGTCCCAAGACTTCAGATCATCCTGAAACTCGACTTAAATAAGAAGAACTACTGGACTTCGATGTTCTGCTGCACAGAAGACTGAAGAGAATCTCCCTTGTGGCCAAGGAGTGACCACCCTGTGAATACAGGCACCATCCAGCAACTCAGCGACTGCTTTGCCGCCGCCTCCCGCCGGAGACCGAGCCCAGAGCCCGACAAGACCCAGACTCCCAGACATCTGTGAGCCAGATCCACAGTCCCTGCAAAGAAGAGACCCGTGGAGGCACCGAGAGACGTGGGACCGGCCATCTTGAAACGTTCACGTGAAGCTGACTGCGCAGCACCTGAGGCATCCTCAACGCTGTGCTTTGGCCCTGAGAAGCCCCAACACCGAGCAGCATTTGCACCAAAGACCAGCCCTCCAGCATCCACGAGATCTGCGTGGGGCCCTTTTGCTTTTTGCCACTCGACGCGTCATCCCGGTTACTGGCCCGTTGGCTAGTGGCCATCTTGGCGACGAAATCTACGAACAACATTGCTGGTCTAGTTGCTCCAGACTGGCCCTTGCTCCTGTGAAAAGGAGCAGCCCCTCTGACCTTGCTGGTTAGAGCACCAAGCTTTTATCGACTCCTGCGTGGCTTGCATTAGCCAAGGCCTGTTTGCTCCAATCGAGAAGCCGACACCGCCATCAGCTAGAGCCTTTGTGGGACAGCTCGTGAGTGACTCCTGGTCGTCGTCGATCCCTTCACTTCCACGTGGCTGCGGAGACAAGCTTCCCTTCTTCACCTGTTGGCACCCGACATCACCTGGTTCCTTCCTGGTTCCACGCCGGTCACTGGCTAGTGACTTTGAACACTGTCCACTCTGCTTACAGGTCGTCTGCTCTTCAGATCCACCCCTGGATCCACCCGAACTCTTGCTGCCTGGCCGCCTGCAGCATCTTCATCTTCAGGCTCCATAGACCTGCACGACGAAACCCGACGTACTTTGACACCTATGCACCCGCTTCCTGTGGGTGAGGTAACGCTGGCACTCCGGTGCTCCTGTGTAGAGAAACATCTCTTGTGTCTAGGTTTCATGTTACTAGGTTCTAGTCCATCCGGAAGGTCCCTTTCTCTTTAACTTTGTGACTTTTACGCACCCATTGAAATCAATAGGTGCACGCGTGTAACTTTTCACACTGCACACGCATCCTGTGGGCCTCCTGGTCACTAACTACAGTTAGCTCCTTGTCGTCCCAGCGATTCCCAGGCCCTAGGCCTTCCTTCCTTTCTATTTGTGGTTCTTATACCACTATCTTAGTATATGGTTTAGCTGGCCACCTGGCCCATCCATAATTGTGCAACTTTTGTGTATTTAAACACTGACTTGTTTTAACGAATGTGCTTCTGTGCTCATAAAGAGTATAGGGGATACTTTTAAGTAAATAAATACATATATATTTTGAATATATATCTGTGTGGTGTCCTTTCATTTGGTATTCAAGGAGGTTACATATGGTAAAACAGCTGGCTTCACATGCCCTCAAGAGTTTAGCCTGCAGACTGCACTGTCCACGCTACCACTAGGATAGCTGGTCTATCAAGGTTGACTTCAACCACCACCATAAGGGTTGTTTGGCATGGTACAAGGTGATCACTAGAATTATTGAGCAGCATATACCAGGCCAACTTCTCACAGCGAGGTCCATTGTTTCTCCTGCAGTGGAGTGTCCAATAGCGTATCCCAAAACCTTTGGTGCCTCAAGGTGTGCGGGGAGCTCCGGTTCTGTAGAAGGGAGTAGAGAAAGGAGATGGTTTCCTTTGAGGAGGCCCCGGATAAATTAAATTTCTCAATGGGAAGTAGCTCCCGGGTAGCGGCCAGCCGTACCCGCGGTTGCAATGCCCAGTGTTTAAGTTGTGAATAATGGAATTCCTCAGCAGGTGGGAGCTTAAAACCATGGAGCACTCCAGGAAAGAGATTAATTTCCCCCCCTCGAACAGGTGAAAGAGCACAAGGCAACTCCCCCCTCGCCAGACATCGAAGGGACCCTCCTGTAAGGCCGGGGGATAAAAGCGTATGGGCATGAACGGGGACGGAAAGGTGGTGAGGGGAGTGGTTCTGTTCAAGACGTCCCAGACCCCCAAGGTGGTCGCCGTATGCGTGCTAATGTAGGCGTTGCATGAGTGATGTTTGTGTTTCCATAGTAGGTCCCATATCGTTCTTTCTGCTATTTGTCTGTCCATATGGAGCCACAGTTTATCCGACTCATGAAGGAACAACTCCGTGATGACCCTCAGTTGGGTCACCCTGTAGTAACCCAGGAAGTCTGGAAGGGCCAACCCTCCCTCCCCCCTCGGTCGTGTCAAAATTCGGTTGGAGAGTCTAGCCCTCTGCCCCTGCCAAATAAACTTAGTGACCATTGTTTTCAATTTAGAGAACAGTGCCCTATCCACCGGAATCGCAAGGCCCTGGAAGAGATACAGTAAGCGTGGAAGAATATTCAATTTTATAGTGTTTATCCGGCCTATTCACGAGAGGTAGGCCGTTCGCCATCTGGCGAAGTCAGCTTTAATTTGGCGCAACAGCGGGGGGGAAGTTTGCCCTATAGAGATGCTCCAGCTTGGGGGTAAGTTTTATGCCCAGGTAGGTGATATCTTTGTTGGTACTACGAAAGGGAGTGGTGCCCTCAATAGCCCCCATAGTGTCCTTAGGCACTGTGAGGTTCAGGAGAAAGGATTTGGAGTAGCTCACCGTGAATTTCCAGATCCGCTGCCTCTTGTTAGGGGAATTAAGCCCCTTGACAATCCATGTCAGACAGTTACACCCTGCCATCGGACAGCAATATCAGAGTGCTAGGCCCCCCCCTCCCTCTCCAGCCTCTTGCCCTTTGCAATCCCCTTCTCTCCCTCCACCCTGTATCAGCAACCCAAAATGAGAAGAAAAAAAAGCAAGAAGGAAGACTGTGACACCCAAAAACCTAATGTAAAAAAGGAAGAAAAAAAGACCCAACAACACCAACAACCAGTTGTGGTGGATGAAAACTGGATCTTTGCCGAAGTGGGTTGCCCCATGGCTGGGCATGTTGGAGGGTGACTCAACCGGAGTCCCCGCCTGCACCAATCCCGGCTTCTGAAGAGAACATCAAAGGTCGCCATCGCTTAGTGTTCAAGTGTTGATCAATACCAGCATTTCTCGGGTAGGGCTTTGGCTAAAGTCCCTCTGCCATTGTGTTGTCCCTGCCCTGGGCCCCTGGCTGGGGGAGTACGTCACTCCTTCTAAAGAGGATAGTTCCTGCGAAGAGTGTCCTGGTGTTCCCGCGGTCCCGGAGGTCTTGGCCCCACCTTGAAGTACCGGGTTTTTAGAACCCAGCGGTGCAGGGGAACACACCCTAAGACTTCGGATTCTTCCTGTTTCAGACCCACAGAAACACAGAGTCTTTTAGGTGAATTCAAAGAACGTCTTTATTGGCTGCAGACCAATAACAGATATCCGAGAAGTACAACACGATGTATGTTCTCAGGAGACTGCCCTCGAACCAAAAACCAGTCTTTATTTATATACACAAAATTACGCTTTGGGGGTAACACCACCCCTGTTTTACAAGTGGTCATTCACATATTTTAGTTTCAAAGGAACAGCAGGGTCATAATGATAATCCCACATTTCAGTTCATTAAGCATGCAGTTATTGTACCCAGCAAGGCTCAGAACCCTCATCAGATAACAGCAGACCCCAATAAAACGGGCACGTCCTGCTCATAAAACAAGCCATAAAGTAGGAAACAGAGTCAGGTGTGAAAATAGCTTAGTCAGGGATCGTGTGCGAACAGGGGCTTTATGATGGGTCGAGCCCTGATGCTAATCACATTAGGCCGCGAGAAAGGAACCGGCCGGACAGGATTGACCTCGGGCAGCGGAGTCGGCTTGCACAGGTCAGAGAGGAGTCACAGAAGGTGTACGTGTCCTTTAAGCCTAGGCATGGCCTTAGTGCGCAGCCTATGTGAGGGCAACCACAAAATGGCTACTACTGTAAAATGGAACCCATGGATACAATATGTAGTATCGTATACACGGTGATTTCATCAGTGGAACATGATGAAAACACCCATACATACCGCGTTGCTCATTTGCGGTTCGCTGATACCAAACTTGGCATGGTGGGACCATGCCTCCTACACGGTTCCGATTTTTACAGTACCACAGACCCTCCTTTTGCCCTTACATAGGCAAGAACTATACTAATCTGAGTCCAAGTCTACATTCATGAAGTCATGGAGATGTTGCTGTAGCATCATCCTATTGCTTAGCTCGTCCTTCGATATAGGTTTCCTTACACATGATGTAACACAGAGGCTACACATTACAGGAGCACACTGTATACTTAAACAGAACAGGAAAACAATGGCTAAGATCATTCCAATGACTATTAAAATCTTCCATCCCCAAGCTGATATCAGTCCCCAGAACCACCCCATCAGCGACCAATCTCCTTTATCTACGTGAATGGATTCAGAAATCTTATGCAGTTTGGAGATGGCCTGGTAGACTGTCGGAGCGTTATCCGGTATGAAAATACAACAGCTTGATTGGATGACCTTGCATACCCCACCACGGTCTGCAAGTATGACGTCTAGAACCATACGGTTCTGCAACGTCATCAGGCGATCCGCTTGAAGCTCAGCTGTCAAGTTACCAAGGGCACCAGCCGTCACATTAACAGTGGTTTCAACTACACGAGTCAGTTGTCTCAGGTTCCGACTATTGACCATTGGTCCCCAAAACGGCAGGAAACCCAGGAAAAAGTCTCCCGCTTCCTGACCGGCAGTATCTTCCTTACTAACAACGCCTCTCACAACTCTTGTCTTGTGATAATCAGAAGCGGCAGTAAATGTTGGCGGTAGCAAATTCGCAACATAGCATGTGCCCGAGAAATCAGGGGGCAACCATGTATATGCTCGATCATTGCAGACAAAGTATGTACCCTTGGCAGCCAAAAACGCAGGGGAAAACTGCGATGGAAAAGTGTATGTCTCAGTACAGTTACTCTTCCCTAGTTGAGCTCTTGGATTCTGACCATTACCTTGTAGGCAGAACCGACCTATGTGGGGTACGACCCAAATCGGAGATGAACTTTTGCGCTGTTTTTCACCCAAACTGATGCTATACCCAGTCGCCTTCCAACCTACATAAGCTCGCAACTCATCCTTGGGAATAGATGTATATGCATCGATATCTCTACTCATATCTGCAACTCCTTTCATCAAGGCGTTATTATTCGAGTTAGGTCTAATGGAACGCGGTGGTCGCTGGGAGTAGGTTTCAAGCGCAAAAAGAAACATGGTCTGGAATGCCCATGATGAACCATTATAGCTGAATGGCAGTACTAGATATGGGATGCCCTTATTAATGGTGTGCGGCATCAAACCACACACCCAGCAGTTCGTTGTATTCATAACTAGTTGGTGCTGGTGCAGGAGTTGAATGAACGAATTGTTTACAAATTCAGCACGTCTAGCTTGTTCGTGTTCTAGTACAGGGTGAAAAGAGTGTTGGGAAACAGTAGGAAGAGGTGTGGGCTGTACAGTGGGTGCAAGTGACACTTGGAAAGACAATAATACGCAACCTACTGAAAACATCATTATGCTAGAGAGCACAAACAGACATAATACTACAAAACATTTGCTATTCATTATTTTACATATTCTGCTCTTGAAATTAATTTCCTCGGTGGGCCTCTTCATCCTGAAAAACTCCATCCTCTAATCGTGCTGATCGCGGCGGATGAGTATCTTCTGCTAAGGAGTACACCTGTCAGTTCAGGGAACGCCCTAGACCAACCAGAACCGTTGACCTAACGTCTTCGGCTTGTACCCCAAAGTCTTGGCACCGCGACCCTGCAGCTGAACCCAGATGGTGGTTCGAAAAACAAAAAGTCAAAAAGTTTCTCAGATGAGAGCTGCACTTTTGAAAATATCAAAGGAAAATAATTTTTATTTGTCCATAGTTCTTGGCCTCAAATTATACCTATTTCTGCCAGGCACTGTCTGGTCTTGAAACAAAAGTTCAGGCTCTGTGGGATCCAATCGAATTGATGGCGATATAGCTTCCTACAGAATGTCGTCACTTTCTCGCTCTGTATTTGTCCCCTTTACACGTGCATCTCTAAATGGCACACAACGAGGCACAGTCTCAGCCTCGGAGTCAGCAATCCCCTCCTGGACCCACCGATCATACGGTAGGGGCAAAGGGATCCTCTTACAGTGTATGCCGTGTATCCAATTCTTTTTCCCTTTCACTCGAACTGCCGATCGTGTTGATAGCAGTACTAGGTAGGGGCCGATCCAACGGGGCTCATCATTCTTTGCACGTTGAAAATTTTTAACTAGCACCCACGTTCCAGGATTAATAGGGTGTGCTGGAGCTTCAGAGGCCTGGGGCAGAGTATCGTGAACCTGTTGGTGTAAGACACGCAATTTAGCCGTCAATTCATACAGGTAATCAAGCAGTACTGGATATTTGATTTCACTGAACTTTGTCGGCCTTGGCACTCCCCATACATTGGCCGGACGGCCAAACACTACCTCATATGGACTAAGTCCCACTCGCGAATGTACAGTCATTCTTGTTGACAGGAGTGCTAAGGGCAGAGCGTCAGGCCATTTAAGGCCGGAGCTCGCCTGAATTTTGGCCAATTTAAGCTTCAAGGTGCCATTGTAGCACTCTACTAATCCAGCTGATTGGGGGTGATTTGCAGTGTGAAACTTTTGCTTAATGCCTAGTCCCTCACACACATTCTTCATCACTCGGCCTACAAATTCACTCCCGTTATCACTCCATACCATCCTTGGCATTCCGAACCTGGGAAAAAATTCTTTAACTAGGGCTTTAGCTGTGGATAAGGCAGTATTGTCTTTTAGGGGATATGCTTCTATCCATTTTGAAAAGGCACAAACAACAACCAGTACATATTTCAAATTGTTGCATCTTTCCATGTGGATGAAGTCTAGTTGTAGAACTTCAAAAGCATATGATGGAGGCGCAAAATGACCAGGTGGAGTTGGGGTTCCCCTACCAGGATTGTATTTCAGACATACCATGCAATTTTTGACTACATTCTCTGCACATTTAGGGATTCCAGCATTCTGCCATACTGGAGCCAACAACTTACAAATCCCTTTCACACTGATATGTGCCATTCCATGCGCCATCGTAACCACTGGAAGCACATATGCATCAGGTAACAACCAACGCCGGTGTTCTGACAAATCAATCCAACAACCGTTTTCATCTAATTTACCCTTTCTCTCTTTCCACATACTTAATTCTTTTTCTGTGGCTTCAGCTTGAAGGGACTTCACACTCTCTATCGTGTCTTCACACATTCCAACATCACCAACCCATCTTGCGGGGCCTGCAACATACATTCGGGTTGTCACATCTTTTGCTGTTTCTTTCGCGATCTCGTCAGCAAATGCTTTACCACGCCCAACATCCTGATGCCCTTTGGGCCACTGGCCCTAATGATGTGGGCCTTTTGGAAATACCGCCTTACGTTGTCACTTTAAAAGCCAATGTTAAATTGCCCCGCATTCCCCAGTACAAGATCTCTAAGGAAGGTGAAAAAGCGTTGTTAGCAATTATCTATGATTTAATTGAGAAGGATGTCATTGAAGAGACAAGAGGCAACGTTTGCAATAGTCCGGTTCTGCCTGTTTTGAAACGTACTGACCCTTCACAGCCACCTGTTTACAGATTTGTGATCGATCTTAGAGAGGTCAATAAGGTTGTTGTGCCACAGTTTCCAGTGGTCCCTGATATAACCGCCTTGTTGACTATGATCCCAGCTTCCGCTGCTTGGTTCTCAGTAATTGATTTAAAGAATGCTTTCTTCAGTATCCCGATTGCAGAGGAGAGCAGAGATATTTTTGGCTTTTGTTTAGGAGGTCGAAGCTTCCGTTTTAAACGTGCTCCACAGGGCTACTGTGAAAGCCCATCAATATACAGTCAGGCTTTAAAAGCACAGCTTGATGCCCTTGTTTTACCTAAAGGTGCTACCCTTATCCAGTATGTTGACGATTTACTAATCGCCGCAGATACTGAGGAGATTTGTAAACAAGCTACATCATCATTGTTGCGTCATTTGTGTACCTTCCATCACAAAGTGTCTCTCTCTAAGCTGCAATATTGTCGACAAGAGGTGACCTATTTAGGTCATCTCTTCTCGAAGGAGGGAAGGAAGCTGACCCAAGAATGAATCCAAGCCATTGCACAATTAAGCGTGCCAAAGACAAAGAGAGAAGTGCGTGCTTTCCTGGGCATCACTTCATATTGTAGGCACTGGATCCCGAGTTTTTCTTTATTGGCAAAACCATTGCTAGCATTAACATATAAAGATATACCAAATCCTGTCCCATGGTCTGAAGAGTGTCAGAAAAGTTTTGTGGAATTACGAGAGGCATTATGTTCAGCTCCTGTGTTGGGTACCCCCGACTATAGTAAGCCTTTTACCCTGTATGTTTATGAAAGAGACGGTTGTGCATTGTCAGTACTGACACAGCCTTTTTGAGACAGACCGCGCCCATGCGCGTATTTTCGACTTTGGACCCTGTAGCGAGGGCATTGCCAAGTTGTTTAAGAGCTACAGCGGCAGCAGCTGCGTCTATTCGACAGTCTGCTGGACCTGTGATGAATAACACATTGATCGTAATGGTTCCTCATGCAGTAGACACATTGTTAAATAGGACCAAGACACAGCATTTAACTAATGCTCGATTGTCAAGTTACGAGTTGACGCTGCTAGCGAGTCATGTACACATAAAGAGGTGCAATACGTTGAATCCAGCCACATTACTGCCAATTTCAGCAGACACAGATGAGGTTGAACAGCATGATTGTCTGTTCAGAACAGAAGAAGAAACAAAAGGGAGAGTGGATCTTAAAGATACTCCCCTGGTTGAATGTGATGGTACCTTATGGGTGGATGGTTCATGCTTCAAGCTTCCGAATGGTGATACGACTGCTGCGTATGCTGTCACGACTCTGCACACGATTGTTGAAACTGCACGCATACCACATAATTCGGCTCAAGCAGCAGAACTAATTGCACTCACAAGAGCATGCGTGTTGTCGAAAGGAATGAAAGTGAACATATATACGGACAGTCAGTACGCTTTTGATGTGGCCCATAGTTTTGGGCGTTTGTGGAAAGAACGTGGGTTCCTGACTTCGCATGGAGCTAAGATTCAGAATGGTGAGTTAGTGAATGATCTTCTCGAGTCGCTGACCTTGCCATTACAAGTTGCGATTGTGAAATGCAGCGCACACAAGAAGGTTACCGAGGAAGAGACGACAATTCAGCTGGTAGTTCATTCTTTGACAAATACATGGGAGAAATTACTTCCTTACCCAGCGTAAGTTGTACTCCTGAGGGAGAACAATATAATGTCGCATGTAATCTCTTCAACAGGTCCAATCCTAACAAGTTTTCATTACATCCTGTCGTTAGGATGAGGGGTGCTTTCAGCTCACAAGGTCCAACAGACAGGGCCATAGGACTTGAGATCGGGTTCCAAACCGGGGCGCCAGAAAAACCTACGGAAACATTCATTTCGCCAGACAAAGGCGCGCCAGGGAGTTTGGAGCGCATAATAGAACTCTTTGCAGTACCAGTGTCCAGCAGAAAGGGCTCTGTTATACCCGCTGTAGTCACCTTAACATACGGTCCGCTCTGGTCCACTGGCACTGAAACAACTCCCTCTCTCTGTCTACGGCTGTCCTAGTAATCATTCCCTTCCGTATTATCATCTTCTGCATAGTAGTCATTATTATAGTACTGCGCCAGTCGCATTGGCTTGCTGATCAAAACTATTCATCGTATTTTGAGGCGGAAGAGGACGCGCGTTCTGGGGAACATTTCCACGCCCTCTACCTCTTGGGGCTTGCTGGCCACCTCTACCTCTTGTGCCATAAGCATTGTTCGTGCGTTGTAACAATCTGAGACAATTATTTTTAAAGTGACCCTCCTCCTTGCAATACGAACATTGATTGGGACCGATAGGGACACGTGGTTGATAATACCCATACATTTGCTGATTATTCTGAAACTGTTGGGGTTGCTGATAGATACCCTGTGTTTGCCTATAATTATTCTGACCTGCACGTGGCGGATAAGCCTGCTGTAAAAGAACCTTCGTTTTCAACTCTTTCGTTTTCTTATCTGTTCTATCCTTCTCATCTTTATCCCTATTTTCATAATACTGTGCAGTAGCCAGTATTTGTGCTGAAGAGGAAACTGCCCAAGAACTCTCCGAATCTTTTAATTTCTTACACAACTCTGGAAGCAAATTATGCACAAATTTATCGACAAATAACCGTTGGCCACCCTCTGTACTCATGTCCTGACCACTGTGGTCGATAAATGTTTCTTCAAACCTAGTGAAGAAATCGGACACTGTTTCATCTTTCTTCTGTTTGCACGCGGATAATTTATCCCAATTTACACGTATTGCGGGCATTAAAGTTTTCATATAATTAATTATTCTACCAGGGAGTTCTGCTACCACGGGATCAGGCTTGGCACCACCGACCTGTCCATTGTCCACATTAATGATATTAGCCCATGTGTCACCTAATTCTGCAGCATGATCAGCATTACGAATCAATCCCCACAAAGGCTGTGGAACAACATTCCCGAACAACATATCTATGTCAGCCAGGTTCATGACACACGATTCTGCAGTCTGTGATAACTCCTTAAAATATCCTGCAGGGTTCTTACGGGGGTCAGGCAATGTCTGCTTAAGGGCTAAAACTTCAGATCGTTTCCAGGGAACATGTACCCAAACACGCTGAAAATGTGGCAGAACAGGTGGAACAGCATTCGCATCACCAGGTCTCCAAACTGTAGGAACCTCACGCATCGGATATTGTCGCGCTTTTACTTGTTTCCCTTCAGGGAATTCCTGTCCAAACAACGATTGCTGACAATCCCCATTCCTGAAAGACAGCAGTGTCGCAACTGCTTTCTCAACATCAGAACCCACAATCGTACCTTTTCCAAATTCAAATTGCACTTGACACAACCCTTGCGGACTGGAGTCTACATCATTATCTTCCAATTCCTCACATAGAATTTCACACATTTTCTCAAAAACGTACCGCTGTTGTGGCGCTTCCCACTGATGAAAAACATTAACAATAGATTCTACATCATACCTAGACGGATAAACAATCCATCTACGTGCCATGCGGTCCAGTTATTCTTTCTCTCTAGAACCAGGTATTTGACTACCTAACTGCTTACGCTGTGGACCAGGGGTCGTAGTAGACGACTGTGAGAAGTTGGCCTGATGTATGATGTCACTAGTTATAGTGTACACCTTATATCAGTCCAAATACCCTTATGGTGATTGGTTGTAGAGTCAACCTTATAGACCAGCTATCCTAGTGGTAGCATGGACAAGAGCAGTCTTAGGCTAAACTCTGAATGGCATGTGAAGCCAGCTGTGATACCATATATAATCCCTTGAATACCAAATGAAAGGACACCACAACAGATATATATATAAAATAAAGTGTATTTATTCTAAGCAAACCCTCAGCACTCTTTATGAGATTAGAGGTAAGTACAACACAGTCTTATTTATGCATACATTAAGTCACACAGGTAAGTAATACAGTTAGGCCCTAGGGGCCACGCAAACCATATACTAAGTAAGTGGTATAAGAACCACTGTCACGGAAATAGAATAGGCCTAGGCCTAGGGAATCGCTGGGGCTACACTACACTAGCGTTAGTTAGGAAGTGGGAGGCCCACGGGATTCGTGTGCAGAGTGGAAACACTCACGCGTAATGCGTAAAAGTCAATAGCAATAGTACAGTTTAGAAACGGTAGATTTAGGACACTTCCGGAGTAGCTAGGAAGTTGAGACTTGAAAACTAGACACTAGGATAGTCACTATCCTGATGAGCACCGGAGTACCCAAGTTACCTAGCCCACAGGCTGCGGGTGCATAGGGGTGAAGATGCGTCGTTTTCGTCGTCGACTCCTATGGATGCCTGAAGAAAGATGCTGACAGGCAGTCAGTGAAGAGTGTCCGGTGGATCCCAAGGCTGGGATCAAGAAGAGAAGAAACCTGCAAGCAGAAGGGACAGAGTCAAGGTCACTAGCCAGTGACCACGTGGAACCAGGAAGGAACCAGGCGATGTCGTGAAGATTGCAGGTGAAGGTGAAGCTTGTCGCTGCAGCCAGGAGGACCAGGAAGCGTCGAGGACGACCAGGAGGCGAGCTGTCCCACGAAGGCTCTTGCTGTCGGCGGCGTCGAAGTTGGACTAGGACTCACCAAGCCTTGGCAAGCGGAACCCACGAAGAACGAAGGACTTGCTTCTGGTGCAGACCAGGAAGGTCTGGGGCGCTTCTTCTTTGCAGAGAAGCGGGAGCCAGTCTGGAGGAGCCAAACCAGCGCAGAAGATTTCAGGGTGCGTCGTCAGAGGCCACTAGCCAGCGGGCAAGCAACCGGACAGACGCGGCAAGCAGGAAAATGCTGAAGGGCCCCACGCAGGACTCGTGGAGTGTGGGGGGCTGATCTTCGGTGCAGATGGTGCTTGGGGTTGGGGCTTCTCAATCCCCGGTGCACAACTTCGAGGGTACCTCAGAAGCTGCGCTGTAAGTTACTAGCCACTTTTTCCAGGTAGCCGGTCCCACGTCGCTCGTCGCCTCCACGGATCTCAGCTCTGCTGCAGATGTGGATGAGGGTCGGAGAAGTCTGGAAGTCAAGGCTCTGGTCGGGCTCTGCAGTCGGTTCCTCGTAGAACGGTCGCAAAGCAAAGGGTAGTCTCTTGATGGTGCCTGTTTGCACAGGGTAGCCACTCCTTGGCTACAAGGGAGATTCTTCAGTCTTCTTCTTTCGTCGAATGTCGAAGGTCCAGAGTTTCTGTTCAGTTTTGCAGGTTCAGGATAATCTAATCTCTTGAGGCCCAACTCCCACTCTTATACTAATCTGGGGGGCTGGGATACCTGCTAGGTCACGCCTTATGGGTGGGACCTGGGAGGGGGTGGTTACACCCACTTCCCTTTGTCCAGTTTCGCGCCAGAGCTGGGGCTGGAGTGCCCCAGCGCCGGTTTGAACTGGACTATGCAAGGAACACCTTGTGTGCCCCAGGCATGTCTCATTCCTTTCAGCCCACCCTGCCCCAATACACTAAAGGCTGTCTGGGGAGGTGCTAGCACCTCCCCAAGCAGGAAACCTATTGTCCAGGCCTCCCTGGCTGGGATCACTCCCAGCTGCAGGAGGTCAGACTTGTGTCGTGGCAGCAGCATCCATTTTGTGATGCTGAGGCTTTGGTCAGAGGCTAACAGTTGAAGTATGATTTTAACATGTCTTTCCCTCTAGAAGGGGGGAATAATATTCTCATGTCCAGAAATGGCATGGGGGTATTATTCCGCAGTGTTAGACACCTTACACGACATGTTTCGATAAAGCCAAACCATAGTTACCATAACCGTCTAAGGTTATAAGGCACTTTAAGAGTATATGGTAGGCTATATCATAGAACAGCTATAAGGACAAGGTTCCGAAAGCTGCAGACAGGCTCAGCTCATGCTAGAGCACCATCTCACATGTTACCAAGCACTCTGCCTCCAGGATTGTCAAGGCCTGCCATAGGAGTGACTGATAGGTACACATGTGTCTATATGTAAGTTAGGTATAGGAATACTACACCTAAGCAAGGGGTGATTACACGACCTTGCCCCAGCTGAGTGATCAGCCAGTTGTGTCAAAATGGAAGGCCAGGCCAGGGGTGGCATAATACATGCTGCACCCCCTGGTAGGCCTAGGGTACACCTATGCCCTGGGTACCTAGGATACACTGTACAGGGGCCAATAAGGTGATCCTATCCAAATGGGTTATGCACCTAAAGTACATAGTATTAATTTAGAGAGAGAACAGCAGGGCTGTGGGTCTGATTAGCAGGCCCACAGCCACATCTAAGTCGAAAACCAGTAAAGCAAAAGCAAAAAGTGGGGGTGAACATAGAAAGCAGACCCTACTCTCCTACAACGACCCAAAGAGGGGTGATATAAGACTAGTGACTGCACTAGCTATTCGCTGTCGTGCAGAAGGAGAAGTCGAGGCAAGAACCGGGGGAAAAACAGAGGGAAGGAAAACGGGTGCAGATACAGATACAGGGGTAGCAGTAGGTAGGGCACCAAGAGAGGCAGCTGATGTGCTCGGAAAAGTCGCAAGGGGCGCAGAAGTGGTAGGTAGCAAAATCGGCGGCTCTTGGGAAGGCTGTGCTACCGGGACAGGAGCTGGCTGAGGAGGAGCTGGCGGCTGCGGGAAAGCTTGCTGCGCATTAGCTGGAGGCTGCACATTGACGGGCTGTGGAGGCGCTGTAGCATTTTGCGCATAAGGGGGTGGCGAACTTAGCAAATGGGACATTAGGGAATCTTTCTCTTTCTCTTTTGACTCATCTTGTTGAAGGGGTGGCAAAACTGGGTAACATTTATCAATGACTAGTTTGCGTTGCTTATGCAACTGCTCATCCATTCGGTCCTCTTCATTATCCTTAAACTGCAAAGCTACTTGCATGATCGACATACCTCTCTCTCTTTTATGTTTCTTTGCTAATTTAATTTCTTTCTGTTTGGCTTCCTTTCGCCATAGGCGGAAGGAATCAAACATTGCCGGCCGGGCTTTCTTCTTGAATAATTTAACTTCTAGATTATCTAGAATCTCTGTGTCGAAACTACCATTTTGGGGCCATTTTAAAACACCATCCTTTCTGGTGTATCGGACCCATACTTCATTATACGTAATGGGGCCCACGCCATGTTTCATATAAAGCTCATAAGTTGGAGTTCCAATTGGAGGAACCGGACACGAATCCTCCAATCGGGAGTCCCTTTTACAACCAAAACAAAACAAATTTCCAAATATACTAGAACCAGGCATCTTCGCTCACTAGTCTAGTTTCAAACTTCAAAGGATTATCGAATACGATAGTCTCGTGAATACACGAGTCCTCTGGCTTTAACACTTGCAAGACCCAAATCAAAGCGATCCCGAAGGATACCAAAATCCCGAAGGATACCAAACAAACTGGGAGACGCTCCACTTATACTTAACTGAGGTATCGATGGCTTCACCAGAAGACTCTCTCAATTGTTTCGCTCTACCAAATCGTCAAGGGTCCAAAACAGGGCGATTAATCAGGGCAGCAGTCCTTAGTAGCCGTCGGGACGCGGAGAACCTCGCAGAAAAGACTTTCGGACCACGTCGACATGCAGGGGTCGATGAAGTGGCGGCCTTCCTCCAGAATTTCCACACGAAGCTCCTCACGAACCTCTGGCTTGGACCGGTACCACTGAAATCGCCCCGAGTTGGGCGCCAACTGAAGTACCGGGTTTTTAGAACCTAGCGGTGCAGGGGAACACACCCTAAGACTTCGGATTCTTCCTGTTTCAGACCCACAGAAACACAGAGTCTTCTAGGTGAATTCAAAGAACGTCTTTATTGGCTGCAGACCAATCACAGATATCCGAGAAGTACAACACGATGTATGTTCTCAGGAGACTGCCCTCGAACCAAAAACCAGTCTTTACTTATATACACAAAATTACGCTTTGGGGGTAACACCACCCCTGTTTTACAAGTGGTCCTTCACATATTTTAGTTTCAAAGGAACAGCAGGGTCATAATGACAATCCCACATTTCAGTTCATTAAGCATGCAGTTATTGTACCCAGCAAGGCTCAGAACCCTCATCAGATAACAGCAGACCCCAATAAAACGGGCACGTCCTGCTCGTAAAACAAGCCATAAAGTAGGAAACAGAGTCAGGTGTGAAAATAGCTTAGTCAGGGATCGTGTGCGAACAGGGGCTTTATGATGGGTCGAGCCCTGATGCTAATCACATTAGGCCGCGAGAAAGGAACCGGCCGGACAGGATTGACCTCGGGCAGCGGAGTCGGCTTGCACAGGTCAGAGAGGAGTCACAGAAGGTGTACGTGTCCTTTAAGCCTAGGCATGGCCTTAGTGCGCAGCCTATGTGAGGGCAACCACAAAATGGCTACTACTGTAAAATGGAACCCATGGATACAATATGTAGTATTGTATACACGGTGATTTCATCAGTGGAACATGATGAAAACACCCATACATACCGCGTTGCTCATTTGCGGTTCGCTGATACCAAACTTGGCATGGTGGGACCATGCCTCCTACACGGTTCCGATTTTTACATAACCACAACCTTATGACTCTTGAGAGGTCATTGCCCCAGTGAGGGCCTCTATCTATGTAGGCTATCGCAACCTTTATTCATCGACAGTCTGGAAGTAGACTACATGTGTGGCTTCGGTCATTTATGCCCTCGTTTCAGACTTTTGCTCCACTGGTGGTTTCTCTGGGTTTCTCGGTCTGTTCTCCCCTACGTATCCTGCGTGTTCTAGGTATCTCCAGGGCTGAGACCCAGATCCGTATCCCCTCCTCGAGCTCCGTGACGTGGCGCATCTTATTCTTATATTCGAAGCTCAGGCCAAACGCATAAGTCCATCTGTACTTGATGTGTTCGTCTCGGAGTTTCGTGGTAATGGGCTGGAACTGCTGCCTCCTAGCCAGCGTTGCAGGGGCCAAATCTTGGCAAATGTTACAACGAAAACCCTGGAAGGAGATGTCGCTCTTTGTCCTGGCCGCTTGCAGTACAGCTTCTTTGACCTTGAAGGAGTGGAACTTTGTGAGAATGTCGCGTGGCTGCTGTCGGTCCCCGGAGGGCTTTTCCCCTACTCGGTGTGCTCTCTCCAGCTTAATCTTGAGTAGTTGCCGCAGGCTGAGAATCTCCACGAGGAGTCCCTCAAGGAAGGCCTCCAGGTTCTGCCCCTCTGCCCCTTCTTGCAGGTCTCGAATCGTAATATTATCCCTCCTGGCCCTGTTCTCTAAGTCTTCCGACTTCAGCAGTGCGAGATGTAATTGCTTCTGTAGGTCCTGCAGCTGTTCTTGCGTGTCCACGGACCGCTTGTCGAGGTCTTGGGTGTGGGTCTCCAGATCTAGCACTCTGGTGCCTACTGAGTCCACATCTTGCTGGAACGCCGCCATGCGTGGAGTCAGGTCCGATTTGAGCTGGTGGATGGAAGCTTTGATGTTGTGATTAAGCTCTGCGCGCAACTCTGTCTTGAACTCGCGTAGGGACGCCATCAGATCCTCTCGCTTAAGCGCCATGGTGTCCGTGGAGTCCTCCTGCACCAGTGTTTGTCTTTTCTCAGCTGGAGGAAAATAGTTAGAGACTTTAGCATGCATCTTCGGTGGCATAGGTGTGTCCGCAGTGGCCCTTCTGTGTCTGTGAGTGTGGGGCTGGTCGCATGAAGCGTTCGCCCCCTCCTTCTTTTCTTACGCCAGTGCCGAGGTCTGATCGCGGGGTATCCAAGAAGCTGGAGCAGTTTGGCAAGAAGCTGTTTTCTTCTGCCAGCTTAGGGCTGCGGTTGGTGAACACCGTATGCCTCTTGAGCCGTTATTCCCACTCTCTGTGGGATACGGTTGCGCAGGTGCTGCCCAACTGTCCGGAGGAGGCACGGACAGTACTCTCCCAAGCTATTGCAGCTGGGAGAGACGCAGCAAAGTTCACTATCCATTATGGGCTTGATACCGCTGACTCGCTGGGCAGGGCGATTTCCACGACGGTGGCGCTCCGGCGCCACGCCTGGCTGAGGACAACTGGCTTCTCAGGGGATGTCCAGAACACTTTGATGGACATGCCCTTTGATGGCATTCGCCTTTTTGGCAATAAGGCGGATAGTGCGTTGGAGCGTTTTAAGGACTCGTGGGCTATGGCCAAGTCCTTGGGCCTGTCGGCCACTCGCCCTCCTTCGCTTTCCGCTTTTCGCTCCTTTCGTGGCCATGGAAGGAGTGCCCCAACACGTTCGTTCCAGAGCCACAGGTCTGCGCAGCAACATCCTCCGCGCCGCCGTGGACGAGGGAACCGTCAAGGTAGTTCTGGGGGCCAGTGGGCGGGTCAGTCCACCCCCACCCCCACTGCAAAGCCTTCCTAGTCCGACCTTTCAGGCCCATCCAACACCAGTGGGCGGCAGGATTCGCCATCATCTCCCCCACTAGCGCAACATCACCTCGGACAAGTGGGTGCTGCAAATTGTCCGAAGGGGCTATTCCCTCCCCTTTGAGACCCTTCGAGACTTCCCCTCCAGCCATGCCACCACAGTACACCACCGCATTTCGGGGGACCATCTTGCGCTTCTTCAAAAGGAAGTCACGGCCCTCTTGGCCAAGGGGGCAATCGAGCGCGGTCCTGGGCCAGAAGTAGGTCGTGGTTGTTATTCCCACTACCGCGAGTGGAGTTGCGATCTACTATACGGCTTTCCGCCTATACCACTTCTACCCAGAGTGCTCAAGAAGATCAAGCAGGACCGGGCCAAAGACATTCTTGTGGCTCCGGACTGGGCTCGAAGAGTATGGTATCCCAGGCGACTCAGCATGACTATCGATCCCCCGATCCGACTGCCTCTTCGGGAGGATCTTCTGTCGCAACAGCAGGGGACGGTCCTCCACCAGAACCTGTCCAGCCTCCACCTCCTTGCGTGGAGATTGAGCTGCTGCAGTTGACGTGTTTTGACCTGCCTCCCAAAGTTTGTGATGTAATCGTGGCAGCCAGGCGTCCCTCCACTAAGACGGTATATGCCGGCAGGTGGAATAAGTTTGTGGCATGGTGCACAACGAAGGCTGTGGATCCCCGTTCTGCTCCTCTTTCAGAGGTCCTTCTATTCCTCCTTTCTTTGGCCCAGCAAGGCTCTGCTCTGGGCACTATCAAGGGCTATCTTTCGGCCATTTCAGCCTTTTTGCGGCTTCCAGATCAACTTTCCCTCACTTCCTCAAAAGTCCCTGGTTGTAAATAGATTCTTGAAAGGCATTACTCATCTTTTCCCTCCTGTTCCATTCATAATGCCTCAGTGGGACTTGAATATGGTTCTGACATATCTGATGTGTGCCCCCTTTGAGCCACTTAACAACTGTCCTCTTCGTCTTCTCATTCTAAAGACAGCTTTCCTGGTTGCCATCACCTCTGCTAGAAGAGTGAGTGAGCTCCAGGGTCTGTCCTCTAAACCTCCTTTTCTCTCTTTGCCTACATTCTTTCTGCCGCTGCATCCCTCAAAAGAGGAAGAGAGGCTCCACCGTCTGTACCAAAAACGTGCGCTCTCATTCTACCTGAACCACACACAACAGTTCCGGGTGGATTACCAGCTCTCTGTTGGCTACGTGGGCGCCAAGAAAGGTTGGGACGTGCACAAGCGGACCATCTCTCGGTGGGTCGTTCTGTGCATAAAGGCTTGTTATTCTTTGGCTAAAAAGGAGCCTCCGGTGGGGCCCATTCTACCAGGGCGACAGCAGCCACTACTGCTTTGGGACGGGGAGTTCCCTTGCATGACATCTGTCAGGCAGCTACTTGGGCCTCGCTGCACACGTTTACCAAGCATTACTGCCTGGACAGCCAAGTCTGGAGAGACGGCTTCTTTGGCCGTTCTGTTCTCCAGGATTTTCTGGTGTGATCTTGGTTTGCAGACTCACCACCGGTGGTTGGTTTTGCTGGCGTATCTATTCTAAGGTAAGGAATCTATCACTGCGTGTTTCTTTCAGATGCACAAGTTACTTACCTTCGGTAACAATATATCTGTAAGAAACATTAGTAGTGATAGATTCCTTACCGCCCCACCCATCCTCCCCATTTTGCGTACTGATTTCTAGGGTTAAAGTTATCCCTTTCCGGGCCCTAGTTTCATGGCACCAGTGGTCAGTTTCTTGCATAGCTCTCTGTTCCTGGCATAGAAAGCTGTGTACAGAACTGACGTCAGCGTGCCTGGGCGCGTCTAAGTAGCTCCAGCGACGTCATCCCAGTGCCAATGATGCCAACGATGCACGCGGAGCCGCACGACGACGCCTACCGACGCGCCAGGGGTACTGCTGACGAAAACTTTCCAGATCCAGTCTGACGCCTGGGGGTAATTCTAAGGTAAGGAATCTATCACTGCTAATGTTTCTTACAGATATATTGTTAACGAAGCAAAGTAACTTGAGCATCTGTGAAACTGTACTGCTTGTGAAAATATAGTTGTGATTTCAATGGAAAATGTTCTGTCTGTAAAAGACTGTGCTACCACACCATGCTTTAGTAATATATTTTTAACAGTGTGCTCTAATATGCACCATCGGACACATGCTACACCCTTACCGCTCTCCTGCTAAACTGGTGTGGCTAATTTGCTTTACTTTCTTTGTGTGAGGCTTGGATATTTCATGTTACCAATGACTTGTGTGATGAAAAATTGATGGTAGCACTCCTCTTTAAAAATTGTTCTAGCATCACTGCTTAGAGAGCTAGCCCCTCGCCTCCCTCGAGAGCACCACCGTGTCTCTGCTACCTGTGTCTCTTTTATCGAGTTGCCCATCCGACACTGACCTTCTAGTCCCCTGCCATGACTGCTGGGTAGTGTGCAAAATCTAGAAGTGTTGTACTTCATTAATGCATCTTGCTCCTAGTACAGGCCATAATATTTACTAAGAGCCATCTTCCTTCTTTGTCGTTTGAGGATGGTGCTAGTGCAAAATCAATTTTATTATTGAAGAGGATATCCACTCACTTCATTTTGGATTTTGCTGAATCTAAATATTACTGCAGGAAAGATTTCGATTTCATCCCAATTGAGTTTGTGTCGAGTTATGTGCTTCTTGAAGTTTACATCTCCCTCATGAGTCTAAAGCTATTGAGTGTAGTTATGCGCGCTCTAAGGCAATTTAGACTTCAGGCGTTAAATTAATAGAATGTCATTTTAAGTCTTCCTATTCTGTTAGCCAGACCTTTTCTATTTCTTCTTGGAGAGAGTTAACTGGGGCACTTCTACCTGGTTTAGAAGTTGTAGATGTTTAATTATTGTTGATAGTGTGAGGGCTTGTTTGATGTACTCAGTTCTGGGTATCACTATCGCACCCAGCCTTGCCTATAAATTCCCCAATAGAAATGCTAACTCTAAACAGCAATATATAAACAAAGTTTTGAGTAGAAACCATACTAAAACAAAAATGGTAAATGCAGATCTGCTCCCTATTGACCTTGATACTCAGGTCAGAGCTGAAAAAACCAACTCAAGCGGCTTCAACATCGGACCTAGAAACACTTGGCATCAAGCCATTCGGAACCGAAGCACACATCGACTCCGGAAAACACCAAAGGGTACGGACACTCTTTGGCATCAAAGAAGACTTTGTGGCCACCTACACCTAAAATCTAAGACACCTTCCTCAGCAAAATCAGCAAAAGTGCCAGAGAAGGAGGCAAAAACAACACACAAACACCCTTCACAAGAAGAAGAAGGCAATGTTTTTGAGAATTTACATAAGCTCTTGCACCAGAAACATTAAGACCCATCCAAAAGACAGGGTCAAGACATGGATATAACACAGCCACTATCCAAACGGGGGGCAACTGAATATAAGGCCACAAGTCCCATGCCAATCAGGCAGCCTCTATGCCTTCAACGAAGATCACCCTCACCCTGTTGCAGGGATTCTGCTGTTGTACTGAAATATGCTTGGGACCATTGAACATCAGTATGTAGGGAAAGAGTCACCATACCACATCAGTACCTGTAGGCTCAAATCTGATTAGCTTATAGTAACTCACTTGCCCTCCTAATCTTTCCATAGAGCGAAGGAAGCTTACAATATTTATTGAAACTATTCTGCTCCAGTAGGCAATTACTGCGCCTCAATCAGAAAGTATATACAAGTCAGCAATGTCATTAGCATACTTAGAAGACCATATATGATAAAAAGCCCTGTCATATTAGCTGACAGGTTTGCGTAAACCCACCCTTACTACAGAAGCTAAGTGATAGTAGATCTCTGGGACTAGTGGCAAACTGCACACCTTAGCATACATATATAGTTGCTCTACATTTCAGGACCTTTGCGCCTGCAAGCCGCCGCTCTGTGACTTTTTACAACAGGTCCCGGGTTAAATGATAAAACATGTGTGTTCAAAAACAGCCGCTGGATGTCCCTATTATGTCTAGGTGCTTGCGTCCGGCCACAGAAAATAACAAAGAGCTATGTTGCTTGACCTTGTATGCATTGTTATGATTAAATCCCAGCAGAAGAGCTAACTACGGAAACGTGCAGTCTATTTCTAAAATAACACTGTGACACAACAACAAGCGTGATGTTTTGTAACCTGTGCAAAGCAAGTGCGGGCTCCAATGTGTGTAGTTATGCAACATACGGAAAATGACAATGAGCTCCACAGGGAACACATGACTACCCACTCAGGAATATGAGGGAGGGGTTGAAAGCGCAGAACATGAACAGATAGATTACTACTCAGACTCACAAAGGGATACGCAGCTCCGCCCTGATCCATGGGATGACTACAGTGTTGTCCTTCTGGACACAGACATAGAGCCACCAATATCATATAAGACTTCACCAGCTTATGACATCTCCTCATTCCACAGTGTGATATAAAGAGCAGCTGAATACAATAAGCTAACAATGCACACAACACTGGAGACAGACTTTTTAATTGAAACACTTCTAAACAGAACAGTCAGTACAATACCTACTTATGATAGTATCAGCGCTAAAGGTATCCAAGGAAATTTGTAACGGTCCTGCAAAGTCAAGGGTGCTTACACCAAGGAGCGAAAGAAGAGACAGGCCTTTTCCTTCAGACCCAATCTACATTAGAGGACACCCTAATGCAGACTTTCTAGTCTTCACAACAGCTCACAAAAGATCGGCATCACAGGGCACAGGAGAAGCTCCACCTCCTGACAAGGAGAGTAAATTAATTGATGCCACAGGGAAAAGGGGGGCAAATGGACATGCCAGTCATTGGCGGATCGCCAATTCTGTAGGCCTTCTATCACGATATAATCAGGCAACCTGGGATGAAACTGAATATTTATTGCAACATCTACCAGCTCAATACAACAAAAGAGAGGAAGACATAGTTGCAGAAGGTAAACAAATCTCCAACGCAACTATCAGAAGTGCTCTGGATAGTGCAGACAAAGTGACTAAAGGAATCAACTCTCCAGTTATGCTGGTTAGTTATGCATGACTGTACATCAGGCTTCAAACCCAAAGTGCAGCAGTACATCCTAAACATACCCTTTGATGGCAAACATCTGTTAAGTTCTGAGGTTGACACACAACTAGAAAAAGTCAAAAAGGACACAGAAACAGCTAAATCAATGGGAGCCTTGCAATCCCCTACACAAAACCCTTTCAGCGGTACCAAGGTAGAGGAACCTCCAAGAATAATAACCCCCAGACCCCAAGCTATCAACAGCAACAACAGCAATACCATCAACAATCAATAAGAGGGTATTACTTAGGTGGTTAGAAATCATGGGCTAGGAAGAGGAATGCCCACACAGGGAACCATAAGCAGCTAACAGTGACTTCACAGTCATTCCCCCCAATCACACGTCAGCTGTTGGGGTAAGGCTACAGTAATTCCACCAGTTGTGGACAGAGGTAGCATCAGACCAATGGGTCCTAGAAATGATCAGTCAGGGATATTGCCTAAAACTCAAAACAACATCCGCCCAATATCCTACCAAAAAGACACGCCCTCATTCCTCAGCAGCTACACCTGCTAAAGGAAGAAGGAAAAGCGTTATTACGAAAAGGGGCTATAGAACCAGTTCCATTCAAATATCAGGGAAAAGGAGTATACTCACTATACTTCCTAATATCCAAAATGGATGGAACTCTCCGTCCTATACTTGACTTACGCCCACTCAACCAAAAAATCCTATTCGAACAGTTTCACATGGTGACACTACAGGATGTAATACCACTACTACAAGAAGGTGACTTCATGACTGTGCTAGCCCTTTGAGGGCTACGGACGTTAATAGCTTTTTGGTATACCCTGGCGCTCTCAGTAGCTGGCAGGATTGCACTCCTTAAAATGGTGGCGCTCCCCCACCTATTATAATATTTGAATACACTCCAGATCTGGATTCCGACAGCATTTTTTCTTTCATATGGGGATCAGGGCGACGCAGAGTACCACTAGCTACAACACAGCGACCTGTAACTGCTGGCGGTTTCTAACTACGAGGCCTATTACATAGTGGCCCCGCTGCAATGGCTGCTTAGAGACATGGCACAGAGATGTAAACCGGACGGGGTTCCTATTAAGATGAGAACTGCAGTAATTCTTAAAGAAGTTTATTTGGATACAGCACGGCAGTATGTCCATTCAGCTGAAAGCTTCCAGTACAACTGAACTATCACTGGGCACAGGCACACAGTTCCACAGTAGATCATGGAATGCATTGTGAATGAAAACTAAGCGCATGCCACATATAAACATATATACAAGGTGCATGCACTTAAAGAGACATAACTAAGATGCAACACATCTCCCTCATTCAAATAAAATAAAATAAAACATAAAAGCAAATAAATAAACAAACTAAAATAAAACGAAAAACTGAAATTCCAAACTAAACGTAGTCATTCAATTTTTTGGGGAAATAATTTACACGGTTAGAAATTCTAACCTTAGGACAAATAGAAATGTTTTTATTCAACTTACTTGACTCACCAGAGATACCAACATTATCTTCATCAATATGGTCAGTCTCATTAGAAAGGTTTGCAGGGAAATTGCTCCGCAAATTGACTGGACACTTTGCCACCCTTCTAACATTCCAAACCTTGCCATCTTGAGTGGCAACAGAGTTCCTAAAAACTCTCTTAATTTGAATGGGCTTACCAAATCTGCTAGCACCCTTACTGATGATACCAGGTTTTAAAATTCTGACCCAATCTCCAACACTAAAAGATGGTACACAAGTTTTCCACTTTTTATCAAACCAAGAACAAGTTTTCTGTTGTTTGATCCCCACCTTAAAAGCAATGTCCTTAACACATTCACTGCTCATATGTTGCTTGACACACTTCTGTCGAAACCACCAGGTGCAAATCTTAGAGGCTGACTCTCTTCCTTTCAATAGTTTGAAAGGGCTGACTCCAGTTGTAGAATGAGGGGTAATTCTATGTAGCCATAACTTCTCCCTAACTCTACTCAACCAGTCCTCCCCAAGTTTCAAAGACTCCACTATGTAATCCTTCAAAACTCTGTTGAACCTTTCAACCTGCCCATTTTTATGCGGCCCATAAAGGGACGTGAAAACATGTTTTATCCCACATTCATTCACAAAGTTTTTCATCTGTGAAGAAGTAAATTGTACGCCGTTGTCAGTGACAAGATACGACGGACAACACTCACATGCAAAAATCTCTCTTAAAAAGTTTAACACAACTTCCGTAGTGATCTTATTTACAAATTTTACCTCAGGCCACTTTGAATGGTAATCTACTAACACTAATGCAAATCTAAACCTTTCTGGAAGCATATTAAAAGGACCAGAAATATCAAACGCTAATTTTTGCCAAGGTTCCTTTGGCCATTCAACCATTCTTAGAGGAGGAATTTTAGTACTGAGCATCCTTTCACTAGAAACACACAAATCACATTCCCTGGCTACCCGATCAATAAATTTGTCGATGCCAGGCCACCAAAAGAAATTCCTGATAAGACGTTTCATCGATGAAATCCCAGGATGTGTCTCATGAGCTATTTTAAGGATAACATCTTGCATTTCTTTAGGGGGAATGCATTTACAATTCTTAAAGAGAAAATCCCCTTCAAATTCTAGTTCTCCTGCGACCTTGAAAAAAGGTAATAACTCAGGTCTAATTAGATGTTTCTTTGGCCATCCTTCCATAACGTATTTTTTAATTTCTAAACAGTCCTTGTCCTTTTTGACGCACTCTTCCCAAAGTGCTTCACTAATCTCCTGAAATTGTGCAGGAATAATGTCACTAATGTTAAGTACAAAATCAGTTTCTTTAACAACATTCACTCCACTTTAAACACATGGTAATCTTGAAAGGAAATCAGCTGTTACATTTTTCTTCCCCGGAACGTATTCCGTTTTAAAATTATATTCTTGAAGTCTAGAAGAAAGTCTAGCAATTCTAGCAGTAGAGTTCCACCCTCCACCGGATGAAAGAATGTTGACTAAAGGTTTGGGATCTGTTCTTAACGTGAACTTGCTACCCCATACATATAACTTGAAATGCTCAATGGCCCAAACACGGGCGAGTAATTCTCTTTCAATTAAAGCATATTTTCTCTCTGTCTCATTCAGCGTTCTTGAAGCAAAAGCCACATTCCATTCTTCTCTACCATATTTCGGGGAAAGTACACCACCAACGCCATATAGGCTTGCATCAACTGTGATGATGCACTGTTTTTTTAAACAAAACGGTTTCAAAGTGGGAACACGCACAATTTCTTGTTTAATGTTTTCAAAAGCCTTCTCTTGACTACTGCTCCAAATGTAGTTTGCATTCTTTCTAAGTAACTCTCAACTGCTTCATTTTGCAAGCAAAATTATTGACAAATTTACTATAGTACTCACACATCCCCGCAAAACTCAACAATTGTTCCTTGTTTGTAGGGGCTGGGGCATTAATTATGGCATCTACGTTAGATTTCTTTGGAACAACACCATCACCAGACAGGGTGTGTCCTAAATACTCTACAGATTTCCTATACAACTTGCATTTGTTTTCCTTGAGCGTGGGACCATTCTTTTCTAACCTACCACAAACCTGTTTGAGATGTACATTATGTTCTTCCTCATTTTTTGAAAAGATTAAGATGTCGTCTTGAAAGCACTTAACAAAATGATCAACATCCCTTAAAACTCTAAACATAACCCTTTGAAATACGGATGCGGCAGATGCCAAACCAAACGGCATCCTTGTGTGGCGAAACAGGCCTTCAGGAGTTATGAATGCCGTCAGGTTTTTTGACTCTTCAGACAAACTTATCTGATGATATACAGACCTTAAGTCTAACGTAGAAAAAACTTTTGCTCCTTCCAACATAGATACAACTTCGTTAATATTTGGAAGAGGATGACAATCAATCACAATATTTGAGTTTAAAGCTCTGATGTCCACACACACTCTCAAATTCTTATCAGACTTGCGTACTAAAACTATGGGTGAAACCCATTCAGACGACTCAATTTCTTCAATAACTCCTTCATTAGTGAGTTCTTTCAACTTATCCCTGAGTTCTTCTCTACCATTTATGAGGACACCTCTCAATTGTTGTACAACTGTGCGTGCATTAGCTTTCAGAATAATTTTATGTTCAAAATCCTTTAATCTTCCCAACATGAAAACATTTCTATACTTATTGACTAAGTTCTTCACTCTGTCATTGGGATCTAAGACAGCCACTTTTTCTTTTGGCACATAATCTCCTAAAATGACCGGTTCTGAAGCTCGTGGGTTTAAAATAATCCCCAGCTTCCATGGATAGCGCCATCCTAGCACATTTACGCCTTTTACGGCAATGTACAATTTTATCTCTGCTCACCTTCCTGTGAGAAGTTGGCCTGATGTATGATGTCACTAGTTCTAGTGTACACCTTATATCAGTCCAAACAACCCTTATGGTGATTGGTTGTAAAGTCAACCTTATAGACCAGCTATCCTAGTGGTAGCATGGACAAGAGCAGTCTTAGGCTAAACTCTGAATGGCACGTGAAGCCAGCTGTGATACCATATATAATCCCTTGAATACCAAATGAAAGGACACTACAACAGATATATATATATAAAATAAAGCGTATTCATTCTAGTCAAACCCTCAGCCCTCTTTATGAGATTAGAGGTAAGTACAACACAGTCTTATTCAAGCATACATTAAGTCACACAGGTAAGTAATACAGTTAGGCCCTAGGGGCCACGCAAACCATATACTAAAGAAGTGGTATAAGGACCACTGTCACGGAAATAGGATAGGCCTAGGCCTAGGGAATCGCTGGGGCTACACTACACTAGCAACAGGTAGGAAGTGGGAGGCCCACGGGATTCAGGTGCAGAATGGAAACACTGACGCGTAATGCGTAAAAGTCGATAGAATTACTAGCAGTTAGAAATTAACAGTTTAAGGACACTTCTGAAGCAGCTAGAGAGTCGAGACTCGGAAACTAGACCCTAGGATAGTCACTACCCTTGTGAGCACCGAAGTACCCAAGTTACCTAGCCCACGGGCTGCGGGTGCATAGGTGTGAACTTGCGTCAGGTTTCGTCGTGGACTTCTATGGATGCCTGAAGGAAAGTTGCTGACAGGCAGTCAGTGAAGAGTGTCCGGTGGATCCCAAGGCTGGGATCAAGAAGAGAGGATACCTGCAAGCAGAAGGGACAGAGTCAAGGTCACTAGCCAGTGACCACGTGGAACCAGGAAGGAACCAGGCGATGTCGTGAAGATTGCAGGTGAAGGGTGAAGCTTGTCGCTGCAGCCACGGGTACCAGGAGACGTCGAGGACGACCAGGACCAGGAGGCGAGCTGTCCCACGAAGGCTCTTGCTGTCGGCGGCGTCGAAGTCGAACTAGGACTCACCAAGCCTTGGCAAGTGGAACCCACGAAGAATGGAGGACTTGCTTCTGGTGCCGACCAGGAAGGTCTGGGGTGCTTCTCTTTTGAAAAGAAGTGGGAGCCAGTCTGGAGGAGCCAAACCAGCAGTGAAGATTTCAAGGTGTGTCGTCACAAAGGCCGCTAGCCAACGGGCAAGCAACCGGACAGACGCGGCAAGCAGGAAAATGCAGGAGGGCCCCACGCAGGACTCGTGGAGTGTGGGGGGCTGATCTTCGGTGCAGATGGTGCTTGGGGTTGGGGCTTCTCAATCCCCGGTGCACAACTTCGAGGGTGCCTCAGAAGCTGCGCTGGAAGATACTTGCCACTTTTCCCAGGTAGCCGGTCCCACGTCTCTCGTCGCCTCCACGGATCTCAGCTCGGCTGTGGATGTGGATCAGGGTCGGAGAAGTCTGGAAGTCAAGGCTCTGGTCGGGCTCTACAGTCGGTCCCTCGTAGAACTTTAGCAAAGCAAAGGGTAGTCTCTTGATGGTGCCTGTTTGCACAGGGTAGCCACTCCTTGGCCACAAGGGAGATTCTTCAGTCTTCTTCTTTCGTCGAATGTCGAAGGTCCAGAGTTTCTGTTCAAGTTGCAGGTTCAGGATAATCTAATCTCCTGGGGCCCAGCTACCACTCTTATACTAATCCGGGGGGCTGGGTTGCCTGCTAGGTCACGCCTTATGGGTGGGACCGGGGAGGGGGGTGGTTACACCCCCTTCCCTTTGTCCAGTTTCGTGCCAGGACTGGGGCTGGAGTGCCCCAGCACCAGTTTGAACTGGACTATGCATGGGACACCTTGTGTGCCCCAGGCATGTCTCATTCCTTTCAGCCCTCCCTGCCCCAATACACTAAAGTCTGTCTGGGGAGGTGCTAGCACCTCCCCAAGCAGGAAACCTATTGTCCAAGCCTCCCTTGCCGGGATCACTCCCAGCAGCAGGAGGCCAGACTTGTGTCTGTGGCAGCAGCATCCATTTTGTGATGCTGAGGCTTTGGTTAGAGTTAAACAGCAAAGTAGGATTTTAACATGTCTCTCCCTCTAGAAGGGGGGAATAATATCCTCATCACCAGAAATGGTATGGGGGTATTATTCCAAAGTGTTAGACACCTTACACGACATGTTTTGATAAAGCCAAACCATAGTTACCATAACCGTTTAAGATTATAAGGCACTTTAAGAGTATATGGTAGGCTATATCATAGAACATCTATAAGGACATGGTTCCGAAAGCTGCAGACAGGCTCAGCTCATGCTAGAGCACCATCTCACATGTTACCAAGCACTCTGCCTCCAGGATTGTTAAGGCCTGCCATAGGAGTGGCTGATAGGTACACATGTGTCTATTTTAAGGGTAGATATAGGTATACTATATCTAAGCAAGGGGTGATTACACGACCTTGCCCCAGCTGAGTGATCAGCCAGTTGTGTCTGATTGGAAGGCCAGACCAGGGGTGGCATAATACATGCTGCAGCCCCTGGGAGGCCTAGGGTACACCTATGCCCTGGGTACCTAGGGTACACTGTACAGGGTCCAATAAGGTGATCCTTACCAATTGGGAATGTACCTAGGGTACATGGAGTCCATTTTAAAGAGAGAGCAGACAGCCTGAGACCTGAATGGCAGGATCTCAGGCCAACTAAGTCGAAAAACCAGCTAGACACTAGGCAAAAATTTGGGGGTAACCGTAGTCAGATATCCACCTTCCTACACAACCCCCCCCCCCCCCCCCCCCCCAAACGAAAGGAGATAAGGCTGGCCTTGACAAGGTAAGCCTCTATTGCCTAAGTGGCCATATAAGGAAGAACCAGCACTGGCATGGTTACCCCCTGTCTCATGGTCCACTAAGCAATCCCTCACCCTAAAGGTATCATAGGGTCTCCACCATAGGGAATGTCTACCTTTGGTGTGTCTTTGCAAAGTAAAAGGCTGGTGTTGAGATTGAGTACTGAAGTGAGTGTCCTCAAAGTGAGGCCTCAGTTTCCTCCAATCATCCTCCACCATGGATGCCTTTCTTTCTTTCACTGAGTTGCACTGTGCTCTCAGGGTCAGCCTCTGGCTACCTAAAGCTGGAGACTGGGTCCCTTTTGGGGGCTTACTGGAGGGACAGGTCAGGTTTGGGGCCCTAAGGTCCCATGTTTGCCTGTGCCCAACAGAATCCCTCTGGGGGAGGTCCCTAACTACCTGTAAAGGAGATCCCTCAGGAATGTTTTTAACCATCACCTGGCTAGGGCTACTAGCCCGGCAATCCTCATTCTTTTGATGGGGGGGTTCTTGTGGACAGGGGCCCTCTCGGGGTCCACTGGCCTCCCTGTCCTCTGCAGCCCTGCGCTGACTGAGGCAGGGTAGAGAGAGGCAGGCTACCTGCACCAGACTGGGTCCCACCTTGGAAGGGGCCACTGACATCAGAGGCTCTGCCAGGCCAGGCCTGGCTACCTCTGGGGCAGTTCCTTCACAAGGGGTGAGGTCAGATCCCTGAGGAGGCTGTCCTTTTCCTAATGTCTGGGGAGAGGGAGACTTTTCTTCCTCCCCATTACTCTCTGTTTGTGTGGAGTGATCCATAGTTTCAGGCTTCACTACACCTATGTCAGTCTGAGTATGGGCTGAGACCATTACAGCCTTGCCAACCTTTTCAGGGAGGCACTCAGTTTGGGTTTGAGCTGTGACTGTCACAGCTCTGCCAATCTCTACAGGGAAGTCTGTCTTTGCCTGGGTTGTGGCTACCACTGCCCTTCCAACCTTTTCAGGGAGGAAATCTACTTGGACAGGGGTTGTGGCTGGCACAACCCCACTACCCTTTTGTGAAAGGCCTACCATTTTAGAATGGGTGTCTTGTTCAACTCCAGCCCAAGCTGAGAGTTCTAAGTCATTCCCCAGTAAGCAGTCCACAGGCAAGGTTGGAGACACTGCCACCCTTTTAGGGCCAGTGACACCTCCCCAGCTGAGACATACCTCTGCCATGGGATGACTGTTCTGTTTGCCATCAATGTTAGTTACCTGGTATGAGAAACCAGGCAAAAGCTGCTCAGAGGGAACTAGCCTATGGGCCAACATAGTGATGCTAGCTCCAGTGTCTCTGTAGGCCTCAGCTTTTCTACCATTGATGTAGGGCTCCTGTCTGTACCTACCCAAAGTGTTGGGACAGGCAGTGAAGTTGGCAAACCCTGTGAGAAGTTGGCCTGATGTATGATGTCACTAGTTATAGTATACACCTTATATCAGTCCAAATACCCTTATGGTGATTGGTTGTAAAGTCAACCTTATAGACCAGCTATCCTAGTGGTAGCATGGACAAGAGCAGTCTTAGGCTAAACTCTGAATGGCATGTGAAGCCAGCTGTGATACCATATATAATCCCTTGAATACCAAATGAAAGGACACCACAACAGATATATATATAAAATAAAGTGTATTTATTCTAAGCAAACCCTCAGCACTCTTTATGAGTTTAGAGGTAAGTACAACACAGTCTTATTAATGCATACAGTAAGTCACACAGGTAAGTAATACAGTTAGGCCCTAGGGGCCACGCAAACCATATACTAAATAAGTGGTATAAGAACCACTGTCACGGAAATAGAATAGGCCTAGGCCTAGGGAATCGCTGGGGCTACACTACACTAGCGTTAGTTAGGAAGTGGGAGGCCCACGGGATTCGTGTGCAGAGTGGAAACACTCACGCGTAATGCGTAAAAGTCAATAGCAATGTTACAGTTTAGAAATAGATAGATTTAGGACACTTCCGGAGTAGCTAGGAAGTTGAGACTTGAAAACTAGACACTAGGATAGTCACTATCCTGATGAGCACCGGAGTACCCAAGTTACCTAGCCCACAGGCTGCGGGTGCATAGGGGTGAAGATGCGTCGTTTTCGTCGTCGACTCCTATGGATGCCTGAAGAAAGATGCTGACAGGCAGTCAGTGAAGAGTGTCCGGTGGATCCCAAGGCTGGGATCAAGAAGAGAAGAAACCTGCAAGCAGAAGGGACAGAGTCAAGGTCACTAGCCAGTGACCACGTGGAACCAGGAAGGAACCAGGCGATGTCGTGAAGAGTTGCAGGTGAAGGTGAAGCTTGTCGCTGCAGCCAGGAGGACCAGGAAGCGTCGAGGACGACCAGGACCAGGAGGCGAGCTGTCCCACGAAGGCTCTTGCTGTCGGCGGCGTCGAAGTTGGACTAGGACTCACCAAGCCTTGGCAAGCGGAACCCACGAAGAACAAGGGACTTGCTTCTGGTGCAGACCAGGAAGGTCTGGGGTGCTTCTTCTTTGCAGAGAAGCGGGAGCCAGTCTGGAGGAGCCAAACCAGCGCAGAAGATTTCAGGGAGCGTCGTCACAAAGGCCACTAGCCAGCGGCAAGCAACCGGACAGACGCGGCAAGCAGGAAAATGCTGAAGGGCCCCACGCAGGACTCGTGGAGTGTGGGGGGCTGGTCTTCGGTGCAGATGGTGCTTGGGGTTGGGGCTTCTCAATCCCCGGTGCACAACTTCGAGGGTACCTCAGAAGCTGCGCTGTAAGTTACTAGCCACTTTTCCCAGGTAGCCGGTCCCACGTCGCTCGTCGCCTCCACGGATCTCAGCTCTGCTGCAGATGTGGATGAGGGTCGGAGAAGTCTGGAAATCAAGGCTCTGGTCGGGCTCTGCAGTCGGTTCCTCGTCGAACGTTTCACAAAGCAAAGGGTAGTCTCTTGATGGTGCCTGTTTGCACAGGGTAGCCACTCCTTGGCTACAAGGGAGATTCTTCAGTCTTCTTCTTTCGTCGAATGTCGAAGGTCCAGAGTTTCTGTTCAGTTTTGCAGGTTCAGGATAATCTAAAGTCTTGAGGCCCAACTCCCACTCTTATACTAATCTGGGGGGCTGGGATACCTGCTAGGTCACGCCTTATGGGTGGGACCTGGGAGGGGGTGGTTACACCCACTTCCCTTTGTCCAGTTTCGCGCCAGAGCTGGGGCTGGAGTGCCCCAGCGCCGGTTTGAACTGGACTATGCAAGGAACACCTTGTGTGCCCCAGGCATGTCTCATTCCTTTCAGCCCACCCTGCCCCAATACACTAAAGGCTGTCTGGGGAGGTGCTAGCACCTCCCCAAGCAGGAAACCTATTGTCCAGGCCTCCCTGGCTGGGATCACTCCCAGCTGCAGGAGGTCAGACTTGTGTCGTGGCAGCAGCATCCATTTTGTGATGCTGAGGCTTTGGTCAGAGGCTAACAGTTGAAGTATGATTTTAACATGTCTTTCCCTCTAGAAGGGGGGGATAATATTCTCATGTCCAGAAATGGCATGGGGGTATTATTCCCGAGTGTTAGACACCTTACACGACATGTTTTGATAAAGCCAAACCATAGTTACCATAACCGTCTAAGATTATAAGGTACTTTAAGAGTATATGGTAGGCTATATCATAGAACAGCTATAAGGACATGGTTCCGAAAGCTGCAGACAGGCTCAGCTCGTGCTAGAGCACCATCTCACATGTTACCAAGCACTCTGCCTCCAGGATTGTCAAGGCCTGCCATAGGAGTGACTGATAGGTACACATGTGTCTATATGTAAGTTAGGTATAGGAATACTACACCTAAGCAAGGGGTGATTACACGACCTTGCCCCAGCTGAGTGATCAGCCAGTTGTGTCAAAATGGAAGGCCAGGCCAGGGGTGGCACAATACATGCTGCAGCCCCTGGTAGGCCTAGGGTACACCTCTGCCCTGGGTACCTAGGGTACACTGTACAGGGGCCAATAAGGTGATCCTATCCAAATGGGTTATGCACCTAAAGTACATAGTAGTAATTTAGAGAGAGAACAGCAGGGCTGTGTGTCTGATTAGCAGGCCCACAGCCACATCTAAGTCGTAAACCAGTAAAGCAAAAGCAAAAAAGTGGGGGTGAACATAGAAAGCAGACCCTACTCTCCTACACAACCCCCCCCAAACTTAGGGACATTAAACTAACCTTGACCAGTTGAGTCTTCATGTTCTAAGTGGAAATATCTGGAGAGTCCATCTGCATTGGCATGGTCAGTCCCAGGTCTATGTTCCACTGTGAAGTCCATCCCCTGTAGGGAAATGGACCACCTAAGAAGTTTGGGATTTTCACCCTTCATCTGATTTAGCCACAAGAGGGGCTTATGGTCTGTCTGAATCTTGAAGTGAGTGCCAAACAAGTATGGCCTCAGCTTCTTCAGGGCCCAGACCACAGCAAAGGCCTCCCTCTCAATAGCTGACCAACGTTTCTCTCTAGGGGTCAGCCTTCTACTTATAAAAGCAATGGGCTGGTCTTGACCATCTATATTCAGTTGTGAAAGAACAGCTCCCACACCTAACTCAGAAGCATCTGTCTGGACAATGAACTCTTTGGAGTAGTCTGGACTTTTCAGAATAGGTGCACTGCACATGGCCTGCTTCAGGTCATCAAATGCTTTTTGACAGCTTGCTGTCCACTGAACTTTCTTTGGCATCTTCTTGGAGGTCAAGTCATTAAGTGGTGTCACTATGGACCCATAGTTCTTAACAAACTTTCTGTAGTACCCAGACAGGCCCAAGAAAGCTCTGACCTGAGTCTGGGTAGTTGGAGGAGCCCAGTCCTTTATGGTCTGGATCTTGCTCTCCAGTGGTTGAACCTGACCCCCACCAACTAGGTGGCCCAGGTATACAACCTTGCTCTGCCCTATCTGGCACTTAGTGGCCTTGATAGTGAGGCCTGCCTTTTGCAGGGCCTCTAAAACATTCCTCAGGTGGACCAGGTGATCCTCCCAGGTGGAGCTAAAGACAGCAATATCATCAAGATAAGCTGCACAATAATCATCCAACCCAGTAAGGACTTGATTCACCAGCCTTTGGAAAGTGGCAGGTGCATTCTTCAAACCAAAGGGCATTACCACAAATTGATAATGTCCTCCTGGGGTCGAGAAAGCAGTTTTGGCCTTTGCACTCTCAGCTAGTCTGATTTGCCAGTAGCCTGCTGTTAGGTCAAATGTGCTCAAAAACTTAGCAGCTGCCAGTCTGTCAATGAGCTCATCTGCCCTAGGTATTGGGTGGGCATCTGTCCTAGTGACAGCATTGAGACCTCTGTAATCCACGCAAAACCTCATCTCTCTCTTACCATCTTGGGTGTGAGGTTTTGGCACAAGGACTACAGGACTAGCCCAAGGGCTCTCTGAAGGTTCAATGACTCCCAGCTCCAACATCTTTTGTACCTCAACTTTTATGCAGTCCCTGACATGGTCAGGTTGCCTGTAGATTTTACTCTTCACAGGCAGACTGTCACCAGTGTCCACCTCATGGGTGCACCAGTTTGTCTGACTTGGGGTCAGAGAGAACATATGTCTGTAGGTCTGCAGAACTTGTCTGCAGTCCTGTTGCTGATGGACAGTGAGGCTGTCAGAAAAGACCACACCATCAACTGAGCCATCATCAGGGTTCTGAGTCAACAGGTCTGGGAGAGGGTCACTCTCTTCCTCCTGCCCCTCATCTGTAGCCATGAGTAGCCCCATGTCTGCCCTGTCAACATATGCCTTCAATCTGTTGACATGAAGCACCCTGTGGGGGCTTCTGGGAGTCCCAAGGTCCACCAAGTAGGTGACTTCTCCTTTTTTCTCAACAATAGTGTGGGGTCCAGACCATTTGTCTTTGAGTGCTGCTGGGGCCACTGGCTCCAACACCCACACTTTCTGCCCTGGCTGGTAAACAGTCAGTACAGCCTTTTGGTCATGCCAAGCTTTTTGGAGTTCTTGGCTTGCCTCAAGGTTTTTAGAAGCCTTCTTCATATACTCTGCCATCCTGGAGCGGAGACCAAGTACATAATCCACTATGTCTAGTTTGGGTTGTCTGAGAGGTCTCTCCCATCCTTCCTTCACCAAACACAGGGGTCCTCTTACAGGATGCCCAAACAAAAGCTCAAAAGGGCTGTAGCCAACCCCCTTTTGTGGGACCTCTCTGTAAGCAAACAGAAGGCAGGGTAAAAGGATGTCCCATCTTCGCCTAAGCTTGTCTGGTAATCCTTTTATCATTCCCTTTAGGGTCTTGTTGAATCTCTCAACAAGCCCATTGCATTGTGGGTGATAGGGTGTGGTGAACTTATAGTTAACACCACACTCCTTCCACATTGCAGTCAAGTATCCTGACATAAAGTTGGCACCTCTGTCAGAAATGACCTCCTTTGGAAAGCCCACTCTGGAGAATACTCCAAGCAGGGCCCTTGCCACAACAGGACCTGTTGTGGTCCTCAGGGGAATTGCTTCTGGGTACCTGGTGGCATGGTCCACTATCACCAGTATGAATCTGTGCCCAGATGCTGTTTGTGGGTCCATTGGTCCTACAATATCTATGCCCACTCTTTCAAAGGGGACCCCCACCACAGGTAGTGGTATGAGGGGGGCCTTTGTGGTGCCACCTGATTTGCCACTGGCTTGGCAGGTGACACAGGAGCGACAAAACTCCTTAGTATCTTCTGACATATGGGGCCAGTGAAAGTGAGGGACAAGCCTGTCCCAAGTCTTGTTCTGGCCTAAATGTCCTGCAAGGGGAATATCATGGGCCAAGGTTAGAAGGAAGCCTCTGAACTTCAGTGGTATGACCAACCTCCTGGATGCACCAGGCTTGGGGTCTCTAGCCTCTGAGTACAGTAGCCCTTCATCCCAATACACTCTATGGGTACCTTGAGCATTCCCTGCAGCCTCAGCAGCAGCCAGCTGTCTGAGGGGTTCAAGAGAGGGGCAGTCTAATTGAGCCTGCCTCAGATCTGCCCTGGAAGGTCCCCCTGTCCCAAGAAACTCAACCTGATCAGGTTCAAGTTCTTCTAGGACAGTTCCTTCAGGGCTCTCAGAATCATCCTCCTGGGAGGGCTGATCCACCACCTGAGGCAGGGGGGAAGGCACAGCCTTAACCCTACTGCTCTTTCTCTTGGATTGTGACTGGTCCATAGTTTCAGGATCCAGCACTTGTTCAGTGTTGCACTTTTTGGCCTGTGACCTGGTCACAGCAAGGACATGTGCATCTATCCCTAGCATTTCTGCATGGGTCCTATACTCCACTTCAGACCAAACTGAAGTTTCAAGATCATTGCCCAGTAAACACTCTACAGGAAGGTCTGAACTAACAACAACTTTCTTGAGGCCAGTTACCCCTCCCCAGGAGAAGTTAACAATAGCCACACTATGGGAGGTAGTGGCATTGCTAGCGTTGGTCACTAGGTAGTTCTCACCTAGTATGATCTGTCCAGGGTCCACAAAAGCAGGTGTCACCATTGTGACACTAGCCCCAGTGTCCCTGTAGGCCTGAGCCATTCTTTGGTTGATAAAAGGTGTCTGTCTGTACTTGCCCAGGTTACTGGGGCCTACAGTAGAGGACAAAGCTAAGTCCCCATCACAGATCAGGACAGCCTGAGTAGGTACTCTGACTAGGCCAGAATCCTCCTCAGTTCCCAGGGTTAACCCTACTACACCCTTTTGCTGGGAACCACCACTTACAGCTGAACTAGGGGGTACAGTTGCCTTAGGGGCAATGGTGGCTGGGGGCTTATCCTTTTTGGTGCACTCACTAAACCAATGTGAGGTAGACTTACAATAGTTGCACCATGGTTTCTTTTGGCCTTCTTTCTTCTTATCCTTTTTGGAACCACCCTCCCCCTGAGCCTTTTGGGGACCTGGTGAAGACTTCTGGTCTTTTTGTTTCTGATCATTACCCTTCTGGTCTGCCTTTTTCTGATCACCGCCCTGGTTCTGGTTTTTCTGCTTAACTCTAGTCCTGACCCATCTATCTGCCTTCTTTCCCAATTCTTGGGGAGAAGTCAGATCAGAATCAATCAGGTGTTGATGCAATAGCTGGTTTTGACAGTTGTTAAGTATTTGTTCTCTCATGATCAAATTATACAATCCTGTATAGTCCTTAACCTTACTTCCCAATAGCCAGCCTTCCAGAGCCTTAGTGGCACAATCTACAAAGTCAGTCCAGTCCTGAGTCTGTGTCTTCTGGGTATCCCTGAACAACAACCTGTATTGTTCAGTGGTTAGGCCAAACCCATCAATCAGAGCACTCTTCAGGACAGTGTACTTATCTGCATCCTCATCACTAACTGTGAGGAGCTTGTCTCTTCCTTTCTCAGAGAAGGAGAGCCACAAGATAGCTGCCCACTGACTTTGGGGTACCTGCTGTACTTTGCAAGCTCTCTCCAAAGCAGTTATCCATTTGTGGATGTCATCCCCACACTTGTAGGGAGGGACAATCTTGCTCAGGTTTCTATTATCATAGTGCCTGTCTCTATCTCTAGGAATGTTGCTGCCACCAGTGGGTTCTAACCCACTTAACTTTTGTTCTCTAGCCAGAGCAAGCTTCTCTTTGGCAAGGGCAAGTTCTTCCCTCTGAATCCTCAGATTAGCCTCCCTCATTCTGGCTGCATGCTCCTTTCTCTCAGGTGAAGTCATTCCCCTGTGAGAGGAAGCATTAGAGATGTTAGAGACATGGGAGTGGATGGATTCCCCTGAAGGGGATCTGTCCTTCCTGTTTCTCTGTGAATGTCTACTTGTGGGTCTGTATGGGGGGACCCCATGCAAACTCTCATGTAAACTTAAGTTAGCCTGGCTAAGTCTCCTTACTTGGCTCTGGCTGTCTACCTCCCCATCTGAAGCCCCATCTGACTCCTCTGTGGTGGGTAGACCCTCCTCTGTGCCTAGGGCACCTTCCTGTGATGCCCTCTGAGCATCATACTCCTCTAGGAGTTGTCTTAACTGAAGGAGGGTAGGGTTTGCACCCTGTTTTATTCCTCTGGAGGTACACAATTGTCTCATCTCCTGGAATGTTAAGGTATCATACCCAGAGGGGGTCTTCTGCAGACCTGCCCCTCCTGAGAGAGCATCTACTTGATCTCCTCCCAGAGGCATGATCTAGTGAGGGTGTGGTGTGTGCACCTACCTACACTAGTTGTATCTACTAAACCTTTCTAGTAGTTGTAGTCAGGGTGTGTTATTCCCTTCAACCTACAACTACAAAGTCCAGTAGGACTTAAGTATAATAATCTATGTTATATGTACCTAGACAATATCTGTGTGATCTTTCAATTTAGTATCTCAAGATTACAATGGTATTACAACAGCAAGCTCAGATCCCAACCGCTGCTCACCAATGTGAGAAGTTGGCCTGATGTATGATGTCACTAGTTATAGTGTACACCTTATATCAGTCCAAATACCCTTATGGTGATTGGTTGTAAAGTCAACCTTATAGACCAGCTATCCTAGTGGTAGCATGGACAAGAGCAGTCTTAGGCTAAACTCTGAATGGCATGTGAAGCCAGCTGTGATACCATATATAATCCCTTGAATACCAAATGAAAGGACACCACAACAGATATATATATAAAATAAAGTGTATTTATTCTAAGCAAACCCTCAGCACTCTTTATGAGTTTAGAGGTAAGTACAACACAGTCTTATTAATGCATACAGTAAGTCACACAGGTAAGTAATACAGTTAGGCCCTAGGGGCCACGCAAACCATATACTAAATAAGTGGTATAAGAACCACTGTCACGGAAATAGAATAGGCCTAGGCCTAGGGAATCGCTGGGGCTACACTACACTAGCGTTAGTTAGGAAGTGGGAGGCCCACGGGATTCGTGTGCAGAGTGGAAACACTCACGCGTAATGCGTAAAAGTCAATAGCAATGTTACAGTTTAGAAATAGATAGATTTAGGACACTTCCGGAGTAGCTAGGAAGTTGAGACTTGAAAACTAGACACTAGGATAGTCACTATCCTGATGAGCACCGGAGTACCCAAGTTACCTAGCCCACAGGCTGCGGGTGCATAGGGGTGAAGATGCGTCGTTTTCGTCGTCGACTCCTATGGATGCCTGAAGAAAGATGCTGACAGGCAGTCAGTGAAGAGTGTCCGGTGGATCCCAAGGCTGGGATCAAGAAGAGAAGAAACCTGCAAGCAGAAGGGACAGAGTCAAGGTCACTAGCCAGTGACCACGTGGAACCAGGAAGGAACCAGGCGATGTCGTGAAGAGTTGCAGGTGAAGGTGAAGCTTGTCGCTGCAGCCAGGAGGACCAGGAAGCGTCGAGGACGACCAGGACCAGGAGGCGAGCTGTCCCACGAAGGCTCTTGCTGTCGGCGGCGTCGAAGTTGGACTAGGACTCACCAAGCCTTGGCAAGCGGAACCCACGAAGAACAAGGGACTTGCTTCTGGTGCAGACCAGGAAGGTCTGGGGTGCTTCTTCTTTGCAGAGAAGCGGGAGCCAGTCTGGAGGAGCCAAACCAGCGCAGAAGATTTCAGGGAGCGTCGTCACAAAGGCCACTAGCCAGCGGCAAGCAACCGGACAGACGCGGCAAGCAGGAAAATGCTGAAGGGCCCCACGCAGGACTCGTGGAGTGTGGGGGGCTGGTCTTCGGTGCAGATGGTGCTTGGGGTTGGGGCTTCTCAATCCCCGGTGCACAACTTCGAGGGTACCTCAGAAGCTGCGCTGTAAGTTACTAGCCACTTTTCCCAGGTAGCCGGTCCCACGTCGCTCGTCGCCTCCACGGATCTCAGCTCTGCTGCAGATGTGGATGAGGGTCGGAGAAGTCTGGAAATCAAGGCTCTGGTCGGGCTCTGCAGTCGGTTCCTCGTCGAACGTTTCACAAAGCAAAGGGTAGTCTCTTGATGGTGCCTGTTTGCACAGGGTAGCCACTCCTTGGCTACAAGGGAGATTCTTCAGTCTTCTTCTTTCGTCGAATGTCGAAGGTCCAGAGTTTCTGTTCAGTTTTGCAGGTTCAGGATAATCTAAAGTCTTGAGGCCCAACTCCCACTCTTATACTAATCTGGGGGGCTGGGATACCTGCTAGGTCACGCCTTATGGGTGGGACCTGGGAGGGGGTGGTTACACCCACTTCCCTTTGTCCAGTTTCGCGCCAGAGCTGGGGCTGGAGTGCCCCAGCGCCGGTTTGAACTGGACTATGCAAGGAACACCTTGTGTGCCCCAGGCATGTCTCATTCCTTTCAGCCCACCCTGCCCCAATACACTAAAGGCTGTCTGGGGAGGTGCTAGCACCTCCCCAAGCAGGAAACCTATTGTCCAGGCCTCCCTGGCTGGGATCACTCCCAGCTGCAGGAGGTCAGACTTGTGTCGTGGCAGCAGCATCCATTTTGTGATGCTGAGGCTTTGGTCAGAGGCTAACAGTTGAAGTATGATTTTAACATGTCTTTCCCTCTAGAAGGGGGGGATAATATTCTCATGTCCAGAAATGGCATGGGGGTATTATTCCCGAGTGTTAGACACCTTACACGACATGTTTTGATAAAGCCAAACCATAGTTACCATAACCGTCTAAGATTATAAGGTACTTTAAGAGTATATGGTAGGCTATATCATAGAACAGCTATAAGGACATGGTTCCGAAAGCTGCAGACAGGCTCAGCTCGTGCTAGAGCACCATCTCACATGTTACCAAGCACTCTGCCTCCAGGATTGTCAAGGCCTGCCATAGGAGTGACTGATAGGTACACATGTGTCTATATGTAAGTTAGGTATAGGAATACTACACCTAAGCAAGGGGTGATTACACGACCTTGCCCCAGCTGAGTGATCAGCCAGTTGTGTCAAAATGGAAGGCCAGGCCAGGGGTGGCACAATACATGCTGCAGCCCCTGGTAGGCCTAGGGTACACCTCTGCCCTGGGTACCTAGGGTACACTGTACAGGGGCCAATAAGGTGATCCTATCCAAATGGGTTATGCACCTAAAGTACATAGTAGTAATTTAGAGAGAGAACAGCAGGGCTGTGGGTCTGATTAGCAGGCCCACAGCCACATCTAAGTCGTAAACCAGTAAAGCAAAAGCAAAAAAGTGGGGGTGAACATAGAAAGCAGACCCTACTCTCCTACACAACCCCCCCCAAACTTAGGGACATTAAACTAACCTTGACCAGTTGAGTCTTCATGTTCTAAGTGGAAATATCTGGAGAGTCCATCTGCATTGGCATGGTCAGTCCCAGGTCTATGTTCCACTGTGAAGTCCATCCCCTGTAGGGAAATGGACCACCTAAGAAGTTTGGGATTTTCACCCTTCATCTGATTTAGCCACAAGAGGGGCTTATGGTCTGTCTGAATCTTGAAGTGAGTGCCAAACAAGTATGGCCTCAGCTTCTTCAGGGCCCAGACCACAGCAAAGGCCTCCCTCTCAATAGCTGACCAACGTTTCTCTCTAGGGGTCAGCCTTCTACTTATAAAAGCAATGGGCTGGTCTTGACCATCTATATTCAGTTGTGAAAGAACAGCTCCCACACCTAACTCAGAAGCATCTGTCTGGACAATGAACTCTTTGGAGTAGTCTGGACTTTTCAGAATAGGTGCACTGCACATGGCCTGCTTCAGGTCATCAAATGCTTTTTGACAGCTTGCTGTCCACTGAACTTTCTTTGGCATCTTCTTGGAGGTCAAGTCATTAAGTGGTGTCACTATGGACCCATAGTTCTTAACAAACTTTCTGTAGTACCCAGACAGGCCCAAGAAAGCTCTGACCTGAGTCTGGGTAGTTGGAGGAGCCCCGTCCTTTATGGTCTGGATCTTGCTCTCCAGTGGTTGAACCTGACCCCCACCAACTAGGTGGCCCAGGTATACAACCTTGCTCTGCCCTATCTGGCACTTAGTGGCCTTGATAGTGAGGCCTGCCTTTTGCAGGGCCTCTAAAACATTCCTCAGGTGGACCAGGTGATCCTCCCAGGTGGAGCTAAAGACAGCAATATCATCAAGATAAGCTGCACAATAATCATCCAACCCAGTAAGGACTTGATTCACCAGCCTTTGGAAAGTGGCAGGTGCATTCTTCAAACCAAAGGGCATTACCACAAATTGATAATGTCCTCCTGGGGTCGAGAAAGCAGTTTTGGCCTTTGCACTCTCAGCTAGTCTGATTTGCCAGTAGCCTGCTGTTAGGTCAAATGTGCTCAAAAACTTAGCAGCTGCCAGTCTGTCAATGAGCTCATCTGCCCTAGGTATTGGGTGGGCATCTGTCCTAGTGACAGCATTGAGACCTCTGTAATCCACGCAAAACCTCATCTCTCTCTTACCATCTTGGGTGTGAGGTTTTGGCACAAGGACTACAGGACTAGCCCAAGGGCTCTCTGAAGGTTCAATGACTCCCAGCTCCAACATCTTTTGTACCTCAACTTTTATGCAGTCCCTGACATGGTCAGGTTGCCTGTAGATTTTACTCTTCACAGGCAGACTGTCACCAGTGTCCACCTCATGGGTGCACCAGTTTGTCTGACTTGGGGTCAGAGAGAACATATGTCTGTAGGTCTGCAGAACTTGTCTGCAGTCCTGTTGCTGATGGACAGTGAGGCTGTCAGAAAAGACCACACCATCAACTGAGCCATCATCAGGGTTCTGAGTCAACAGGTCTGGGAGAGGGTCACTCTCTTCCTCCTGCCCCTCATCTGTAGCCATGAGTAGCCCCATGTCTGCCCTGTCAACATATGCCTTCAATCTGTTGACATGAAGCACCCTGTGGGGGCTTCTGGGAGTCCCAAGGTCCACCAAGTAGGTGACTTCTCCTTTTTTCTCAACAATAGTGTGGGGTCCAGACCATTTGTCTTTGAGTGCTGCTGGGGCCACTGGCTCCAACACCCACACTTTCTGCCCTGGCTGGTAAACAGTCAGTACAGCCTTTTGGTCATGCCAAGCTTTTTGGAGTTCTTGGCTTGCCTCAAGGTTTTTAGAAGCCTTCTTCATATACTCTGCCATCCTGGAGCGGAGACCAAGTACATAATCCACTATGTCTAGTTTGGGTTGTCTGAGAGGTCTCTCCCATCCTTCCTTCACCAAACACAGGGGTCCTCTTACAGGATGCCCAAACAAAAGCTCAAAAGGGCTGTAGCCAACCCCCTTTTGTGGGACCTCTCTGTAAGCAAACAGAAGGCAGGGTAAAAGGATGTCCCATCTTCGCCTAAGCTTGTCTGGTAATCCTTTTATCATTCCCTTTAGGGTCTTGTTGAATCTCTCAACAAGCCCATTGCATTGTGGGTGATAGGGTGTGGTGAACTTATAGTTAACACCACACTCCTTCCACATTGCAGTCAAGTATCCTGACATAAAGTTGGCACCTCTGTCAGAAATGACCTCCTTTGGAAAGCCCACTCTGGAGAATACTCCAAGCAGGGCCCTTGCCACAACAGGAGCTGTTGTGGTCCTCAGGGGAATTGCTTCTGGGTACCTGGTGGCATGGTCCACTATCACCAGTATGAATCTGTGCCCAGATGCTGTTTGTGGGTCCATTGGTCCTACAATATCTATGCCCACTCTTTCAAAGGGGACCCCCACCACAGGTAGTGGTATGAGGGGGGCCTTTGTGGTGCCACCTGATTTGCCACTGGCTTGGCAGGTGACACAGGAGCGACAAAACTCCTTAGTATCTTCTGACATATGGGGCCAGTGAAAGTGAGGGACAAGCCTGTCCCAAGTCTTGTTCTGGCCTAAATGTCCTGCAAGGGGAATATCATGGGCCAAGGTTAGAAGGAAGCCTCTGAACTTCAGTGGTATGACCAACCTCCTGGATGCACCAGGCTTGGGGTCTCTAGCCTCTGAGTACAGTAGCCCTTCATCCCAATACACTCTATGGGTACCTTGAGCATTCCCTGCAGCCTCAGCAGCAGCCAGCTGTCTGAGGGGTTCAAGAGAGGGGCAGTCTAATTGAGCCTGCCTCAGATCTGCCCTGGAAGGTCCCCCTGTCCCAAGAAACTCAACCTGATCAGGTTCAAGTTCTTCTAGGACAGTTCCTTCAGGGCTCTCAGAATCATCCTCCTGGGAGGGCTGATCCACCACCTGAGGCAGGGGGGAAGGCACAGCCTTAACCCTACTGCTCTTTCTCTTGGATTGTGACTGGTCCATAGTTTCAGGATCCAGCACTTGTTCAGTGTTGCACTTTTTGGCCTGTGACCTGGTCACAGCAAGGACATGTGCATCTATCCCCAGCATTTCTGCATGGGTCCTATACTCCACTTCAGACCAAACTGAAGTTTCAAGATCATTGCCCAGTAAACACTCTACAGGAAGGTCTGAACTAACAACAACTTTCTTGAGGCCAGTTACCCCTCCCCAGGAGAAGTTAACAATAGCCACACTATGGGAGGTAGTGGCATTGCTAGCGTTGGTCACTAGGTAGTTCTCACCTAGTATGATCTGTCCAGGGTCCACAAAAGCAGGTGTCACCATTGTGACACTAGCCCCAGTGTCCCTGTAGGCCTGAGCCATTCTTTGGTTGATAAAAGGTGTCTGTCTGTACTTGCCCAGGTTACTGGGGCCTACAGTAGAGGACAAAGCTAAGTCCCCATCACAGATCAGGACAGCCTGAGTAGGTACTCTGACTAGGCCAGAATCCTCCTCAGTTCCCAGGGTTAACCCTACTACACCCTTTTGCTGGGAACCACCACTTACAGCTGAACTAGGGGGTACAGTTGCCTTAGGGGCAATGGTGGCTGGGGGCTTATCCTTTTTGGTGCACTCACTAAACCAATGTGAGGTAGACTTACAATAGTTGCACCATGGTTTCTTTTGGCCTTCTTTCTTCTTATCCTTTTTGGAACCACCCTCCCCCTGAGCCTTTTGGGGACCTGGTGAAGACTTCTGGTCTTTTTGTTTCTGATCATTACCCTTCTGGTCTGCCTTTTTCTGATCACCGCCCTGGTTCTGGTTTTTCTGCTTAACTCTAGTCCTGACCCATCTATCTGCCTTCTTTCCCAATTCTTGGGGAGAAGTCAGATCAGAATCAATCAGGTGTTGATGCAATAGCTGGTTTTGACAGTTGTTAAGTATTTGTTCTCTCATGATCAAATTATACAATCCTGTATAGTCCTTAACCTTACTTCCCAATAGCCAGCCTTCCAGAGCCTTAGTGGCACAATCTACAAAGTCAGTCCAGTCCTGAGTCTGTGTCTTCTGGGTATCCCTGAACAACAACCTGTATTGTTCAGTGGTTAGGCCAAACCCATCAATCAGAGCACTCTTCAGGACAGTGTAATTATCTGCATCCTCATCACTAACTGTGAGGAGCTTGTCTCTTCCTTTCTCAGAGAAGGAGAGCCACAAGATAGCTGCCCACTGACTTTGGGGTACCTGCTGTACTTTGCAAGCTCTCTCCAAAGCAGTTATCCATTTGTGGATGTCATCCCCACACTTGTAGGGAGGGACAATCTTGCTCAGGTTTCTATTATCATAGTGCCTGTCTCTATCTCTAGGAATGTTGCTGCCACCAGTGGGTTCTAACCCACTTAACTTTTGTTCTCTAGCCAGAGCAAGCTTCTCTTTGGCAAGGGCAAGTTCTTCCCTCTGAATCCTCAGATTAGCCTCCCTCATTCTGGCTGCATGCTCCTTTCTCTCAGGTGAAGTCATTCCCCTGTGAGAGGAAGCATTAGAGATGTTAGAGACATGGGAGTGGATGGATTCCCCTGAAGGGGATCTGTCCTTCCTGTTTCTCTGTGAATGTCTACTTGTGGGTCTGTATGGGGGGACCCCATGCAAACTCTCATGTAAACTTAAGTTAGCCTGGCTAAGTCTCCTTACTTGGCTCTGGCTGTCTACCTCCCCATCTGAAGCCCCATCTGACTCCTCTGTGGTGGGTAGACCCTCCTCTGTGCCTAGGGCACCTTCCTGTGATGCCCTCTGAGCATCATACTCCTCTAGGAGTTGTCTTAACTGAAGGAGTGTAGGGTTTGCACCCTGTTTTATTCCTCTGGAGGTACACAATTGTCTCATCTCCTGGAATGTTAAGGTATCATACCCAGAGGGGGTCTTCTGCAGACCTGCCCCTCCTGAGAGAGCATCTACTTGATCTCCTCCCAGAGGCATGATCTAGTGAGGGTGTGGTGTGTGCACCTACCTACACTAGTTGTATCTACTAAACCTTTCTAGTAGTTGTAGTCAGGGTGTGTTATTCCCTTCAACCTACAACTACAAAGTCCAGTAGGACTTAAGTATAATAATCTATGTTATATGTACCTAGACAATATCTGTGTGATCTTTCAATTTAGTATCTCAAGATTACAATGGTATTACAACAGCAAGCTCAGATCCCAACCGCTGCTCACCAATGTGAGAAGTTGGCCTGATGTATGATGTCACTAGTTATAGTGTACACCTTATATCAGTCCAAATACCCTTATGGTGATTGGTTGTAAAGTCAACCTTATAGACCAGCTATCCTAGTGGTAGCATGGACAAGAGCAGTCTTAGGCTAAACTCTGAATGGCATGTGAAGCCAGCTGTGATACCATATATAATCCCTTGAATACCAAATGAAAGGACACCACAACAGATATATATATAAAATAAAGTGTATTTATTCTAAGCAAACCCTCAGCACTCTTTATGAGTTTAGAGGTAAGTACAACACAGTCTTATTAATGCATACAGTAAGTCACACAGGTAAGTAATACAGTTAGGCCCTAGGGGCCACGCAAACCATATACTAAATAAGTGGTATAAGAACCACTGTCACGGAAATAGAATAGGCCTAGGCCTAGGGAATCGCTGGGGCTACACTACACTAGCGTTAGTTAGGAAGTGGGAGGCCCACGGGATTCGTGTGCAGAGTGGAAACACTCACGCGTAATGCGTAAAAGTCAATAGCAATGTTACAGTTTAGAAATAGATAGATTTAGGACACTTCCGGAGTAGCTAGGAAGTTGAGACTTGAAAACTAGACACTAGGATAGTCACTATCCTGATGAGCACCGGAGTACCCAAGTTACCTAGCCCACAGGCTGCGGGTGCATAGGGGTGAAGATGCGTCGTTTTCGTCGTCGACTCCTATGGATGCCTGAAGAAAGATGCTGACAGGCAGTCAGTGAAGAGTGTCCGGTGGATCCCAAGGCTGGGATCAAGAAGAGAAGAAACCTGCAAGCAGAAGGGACAGAGTCAAGGTCACTAGCCAGTGACCACGTGGAACCAGGAAGGAACCAGGCGATGTCGTGAAGAGTTGCAGGTGAAGGTGAAGCTTGTCGCTGCAGCCAGGAGGACCAGGAAGCGTCGAGGACGACCAGGACCAGGAGGCGAGCTGTCCCACGAAGGCTCTTGCTGTCGGCGGCGTCGAAGTTGGACTAGGACTCACCAAGCCTTGGCAAGCGGAACCCACGAAGAACAAGGGACTTGCTTCTGGTGCAGACCAGGAAGGTCTGGGGTGCTTCTTCTTTGCAGAGAAGCGGGAGCCAGTCTGGAGGAGCCAAACCAGCGCAGAAGATTTCAGGGAGCGTCGTCACAAAGGCCACTAGCCAGCGGCAAGCAACCGGACAGACGCGGCAAGCAGGAAAATGCTGAAGGGCCCCACGCAGGACTCGTGGAGTGTGGGGGGCTGGTCTTCGGTGCAGATGGTGCTTGGGGTTGGGGCTTCTCAATCCCCGGTGCACAACTTCGAGGGTACCTCAGAAGCTGCGCTGTAAGTTACTAGCCACTTTTCCCAGGTAGCCGGTCCCACGTCGCTCGTCGCCTCCACGGATCTCAGCTCTGCTGCAGATGTGGATGAGGGTCGGAGAAGTCTGGAAATCAAGGCTCTGGTCGGGCTCTGCAGTCGGTTCCTCGTCGAACGTTTCACAAAGCAAAGGGTAGTCTCTTGATGGTGCCTGTTTGCACAGGGTAGCCACTCCTTGGCTACAAGGGAGATTCTTCAGTCTTCTTCTTTCGTCGAATGTCGAAGGTCCAGAGTTTCTGTTCAGTTTTGCAGGTTCAGGATAATCTAAAGTCTTGAGGCCCAACTCCCACTCTTATACTAATCTGGGGGGCTGGGATACCTGTTAGGTCACGCCTTATGGGTGGGACCTGGGAGGGGGTGGTTACACCCACTTCCCTTTGTCCAGTTTCGCGCCAGAGCTGGGGCTGGAGTGCCCCAGCGCCGGTTTGAACTGGACTATGCAAGGAACACCTTGTGTGCCCCAGGCATGTCTCATTCCTTTCAGCCCACCCTGCCCCAATACACTAAAGGCTGTCTGGGGAGGTGCTAGCACCTCCCCAAGCAGGAAACCTATTGTCCAGGCCTCCCTGGCTGGGATCACTCCCAGCTGCAGGAGGTCAGACTTGTGTCGTGGCAGCAGCATCCATTTTGTGATGCTGAGGCTTTGGTCAGAGGCTAACAGTTGAAGTATGATTTTAACATGTCTTTCCCTCTAGAAGGGGGGGATAATATTCTCATGTCCAGAAATGGCATGGGGGTATTATTCCCGAGTGTTAGACACCTTACACGACATGTTTTGATAAAGCCAAACCATAGTTACCATAACCGTCTAAGATTATAAGGTACTTTAAGAGTATATGGTAGGCTATATCATAGAACAGCTATAAGGACATGGTTCCGAAAGCTGCAGACAGGCTCAGCTCGTGCTAGAGCACCATCTCACATGTTACCAAGCACTCTGCCTCCAGGATTGTCAAGGCCTGCCATAGGAGTGACTGATAGGTACACATGTGTCTATATGTAAGTTAGGTATAGGAATACTACACCTAAGCAAGGGGTGATTACACGACCTTGCCCCAGCTGAGTGATCAGCCAGTTGTGTCAAAATGGAAGGCCAGGCCAGGGGTGGCACAATACATGCTGCAGCCCCTGGTAGGCCTAGGGTACACCTCTGCCCTGGGTACCTAGGGTACACTGTACAGGGGCCAATAAGGTGATCCTATCCAAATGGGTTATGCACCTAAAGTACATAGTAGTAATTTAGAGAGAGAACAGCAGGGCTGTGGGTCTGATTAGCAGGCCCACAGCCACATCTAAGTCGTAAACCAGTAAAGCAAAAGCAAAAAAGTGGGGGTGAACATAGAAAGCAGACCCTACTCTCCTACACAACCCCCCCCAAACTTAGGGACATTAAACTAACCTTGACCAGTTGAGTCTTCATGTTCTAAGTGGAAATATCTGGAGAGTCCATCTGCATTGGCATGGTCAGTCCCAGGTCTATGTTCCACTGTGAAGTCCATCCCCTGTAGGGAAATGGACCACCTAAGAAGTTTGGGATTTTCACCCTTCATCTGATTTAGCCACAAGAGGGGCTTATGGTCTGTCTGAATCTTGAAGTGAGTGCCAAACAAGTATGGCCTCAGCTTCTTCAGGGCCCAGACCACAGCAAAGGCCTCCCTCTCAATAGCTGACCAACGTTTCTCTCTAGGGGTCAGCCTTCTACTTATAAAAGCAATGGGCTGGTCTTGACCATCTATATTCAGTTGTGAAAGAACAGCTCCCACACCTAACTCAGAAGCATCTGTCTGGACAATGAACTCTTTGGAGTAGTCTGGACTTTTCAGAATAGGTGCACTGCACATGGCCTGCTTCAGGTCATCAAATGCTTTTTGACAGCTTGCTGTCCACTGAACTTTCTTTGGCATCTTCTTGGAGGTCAAGTCATTAAGTGGTGTCACTATGGACCCATAGTTCTTAACAAACTTTCTGTAGTACCCAGACAGGCCCAAGAAAGCTCTGACCTGAGTCTGGGTAGTTGGAGGAGCCCAGTCCTTTATGGTCTGGATCTTGCTCTCCAGTGGTTGAACCTGACCCCCACCAACTAGGTGGCCCAGGTATACAACCTTGCTCTGCCCTATCTGGCACTTAGTGGCCTTGATAGTGAGGCCTGCCTTTTGCAGGGCCTCTAAAACATTCCTCAGGTGGACCAGGTGATCCTCCCAGGTGGAGCTAAAGACAGCAATATCATCAAGATAAGCTGCACAATAATCATCCAACCCAGTAAGGACTTGATTCACCAGCCTTTGGAAAGTGGCAGGTGCATTCTTCAAACCAAAGGGCATTACCACAAATTGATAATGTCCTCCTGGGGTCGAGAAAGCAGTTTTGGCCTTTGCACTCTCAGCTAGTCTGATTTGCCAGTAGCCTGCTGTTAGGTCAAATGTGCTCAAAAACTTAGCAGCTGCCAGTCTGTCAATGAGCTCATCTGCCCTAGGTATTGGGTGGGCATCTGTCCTAGTGACAGCATTGAGACCTCTGTAATCCACGCAAAACCTCATCTCTCTCTTACCATCTTGGGTGTGAGGTTTTGGCACAAGGACTACAGGACTAGCCCAAGGGCTCTCTGAAGGTTCAATGACTCCCAGCTCCAACATCTTTTGTACCTCAACTTTTATGCAGTCCCTGACATGGTCAGGTTGCCTGTAGATTTTACTCTTCACAGGCAGACTGTCACCAGTGTCCACCTCATGGGTGCACCAGTTTGTCTGACTTGGGGTCAGAGAGAACATATGTCTGTAGGTCTGCAGAACTTGTCTGCAGTCCTGTTGCTGATGGACAGTGAGGCTGTCAGAAAAGACCACACCATCAACTGAGCCATCATCAGGGTTCTGAGTCAACAGGTCTGGGAGAGGGTCACTCTCTTCCTCCTGCCCCTCATCTGTAGCCATGAGTAGCCCCATGTCTGCCCTGTCAACATATGCCTTCAATCTGTTGACATGAAGCACCCTGTGGGGGCTTCTGGGAGTCCCAAGGTCCACCAAGTAGGTGACTTCTCCTTTTTTCTCAACAATAGTGTGGGGTCCAGACCATTTGTCTTGGAGTGCTGCTGGGGCCACTGGCTCCAACACCCACACTTTCTGCCCTGGCTGGTAAACAGTCAGTACAGCCTTTTGGTCATGCCAAGCTTTTTGGAGTTCTTGGCTTGCCTCAAGGTTTTTAGAAGCCTTCTTCATATACTCTGCCATCCTGGAGCGGAGACCAAGTACATAATCCACTATGTCTAGTTTGGGTTGTCTGAGAGGTCTCTCCCATCCTTCCTTCACCAAACACAGGGGTCCTCTTACAGGATGCCCAAACAAAAGCTCAAAAGGGCTGTAGCCAACCCCCTTTTGTGGGACCTCTCTGTAAGCAAACAGAAGGCAGGGTAAAAGGATGTCCCATCTTCGCCTAAGCTTGTCTGGTAATCCTTTTATCATTCCCTTTAGGGTCTTGTTGAATCTCTCAACAAGCCCATTGCATTGTGGGTGATAGGGTGTGGTGAACTTATAGTTAACACCACACTCCTTCCACATTGCAGTCAAGTATCCTGACATAAAGTTGGCACCTTTGTCAGAAATGACCTCCTTTGGAAAGCCCACTCTGGAGAATACTCCAAGCAGGGCCCTTGCCACAACAGGAGCTGTTGTGGTCCTCAGGGGAATTGCTTCTGGGTACCTGGTGGCATGGTCCACTATCACCAGTATGAATCTGTGCCCAGATGCTGTTTGTGGGTCCATTGGTCCTACAATATCTATGCCCACTCTTTCAAAGGGGACCCCCACCACAGGTAGTGGTATGAGGGGGGCCTTTGTGGTGCCACCTGATTTGCCACTGGCTTGGCAGGTGACACAGGAGCGACAAAACTCCTTAGTATCTTCTGACATATGGGGCCAGTGAAAGTGAGGGACAAGCCTGTCCCAAGTCTTGTTCTGGCCTAAATGTCCTGCAAGGGGAATATCATGGGCCAAGGTTAGAAGGAAGCCTCTGAACTTCAGTGGTATGACCAACCTCCTGGATGCACCAGGCTTGGGGTCTCTAGCCTCTGAGTACAGTAGCCCTTCATCCCAATACACTCTATGGGTACCTTGAGCATTCCCTGCAGCCTCAGCAGCAGCCAGCTGTCTGAGGGGTTCAAGAGAGGGGCAGTCTAATTGAGCCTGCCTCAGATCTGCCCTGGAAGGTCCCCCTGTCCCAAGAAACTCAACCTGATCAGGTTCAAGTTCTTCTAGGACAGTTCCTTCAGGGCTCTCAGAATCATCCTCCTGGGAGGGCTGATCCACCACCTGAGGCAGGGGGGAAGGCACAGCCTTAACCCTACTGCTCTTTCTCTTGGATTGTGACTGGTCCATAGTTTCAGGATCCAGCACTTGTTCAGTGTTGCACTTTTTGGCCTGTGACCTGGTCACAGCAAGGACATGTGCATCTATCCCCAGCATTTCTGCATGGGTCCTATACTCCACTTCAGACCAAACTGAAGTTTCAAGATCATTGCCCAGTAAACACTCTACAGGAAGGTCTGAACTAACAACAACTTTCTTGAGGCCAGTTACCCCTCCCCAGGAGAAGTTAACAATAGCCACACTATGGGAGGTAGTGGCATTGCTAGCGTTGGTCACTAGGTAGTTCTCACCTAGTATGATCTGTCCAGGGTCCACAAAAGCAGGTGTCACCATTGTGACACTAGCCCCAGTGTCCCTGTAGGCCTGAGCCATTCTTTGGTTGATAAAAGGTGTCTGTCTGTACTTGCCCAGGTTACTGGGGCCTACAGTAGAGGACAAAGCTAAGTCCCCATCACAGATCAGGACAGCCTGAGTAGGTACTCTGACTAGGCCAGAATCCTCCTCAGTTCCCAGGGTTAACCCTACTACACCCTTTTGCTGGGAACCACCACTTACAGCTGAACTAGGGGGTACAGTTGCCTTAGGGGCAATGGTGGCTGGGGGCTTATCCTTTTTGGTGCACTCACTAAACCAATGTGAGGTAGACTTACAATAGTTGCACCATGGTTTCTTTTGGCCTTCTTTCTTCTTATCCTTTTTGGAACCACCCTCCCCCTGAGCCTTTTGGGGACCTGGTGAAGACTTCTGGTCTTTTTGTTTCTGATCATTACCCTTCTGGTCTGCCTTTTTCTGATCACCGCCCTGGTTCTGGTTTTTCTGCTTAACTCTAGTCCTGACCCATCTATCTGCCTTCTTTCCCAATTCTTGGGGAGAAGTCAGATCAGAATCAATCAGGTGTTGATGCAATAGCTGGTTTTGACAGTTGTTAAGTATTTGTTCTCTCATGATCAAATTATACAATCCTGTATAGTCCTTAACCTTACTTCCCAATAGCCAGCCTTCCAGAGCCTTAGTGGCACAATCTACAAAGTCAGTCCAGTCCTGAGTCTGTGTCTTCTGGGTATCCCTGAACAACAACCTGTATTGTTCAGTGGTTAGGCCAAACCCATCAATCAGAGCACTCTTCAGGACAGTGTAATTATCTGCATCCTCATCACTAACTGTGAGGAGCTTGTCTCTTCCTTTCTCAGAGAAGGAGAGCCACAAGATAGCTGCCCACTGACTTTGGGGTACCTGCTGTACTTTGCAAGCTCTCTCCAAAGCAGTTATCCATTTGTGGATGTCATCCCCACACTTGTAGGGAGGGACAATCTTGCTCAGGTTTCTATTATCATAGTGCCTGTCTCTATCTCTAGGAATGTTGCTGCCACCAGTGGGTTCTAACCCACTTAACTTTTGTTCTCTAGCCAGAGCAAGCTTCTCTTTGGCAAGGGCAAGTTCTTCCCTCTGAATCCTCAGATTAGCCTCCCTCATTCTGGCTGCATGCTCCTTTCTCTCAGGTGAAGTCATTCCCCTGTGAGAGGAAGCATTAGAGATGTTAGAGACATGGGAGTGGATGGATTCCCCTGAAGGGGATCTGTCCTTCCTGTTTCTCTGTGAATGTCTACTTGTGGGTCTGTATGGGGGGACCCCATGCAAACTCCCATGTAAACTTAAGTTAGCCTGGCTAAGTCTCCTTACTTGGCTCTGGCTGTCTACCTCCCCATCTGAAGCCCCATCTGACTCCTCTGTGGTGGGTAGACCCTCCTCTGTGCCTAGGGCACCTTCCTGTGATGCCCTCTGAGCATCATACTCCTCTAGGAGTTGTCTTAACTGAAGGAGGGTAGGGTTTGCACCCTGTTTTATTCCTCTGGAGGTACACAATTGTCTCATCTCCTGGAATGTTAAGGTATCATACCCAGAGGGGGTCTTCTGCAGACCTGCCCCTCCTGAGAGAGCATCTACTTGATCTCCTCCCAGAGGCATGATCTAGTGAGGGTGTGGTGTGTGCACCTACCTACACTAGTTGTATCTACTAAACCTTTCTAGTAGTTGTAGTCAGGGTGTGTTATTCCCTTCAACCTACAACTACAAAGTCCAGTAGGACTTAAGTATAATAATCTATGTTATATGTACCTAGACAATATCTGTGTGATCTTTCAATTTAGTATCTCAAGATTACAATGGTATTACAACAGCAAGCTCAGATCCCAACCGCTGCTCACCAATGTGAGAAGTTGGCCTGATGTATGATGTCACTAGTTATAGTGTACACCTTATATCAGTCCAAATACCCTTATGGTGATTGGTTGTAAAGTCAACCTTATAGACCAGCTATCCTAGTGGTAGCATGGACAAGAGCAGTCTTAGGCTAAACTCTGAATGGCATGTGAAGCCAGCTGTGATACCATATATAATCCCTTGAATACCAAATGAAAGGACACCACAACAGATATATATATAAAATAAAGTGTATTTATTCTAAGCAAACCCTCAGCACTCTTTATGAGTTTAGAGGTAAGTACAACACAGTCTTATTAATGCATACAGTAAGTCACACAGGTAAGTAATACAGTTAGGCCCTAGGGGCCACGCAAACCATATACTAAATAAGTGGTATAAGAACCACTGTCACGGAAATAGAATAGGCCTAGGCCTAGGGAATCGCTGGGGCTACACTACACTAGCGTTAGTTAGGAAGTGGGAGGCCCACGGGATTCGTGTGCAGAGTGGAAACACTCACGCGTAATGCGTAAAAGTCAATAGCAATGTTACAGTTTAGAAATAGATAGATTTAGGACACTTCCGGAGTAGCTAGGAAGTTGAGACTTGAAAACTAGACACTAGGATAGTCACTATCCTGATGAGCACCGGAGTACCCAAGTTACCTAGCCCACAGGCTGCGGGTGCATAGGGGTGAAGATGCGTCGTTTTCGTCGTCGACTCCTATGGATGCCTGAAGAAAGATGCTGACAGGCAGTCAGTGAAGAGTGTCCGGTGGATCCCAAGGCTGGGATCAAGAAGAGAAGAAACCTGCAAGCAGAAGGGACAGAGTCAAGGTCACTAGCCAGTGACCACGTGGAACCAGGAAGGAACCAGGCGATGTCGTGAAGAGTTGCAGGTGAAGGTGAAGCTTGTCGCTGCAGCCAGGAGGAGCAGGAAGCGTCGAGGACGACCAGGACCAGGAGGCGAGCTGTCCCACGAAGGCTCTTGCTGTCGGCGGCGTCGAAGTTGGACTAGGACTCACCAAGCCTTGGCAAGCGGAACCCACGAAGAACAAGGGACTTGCTTCTGGTGCAGACCAGGAAGGTCTGGGGTGCTTCTTCTTTGCAGAGAAGCGGGAGCCAGTCTGGAGGAGCCAAACCAGCGCAGAAGATTTCAGGGAGCGTCGTCACAAAGGCCACTAGCCAGCGGCAAGCAACCGGACAGACGCGGCAAGCAGGAAAATGCTGAAGGGCCCCACGCAGGACTCGTGGAGTGTGGGGGGCTGGTCTTCGGTGCAGATGGTGCTTGGGGTTGGGGCTTCTCAATCCCCGGTGCACAACTTCGAGGGTACCTCAGAAGCTGCGCTGTAAGTTACTAGCCACTTTTCCCAGGTAGCCGGTCCCACGTCGCTCGTCGCCTCCACGGATCTCAGCTCTGCTGCAGATGTGGATGAGGGTCGGAGAAGTCTGGAAATCAAGGCTCTGGTCGGGCTCTGCAGTCGGTTCCTCGTCGAACGTTTCACAAAGCAAAGGGTAGTCTCTTGATGGTGCCTGTTTGCACAGGGTAGCCACTCCTTGGCTACAAGGGAGATTCTTCAGTCTTCTTCTTTCGTCGAATGTCGAAGGTCCAGAGTTTCTGTTCAGTTTTGCAGGTTCAGGATAATCTAAAGTCTTGAGGCCCAACTCCCACTCTTATACTAATCTGGGGGGCTGGGATACCTGCTAGGTCACGCCTTATGGGTGGGACCTGGGAGGGGGTGGTTACACCCACTTCCCTTTGTCCAGTTTCGCGCCAGAGCTGGGGCTGGAGTGCCCCAGCGCCGGTTTGAACTGGACTATGCAAGGAACACCTTGTGTGCCCCAGGCATGTCTCATTCCTTTCAGCCCACCCTGCCCCAATACACTAAAGGCTGTCTGGGGAGGTGCTAGCACCTCCCCAAGCAGGAAACCTATTGTCCAGGCCTCCCTGGCTGGGATCACTCCCAGCTGCAGGAGGTCAGACTTGTGTCGTGGCAGCAGCATCCATTTTGTGATGCTGAGGCTTTGGTCAGAGGCTAACAGTTGAAGTATGATTTTAACATGTCTTTCCCTCTAGAAGGGGGGGATAATATTCTCATGTCCAGAAATGGCATGGGGGTATTATTCCCGAGTGTTAGACACCTTACACGACATGTTTTGATAAAGCCAAACCATAGTTACCATAACCGTCTAAGATTATAAGGTACTTTAAGAGTATATGGTAGGCTATATCATAGAACAGCTATAAGGACATGGTTCCGAAAGCTGCAGACAGGCTCAGCTCGTGCTAGAGCACCATCTCACATGTTACCAAGCACTCTGCCTCCAGGATTGTCAAGGCCTGCCATAGGAGTGACTGATAGGTACACATGTGTCTATATGTAAGTTAGGTATAGGAATACTACACCTAAGCAAGGGGTGATTACACGACCTTGCCCCAGCTGAGTGATCAGCCAGTTGTGTCAAAATGGAAGGCCAGGCCAGGGGTGGCACAATACATGCTGCAGCCCCTGGTAGGCCTAGGGTACACCTCTGCCCTGGGTACCTAGGGTACACTGTACAGGGGCCAATAAGGTGATCCTATCCAAATGGGTTATGCACCTAAAGTACATAGTAGTAATTTAGAGAGAGAACAGCAGGGCTGTGGGTCTGATTAGCAGGCCCACAGCCACATCTAAGTCGTAAACCAGTAAAGCAAAAGCAAAAAAGTGGGGGTGAACATAGAAAGCAGACCCTACTCTCCTACAAACCCCATGCCACCATCACAGACAAGAGTAGCTGCTGTAGGGGAATTGGCTAAGCCAGGGTCCCCCTGTGTTCCCCAAGAAAACCCAACCAAATTTTTGGGGGCACTCCCACCACCTGGGGGATTACTGCTGACAGTAATAGGTGAGGTGACAGGAGTAGTTGGAGGAACAGTTTTGTTTTTAGCCTTTGGGCAACTGCTGTCAGTTTTCCAATGCCCAGGAGTTTTACACTCATGGCAGTAAGGCTTTTTAACTGTGGTAGAGGAGGGAGCTTGGGACCCACCACCCTGTGTGGAGTTTTGGGGCCCTGAGGAAGATTTCTCTTTTGTTTTGTCCCCACCCTTCTCTTGAGGCTTGGTGGTATCTTTCTTTTGGTCACCACCCTGATTTGTAGTCCTAATCCTGGTCCTGACCCATTTATCTGCCCTCTTTCCCAATTCTTGGGGAAAGGTCAAATCTGAGTCTACCAGGTGTTGATGGAGAAGCTGGTTCTGACAATTACTAAGGATCTGCTCCCTCATAATCAAGTTGTACAATCCTGTATAGTCCTGCACCTTGCTGCCAGTTAACCAACCTTCCAAAGCCTTAGTGGCACAATCCACAAAATCAGACCAGTCCTGTGTCTGTGTCTTCTGGGTGTCTCTGAACAACAACCTATATTGCTCAGTGGTTAAGCCAAACCCATCTATCAGAGCACTCTTCAGGACTTTGTAATTGTTAGCATCCTCATCACTAACTGTGAGGAGCTTGTCTCTACCTTTGTCAGAAAAGGAGAGCCACAAGATAGCTGCCCACTGACTCTGGGGTGCCTGCTGTACTTTGCAGTCCCTCTCCAAAGCAGTCATCCACTTGTGGATGTCATTCCCATTCTGATATGGGGGGACTATCTTGCTTAGGTTTCTATGGTCATAAGACCTATCCCTATCTCTAGGAACGTTGCTGCCACCAGTGGGTTCTGACCCACACAATTTTTGCTCTCTGGCCAGAGCAACCTTCTCTTTGGCAAGGGCAAGTTCTTCCCTTTCAATCCTCAGTTTGGCTTCCTTCATTCTGGCCTCATGCTCTCTCCTTTGGGGGGAAGTCATCCCCCTGTGGGATGAAGCATTGGAGCTTCTTGAGTGATAGGAGTGGAGAGAGTCCCCTGAGGGAGATCTACCCCTTCTATCTCTCTTTTTAAGATTACTTGGGGGCCTGTAAGGGAAGCTCCCATGCAAGCTCCCATGCAAGCTTAAGTTAGCCTGACTAAGTCTTCTGACTGGGGTCTTGCTACCTCCCTCTTCCTCTGAGGTCTCTTCTAACTCATCTGTATCAGTTAAGTCAGGGGTCTCTTCTGTGGAGGGGAGGCCCTTATCTACAGCTATGGCACCATACTTGGCAGCTCTTTCAGCATCATAGGCCTCTAGAAGCTCCACTAACTGTCTAAGGGTAGGGTTGGAACCCTGTTTTAATCTCCTGGAGATACACAGTTGTCTCATCTCCTGGAAAGTGAATGCATCATATCTAGAGGGAATCTGTCCAGGATTCTCCTCTCCTGAGGGAGTATCAGTGTGATCTCTATTCAGGGACATGATTCTAGTGAGGGTGTGGTGTGTGCACCTACCTACACTAGTTGTATCTACTAAACCTCTCTAGTAGTTGTAGTCAGGGTGTGTTACTCCCTTCAACCTACAACCACTAAGTCCAGTAGGTCTTAAGTATTATAATCTATGTTATATGTACCTATCTGTGTGATTTTTCAATTTAGTATCTCAAGATTACAATGGTATTACAACAGCAAGCTCAGATCCCAACCGCTGCTCACCAATGTGAGAAGTTGGCCTGATGTATGATGTCACTAGTTCTAGTGTACACCTTATATCAGTCCAAACAACCCTTATGGTGATTGGTTGTAAAGTCAACCTTATAGACCAGCTATCCTAGTGGTAGCATGGACAAGAGCAGTCTTAGGCTAAACTCTGAATGGCACGTGAAGCCAGCTGTGATACCATATATAATCCCTTGAATACCAAATGAAAGGACACCATAACAGATATATATATAAAATAAAGTGTATTTATTCTAGTCAAACCCTCAGCACTCTTTATGAGATTAGATGTAAGTACAACACAGTCTTATTCAAGCATACATTAAGTCACACAGGTAAGTAATACAGTTAGGCCCTAGGGGCCACGCAAACCATATACTAAAGAATTGGTATAAGGACCACTGTCACGGAAATAGGATAGGCCTAGGCCTAGGGAATCGCTGGGGCTACACTACGCTAGCAACAGGTAGGAAGTGGGAGGCCCACGGGATTCAGGTGCAGAGTGGAAACACTCACGCGTAATGCGTAAAAGTCGATAGATTTACTAGCAGTTAGAAATTAACAGTTTAAGGACACTTCTGAAGCAGCTAGAGAGTCGAGACTCGGAAACTAGACCCTAGGATAGTCACTACCCTTGTGAGCACCGAAGTACCCAAGTTACCTAGCCCACGGGCTGCAGGTGCATAGGTGTGAACTTGCATCGGGTTTCGTCGTGGACTTCTATGGATGCCTGAAGGAAAGTTGCTGACAGGCAGTCAGTGAAGAGTGTCCGGTGGATTCCAAGGCTGGGATCAAGAAGAGAGGATACCTGCAAGCAGAAGGGACAGAGTCAAGGTCACTAGCCAGTGACCACGTGGAACCAGGAAGGAACCAGGCGATGTCGTGAAGATTGCAGGTGAAGGGTGAAGCTTGTCGCTGCAGCTACGGGTACCAGGAGACGTCGAGGACGACCAGGACCAGGAGGCGAGCTGTCCCACGAAGGCTCTTGCTGTCGGCGGCGTCGAAGTCGAACTAGGACTCACCAAGCCTTGGCAAGTGGAACCCACGAAGAACGGAGGACTTGCTTCTGGTGCCGACCAGGAAGGTCTGGGGTGCTTCTCTTTTGCAAAGAAGCGGGAGCCAGTCTGGAGGAGCCAAACCAGCAGTGAAGATTTCAAGGTGTGTCGTCACAAAGGCCGCTAGCCAACGGGCAAGCAACCGGACAGACGCGGCAAGCAGGAAAATGCAGGAGGGCCCCACGCAGGACTCGTGGAGTGTGGGGGGCTGATCTTCGGTGCAGATGGTGCTTGGGGTTGGGGCTTCTCAATCCCCGGTGCACAACTTCGAGGGTGCCTCAGAAGCTGCGCTGGAAGATACTTGCCAGTTTTCCCAGGTAGCCGGTCCCACGTCTCTCGTCGCCTCCACGGATCTCAGCTCGGCTGTGGATGTGGATCAGGGTCGGAGAAGTCTGGAAGTCAAGGCTCTGGTCGGGCTCTGCAGTCGGTCCCTCGTAGAACTTTAGCAAAGCAAAGGGTAGTCTCTTGATGGTGCCTGTTTGCACAGGGTAGCCACTCCTTGGCCACAAGGGAGATTCTTCAGTCTTCTTCTTTCGTCGAATGTCGAAGGTCCAGAGTTTCTGTTCAAGTTGCAGGTTCAGGATAATCTAATCTCCTGGGGCCCAGCTACCACTCTTATACTAATCCGGGGGTCTGGGTTGCCTGCTAGGTCACGCCTTATGGGTGGGACCTGGGAGGGGGGTGGTTACACCCCCTTCCCTTTGTCCAGTTTCGTGCCAGGACTGGGGATGGAGTGCCCCAGCACCGGTTTGAACTGGACTATGCATGGGACACCTTGTGTGCCCCAGGCATGTCTCATTCCTTTCAGCCCTCCCTGCCCCAATACACTAAAGTCTGTTTGGGGAGGTGCTAGCACCTCCCCAAGCAGGAAACCTATTGTCCAAGCCTCCCTTGCCGGGATCACTCCCAGCAGCAGGAGGTCAGACTTGTGTCTGTGGCAGCAGCATCCATTTTGTGATGCTGAGGCTTTGGTTAGAGTTAAACAGCAAAGTAGGATTTTAACATGTCTCTCCCTCTAGAAGGGGGGAATAATATCCTCATCACCAGAAATGGTATGGGGGTATTATTCCAAAGTGTTAGACACCTTACACGACATGTTTTGATAAAGCCAAACCATAGTTACCATAACCGTTTAAGATTATAAGGCACTTTAAGAGTATATGGTAGGCTATATCATAGAACAGCTATAAGGACATGGTTCCGAAAGCTGCAGACAGGCTCAGCTCATGCTAGAGCACCATCTCACATGTTACCAAGCACTCTGCCTCCAGGATTGTTAAGGCCTGCCATAGGAGTGGCTGATAGGTACACATGTGTCTATTTTAAGGGTAGATATAGGTATACTATATCTAAGCAAGGGGTGATTACACGACCTTGCCCCAGCTGACTGATCAGCCAGTTGTGTCTGATTGGAAGGCCAGACCAGGGGTGGCATAATACATGCTGCAGCCCCTGGGAGGCCTAGGGTACACCTATGCCCTGGGTACCTAGGGTACACTGTACAGGGTTCAATAAGGTGATCCTTACCAATTGGGAATGTACCTGGAGTCCATTTTAAAGAGAGAGCAGAGAGAATGGCAGGATCTCAGGCCAACTAAGTCGAAAAACCAGCTAGACACTAGGCAAAAATTTGGGGGTAACCATAGTCAGATATCCACCTTCCTACCCTTCCTTTGAACCACAAGGTAACACTTAAATATCCTTCCATGTCAATTCTTGTTCCATCAAAACTTTCTGCAATGACATCACTAGCATGTAATTTTTTCCCTTTACACACTACATTCAATTTCTCTTCAAAATATTCTTTTGAAATTATCGTCCATGGTGACCCTGAATCAGCCATGAGTTGTAATTCCACACCTAACACCATAACCGTACATTTAGGAGACTCTAATAATTTCTTCTTGCCCTCACTTACAGTCCTACTAACAATGGATACAACGAATCCTCTCTCACAATCGGAATTGACAACATTTTCTTCCCTTTCAACTTCATTGTGAACAACTTCTGTCCCACTAACTGTCGAGATTGATCTTGAAGTAGAAGTGGATGGATTATTCCTTCTGTTATCTCTGCAAACATTACTAAAATGACCAAACCTTCCACACTTCCTGCATTGTCTATTAATAGCAGGACAACCTGTGAAAGACACTATATGTGTTTTACTCCCACATCTGAAACACACACTCTGACCTCCCAAATTCCCGTTACTTCTAAACGCCTTTCCACTGCTGTATCTGTTGCTTATAGGCCTCCTTTGGATGACATCCGGCTTGCTGCTTTGTGCTTGTGTACTACTTCCCGTAATATTCTTTATAACACACACCTCTTCCACACTCTCATTCTTCTTCGTACTTTGTCTAACTGTTTGCATCCAGCTATCAGATTGTTCTACGGCTTTTGCATTAGCTATTGCTTCAGACAAACTTGGATCACCCATAAGTTCTCTTGTACTTTTTTGTTCCTCACATGCACAATATTCTGATCCCTTATCATTTCATCAGCCATCATACCGAATTTACAATGAACACATAAGGATCTTAAAGCAGTCAAAAGTCATCAAACGATTCATCCTCCTTCTGTGCCCTCGTGTAGAGCTTAAATCTGTTCAAAGCAATACTGGTAGTTGGTTTGAATCGCTTTTCAAGTCTTTTCAAAGCTTCATTATACACATTCAAGTTCTCTTCTCCTACTTCTGTTGTACCTTGTGGTAGGGCTCTGAAAATGTCTTGACCTTCTGATCCTAAACAATGTAGTAAAATGCTTTTTTTTCTTTCTGCTCCCATTCGTTCTCCATCAATTGCCTTCATATACGTTAAGAACTCTTCTTTCCACCTTGTCCTTGGCAAAGGTGGATCCCCCTTATTCTGTAAAACTTTTCCTGGTGGGTCAAACTGCATGCTTCCTTAAGTGTTATTTAAATTCTTCACTCTAATATTGTAAACACTCCTTGAAGTTCTATCTGAGTGTATGATAGCAAGAGAAAGCCAAAAAAATAATATGTCTTCTCTTTGAAATGAATATATGTAAAATCTCTGCTCCTTTTAGACCAGGTGTATGTCACATGACTCTATGTGTTTCATCCTTCTTTCCACAAAGTATTGGTATACCTCTCTGTTCTTCCTTTAAAACTGTTTCTCCAGCTATCCTCACGAATAGAATGTTTATAATATTTATTCCAGAAATTATAGACAAAATCCTACCACAATAAAGACTAAAAAACATGAAAAGAGGACAACAACAAAAAAACTTTAGTTCCCCACCTTTTCCTTGTTTCTTTTTTCAGCTTATCAGGATTTATTTCCTTACTTTAACTCACGATCGCGCAGTGCCTTCTTCTGCGCTCGCTGCGTGTGACTGTTTCCTTAGTAACCCGACAATGGCTGCCACGACGCGCTACGCGTCACCACGCGTATTGCGCACTGACGCTCCTTCCTTACAACAGAGTATCGATTACTAAGCAACGGTGGTGGCTCCCACAACGTTCTGTACATCAGAGTACGTCCTGACATTGACGCTTACGCTGGCTCTGTACTCATGAAGATCTCCGCGTTGGTTTCCGGAGCACGCACCTTCCTTTGCCGCGTTCTCTTGAGCGGTGCTAGGATACGGCGAACGCTCCTCCTCCAAGTTCTGTGGATTCTCGGTACGATTTATTTATATTCAAAACCTGACTATTCTTCGTAATTTTCCGCACGTTTCTCCCGCCATGCTTCTCTCTTTTTTTTTTTTTAAACACGTTTCTTCTTTCCCAGATGTAGACTGCTAACAACAGACAAATAATCCTTCTTTCTCCAGTATTGGGGTGTCTTTCATAGATTCACATGCTTGAATATTCCCCGTCGTCGAAGTGGGAGTCCCACGGTATATAAAAAGCAATAAGTGTCATGTATATACATATACATACATAACCACATAATAGCATATACATATCCAAATAAACTTTATATATAGAATTCAAATAACATATCAAGTGAAAATACCATAGGATAGTATTGACACATAGGAAAGCATTGAGAAAAAGAATCACTTTACTGACATATCCTTGTCGTTTTATAGTCCAAACTCTAGCCAATCAGGCGCAAGCACCCTCTAGAACCTTCTCAGAGGCTTAGGCCCTCAGATTTTCTACCGCACGTCGTGTGAAGGGAGTCTCCCTGAGCTCTGCTCAGTCTTTGGTCTGGTTTGGGTTTTTCTCATCATGTCTTCAAGTAAGAAGTCTCTTTTCCGTCCCTGTTCATCTTGTGGGAAGTTAAGACTTTTTTCTGAGGACCCTCATGAAAAATGTATCTATTGTCTTTACCCTGATCATAAGGTGGCCAACTGTAAAATTTGTAGAACTTTCTCGCAAAAGACTTTGAAGGACAGGGAGGGTCGCCTATTATTGTGGCTTCAAAAATTGAAGGATACGGATAACCCCCTTTCTGAGGTGGAAAGTGTGGCCTCTGTTCGAACAGGAGTCTCCTCCAAGCATAGTAGTGTTCAGGACTTGCCGTCTCCCTTTTTGAAAAAGAAGAGACTTCATCTTGAGGAAGTGTCTGCAGGCCAAGTCTCTGTTACTACACCAGCGCCCCCGAAACCTAGCTCTCAGGCGTCTATGACTCCGTCAGCGCATGTTTCTAGTCAAAAACGCGCAAAACCGTCTACGGGCCCGTCGACGGCCCCTCCGTCGATGAGATCTGCCACTTCGACGACGGTGACGACGGTGTCGAGCAGATTTCCTGCGTCGTCGACGACGACTTCGTCGACGTTTTCACCGTCGACAGTGGTGTGCGTTTCCCTAAAGACTATTTCGTCGACGATTCCACTATCTTCCTCGTCGACGACTGGGGAAGCTGGCGCTTCCGTCGACGTCTAAAGCTTCGTCGACGTTAATAAAGAAGAAGAAGAAGAAGTCATCGCCGCCGACGCTCACAGCATCGTCGACGACGACGGCGTCGTCGGCGGGCTCGTCGTCGATGACAGTCTCGTCGGCGCGAGCTTCGTCGGCGGCACTCTCGTCGACGGCGTCGGCGGCAGCCTCGTCGACGGCAGCCTCGTCGACGGCGACTTCGTCGACGGCGATTTCGTCGAGGATCGCCTCGACGATGGAGGTGTTAAATTTTGCAACTATCCCTTTGGTGCCAATGTCTACACCAGCGCCAGGGTCGGTGGACAACTCCTTGCTGCAGCGTCGCCATGCTGTGCTGGACTCTGTCATGATGCCACCGGTCACTCGGCCACCTCATCAGCTATTCCCCTCGGTTGATGAGGAAGTTTCGGATTCTGATGACGATGTTCAGTCCTCTTTTCGAGATGCTCGTAGTCCTTCTGAGCTTCATATAAAATGCCAAGATTTTGAGGAGGATGACTATTCGCAGGACTATTACTGTCAGGAGCAGGAGCAACATCCCCCTGCACAAGTTCCTATGGCGCAGCTCCCTTTGTCGCTCATCTCCAACCTTCAATTTATGTTGGAAGACTACAATCGTCGCTTTCCGGCTTCCTCTCATAGTTCTCCACGTGAGACGCCATCTGCCGGTCCATCTACTCCTGTGTTGCCAACGATCCCGACACCATCCACACCTGTATTGGTTCCCCCTGCAACAGATGATGTTGGGGATAATCTGGATACGGAGGAGGGAGAGCTTCATGATGAAGACTCTATGGCGGAGTGGGATGACTATCAAATCAATTCGCCCGCATCACCTCCGACATCGCCAGTGAATTCACCACCTGTCGACATAACAGGATTCCATCAACTGATGGAAAGGGCGGCTCAACGTTTTCACCTCCCCATGGTGGTTAGGGAGGAGGCCTGCTTTCTGTATGACTTCAAGTCCCAGCCGCAGAAACAGGTACGGGCTGTGCCCATTATAGACTTTATCTGGAACGAGGGCATTAAGCTAATGAAAACGCCTAACTGCATCCCGGCAGTGCTCCCGCGACTGGAGAAGAAGTACATGGCCCCGGACTCTTCTCCAGCTTGCTTAGTGTCTCAGCTAAGCCAGACTCGGTGATCACCCAGGCGGCGCAACGTCGCTCCAAAAATCCATCGTCTCCGCTTCCGTCACCTCCGGATCGTGACGGCCGCCGCCTGGATGCCATTGGCAAAAAGTTTTCGACCATGGCTTCAACAAGAGTCCGAGCAGCAAATTCTTTGGCCATCCTCGGTCGTTACGATCGACAAATGTGGTCGGACATGGCAGCTTTGGTTAAGCTTATCCCGGAAGACTCTAGAGCGGACGCTCTAAAGATCCTGCAAGAGGGTGAGAGGGCATCCTCCTAAATCATCGACTGCAACGTCGACAGTGCCTCCACGGGTTTTCGTCAATTGGCTGGAGCGGCTGTTTTAAGACGACAGGGTTGGCTTCGTTCCACCTCGTTCCGTCAGGAGGTCCAGGCCAAGATTCTGGACATGCCGTATGACGGAGAATCTTTGTTCGGCCAGCATGTGGAGGACGCTTTGCAAGCCATCAAGAAGGACACGGAGACGGCTCGCTCCCTGGGCACTCTCCAGTTCCGGAAGCAGCCCTTTCGGGGTGCGCGCGGCTGCGGCACCTCCTCTTCCTTTCGTGGGTCTTTGTAGGAGAGTAGGGTCTGCTATCCTTTGGTCACCCCAAATTTTTGCTTTTGCTTCACCGGTTTTATGACTTCGTGTGGCTGTGGGCCTGCTAATCAGACCCTTAGCCTTGCTGCTCTCTCCCTAAATTAATGCCAATGCACACTAGGTGCATTACCAATGAGAACTGGTTCACGTTATTGGCCCCTGTAACCGTGTACTCCAGGTACCCAGGGCATAGGTGTATCCAAGGCCTACCAGGGGCTGCAGCATGTATTATGCCACCCCTGGCCTGGCCTCACTATTTGACACAACTGGCTGATCACTCAGCTGGGGTAAGTTGGTGTAATCACCTCTTACTTAGATATAGTATATCTATATCTAACCTGTATGGACACATGGTAAACCTATAAGTCACTCCTATGGCAGGCCTTAACAATCCTGGAGGCAGAGTGCTTGGTTTCATCTGAGATGGTGCTCTGGCATGAGCTGAGCCTGTCTACAGCTTTCGGAACAACGTCCTTTAGCTGTTTCATGATATTGCCATACCATATACTCTTAAGTGCATTATGGACCTCGCTGTCAAATGCTAACTCTGGTTTGGCTTTATCAAAACATGTCGAGTAAGGTGTCATACGATTTGGAATACTACCCCCTCGCCAATTCTGGCGACGGGGGTAGCATTCCACCCTTCTAGAGGGACACGACATGTACCTAACCTGAAACCCGGGTAAAGTTAGACAGAGCCTCAGCATCACAAAATGGATGCTGCCACTACAAACACAAGTCTGCCCTCCTGCTGCTGGGAGTCCTTCCAGCTTGGGAGGTTTGGACAAAGGGTTTCCTGCCAGGAGAGGTGCTAGCACCACCCCAGATAGGATTTTGTGTAGTGGATTAGGGCGTGCTGAATAGATTGAGACATGCCTGGGGCACACAAGGTGTCCCTGTGCATATGCCAGTTCAAACCGGAGCTGGGGCTCTCCAGCCCCAGCCCTGGCGCGAAACTGGACAAAGGAAAGGGGGTGTAACCACCCCCCTTCCTGATCCCACCCAGAGGAGGTACATAGCAGGTAATCCGACCCCTAGATTTGGAATAAGAGTAGGAGCTGTGTCCCAAGACTTCAGATCATCCTGAAACTCGACTTGAAGAAGAAGAATCACTGGACTTCGACGTTCTGCTGCACAGAAGGCTGAAGAGAATCTCCCTTGTGGCCAAGGAGTGACCACCCTGTGAACAAAGGCACCATCCAGCAACTTGACGACTGCTTTGCCGCCGCCTCCCGCCGGAGACCGAGCCCAGAGCCCGACAAGACCCAGACTCCCAGACATCTCAGAGCCTGATCCACAGTCTCTGCAAAGAAGAGACCCGTGGAGGCACCGAGAGACGTGGGACCGGCCATCTTGAAACGTCCATGACACGCTGACGGCGCAGCACCTAAGGCACCCTCATCGATGTGCACTGGGCCCTGAGAAGCCCCAACACCGAGCAGCATTTGCACCAAAGACCAGCCCTCCAGAATCCACGAGATCTGCGTGGGGCCCTTTTGCTTTTTGCCACTCGACGCGTCATTCCGGTTACTGGCCCGTTGACTAGTGGCCATCTTGGCGACGAAATCTACAATTAACACTGCTGGTCTGGTTGCTCCAGACTGGCCCTTGCTCCTGTGAAAAGGAGCAGCCCCCCTGACCTTGCTGGTTAGAGCACCAAGCTTTCATCGATTCCTGCGTGGCTTGCATTAGCCAAGGCCTGTTTGCTCCAATCAAGAAGCCGACACCGCCGTCAGCTAGAGCCTTCGTGGGACAGCTCGTGAGTGACTCCTGGACGTCGTCGCCATCTTCACTTCCACGTGGCTGCAGAGACAAGCTTCACTTTTTCACCTGTTGGCACCCGACATCGCCTGGTTCCTTCCTGGTTCCACGCCGGTCACTGGCTGGTGACTTTGAACATTGTCCCCTCTGCTTTCAGGTCTTCTACTCTTCAGATCCACCCTTTGATCCACCGGAACTCTTCTTGCCTGGCCGCCTGCAGCATCTTCATCCTCAGGCTCCATAGACCTGCACGACGAAACCCGACGCACTTTGACCCCTATGCATCCGCTTCCTGTGGGTGAGGTAACGCTGTCACTCCGGTGCTCCTGGGTAGAGAAACATCTCTAGTGTCTAGGTTTCACGTTGTTTCACGTTGTTAGGTTCTGGTCCATCCGGAAGACTCCCTTTGCTTTAACTTTGTGACTTTTACGCACCCATTGAATCCAATAGGTGCACGCGTGTAACTTTCAACACTGCACACGCATCCTGTGGGCCTCCTGGTCACTAACTACTGTTAGCTCCCTGTAGTCCTAGCAATTCTCAAGGCCCTAGGCCTTCCTACTTTCCTATACGTGGTTCTTATACCACTATTTTAGTATATGGTTTAGCGGGCCACCCGGGCCCATCCATAATTGTGCAACTTTTGTATATTTAAACATTGCCTTGTTTTAATGAATGTGCTTCTGTGCTCATAAAGAGTATAGAGGATACTTTTAGTAAATAAATACATATATATATCTGTGTGGTGTCCTTTCATTTGGTATTCAAGGAGGTTACATATGGTAAAACAGCTGGCTTCACATGTCCTCAAGAATTTAGCCTGCAGACTGCACTGTCCACGCTACCACTAGGATAGCTGGTCTATCTAGGTTGACTTCAACCACCACCATAAGGGTTGCTTGGCATGGTACAAGGTGATCACTAGAACTAGTGAGCAGCATATACCAACTTCTCACATTGGTGAGCAGCGGTTGGGATTTGAGCTTGCTGTGTTTTACCAATTGTAATCTTTGAAAATATCATTTGAAAGATCACACAGGTACCTTTAGGTACATATAAAACAAGACTAGTATACATAAGTTCTACTGAACTTAGTTGTTGTAGAGCAAAGGGAGTAGCACACCCTGACTACAACTAACTAGAGAAGGTCCAGTATGAAAACACCAGTGTAGGTAGATTGCAACACATCCACCTCACTAATAGAATGGCTGGAGCAGCAGGAGCCACTGGGCTTCCAGCTGTTGAGAGTGACCCTCAAAGGGCACCATCCAAATATTCTATGTTAAACTTTCAGGAGTTAAGACAACTGTGTAACACCAGAAGTCTTAAGCAGGGTCAAAACCCTACTATAGCCCAACTCCTAGAGCTATTAGATTACTCTGATACTCTAAGTGCCCCTGACTCAGTCCCTACAGGGTCTGGAGAGGGAGGTCACCCATCTGAAGATGATAATGCTGATGACCCTGTCCCTAGCACTCAAGAGAGAGATGAGGTAGATGAGGGAGAAGATGATTCAGATGATGGTAGAAATAGCCAGGTGCCAGTCAGGAGACTTAGCCAAGCTAACTTCAGCTTACATGGGACTGGATATGGGATACCTCCCTACAGACCCCCAAACAGACTTAACCAGAGACAGAGGGAGAGAAGATCCAGCTCAAGTGGATCTGACCATTCCAATGGCTCTAAAGGCCCCAATGCCCCTGATCAGAGGAGGATGACTTCCCCTTAGAGAAGAGAGCATGAAGCCAAGATGAGAGAGGCTGAACTTAGGATTCAAAGGCAAGAACTAGAGGTTGCCTTAGCAGGAGAAACTTGCTAGAGCAAGACAGTCTAGAGAGAGTGGATTAGATTCCACTGGTGGCAGCAATATCCCTAGGATGAAGACAGGTCCTATGACAATAGAAACCTGAGTAAGATTGTACCCCCCTACAAAGCTGGGGATGACATCCACAAATGGATGACTGCCCTTGAGAGGGCCTGCAGAGTACAGCAGGTCCCTCAGGAGCAGTGAGCAGCAATCTTGTGGCTCTCCTTTGAAGGTAGAGGCAGAGACCAGCTCTTCACAGTTAGTGATGAGGATGCTAGAAACTACCTGGTCCTGACGAGTGTTCTGATTGATGGGTTAGGCTTAACCACTGAACAGTACAGGTTAATGTTCAGAGACACCCAGAAGACACAGACTCAGGACTGGTCTGAATTTGTTGAATGTGCCACTAAGGCTCTGGAGGGCTGGTTGCTGGGAAGTAAGGTTGCAGATTACACAGGGTTGTATAATCTAATTATGAGAGAGCAAATCTTAAATAATTGACAGAACCAGCAGTTGCATCAACACCTGATTGACTCAGATCTGACCTCTCCCCAAGAATTGGGAAAGAAGGAAGACAAATGGGTTAGAACCAGGGTTAAGCAAAAGAACCAGAACCAGGGTGGTGACCAAAAGAAGGCAGACCAAAAGGGTGGGGAACAGAAACCCAAAGACCAGAAGTCTTCTCCAGGCCCTCAACAGAATAATGAGGGTGGGTCCCAAACTTCTAAGAAAAAGAAGAAAGAAGGTCAGAAAAAGCCATGGTGTAATGTCTATAAAAACACCTCTCACTGGACCAGTGATTTTAAGAAAACTGGAGCCCCCATCACTGCAGCCCCTAAGGCACCTGCACCCCCTAGTACAGTTGGCAGTGTTGGTCCTCAGGCTAAGGGAGTAGTGGGGTTAACCTTGGGTACTGAAGGAGATTCTGGCCTAGTCAGAACTGCTAAACAGGCTGTTCTGATTTGTGAGGTGGACATGGATTTGTCCACTACTGTGAGTCCTAGTAATCTAGGCAAGTACAGACAGACACCTGTAATCAACAATAAAGTGGCTCAAGGATACAGGGACACTTGTGCCAGTTTCACTATGGTGACACCTGGCTTTGTGGACCCTGGTGAGATAATACTAGGTGATAATTACCTAGTGACCAAAGCCAGCAATGTCTCTACTGCATATAGTGTGGCAATTGTTAATTTCTCCAGGGGAGGGGTAACTGGCCTCAAAAAGGTTGTGGTAAGTGCAGACCTCCCAGTTGAATGTCTGTTGGGCAATGACCTAGAATCCTCTCTATGGTCAGAAGTGGAGTACAGGACTCATGCAGAGATGTTAGGGATTTCATCACATGTCCTTGCTGTGACCAGGTCACAGGCCAAAAAGTGCCTCACTGAACCTCAGGTCTTGGAGCCTGGAACAATGGACCAAGTACCTACCAAGAAGAAGAACAGAAGGGTCAAGGCTGTGACTTCCCTCCTGCCTGAAAGTGAAGATCAGTCTTCTCAGGAAACTGATTTTGAGACTCCTGAAGGAACTGTCCCTGAAGAGCTTGAACCTGACCAGGTTGAGTTTCTGGGGACAGGGGCACCTTCTAGGGCTGACTTAAGGCAGGCTCAGTTAGACTGTTCTTCCCTTGAACCCCTCAGACAGCAGGCTGCTGCTGAGGCTGCTGGGAATGCTCAAGGTACCCAAAAAGTATATTGGGATGATGGGCTCCTTTATTCAAAGGCTAGAGACCCAAAACCTGGTGCCACCAGGAGGTTGGTTATACCTCTACAATTTAGGGGCTTCCTGTAGGAGAGTAGGGTCTGCTTTCTATGTTCACCCCCACTTTTTGCTTTTGCTTTACTGGTTTTCGACTTAGATGTGGCTGTGGGCCTGCTAATCAGACCCACAGCCCTGCTGTTCTCTCTCTAAATTAATACTATGTACTATAGGTGCATAACCCAATTGGATAGGATCACCTTATTGGCCCCTGTACAGTGTACCTTAGGTACCCAGGGCATAGGTGTACCCTAGGCCTACCAGGGGCTGCAGCATGTATTATGCCACCCCTGGCCTGGCCTTCCATTATGACACAACTGGCTGATCACTCAGCTGGAGCAAGGTCGTGTAATCACCCCTTGCTTAGGTGTAGTATTCCTATACCTACCTTATATATAGACACATGTGTACCTATCAGCCACTCCTATGGCAGGCCTTAACAATCCTGGAGGCAGAGTGCTTGGTAACATGTGAGATAGTGCTCTAGCATGAGCTGAGCCTGTCTGCAGCTTTCGGAACCATGTACTTATAGCTGTTCTATGAGATAGCCTACCATATACTCTTAAAGTGCCTTATAATCTTAAACGGTTATGGTAACTATGGTTTGGCTTTATCAAAACATGTTGTGTAAGGTGTCTAACACTTTGGAATAATACCCCCACCCCATTTCTGGTGATGAGGATATTATCCCTCCCTTCTAGAGGGAGAAGACATGTTGAAACCTACTTACCCGGTTAAAGTTAACCAGAGCCCCAGCATCACAAAATGGATGCTGCTGCCACGATACAAGTCTGACGTCCTGCTGCTGGGAGTAATCCCGGCACGGGAGGCTTGGACAATAGGTTTCCTGCCTTGGGAGGTGCGAGCACCACCCCAGACAGGCCTTTGTGTATTGGGGCAGGGAGAGATGAAAGAAACGAGACACTGCCTGGGGCACACAAGGTGTCCCATGCATAGTCCAGTTCAAACCGGTGCTGGGGCACTCCAGCCCCAGTACTGGCGCGAAACTGGACAAAGGGAAGGGGGTGTAACCACCCCCCTCCCAGGTTCCACCCATAAGGCGTGACCTAGCAGGCAACCCAGCCCCCCAGATTAGTATAAGTGTGGTAGCTGGGCCCCAGGAAATTAGATTATCCTGAACTTGCAACTTGAACAGAAACTCTGGACCTTCGACATTCGACGAAAGAAGAAGACTGAAGAATCTCCCTTGTGGCCAAGGAGTGGCTACCCTCTGCGAACAGGCACCATCAAGAGACTTACCCTTTGCTTTGCTGAAGTTCTACGAGGGACCGACTGCAGAGCCTGACCAGAGCCTTGACTTCCAGACTTCTCCGACCCTGATCCACATCCACAGCCGAGCTGAGATCCGTGGAGGCGACGAGAGACGTGGGACCGGCTACCTGGGAAAAGTGGCGAGTATCTTCCAGCGCAGCTTCTGAGGCACCCTCGAGGTTGTGCACCGGGGATTGAGAAGCCCCAACCCCAAGCACCATCTGCAACGAAGATCAGCCCCCAACACTCCACGAGTCCTGCGTGGGGCCCTTCTGCATTTTCCTACTTGCCGCGTCTGTCCGGTTGCTTGCCCGTTGGCTAGTAACCTTTGCGACGGCACACCTTCGATTTTCCACTGCTGGTTTGGCTCCTCCAGACTGGCTCCTGCTCCTCTGCAAAAGAGAAGCACCTCAGACCTTCCTGGTCTGTACCAGAAGCAAGTCCTCCATTCTTCGTGGGTTCCGCTTGCCAAGGCTTGGTGAGTCCTAGTTCGACTTCGACGCCGCCGACAGCACGAGCCTTCGTGGGAAAACTCGCCTCCTGGTCCTGGTCATCCTCGACGTCTCCTGGTACTCGTGGCTGCTGCGACAAGCTTCACCTCTTCACCTGCATCTTCACGACATCGCCTGGTTCCTTCCTGGTTCCACGTGGTCACTGGCTAGTGACCCAGACTCTGTCCCCTCTGCTTGCAGGTATCCTTCCTTCTTGATCCCGACCTTGGGATCCACCGGACACTCTTCACTGACTGCCTGTCAGCAACTTTCCTTCAGGCATCCATAGAAGTCCACGACGAAACCCGACGCAAGTTCACACCTATGCACCCGCAGCCCGTGGGCTAGGTAACTTGGGTACTCCGGTGCTCACAAGGGTATTGACTATCCTAGGGTCTAGTTTCCGAGTCTCGACTTTCTAGCTATACCAGAAGTGTCCTAAAACTGCTTATTTCTGAACTGTACTATTTCTATCTATTCGAATTACGCGTGAGTGTTTCCACTCTGCACCTGAATCCCGTGGGCCTCCCAGTTCCTAACCTTGGGTAGTATAGCATAGCCCCAGCGATTCCCTAGGCCTATCTTATTTCCGTGACAGTGGTCCTTATACCACTTACTTAGTATATGGTTTGCGTGGCCCCTAGGGCCTAACTCTATTACTTACCTGTGTGACTTAATGTATGCTTAAATAAGACTGTGTTGTACTTACCTCGAATCTCATAAAGAGTGCTGAGGGTTTGACTAGAATAAACACACTTTATTTTATATATATATCTGTTGTGGTGTCCTTTCATTTGGTATTCAAGGGGTTACATTTGGTATCACAGCTGGCTTCACATGCCATTCAGAGTTTAGCCTAAGACTGCTCTTGTCCATGCTACCACTAGGATAGCTGGTCTATAAGGTTGACTTTACAACCAATCACCATAAGGGTTGTTTGGACTGATACAAGGTGTACACTAGAATTAGTGACATCATATATCAGGCCAACTTCTCACATTGGTGAGCAGCGGTTGGGATCTGAGCTTGCTGTTGTAATACCATTGTAATCTTGAGATACTAAATTGAAAGATCACACAGATATTGTTTAGGTACATATAACATAGATTATAAATACTTAAGTCCTACTGGACTTAGTTGTTGTAGGTTGAAGGGCCTAGCACACCCTGACTACAACTACTAGAGAGGTTTAGTAGATACAACTAGTGTAGGTAGGTGCACACACCACAACCTCACTAGATCATGTCTCTGGGAGGAGATCTAGTAGATTCTCTCTCAGGAGGGGCAGGTCTTAGAAAGATCCCCTCTAGATATGATACCCTAACTTTTCAGGAGATGAGACAATTGTGTACCTCCAGAAAGTTAAAACAGGGTGCAAACCCTACCCTCCTTCAGCTAGTAGAGATCCTAGAGGAGTATGATGCCCTTAGGGCCTCCCAGGCTGGTACCCTAGGTACAGGGGAGGGTCTACCCGCTACAGATGTGTCAGATGGGACTTCAGATGAGGAGGTAGACAGCCAGGTCAAAGTAGGAAGACTTAGCCAGGCTAACTTAAGCTTACATGGGAGTCTGCATGGGCTCCCCCCATTCAGACCCCCAAGTGGACTTAACCAGAGAAACAGGAGAGACAGATCCCCTTCAAGGGAATCCATCCACTCCCATGTCTCTAGCATCTCTAATGCCTCTTCTCACAGGGGAATGACTTCCCCCCAGAGAAAAGAGCATGAAGCCAGAATGAGGGAAGCTAATCTTAGGATTGAGAGGGAAGAACTTGCCCTTGCCAAGGAGAAGCTTGCTCTGGCTAGAGAGCAAAAGTTAAGTGGGTTAGAACCCACTGGTGGCAGCAATGATAATAGAAACCTGAGCAAGATTGTCCCTCCCTACAAGTGTGGGGATGACATCCACAAATGGATAACTGCTTTGGAGAGAGCTTGCAAAGTACAGCAGGTACCCCAAAGTCAGTGGGCAGCTATCTTGTGGCTCTCCTTCTCTGAGAAAGGTAGAGACAAGCTCCTCACAGTTAGTGATGAGGATGCAGACAATTACACTGTCCTGAAGAGTGCTCTGATTGATGGGTTTGGCCTAACCACTGAACAATACAGGTTGTTGTTCAGGGATACCCAGAAGACACAGACTCAGGACTGGACTGACTTTGTAGATTGTGCCACTAAGGCTTTGGAAGGCTGGCTATTGGGAAGTAAGGTTAAGGACTATACAGGATTGTATAATTTGATCATGAGAGAACAAATCCTTAACAACTGTCAAAACCAGCTACTACATCAACACCTGATTGATTCTGATCTGACTTCTCCCCAAGAATTGGGAAAGAAGGCAGATAGATGGGTCAGGACTAGAGTTAAGCAGAAAAACCAGAACCAGGGCGGTGATCAGAAAAAGGCAGACCAGAAGGGTAATGATCAGAAACAAAAAGACCAGAAGTCTTCACCAGGCCCCCAAAAGGCTCAGGGGGAGGGTGGTCCCAAAAAGGATAAGAAGAAAGATGGCCAAAAGAAACCATGGTGCAACTATTGTAAGTCAAACTCACATTGGTTTAGTGAGTGCACCAAAAAGGATAAGCTCCCAGCCACCATTGCCCCTAAGGCAACTGTACCCCCTAGTTCAGCTGTAAGTGGTGGTTCCCAGCAAAAGGGTGTAGTAGGGTTAACCCTGGGAACTGAGGAGGATTCTGGCCTAGTCAGGATACCTACTCAGGCTGTTCTGATCTGTGATGGGGACATAGCTTTGTCCTCTACTATAGGCCCCAGTAACCTGGGCAAGTACAGACAGACTCCTTTTATCAATGAGAGAATGGCTCAGGCCTACAGGGACACTGGGGCTAGTGTCACAATGGTGACACCTGCCTTTGTGGACCCTGGACAGATCATACTAGGTGAGAACTACCTAGTGACCAGCGCTAGCAATGCCACTACCTCCCATAGTGTGGCAATTGTTAACTTCTCCTGGGGAGGGGTAACTGGCCTCAAGAAAGTTGTTGTTAGTTCAGACCTTCCTGTGGAGTGTTTACTGGGCAATGATCTTGAAACTTCAGTTTGGTCTGAAGTGGAGTATAGGACCCATGCAGAAATGCTGGGGATAGATGCACATGTCCTTGCTGTGACCAGGTCACAGGCCAAAAAGTGCACCACTGAACAAGTGCTGGATCCTGGAACCATGGACCAGTCACAATCCAAGAGAAAGAGCAGTAGGGTAAAGGCTGTGCCTTCCCCCCTGCCTCAGGTAGTGGATCAGCCCTCACAGGAGGATGATTCTGAGAGCCCTGAAGGAACTTTCCTAGAAGAACTTGAACCTGATCAGGTTGAGTTTTTTGGGACAGGGGGACCTTCAAGGGCAGATTTGAGGCAGGCACAATTAGACTGCCCCTCTCTTGAACCCCTCAGACAGCAGGCTGCTGCTGAGGCTGCAGGGAATGCTCAAGGTACCCATAGAGTGTATTGGGATGAAGGGCTGCTGTATTCAGAGGCTAGGGACCCCAATCCTGGTGCATCCAGGAGGTTGGTCATACCACTGAAGTTCAGAGGCTTCCTTCTAACCTTGGCCCATGATATTCCCCTTGCAGGACATTTAGGCCAGAACAAGACTTGGGACAGCCTTGTCCCTCACTTTCACTGGCCTCATATGTCAGAAGATACCAAGGAGTTTTGTCGCTCCTGTGTCACCTGCCAAGCCAGTGGCACATCAGGTGGCACCACAAAGGCCCCCCCCATACCACTACCTGTGGTGGGGGTTCCCTTTGAGAGAGTGGGCATAGATATAGTAGGACCAATGGACCCACAAACAGCATCTGGGCACAGATTCATACTGGTGATAGTGGACCATGCCACCAGGTATCCAGAGGCTATTCCCCTGAGGACCACAACAGCTCCTGTTGTGGCAAGGGCCCTACTTGGAGTATTCTCCAGAGTGGGCTTTCCAAAGGAGGTCATTTCTGACAGAGGTGCCAACTTCATGTCAGGATATTTGACTGCAATGTGAAAGAAGTGTGGTGTGAACTACAAGTTCACCACACCCTATCACCCACAGTGCAATGGGCTTGTGGAGAGATTCAACAAGACCCTAAAGGGAATGATAAAAGGTTTACCAGACAAGCTTAGGCGAAGATGGGACATCCTTTTACCCTGCCTTCTGTTTGCTTACAGAGAGGTTCCTAAAAGGGGGTTGGCTACAGCCCTTTTGAGCTTTTGTTTGGGCATCCTGTAAGAGGACCCCTATGTTTAGTAAGGGAAGGATGGGAGAGACCTCTCAGACAACCCAAACTTGACATAGTGGATTATGTACTTGGTCTCCGCTCCAGGATGGCAGAGTATATGAAGAAGGCTTCTAAAAACCTTGAGGCAAGCCAAGAACTCCAAAAAGCTTGGCATGACCAAAAGGCTGTGCTGACTGTTTACCAGCCAGGGCAGAACGTGTGGGTGTTGGAGCCAGTGGCCCCAGCAGCACTCCAAGACAAATGGTCTGGACCCCACACTATTGTTGAGAAAAAGGGAGAAGTCACCTACTTGATGGACCTTGGGACTCCCAGAAGCCCCCACAGGGTGCTTCATGTCAACAGATTGAAGGCATATGTTGACAGGGCAGACATGGGCTTACTTATGGCTACAGATGAGTGGCAGGAGGAAGAGAGTGACGCTCTCCTAGACCTGTTGACTCAGAACCCTGTTGATGGCTCAGTTGATGGTGTGGTCTTTTCTGACAGCCTCACTGTCCATCAGCAACAGGACTGCAGACAAGTTCTGCAATCCTACAGACATATGTTCTCTCTGACCCCAAGTCAGACAAACTGGTGCACCCATGAGGTGGACACTGGTGACAGTCTGCCTGTGAAGAGTAAGATCTACAGGCAACCTGACCATGGCAGGGACTGCATAAAAGTTGAGGTACAAAAGATGTTGGAGCTGGGAGTCATTGAACCTTCAGAGAGCCCTTGGGCTAGTCCTGTAGTTCTTGTGCCAAAACCTCACACCCAAGATGGTAAGAGAGAGATGAGGTTTTGCGTGGACTACAGTGGTCTCAATGCTGTCACTAGGACAGATGCCCACCCAATACCTAGGGCAGAGGAGCTCATTGACAGACTGGCAGCTGCTAAGTTTTTGAGCACATTTGACCTGACAGCAGGCTACTGGCAGATCAGACTCGCTGAGAATGCAAAGGCCAAAACTGCTTTCTCGACCCCAGGAGGACATTATCAATCTGTGGTAATGCCCTTTGGTTTGAAGAATGCACCTGCCACTTTCCAAAGGTTGGTGAATCAAGTCCGTACTGGGTTGGATGACTACTGTGCAGCTTATCTTGATGATATTGCTGTCTTTAGCTCCACCTGGGAGGATCACCTGGTCCACCTGAGGAATGTTTTAGAGGCCCTGCAAAAGGCAGGCCTCACTATCAAGGCCACTAAGTGCCAGAGAGGGCAGAGCAAGGATGTATACCTGGGCCACCTAGTTGGTGGGGGTCAGGTTCAACCACTGGAGAGCAAGATCCAGACCATAAAGGACTGGACTCCTCCAACTACCCAGACTCAGGTCAGAGCTTTCTTGGGCCTGACTGGGTACTACAGAAAGTTTGTTAAGAACTATGGGTCCATTGTGACACCACTTAATGACTTGACCTCCAAGAAAATGCCAAAGAAAGTTCTGTGGACAGTAAGCTGTCGAAAAGGATTTGATGACCTGAAGCAGGCCATGTGCAGTGCACCTATTCTGAAAAGTCCAGACTACTCCAAAGAGTTTATTGTCCAGACAGATGCTTCTGAGTTGGTTGTGGGAGCTGTTCTTTCACAACTTAATATAGATGGTCAAGACCAGCCCATTGCTTTTATAAGTAGAAGGCTGACCCCTAGAGAGAAACGTTGGTCAGCTATTGAGAGGGAGGCCTTTGCTGTGGTTTGGGCCCTGAAGAAGCTGAGGCCATACTTGTTTGGCACTCACTTCAAGATTCAGACAGACCATAAGCCTCTCTTGTGGCTAAATCAGATGAAGGGTGAAAATCCCAAACTTCTTAGGTGGTACATTTCCCTACAGGGGATGGACTTCACAGTGGAACATAGACCTGGGACTGACCATGCCAATGCAGATGGACTCTCCAGATATTTCCACTTAGAACATGAAGACTCAACTGGTCAAGGTTAGTTTAATCTCCCTAAGTCTGGGGGGGGGGGGGGGTGGGGGGTTGTGTAGGAGAGTAGGGTCTGCTTTCTATGTTCACCCCCACTTTTTGCTTTTGCTTTACTGGTTTTCGACCTAGATGTGGCTGTGGGCCTGCTAATCAGACCCACAGCCCTGCTGTTCTCTCTCTAAATTAATACTATGTACTATAGGTGCATAACCCAATTGGATAGGATCACCTTATTGGCCCCTATACAGTGTACCTTAGGTACCCAGGGCATAGGTGTATCCTAGGCCTACCAGGGGCTGCAGCATATATTATGCCACCCCTGGCCTGGCCTTCCATTATGACACAACTGGCTGATCACTCAGCTGGGGCAAGGTCGTGTAATCACCCCTTGCTTAGGTGTAGTATTCCTATACCTACCTTATATATAGACACATGTGTACCTTTTAGCCACTCCTATGGCAGGCTTTAACAATCCTGGAGGCAGAGTGCTTGGCAACATGTGAGATAGTGCTCTAGCATGAGCTGAGCCTGTCTGCAGCTTTCGGAACCATGTCCTTATAGCTGTTCTATGATATAGCCTACCATATACTCTTAAAGTGCCTTATAATCTTAAACGGTTATGGTAACTATGGTTTGGCTTCATCAAAACATGTCGTGTAAGGTGTCTAACACTTTGGAATAATACCCCCATCCCATTTCTGGTGATGAGGATATTATCCCTCCCTTCTAGAGGGAGAAGACATGTTGAAAACTACTTACCCGGTTAAAGTTAACCAGAGCCCCAGCATCACAAAATGGATGCTGCTGCCACGACACAAGTCTGACCTCCTGCTGCTGGGAGTGATCCCGGCACGGGAGGCTTGGACAATAGGTTTCCTGCCTTGGGAGGTGCGAGCACCACCCCAGACAGGCCTTAGTGTATTGGGGCAGGGAGGGATGAAAGAAACGAGACACAGCCTGGGGCACACAAGGTGTCCCATGCATAGTCCAGTTCAAACCGGTGCTGGGGCACTCCAGCCCCAGTCCTGGTGCGAAACTGGACAAAGGGAAGGGGGTGTAACCACCCCCCTCCCAGGTCCCACCCATAAGGCGTGACCTAGCAGGCAACCCAGCACCCCAGATTAGTATAAGTGTGGTAGCTGGGCCCCAGGAAATTAGATTATCCTGAACCTGCAACTTGAACAGAAACTCTGGACCTTTGACATTCGACGAAAGAAGAAGACTGAAGAATCTCCCTTGTGGCCAAGGAGTGGCTACCCTGTGCGAATAGGCACCATCAAGAGACTTACCCTTTGCTTTGCTGAAGTTCTACGAGGGACCGACTGCAGAGCCTGACCAGAGCCTTGACTTCCAGACTTCTCCGACCCTGATCCACATCCACAGCCGAGCTGAGATTTGTGGAGGCGACGAGAGACGTGGGACCGGCTACCTGGGAAAAGTGGCGAGTATCTTCCAGCGCAGCTTTTGAGGCACCCTCGAGGTTGTGCACCGGGGATTGAGAAGCCCCAACCCCAAGCACCATCTGCACCGAAGATCAGCCCCCCACACTCCACGAGTCCTGCGTGGGGCCCTTCTGCATTTTCCTGCTTGCCGCGTCTGTCCGGTTGCTTGCCCGTTGGCTAGTAACCTTTGCGACGACACACCTTCGATTTTCCACTGCTGGTTTGGCTCCTCCAGACTGGCTCCTGCTCCTCTGCAAAAGAGAAGCACCCCAGACCTTCCTGGTCTGCACCAGAAGCAAGTCCTCCATTCTTCGTGGGTTCCGCTTGCCAAGGCTTGGTGAGTCCTAGTTCGGCTTCGACGCTGCCGACAGCACGAGCCTTCGTGGGACAGCTCGCCTCCTGGTCCTGGTCGTCCTCGACGTCTCCTGGTACCCGTGGCTGCTGCGACAAGCTTCACCTCTTCACCTGCATCTTCACGACATCGCCTGGTTCCTTCCTGGTTCCACGTGGTCACTGGCTAGTGACCCAGACTCTGTCCCCTCTGCTTGCAGGTATCCTTCCTTCTTGATCCCGACCTTGGGATCCACCGGACACTCTTCACTGACTGCCTGTCAGCAACTTTCCTTCAGGCATCCATAGAAGTCCACGACGAAACCCGACACAAGTTCACACCTATGCACCCGCAGCCCGTGGGCTAGGTAACTTGGGTACTCCGGTGCTCACAAGGGTATTGACTATCCTAGGGTCTAGTTTCCGAGTCTCGACTTTCTAGCTATACCAGAAGTGTCCTAAAACTGCTTATTTCTGAACTGTACTATTTCTATCGATTGTACGCATTATGCGTGAGTGTTTCCACTCTGCACCTGAATCCCGTGGGCCTCCCACTTCCTAACCTTGGGTAGTATAGCGTAGCCCCAGCGATTCCCTAGGCCTAGGCCTATCTTATTTCCGTGACAGTGGTCCTTATACCACTTACTTAGTATATGGTTTGCGTGGCCCCTAGGGCCTAACTGTATTACTTACCTGTGTGACTTAATGTATGCTTAAATAAGACTGTGTTGTACTTACTTCGAATCTCATAAAGAGTGCTGAGGGTTTGACTAGAATAAATACACTTTATTTTATATATATATCTGTTGTGGTGTCCTTTCATTTGGTATTCAGGGGGTTACATTTGGTATAACAGCTGGCTTCACATGCCATTCAGAGTTTAGCCTAAGACTGCTCTTGTCCATGCTACCACTAGGATAGCTGGTCTATAAGGTTGACTTTACAACCAATCACCATAAGGGTTGTTTGGACTGATACAAGGTGTACACTAGAATTAGTGACATCATATATCAGGCCAACTTCTCACACTTCCTTCTTACCTTGGCCCATGATATTCCTTTAGCAGGACACTTAGGCCAGAACAAGACTTGGGACAGGCTTGTCCCTCACTTTCACTGGCCTCACATGAATGAAGATACCAAGGAGTTTTGTCGCTCCTGTGTAACCTGCCAAGCCAGTCGCAAATCAGGTGGCACAACAAAGGCCCCCCTAATATACTACCTGTGGTGGGGGTTCCCTTTGAATGAGTGGGGATTGATATTGTGGGTCCCATGGATCCCCCCACTGCATCTGGGCACAGATTTATACTGGTGGTAGTGGATCATGCCACCAGGTATCCAGAGGCAATTCCCCTTAGGACCACAACAGCTCCTGTTGTGGCCAGGGCCTTACTGGGAGTTTTCTCCAGAGTGCGGTTTCCTAAGGAGGTAGTATCTGACAGAGGTGCCAACTTCATGTCAGGATACTTAATAGCTATGTGGAAGGAATGTGGTGTCAACTACAAGTTCACCACTCCTTATCATCCACAATGCAATGGGCTTGTTGAGAGATTCAACAAGAACCTAAAGGGTATGATCAAAGGGTTACCTGAAAAGCTAAGGCGAAGATGGGACATCCTTCTACCCTGCCTTCTGTTTGCTTACAGAGAGGTCCCACAAAAAGGAGTTGGCTACAGCCCCTTTGAATTGTTATTTGGGCACCCTGTAAGAGGACCCCTATGTCTGGTGAGGGAAGGATGGGAGTTACCTCTCAAAAAGCCTAAGCAAGACATAGTGGACTATGTACTTGGTCTCCGCTCCCAGATGGCTGAGTACATGGAGAAGGTATCTAAAAACCTGGAGGCAAGCCAACAATTACAGAAAGCTTGGCATGACCAAAAGGCTGTTTTGACTGAGTACCAGCCAGGACAGAAGGTATGGGTGTTGGAGCCAGTGGCCCCAGCAGCACTCCAAGACAAATGGTCTGGACCCCATACAATTGTTGAAAAGAAGGGAGAGGTTACCTACTTGGTAGACCTAGGAACTCCCAGGAGCCCCCACAGGGTGCTCCATGTCAACAGACTCAAGGCATATGTTGACAGGGCAGACATGGGCGCGCTCACAACTTGAAACCTAGACACTAGAGATGTTTCTCTACCCAGGAGCACCGGAGTGCCAGCGTTACCTCACCCACAGGAAGCGGGGCAGGAGGAAGAGAGTGACCCTCTCCCAGACCTGTTGTCTCAGAACCCTGAAGATGGCTCAGTTGATGGTGTGGCCTTGGGTGGCAGCCTCACTGAACATCAGCAAAATGACAGCAGACAAGTTTTACAGTCATATAGACATATGTTCTCCTTGACACCCAGTCAGACTAACTGGTGTACCCATGTGGTGGACACTGGTGACAGTCTTCCTGTGAAAAGCAAGATTTACAGGCAACCTGACCATGTCAGGGACTGTATAAAGACTGAGGTGCAGAAAATGCTGGAGTTAGGTGTCATTGAGCCTTCAGAGAGCCCCTGGGCTAGCCCAGTGGTTCTGGTCCCCAAACTTCACACACAAGATGGAAAGAGAGAAATGAGGTTCTGTGTGGGTTACAGAGGACTTAATGCTGTCACCAGGACAGATGCACACCCAATTCCAAGGGTAGATGAGCTCATAGATAGACTGGCTTCTGCCAAGTTTTTGAGCACATTTGATTTGACAGCTGGCTATTGGCAAATCAGGTTAGCTGAGGTGTCTAAGGCCAAAACAGCATTCTCAACCCCAGGAGGTCATTACCAATTTGTGGTGATACCCTTTGGTCTGAAGAATGCACCTGCCACTTTTCAAAGGTTGGTGAACCAAGTGTTCACTGGGTTGGATGACTTCTGTGCAGCATATCTAGATGATATTGCTGTCTTTAGCTCCACCTGGGAGGATCACCTGATCCACCTGACAAAAGTACTAGAGGCCCTGCAAAAGGCAAGCCTCACTATCAAGGCTACTAAATGCCAGATAGGGCAGAGTAAAGTTTTATACTTGGGCCACCTTGTAGGTGGAGGCCAGGTTCAACCACTGGAGAGTAAGATCCAGACCATCAAGGACTGGTCCCCTCCAACTACCCAGACTCAGGTCGGAGCTTTCTTGGGCCTGACTGGGTACTACAGGAAGTTTGTTAAGAACTATGGGTCCATAGTGACTCCTCTTAATGATCTGACATCCAAGAAGATGCCCAAAAAGGTTCAGTGGACAGTAAACTGTCAAACGGCATTTGACGACCTGAAGAAGGCCATGTGCTCCGCACCTATCCTGAAGAGTCCTGACTACTCCAAAGAGTTTATTGTCCAAACAGATGCTTCTGAGTTGGGGGTGGGAGCTGTGCTTTCACAACTTGATGTAGATGGTCAAGACCAGCCCATTGCTTTTATTGGCAGAAGGCTGACCCCTAGAGAGAAACGTTGGTCAGCTATTGAGAGGGAGGCCTTTGCTGTGGTGTGGGCCCTGAAGAAGTTGAGACCATACTTATTTGGAACTCACTTCAAGATTCATACAGACCATAAGCCCCTCTTATGGCTAAATCAGATGAAGGGTGAAAACCCCAAACTACTCAGGTGGTCCATTTCCCTACAGGGGATGGACTTTACAGTGGAGCACCGCCCAGGGACTGACCATGGTAATGCAGATGGTCTCTCCCGGTACTTCCACTTAGAACATGAAGACACAACTGGTCAAGGTTAGTCTAATGTCCCTGCGTTTGGGGGGGGGGGGGGGGGTTGTGTAGGAGAGTAGGGTCTGCTATCCTATGGTCACCCCACATTTTTGCTTTTGCTTCACTGGTTTTATGACATAGTGTGGCGGTGGGCCTGCTAATCAGACCCACAGCCCTGCTGCTCTCTCCCTAAATTAATGCCAATGCACACTAGGTGCATTACCAATGAGAACTGGTTCACCTTATTGGCCCCTGTAACAGTGTACTCCAGGTACCCAGGGCATAGGTGTATCCAAGGCCTACCAGGGGCTGGAGCATGTATTATGCCACCCCTGGCCTGGCTTCACTATTTGACACAACTGGCTGAACACTCAGCTGGGGTAAGTTGGTGTAATCACCTCTTACTTAGATATAGTATATGTATATCTAACCTATATGGACACATGGTAAACCTATAAGTCACTCCTATGGCAGGCCTTAACAATCCTGGAGGCAGAGTGCTTGGTTTCATGTGAGATGGTGCTCTGGCATGAGCTGAGTCTGTCTACAGCTTTCGGAACAACGTCCTTTAGCTGTTTCATGATATTGCCATACCATATACTCTTAAGTGCATTATGGACCTCGCGGTCAAATGCTAACTCTGTTTTGGCTTAATCGAAACATGTCGAGTAAGGTGTCATACGATTTGGAATACTACCCCCTCGCCAATTCTGGCGACGGGGGTAGCATTCCACCCTTCTAGAGGGACACAACATGTACCTAACCTGAAACCCGGGTAAAGTTAGACAGAGCCTCAGCATCACAAAATGGATGCTTCCACCACAGACACAAGTCAGCCCTCCTGCTGCTGGGAGTCCTTCCAGCTTGGGAGGTTTGGACAAAGGGTTTCCTGCCAGGGGAGGTGCTAGCACCACCCCAGACAGGATTTTGTTTAGTGGGTTAGGGAGGGCTGAATAGATTGAGACATGCCTGGGGCACACAAGGTGTCCCTGTGCATATGCCAGTTCAAACCGGAGCAGGGGCTCTCCAGCCCCAGACCTGGCGCGAAACCGGATAAAGGAAAGGGGGTGTAACCACCCCCTTCCTGGTCCCACCCAGAGGAGGGTCCTAGCAGGTAATCCGGCCCCTAGATTTGAAATAAGAGTAGGAGCTGTGTCCCAAGACTTCAGATCATCCTGAAACTCGACTTGAAGAAGAAGAATCACTGGACTTCGACGTTCTGCTGCACAGAAGACTGAAGAGAATCTCCTTGTGGCCAAGGAGTGACCACCCTGTGAACACAGGCACCATCCAGCAACTCGACGACTGCTTTGCCGCCGCCTCCCGCCGGAGACCGAGCCCAGAGCCCGACAAGACCCAGACTCCCAGACATCTCAGAGCCTTATCCACAGTCTCTGCAAAGAAGAGACCCGTGGAGGCGCCGAGAGACGTGGGACCGGCCATCTTGAAACGTCCACGACACGCTGACTGCGCAGCACCTGAGGCACCCTCATCGCTGTGCACTGGGCCCTGAGAATCCCCAACACCGAGCAGCATTTGCACCAAAGACCAGCCCTCCAGCATCCACGAGATCTGCGTGTGGGCCCTTTTGCTTTTTGCCACTCAACGCGTCATCCCGGTTACTGGCCTGTTGGCTAGTGGCCATCTTGGCGACGAAATCTACAATCAACACTGCTGGTCTGGTTGCTCCAGACTGGCTCTTGCTCCTGTGAAAAGGAGCAGCCCCTCTGACCTTGCTGGTTAGAGCACCAAGCTTTCATCGATTCCTGCGTGGCTTGCATTAGCCAAGGCCTGTTTGCTCCAATCAAGAAGCCGACACCGCCGTCAGCTAGAGCCTTCGTGGGACAGCTCGTGAGTGACTCCTGGACGTCGTCGACATCTTCACTTCCACGTGGCTGCAGAGACAAGTTTCACTTTTTCACCTGTTGGCACCCGACATCGCCTGGTTCCTTCCTGGTTCCACGCCGGTCACTGGCTAGTGACTTTGAACATTGTCCCCTCTGCTTTCAGGTCTTCTACTCTTCAGATCCACCCTTGGATCCACCGGAACTCTTCTTGCCTGGCCGCCTGCAGCATCTTCATCCTCAGGCTCCATAGACCTGCACGACGAAACCCGACGCACTTTGCCCCCTATGCACCCGCTTCCTGTGGGTGAGGTAACGCTGGCACTCCGGTGCTCCTGGGTAGAAAAACATCTCTAGTGTCTAGGTTTCAAGTTGTTAGGTTCTGGTCCATCCGGAAGACTCCCTTTGCTTTAACTTTGTGACTTTTACGCACCTATCTAATAGGTGCACGCGTGTAACTTTCAACACTGCACACGCATCCTGTGGGCCTCCTGGTCACTAACTACTGTTAGCTCCCTGTAGTCCTAGCAATTCTCAAGGCCCTAAGCCTTCCTACTTTCCTATACGTGGTTCTTATACCACTATTTTAGTATATAGTTTAGCGGGCCACCCGGGCCCATCCATAATTGTGCAACTTTTGTATATTTAAACATTGCCTTGTTTTAACGAATGTGCTTCTGTGCTCATAAAGAGTATAGGGGATACTTTTAGTAAATAAATACATATATATTTTGAATACATACCTGTGTGGTGTCCTTTCATTTGATATTCAAGGAGGTTACATATGGTAAAACAGCTGGCTTCACATGCCCTCAAGAGTTTAGCCTGCAGACTGCACTGTCCACGCTACCACTAGGATAGCTGGTCTATCTAGGTTGACTTCAACCACCACCATAAGGGTTGCTTGGCATGGTACAAGGTGATCACTAGAACTAGTAAGCAGCATATACCAGGCCAACTTCTCACAGTCTTCTTCCCAGTACCTCTCCTACAACCAAGGACAACAACGGTATTCCTCACAGCCACAGCAGTCTTACAGGCAGCAGTCTGGCAAATCTTATAGAGGAAGATCCAATTACAGGGGGAAACTCTTCCAAAAAACAATGACTGTGTACATCAAGGGTCCCCTCTTCCCAGCTTTTCCCTTTCTCCCAGTTCTTTTTGAATTGGTCCTCAATCACTTCGGACCGCTGGGTTGTAGACATTATTTGAAGGGGCCATGCCCTAGAGTTTGTAAAAGTTCCCCCACACACCTCTCCATCCGGACCTTCTCCCGCTCACCTCAAAGAACTTTTCAACCAAATCCAGATAATGCTCAAAAAAGGGGCCATCAAAGTGGTTCCGAAATCACAAAAGGGGTTGGGGTTCTATTCCCGTTTTTTCCTCATACTAAAGAAATCTGGGGAGTGGCGCCACATCCTCCATCTAAGGTCTCTCAACAGATTTCTCAAGGACCAATCATTCCGCATGCTCACGTTAAAGGACATCCTTCAATTCTTCTCTCAGGGCGATTTCATGATGACAATCGACCTTCAGGATGCTTACTTCCATGTGCCCATAATTCCACGCCACAGGAAATACGTACGTTTTCGTGTAGGTCACAGGGATTTCCAATTCAATGTCCTGCCCTTCGGCCTCCGCTCAGCTCCGCGGGTCTTCACAAAGATCTTGGCCCCGGTGGTGGCCCATTTGAGACTAACGGGCATACAAATATTCCCGTATTTGGACGATTGTCTCATCAAATCTCAATACTCCCACCAAGCGGCCCTCGATACTCAGCGCTGTCTCACTCTGTTTCAGTCTCTGGGCTTGTCGATCAACTTGCAAAAGTCTCAGCTCTCACGCCAGCTGTGTACAAGACCTTTCTCGGCGCTACCATCGATACGAGAAGGGCTATGGCCTTTGCCTCTGCAGAGCGGCAAGCACGAATTCGACAGCTCGCGAGCTCCATCGCAGCAAAGCAGTCAGTTTCAGTCCGCATATTAAAGTCCTTTCTAGGGATGGCGTCCTCCTGCATCGCTTTGATCCCACATTGCAGACTGAGGAGTCATACCATTCAGGAGGAATTGGACAAGCAGTGGCGTCAGGTCTCCGGTTCCTTCAACGACCAGCTCGTGGTGACAGCCCGCATGGCTCAGGCGCTGCATTGGTGGACTCGTCCTTCCAACATCGCAGCGGGAACATCTTTTCTAACGACAGCCCCAGAGCTCGTTCTTACCACGGATGCATCCATGGAAGGATGGGGCGGACATCTTCAGGATTTATCCATCAAGGGCAAGTGGACAATGGTTCAGCGTTCCTGGCACATCAACAGATTGGAGCTGATGGCCATTTTCTTGGCATTGAAATCCTTCCGCCTCCAGCTCCAGGGAGAGTCAGTCCTCATTCAGACGGACAACACCACGAGCATGCACTACCTGAACAAGCAGGGCAGGACAAGATCTCCGCTGCTTTCCCAACTGGCTCAGAGGATTTGGAGTTGGGCCATAGTCCATCGGATTACGCTTCTGGCAGTTCACCTGCCCGTCATTTCCAATATTCTAGCGGATGCACTCAGTCGGTCAACGTCATCGACCCACGAGTGGGAATTGCACCAGCCAACTCAAGACTTTGTCTTCGGCCTTTGGGGTCGCCCGACTATCGACCTTTTTGCAACCCCACAGAACAGCAAATGCCAGTCCTACGCAAGCTGGTTTCCCCACAAAGGGTCGTGCGGAAATGCCCTTTCGATAAATTGGTACAGGATATTTGCGTACGCTTTTCCGCCGATCCCTCTGATTTCTCTAGTGTTGCGGAAGATGCGGCAAAAACCGTGCCAGATGCTCCTCATAGCTCCACGGTGGCCTCGGCAGGCATGGTTCTCGGAGTTGCTCCTCCTCTCCCAATGCGAACCCATCCTTCTTCACCCGAGGCCGGACCTTCTAACAATGAACGACGGGCGGATACGCCATCCGAATGCCAGTTCACTCAGCTTGTCGGCTTGGAACCTGAGCACCTTGAATTTGCTCATTTGAACATTCCACCGGCCTGCAGGGAGGTGTTAGCTAGGGCGAGGGCGCCCTCCACAGTGAAGACTTATAAGCTAAAGTGGAAGCGATTTTGTCTTTGGTGTGCGTCGATCCATATACATCCAGTGCACGCCTCCCCAGAACACATTCTGCCGTTCTTCCTGCAGTTAGCGCAGTCTGGACTGTCACACTCTACCTTAAAGGTCTTTCTAGCGGCAATATCTCGCTTTCGGCAGGACGGCTCGTCCTCTCTCTATTCATCTAGAGTAATACAGCAATTTTTGAAGGGTCTCTTCCGAATGTTCCCGCCCATTCGACGTCCTCCACCCACGTGGCGTCTTAACATCGTATTGGCTCAGCTCATGAAGGCGCCCTTTGAGCCAATCCATTCGGCGGATTTCAAATTCTTAACATGGAAAGTGGCCCTCCTCCTTACAATACAACCTCCGTTTCTTCAATCAGATCGGACTGTGTAATTCTCCGCACTAATCCGGCTTTCATGCCTAAAGTACCATCCGATTTCCATCTCAATGAACCAGTAATCTTGAAAACCTTTTTCCCGCATCCGCAGTCTCCAGCGGAACAGAGTCTACACTCTTTGGACTTAAAGAGGTGCCTTAAATTCTACGGGCCTGATTCACAGAACTAACTTAAGACAAAATCCTAAACTTACTACCATTTTCGTATTCACAGAATGCACTTACTCATTTTGGTATTCACAGAAGACACTTACTCACTTCGGTATTCACAGAAGTTAGGACTCCTAACTTTAGGACTCCTAAATGCCTTCTGTGAATACCGAAAGTCTTAAAATTAGGATTTTTCTCAGTTTAGGAGTCCTAAAGTTAGGACTCCTAACTTTACTACTACTAAACTGAGAAAAATCCTAATTTTAAGGCTTTCGGTATTCACAGAAGGCATTTAGGAGTCCTAAGGTTAGGAGTCCTAACTTTACTACTACTAAATTGAGAAAAATCCTTATTTTAAGACTTTCGGTATTCACAGAAGGCATTTAGGAGTCCTAAAGTTAGGAGTCCTAACTGTACTACTACTAAACTGAGAAAAATCCTAATTTTAAGGCTTTCGGTATTCACAGAAGGCATTTAGGAGTCCTAAAGTTAGGACTCCTAACTTCTGTGAATACCGAAATGAGTAAGTGCCTTCTGTGAATACCAAAATGAGTAAGTGCCTTCTGCGAATACCAAAATGGTAGTAAGTTTAGGATTTTGTCTTAAGTTAGTTCTGTGAATCGGGCCCTACATCAGCAGAACACAATCCTTTCGCAAGTCGGATCAGCTGTTTGTGGCCTACGGACGCACTTGTAAAGGACAGTCGGTTACCAAGCCCACGATTACCCGTTGGGTTTCTTCAGCAATCTCCTTTTGCCATCAAAAGGCTGGCAAGCCTCTTTCTTCTGGAGTAAGGGCTCATTCTACGAGAGCAATGTCATCTTCCACTGCCCTGTTGGCTGGTGTACCCATCCATCAGATTTGCCGGGCAGCTACGTGGTCCAGCAGGCACACGTTCACGAAGCACTACTGCCTGGAGTCGATTAATGAAGCGGACACGGCTGTGGGACAGCAGTTCTGCGGAATCTGTTTAAATAAGGTGAGCCTCTGCTACTTCCCTCCTCCTTGGGTATTCTCAATTGCGTATTAAATACATTGTCATTGTATTTCATGCAATATTAATACGGCCTTGTCAGCCGGTTGCTGCTTACTGCTCACTATTCTATTCAAGCATGTGAATCTATGAAAGACACCCCAATACTGGAGAAGAACAAATGTTACTTACCTGTAAACTGTGGTTCTCCAGTATTGGTGTCTTTCATAGATTCACATGCGACCCACCCTCCTCCCCTCAGAGGCTCTCTTCTCCTCATTAGACTCTTTTGTCACTCTTCTGCTACGAAAATCTGAGGGCCTGAGCCTCTGAGGAGAAGGTTCTAGAGGGTGCTTGCACCTGATTGACTAGAGTTTGGACTATAAAACGACAAGGATATGTCAGTAAAGTGATTCTTTTTCTCAATGCTTTCCTATGTGTCACTACTATCCTATGGTATTTTCACTTGATATGTTATTTGAATTCTATATATAAAGTTTATTTGGATATGTATATGCTATTATGTGGTTATGTATGCATATGTATATACATGACACTTATAGCTTTTTATATACCGTGGGACTCCCACTTTGACGACGGGGAATATTCAAGCATGTGAATCTATGAAAGACACCAATACTGGAGAACCACAGTATACAGGTAAGTAACATTTGTTCTTCTTCGTTTTACTCCTTTTTTTTTTTGTGGAAAAATGAAAAAAAATCTTGCTTCTGGGTTCTTTATCTCTCTGTTCCCGTGCTGCTACTGACAGGAGAGGTTTCTAACTCGTCGCCAATATTAAAATGAGAACTGCAGTAAATCTTCAAGAAGTTTATTTGGATACAGCACGGCAGTATGTCCATTCAGCTGAAAGCTTCCAGTATAACTGAACTATCACTGGGCACAGGCACACAGTTCCACAGTAGAACATGGAATGCATTGTGAATGAAAACTAAGCGCATGCCACATATAAACATATATACAAGGTGCATGCACTTAAAGAGACATAACTAAGATGCAACAGTTCCATGTTCAGCTGAGCCACCATTACCTGATCTCTTGCGGGAGTTCCTCAGAGTGGGCAGACCGTCTAGTGGGATTCGCATGAACTACAGTACGCAAGCACTGGCATGTGGGAGCTGCTACAGAGTTGTTATTATATGGCCCTACCAGCAGGCATCATAAAAGCAGTGTCTTGTTTATATAGAGCGCTACATGTAGATCAGCAGTGCCCATTGGAGAAATTACAAACTCAGTGGGAAGCCGATCTAGCCATTCCAATTAGAGTGAAGGACTAGATAACTTAACAGCTGGGATACCCAAAGTATCTAGAATGTGTGCACAGTGCATCGACAGGAACGACACACCTCGAACCTCAGATGGCAAACACACTGCGTCCAAGTCGATGCAATTCGAGGACCGATAGGTAGCCTCCCATGTTCCCGCATGTTGTATCCCTTTAACACATGTTTTGTATTAGAGTTTTTGTAGTAGGATTCTGTTCTGTTTCCATGGTGCTGCTGTTGCCTAGTCGTGGCCTTCTATACTTGCAGCTCGACTCGATAGCAGCTTTAACGGACTGTTTCCCTGTCCTCCCTGGGTTTCTTCATTACTCTTCTTTTATTGTTAAATCAATAAACTATTTCAGAAGATCCAACTTCTATGCATTCTTTAAATGTTGTCCCACAATACAACATTATTTTGGCAACGAGCGATTTTCGCAGGCGGACCAAAAGTATCAAACCCACAGGAGAATATGTAATTTATGCTCATAAACTGAGAACAACTTCTACGCTATGTGCAATTAATTCTGAAAGTTACGGCGCATTCAGCGGATTCTAAAAGGTACTTCATTTTCAGTTTTTAATAAGTCGATTGATAAAAGGTTTAAAAAATAAACTTACTGCAGCCGTTACAAGCACACGTGCATAATTCGGCTGAGCGCAAGCAGAACAAAGACTGTGTGCGCGCGAGACTGATTAATTCCACTACATTGAGGATAAGGTGCTGACGTCACAGTGTCTTTCGTCTTGGAAGACTAGAGCGCTTTGCATAGTTTGGTGTGTGACGGATTACTCACAAAGCAGCACATGCGCATCAGAGGATTCTACGTTTGCTGGATGAGTGTAAACCTTGTCAATATCTCTACGGCCAATTCATCAGAGGAAGTCAGTACATGAAAGGTATTCAAATAAAGCATTTATGTGTGTTAAAGTTAATAAAAGTATGTTAATTACTACTACAATTTTACTCAAGATACATGGCTAATCAAATACAACCTTACCAAATAAATCAATTTCTACAAAATCCTGGAAAACCTGCAGTAATATGGCAACAATGGTACAAATCATTTGAAAACTCCATCATAGCCATCGATGGAAAAGGTTATTCTAATGAATGCAAAAACGCTGTTTTATATGGGTTGATAGGTGATGCAGGAAGAGAGATTTTTGAAAATCTCCCTGAAAGGGATCCTCCACCAGGACAATTTATACCCTGGGATGTTTTTACAGAGGCAAAAAAAAGGTTGGTGAAGAGATTCCTTGAACAACCTAATATTATGGTAGAAAGACATGGATTTCACAAAAGAAAACAACTTGAAGAAGAAAGTATAGAGGATTATATTTCTAATTTGTGAATCTATGAAAGACACCCCAAATACTGGAGAAGAACAATAGTTACTTACCTGTAATCTGTGGTTCTCCAGTATTGGTGTCTTTCATAGATTCACATGCAACCCGCCCACCTCCCCTCAGAGGCTTTTTAGGCTATTATGTATTGCTTCACTCCTGTGCGAGAAAATCTGAGAGCCTGAGCCTCTGAGGAGAACATTCTGGTGGGTGCTGTTGCCTGATTGGCTGCAGTTTGGACTGGATATAATGACTGTGATAGTCATAGCTGTGGAAGTTTTTTTCCTTGTAGCTTAGGCTACTTTACTTCCTGGTTCAGGTTACCAGGGTTTTTTGGTTGTTATATGCATAATTATTGCTTTTCTATGTACCGTGGGACTCCCACTCCGACGACGGGGAATGATTCAGGCATGTGAATCTATGAAAGACACCAATACTGGAGAACCACAGATTACAGGTAAGTAACTATTGTTCATCTATACTACGAAGGTTCGATAATAACAGGGTATTTGTACCTGGTATATTATTCTATTTGAGTATTCTATTTCAGCGTTCACTGCATTATTTGTACTAGAGTATGGCGTTGTTTGCACATGTATTTTTTAACATCATGTACATTATTTGGTATTTGAACCGGTTTTTATCCTATTCAATGCTGTTTTTGCACATTATTAGCTGTTTTGCACATATGCGTTTCTTTGCACATAAGCAGTGATTGTTACCATACCAGGCTCGTGAATTATCAATATCATTTATACTGAACATAATATGTTTATTTGATAAAATTTACATTGTGTCCTGTAAAACATAGGTCTACTATAAAAATAGACGAGCATTTCGCATTAGACCTATGTGCCTATCAGCAATGGAATTAAGATCATATTTGCACTAACCATTCACTGTGAAAGCATTATATATTAGTATTCTTATATTATGAATCAATATAGTTAAATTTTGTAAAGTAATGAACCGGTGGTTACCATATTGTGGTTTTGAAGAAACCAATGCAGATCAAGTACTGTTTCTATGTTTGTGAAAATGACGATGCACGTCATGCATCAGTACCAGCACTGTGCCTTTAAATATTATTTCAGCCTCCCCGTTAGTTAAGTGAACAAGGACACAGCCCAGTGTCCAAAACGCGTCTGAGGCAGCACCGTTTGTACACATCATGTTAAACTAAATAAATATTCTGGCAACAGCTGATTGAAGCGTCCGTGTTCCTGTTTTGGTGTGACGATGCACTAGGGAGAAGCGGAGTGGATGAGCTCTATATATATATATATATATACACATATATCATTTTTTCTCATACCAATACAGCTCCGATCCAGGAGGCTAAAAAATGTAATAAACACATAAACTGCTTTTGCAAAATACATAATATATATATAAAAACACAAGAGGGCAAGTAGCACTTGAACTCTGTTTTTAATGAGTAAACCTCATGAAGAAAACTGCAAAATAAAGCAGACATTGTTAGCCTACTGGCTGCATTGTAAACCAATAGCATAGAAGATGAAAGCATTTTCATACAAAAACTGGCATTGTGCCTTTAAGGCAGCCATGACCCCTAGCTTCCCATCATGCCTCAGGGCTGACAGGTTAGTTGTTCTATCTGGCTCCTTAAGTCAGGACCGTGGATTCACAGCTCTTCCTTTTTTGACTTTCTGTCAAAAAATGTCTGATGATTTCCTACTTTTTGAGCTTTCACTCGACGTCTTTTTGCATTAGAGTGAAGGTGATACCTTCTTTGAGTTCCAGAAAAGGTTTATTTTCTTCAGAAATGCCTTCTTTATTTGATCCCTGCCCTGCCTGTGGCAAGAAGAAGGCCAGATCAGACACACACCCTGTGTGTATTCTCTGCCTCCCTGATTCTCACTCTTCTACCAACTGCCATCATTGTAAGGAGTTGTTGAGAAGGACCATCTAAGACAGGGAAAGGATTCAACTTTATGGCCTCTCTGAAAGAGGAAGGTCTCCTGTGAGACAGCAGAAAAAGAGAGCTCGGTCGACTTCGAGAGGCAAGGTCCCGACCTGTTCTCCTGCGGGGTCGACGTCGAAGCTGCCACCGACAAAGACATCGGCATAGAAGACTACGGTGATGCAGGTGCATCATTCTCAGAAATCGACAACGAGATCAACGTCGACTAAGGTAACAAGTCCTCCGTTGACATCAACCAGGCGACGATCAACGTCGAGGGACAAGTCTCCGTCGACGCTGGATAGACGATCAACGTCGGTATTTTAGCAGCTAAATGTGAACTTGGAGATATGTTGGAAATATACCTGCGCAATTAGCTTGTATTTAACTGTTATTCAAAAAAGGTGCATGAATGTTTATTGGCCCGCAGAAATCCAACTTTAAGCGACGTTTTGGATATTGCTATATGCATAGAGCGTTCGTCTGTTTCTAGCAAAGTGATCACAGGATCTGATAGTAATTCTGAATCTGTTTGCGCAGGATCCAATAGATAAAAAGTTTCTGAAACTCCTAGAATGAAGGGCAATCCTGTTTATCAAAAGAAATTTGTGTGCTACTATTGATGTGGTTCGAAAACACACATTGGGAATAATCCAAGTTGCCCTGCTATTGATGTACGTAATCTCTTTATTGCATGATTAATTAAAACCTCTGCAATCAGTAACACATATGTGTAAAAGCAACACAGCATCCTTTATAATACTAAGATTGGTTAAATACATTAAAAAACTACGGTGAATCCATAAAATTACAAAAAAATAAAAGCTGGCATACAATACAACCAGTAAGGTGCATAGAGTGGCGTGAAACGTGCAATGCTTTTCAGGTGTTGTTTCTTGAGTGTTCCTTTGTAAAGCCAGTTCCTTTCAAGTTAGTATTAATGATTTTGATCTAAATAGCATTGGGGTCTGTAACGGGCTAACAACATTTTCTTTGTTGACAGTTGCAGTCTGCAGTTCGTTGTGACCTTTGCTTGCCCAGTTCTTTACACCCCTTGCCAGGTGATTCCCGTGTCAGTGCTTGGCTGGTTCCTTGGCCCATGTTGCTGAGCCTGGGGTTACACAATGGATTCAGCAATTTTATGTTAGCGTTGTTGGCCCACATGCCAAGAGTGGCTGCTTCAAGACGCAAAGGGACCAAAGTGATAGGCACAATTACCAAGGGCAATCTCTTTTAAGCAGGGTTGTCATGAATTACTCTGAGGACGATCGGCCTAAATTGGTGACCAATTTGTTAGAGGGCTGCCAGAGACAGCTTTGCTTTTGCTACACTCATAAACCGAACAAGGCTGCTGGCCAACCGAACATTGCTTCCCTCGAAGCAAGCCTTTACCGCCTGCCTACATATTCATACATGGTTTTCGATCAGGCGCGGCTTTAATAGCTGTCTTCGTTCCTCTCCCAAGCCCTTGCATATGCATAATAGATGTAGAACATCCTTCGCTGATGTCTCCGCATAATCTACAATGGTTTGTTGTATCTGTGCGTTTCCATGGTGGACAGTGACTCTTTGCACAAGAAGCAAGAATATTTCTTTTGTGATTCTCGAGAAGCCTGTTTCTAGGTATGGTTGTGGCTTGGCCCTCGCATAGCTCTGAATTACAAACCAACTGTGGGCCCTCTTGCTAAGTGCTGCTTTGTCTTTAGCGTGAGATACAATCTTTACTGATTTATTTACAAGGTCCTTGTATCTTTTTTTGGGCATGCTAGTTTTCCATGTGCCTTGTAAAGCGAGCAGCCGAATTGCTGATTGAAGGTAGCCCATGGCCGGACTATCTTTTTTCTTTATCATTTCCTTCCACAAGTGTGAGTTCAGTGTACCTGGCACGGCTCCCTTTATTTTGTAGCAGCACTTAGCATAGGTGCCCTTCCGAGCTATTTGCTGCTTTTGGAGCCCAAACTCTAGCCTTATTTGGGCTGGCGAAGTGAACTGCGGGAGGTTGAATATTATTCTCAAGGCCTTGGCGACCACATTGTCCAAGGTAACCTCGTCTCTCCCTCTCATTGATTCACTGCCATAAGTGACCGTAGGTAAGAGTCTTGCTCGGAGCACTTCTAGTAAAGGCAAAAGATTGGGGCCGGTTATTTTGTTCTTGATGTTTTTTAATGCAACTGCCAGTGAGGTCCCTTTGCCTTTGATGGCTGCTTTCTGCTTAATGAACGAACCGTTCCTATCAAAGATTACTCCAAGATACTAATATTCCACAACCGTCTCCAGCGGTCTGCACCCCATTGACCATCGGGGTTGATGTTTGTTATTTCGTTGGTTTAATATCATAACTTTAGATTTTTCAAGGTTTATACTTAACTCGTTCTTGTCTGCAAAATTGCTTGTGGTGTTTATCAAATGCTACATGCCGACTGGAGTACGACTGAGGAGTATCAGGTCGTCGGCGTACAGTAGGTTTGAAAGAGATAAGCCCCCCAGATTCGGAGCATGATGGTTACAGTTGTCCAACTCTGAGGTGAGGTTGGAGATGAAGAGGTTGAAAAGGGTTGGGGCCAATACACAGCCCTGCTTCAGCCCTTTGGTGGTTGGTATACTCCTTGACAAACTGTCCCCTGCTCCCACCTTGATTTGGACCCATGTTCCGGAGTGAAGTAAAATGAACTGCTTCAGGAGGTTTGTGGGAATTCCCCACCTCAAGAGTTTCGCCCAAAGTATCTCCCTGTCGACGCTATCGAAAGCGGATTTATAGTCGATGAAAGACGAATAGTGGCTTGTTGATGTTATTTGTGGGATCTATCAGGAGCGAAAGAGCAAGAATATTTGTCGTAGTCCCCATACTTTTTTGGAAGCCAGTTTGGTTGATGGGAATTAAGGCTTTTTCCTGTGCCCATTCCGTAAGTTCATTCAGTAGGAGGCCTGCATAATGTTTGGCTTCAATGTCTATTAATGCGATGAGCCTGTAGTTCCTTGGCTCAGTCTAACTGCCTTTTTTTAGGATCGGTGAGATAATTCCAAGAATCGGGAATTCTTTCACGTTCCATGACATTGTTGTAAAGGGGTAGTAGCGCTTCAGCCCAGTAATCCGGGTCCTGCTTGTATATGATTGGTGGTATGCCATTCGGCCCAGGTGCTCCGTCCTTCCGGCTTTTCGAGATTGTATTCACAAGCTGTTTGATTGAGATGAAGGGGATGAGTTCCAATCCTTGGAGTTTGGGGAACTGCTGGTCGCATCGGTACTCCGACGGATCTTGTTTAATTTCACCAACTTCCGTTTTGAAGTGGCGCTGTAGGAACTGTACCCAAGTATCCTCCGGTATGTGCAAATTAATTCCCGGAGCTGTTGGGTTCTTTAAGCTGTTAACTGTCTGCCAAAACCTGGCGCTGTTGTTATTTTTGAGTCATATAACAGTTTTGCCCATGTTATGTTGGATTTTTCTTTTTTTGCAAGCCATATGATTCTTTTTCTGCGTGTCTTTAGCCTCCTTAGTTCTGACTGTGTGTTATCAGCTGGGCCATGTGAGCGGAGGCTACGCAGTGCTCTATTAATTTCGCTCTTTATTTGTTTTAATTCGGCGTTCTGGGGTCTTGAGAGGTGAATTATTTGGTTGCTTGCTGACTTGCATGGTGACTCTCGTTCGTTTTTTTAACTTGCTTTTTCTTGTCTTGGCTCATTTTTCGACTTTGTTGAGTCGAAACTTTTTTTTTAAAATCTGTTTTTATTGTTTTAAACAAGAACATTCTTTGGCATTTGACATGACAGGTAAGCAGGAATTCTTAAACATGTGCAGGGGAGCACCCCGTACCGGGGCCAGTAACTACTATATCATGATATGTATTCAAACCAAATTGTGATCACTGCCCAATTCGGAGCCAGCTGCAGTCTCTTGGGCAGTTCCGGTGCAGTCACATAAGAAGTGGCAGTAGTAACCGTGCGTCAACCAGGCTCTGTGCCTGTACGTGGATGCTGCCCGCCCCGTTCAGGTATTGAAAACAGGCAAATTACCCACAATCCCCAAAGGTTATACATAACAAGAACTTCAACAATGGCAGCATGAACTAAACGTACATACGTATTACCCCCCAGCCCACCATTAGTTCCCCGCCACTCCATCCCCCCCGGGGAGCGCTTGTGTGTGCGTGCGCCTCAGCCGTGACCATCCCTATGTAAGTGTGGGCGCCGCGGCGCTGGGTGAAAGTAGGCAGGGGCAGGGAGCCTATCATCCCGGCAGTAGAGCAGCCCCCGGTCCGCCCCCACCCACGCCGGCACTGTCGGCCACCTCCTGTGACCCCGCGCAACCTTCCGCGCCTAAGCGTCTAAGCTCCCCCAGCAACTGCCTCCTGCGGTCCGCCATGGGTTCCCTCCGCAGGCCCAGTGTTTCCTCCCTCCGGATAGCGGTACCCTCTGCCCCGGCCCATGCCTGAAATGAGGCGCTCCAAGCCTGCACGTGCGGCGGTTCATGCGCTTTCCACCGCTTCGTGATGAGGCGTGCCGCTACTACTATCCCTAGGTCTAGGAATCGGGACGTCACCTTATCCTTACGTGATCTTTTAAAGTGGTGCAATATGTGTTAAGGGCAGTCGAATGGGATAGTACGACCCACACTCCCCAGCAACAGCCCACTGACCGATCTCCAATAGATGCCCAACCTCGGACAGCTCCACAGCATATGCAAGAAACCCGCCCCCAGTTCTCTGCATCTAGGGCACACTGCGTCAGTGCGGTGGAAGTACCTGTTAATTAACTCTGGCGTGAGGTAAGCTCTGTGCACGATAAATAGCTGGATTTGGCGGAACGTACTGGACCCTTGAGTATCCTTTCCCACTCCTTGTCCGCCAGCGGTCTCCCCAGGTCCAGGTCCCATTTTGCGCGGAGTCGGTCCAAACTGATGGACGACAGCTCCCTCAGCGAAGCCGCAAACCAGCGGATCAGGTGTCCTCCCCTCCCCATGACATGCAAATATTGCATGGTCAGATGCTGGCTGGGTTCCGCGGCCATATCCCCCCATTTGGCGGTCATGCTCGCCATCAGCGAGCGGTGTGTCAGGAACCCACCGGGCGGGAGCCCGTCCTCCGATACCAGGGTCTCGTATGGTATGAGCTCGCCCTCCCGGTACAAATCCCCCAACGTGCGCACGTCAGCTCCCCACCAATCCGCCAGCATGGGGGCCGTGAGCACTCCTCCCCCACCAGGGGAGCCCTCCAACGGTATAGCCGGCGCATACGGGACAACAGTACGGGTGAGGAACAAGGCCCTCCGGAAACACCTATGCGCCACTTCCAGAAGGAGTGGCAGCGGGCGCGCGACCGTGTGGAGAGGATGGAAGGACCTGTTTATATGCTCCAGTGAGTAAGGCGCCAACCCCGTGGCCGTATCGTCCCTGCCTCTATCAGCCAGCCAGCGGGCCACCCATTGTAACTGAGCGTCCAGGTAGTAGTGCTCAAAGCAAGGAGCGGCTAATCCACCCCTGTCTGTCGGCAGAAACAACTTTGCAAGCGCCAGCCTGTGCCTGGCAGTGCCCCAGATGAAGTCCCGTAGCAGCTGATTAAGTTTACCAAAAAATGCGGGAGGAATATACATCGGCAAGTTAGCAAAGTAATACAGGAGGCGGGGGAGCATGACCATTTTGGCTAGCGCCACCCTGCCCGTAATCGTCAGTGGGAGTGCGCTCCAAAAGTGCACCTGCGACTTGAGGGCCGTGACCGCCCTTCCCAAATTCCCATCGAAAAGGTCAGCCGGGCATCGGTAAATTTGTATCCCCAAGTAGCGGAAGGTGTCTTCCTTCCATTGGACCATCGTGCCATCCAGGCAGTATCTCGGATCTTCAATCCCGTCGCTAAAAGCGTGCAGGCAGGATTTAGCTGCGTTCACACGGAGCCCCGAGGTAGCGGCGAACGTCCGCAGCAACTGCGGCAGCCCCTCCGGAACACGCCCCACATCCCGAACATAGACCAACAGGTCATCAGCATAAAGCGACACGTGGTGGACAGCGTCCCCCAGCGGTATACCATCCCCCAGGGTAGCCCGCATAGCCGCAGCCAAAGGCTCGATCGTCAGGGCAAATAGGAGCGGGGACAGCGGACACCCCTGGCGGGTGCCGCGGCCCACCGGTACCGCCTCCGAGACGTAAGGGCCCAGTCGGACACGGACCGTAGGACGCCTGTAAAGCAGGTCGACCATCTTGAGGAATCCTCCGTCCAACCCTTATCGCAGCAACACCTCAGCCAGGTAACCCCACTCCAGACAGTCAAATGCCTTCTCCAAATCCAGGATTAGGCACCCCGCTCTGGGCCACCTGTGCACTGCCTCGGTTGCCACCCTGAAGTATCGCCGAATGTTCAGTGACGTTGACCGTGCCGGAACAAAGCCATTCTGGTCGGTGTGCACCAGATGAGGAACCACCGGCGCCAGCCTCTCCACCAGCACTTTTGCGAGGATTTTGTAATCCACGTTAAGCATCGCTAAGGGTCGGTAGGAGCCCAGCGCCGTGTGGTCTCTGTCTGGCTTAAGCAGGGAGACCAGGAACGCCTCCCGCATAGAAGGGGGGAGCGACCCCTCCTCCAGCGCCTTGTTGTAAAGCTCTTGCAGTAGCGGCGTCAGGGACTCGCGGTACGCTTTATAGTACTCTGCAGGCAGGCCGTCCGGCCCCGGCGTCTTCCCAGATGCCATTGACTGAATTGCCTCCCCGATTTCCTCTAGGGAGAGAGGCCCGGCGAGCGCCTCATTGTGTGCCTCCGTGACCTCAGGGAGCTGGACGGAGGCCAGAAAATCTTCAAGAAGATGCGGGGGGCCAGTCCCCTTTGCCTTGTACAGTTGCTTATAGTGGTCAACGAAGGCCCGGTGTATTTCGCGCTGTGTGTAGACCAGCGCTCCATCCTCTCTTCGAATCGCTCCTATAGGGGCGCGTCAGTCTTCCTGCCGTATTAGCCAGGCCAGGAGGCGGCCCGCCCTGTCCGCTCTAGCGTGCGTCCTGGCCGTATGCGCAGCGTAATTGTGGCACCGGAGCCTCTCCAGGAGGTCCGCGTGCTTTCCCCGGAGGTCCTCCAGGGTGTGCGAGTGCCTACCCCCTCCTTCTCCCTCTCTCTCGTACCGCAGGAGTTCATCCTCCAGGCTCGTCAGGGAGTCCGAGAGGCCTCTGCGTATGTTCCAGTTGGCCCCCAGGCAGTGGCCGCGAATGGTCGCCTTATGGGCATCCCACTCCACCAGTGCGCCACTCGCCGTCCCTTCATTTGCTTCAAAGTATGCCAGAATGGCCATACCAAGGGAGGAGCGAAACTCCGGGTCCTCCAGCGTGCTTGGTTGAAGCCGCCAGGTGGGCACCGGCGGCCGTTCCGCCACCCAGTTAATCTGGAACCACAAAGGGTTATGATCGGAGTGCGTTCGGCCCAGATATTCAGAGCGCACGATAAGCGGGAGCAGCGACTGTGAGCCCACCAACCTATCCAGCCGGACGTGCAGGTCGTGTACTGCCGAGTAGTAAGAATATATCCTGTCCCTCGGGTGAAGGGTGCGCCACAGGTCCTGCAGCGCCCAGTGCGCGAGCCAGTCCCCCAGTGCCCGAGCGTTGGACTCCACCATCGTAGCACGCAGGGGAGGGAAGGATCTGTCCTACTGGACATCCAGTACCATATTAAAGTCCCCCCCCAACAGCCAGGGGAGCCCTGCATAAGGGTGTAGGAGCTGCGTCAGGCGCCCCAGGAAGGACGGCTGATCCACATTGGGCGCGTATATCGAACCCAGCAACATCTCTTGCCCGTTCAACTTCCCCCGTACCAGCGTGTATCTGCCCTCGCTGTCCACTACCACCTCCTCACACCTGAAAGGGACACCCGCTCGCACCCATATCAATGTGCCTCGCATGCCCCGTATGTTCCAGGTCACAATGTTAGTGTGCGTCATCGTAAAGTCGGTGAAGCCAGCCTGACGGGAAGTAGAGTGCTCGCACCCGGGGGGGGGGGGGGTCAGCGGTGTGGCCCAGGGGAGCATATGAATGCGCTGCCGTGTGAACAGTGTAACTTCTGTGAACAGTTGAACAAAAGGGGCGTATTCCCAACGGGGCATCCGTCCAAACTTTAGAGTAGCTAATTAACAATGCGGCGTGTCAGTATAGTGCCTGATGGGGTGCGCGTGGAAGTATCGACAAGTTGGCACAATTCCCCCTCCCCAATCTCCTCTAGCTGAAGGGAGTGCAGCATCTCATCTAGCATGGAACTGCCGCGCTGTCTGAGCGCGGGGCGCAGCAGCAGGGGCAGGAGCCCCCCGCTGTAGCATCCAGCGTCGCGCGCCACGAGCAAGCCGCCCCCGTGTAGCCGGGCGCCTCCAGCACTAATCCCACGCTCTCCGCAAGATCCCTCAGGACCCCGCCCCTCCCCCCCTTACGCGGCTGCAGGGCAAGTGTGTGATCATGCCTAACATGCATGGTTCCCACCCCAGTGCGGCGCGGTAACATCCCATCACACAATCAAGTCAGCAGTCTCTGGGGTCACCACTGGTAAAGTCAGCTCCTCTGAGATCACCGTGGACGGGGACGAGGCACCACTGGTCCCCGGAGCACTGTGCGCTCCGATCTCCGTGCAGTCGCCGCTATGTTGCGTCCCCAGCGTCGCCACCGCGCCGAGTACCTCCTGCCGCTCCATTCTGATTCTCTCAAGGCTAGGCGCCACCAGCCCCGTCCGCGTCGGCTGTCGAGCTCCCCGCCTCTTGCGCTTCCTGGGCCCTCTCTCCGGGCGGCCGTCAGGTTCTGTGCCCGCAGGTCTCTTCCCCGTCCACTGCCCCGTTTCCTCCAGCCAGTCCCAGACGTCCGCCGGGGAGTCGAAGAAGCGGGTCCCCTCCTTTGCCACCACTCACAGACAGGCCGGGAACAGCAGAGAGTAGGACAGCTCCAATTCCCGAAGCTGCCTCTTCACCGCCAAGTAGTTGCTCCTGCGCCGCTGCACGGCCGCGGTGTAGTCCGGGAAGAACATAACGCGACTACTGCCAACTGTCGGGTCCCCAGATTTGCGTGTTTCACTCAGGACCGCATCCCTGTCGCGGTAGTTCAGGAGCCTGAAGAGGAACGGGCGGGGCCGGGCCCCGGGTCTAGGCTGTTGCGCCGGCACCCTGTGCGCTCTTTCCACCACAAAGTGTTGGGACAGCGCCCCATGCGGCAGGAGATCCTGCAGCCAGCGCTCCACATACTGCTCCGGGTTCCTACCTTCCACGCCCTCTGGAAGTCCCACGACGCGTACATTATTGCCGCGGGAGCGCCCTTCTGCATCATCAATCCGGTCTTCAAGCGCATTAACCCTATCCAGCACATCTTGCAGCGCTGCGCTATGGCTCTGGGTAACTGGCTGGAGCTCCCGAAGTGTCTGGCTCTGTACCGCGACCTTCTCGGCCAGCTTACGATGGTCCGCATGGAGGAGCGTAAAGTCGGAGGTGACCTTATCGATCCTGGTTTCTAAGGACTCTCTCGTCTGTTCCCGGCTGGCGCTAAGTCTCTCCACCGCTGCAAGCATGACGTCCATTTTGGCCGAGAGGGCCGCCGATTGCGGCTCCGCGTCTCCCCCTGGGCGTCCCTGCGCGGCGTCCAGGCTCCCCACTCGTGACTGTCCCTGCTGCGTTTTGTCGCGGAGCCGACCCATTGCGTATTGCTGAGCAGTCGGCATCCACAGGCTGTCTCCTGATGGCGCGGGTGCAGCCGGATGCCGGTACCTCTGCCCCTCTACGGTGCGCCTCCCTGCGCGACTACCGGGGCCTCTGTCTCAGTCCCAGGGCGCAAGTGACCGACCCCAGGCAGGCGGGTGGGGAAGCAGAAGGAGCCCCCCCCCCGGCTCGGGCAGGCAGCAGGCCCCAAGGGGGAAGGCGTCGGTCCGTGCAGGGGTGGCGTCCCCGGGTCAACAGGGGCTCCCGGATCGCTGTATCTTGCGTCCCTCCCCAGGTCAGCACACCACTGCCCTTGTCTCCTTGATGCACCAGCCGGTGGGATCTCCTGCGGCCCCCCTCAGCAGCTCCGACTGCGACCAACCAGTCCCTCACCAGCCACACCGGGTACGCCCGACAGGCGCCCGCCGGGAACTCCCGTGTCTCCCCTCAGCAGCGCCGACAGTGCTTAGGCTAATGCCACCCCAGTGTCGCCGAGTACACCCGACAGGTGCCCGCCGGCCATTTGCTGGGTCCCCGGGCACACGAAACGTCACCAAGCCAACACCGCGGCCACCGGAGGACTCCCGGGGGGGCCCACACCCAGCGTGCAGCACCCAGTCGCACAGAGGGTCTCCTACCTCCCTATCGCCGGGTCTTCACTGCTGTCCACAGCGGTAGACGCACTGCTCTCAGGGGCTGCCGCCGTCGCTCTCAAGATGGCATCCCCCGCGAAATGGCGCCCGTCGCCGCCTGCACCGTTCCACAGGCTCCCAGCGGCGAGCGTCCCACAGCAGAGCCTCCGGGCCCTCCAGTCTGCCCAGGCGCACCTTCTCTCCGCCTCTGTGCCCCTAAGTGGCCGCTCCTCTCCGCCTCTCCCGATGCGCACCTGCCCCAGGGCGCCGCCGTCCGAGTACCTCTGCTCACGTCCCACCGCAAGTGCGATCACAGCTCGCCCAGGCCTCCGCTCTCCCCGCAGCAGCAGCGCAGGCCGCTCCGCAGGCTCCACGGTCTCCAGCAGCTCGTGATTCGCCCTGACACCTCAGTGCTTGTCGCTTCCGTGAGGCCCACGCAGTCCTGAGGCCCCCAGCTCTCCTTCTGCTGCTTCCCCAGCAATTGCCTCAACGGCGACGCCGGTCCCCTCAACTCCGGGTGACGAGCCTCACCGTATGCAGGCTGCACAGGCCTCCGGACCTCGCCGCTCCCCCAGGCCGTGGCTCCGCCTCACGCAGCCACCAGTCTCCTTGCAGGCCGCGACAGGCCACCACGGCTCGGCCCAAGTCGCCGCCGCTCCTCAGCGCTCCACCGCAGCTGGGCCCTCCGCCGCACCGCAGCCTCCGGCCGGGAGCCCTCCGGCAGCCCCCGCAGTGATCTCACAGAGGCTCGCAGGTCTCTTGGCTCACCGCCCTCCGCTCGCCCGGCTTGTCCTCAGACCGGCTTCCGACATCGCGTCAGTCAGTTCTGCCGCACGGGCGGCCACACGTGTCCTCTCTTCGCGGGCCCCGCCGGGGAGCGGCTCCCCACAGCTCCCGGACCTCGGAGATCGCCCCCGCCGCTGCCCCACACCTGACCAGCGTCCCACAGGCTAGGATTGCCCCTCCACAGGAGAACTGGCAGGATTTGTCGGGGGTAACGGTCGGAGCCTCAAGCACTGGCGTCCGCCATGTTCGCCGGTTGGCCACGCCCCCCTTGTTGAGTCGAAACTTTTGATGAAGTTTTCCCAGGCTGTTAAGCTGTTCACACTCAGCTGTTTGCTTTCCTCCCATCTTTTTTTCGATAGGGCAAGTAGTTTTTCTGGATTACTCGTGTTGCATTTAATTCGCCGGTGGTTCGATTTGACCATTAAGTTTAAATTCTCAATTGGTTGTGTGATTGCCATTCCGTAAGCGTCAAGTGTGAACTCTTGAGGTTGGGGGTCACTGAGGTCCAGCGTTCCAATCCTGAACCCTTTTATTGAGCTAAAGAACGATAAAGAAGTAAAAGTGTAGTCTATTGCAGTGTTTGTGAGGGCATTGTGAAACGTTGCAGCTTGTGGGCGGTCTCCCGCAAATCGACCATTCAATGCCACCAGGGATAGGTTCTCCAGTTCGTTCAAAAGGTCTCTAGAGATCTTAGATTGCCTGCCCCACCTACACTCGTCCTGGCGAGGGAACCCCCACAAGCTGTATGTCGGTCTGCTGCCGGCCTGTCCGGGTCAGCACCCCCTGTGAGGCACATGTTGAAGTCACCTGAAACTATGTAGTTTGAAGATGCCTCTTCAGTGAATAGCTTGGTTAGTTCAGCTACCAGAAGTCTTGCGCCTGTTTTTTTTGTTACGGGGTGTATGTAGGTATTAACAAGTATTAACTGTTGTTTGTCTCTAGGACCTGCTATTTCTATCTGTAAAGTTTTTATTCCATTTGTTGGGGTGTTTTTACTTGTTCCTTTGCGGACGTTATAGCTTTGATTGAGGCATAAGTTGTAAGGCCACCTTTCAAATAGCCAAAATTCCAACTTCTGGTTCCTGGAAGATGGTATGATTTGAAGCCTTGTAGATGAAAAGGATCTTCCAGCCAAGTTAAGACAAACTTAAGACAAAATCCTAACTTCTGTGAATACCAAAAGTAGTAAGTTTAGGATTTTGTCTTAAGTTAGTTCTGTGAATCGGCCCTTCACAGCTGGGAAAGTCAGCTTTATCCCTATGAAATATCGCCGCCCTGCAAACACCACCATTTAGACGAAGAAAGGCGTTCTCACTTTTCAAAGATGTATGCTTTGTGAAAAATTATATTTTTTGCTGTGGAGAAGACGACTCGGGCGCCTTTGCGGCTACATATGCTTTCTTTTATGGCGCCATGAACCCCCGTTTGAGTAGGCAAGAAAATCAAAATGAACCTTTTAGTCGAATAAAAAACACCAATGTTTCAGCCAGCACACCTACTGCAGCTTTGAAACACGAAGATTACAAGGACACACAAACAATTATACGGGTGCTTTCTCGCGCTGTTATTTGTATGGCAGATTTGCTACTGAAAAAGTGTTCCGCATGGTGTGTATGGCAGCTGATACTTCTGTTTCTTTCAGTGTGAGCTGGGGCAGTATGGAGGTGGGTGGCAGAGCGCATAGTGTGAAGCTGGGCTTGTGTGGTGTTGGTGCAAGGAAGCTGGCTATGCAATGTGTGTTTATAAACAAAAGGATCCACCTTATAAAAGGAGGTACTCAAAAGACCAGATAACAGGGGTAATGGTGAATGAGTGTCCCAAAGCGTGGTTGGGCACACCCAGTGTTGTTTAAATACCCCTCACACACCAAGAATGGCCCATGGTGTCATGCTTCATCATTGGGGTCTTCCCGCCCCGCTGCGGGACGGGGCGTGCTACGACCTACGACTACGTGGGAGCACTTTTGATGAAGTACTATGTGTGATGTAAAGGGAGGGTCTATTGTAGTTGTGAAAATGTGTATGTTAAAAAGCAACTGGCCCAGGGAGACAGAAAAAACTTTAATTTGTCCCGAGAGGGCTGGTGCTAGTAAAAACAAAAGTGCGGAGTTTGCCTACGTAATGTGTGGTTACTCCTTGTGGGTCAACATGTTTCGATGCTGGGCATCTTCATCAGGACAGGAAAAAGATCCCTCCCAACTTAGAAGCATGTGCTTAGTAAATACGTAAAAGTGAAAAAATGCAGTAAATAATGCACGTATATACAATACCTAATCGTATGTATGTAGATCTGCAAACGTAAGGGAAACAGAGACTTTATCAATTTCCCTAGAATGAGAGCGTAGTACCTGTAAATGTAAACAAACGCCACAATGTGACTTTAAATTGCGTGCTTCAACTGTAATATTAGCGTTATCAGGAAGTGTGCAGTGACCTGTAAAAGAAAGGACAGTACAAGACACTACACAACAGAAAACACACACTCTATAACTAAACGTGAAAAATCATTGGCATTTCAGGTGGGAAACGTGGTTAAAAACAAAGGTGCATACTTATATGTATATGAGGAAAATGCCTCATGAACCTAGAACGGGTAGGATCGTAATGGAGCTTTAGTTCTAGTGGGGAAAAAAGAGGTAAAAAAAGGATCAGGTTGTTACCTCCAGCGAAGGATTTGAGTGATGGACGAAGTCTGCAAACCGGAGCCGTGGCTCCGTACTTACGTGCCCTGGCTGACAATCTCAGCTACGAGTCTGTCCCTCCCGCGGTTCCGCTGTGTAATGGAACCAGGGCGGGTAAAACGCTCTTAAAGCTCCCGTAATTGGCTTGGAAATGGGAGTCAGCTGATGACGGCGGAGCACCTAGAAGCGCTTCCGGGTTGGGGCTTTTACAAAGACTAGACCGCAACCCTTGCACACTGTGATACGGAAGTGGATATAAATCTCTTGGTTGAAGAGATGTTGAACAAAAAAAGGTTTTATAGTGCACCGATGTCTGGGGAACATTCCGTCTATGCAGGTGTGAAGTGACAAAAATGCATTACGGGGCTGGCGAAAAAAACAATGCTAAACTCATGATTGACGTTTAAAAAGGATTTTACGCTGTGGTTGATTCCTACATAAATACGTAAAGTCCGTTATGTGCACCTATGTCTGGGGAAAACTCCGTCTAAGGAGGTGTGAAGTGACAACAATGGATTACGGGGCTGGCGAAAAAAATGCTAAGCTTAAGATTGATGTTTAAAAAGATTTTAAGCTGTGGTAGACTCCTACATAAATACGTAAGGTCCGTTATTGATACGGTGCGCCTATTGAAGGAGTCGCGCCAGTAATCAAAAAAAGGGGAGGGGGGGGAAGGAGGGGGGAGGGGGTAGGGGGAAGGCATAACGCCCTGTGGGGGAAGTGCTCTGGTGTATGCAAGTACACCCACAACGTTTTGGCAAATTCTGACTTTTCACACCTCGTCGATCTTGATAGATTATTGATAGTAATCCAGTAAGGAGACACCCTTATTATGTCAATTGTGCCCAAGGTATATCATCGTTCAGGCCCGTTATGTGTGTGTCCAGACGGAACACCCAACGTTGTTCCTTTTCAAAGAGTCCACGATCATTGTTGAGTTGTTCAATGATAGTCCACTTGATTTCATCCACGCCATGATTCATATTCAGGAAATGGGTGGCCATTTTGGTCGTACTCTTCTTGCAGCGGATATTACTTTTGTGTTCTCCAATCCGCACCTTTACTTGTCTCGTGGTCATGCCAACATATTCCATACCGCATGGACAGGTAATGAGGTATACCACGTTCTTGCTGTTACAATTCGTGAACTTTCGTTGCTCCCATGACGTACCATTTGAAAAGGTAAGCTGGGTACTCTTTTTCGTGAGAGAGCACGTACTGCACACGCCACATGGGTGATGTCCTTTGATGGGTGGCAACAAACTACACGTATTTTGATGTGTTGAAAGGAGACGGGGTCTGGTGTGAACCAAAATGTCCCTCAAACTGCGGCCGCGTTTGTGAGAGAACATTGGTTTAGGTAGATCCAGACCCCCACAGTTTAGAATTTTCCAGTTCTTATTAATAATTTTGGACACTTGGTTAGAGTGGGTATTATAAGTGGTCACACAAATTGGTCTGGTCACCTGTTCTTTCGGTGTTTGGTTTTCCAGGAGAGCATCTCTATTGTTATTCCTGGCACGCTTGAGTCCTCTTTTGACTATTCGTTCTGGATAGTTGCGATCTAGAAGCCTCCTTTCCAGGTCTTTGGCTTGTGTTTTAAAATCTGTAAGCTCTGAGCAATTTCTCCGTAAACGGAGGAATTGTCCGTAAGGGAGATTATCCCGGAGATGGCGAGGATGGAAACTGTCATAGAGCAACAGGCAATTTTTTGCCGTCGGTTTGAAGTGTGTTCTGGATTTTAATTTTCCTTCTTCAGCATATATATATAGATCAAGAAACACCAAGTTGTTGTTAGAGACAGTGTGGGTGAATTTGAGGAAGGAGTTCTGTTCATTTAGCCAAGTCATAAAAATGGATACTGATTCAGAATCACCTTTCCAAATGACTAAAACGTCATCTATATAGCGTTTCCAGAGAATAATGTTGTTGAAAAATGGGTTTTGTTGAAGCAGTATTTTCTGCGATTCCAGGTGGTGGACGTACAGGCCCGCTAGACTCGGCGCGAAGGTACTCCCCATGCTGGTACCGTGTTTTTGGAGATAGTGTACATCCTGGTATAAGAAGAAGTTCTTCTTTAGGGCTAAGGTGATACACTCCATGACCAAATTCCTGGGTGTGTGGTAATTCCAGGTACCGGAGAAAAGAACCTCTTCTATGATGTCAAGGGTATCATTATGTGGGAGACTGGTGTATAAACTCTCCACATCTAGTCCAAGTAGTAGATGTTGATTGGGGTCAAAACTGAGACCTTCAAGGAGTTGTAGGACTGCTTTTGTGTCCTTTAGGTAGGTATCGGTAGCCTGGACTAAAGGGCGGAAGAAAGCGTCTGAAAATTTGGATAGAGGCTCAAGAATGGAGCCAATACCCGAAACAATCGGACGCCCTGGTGGATTATCGAGGTTTTTATGGATTTTAGGGATGGTATAAAAATAGGGTGTTCGGGGTGATTTTTGAATGAGGAAATCAGCCTCTTTCTTGGATATCCAGTCGTGTGTGATTGCTTCTTCTACCATTCCCATTATCCGTATCCGGATTGCCTCAGTAGGGTCATCGGGGAGGATTTCATAATTCCTCTGGTCCCCCAGGAGTCTTCTGCATTCGGTGTCATAGTTAGTGGTAGTTTGGATGACTGTCGCTCCACCCTTATCTGCTGGTTTTATGGTGATGTCAACATTATTGGCGAGCTGTTGTAGTGCTTCCTTTTCGGATCTCGTCGTGTTCTGAAAGGTTTGGTGTTCCTTCTTAAGTGTCTTATTTAGATCTTCCATTACGGCTTTTTCAAAGGTCAATAGTTCAATGGGTATGGTTGAGTCCAAAGGACTAAAGGTGGATTTTGGTCTCAAACCCGTGTCGGAAGGCTGACTCTCAAAGGTTGTCTTGTCAGCAAAGAAAGTTCTTAATTTAAGCTTGCGTACAAACTCTTTAATTTCTAGACAGAGTTTAAATTTGTCTACCCTATTAGTGGGGACAAAACCGAGACCTTTTTCTAAAGCTGCGATTTGGGGATCAGTTAGTATGACCTCCGAGAGATTGACAACTAATTGTCCTTTCGGCTGGTTGACGGTTGATTGAACGCCGCTGTCATGCTCCGTGTGGATACTCTGGTCTGGTCTTCTTGGTCGTTGTTCCAATGGACCTGGTGTCCTCTCCGATTTCTTCCCCGTGGTTGTCCCTGGCGCATCCCTAAAAAAGGTGGTGGACCGTAGTAATTGTAGTCTTGGGGGGCCGGATTCCACTGTGGGAATGGTATACCCATTGGTGGTGGACCGAATGGATACTGTGTATATAGAGGTGGGCCCTGATAGCCCCCCCCAACCTCTGCCTCTTTGTCTGCCTCTTTGTCTGAACGGTCTTTGTTGTTGGCCCCTGCTTCTCTGATTCCTTGGGTTACTTGTTCTACTGGAGTAGGAGTCATTAGAGGCGGTGTCTGAAAGATCACTGTCTGTGTCCTGGTCACTCCCGGTTCTGTTCTGGACGTAATCGTCTCTTATATAGGGGTATACTCGCTCGTGACTGAAGGCTGTAACATCTTTTTTCAGTTTTTTGTATTTACTCTGTTTGAGTGAGATTTCATATTCACTCATCTCTTGATTGAGTTCTTCAAGTCTCTTCTTAAGGACTGCCGTAGATTGGTAACTCTTCAATTCAACCTCAATTTTTTGTATGTCAATCTTGAGTTCTTGAGTTAATCGAGTGGCTGTTTTAATAATCAGGACTAGCCAATCCCGTGTACAATGCCACGATATCAGCGACCAATCTTTTTTGAAGGTTTTGTCATGCTGAAAGATAAACGGTTCATTCCGAACAATCAAGCCCCTTGGTGCTGTGTTCGCCCTCAGATCATGAGCAGACCATGTAGAGCAGTTTTGATCTGCGTTCTCCTTAGGTTTGCCAACTCATCCCAGTCCGAACCATTGCGGCCAGGATCAGTATTACTCAAACCCTCAAAGGGGTTGAGAGCTGCCAGAATCCGGTCAACTTCCTCATCATCAAATGTGAGGCCTGCCGACTCAGCCATGTTTGTGCAATATGTAATGATGTGTGTGTATGAGTGATAAGGGGTTTAGAGTGTGTGTTGGACGTGTAGTGTGTAAGAAACTAACTATTTAAGTAGTGGAACGCTAATCTTTAAAGAGATGGTTGGGGGAATAAGCACAATGGCTTGACCGTCCCCAAAGGAATTGGAAAAAAGCTCCCACAGCTGTGCGCTGTCTAAGTAGCCAAGTATAACAAGATTAGGGAGTGTAGAGGTAAGCGCTAAGGTGGATACATCCTCCACTTAGGTATCAGTTTATAAACAAAAGGATCCACCTTATAAAAGGAGGTACTCAAAAGACCAGATAACAGGGGTAATGGTGAATGAGTGTCCAAAAGCGTGGTTGGGCACACCCAGTGTTGTTTAAATACCCCTCACACAGCAAGAATGGCCCATGGTGTCATGCTTCATCATTGGGGTCTTCCCGCCCCGCTGCGGGACGGGGCGTGCTACGACCTACGACTACGTGGGAGCACTTTTGATGAAGTACTATGTGTGATGTAAAGGGAGGGTCTATTGTAGTTGTGAAAATGTGTATGTTAAAAAGCAACTGGCCCAGGGAGACAGAAAAAACTTTAATTTGTCCCGAGAGGGCTGGTGCTAGTAAAAACAAAAGTGCGGAGTTTGCCTACGTAATGTGTGGTTACTCCTTGTGGGTCAACATGTTTCGATGCTGGGCATCTTCATCAGGACAGGAAAAAGATCCCTCCCAACTTAGAAGCATGTGCTTAGTAAATACGTAAAAGTGAAAAAATGCAGTAAATAATGCACGTATATACAATACCTAATCGTATGTATGTAGATCTGCAAAGGTAAGGGAAACAGAGACTTTATCAATTTCCCTAGAAGGAGAGCGTAGTACCTGTAAATGTAAACAAACGCCACAATGTGACTTTAAATTGCGTGCTTCAACTGTAATATTAGCGTTATCAGGAAGTGTGCAGTGACCTGTAAAAGAAAGGACAGTACAAGACACTACACAACAGAAAACACACACTCTATAACTAAACGTGAAAAATCATTGGCATTTCAGGTGGGAAACGTGGTTAAAAACAAAGGTGCATACTTATATGTATATGAGGAAAATGCCTCATGAACCTAGAACGGGTAGGATCGTAATGGAGCTTTAGTTCTAGTGGGGAAAAAAGAGGTAAAAAAAGGATCAGGTTGTTACCTCCAGCGAAGGATTTGAGTGATGGACGAAGTCTGCAAACCGGAGCCGTGGCTCCGTACTTACGTGCCCTGGCTGACAATCTCAGCTACGAGTCTGTCCCTCCCGCGGTTCCGCTGTGTAATGGAACCAGGGCGGGTAAAACGCTCTTAAAGCTCCCGTAATTGGCTTGGAAATGGGAGTCAGCTGATGACGGCGGAGCACCTAGAAGCGCTTCCGGGTTGGGGCTTTTACAAAGACTAGACCGCAACCCTTGCACACTGTGATACGGAAGTGGATATAAATCTCTTGGTTGAAGAGATGTTGAACAAAAAAAGGTTTTATAGTGCACCGATGTCTGGGGAACATTCCGTCTATGCAGGTGTGAAGTGACAAAAATGGATTACGGGGCTGGCGAAAAAAACAATGCTAAACTCATGATTGACGTTTAAAAAGGATTTTACGCTGTGGTTGATTCCTACATAAATACGTAAAGTCCGTTATGTGCACCGATGTCTGGGGAAAACTCCGTCTAAGGAGGTGTGAAGTGACAACAATGGATTACGGGGCTGGCGAAAAAAATGCTAAGCTTAAGATTGATGTTTAAAAAGATTTTAAGCTGTGGTAGACTCCTACATAAATACGTAAGGTCCGTTATTGACACGGTGCGCCTATTGAAGTAGTCGCGCCAGTAATCAAAAAAAGGTTATATCCACTTCCGTATCACAGTGTGCAAGGGTTGCGGTCTAGTCTTTGTAAAAGCCCCAACCCGGAAGCGCTTCTAGGTGCTCCGCCGTCATCAGCTGACTCCCATTTCCAAGCCAATTACGGGAGCTTTAAGAGCGTTTTACCCGCCCTGGTTCCATTACACAGCGGAACCGCGGGAGGGACAGACTCGTAGCTGAGATTGTCAGCCAGGGCACGTAAGTACGGAGCCACGGCTCCGGTTTGCAGACTTCGTCCATCACTCAAATCCTTCGCTGGAGGTAACAACCTGATCCTTTTTTTACCTCTTTTTTCCCCACTAGAACTAAAGCTCCATTACGATCCTACCCGTTCTAGGTTCATGAGGCATTTTCCTCATATACATATAAGTATGCACCTTTGTTTTTAACCACGTTTCCCACCTGAAATGCCAATGATTTTTCACGTTTAGTTATAGAGTGTGTGTTTTCTGTTGTGTAGTGTCTTGTACTGTCCTTTCTTTTACAGGTCACTGCACACTTCCTGATAACGCTAATATTACAGTTGAAGCACGCAATTTAAAGTCACATTGTGGCGTTTGTTTACATTTACAGGTACTACGCTCTCCTTCTAGGGAAATTGATAAAGTCTCTGTTTCCCTTACCTTTGCAGATCTACATACATACGATTAGGTATTGTATATACGTGCATTATTTACTGCATTTTTTCACTTTTACGTATTTACTAAGCACATGCTTCTAAGTTGGGAGGGATCTTTTTCCTGTCCTGATGAAGATGCCCAGCATCGAAACATGTTGACCCACAAGGAGTAACCACACATTACGTAGGCAAACTCCGCACTTTTGTTTTTACTAGCACCAGCCCTCTCGGGACAAATTAAAGTTTTTTCTGTCTCCCTGGGCTAGTTGCTTTTTAACATACACATTTTCACAACTACAATAGACCCTCCCTTTACATCACACATAGTACTTCATCAAAAGTGCTCCCACGTAGTCGTAGGTCGTAGCACGCCCCGTCCCGCAGCGGGGCGGGAAGACCCCAATGATGAAGCATGACACCATGGGCCATTCTTGGTGTGTGAGGGGTATTTAAACAACACTGGGTGTGCCCAACCACGCTTTGGGACACTCATTCACCATTACCCCTGTTATCTGGTCTTTTGAGTACCTCCTTTTATAAGGTGGATCCTTTTGTTTATAAACTGATACCTAAGTGGAGGATGTATCCACCTTAGCGCTTACCTCTACACTCCCTAATCTTGTTATACTTGGCTATGCAATGTGTGTGGCTTTTAACCCTGCTTGTGTGAAGTTCTGCCCATGCTTTTGCAGGGAGGGCATTGAGTGCTCGGTGTTTGTGCGTGTGGTGTGCATGAAAGTGCACTTCTCAGCCTCCCCTGCGTTCTGTCCTCTTCTGGGCCGCACGGTGCACATGGGAGATGCTGGCCGTCTTCAGCAGCTGCTCTTAGTGAGGCGGCCTGTGCCCAAAGTGCGCCGGCAGCTGTGCTTTATGCAGTGGGTGACTGTCACTCCTGCCCGCAGCATAGGAAAGGGCAAAGAACCCCCTGTAGGTGGTTCGGGCTCGCTCGCTATGCTCGCTGGCCACAGTGCAGTACAATAATTGTTTTACGCATCACCACTTTCAAATGTCACCAGCCACCACTGGGTTTTAGTGCCAAGGCCGTTTATATTCCAGGAGCAGAATTTTAGATTTGATGTCGGTTTTGCCTTTTCTGCTCTCTGTCATTGATTCTCGAGTCTGCAATTTATAGTTTTTGCTATCCATGACCAGTCATCTGGTATGTCCTTTCCTCCTTTGTTCCATGCTTTGTGGGAGGTTGCTCTGTTGTTGTCCGTGGCCTCAACTGAGGTGCTGCGTGCTCCTTTAAGCACAGAGTTAGTGGGTCCAGGGTTGCCCTTGTGGCTTGGCCAGCTGTCATTAGGCCCTTGGTGGAGTTGAAGTAGGGGTTCTGGGTAACCGACTGTGTGGTGAATCTGTAGTCTGATCCCCCAATCTTCTAGTTGGTGCTCCTCCTTAAGAATTCTCTCCGCTATTTCACGAGTTTCCCAGGTTGTTTTTGTTTTTTCATGCTCCGACAGGTGTTGGAACATTTTGAATTCGACAGATTCCAGGTCTTGTGAACCTATCTAGACCAGGTTACTAATGGCGGTTAGTATTCGGAGAATATTTCCTCTGTTGGGGATATCGCCCCGTCCTTTAGATTTATATTCAGGGATGAACACAATTGATTTGGAAATTTCCTGTCGGGATTTGTTTGGGAGAGTTACACTGCACGGGTCCTTTTCCCTTTCCCCTGTGTTTAGGGGTGACTGTTTTTCTAATTCCATTATATCAGCTGTTTCAGAGCTTGGCTCTTTCCACTGCTCTGTATCAAGACAGCTTAGTCTAACTGGGCCCGTTTTTTTTCCCTATTTCCGCTTTTGGTTTATGGGCTGCTATTTCTGTTTGCTTGATGGGAACCTTTACGGCAGCTGTTATCGCAGGGATGATTCCCCCTAGAGTTGCTGGTGCCAGGTTATTTACCGCCTGTTCGGTTAAGTTGAGAGACTCTGGGAGTTTGTGTTCCCTTAAATGTACTTTTCCTGCGTCTTCTGACCCTGTTGGGCAAGATGCAGCGGGGGCACTCACCTCAGACTGTGGGGTTGATGGCTCCCTACTTGCTCTTAGTTCTAACTCGAAGCTTTTGTTGATACTTGAAAGAAGGTTTTAATAGTTGGATTTTTATTTCTCCCTTTCCTCCTCTGGTTCCGGCGTTGTTTGGAGGATTGCCATTTGTTCGGTGCAGCTTCCGCTTCGACTGGTTGGCTTGTCTGCTTGTTGCAGCTGCTGGATCTCTGCTCAGTCTTTAGTTGTTCTGGATCATCCATATCGCTTGTAGAGGCTAAGCCCAAATGTATGCTCTTGTTGTCCCTATCATAAATTCCTGGATCCTCTTGTTGTTCCAGGACAATGGCCGCTTCTCCCCCCAGCTGTAGTTTGTTTCTGGCCGCAGCAGAGGAAGAGACCGGAGCATTCTCGTCCTCGTCGATTGCGGGCTGTTCTTTATGACCGCGGGTGAAATGTGTTTTATTATTTGTGAGTTCTCCTTTTTGTTTGGTGTTATTGGATTTTGATTTACCTGTATTCTTTGTGTCGGTTGTATTAGTGTTTTTTAAGTCTGTTAGAAGGTTACCCATCACTGCGGGCAATGTTGCGAGTTTATCGATGATTAAATGGCAAGTGCAACTCGGAGGGATTATTGCTGTTTCGGTTTGAGCTCTTTTGATGAAATTGTTCAGTTCTGACAATTTACTATCGATGCTTGTAACGTGCAGGGCTAAACAGTTGAGGAGGGTTATCTGGATGTCCATCTTGTCCGAGTGGTATTCCATGGCTTTTGTTGTGAGTTGCATTGTGTTTAGGAGAGATCCCCATGTTTTTTTCTCTACAATTGGCGTTTCCTCTATCGGCTCCTTTGTTTCTCTTCGAGATTCTTGAGCGACTGTGATGCCTTTATCCTTGGAGGAGTATGTGGTGACCAGATTTTCCCATTCTTCGTTCGTAAGAGAGGATGCATTACTAACTTTGCGAGCTCTTCTTGTCCCCCCCCGCCTTCCATAAGCTGCTGCCCATTGTAATGAGTTCCGGTTCTGACTGTAGTGCTGTGGAGTTAAATTGGTTCTTTCGTGTGTGTAATCAAGGGCAGTCACATCCGGGCTTGGTTGCGGGTTCTTAATGGGTGGGCTTGTGAGACTGCTTGTTTTTCAGGTGCTGTGGCTGCAACTTCGTTAGTTGTTCTGCACTGGCGGGCCGTATTTTAATATCTGGCTCCAATGGACTTATTGGGGGTGTTTTTTGAGCCTCCAGAGGGAAGGAGGTGGACATAGTTTTATCTTGTTTCCGTTTCCCAGTGGGTTTATTGCTGTTTTTATCATTTTGCAGGGCGTCCCAGTCTGTCACTTGTGCCCACTCGTGATCTGTTATATCTTTTTTTATCATAGTTGGTTTTTGAGCTGGGTGGTACCTCACCCCTGTTTTCTGGTGTTATGCCCTTCCTTGGTAGTGTTCGCGCTTCCATTTCCTTTTCCGTTTCTGGGTGCAATGGGGAAGGGAGGTCCAGCTGCTTGCTGATACCAAGGTTTAACACTTGCCCAGCGTCTTTTACAAAAGACAATTTTGAGTATATTTTGGGCTGAAGGTAGTTTTTTTTCATATTCACTGATGTACTCGTTGCATCCTCTATATCCACCAGTGTATCGGAGGCCTTGTAGATTATTGTCGCTTCTGAGCCTGGCGGTAATGATGTGCTGACCTGAAATCTGGTTGGTTCCTTTAAGATTGCGCTTTTCCTGTTATTGATGACTTTTGTAACTGACCATCTTTCTTTACCAGATCTCATGTTTGTCTTTCGTTTTTCGTTTTTTGTCTATCGTCTTTTCGTCAATTTTGTCTGTTTTGTCGTGATAATTATGGTCGATGTGTTTTGAGTTGGAATCAGATTTTTTATTTTTGTGGATTTTTAATATCTGTTGTAATTCGTTGTATCGGTTGTAATGTTATGATGTTGGTTGTTATTTTAGTTGTTGGTTTGTTTGCACTGTTTTGTGCTCTTTTGTAAAGAAGGATTAGTTGGAATTACCCCTGTGTCAGTGCTTCGGCAGAGTTGCTTTGGCAGAGTTGTCTGATTGGCACTCCTGGAGTGTTTGCCTGACCGGCGCTGTTATCTGTAAGGTGCAAGGTCCTCCTCAGGGGTGGTGGGTACTTTAAGGCGGAGGGGGCAGCCTCTAGGTAATGATCCATAGTTTTTTTTTTTCATTTCTTTATGCCCTCCTCGAAGCCGTGGGACCGTGTGGTCCGCGTTCTAGGAGCTGATTTGAAGCTGTTTTGAAGGCTGCGCGCTAAGCGAAAGCAGAATTAAGAGGTTAGACGTCCGGTTCGCAGCGCTTCTGTGCTCCTGGCTGAAGCTGCTGTTTTTCCCCTGCAATCGCGGCCTGCCCCCCCCGGATTCCCCCAGGAGACTCTCTCCTCACTTCGGAGAGACCCAAACCTCGATAGAGCCGGCAGTCCGGTGGTCCGATGAACGCCGGTGCCGGCACTCGGTAACGCTTGGTAGCACTTGATAGCACTGATCCCGCTGCCGCCGCCCAGCCGTTCAGCAGCACTCAGGTCAGTCAATGAGAACACACAGTATCTTGATGTGTTTTGGGGATGTTGGCCTAAATTTCTCCCCTTCAAAATTACTCCTGCCAAGCCATTCATCTGAGTAAAATCTCTCTAATCCTGGTGGAAATTGGTCGAAGATGTATCAAGTGCAAGAAGCAAGGGCATTTTTAGTGTGTGTGAAAATCTAATGTTAGGAACAATAATACCGTTCCGGTGAGGGTGAATGCTATAGAGGAGTTTCAAGATAACATGATTAGCAATTTAATATTAAACGTTGATGTTAATTGCTCAGGGGTGTCCTTTAAGGCACCTTTAGGAGAAGCGTGCATAGGAGATGTTTAACTTGAAGTAATGGCTGATTCAGGTTCGCCAATTACTATACTATTAGATGTTACTTATTATAAAAAATGCTTTTGCAAAAAAACTAATTGATTCAGATGTTAATCCTAAAGCGTTTGGCAGACAGGACATAGAGATGGTTGGTTATTTTCATGATAAAGTGAGTCTATTAGGCAGGTCAATATCAACTAAAGTTTATGTAGATAAAAAAGGGCGTGAAATTGTCGGATGGCGTGATCTGGGAAAGGATGGGCATCATGCTCATACCAGGTAGTGATACTCTCATAATATTAGGAAATATGCCTGTTGCATCTGTTGAAGTATGTGAAAATAGTAAACTATGTGAATTGGATGAAATTCGAAAAAAATCTAAAGAACTTTTTGAGGATAAAATTGGATGTGTCAAGGAAGTAATACATGATTTTAAGCTTGTTTACCTGTTAAACATAAGGTTAGGAGTGTGCCACTCAGCGTAAGAAAGGATTTGAAAAAGCTTTAGGATTGCTTGTGCAAGGACAACATTATCCAATCAACTTATTAATCAGAATGTGTTTCGGCAGTGGTTTTAGCTAAAACGAAATGGCAGTTTCCGTCTATGTGCAGATTTGCGCTCAATGAACAAAACAAGCATTGAAAATGCCATAGGTCTCGCCTTTGATTAAGTTAAAGCCATTTGCTTTGCTAATGGTATTGTATAGCAACGCTAATGGCTTTAACTTAATGAAAGGCGAGTCCTTTTGCATTTTTAATGCTTGTTTATTTTCTTTAGGAACAAGGAGACTAAGGGCCCGATTCACAGAACTAACTTAAGACAAAATCCTAAACTTACTACTTTTGATATTCACAGAAGGCATTTAGTAGTAGTAAAGTTAGGATTTTGTCTTAAGTCTGTCCTAAATTTATCTTAAGTCTGTCGGTCTGTCTTAAGTCTGTCTTAAGTCTGTCCTACTACTTTTGGTATTCACAGAAAACATTTGGTAGTAGTAAAGACAGACTTAAGACAAACTTAAGACAGGCTTAAGAAAGACTTAAGACAAACTTAGGACATACTTAAGATAGACTTAAGACAGACTTAAGACAGTCTTAAGACAAACTTAGGACAGACTTAAGACAGACTTAAGACAGACTTAAGGCAGACTTAAGGCAGACTTAAGACAAACTTAGGACAGACTTAAGGCAGACTTAAGACAAAATCCTAACTTTACTACTACTAAATGCCTTCTGTGAATACCAAAAGTAGTAAGTTTAGGATTTTGTCTTAAGTTAGTTCTGTGAATCAGGCCCTAAGTGATTTGTCCAGAATCACAAAATGCTGAGACTAGAACCTGGTTCCCCAGTTCCAAATCTGGCAGCTCTGGCCGTAATGCCACACCCTCGTCTTGAAACTACATCCTATTGACCTCTACTAAGGGTAAAAGAGTGCAAGATTAGCCCATATATCCATTTAATCCTAATGAAGGGGTGGTATATGGAATATAGTGCCCTCTGTCATGAGCTACATGATATTGCAAGTCACTATGGATTGTAGCGGGCTGAAGGCCATGGATTAAGATGTTTAATAGAGCTACGGAGTGCGATATGGCTTGCAATTTCCTTATAATACACTCTAGGTATAGTAACAGAGGATCATGGACTACATATCATCTGACAAAAACGTCGTAACCTAAATGTTGTTTAAAAACATATCATCCATTAAATTCTGTAGACAAAATCGACACCAAAGGATACAATATTTTTGTCAGCGCCTGAAAAATGGGTAACTGTGTGGGAAAAATTATGCTGGCACCGATTACAGCACATTGACCCACCGGTAGCAAATCCTTGAAAAGCATGTACTAAAGGGCTTCGAAAAGGTTTATTCTTGATCATTTCAACAAGGACACGAAGAATGGTCTTTAAGCACTGGAGGTATAAGAAGCTCCTTATGACTAAGCCATCGGCAAGATGTTAATCTTTGCGTGTAGTGAACAGAACGGGTTTGTAAAAAAAGGTTTAAATTGCATTGATACAGCACTTTATTGTCCCTGCACTCTCCGAAGACTAAGAAACCAGTACGAAGGTGCTTTCACGTCTGCACTTGGGGCTCTGGACCGCCTACGAAACAGATCGCATATTTGATTTTGCGATATGACCCAGCACTCCCTGCCTAGTTGGTACCTTCTATAGTGATCCTTACGAATGCTCGTCCTAGAGTCGAATGTCACGAGTGGGTCAACGGCTACTCACAACAACAAACAGCAACTTAGAAATAACGGTCTACGTACGGCTAGAAATATACGGCGTATGTATTCTTCCAGGGCAGCCGAAGGGTGGTGTCTTCCAGGGCGGGCAGACAACCTTTTCCTGGTACGGGTCATGTGCTTTTATATAACCAATTACAGGATACGTGGGAAAGAACAGTCACACTGACTGTCATAGAATGCACCACTCCTTAGCCCGTCAATCGGGTGGGACTAGCTTTTCGATTGCCTCTCCCTGCTTTCGCTTTTGGAAGTCTGACAAAGTCCTTCATATTATGTGGAAGTCGGTTAGAGTCGAACGCAAAGCAGAAGCAAACGGATTGCGCTTTCTCCCAAAAAAAAGTGCCCAAGAAAAAAGTGCCTAGTGTCACGCCGCCAGTGAACCCTCCAGTCTACGAGTTATGTTATGTTATGTTACAAATATTTATAATGCATGCAGATACAAAGAAGTGTGTCTTTAATTCCTTTTAAAAACTACTGGGTCCTGAATAGACAGCAGGACAAGAGGAAGGGCATTCCAAGCCGCGGCAGCCTTCACAGCAAAGTAGCTGCCCCCTAACCTCTGATACTTGAAGCACCCGTGGAGAGCACAATGGGCCAGAACCAATGATTTAAATTTAACTCTGTCTGCCACGAGGAGACAATGGAGAAATCGCAGCTGATGGTGAACACTGTTCCTCGCCAAAATGCCCAATAGCAGTCTAGCACCTGTTCTGAACCACCAGTAACATTTTCAACAGATAGCCGGGAATACCAGCATAAAGGGCGTTGGCGTAATCCAGCCGCGACAGAATCAGTGTACACTTGACTGTTTCCCTCGCCGCCTGAAGTAGAAGAGGAAAACATTTTCTGAGAATCTTAAGAAGGTCAAAACAGCAACCGGCCAGTTTCTTAATATGTGTCAAGAAAGAGAGACTCTCATATGAACCATACTCCTACATTTTTGACGGGCTTCCCTGTGGTGGAGAGCAGTGGAAAGTTAGGCGGCCACAGCGGCTCTCAGAAATTAGGAGGGAATTTACCAAATAACAGGATCTCAGACTTCTGTTCATTACACTTAAGCTGTGCATCCGCCAGCCATTTAAAAATAGAAACTAAGCAGTGTTGCGCCAATGAAACAGAGTCCACATCTTTGTCCCAGTTAAAGAGCAGATGGGTATGGTCTGCATAGGCCATCACCTTAGCCCCAAGCTCCCCTGCCAGATATATCAGTGGAGTGACATAGATATTAAAAAGGACAGAGCTAAGGGAGGATCCCTGCGGAACTCCAGTAGTCACTGACTGAGGGGAGGAGGAGGACGGTGGGAGCCAAATCTGCTCAACCCGCCCCTCCAGGAAAGACCTAAGCCAACCCCAGACGGCCCCCGACACACCAATCCCGACCAGTCGCGCCAGGAGAAGTGCATGCGGGACCATGTCGAACGCCACCGAGAGGTCCAGCAAAATTATTGCCGTTCTCCTCCCACAGTCAAGACACTCCCGAATGGCCTCCGACACCTCCAATTGAACAGACTCAGTACTATGAGATGCCCAAAACCCTGATTGAGCTGGGTGCAAGAGTGCCTGTTTTTCCACGAATTTTGTAAGCTGTTTATTAACCACCTTCTCGCACAACTTGGCCAAAGCCGGAAGGAGGGAGATAGGCCGTTAGTTCCCTGAGCTATGGGGGTCCAAAGAAGGATTTTTAAGGAGTGGCAGGATCTTAGCTTGCTTTCAGACCTGAGGTACAACAGCTTTCTGGAGAGACATGTTGATGATGGTGTTCACTTCTATGTTCGGGCCCTCTGCCGCTTGCACATCTTCTGTTCGTCCGCGTGCACATCGGAATCCGTATCGATTCCTAAAGGTCCTCGCATGGCGAGAGCAGTGCATGCGCGCTGCTAACGCCAGGCGAGACCTAAATATTCTTGTAGACTTCCATCCTTTGCCACTTATTTAGGGAATGTTAATTTCAATTGGACAGGCAACTCATTTTTCACTTATTGACCTGAAGTCGGCATACCATCAGGTTGCCTTATCAGAGAAGTCACAGGATCTTACCACGTTTTTTACCCCTTTTGGCGCTTTCAAGTACATGAGGCTGCCTTTCTGATTAGCGTCGGCAGCTAGTGTGTTTCAGAAACTTATGCAAGTGTTTCAAGATGACATTTTGATATTTGGAAAATGGATTAAAGAGCATAATGCTGTGTTAGAAAAGGTATCAAAAAAAATATGCAATAGAGTTATGACAGTATCAAAAGAAAAATGTTATATTATGAAGGAATTGGAGTATCTAGGTGACTCCATTACCTGTGAAGAAATTAAACCAATGAAAAACTTAATTGATGCTATTGTCAATGCACCAGCACTCGTGGATAAGGATTCACTGAGGTCATTTTTGGGGCTCAGTGAATATAATGCATGTTTTGTGCATGGTTTATGCTTTGTGTGTTGAGCCTCTAAGATGTTTAACACGTAAGTAAGAAAAATTTGTATGGAACCAGAGTCATGAGGATTCTTTCATTAATGTTAAGGACATGATTAAAAATGCGCCTGCATTACAACCATATTGTGGTGGTGAAAAATGTTCTGTCACTGTTGATGCAAGTTCCATTGGACTAGGAGCAGTTCTTGCTCAGTCACATAAAGGAAAATAATGTACTACTGCTTTTATTTCACAAACTTTGAGCAAAGCAGAATCAGATTACAGCACAATAGAAAGGGAAGCCCTTGCATGTACATGGGCTGTTGAAAAATAAAAAAGTTACTTATGGGGAAATTGCTTCGACTTGGAGACCGATCACAAATCTTTAATATATTTGATGAGTGGAAATGTAACAGGTTTAGCATCATCAAGGCTTATCTCAAAATTATAAGAATACAATTTTGTGATAAAACATATATCTGGTGGGTAACATTTTAGAGCAGATTGTTTGTCTTGTTTACCTCTAAAGGAAAGTTAGGATCATACTGGGCATTTTGATGTTGAATGTGTTGTTTCAGCAATTGACGTTTAAGAGTGCACTTTTGGAGTAATCAGTGAGAAGGATTAGATTCAACATTATGAAAAAGATGAAGTACTCAAAAAAAGTAATAAAATACATTACCAGTGGTTGGCCACCGGTTAGGAAATAAGAAAAATGTTTAGTTCCATTTCAGCAAGTTTCTTCTGAGTTAAGTGTTGAAAACAATTTAATCATTAGGCAAGGTTTGTTTGTACCACCATCTAAATTATTTGAAAAATTTCTCATGTCAGCACATGATGGTCATCCAGGCATGTCTGGTACAAAGATATTGTTGGGTAAGCTTTATTGGTGGCCAGGAATGGATGCTTATGTTGAGCAGTATATTAACAATTGTCCAGAGTGCTTATTATCTTTTAAGCACTGGAAAACAAACAAAATGCCAACTAATAGTTTGCCAGGAGAACCTTGGGGAAAAATAGCTATAGATTTTTCAGGACCATACAGTGTTTGGTGCAATGATATGAAATATCTGATTGTACTCACTGACTACTATTCGAAATGGGTTTATGTATGATTGTGTGTCTATTCCTACAACTGACTCAGTGATTCAATTCTTAGAATAAAAAATGTATGCCTAAGGTTTTCCTCAAAAAATGTGTCTGACAATGGAACACATTTCACTTCAAAGAAAATGGTAGATTTCTTAACCAAAAATGTTATTAAACATGAGAAAACACCTTTGTACTTTCCAGAAGCAAATGGTTTAGTTGAGAGGTCTAATAAGTTTTTTAAAAAAGGTATTCAGACAGCAGTGGCATCCGGATTAGATGTGGGTCAGTATTTGGTCTAGAGTTATCTTAATACTCTACATACAATTACAGGGTTTTCACCTTTCGTTTTGTTAAAAGGTAGAGATGCTAAGGCTATTTTGGACCCTATATTTGATAGTAAACAGAGTTCACTGTGAAAGGACATTGGATTGCAGTCTCATAGATGTATGGATGAATGTGTCAGAGAGAATTTTTAACGCAGATATAAGTCGGTAAATGAGTTACATATAAAGGAGCAGAAAGTATTTTTGATTGGTAATTGGGTTCTTGTAAAAAAAAAAAATCAATAAAGGTGAATCTAAATATACTGGGCCACAACAAATTGCAAGAGTAGCACGCTCATCTGTTTTGTTGAACAACTGTGGGTGGTGGAATGAAAGTGCAATTGTAAAAATTGAACCTTATCAAAGGGACATAATTGAAAAGAATGAATAACAATGAAAATGTTTTGGATTGTTCAGCATGGGATTTTTGTAATGATGTTTCTAAAGATAATCATATAATTGAATATCAAAATTGTATTTCTGATAATAACGTTTCATGTAGGTTTGACAAATTCTAATTGTTCTAATGAGGAAATGTTTGGCGGCGGCATTGTTTGTGACATTTCTTCCTTTTCAGGTTCGTCATCTGTCGCTTGTAAGAGAAACATTGTTATGCCTGCAAAGTTTAAAGATTATTATTTGTATTGATTCATTTTGTTGTTTATTCTCTTTATTTTATTTTTTCTTACATTTTGCATAAGAAAGGGATATGTTGCATCCCTTTGATGCAACTTTTGTATTAGAGTTTTTGTAATAGGATTCCATTCTATTTCCATGGTGCTGCTGATGCATACTCGTGGCATTCTATGCTTTCGGCTCGACTCGACAGCAGCTTCACCGGACTGTTTCCCTGTCCTCTGCGGGTTTCTTCATTACTCTTCTTTTATTGTTAAATCAATAAACTATTTCAGAAGATCCAACCTCTATACATTCTTTTAATGTTGTCCTACAATACAACACTGCATGTAAGAAAAACCTGCAACATATGCACGCTGACCGCATTTATGGGAGGGCCCATGAAATCAAACCCCATTACTCGGCCCCCCGCCACCCAACCAAGCAGACGGACCGTGCCCAAACCCGACCCCCCATTCCCCACACAGGGGAAGTCACACATGCCAGCCTGCAGCCACTTCCTGGCCTCCCCCCAGGCACCCCGCATCGTCAGTACCGTGCGGAGGCGCAGGCCACACCTCGACACCTCCCACTCTGGGGCCGGGCACAGCGAAAGAGCCCCGAGACCCAGCCAAATAGCACTGGGAGCAACGGGCAACAAGCCTTAAAGGAAAGGGGTTCATGAGTTGACACCAGTGACTCACCATGACTAACCAGACGCCTGCGGCACCTCTGGACCCAGGGACGCGACGTGGCTGGATAGCGTGTCCAACGTGGAACAAAGAGGGTGGCCAGTGGGTGGGGGCAGGTTTAAGCACCTGTCCCCAGCCCACTGCGCACGTGAAATGATGCCGTAGAGGCACCAGATGTAGAAGAGACTCACAGAGGAGGGGGTCCCTGCAACAGGGCGCGGGAAGGTGCCTAATGCGGCTCTAAGGGGGCCGCCCCTCTTACATGGCCCACTGCGTGTGCCGAGGGCAGTCACAGTGTTGTTATTGGAATGAAAAAGTTAATGGCGACAGAAACTCGCCTGGCATCCCCTCCCCTCCAACCTGTAAAACAGTCCAAATAACAGCGCAATGTTTGCAACCTGTTAGTGTGTGCTGCCACGCAGTCCTTTTGGTTTCTTTGCGTTGTATTCGCTTGCCCTGTAACTAAAACTAAAGAAAAGGGCAACAAACGGACACAGGAGTAACGGGCCAGTTCTTTAAAAAAAATGAAAACTCATCCTGCAAGTGACACTCATCACACAGACAGACTTGTAGTGCAGAGAACGGCAGCGACATGGTGAAAGCAACATTGCTGAGCTCCTGTTTTGCATGCATTCTTTCACTATACTTGCTTTTTAAAAGTGAAAGCACTACTCGTCTGCTGCTTACGGACAACACGGGAAGGTAAGGAAGTAGATGCCTGCTTGTGCCCAGGGGGCACTAGGTAGTGCATGCTTCCCTCATGCTTTGACTACACTCACTTTTTAAAAATGAAAACACTGAGTGCCTGCTTCTTACGGGCAACATGGGAAGATGAGGAAGTGGATGCCTTCTTGTGCCCCGGGGGCAAACTAAAAAGAAAAGGGCAAAATAGGGACTCTGGAGGAATAGTACCGGTTTTAAAAAATAAACTCAACACTCACCCTGCAAGTGACAGCTGTGACACATACAGACTTAAAGTGCCAGAGAAAGGCAGCCCCATGAAGAAAGCAACATTGCCGGACTCCTGTTTGCATGCATGCTTTCACTACATTCGCTTTTTAAAAGTGAAAGTGCTGCTCGTCTGCTGCTTACGGACAACTCTGGAAGATGAAGTGCATGGAGAAAGGCGGGGCCGGTATCAGCCCTGCTGCAGATATGGCGGGGCACCGACCCCCTCGCCCCCCCCCCTCGCCTACTCGCCCGGCCTGGCGCATTCCACCGCGTCAGTATGGCGCGGTGAGCGCGCCGCAGCGGGGATTGGCTGGTGGCGGCGAACCCTTGGCCGGGAAGCGATTAAGGCGCTTCCAGGTCAAGGGGGGGCAGGGGGCAGGCCAGTTAGAACTGGCCTGCCCCCAGTATGAAGAATAAAAGGCCGGGGAGCACGGGACTCGGACTCTTTGTCCCGCGCTCTCAGGCATACGGCACGCAGCCTCTGGGAGGCTGCTAATTTTGGTTTATTTGTTTTTCTTTCAGGTCTTCGTGTTTGCGGGACGAGGTGCGGCGGATTCGGGGATTGCAGCGATCGTGAGTGTGGCGGATTTGTTGATTGCAGCGATCGTGTGGAGATTGGATCGTCGGTGCGAGGAATCAGGGACGTTCAGCATCTGCGAGGCATCGGCGGTGTGAGCTGATTGACTAGGAGCTACGGGCGGTTTCGTTTTAGGCGCGCGCACGCGCTGATAAGGTATTTGCAGAAGGGAGGGCTCGGGGGCTGGTGAGCAGGAGCCGTAGCTCACAGGTACTGTTGTCAGCCTTTTGGTGCCTATAAGACAAGGGTTCAATCCCCAGCAGTGTGAGGCTAAGTCATCTCTGAGGGGCAAAAAATCGATAGCAATTGTTTTTCAGCGAGGTGAGTGCTCGGCAGAGTGCGCGGTGGCATAATGGTTAAGAATTGAAACTCTTAATCTCAAGGATACAGGTTCAATTCTCAGTGTCTCTGTTCAGGTAGAATTACAAAGGATTGCTCATGTGGATGGAGGCATAACGGTGAAGTTGTTGAGAGGGGGAGCCAGGCTTAATTGTGTGTGGGTCCTATTATTTATAACAGTTAGCTGTGTTTTTGAGGGCTGTATAGAATTTTCTAATTCTCAGTGATTCTGTGCGGTTTAATTTTGATTCACAGGGTTACAGGTTCTCACGATTGATTCTGTCTAGGGGGTTGGTTTGTAAAGTGTGGGTATAACACTGTGGTTTTAAATATTACAACAAGGCCTATGCCAACTTGTTTTTTACCGTAGGAATACTGGGAGTGTGCGCATCACGCTAGACGAAGGGGGTGTGTCTGACGGTGGCGCAGCAAGAGTGCACAGGCAGGCCTGCACTTCACTGCTTCTGTGGGCTGCGGGGCTAAGAGTTCGCTTGCCTTACCGCCCAGGTTAGCTGGTGTGGTGCGGTCCCAGTTGCGTGGTGCTTGTGGCCAGCTTGTGTACTCCCAACGTCAGGTAAGGGCCCGTTGGGTCCCTGTAAAGGAGCAAGTAGCATTGTATTTGCAGGATATTGAGGGACCGGTGTGTGGGTTATCTGATATTCTGGCATGTCGGGTAAACGGGGAGCTAAGCGTTCCCGCATGGAGCATATGCTGGAGGCCATGATGCGCAGGATGGTGACTATGGATATGGGGTAAGGTAGAACAAATGGGGCACAGCCTAGCGGAGCTCAGGCAGAAAGTGGAGGATCAGGGCGGGCCGTCAGGCAGGCCTAAGCGGACAATAGTGCCCCCAAAGCCCAGGGGGAAATTGGAAGCTCTCCCCAAGCGTGTTAGAAACAAGAAAGGGAAGAATCAGGACCCGAAAACAGGGAAACCTTTAGAGACACCGGATGGGGGCCTTCCTGTAGCGCCAGAGACCCCGCAAGGAATTCCTCATTTAGCGCCCAATGTGCAAATACCTGCACCAATTCCGGTGCCTCCAGCAGCCGAACCGGTTGGACCAAGTATCATACCAGTGGTGCCCACCCCAGACCCAAGTGTTCCGGTCCTGAACCCCGTTGCCCCGGTCCCGGTGTCCCGGTTGTGGACTGATGCTTGTCTTGTTTGTCGATTTCCTTCACAGTTTCTCGAACCTGCCACGCAGGAGGGAAACTGCCGTCGCCACGACAGCAAGACTCTTCTCAACGTCGGTCAACATTACAGGGCAAAGGAACACGTAATGTGTGGGTCGTGGGTCATTCGTTTGTAAGGCGTATGAAATCTTTTTTCCTTTCAGGTATTTACAGGCAAAGAGTAGAGCAGGGTGGTTTCACAGTATCTTTCCATGGAAAAGGGGGCCTTTGCCTTAGTCAGTTTAGGGGTTTTATGACTGATCTTCTGAAGAGACACAGTCCTCCGCCCACAATAGTTATTTTGCATTTGGGGGGGGAACGACTTGGTGACATTAGGCAGAAGGGTCTTGATGGAGGACATAATCTCTGAGGTTGGCTGGTTAGCCAAGGCGTGCCAGGGCTGCAACATAGTTTGGTCGCAGATGATACCCAGATTTAAATGGAGGGGGGGGACTCTGTGAGAGCGTTGAATCACTCGGTAAAGAGGGTCAACAATAAAATAGGGAAACTGTTCAGATCTCCTAAATTACAGAACATTGCACATGGGTGTGTCAGGGGGGAACCGTGCTTCTTAAAAGACGGGGTCCACTTGACTAGGTTAGGTAATGAAATAATGTTAGAGAATTTCATAGCTTGGCTAGGGAGTTTAATGTAGGTGGCATGACCTTTCTGAGTGACAGGATGGGGGGGGCCAGATAGTCGGGCAACTAGGCTTGCCTGTGGCGGTAAGGTCATGACTGGTGAGCAGTAAATTTAAGGTCCTTAGGGGGCAGCGCCATTCTCGGATGGGGTCGCCCAGGGGGAGGGACAGGGGGTCTCTCCTATAACTCCAAGGGCAGTACATCCGGTTGGCTGGATGGGTGCGGGGAAAGGGGGGAGTCACGCTTTCTTTAGACTGGTTGGCCACCCCGCACTGGCATTGACGTCACTAAATTTGAATGGAGTTCAGGGAACGTATGGGGGTAACCGGGGGGGAAGTACCCTCTCGGTAAGCGGGCCCTCTGCGCATGCGCAACTCCTACGGGAGGGCGTGGCTAATTGATAAGGACCTGACACCAGTTAGCGACCTTGCCGTAGGCCCATATAGGATACGCAGAAAGTAATTAATGTATGATTATGATCAAGATGTTAGATTCGGATAGGAGAAACTATGTATTAGAGATATGTTAAGGTTAGGCATCTGATATCTGTGCATATGAATTTTAATCAAATGTCGTGTTATGTTTCTGCGTATAATTGTTTAAAAAATGTTTATTTCAAAATTTTTGAATTTTGTTTTCATATTTTAATAAATACGGCCGGGGGTTGTACGACCCCCGCCTCCAAAAAGAAATTCCCTTCTCATGTCCATCATTAGAAATGTGGTTATGCGCAGGGGGCAGGGGGAAATTCGGTAGTCCCAGACCATATCTGCTTGTGCCCCAGGGACACTAGGTAGTGCGTGCTTCGTTCCTGGTTTGACTACACTCGCTTTTTAAAAGTGAAAACATTGCGTGTCTGCTGCGTACAGGCAACACAGGAATAGGAGGAAGTGGATGCCTGGTTGTGCCCTGGGGGCAAACTAAAAGAAAAGGGCAACAATGGGACACCGGAACGGGACAGGTTTAAAAATAACCTCAACACTCCCTGCAAGTGATGCCCGCACACATACACACTTGCAGTGCCAGAGAAATGCAGCCATATGGAGAAAGCAACATTGTTGAACTCCTGTTTGCATGCAAGCTTTCACTACACTTGCTTTTTAAAAGTGAAAGCCCTACTTCTCTGCGACTTACGGACAACATGGGAAGATGCTCATGATTTGACTACACTCACTTTTTTTTTTTTTTTTTTTTTCAAAAACCTTTATTAAGATTCAAGGTACACAGCAGAGAGCCTACAACTCTTATGGGCCGGCCGCGGTAATTAACTTGCATATGTCTCGAAGCACACAGCCCTATGCCGTCAACCCGGAGGTACGGCGGCGTTGAAGGATACCGGTGTACCAAGGTGTAGCCAGTATGTGGCAGATCTAGTGTCCTTCAGAATGTCCACCAAGATATGGGCAGAGTGCCCCAAGTTGCATTACGGTGCCAAACAATCGAACTAACAAACTCAACAAACTCCCCCCCCCCTCCCTCCCCTTAACTACCGGTCAACACCACACTTGTCTCCCGTGTCCAAGGCTCGGGGCTGCAGCCGCCGCCCCCCTCCCAGCACCCTAACCGCACCAGCAGGATACTAGACATCTCCGGGTTCTTCCTGTGCGATGGCGGGTGGTTCACAAATGCCGCCCCTGAAATCGTTCCACTTAGTCCATACCTCAACCCATTTACTAGGGCACCCTCTCGCCACATACACAGTTCTTTCCTGCAGCATGCACCAGTCCATATCATTGTTCCAGTCTGATAATTTTGGTGGAACAGCGCTTCCCCAGAGCCTAGCTATGTTCCTCTTCGCAACCATTTGGCCAAGTGTGACCCAGAGCCTCCCTTTTGGCGGAAGGTCGGTTGGTTCCCATATATTAAGGATGCATCTTTTAGCCTCAGGGCGAATCTCCACCTCCCACACCTCCTCCATACACCGCACCACTCTTCTCCAATACCTCTGAATCTTCGGGCAGCCCCACAGTATGTGGAAAAACGTTCCTGTGTCCCCACAACCCCTCCTGCAGCGTGCTGTGTCCGCCCTCCCCATCATGTGTAGTCTCGTGCAAGAGATGTAAACTCTGTGTAGGATCTTCAGCTGAATGAGCCGCAATCGGGCCGATATCGCGACTTCACGCGGGGAGGCCAGGGCATAAAGCCACTCCTCGTCATCTATCTCCAACCCTTCCGCAACCCATTTTTCTTTTAGGGGAAGAAGCATATCTGGGGGGTTATTGATAAGTTTTTTGTAGGTGAGGGAGATGGCGTGCTCCGCGAGATGCCCGTCCAGCAGCCTATCTTCGAGGGGGGAGGCGGGCGGCAGCTTGGCCTCCGGTGGGATATTGGCCTGCAGGGAGTGACTTATCTGCAAGTACCTATAGTGTTCAGTATCTGCCAGCTCGTATGCTTCTCTCATTTGGGCGAAAGTGCGGACCCCTGTAGGCCCCCAGATGTCTTTGATCTGGGAGATGCCAATCAGGTCCCAGTTACGGAACCCCTTGGTGCGTCTGAGATTGCCAAGTGCTTCGGAGGCCCAGAGTGGCGTGGCCATCGTGAGGACGCCAGACCAGCCGAGTTTCTTCTGTGCGATATGCCATATCTGCACCGAGTGGAGCGTCGGACCGGTGAGTCCGCGCGCCCCTCTTTTAGAATAGAGTGCTATTTCATAATTCCCGCCGGTGAGCAACCACCTATCCATACCATACGCTGGGTCGTTCCCGTCCCCGTAGGTCCCTTGATTAATCGTGGACAGGTGAGCCGCCCAATAGTATTTACGGATGTCGGGGAGTGCTATTCCACCATCGTACCACCCCAGCGTGAGCTTAGCCAGCGAGATACGCGGCGTCCCGGCCCAGAGGAGGGTGCGTACCGCGGTCTCGATCGCCAGAAAGTAGCTGTTCGGAACCAGGTCTGGGTAATTTTGCAGCGCGTAGAGGAAGCGCGGGAGCGATAACATCTTAAAAAGCGCTGCTCGGCCCAGCAATGACAGTGGGAGGTTTTGCCAGGATTTCGCCTCCCTCTGGAGCCGGAGCAGCGGCGGTCTGAGGTAGTGCTCGTACAGCAGGGCCTTATTGGTGGTGACGTACACTCCGAGATATTTAAACCCATCCTTTGCCACCCGAATAGGACAGGAGGCAGGGAGTCTGGGAGGGTCCCCGTGCAAGACGTAGAGATGCGATTTAGCCCAGTTAACTCTGAACCCTGAGTTGCGACCAAAGCTAGCCAGTATGTCCAGCGCCGCTATCATGGAGCCACGCGGCTTAGAGAGGTAAAGAAGTATGTCATCAGCATACAGTGATATTTTATCCTCCCACCCCTCCGCCCATGCTATGCCCTGCACAGTGGCAACCTGTCTTATCCAGGCCGCAAGCGGCTCCAGAGAGAGGGCGAAAAGAAGTGGCGAAAGGGGGCAGCCCTGTCGAGTCCCACTGGCCAGCGCGAAGACTTCTGACACCTTGTTGTTTACCAGCACCTGCGCCAGGGGTTCCGCGTACAATAAGCGCACCCACTCGATGAAGCGAGGCCCGAAACCCAACTTGCGTAAGACTGCGAACATATACGGCCATTCCAAGGTGTCGAAGGCCATGGTGGCATCCAATGAGACCACCACCGCGTCCTCCTGCAGCCTATGACATTGCCCTAGCACCCCGTGGAGTCTCCTGATATTGAGGGCCGTGTTGCGGCGAGGCATGAACCCCGATTGGTCGGGGTGTATTAGTGAGGCTAGCACCGGCCGGAGCCTATTGGCCAACGTTTTCGCCAGTATTTTGGGTTCAGCGTTGAGGAGCGAAATGGGCCTGTATGAGGCACATAAGTCTTTGGGTTTTCCCTCTTTCGGAAGCGCTACAATGGTCGCTATGCGCTGATCCCGGGGCAGCAGCCCCATTTCCCTGCTACGGTCGAACATGGGTTTAAGGTGCTTACTAATGACGTCTGGCTGGAGCTTGTAGAGCTCAATGGGAATTCCGTTTGGACCGAGCGCCTTGCCCGGGCGGAGGTCCCCAATCGCCCGCTGTAGCTCCGCTCCAGTGAGAGGGCCATCCAAAGCTTCCCGGTCTGTGTCCGAGAGAGTGGGCAGACGTATGTCAGCAAGGAGGTCAATAGAGTCCTCCTCTGGCCGGTCCGATTCCCGCCTATAGACCTGCTGATAGTGAGCAGCAAACTGTTGTACTATCTCCCGCGGCTCTGTAACCACTCTTCCGTCTTCAGCGCGCAGCTCAGGCACTACCCGACCGGCACGTTGTTTCCGCTCAAGCCAAGCAATGAGTTTCCCAGCTTTATCGCCTTGGTCATAGATCCTGCCGATTTTGTGCCGCATCACCACCTGGGCTTTGTGGGTCGCCAGCGCTCGGTATTCCGCAGCCTTAAGCTGCAGCTTGTGCCGAACCTCCCGGTCCCCGCTAGCCAATGCCTCCCTTTCCAGTTCTTCCAGTTGCGCCTCTAATGTCATGACCTGCTGGGTTCGGTCCCTCCGTCTAGCCGCTATGGCCGACAGCGCCTCACCCCGCGCCACGGGTTTAAATGCCTCCCACAGGGTGACCGGGGAGTCCACCGACCCCTCATTCTCTGTGAAGTAACGCGATATGGAGGTGGAAACGTGTTTCCTAGTAACCTCATGTTTCAGGTGCCAGGCATTTATTGGTGCAATGCAGCCCTCTCGTCTACTTCCGAACACAATGTGGGCAAGGACCGGTGAATGGTCAGAGATGCCGCGAGGGAGGAGCACAGCCTCCAGTACCTCCATCTCATGTTGCAGCAGGGTAAGGATGTGGTCAAGCCACGAGAAGGAGTGATGTGCCCCGGAGAAAAAACTAAATAGATTTTCGGTGGGGTGGAGCATGCGCCATATGTCAGTAAGTCCAAAGGACTCTAGAAAGTCCGCCATCCACCTCTGCCCCTGTGGCAGTTCTCTAGGGGGCTGCCTGTCGCGCGATCCCGATACTACTGCATTAAAGTCCCCTCCTAGCACCAGCTGCCCCTCAGGAAGCGAAAGGAGAAATGCGCCCAGGTCTTACACTCACTTTTTAAATATGAAAGCACTGTGCTCCAGCTGCTTACGGCAATACGGGAAGATGAGGAATTGGATACCTGCTTGTCCCGGGGGCACTAGGTAATGTGTGCTTCCTCCGGAGCACGGAGAAGAAATACAAGCCACATGGGGGATCTCCACTGAAATAATAACAGCACACTGAGCCAATGGCACTATGGTAAGACTAAATTTAAAACAAGGGTGTAGATCTTGTTTTTAATTCTCAGTGTTCCGATCACTGCTTGAGACACTTAAAAGAAGTTCCACCAAAGCTGATTAACACAGTACTTTGACAATGGTAAATTGATAAGAGAAACACACAGGAAGAACAAGAAATAGAACCTTACACCAAATAGAAACGAGGAAAAGTAAAGTGACAAGCACAAAGACCAATAAGTGAAGGCGGGATGCAAGTCCCTTTTATTATATATTAAATACAGTACATTACACAAGCACAGTGCAAGCAAGCGCTGTGCAGGTGAAACCTAAAAATGAAAATATAATAAAGTAGTGATGTCACAAAATGTTCCGCATTACATCACATAATTTGCCTTTTCTTGCCTCATTATTCGGTCAACCCAGCTCCATAATTTGACCCTCTCTTGCTGCATCATTCTAGCGTCCCTGATTAAAGTCCTTCTCTCAGAATAGGAAATATTCAAGCATAGAAATTAGGAAAGCATTAGGATGTGTTTATTGAATATACTTTGAACAGGGAAAGTCAAAAGAAGATGTAAAGCAAAATGCATCCCAAAAAACATAATACTCAGATGAATCCTTGTAAGAAACAGACATTACAATATAAACCAAAGGGAGGTATGGGAAACATTAAAACAAAGGGGGAGGTAATGTGCTGTTTCCTTGGCATGGGTTACAAGTAGACACTGTTTTTGAAAGGAAGACCTCCATTCAATAAAGCACAAATTCGTGGGAATCTTATGGGCCCACCTCTAGTGGAGAGACGAAATGACTGAAGTTTATGTATGTCTATGTAGTGCTTGATACGTGTACTCACCACTACGTATTATTGTTAGCAGATTTTGGGAATAGTGGATACATATCTCAACAGCGAAACCGGGAAGGGGTAGACGGGGTCCAAATAAAGGGGACAGAAGGGGGAGGATGCTTTTAGGTTGTCGTTGGGGAGTATGATTAGAGCTTCTTAGGGGGGGAGAGGCATCTGTCTACGGATCCAATGGATTAGGGGAGGCTGCCTGTAGACCTCTAGAATAGGGTATGAGAGGGTCATCAAAGAGCTGGCTGTAGACCTCTAGAATAGGGTATGAGAGGGTCATCAAAGAGCTGTAAAGCTCTCAGACGAGGAGGGACCAGGCAGGAATGCTCTTTCCGGGAAAAATGCCGAATTAATGGCTGCCAGGTATGAGTGAATTTAGTGTCTGTATGATTAATACAGGCGTTAAGGAGCTCGAGGGCCAGAATATGCCATAAGCGAAGAAATCATGTGGCAATAGGTGGGGGTTAGATTTTTTCCAGTATACAGCTATGGACTGCCGTGCTTCTCCTAGCATTTGTGTTATTAATCGCCAATCAGAGTGAGTCATAGCTGCCAATGTTGAAGGTCTGATACCTAGCAGATGGGGTTATGTGCAATTGGGGGTGGTAGGGGAAGGGAATGAGATCAGGCCCCTGAGATATTGCCAATTTGTCCCATATGTCTAACACTGTTCTTGTGGGACTGGCTATGTAAGCATTACGGGGGCCAGCCCCACGAAGAAGCCAAGCTAGGTCCCACAGAGGTCCACATGCTAACGCCCGGTCTATATGGAACCAATGCTTTTCACTCTCTCGGACCATACATTCTGAGATGTATCGAAAGTCAACAGAGCTTATTGAGCGCACAAATCACCAAAAAGGTCTCATGGCACTTGCGAATACTCCGTATGAGCTGACAATCTGATATGACGGATTTATTGATGGTCAAATAGCCAGTTTTTTAATTCCCTGCGAAAGAGCTTGTGATCAGAGATGGAGAGAAGCTGAGACGGGAAGCTTGTTTCAGAGGGCGGGTGCGAGAAAAGAGAAGGATCGACCACCATTCCTTGCCGTGCGGATTCGTCGCGAGGTAAAGAGATAATTGGTACTAGATCTTAGTGGTCTGCTTGGATGATACCAACTTAGTTTCTTAGCTAAATAGCTTGGTCCGGTTCCATACACGCTCTTGTGAGCGAGACATAGAATTTTGAAACGACTTCTCTTCTTTACAGAGAGCCAATGGAGAGTCCTCAAGCTGTGTGCTGATGGGGCTCTTGATGGAAGATTTAAAATCAGTCTAGCTGCGATATTCTGCAGGATCTGAAGTTTTGAGTGGGGCTCTTCATTTATGGAAGCTAATAGGGCATTGCCATAGTCCATATGGCTTACGATAAGCCCCTGCACCAGCGGTTTTCCGGATTCAATAGGAATCCATTGAAAGATTTTGCGTAATTTCCTCAAAATTCCATAACAGATACCTATTACATGGTTTACATGATTTTTCATTGACAGCTGATTGTCAATCAATTTTCCAAGGTTGCGCACTACTTGTTTAGGAGATGGACATGGGCCTAGATTTTGGGGCCACCAGTCACTGGACCAGTACGCATCGGCCTTCCCAAACAGAACAATCTCCGTCTTGCTTCCATTAAGCTGTAAGTCATAGATGCACATCCAGTTGTTGATATGAGTCATACAATTTTTAGGTCTTGCCTGGCTATCGCGTAAGCGATCGCTCAGTGAGACTTATGTAGGGGCTTCAGAAAATGCTCCCAAAGGCTTCCCAGGCGGATCGGGTGGTGGTTACGCGCACAACCACACGCATTCCCTTTGCCACCAGCTACTTCCTGCGCGTGCGCCGCCTCACGCATACAGAGAGATTTAGTAAGGGGCACAAGACCTTAGGAATGCGGTTTATGGGCAGTGCATGTGAGGCATTCAAGCGCGAAGCTGGCATCTGGCATCGGACTTCAAAGCAGCAGACTGCTTTCGCCAGCGCGCACTCGGCCTCACTTCCTGCATCCCCTCTTACAACAATTAACTTTCGTTATAACTCACACCCCATATGCTCGTTCCCTCCCACCCTTCCTTTGATGTCCGCTTTTCTTGTTGTTTACAAACCACGCCACACACTGCTGCACGCCACACACTGCTGCACGCCACACACTGCTGCACGCCGCACACTGCTGCACGCCGCACACTACCGCACGCCACACACTGCTGCGCACACTGCTGCATTACACACTGCTGCATTACACACTGCTGCACACTGTTGCACGCCGCACACTGCTGCACGCCTCACACTGCTACACGAAACACTGCTGCACGCCGCACACTGCTGCACGCTGCACACTGCTGCACGCCGCACACTGCTACATGAAACACTGCTGCACGCCACACACTGCTGCACGCCACACACTGCTGCACGCCGCACAATGCTACACGAAACACTGCTGCACGCCACACACTGCTGCACGCCACACACTGCTGCACGCCGCACACTGCTGCAAGCCACACACTGCTGCATTACTCACTGCTGCATGCTGCACGACACTGCTGCACGTCGCACACTGCTGCACGCCGCTGCACGCCATACAGTGCTGCATGCCTCACACTGCTACACAAAACACTGCTGCACGCCACACACTGCTGCACGCCGCACACTGCTGCACGCCACACACTGCTGCACGCCACACACTGATGCATGCCGCACACTGCTGCACGCCGCACACTGCTGCACGCCTCACACTGCTGCACACCTCACACTGCTGCACGCCGCACACTGCTGCACGCCGCACACTGCTGCACGCCACACACTGCTGCATGCCGCTGCACGCCACACACTGCTGCACGCCACACACTGCTGCACGCCACACACTGCTGCACGCCGCACACTGCTGCACGCTGCACACTGCTGCACGCCGCACACTGCTACATGAAACACTGCTGCACGCCACACACTGCTGCATGCCACACACTGCTGCACGCCACATACTGCTGCATGCCGCACAATGCTACACGAAACACTACTGCACGCCACACACTGCTGCACGCCACACACTGCTGCACGACGCACACTGCTGCACGCCACACACTGCTGCACACTGCTGCATTACTCACTGCTGCATGCTGCACGACACTGCTGCACGCAGCACACTGCTACACGTCGCACACTGCTGCACGCCACACACTGCTGCACGCCACACAGTGCTGCATGCCTCACACTGCTACACAAAACACTGCTGCACGCCGCACACTGCTGCACGCCGCACACTGCTGCACGCCACACACTGCTGCATGCCGCTGCACGCCACACACTGCTGCACGCCACACACTGCTGCACGCCGCACACTGCTGCACGCTGCACACTGCTGCACGCCGCACACTGCTACATGAAACACTGCTGCACGCCACACACTGCTGCACGCCACACACTGCTGCACGCCACATACTGCTGCATGCCGCACAATGCTACACGAAACACTACTGCACGCCACACACTGCTGCACGCCACACACTGCTGCACGACACACACTGCTGCACGCCACACACTGCTGCACACTGCTGCATTACTCACTGCTGCATGCTGCACGACACTGCTGCACGCAGCACACTGCTGCACGTCGCACACTGCTGCACGCCACACAGTGCTGCACGCCGCTGCACGCCACACAGTGCTGCATGCCTCACACTGCTACACAAAACACTGCTGCACGCCGCACACTGCTGCACGCCGCACACTGCTGCACGCCACACACTGCTGCACGCCACACACTGCTGCATGCCGCACACTGCTGCACGCCGCACACTGCTGCACGCCTCACACTGCTGCACACCTCACACTGCTGCACGCCACACACTGCTGCACGCCGCACACTGCTGCACGCCGCACACTGCTGCACTCCACACACTGCTTTTATGCGAGTTTATGCTACTGACATTGTAAATGACAATGCCTTTTATTTGTTTTAAAACCAAAACATAAATAAAAGGCATTGTAATTTTACAATGCCAATAGCTCAAACTCTTATAAATGCAAGACCTATTGCATTGCAAATGCTTGTTAAAACTGGTCATTATATCTATGGGGTCAGGGCTAAGCTTAATTAACAGCAGTGTGTCGTCAGCATATGACTACCTCAAAGCCATAGGATCTGATTACCCTGGCCAGAGGTGTTACATAGAGGTTGAAAAGCATAGGACTCAAGATAGAACCCTATGGAACTCCTATGCTTACAGACCGACTGCATGAGGCCAGGGTACCTCTTTGTACAGTGTCGGTTCATTAGATAATTCCTGAACCAGTCGAGGGCCCTTCCCCTGACTCCCACCTCCCAGATCCGCCGTTCTAAAATGCTATGGGAGATGGTGTCTGTAGGGGGAATGGAGGGACCACATGATGCAGTAGTGGGATAACAGGGCTTTTATTGTAGCCTGACTTTAGGTCTTCCCTGTGGGAGACTATTAGGCTTCACAACTGTTCTGGTGTGGTACTTCAAGACAGGTCAAAACAAAAGAAAATAAACGACCTATGGCGCTGTTCTCCCCTTTCCTCTTCTTCAGGGGTCTTCTCCCGCTTCTCCGGGTCGTGTGGCGTCTCCTGGACTCTGGACCTCTCGCTCTCTTTTCTCTCTCTTGGGCAGGGGTGTGGAAAGGGGTGTGGAAAGGGAGAGAAAACAGGTTGGGGTTAGAACTGGGCTCTCTGGGCTTTTAACCAGTCTGTGCTACCGTCACCAGTCACCATGTGATGGTGGAAGTGAACCGTGAGGGATTCGTGCGTGCTCGGGGAAATACACCTGTGTGCCTTAATTCCCAGTGTTTTCCCACCACCCCCACCAAAACGATCCCCTGAGAGGTACTCGCCTTGAGCCACGACCCGTATCCAGGGCCGTGGCATAAGGACCTGGGGCGTCTTCTCCCTTCAGCAGCCCACCGGGTTTGTGCGTTACACAACAGATGTTCCTTGGGCGCCACGCTGCTCCACTCTATTTGTCCTCGCCGTCACTCGCTTCCACCTTCTCCGTCTGCTTCCTCCTCCTATCCTGCTTCCGCACCTCCGCTAGTCTGCCTCCTGGCATATCCCTTTCCACTGATGTCACAGGCCCCTCCCCGCTTGCTCCGGTCGAGACTAGACCGCTCGATGACCCCGGCTGGGTGGGAGGGATTGGCCCGTCCATCAGCTGTGTCCGGTCCGCGCCGGTCCCGCCCTCCTCACAGACCTCCCTCCTTAGGAATGGACGTTGGGGCCATTCAGTGAATGGATGTCGGTACAGGTAGTCAGCACTGACTTGCCGAGCTCTAGGAATATGCATTGTCTGAAATGAAAAAGGTTGTAATGCTAAAAACCATCAGAGAATTCGAGGGTTGGTGTTCCTGTTCCTCACAAGCCAGGTGAGAGGGGCGTGATGCATGAGTACAATAAATGGTCGTCCCAGCAGGTAATATTATAGGGCTTCTACGGCCCACTTTATCACTAAGCACTCTTTCTCTAGCATAGAGTAATGCCTCTCTCGGGGGAACAGCTTCCTACTGATGTAAAGAAGAGGCTTGAGGTCACTGTTAGAGTCAAGCTGATATAGCACGGCACCCAGCCCGAGGCCAGAAGCATCCGTTTTCAGGATGAAGGTTTTATGAAAGTCAGGGCAGTGTAATACGGGTGGCTTCCCTTCAAGGCCTGGAAACTATGCTCTTGTTCGGGGTTCCAGGTGGGTATATGGGAAGGGTATTTTTTTGTTAGCAGGTCGGACAGGGGGCTGGCTGTCTCGTTTGGTAGTGGGGGCAGGGATCGCCCTGATGGCTTCTAGTTTACTTACTTATGGTTTTATGAGACCCTCCTGTATCGTATACACTAAATAAGGGATGGAGTCAGTCACTAACAGGGACTTCTTTGGATTTATAGGGAGACCGGCGGCTCTGATGGCTGAAAACACAGCGGCTTCAAGTGGTCTTCCCAAGTGGGGCTGAAAATGACAATGTCATCAAGGTACGCGGCGGCGTATTCCTAATGGGGCATCAGAATCCTGTCATTCAGTCGTTGGAATGTCACGGGTGCCCCGTGCAAGCCGAAGGGGAGGACCTTGAACTGATATAGACCCGAGGGTGTTGAAAATGCCGTTTTCTCTCTGGCTTGTAGAGTCAAGGGTATTTGCCAATATCCCTTGGTAAGGTCAAGGGTTGAAATGCACCTTGCTTTTCCTAACCGTTCGATAAGCTCATCAATTCTTGGCATAAGGTAGGTGTTGAACTTGGTGATCTTGTTCACCCACCGGAAGTCTATGCAGAAGCGCAGGCTGCCGTCGGGCTTTGGCACGATCACAATAGGGGAGCTCCAATTGCTTTGGGAGGGTTCTATTATGTGGGCCTGCAGCATGGCAGTCACTTCCTTTTCTACTGCTTCTCTTCTTGCTGCTGGGATTCGATAAGGTTTTTGTTTTATGATGGTACGGTCCAGTGATATAATGTCGTGTTGTACCAGAGTGGTCAATCCGGGAGTGGAAGAAAAAAGACCTGGGAAGTCGTCTAACAGAGAAAGCAGCTGCGTTTTTTGTGTAGGGGACAGGACATCCCCAGTCTTAACCGCCTCGGTCTTGGAGTCTTGAGTATGTGCCAGGAAAATGTCTAGGTGTTTATCTGTACTCAGGAGGAGGGCAGGCATATCTGTTGCTATTGGCAATGCGGGTTCCTCCCATTTTTTAGGAGGTTCTCATGATATATCTGCTTACCTCCTGCTCGCTTGGGTAGCAGGACACTATAGGTGACCGGGGTTACCTTCTTTTCAATAACATAGGGGCCTTGCCACTGAGTCAACAGTTTGTTTTCAGAGGATGGGAGCAGGAGAAGCACCTTGTTGCCGGGACTGAATTCCCTTAGCTGACTATTCCGGTCATAATAAGTCTTTTGTGTTCCCTGTGCTTTTTCCATATTATCGTGCGCCAAACCCCATAGTCGGGTTATTGTGGATTTAAGATCAGCAGCGTAGCGTGTCAAGGTCTTTCCTTCTTCCTCCTCCCCCTCCCCTTCCCACTGTTCTACTGCCATGTCTACTAGTGTTCTAGGTTTTCTTCCGAACAACAGTTCAAATGGAGAGTAGCCGGTGGACATCTGCTCATGTGTCCGGATGGCAAAGAGGACCAGGGGCAGCTTTTGGTCCCAGTCCCTCCCTGTCTCCGAGATGACCTTGCGAAGCATGTTTTTAATGGTCTTATTAATATTATAGCGCTCCTTAAGGCCATCTGCCTGGGGGTGGTATACCGCTGTCCAGGATCTGAACTATACCCAGGATTGTACAGACTTGTGCCATTAGGCAGGACAGGAAAGGGGTCCCTTGGTCAGTTAGGATCTCGGATGGAAATCCTACTCTTGAAAAGAAAGATATCATTGCCTGGGCTATGGTGGGAGTGGTCATGCTGGATAGAGGGAACACCTCTGGATACCTGCTAGCATAATCAACTATGACCAGGATGTACTTGTGACCTCTGGCTGAGGGGGGCAAAGGGCCAACCAAGTCCATCCCTACCTGTTTAAACAGGATGTCGATGATGGGCAAGGAGTTCCTGGGGGGCTTTCTTTACTACTCCTGGGTTGGTGTATTGACTGCACAGTGTCTTGCTACATCTCTATAGATGCTTGGCCAATAAAACCTACCCAACAGGTACTTTAAGGTGTTTCCTTTGCCGTAGTGCCCGCCCCCGGTTTGGTTATGTGCTAATTGAAGAATGTGCTCGCGAAAAGGAAGGGGAACTAGCAGTTGGGTGACAATGTGTGTGTCCCCTTTCACTGCCCTGTATAATAAACCTTTTAGATACAAAAATAGGGTCCTACCTGGTTTGGCTCTTTCTCTTGGACCTGCTCCCAAGCATGCCTAAGGGTGTTGTCCTCCCATTGGGCTGTGCGAAAACTAACCGGAGCCGTCCGACTCGTGTCTGCAAGAGAGAGAGGAAAAGCAGGGCGTGAAAACAGTGAAGAGACCCTCTTCTCCCTCTGTTTTTCTTGTTTGCTCTTCTTGTCCCTTCCTGTTGTGTGTTCTATGTCGCTCTTACTAAAAGGAGCATCGTGTAACCAGGCTGTGGTGTTCTCTTTGGTCTCGTCGAGCTACTGTTCGAATCTAGGATGGTCGGTACCAATGATGACAGCCTCAGGTAGAGAGGGAATGACACCCACCTTCCGTAGGTGTGGGTCATGTGCTACGTCCAACAGGACCTCCGCTACTGGATACGTTTTAGTGTCCCTGTGTACACACGTGACATTCACATATTCAGCTTCCCTTATATGTGGTCGGGATACCAAGGCCTGGTCTATCACCGTGACGTGACATCCTGTGTCTAATAGAGCTTGTTGTTTCTTCCCGTTTAAGAGTACCTCCCTCCTGTACTGGTGTGGGCCTTTCCCTGTCAGATATATTTGCCCTCTAGAGTACCCCACTTCCATAGGTTCGGCCGTCGGGACCCGATGGGGACACTGCCTGGCTATGTCCCCCCCTTCTGCACAGTGATAGCATTGTGGTCCGGGTCTGCTCGGACCGGGAGGTGGGGAGGTGTATCTGTGAGGCATTTGGGAAATTGTCTGCGGTTTAGGGTCTGGTCGAGGTTTATTCCTTGGTGGGTTATAAGGGGCTCGTGGTATTCCCACCTTGAACTTAGGGGACCTGTGAAAAGAGCAGGCCAGTTCCACTGCCATTGTGGAGTTTAGGTTTGGGTGCTGTTTCACCCACGCACGGGTGTTCAATGTTAATGCCTCCAGGAACTGCTCCATGTACACTTTTTCGGTAAGTTCTTCCACAGTAGAAGCATGGGGTGTCAACCACCTATTACCCAAGTCCTTGATCCGGTAGTAGAGAGCGCGTGGGTTGTCTCCTGCCATCCACTTTTCGTTTCGGTACTTAGTTCGGTAGAACTCTTGGTCGCAACCCAGGCGCATGAGAATAGCCCTCTTAACCTCTTCGTAAGCTGTAGTGCCGGCGGGATTGGTGGCCTGGTAGGCTGCTTGTAGTTCTCCTGATAGGAGGGGCGCAATGTACTGGCTCCATTGTTCTGGGGGCCAAGCAGCAGTGTTTGCCACCCTTTCAAAGTTTATGAAAAAGTAGTCGGGGTCCTCTCCCTCTTTAAACTTTTGTAATCCCGAACCCGAGACATTGGAACCCACCTTGGTGCTCACAATAGCGTCTGTGAGCCACAGGATCGCAGTGTCCTGCACCTGTTGATTGGTCGTGAGCAGGGTGGCCTGCTCCTTCAACGCATCCTGCAGGGCTTCTCTGTCTCGTTGTGTGGTCTGGACCTGTTGTTCCAGCTGCAGGTGTCTTTGCCCCTCCGCTAGCTGAATAATCATACTCTCCACAGGCATGGGTTGTGTCATGGTTTGACACCTTGGGATGTAAATCCCACTTCTGACACCACTTTGTAGAGTGTGCGGTGCCCAAAAAGGGGGAATGGAGGGACCACAGGACGCAGTAGTGGGATAACCGGGCTTTTATTGTAACCTGACTTTAGGTCTTCCCTGTGGGAGACTATTAGGCTTCACAACTGTTCTGGTGTGGTACTTAAAGACAGGTCAAAACAAAAGAAAATAAATTAACTATGGCGATGTTCTGGGGGTGTGGCTTGGCTGGCTGCAAGATGGCCGCACTCTAAGTGGGCTCTGCCGGCCAAGCTAAACATCTGAAAGAATCCTGCAGACAACAACATATATGCTGCCTGATACCTGGCTTTCCGGCTGCGTCTCCACTTGAGGCGTCGCTGCGGATTGTGAGTGCTGAGATCCTCAGCCTGATCGCTGCGCTGGGCCTATACCCCGCTTACCTTGCTCTCGGGCTGGCTTCCTGGGTCTGCGGCTCGCCTGAAGGACTTCGGGGAATCCTAATCTGCTTTGCCCGGTGGGTGCTGCTGCCGCTGGAGTCTTTCGCGGCGGGACTGGTGCCCGCGAGCTGCACCGCCCGGCCCCGGCCTTTTTTGCGATACTGGCGCCGCTTTCCCCTCCTTCTGGCGCCCGCTGCGGCCTCTCTGTGTGCCCGGGCCTGGCTCCCCGCCGTGATCGCCCCAGTCTGGCGTGTCCTCCCAGCCTCCCCCCGCTGAGCTGTGCGAGGTGCCTGGAGTCCACTTTCCTCTCTGCTGCCTTCTCCTATGTACTAGCATGTCATTGCTACAACGCCCCGGACTCTGGTGGCTGCATCGACCCCCGCTCCTCGGGCGTACCTGGCTCTGGGCCCCAACCGCCACTGAATCCAACCTCAGGTCTGATCTCCTGTGGTGCGAACCGAGCCTGCACCGGCCTCCTGTGTGGCCCCTGGACTGCCGGCCCCGATTCTGGGCGTCCGGCTCCGCATCATCCTACCGAGGCGACGTTTCAGCGCCTTCAGGTATCTGACTGTGTTCCCCCACTGCGAACATCACCACTGTGGTGGTTTCTGCGGTGTGGCCCTGGGATCGTGTGGTGCACAGCAGGGCCCCCTGCGCCCCCTTCCTGCTCTGCCACTCTTCAAGCACTCAGACCTTCGGACCTGTGGTGCTGGTCCCTCGCTGGGTGGCTGACTGCCCCTCTTGGTGTCCTGTGGTCTGCGTTGGTGTCCTCTCTGCTCTCAGTTCGAAGTGGCGTGATCTTCCTGTACCTCTGCTGAGTCTGTGAGGGCCGAATTGGTGAACCTGCTGTGCTACTGGCCTGGTGCCTCCACCTTTTTTCGCGTCCTGTCATCGCCTCACTGCGCCCGTTTCTCACAGTGACCGGCCGCTGCTGCTCACCTGTATTGGTGAGCCACCATCTTTCCTGGTCTGTCCACTGCTGCTGTTTGTCTGTGGTTCACCTGCCATGATTTTTGACGCTGTTCCTTTTGGCTGCTATCTCCGCCCCCTGTTCTCTGGTGGTACCTCTTACCTGCTTCTGCCCGCCATGGGGAGGACTGACCCCAAGCAGTCCAAGATCGCCTTTGATCAGCGCAGGCCGATCGGATAGTGGTGGCCCCTCGGCCATCATGGAGGCACCCTCTACGCATGAAGATGCTCGACGTCAAGTCCACGGTCATGGGCATTGCGGCCCAACTCGATCAACTGTCCGCCCGCCTAGACTCAGTTAAGGCCCGAGTTGACCGACGCCGAGGACGCCGCCACTCAGGATCGCCAAAAATTATTGCAGATGGATAAAAAACTCAACATAATTCGGAATAAAAATGGAGATTGGGAGGCGCGCTACCGGAGGAGCAACCTCCGCATCATGGGAATACCTGAATCCAACAATATCTCCCGTATGGAGGATTACGTGGAGCAATCTATAACCAATGACAGTGAAGGGTTTCTGCAGTGCGCACTAAGTCGTGAATTCCCCCCCCAAAAAATAAAAAAAATTCTTAGGTGCTCGACTTCCAATGGTTCACTGTCATACAACCATGAAGTCCATAAACATCAAATATTGTGAGGAAGGAACACCATAAAAAAGTCCATGAACTCTAGTCTTCTGTCTTCTAAATCTCTTTATTTATCACAAACGTGATATCTTCAATTGATGATGATTCAATAATTCGCAAAATATTGGACTTCCAAATACATTTCACAAAGCTTTATCAACCTCTTAGCCCTTGTTAAGCCAACGCGTTTCGTCCTACCCTTAGGACTTCCTCAGGGATGTAAAGAGTACAAAAGAAACAGAAAAACAAGTTTTTACAAAATAATATGAACAATACAAAAATGATTTTTCTTTTTCAAATACATGAATTCGCTCTATTGTCACTTGATTTTACTATATCACAACAACGTTTGTTGAACCCATAATTTATATTGCACTAGGCAACACCCATCGACTATACATCTTCTACTTCCTAATTCACTTGAAGCTTTTCAACCTCAAACAATTTTTAATATAAAACCTCAGATTTACTGATTCAGAGTTCAAGAGGACGCACATATGCCAATTTTACAGACAATTCTTGGTCCATATGAGTCCTGAAATTGTTACCCCCAGCTTTTTCTTGTTGCATCCACGTTTCTTCAACTATTGGATCCATCTTTAACAGAAGGAGATGATTTAAGCTTGAATGATGTAGCGGCTCTAGTAGATATTCCTGTCGACTATGACTGTACTAGTGGCCTGCGGCCGGCATCTAAATTCATACCGCAAGGTACACAGTATGCAGCTATTGATGTTTTTGTAGCAAGAACATTAGAGGAGTTTCATAAACTCGAAGAGACTAGACATAAGAACAAATCAAGGTGGAGGCCCAAGAATAATTTGACTAAAGAGGAGAGGACAGCTATCTTGAGTTTGAAGAATTACATGAATATAATAATCCGTAAAGCGGATAAGGGCGGTAACGCCGTTGTAATGAACAAGCGTGACTACGTTGCTGAGATCAGGGGACAGTTAGAGGACAAAGAGTGTTACAGGAAACTAGCTCAGAATCCCATCCCTGAAGCTAGCAGGTTGATATCTGAGAAATTATGTTCATGGAAAGAGGTAGGGCTACTGGATGAACAGGAATATAAATACTTGAATATAACTCATCAAACCTATCCTTTCATTTACGTATTGCCAAAGGTGCATAAATCTTTAGAGAAACCTCCAGGAAGACCAATAGTCTCCAGTATAGGGAGCATAACCGAACATATTTCGGAATTTGTGGACTTATTTTTGAAACCATTGGTTTTAAATTTGCCCTCGTACATCAGGGACACGATGGACATTTTGAATAAACTACAGGATGTAGTATGGGAAGATAATATTCTGTTTGCAACCCTAGATGTTGTAGGTTTGTATACGTGTATCAAGAATGACAGGGGTAAACAGGCATTACAGCATTTTTTAAACCAGAGAAGTGCAAGTCATCTTGATCACTCAAAGATGATTATTGAAATGTGTGAACTGATCTTGACCAATAATTTTTTCCTATTTGGAGGCGAGTGGTACCACCGGTTGAGAGGAACAGCGATGGGATCCAGGTTTGCTCCCTCTTATGCGAACCTATTTATGGGTTGGTATGAGAGGGAGCACGCCTGGGCCAGAGGTGCTGCCAAATGGATTGATCTGATTGTTTTTTTGGGGCAGATTCATTGATGACGTGTTGGTAATTTGGAGAGGAACTGTAATTGAATTGGAAGAGTATGTAGGTTACTTGAATCAGAATGATTTTAATGTCAAGTTTACCGCATGTCATCATTGCAATAGAATCTCATATTTGGACGTAGAATTATTTGTACAAGACAATATGATTCAAAGTAAATTGTTTAGAAAGGACACAGCTTCTAATTCTATTTTGAGGGTAGACAGTGCTCATCCCAGATCAGTTATTGAGGGGATTCCATATGGTGAAATGATCAGATTGAGACGGAACTGCAGTCAGGATAAAGACTGTGTGACAGGACTGACCGATTTACAAGATCGGTTAAGGAATAGAGGTTACTCGAAACAGAGTTTAGCTACTGCCAGGAGGAAAATGGAGGGGATTTCTAGGGTGAGAACGTTGGTAACAACCAAGAGGTCAAGTTCAAAGGAAAGACTGGCATTCATATCAACCTTTAGCAATGAAAAGAGTCAGATTTACAAGATTTTAAAGAATTTCGATTTGCTTAAAGGAGTGCCAGGTTTAGTAGGGGTGATCTCGGAGAAACCGATGATTTCATATAGAAACTGCCCGAACATAGGTAGCATGATTACCAGGAATTATGTTGAAAAATTGGAGGACAAAGGAGGAAAAAATTGGCTACCCATGCCTCCGAAAGGTTTCTATACATGCAGTAATTGCAGCATTTGTGATTTAGGTCTGAACCGGACGCGATCATTCCAGTACAATACAGTGAGATTGTGGCGTATAAATGAGTTTATTAATTGCAACAGTACAGCGGTTGTGTATGTTATAGTATGCAACTGCTCAAAGATATACATTGGGAGCACTAAGCGTGTACTTAAATTACGTATACAGGAACATAGGAGGCCGATTGTAAACAAGGACATGAAATCCCCGATTTATCAACACATGTTTTTAGAGCATAATGAAAAGTTTTCTTTCAGGTTTCATGGGTGGCAAAGAATCACACAGAGTTCAAGGGGAGGTGACATAGAGCTATATTTAAGACGGCAGGAGGCGAGATGGATCAGCCGGTGCAGAGCAGTAAGCTCGGGTTTGAATAGTGATCATAAGCTACATTATTTTTTAATTTGAGGGAGTAAAAACCCGTTTTTATGAGTAAAAGTTGAATTGCTGGAATTTTGGTTGGAAGAAGGTGGCATGGTTGAATTGCGCATAGGATAATACATGAGATGCTTATAATAGTGGATTGATCTAGGAAAGTTGATAGCTCAATAGGAACTGTGAGAACAGAAACAAGATCTAGGGTGAAGGTAGTGAGTTCGAGTCTTGAGGACGCCGAATAGAATTTTTTATCTGGAATCATCCAGGAAAACTGGTTTAATAATTAAGAACCACAAAAACCCCCTCCTTTTTCCGGAGAATTTTTTGGAGATTAAATAATATTTTTCGAAAAGTTGTAGAATTGTTTTTTGTATAGGCAAGGATTTTGGTTGAGGATTCTTTGACACGTTTGCTTGGGTTTTAAGAGAGGACCGTTTATAGCGTAATATAAAGGATGATGACATAATGAATTGGCAGGGTGGTGAGTTCGATCCTTGAGGAGGGCTAAACCAAACTGGATTAGAAAAAGGGTAATAGTTCTGATTAGAACAATCAGCAAAGAATAAACATTAGAGTTAGAATTTTTCTAATTGGATTGGAGCGATCCAGCATGTTAGCTTCTTATTCAGCAATATGCAATGTTATGCAGTATTCGGTTGACGGACCAGAGAGGGAACTGATTTATGCTAATTAGGGTTTAGAATGGAGTGATTCCATTGGTTAAAAATCGCTTTTCAACACTAGCGTTGTTTGGTCAATGGTGGTGAACGGACCAGAGATTGAACTGATTTATGATACCCAGGGTTTAGAATGGAGTAATTCCATTGGTTAAAAATTGTTTTCCAACACCAGCGTTGATTGGTTAATGGAGGCTTTTTAAGACAGTACTTCGGGCATGAACTGCACCGACGGGATTTATTGAGCCCAGGGCAGAAGAGAAGGTCTTTGAGATATAACGCTCTTGGTGAGTTGCGTGAAAGGACGTTATTGTTGTCATAAGGGATATTGGGCAGACTTTAGAGGATATTATATGTCATTATATGAAAGCCTAATATGTGTCGTGTTTTTATTATTTTAGCTACGATTATATTAGGAAGTTGTTGGCATTTTGGATGAGTTTTGCCTTTTATTAGAGGCATTTAACTTACGTTGAGAAAGGTACGTTGTTCTTAATTCATGATGACTGTCTTGTGTTTTCTTTTTTTTTTGTTTTAAATAATTTTAAAAAGTTAAAAATAGGTGGAGAATGATTGATATTTTTGTTTTCTATAGATTGGTTATAATTTCTGAGACAAGGACTGTTTTTCACACATCGTATCGATATCCATGATAGTTTTTGGTGAGTATAGATCACCTAGGGCTATGGTTGCATGGGGAAGTCATGGAGAGAGAGAAGTTCAACATACAAATTTTGCTGTCTAACTTGTATATAGATAACACTGGTGGGAAGATGGATCCAATAGTTGAAGAAACGTGGATGCAACAAGAAAAAGCTGGGGGTAATAATTTCAGGACTCATATGGACCAAGAATTGTCTGTAAAATTGGCATATGTGCGTCCTCTTGAACTCTGAATCAGTAAATCTGAGGTTTGATATTAAAAATTGCTTGAGGTTGAAAAGCTTCAAGTGAATTAGGAAGTAGAAGATGTATAGTCGATAGGTGTTGCCTAGTGCAATATAAATTATGGGTTCAACAAACGTTGTTGTGATATAGTAAAATCAAGTGAGAATAGAGTGAATTCATGTATTTGAAAAAGAAAAATCGTTTTTGTATTGTTCATAATATTTTGTAAAAACTTGTTTTTCTGTTTCTTTTGTACTTTTTACAGCCCTGAGGAAGTCCTAAGGGTAGGACGAAACGCGTTGGCTTAACAAGGGCTAAGAGGTTGATAAAGCTTTGTGAAATGTATTTGGAAGACCAATATTTTGTGAATTATTGAATCATCATCAATTGAAGATATCACGTTTGTGATAAATAAAGAAATTTAGAAGACAGAAGACTAGAGTTCATGGACTTTTTTATGGTGTTCCTTCCTCACAATATTTGATGATTACGTGGAGCAGCTCGTCCGGGAACTCTTTGGTGACATCCTTTCCTCCGTCTTCATTATCGAGCGGGCACATCGCTCCCTTGGCCCACGTCCTGGCCCCGGCTTACCAGTTCGCTCAATCATTGCTAAAATCCTAAACTTCAGAGACCGCGACGCCATTCTCCGTGTGCGGCATGAGAAAGGGGCAAAATAAATCATCAAGGCAACTCGCGCTCATTCTACCTGGACTATACCACCGCTGTCCAGGCAGCTCACCGCAAATTTATTCCAGCAAAGCGGATCCTCTAAAAACACAAAGTCTCTTACTCATTGGCTTACCCAGCGAAGCTGCGGGTCCGGCAAGGCACAAAAACGCTTGTCTTTCCAGATCCTAGGGACGCCCTCGCTTTTGCTAAGAAACTTGATAAGTCGCTTCGCTCCTCACCAACTGGTTCTCAGGCTGCTGCAGCTGACCACCTTAGTGAGAATGATTGACTGGCTGAGTGTTATCAAGATTCCGGTCCTGGCGACCTGAGTGACAATGACTGACTTGATCTTCCTTTAGGGTACTGTTAACACGCTGTTAATCTCATGGTTTCCTGTTAATTATGCTTTTCTTGATTTAAAGTTACTTTGCTTGACTCCAGGTGGTCGTGTCCCCCACTGCAACGCACCGGGGCCAGCCACCCTTGTTCTTTAATACGATTCCGATATTAAGCTGTCTATGATCTCTGATTGCTTGGCCACCCTGCTTTGTTGACAGGGGTGTTTGCTGAGCCTCGCCATGCCTCCGCGGGATGATTCCCACTTTGGACTTGGACTCTTCCCTTCCCAGTTTGGGTTCCCTGGGGTGGTCGTGGGTGGTTTCTCAACCTGTTTGGGGCTTGGTGTGGGTGTGGGGTCCGTGGGGATTTGCTGCCTCCTTCTGAGGTGTGTTTGATTTGGTTATTTTGTATTGTTTTGTTCTTTAGCTTGCCCTGCGATGCCATTCTCTACTGGCTCTGTTTTGTCATGCTGCATTGCTTTGTGCACTACCCCAAGTCTTTGCTCCTGTGCTCGACACTCATCAGCATCCTCCTCCAGGGGCTTGACGTTTGCGCTTCCCCCTTACAGCCCAGCGATCTGTCGTGGCAGGCTCGCAGCGGCCTTTGTTTATCCCCTTAGTTGATGCATCACACATCTCTTTCTCAGTTGGTTAGCACCACTAAATGTACCCGCACGAAGTTCTAGGCCACACTCACCACACTGTGTTTGACTATTCTCCATGACATGTCTGAATGACTGACATTACCTGTTGGACATGGAACATCCGGGGTCTCAACGACCACCGCAAGGCTCGACTTGTCCATGCACATCTTGTCCGGCAAAAGGTAGACATGTGTCTGCTACAAGAGACCCACCTGCTTCCTGCATCTGCTGCCAGACTGCACTCCCGGCACTGGGAAAAATCACACTCCTCTTACTATTCCAACTACTCTCGGGGGGGGGTCTCTATTCTCATACGTAGGGGGCTCCCTTGGCAAACCTCCCACGCTATAACTGACCCCGCAGGGCGATTTGTCATCCTTCACGGCTCCCTTCAGGCCCAACCCCTCACGATAGCTGCAATCTAAGGTCCCAATACTGATGACCCAGATTTTTTTGCGCAGGTATGGCACCATATTTCATCCCTTGGTCTCGCTGCGCTCCTCTGGGGTGGGGACTTTAATGTTACACTATCCTTCGTACTGGATCGCTCTGGCCCTCATGCCTCACACCCTCATGCCGCGGCGTTCCTAAACTCCATCCTTGCCGAGAACTCCTTGCACGGCGCTTGGCGCCACACAGATCCCGAGGCCTGCGAGGGCACTTGCGTCACCGGCACTCATGGCTGTTGGTCCCGGCTAGATCTCTGGATCTCCTCTCCTGACATTCTCTCCTGGCTCACTTCCATTGATCACATGGCGCGAACTCTTTCAGACCACGCGCCAGTTCAGCTTGGTCTCCGTCTACCTCTGTCCCCCCGATGCGCTTTCTCCTGGTGGCTACCTTCTAACGCTCTGCATGATTCCGTCTTTTGTGACGAGATCCAGACCGCGATCACTAACTACTTTGAGCTCAATGAGGGCTCTGTGGACTCCCCTTCCACTCTCTGGGAGGGTTTCAAAGTCGTAATTTGCGGCGCATGTATTTCTAAACAGTCCGGGGTCCTACGCTCCAGCCGCAATACTCTTAATAAGCTGGAATCCGAAATTAAAAGCTTAGACGCCTCTCATGTGCTTGACCCTAGCCCCGACACACTCGCCCGTCTGCGAGAAACGTACTGAGTTCGCTGAGGAGGCCCTCGTTCCTTGGCAGGGAGGCCCAGGCACGCCGCTTCACCGAGGGCGATCGACCAGGTAAGACCGTGGCCAGCCTTCTCTGTCCAGCCCGTGCTGCATCCTACATCATGGCGCTCCAGGAGGGTGGCCCAGTTCGTACCACCTCTTTTGAGGAGATCAAGGCACGTTTCACGGACTTATATACGCAATTGTACACTGCAGGATCCCTCCCCCACGTGAGGCCCTCGACCAGTATTTCGATACCCTCGAGCTCTTATGGCTCAAAAACTACCACCGGAAATATCTGGACGAGCCCTTCTCTAAAGGGAAAATACTTGCCGCCATCAATGGTATGCCTGGTGACAGGGCTCCTGGTCTGGACATCTTGCCCGTTTCTTTTTACAAGACTTTCGCTCCACTACTCGTGCCACATCTGGCTGCCATGTATTATGAGTCCTTTGAGAGTGGCCAATTTACACCTTCGCTTCGTAAGGCCATGCTTACCCTTCTTCTAAAACCGGACAAACCCCCCAAACTGCGCGACTCCTATCGCCCCCTGTACCTCATTAATAGTGATAAAAAAATATTCGCCAAACTGCTTGCGTCGCGTCTGCTCTCCCTTATGACGCTCATTGCTCGCCCAGATCAGTCCGGCTTCATACCAGGCCGGGCAGCCTCCCACAATCTTAGGACCATCTTCTCCGTCCTGCATCACATCAACCCAGCGCATCCTGCGGTAGCCACCCTGCTTGACGGCACCAAGGCCTTCGATAACCTGGAATGGCCCTCCCTATTCTCTGTCCTCCCACGTCTCGGTTTTATTTCAGTTTTATTCATAAAGTCTCATTATTGTTTACTTTACCCACCACCCGTCTACGGATCAATGGCATTGTATCTGATCCCATCCCTATTGGACGTGGCACCCTCCAGGGGTGCCCGCTCCCACCTATGCTATTCGCTATCGTGATGGAACCACTGGTGGCCCGACACCGGCAACACCACACCCAGAGGGGCTTCGGGTTTGTGGCACGTGCCCTCCTGGTTTCTATGTATGCGGACGACATCACTTTATTTGTCCGTCATCCCCAGGAAAATCTTAGTCCTTTAGTACGCGAGATCATACGATTTGGGGGCTATTCAGGCATGCAGGTCAACTGGAACAAGTAGATCCTCTTCCCTCTCACGGACGCCACAACTCCTTTTACCTCGAACTATCCTTTCGTCTGGGCGTCCGGTCCCACTCGCTATTTAGGTGTCTGGCTGAGCAGGTACGTGGACGAACTCTGGAAGGCTAATTTCAGTCATGCAGTGGACTGGCTCGAGTTGAAGATCCTCCTGTGGAGCCGACTGCCACTATCGTTAGCGGGTCGAATAGCCCTTGCAAAGATGGTCGTCCTCCCAAAATTCTTATATTTATTCCTGAACATACCTGTTCCCCTTACCGCCCATTTTTTTCGCAGGGTTTGCTCGTTGATCATCCCTCTTATCTGGGCTGGCAGGCAACCTAGGATCGCGTACGATGTCCTCACCCTTCCGATGTCATGTGGCGGCCTCTGTGCCCCTAACTTTAAGCTCTATGCAATGTGTGTTCAGGCCAGCTTCTTGCACTTTTGGCTTCACCCCACTCCTTTCCAGCCGCACGTGGCGGTCGAGGCGGATCTTGCTGCCCTGTGACTGCTCACCACTGCCCTGTTTGCCCCGGCCAAACTCCCACGTACTGAAATAGACACAGTTGAGACCTTGCGCTGGGCCTGGGAGGGACTTTGTCGGTTCTCCGGTCCCCCCTTGTTGTCAGCAAATTCGATGCCGATAGTTGGCACCCAGCTTTTCCTCCTCTCCAACCATCTGGCATGGCTAAACATGCCACCCGCCTGGGGCTGAATACGCTCGTGGATCTCTATCCGGAGAGTACGTTTTATTCCCTGGCTGAGGACTCCGGCCCCATGGACACTGCTTTTTTATCAGCTGAGGGCTATCTGCAAGGAGCTGCACTCTGGATTCCCTCTGCCTCCTGCCTCGATGACCACTCTCGAGTTCCTGTATTCGTCTTCCTCCCCTCGGAAGTTGGTAACCAAACTATACGCCCTCACGCTAGTGGACACCTCCATCTCCACTGATCGCACTCGAGTGGCATGGGGCGAGGACCTTGGCATAGATATCTCTCAAGCTGATTGGCTATACTTTTGTAAGCAAACTAAGCGATTGTCCCCCAACTATCGCCTGCGCCTTATCCATTTAAAATACTTGTATAGGCTCTACCGTACCCCCTTTCAGTTGCATAAGCTGGGACTTATCCCCAGTGACAGATGCCTACGCTGTTCAGCTGCTGCAGCGAATTTCGCTCATCGTGCTTGGTTGTTCCCCAATTTCGCCGATTACTGGCGCGAGGTCTGTTCTGCTGTATCAGAGATCACCTCCTCGTCGGTTCAGCCTGACCCCCCGCTCTGCCTCCTCGGTTTTGTTAGATTCTGCCCGGACGCTTCCCGCCGCTTAATTGCCATGCTGCTTGTCCTCGCACGGCGTAGGGTTTCCATGTGTTGGGGTCACAAACCTGCACTTAAATTCGCTCAACGGCTTGAGGATGCATCGCTCTACCAGACCCTATTGTCTGAATTCTGGGACCTTATGCCAGCTACATCTCACTCGACATATGGGGACCCCTTGTGACATACCTCCTCGCTCGTTCCCCCCAGCGCCTGGCTTCCTCTCCCGCGCTCCCCGCCAGCACCCCGTCCGCGACGGCCGCCGGTGTAAGATAGTAATCGGCCGCCCCTCCCTGTCTCCTCTCCTTCTCAGCAGGGCCCACCCCTCCTCCGAGACTTGTGCGCTTCATACCAATGACTGTTTATTGTCCAAATGTGCCGGTATAACACTCGCTATGCTGTCGTCTTATGTTTTGAGCTATTGGTCCCCTTTGCGATTTTCAATTTTGCTCTTGCGCATGGTGCTTTGATTCAGTGCAAGAATGTAATTTGTACCCAGAGAGTCCCTGATATAGTAGGGTGAAAATAAAAAATAAAAAGCTATGGCGATGTTCTCCCCTTTCCTCTTCTTCAGGGGTCTTCTCCCGCGTCTCCGGGTCGTGTGGCGTGTCTTGGACTCTGGGCCTCTCCCTCTCTTTTCTCTCTCTTGGGCAGGGGTGTGGAAAGGGAGAGAAAACTGGTCGGGGTTAGAACTGGGCTCTCAGGGCTTTCAAATAGTCTTTGCTACCGTCACCAGTCACCATGTGGGGGAAGGGAACCGTAAGAGATTAGTGCGTGCTCGGGGAAAAACACATGTGTGCCTTAATTCCCAGTGTTTCCCCACCACCCCCACCTTCTCCCTTCAGCAGCCCGCTGGGTTTGCGCGTTACACAACAGATGTTCCTTGGGCTCCACGCTGCTCCTCTCTGTTTGTCCTCGCCGCTGTCCTCTCCGTGACTCGCTTCCGCCTTCTCTGTCTGCTTCCTCTTCCTATCCGGCTTCCACACCTCTGCTAGTCCGTCTCCTGAGATGTCCCTTTCTGCTGACGCCACAGGCCCCTCCCTGCTTGTCCCGGTGGAGACTATACCACTCGATGACTCCGGCTGGGTGGAAGGGATTGGCCCGTCCATCAGCTGTGTCCGGTTCGCGTCGGTCCTGTCCTCTTCACAGTGTCAAAAGCGTCAGACAGATCCAAAAGGACTAGCATGGCTGACTGCCTGTTATCCAGGGCCAGCCTGATGTTGTCAACTACCTCTACCACTGATGTTTCGGTACTATGTGCCGCCCTAAACCCTGATTGTGATGGATCGAGGAGTCCATGACTTTCCAGATGGGTGGTAAGCTGTTTATTAACCAAGGACTCGAGTACCTTTCCAAAATATGGCAGCAGTGAGATTGGACGGTAGTTACCAGGTACCTTTGGATCGGAAGAGGACTTTTTTAGGATTGGCTTGACTTGAGCTACTTTCCATCTGTTTGGAACCGTAGCCTCAGCTACTGACATATTGAATAGCTCTGTGAGTTTAACTGTGATAAATAGAGCTACATTTGTACAAGGACGGTGTGGTAGCGGGTAAGCTGGGGAACCTGATTTAATCTTAGCTAGGGCAGTGGAGACTATCTCTGGAGTGAATACATAGAATTCCAGTAATAAAGGCAGGATAGAATCACTTTTAATAGCTAGATGAGAATCTATATTTTTATTATCGTGGTGAGGAAAAGACCTATGAATAGATTTAACCTTTTCATCAAAAAAGGAAGGCAGTGTGCCTACCCATTCTTGTAAGGAAGTATGGATGGGCTGATCAGAGTGAGAAGTGGTAAACTCCTTCAATATTTTATAGAGATCTTTATTGGAATTTACAGCTTTGTTGATCCTGTTAGTGATATACAGCTTTTTAGCCTGTTTGATGTTATTTACGTATGCTCGATGAATCTGTTTATATTTCAGACGATCTTCATTTGTCTTGGTTTTTCTCCATTGGCGCTCGGCAGTCCTACTGGGCAATTTATCAATTTTTAATGCTGATGTAAACCAAGGCGATGCTCTAGCCTTAATCTTAACCCTCGACCGAGGTGCCACTTTATTCAGGGTCGATGTAATTGTATCTTCAAAGGCTGTTGCTACCCTGTCCTTGTTCTCAGTGTGGGAAAAAGACTGAGTGTTAAAGTAAGCCGAGAATGTTGCTTAGGTGACTTTACGCCATGGCCTTATCCAGGTGAATTCACTGTTGGAACAATTATTCGGAGTGCCCATAGGTACAAAAAATGTTAATAAATTGTGGTCGGACCAGAGTAGAGGCAGTGATTGCTCAACTCTAACTTTGATTAAGTTGGTAAACAAAAGATCCAGAGTATGGGCTGCCCAGTGAGTAGGTCCCACCACCATCTGAACCAGACCTAATGTCTTCAAATTTGTTACCAATTGGTTAGTGTCGGGATCTGATAATAGCTCTGCATGATAATTAAAATCACCAATGAGGATGCAATTATCTGCAGCTAATACATGTGGGGCAATTAATTCAAGTAGATGGTTTACAAAGTTAGTTTTATGACATGGGGACCTGTAAACTAGGGCACCTCTCCATGTTCCTATTGATTGAGTTACAATTTTAAAAATAAGCGTTTCAGATGTTTCAGTGGTACAGGATCCTAACGTAATGATTTTGAGTACCTCCTTGGAGGCAACTGCTATCCCCCCACCTCTACTAGCAACTCTGTCTAATCTCGTTAAGTGATATTCTGGCAGAAACTCGATGGTCACGTCAGAGGAGGCCTGTTGATGGAGTCATGTTTCCGTTATAAAACAGATGTTAGGCTTTTCAAACTCAAGAAGACTCCATATTTCCAAAGCATGCTTTGGGATTGACCGGGCATTAAATAAAGCCCTTTTAATTGTTTAGGGGTATCAGTAGACTTCCTAGTATTTTTTACTCCAGGTGTAGAAAGAGTAGGAGGCTCATCGAGGGTAATTTGGATGCCTGCTGCAGGAGAGGCAATATACACCTTGGTATCTGGCAGGCTTTTAGGTGTGGAGGTAACAGAGGGTATATTTAGTAATGTGAGCACTTGACTAGAGTAACATAGTTTAGCCATGTTAGGCTGAACAAACTTGAGTTTCCTTACCTATGAAAGCTTAAGTAAAAGGCAGGGGTCATGGCGGCTGGCGGCAGTCCGGCGCAGATGGTCTTGCCTTTGGCGCGCCGACGGCGCCCGCTGCGCGCATCCGCGCCCCTTCCTGCTTTAAGTAAGCTGGACGGCAGGAAGCGTAGATGCAGCTAGACTGCCAACTCAGTTCCGGTAACACTGGAAGTGGAGAACTGAAGGCACAAGTCCCTCTGCATAAACGGCACAAGCCGCGGCAGAACGGGGGCATACAGTGCAGTCAAACAATAGTGCAAATACAAGTAGGCAAGTACGTCGTCATAAACTTTGATTTATAATTGCCTAGTGCTCAAATACTAAGTGCAAAAATAGCAGGTAAAAAAATGAAGGTTTAAAAGATTCTAAAAAAGCCTATGATCGCACTCAATGGCACAGACGGCCGAGGTCATAATACTGACCGCCAGCCGGGAGTTCGCTGCGTGTCTGCGTCCCTTCCTGCTTTAAGTAGGCAGGAAGGGAGGAAGCGTAGATGCAGCTAGACCGCCAACTCAGTTCCGGTAACACCGAAAGTAGAGAAGTGAAGGCATGAGTCCCTCCGCACAAACAATAGTGCAAATACAAGCAGGCAAGTACGTCGTCATAAACTATGATATATAATTGCCTAGTGCCCAAATACTAAGTGCAAAAATAGCAGGTTAAAAAATGAAGGTTTAAAAGATTCAAAAAAAGCCTATGATCACACTCAATGGCACAGACGACTTGGGTCATAATACTGACCGCCAGCCGGGTGCCCATATCAAAGATTACAGGCCCAATAATACTCAAGAAGGATAGGGCATGCTAGCCTTCCCGGTCTCGTGGGAGCATCATGACCTTATTGGAAAAGCGTGGCCGAGACTTGCCCGAGATAAAAGTGGTGAAATCTGGTTGGAGTGACAGAATATCGCTTTGTGGAATTGGTGTAGGGAGGGTATGAAATAAATATAATATCTTTGGGAGGAGAGACATTTTGACAGTGTTAATGCGTCCTAAGCAGGAGAGGGGAGGTTACGCCATCTGCGGATCTCTTCCTGTATGGCACATCTATAGCTAGGCCAGTTGGCTTGAGTCCAGGAAGAAAGAGAAGGGGCCAGGTCCAGGCCTAAATATCATATCGTCTTCTCAGACCATTTTAGGGGGATCAGGTTTTGAGGGCAGCTAGTGGTAGGAGAGAAGAGGACGGAGTAGTTAGAGATTGGAGGTCATCCACGAACAAAGAAATTTTGTGTTAGTGTCTCCCGAGGATGATGTCCGAGATGTCAGGCGAATGGCGGATTGCGATTGCCAGAGGTTCCACCTCTAGGGCAAATAGGAGTGGAGATAACGGACATCCTTGCCTGGTGCCACGATATATGGGGCTAGGGGTGGTGAGACGGCCATTAATGGGAATGCGTGTGGTCGGCTGCGTGTATGGGGCCATCAGCCTGGAAATCGTGATGGGGCCTAGCCCTATTCTTTTTAGAACCTACCTAAGAAAGCGCCAGTCCGGTCAAAGGCTTTCTCAGCGTCTAGTGACACGAGGCAGGCAGGTATATCTCTATAGTTGACCTTTTCGGTAAGATGGGCTATGCGGCGAATGATGTCTGCCCCCTGGCTGTGGTGAATAAAGCTAATCTGGTCCGGGTCTGTGATACCTGGCATATAGGGTTGGGGCGATTTGCGAGGATCTTCGTATAGATCTTCGCATCTGTATTTAGGAGAGTGATACAAAGTACAAAGTGAAGGGTCTTTCCCTGACTTAGGGACAATCTCTAGCTCAGCTTCTGACATAGTTTTATTAAGGCCAGTGGTATCCGTGAAGTTATTAAAAAGCTGAAGAAGATGATCTTGAAGCTGTTGGTAGAAAGTGCGATAAAAACAACAGGAAGGCCGTTGGGACCGGGGGTTTTCCCTGTTGGAAGCTGTTTAAGGGCTTTTGCTATTTCCTCTTGTGAAATTGGTTCGTCTAAGACGTTCATGTGATGTGGGCTGATAGGTACCCAGGGGAAGGAATCAAGAAAGGCCGTAATTTCCTCTGGGGGACAAGGTTCGTCCGCATACAAATCTCTGTAGAAATTTGAAATGGTTAAGCTCTTGTCAAGCTCCGATATGGCCCAGGTACTATCTGTTCCAAAAAGTTTGGAGATGTGAGCATGCATGGTTTGGACCCGTAAGCCGGGCTAGGCATGCCCCAACCTTGTCTCCCCCTGTATAAAACCTTTGTTTGAGAGCGAGCAAGGGGCTCTCTGCTTTATTAGTGCGGTGTAAGCGGAGCTGGCCTCGCAGCGCAGCCAGTTGCTGTTTATTGTGAAGGGAGGGTTGTTGGTCCTTGTGTTCTAGGGCTTTGATGTCGTAAGTGAGGGTCAATTCTACAAGGCGGGGCTCCTAAAGATCTGGCTATCGCGATAGAGGATATGACTCCCGGATGGGTGCCTTAAAAGCATCCCAGCTAACAGCTTCAGAAGTATCAGAGGTATCGTTTGTAGTGAAAAAGGCCTGGATCTCTTTCCGGATATCTGCTAGGTCGACTGGATCCTGGAGGGCCTGTGGAGGTAGTCTCCATTGAGGTTGGGTGATAAGCTGGGGATTGAGAGGTTGAAGAGATATCGAGACATGGGCATGGTCAGATAGTGGAATGCTGGATATCTCTTCAGCTGCCAATGATTGGAGCAGGAGAAGGGAGAGAAAATAATAATCAATTCATGAATATGAGCGGTGTGCGTGGGAGAAGAATGAGAAGTCTTTGGAGTCAGGGTGCAGATATCTCCTGGCATCAAATAGCCCTAAGTCAGTAATGGCGTTTTTTAAGAGCTGTGGACATGGCGCCAGTGTCTTGAAATGCATGTGCACTACGGTCACATTCAGGATCCCACACCAGGTTAAAATCACCCCCAAGAATAACCACTTCTTTAGACGGTTTCAGTAGGTCCCCTAGGTGTGAACGCAAGAATTCGTCTTGGTTCTGATTAGGGGCATAAATGTTTAGAAGGGTCAGGGGTCATGTGCCCCAGTGCATTTGCATTTTAAGAAACCTCCCTTATCACCTTAAGGGCATTCCCAACCAGACCAGCTTTAAGTAATAAGGCCACTCCGTCAGTTTTAGTGGAAGAGCAGGCCCAGTGTTGTGTTGGATACTTAGGATGTGACATGAGGCGAGTGTCAGTGGGGAGAAGGTGGGTCTCCTGGAGGAATATAAATTCAGGGTCCTGGAGGAGAAGATACCGCCAGATCTGGCGTCTCTTATTGGGGGAGTTAAGTCCCCTAACGTTTAGTGAAAGGAGTTAAAGAGATTAGTCATCATCGGCTTGATAAGATGCCCCGTGAGGCAAGCTCATCAAAAGTGACAGTGGGGTCCCGACCTCCCACCCAGAGAGTCCCTGATACAGTAGGGTGGATAGAAACATGTGTAAGGCAAATGGAACGACAGGATGTCCCCAAACGACGGACAAACTCTCAAGGCTGGGAATACCCAACCAAGTCTCCCCCAACTGAAGCGCATCCAGGGAATAATGACAGGGAGGGGAGAAGAAGGGGGTAATGTTCCCAACAGGGGACGGCCAACTGGGCCAAACAAGGTCAATGTCTACAAGGAACAGCCCACTGTCCGAAGGGCCGGCCATTCTGAAGAAGTCACTCTTCAAGGGGACACTGTAGACGTGGGGGATGGAAAACGCAACCTGCTGCAGAGTGACACCCAGGAATCACCCGCCGCCGGGTCGCCTCTGTGGATGTCGACAGCCGGTGCCATAGTGGATGGGGACGAGGTTAAAAGGCGCAAGGCGATGCTAATCATGGCTATATGTCCGTTTCGGGGAGCCTACGTCTCCCCAGTGTGTTGAAGATGGTTTGACGCCACTGCTAAGGTCCCGAAGTTAGGTTAGTTATAGAGACTTGCAATGCCTGAGAAAGGCTGCCACAGGAAGAAAGCAACATTGCCGAACTCCTGTTTACATTCATTCTTTCATTATACTCGGTTTTTAGGTCTCGCCTATGCTGCGCGCATGCATAGGAGGGGACCTTTTGGAATCGATCAGCATTTTGGCCAAAAACGTGCACGTTTTGCATTGCTTTGTATTGAAACGTGTGCACGTTTGGGGTTTCCCTTGCGGGAGCGAGCTTTGGCGCCATCTGTTTGTAATTATGTTGAAAACAGATGGTGCCCCTGCTCTCTGTGTGTGTCTGGAATGCAGCACCTCTACCCCCCTTCTGCCGTTTTATTCTTTGCCCCTCCCGTGCTGCGATTGGCTCTGTATATTTTTAATGTTTTATTTTGTTTTGTTCTTCCGCACTGTATTAACTTATATTTTCAGCTGGCTAAAAGAGATATCGCTAAATGTTGGAGGTTAAGCTCCCTGGAAGCAGTAATACAATACAAAATCCAAAGCATTATATTTTATAGTGCACGGACACTCTTGACTAGGACGAATGAGTAAATGGGCCTACAAACAGAAATTAATTTCAGTGTTTGAAGGGCCGATTAAGTTTCTTTTCTCAGCAAGAATCAAATGCCTTTAGAAACCAATACTTTGAATAAATATGTTAGAACTGAGAACCCAGATAATATTCGGCCTATTTTTGCTCTCCCATGTGCCCCCTTCGAGATAGTCCTCTCCTTCTGCATTCTGCCAGCACCCTCCTACCCAATAGTCGTCCACCACCACGTCCACCACCATCATGTCCACCACAACGTCCACCACCACCATGTCCACCACCATCGCGTCCACCACCACTTCCACCACCACGTCCACCACCACGTCCACCACCACGTCCACCACCATATCCACCACCACGTCCACCACTACCATGTCGACCACCACGTCCACCACCACCACGTCCACCACCACCACGTCCACCACCACCACATTCAACACCACCACGTCCACCACATCCACCACCACGTCCACCACCATGTCCACAACCACGTCTACCACTATCACGTCGACCGCCAACACCACCACCACGTCCACCACCACGTCCACCACCATCACGTCCACCTCCGCCACGTCCCCTACCACATCCACCACCATGTCCACCGCCACCACGTCCACCACCACCATGTTCAACACCACGTCCACCACCACGTCCTCCACCAATACATCCTCCACCACCACGTCCTCCACCACCACCACGTCCACCACCACCACCACATCCACCACGTCCACCACCACCACTACCAAGTTCACCACCACCACCACCACGTCCACCACCACGTCCACCACCATGTCCACCACCAACACGTCCACCACGTCCACCACGTCCACCCCTACCAGCACGTCCACCACCACGTCCACAACCACCACCGCATCCACCACCACGTCCACCACCACTTCCACCACCACTTCCACCACCACCACGTCCATCACCACCACCACGTCCACAACCACCACGTCCACCACCACCACCACGTCTACCAGCACCATGTCCACCACCACGTCCACCACCACCACAACCACCACTACCACAACCACGTCCACCACCACCACAGATAGGTAAAGTGTCACTGGAGGGCAGGGGGTAATAGGAGTGTCAACCCCGGCTCTCCATGGGACAGTTAAGGATGCATTGGGTGCGAGAAGACGGGAATAGGGGCTAGAAGTATTACACCAGACCCAAGATACATTTTGAAGAAGCGCAGTGTCACAGGGGCTCCTGTAAAAGCACTCGCAGCATCTCTACCTCACAGTGGCATACCTGCACGAGCCACTCACTCAAAACAAACATTGATATAGCTAATAGGTCTCGCCTTTGGGACCTTATAACTGTTTAGCCATGCAACACTTGATTTTGTTGCACCAAGGATATTGTGCTGGGTAACTAAACACTTATAAGGTCCCAAAGGCGAGACCTATTGGCTATACCAATGCTTGTTAAAAGGGAAAGCGCTGAGCTCATGCTGCTTACAGAAACACTGGGAGATAAGGAATTAGTTGCCTGCTTGTGCCCCGGGGGCACTAGGTAGTGCTGCTTTGTTCATGCTTCGACTACACTCGCTTTTAAAAGTGAAAACACTGCACAGCAAAACAGGAAGATGAGGAAGTGGGTGCCTGCTAGTGCACCAGGGACAAACTAAAAGAAAAGAAAAGAAAAGGGCAACAAAAGGACTCCGGAGGAATAAGACAGGTTTGAAAAAAAAAAAAAAACTTAAGACACACCCTGCAAGTGACGCCCGCACATATAGAGACTTGCAGTGCCAGAGAAAGGCTGCCACATGGGGAAAGCAACATTGCTGAACTCTTGTTTGCAATCATGCTTTCACTACACTCGCTTCTAAAAGTGAAAACACTGCGTGACTGCTGCTTACGGGCAACAGTGGAAGATGAGGAAGTGGATGCCTGCTGGTGCCCCGGGGCATTTGGTACTGCTTGCTTCCTTTAGAGAACGGAGAACGAATAAAAGGCACATGGAGGTTCTCCACTGAGATAATTACGACGCGCTGAGCCCACAGCACTTTGGTAGGACTGTAATTTTAAAGCAAGGATGTAGATCTTGTTTTTAATTCTCAGTGTTTAGATCGCTGCTTGAGAAGCTTAAAACAAGTTCCACCAAAGCGGATTAACACAGTACTTTCCCGATGGGGTACTGATAAGAGAAACACAGGAAGAACAGGAAATAAAATCCTACTACCAGTGGAAAGAAGGAAAAATAAAGTGACAAGTACCAATAAGAAGTGAAGGCGGGATGTAAGTCCCTTTTAAGATATATTTAATATAATAGATTTCACAAGCACAGGTGTAGGTGAAACCTTATAAAGAAACACGGCTCCAGACCTTTTCTATCTGTGCACGGAAGCACCGGAACAACATCTATGTATCCATCATCTTCACACCGAATACTATCTGCAGCAATGTAGAAAGCTTTGAAGACATGCTTATTTGATGAAGAACCCAAAATCAGAATGCAGCAACAAGGTGCTGACCAGTCATATCACTCGCTGAGAGCTGTAAATCAGGCATTCAGGTGCACTCTGCCTTTGAGGTACACCAGCGCAGGCCCCTGTATAAACAAACACTATACGAACTCATTCCACAGACCAGGAATAGGTCACACTCCCGAGGCGTCGGACTCGGGAACGTTTCAGGGTCACGGACGGACACGTTCAAAGTGTTTCTGTTTCTCTCACTCCCCTTCCAAATTTGGAACAACCAAAATGCCTTGCCAACTTCATATACTTGTACATGATGAAGCAAGCATTTTGGCTGTTTGCAAATGAAATTGTGATAATGTTTTTTGCATTTTACTAGCTTGATTCAAACTAGTAAAACGCAAAACCATTTTCTTCGTTTTTGATTTATAATTACACAAGATGCTTAACTCCACTACTGCTACAGCTTATCTTCCAATGTTTCGACTTCTACTGATCATAGCATTGCTACCCCTAGCCCTCTGAGAATGTGAGGACCCTTGAAATTACAACAATAAAATACATGCAACATAATAAATGACAGTATCACTCTTTGAGGATAAAATATTTCGCAAGTTTATTGATAACACAGGTTAGGTTAGCTTATGGCAATCCAGGTGTTGATTGTGAGTTCCTTAAACAGCCGACTCAGATCCACCCTACTCTTTTCTTGGTGTCATGCTACTGACAAATCAGAGCGAGATCCGGCAAGTCTCCACATATGCTCAGGATTTCAACTGTCCCTTGAGGGTTTAAGGAGCGCAGTTGCGTCATTCCATGTCCTGCCGTAATGACTCCCAGTGACCTGAGGCAATTGCGTCTGGCTCCAAGATCCACTCGCTGGAGGCCTTTTAGTTGTTTAAAGCTTTAGGATCGCTGTGTAACTCCGCCAAGCCTCAGGGATGACACTTCGCGATAACTGAGGCCCCCCCCCCCCCCCGGTGCTCCCCTCACATTTCCATTAGGTACAGCCAGCCCTTTCCAGGGTATCTACAATGCTTAGCAGGAAAACGTCTCTACCCCATCTGGCTCAAAATTACTGCTCAGATGCATTCTGAGCAAGCTATGCCTGATAAAACCCAATCCATGCTGCTTAGTAAATTTCTGTAGGGACAGCTTAATTCTCCGCCGGGACATTTCGTTAGCCGTAGGTGATCTAGCTCCCTGCCACACGCTGCGTGGGATGCTTTCCGACCAAACTATCTCGCAGTCTCCCATTAGGGTAGACATATTGGTTAGACCATGTCACATGGCCAGCAGAATGGGGCCTCTTCCACAGGAGGTGAGATCATTTCCCCCCCAGATGGATTATCAGAATGTCTGGCTTAGCCCCTTTCTTCCCCAAAAGGTGGCAAATCTTAAGTTCCAGTGTGGCCCATCTAATTCCTGGGCTTCCCTTCCAGGACAATTCAGCGTTACTGAAACTGTTGGTCCAACTCCTCTCTTTGGCCTGCTGGTCCGTTCTGGACACAAAAGAGTGACCCATCACCCACACTATTTTAAATCCTAAATAAAACAAGTAGGTGCACATTACCACATACTTTATTAACATCTGTGATTACACTCAATTTGTTATATTCCAGTACAGTTAGCAAGGCATAAACAATGGTTTGCCACCCAAGTCAAGGATTCTCCAACATAACACTTCTCTGTAACACACACCCCTGCCCCACTTATTAGGGTAGAGCCAACATTTGGTTCTACAGTATTTTGGAGGATTTACTGCTACCCCCATGACCCCACAAGTCATGGTGTACTCTGGAACTGCAGAGGTTGCAATGGCGACCCCGCCTCCAGTCCAGACATACAACTTGTATCTGTCTGACTGCCACTTTCCAATCGGCCTTAAACGCCCCTGATGGCAAAACATCCTTAAAACCAGTTGTGGCAGACCCACACCTAAAGGAATGAGTTGACCATCTCTGTCCATGCTATCCCACCTCTGAAAGCGCCCACCTCAGGGCACATCTGTATTGAAATTGGGTAAGAGGCTGGTCATCCTGGTGAACCAGTAAGTAACCTGGTTGTTTGGTACAACACACCATATACCCCCCAATCAGCTCTATTTGGCAACACTTGGTGTCCCCCAAACTGGTCAAACGGACTACTGCGCCTTTCCCCAGTTGATCTATTTTCTAATGCCTCACTGTCAGTTCGGTCACATTTTGACTCATCTTGAGGTCGCCCAACCTTAATGCCCTATAAGCTGGGTCTTTCTTTGTTTTTGCCACTAGCTCGGAAGTCCTGACTGTCCCAAAAAAGGCCAGAGAAAAAGTGGTGGAGAATAGGAACTCCTCGTACTGTGAGCTACAGATAACCAGCGGGCCCCTACCAACCCCCTTTGCATTCTCAAATTAATGGGTTCCCTCTGATCTGATGTCTTCACCCCTCTTGCTTAGCCCATGGGAGGACCTGGCTTGGCAGTTCGGGCTGGACTGTTCCCATGAGGCACAGGGTCAAGACTGATTTGCATATGGCTGGGTTCAAACTGGAATGGCATGGTGAGCAAAAAAACGATGGATTTAGACTCAGATCTCTGTACTGGGGTGAATGAATGACATTGTTCTGCATTCTGTCCATCAACTGTTGTTTTTGCAATAGCCCATCTCTTCAGCGCTGCCCTAACTGGGAAACCTGCAGTGGGATCCTCCTCCCCTTTCAGCTTTGTAAAATAAGCGATTGCCGCCAGGTGTCTTGAAACTCATGCATGTGATTTCCCATTGTCTTTGGCCCTCCCATGATCCCAGGGAATGGGTCACTGATGTAAACTTGCTGTAACACACTTGGTATCTGGCTCGTGTCCCAAGGGCCAATGATAATTATCCTAAGGCCACAATCCTTTGTTCCACTGTACCATGTGCCATCATTCTGCATTGAAGAGTATCATCTCTTCCATCGCCTGGGGGTAAAACGCTCGGTTTCTCGCCCACTGAAAATACAAAAGAGAATCAGCGGCCAGATTCACCACCCCTTGGACATGTTATGAACGAAATTTCGCATTTCTCACCAGACACCCTTTCACTAATTCCCTCAACAGCCCCACCAAGACCGGGCAAGTCTTAGATTGGAAAAGAGGCTCGGCCCTCAGAGGTGACCCTTTATTAGACCTCTTGGCCTTACCCCTCCCCTCCTGACGCCCAGGGCAATAAACAGAGGGGTGACCAACCCTCTTCACCTACGTTGGCCCAGTTGCCTCGGCTACCATCCTAGCAGGGGAGCAACACTAGGATGCTGTCCCCTATGTCGCCCTGCGTGCAACATGGCCAGCTGCATTACATTTGATTTCCTTTTGCAGCATCAGTGCTGCAGAAAAACAACAAGCACAGCACTGTGCTTAATTTTAATGATTTAAGAAGTGGACTACTTACATAGACAGCATGCATGCTAGTTTTGCAACATGAAATTAATTGCAATTCAATTTTACATGTTTACCTCGCCGCTTATGCTTTTTAAACCAGCCAGGCTTAGTGACTGACTGCCTCTGAGTGCCAGAGCCTGAACCACTGCTGTCTTTCGGTTTGGCCAGAGGACTGCGAGCTGAGCAGGGGAGGCTGGTGCATAGGGGCGAGATTGGCGTCGCCCTCCCACCCTGGGGGACAAAAAAAATGCCTGATGAAAAACACTGACCAGCTAGGAATAAATTGTGCTGGCTGCTAGTGCTTAGTGAACAAACATGTACAAAATTGGGGTTTTCTTTAGGGGGGTGTGGGGGTATGGCCTTTGCTCTGCAGTGTCTGCACATGCTTTTGGCTGGGCGAAGATTTCTTCGACCTAGAGCCAGAAAGCAGGGCAGTGACGACACACTGGTGGGTGCAGCCTGTGTCTAACTAGCAGACTAGCATTTCGATTTTGGGCGTTATTCCCTTGGCCCAGGGTGGAGCTGGAGGCCCTCCATTAATTCCAATGGCCGAGGGTGGAGCATTCCGGCAGGCTTAGAGTTTGTGGGGATGTGGCAGTGGCCTTTGTCTCCTCCACCAGACCCAGCAACAGTTGTTGTTGTTTCAAGTGATTGGTTTGCTGGGGTCTGGGGGAGGAGTCGAAAGACCAATTCCAGAATTTTCCAGTTGGGGCTTGTGCATGCATGCTCTCATTGGTATTGCCACACTGTGCACTGCTGCAGTCCTCTTGGTAACGAGTCGACGAGGAGCCCGGCTTGAGAACATCGATTGAGCCAGCCAGGTCGAGCATGTCATCATCACGTCGTCGTCGGTAACACACGGGGGTAAGTCTGTCAGTGAAAGTGAAAGTGAGAAGCGAAGCGAGTATGGCCGTACAATGATGAACCCAAACAACGGAGGGCATCTGGTGTGTGGCTGTGCACCTTCATACCGCGAATCTTGATGGGGGAACAATGGAGGCTTCGCCGGGGCCCCTGCGCCTCCTTATTAGTGTTCACACACGTACCGGCTTTTTAAAGTGAGAGGCATTGGTTCTTCCTGCACCTCGCGCCCTTTTATCCTCTGCAGTTGTGCTGAAGTTAGCCCCCTGGGCCTTTGCCCGCTCGCGGCCCACACTAGACTCTGCTAAGCTTGACCCTGCCCACAACCCGCCTCCCCGAAATGTGGGAGCCATTGTTGGGGGACAATGGAGGGTTTGCCGGGGCCCCTGCGCCTCCCCATTAGTGTTCACTGTTTTCTGAAGTGTCAGGCACTGGTTCTTCCTGTACCTCGCGCCCTTTGATCCTCTGCAGTTGTGTGAACATCTCCGGACCGTCAAGCCTGCGACTCTGACAGAGGGGTGCACAACACACACATGCTTGCGTTAGAAGGACGTCGATTCATACGATATTGGTTTATACCGGATGAGTTACTTATGTAAAGGTTAAGCATGCAACGCATTGGCTCTTAAAATAATGTTTGCAATGCTTCGTTTGTATACTATTGTGCATTGATTTTTAAATATAGGCTCACGACTGCCTAAAATATTCCGTGCTTCAAAGGGTAAAATAGACGTGAATGTGTGGCTTACATATGATCAAATCCATTGTATACATATTTATTTGCATATCTAATATGCAGCAAAGTGTGTACCTTAGTTAGGTTTGGCTGGAAAATCCATCAGAGTGTGTGGGAGTGTTGTGATTTGACTTACTGTGACAACAACTCTAGTGTGAAGTATGTATTCTTTGGCTTGCTAATATCCCCCATCAATCAACCTACACACAGATTTTTTTTTTGGTGATCAACATTAGGCGATTTGCAGAATATTTACTATATAAATAAGTGTTTTGTGTATGTCAAAAGGGTCTGAGGTGCTCAATCATTCACGGGTCTTTCAGTAAAGCACACTGCACAGAGCTCTGGGCATTCCACAGGCTGGACAGGGCATTTGGCATGACCCGGCCCCGCCAATAATTTGGTGAGTCTGACTCCAGTGAACTGGAGTACTAACTTTCCCCAAGTAGGTATTTAAAAACCTGAACTACACTGTTAACCAGAGGCGCAACTAGAGTCAAAATTCGGGGGGGGGGGGGGCTAAGAAAATATTTCGGGGGGGGGGGGGCTGATGCTTCAAGCAAAAGTCGGAGTGGAGCTGCAGGGGCTCTAAGCAGGGGTGAAAACCATCAAAGCCTCATTAACAAGCAAAAGGTCTTTTAAAGACCTATGAAGTACTCGGGTGCGGCTGTGTGTGCGCCGGGAAGCTGTCTCATTCCCAGGCAGCCAAACACGACGGGGGGGGCTGAAGCCCTTTGAGTCCAATGGGCATTGCGCGCCTGACGTTGAAGAGGCACTATTATACTTTTATCTAGCTCACGGTGCACTCCTGCCTTTTCAAAGGGCTGCAGGCAACAATGTTATTATTACCCCGTGTAGTGGCCCACACCATGAGGCTCATGGTGTGGGCCACTACACGGGGTAATAATAACATTGCTGCCTGGAAGAGAGACTAAGATTTGCATATCTCCATGCTTCAGTGACGAACTCTCAACCCATGGAGCTATCCTGGAGTTGAGAGACCCATTACTGACTGTACTAACGGCTGCCGGTCCCCTGGTGGAAGTGTGATACTCTCGTTTATTCCCTTCCCCCATCATGTACGGCGACAACCCGCGCGCACCCTCTCCCCCGTGCCGCCTGTTACCACCAGGGCCCCGGGAAAACTCACCAAGCCCCCAGCGGTCGCGGCCTCAGAGCGGCCATAGCGCCTCTATGTGAGTCCACCTACTTTGAACACCAGCACCCTCGGATGCAGAAAGCAGCCAGCTATCCTGCCTCGAACTGTTAACTCCCCCCAAAAACACCGACGCAGCGACCTTGGGCTGGACCTTAATAGACAAACCATATGTGGACCGGTGGTCCTCCTTAAAGTTAGTGGGCGCCCAAACTCCCCGCCGGATACCCCGTGTGCCTGCCGATCTGATTTACCATTCTTCTGACACGGGGCCTAAAAATATATTTATTATTTGTACCTTGAGTGCTTTTGGATAACAAGGCGCGCTAATCTCTACCTAAATATTTGTTTTTTTGGTCGAACCCGTGTCTCCCAGGCCGAAGGCGAGCGCTCTGATAATTGAGCCACACTCACCTACGCATGTGAGCCATCCACACTTGATTAAGGCAGGACGGAAGCCGGACACTGGATTGGGGGTGTCACATCAGCCCCCCTTGCGGACACCAGTCCAAGGCAATGGTGCCGCTAAGCGACACTGTTTAACTGTTGTTTTTCATTTTTATCACTGTCTGTCTACTCTGCTGCGAATCTGATAATTTACTTTACTGTTGCCTGCGGGCCTGGACGGCAGGGTCAGGGTGACTGACTCTGTGGCGGTAGTTAAGGGGATAGTAGAGGAGGGTGCACTGGCTACTGGCTTAGAGGCCTTGGCTCATGTTAGTGTAGTGAGTTAGTGTATATTGGTCCGAGTCCGACCTGCGCCGTGGCGTGTGACGGTGTATGTACCAAGTTGGTAAATACACACGTCACGGCGCAGGTCGGACTCGGAGCGGTCTGAACTGCAGACAGGGGCCCAGGCACAAGCAGAAAGGAAACAACACGCATTCCTGGCTCCTAGACTAAAACATGCATGCCCGAACTTCCGAAGACTGTTTAAGTGTTGTTTTTAACTTTTTATCACTGTCTGCTGCGAATTGCAGCAGACAGTGTTAAAAAATGTAAAACAACACTTAAACAGTCTTCGGAAGTTCGGGCATGCATGCAAATCCAATACTAAAAATTAACTTTACTGCCGCCTGCTTGCCCGGCCGGCAGGGTAACTACTGAGTTTGATTCTCTGGCGGTAGTTGGGGGGTGGTGGGGGAGAGTGGCTTTAGGCCTTGGCGCTTGTTAGTGACTGTCACTTGACTTAGTGTATGTTACTACATTTACATTACATACACGCCGTGGCGCAGGTCGGAGCGGACTCAACTCCAGACAGGGGCCCAGGCACAAGGGGAAAGGAAACGAGCATTCCCTGGCTCAGAGCAGACTTAAACATGCATGCCTGAACTTCAGCGTAAGTGTTGTTTTTAGTTTTGTCACTGCTGCGCTAATTAACTTTACCTACGCCTGGGAGCCCGGCCGGCAGGGTGACTTCTTTGATTCTGTTGCGGGGGTAGGGGTTTAGGGTGGCTTAGAGGCCTTGCCCTGATGGCATATGTACATTGTTGTACTTGTGCAACTTGTTAGTAACTCTTCGTTTTGTTTTTGTTTTTTGGGCAATGGGCAGCAGAGACAGTTTGAGTGAGGCCCCTGTCCCCTGCGCGCCTTCCTGTGCCATTCTTAACAATTCCATTCACTGAAACTGCTGCTTATTCCTTTCCGTTTACATGGAGATTGTTTTTTTTACTCGTCCTTTTGACGCAGTTGGTTTGAGGCTGAGCCCTATTACCTTTTACCTCATTTAATCCCATATTGGACATGATTTTTTACACCTGTTGGTATAAGTGGGCTTCGCAATTTTAACAGGCCTGAAGCCCTAAATGCAAATTACTTTCTTCACTGATTTCAATTTTTTTTCTTGTAATGCTCTACATTTATATGTTTTATTATTTATGTTTCAATTTAAAAATTAAACTTATTGTGTTAACTCCTTTTTCTCTATTGTAAATTTTGAAACACTTTATAAACTATATCTGTCTTTTTCAGTATATATTTGCTTTCCACCCAAAATCTTGTCATCAGGTTTGTATGTTTTGCACCTCAATTTCTGTTATGTGGACTTTCTGTCAGTGTACATTTATAGTATATAAATGCTATATTTTGCAAAATAAACACAGTTTGCTGAAATATAATTTCTGTTTGTCTGGCTAATCTTAAGAAAATCAAGGATGAACTGCAATCCTGGGATGGATCTCTTTCGCCATCTAATTTTCAAAGTATTTGCAATGTACGGTCTTACCAATGGTGTGAGCCTTGATGACTTCATTAACCAATACAGTAAAGAGGAAGAGATGTGTTACAGGTAGAAAACACTTAGAGGGCCTCTTCCCATTGGCTGTGTGTGCTTGGCTTGGGGGTCGTTTTGCAAGCAGAACAGTTAGAGGATTGGGCACATTTTTGATATGTTTGTAATGTTTTCTTCACACTTGTGCTTTAAAATGCTATATTTGGGTCCCGTTTTTGCAAAAATTTACAGTAAATATGTGGTGTAAAACCCACCATTTGAATACATTTTTTGCAAAATTTTCTTGCGGGGGGAAATCCCCCCGCACCCTCCTTTTTCAGTTCGGGCTCGCTCGTGCATTGTGCAAGGGTACAAATTTTTCGCCCCACCAGTTTAAAAATCCACCAGCCGCCCCTGGAGCTGAGGTCACTAGCTCGTCAGAAACTGCATGCTGAGCTGGGAAGTGAGGCTGTTCACCACTCTTCGTGCGCAATGCCGTTACTGGCGCTGCTCACGAACAGAGAGAAGGAGACCAAGAAACAAAAATGGCCAATCACTGCATGGCTTCACAAAGCAATGCAGTGATTTGCCATTGTTCTGGCGTGGACTTGATTCTCCCCACCCACACACTTTCTCAAGTAGGACCACTCGACAAGAGCCTAACCGCTTGTCCTAAGCCAATCCAGGTGCTTCTCTCTTGCTTTTTTAAAAACATGAGAGCAGCATCATAATTGGCTTAGTCAAGTGAACCCAACACTCATTAAGAGTCTGTGGGGCTGCTTCTGTGACCCCCTCCTTCAGCTCACTAATTGAGCAGGGTGAGAGGCCTTTGGACTCTAGTGTGCATGTTGGGTTGGTCACCGAAAGGCAGCCGGCCAACCTGGGATGCACACTTGTGAGTGCAGTGCAATCCCGTTGTGCTGCATTATTAATTGCTACTTTAGTGCTCTGCTCGGCTGACATGAATGTTAAGCTCCACCCCTGGCTGCACGCCTCGTAATCTCACTCTTTTGCTGCAACCAGACCCGCAGCTGAAAAAAATGATGCTGCCGAAAAAAAAATTGATAACTGTATTTCACTTTTCATAAAGGTGCTAAGTGGGGCATTACAGGGGATAGGAGCTGCAACGCCCTATGCCCCAATAAACAAACTGCTGCTGCAAATGATGGGAACTTTTCAAAGGTTAGTATCACAACAAACACTGCAACAGCCTACTCCTTTATCACCTAATCCTTCTCCGCATCAGTTACCACTATCCCCTCCACCATCTCTGAAGGAATTACCCAAAGCAGTTCAAAGCCCATAGGTTCCACCAACGTGAACAATGATTCTGATCATTCGATCCCGATACAGATGAAAAAAAAGGTGAACTGCCACAGCATGACGAAGGACAAGATGATATAGCAGATGATACGTGATCCCAAGGGAAGGTAATGATTCACCTGTTTCCCAAGCTCCAACAGATATTTCCAGATTTCATTCTTTTTTTAAAAGAGCTGCGAAGAAAGTTAATTTACAATGTTTTCTTTATGACTTTAAGGAGCAACCAAGGTGGCCTGTTTAAGCTATTCCAGTTCTAGATTTTATTTGGACATAAGGTCTCAAGTGTTCCGGCAATGATTCCTCATCTAGAGAATAAATATAAAGCTCCAGAGATTTCTCCAGCTTGGGACATACTAAGCTGGATTTCGTGATTTCCTCTGCAGCTCAAAGAAGATCTAAAACTCCACTTACACTGTCTTCCGATCCTCCGGATTGAGATAGCAGACATATAAGTAATTTAGGAAAAAAAACTCATCTATGGCAGCAACCTCCACCGAATCAGCCAACTCTTTGGCAGTCTAAGGGCATTCTAATTGCCAGATGTGGCACGATATTTCACCATTGCTTAAACTCATCCTGAAGTATAAGATGGAGACAGCAAGGGCTATCTTTAAGAAAGTAAAACTCATTTCTTTTTCATTATTGATGCAGAAATGAATGTCTCCAATACCGGTTTCCAATACAGGTTACAAGGTAATGATGGCTAAAGTCTACAGCCTTCCCTCTTGAGGTGCAATCAAAGATTTTGGACATGCCTTTTGATTGCCTAACTCTTTTTGGCAAGCATTTAGATGATCTCTTCAAGGTCTTAAAACATATACAGATACTTCCAGGGCTTTGGGTCACCTACAGTATTGCAGATTTGGATCTTGTAATTTTTGTGCTTCTCGAAAATCATAGTTTTGAGGTGAGGATTCAATCAATATGGAAATTAAAGATCATCTTATCCTCAAAGACAATGTGGGTATGGCCAAGAATAGTCCTAAAACCATAGTCAAATGCAGCCCTGCAGGAGATCATCTGGAAGAGAGAAGTGAGCTAAAATCATGCACCAATGACAACAAGCAAAAGAGTTTGACTCTCTGCCTTTGTTCCCTTTTCCATCTTCTACGCTGACAATAGAGGACGGAAATTCCCTGTTTGTCCTGCTTGGGAGGGATTAAAAACAGAGAAATGGTTGAGGTAAATTGTTCTTTCTGGACATATATTTGAATTCATCCAAAGACCCCCTGTGAACCCACCCAAGAAAGAGCATCATCTACATCTGAAGGAGCTTCAAGCAGGGAAAATCTCTTACTGCTTCTCAGAGGAGCTGCAGGGATTGTCCTCAAATCACAGAGAAGCCAGGAGTTTTTGCTGATCAAAAAGAAAACAGGTGAGTGGAGATCAATCCTTAATTTCCGATGACTAAACCATTTCTGAAAAAAGGCAGTCTTTACTTGTAGTTACCCTACAAGACGTCCTCCTGATGTTGCAGGGATGATATTTCATCACCTCCCTAGATCTTCGGAATGCGTATTTCCACATGCCTATTCATTGAACACAAGGAAATTTCTACGCTTCCTGGTAGCCGAGCAGCATTATCAATTCAAGGCACTTCTTTTGGCCTTTTCAGCCCCTCAAATTTTACAAAAAGTCTTGTTTCATTAGCTGCCTTCATCAGGTGGGAAGGTCATCCGGTGTTCTCATACCATCCTAAGAACATCATCTGTGGCGTCCTTGAAGGCTCACCCCTCAGTCCTACACTGTTCAACATCTATATGTGCCCTTGACCAATGTTGGCAGAGCCCACAAAATTAATATCCTATCTTACGCAGACGACACCTAGCTCATCCTTTCACTATCAGAAGACCCCTCCACCAGGAAAGCCAACTTCTACAGGTGCATGATGGGTATCGCCAACTGGATGAATAGCAACTGCCTAAAACTCAACACAGACAGAACTGAAGTGAACAATACCTCCCTGTGGTCAACTTCTACTGGCCTACCGAACTAGGACCAGTACCCGCTCCGACAGACCACGCAAGCAAGCTCACCATGAAAAAACAGATCAACATAGTCTCTTCTGCCTGCTTCCTCACCCTTCGTTTGCTCCGTAAGATATTCAAATGGTTCTTTGTCCACACCAGACGAACCATCACTCAAGCCCTAGTCACCAGTCAGCTGAACTACGGCAACGCACTCTAAGTAGGAATCACAACTTGCCTCCTGAAGAAACTACAGACCATATAGAATTCATCAGCCAGATTCATCCTCGACCTCCTAAAATAAACCCAACCCAACCCACCCCACCTCAAGAAGCACTACTGGCTCCCTTTTCAGAAGAAATATCTATTTAAGATGCTGATCCCCACCTACAAGGCCCTACACAATCAAGGACCAGCATACATCAACCACAGCCTGAACTTCCACCAATCCTTCAGACACCTGTGCTGTGCTTCCCTCTCTCTCGCACACACCTCCGCATCCGCTGAAGCAGCTGTGGACGACGCTCCTTCTCCAACCTTGCTGTGAAATCCTGGAACGACCTCCCCCTTCACCTACGGACCTCATCCTCTCTTCTGGAATTCAGAAAAGGACTCAAGACCTGACTGTTCTACTGAACCCCTTAGCAGCTATGTTCTCAGCGCCTGGATACCCTCACGGGTGATTAGGTGCGATCTATAAATCCTGTTCATTGATACCTCAATGATTGGTTCGTCAAGGCTCCATCAAAGGAAGAGGCAATCTATGATGGCATACATCAACCTGTTTGAGAATCTAGGCCTCACGTTGATCAGGGAAAAATCTTAAGTGGAGCGTCGAACAAAAATTCAGTTCTGGGGTGCATTACTCGACACACAACTGGGAAAGGGTTTTCCATCTCAGAAAAGGGTAAAGAGATTGCAAATTGTGGCAACAAACATCTCTACAGTCAATAGCAGGGAGGAAATGGTACAAGTCAGAAGGAGGCTCAAACATACATTGATGTGGTGGATCCTTCCAGCAAATCTGAACTGTCTTTTCTGCCTGTGTCAAGCAGGATGATACTTACAACCGTGGCATCTTTGAATGGATTGGGAGCTCACCTGTAGAAACTCTAAACCAGAGGCCTATGGTCAGATTCAAAAAAGTCAATTTGCATCAGTGTGCTGAAACTACACGCCATTCGACTAGGCCTGCAGGCATTTCTTCACAGGCCAATTGGTCAACCAGTCTTGGTCAGGACGGAAAACACCACATCCATGTTCTATATAGCCAAGCAAGGAGGAACTCAGTCTGTCTCAGAAGAGGCTCAACAGCCTTGGAATTGGGACATTTCTCACAACATCGACATATCTGTGAAACGCTTGCCAGGTTGCCAGAACAATCAGGTGGATGCACTCAGATGGCAGATGTTGGATTGTCACAAGTGGGAGCTAGAAGAGAAGCAGGTGGATTACATTTCCATTCAATTGGTTTGCACCACAATCTATCTGTTTGCCACTCTGAGCAACAGGAAATGCCCATGCTTTTCGAGCAGGTTTAGCATCCAGGATCGATGGGCAATGCCCTTTCGATCAATTGGTCCAAGTTAACTGGCTACCCTTTTCCTAATTGTTCCCTAATCCTAAGAGTGCTGTGGAAAGCAAAGATTGCGTTTTTTGATCCTCATTGCTCCAGCATGGCCACACAGTATAGGTGCAGCGTGCTGCTGCAGTAATCAACACATCTAGCCATTCCTCTGAAAGTGTGTACCAAGATTCTGTCCAAGCTTCACAGAGAGATTCTCCATCCCAAGTCTCTGAACTTGCCAGCATGGTACCTGACCACCCTAGAGTTGGCTAATAGGATCAGTCGCAAGAATGTAGAAACCTTTTATACAAGCCCTAGCGCCAGCAACCACAAAGACCTACAGTGCCAAGTGTAAGCGTTTTGTATATGGTGCAGGAATAATAGTCATCATCCACTGAAAATTAAGACTCGTCAAATCCTTATGTTTTTTGTTGAACCAAGGGAACAGTGGACTTAAATACTCTTCAATCAGTGTCCATATGGCTGCAATATCGAGATTTAGGAGAACTGAGCAGTCAACATCTTCTCTGTTCTCTCAAAGAATCATAAAACATGAAAGGACTTTTTAGAGCTTTTCTATCTCTTCGACATCCACCACTTCATTGGTAACTTAATACTGTCCTCCTCAGGGAGATGATGCTGCCTCCTATCGGACCAATACAAAAGGCACATTTAAAGTTTGTCTCTTGGAAGACAGCACTTCTACTACCATTTACATCTGTTAGGAGAGTGGAAGAGATTCAAGCATTTACCTTTAAGGAACCTTTCTTTAGGTTTGAAATGGACAACGTAATCTTGAGAACCAACCCGAGGTTTATAATAAGAACCCTATTGACTTTCTTTGAATGAAGCTGTCATTCTTTGATCTTTCTTCCCAAATCCATCTACGTCAGCAGAACGATTTTTACATTCATGGGTTCTGCCTAGATGCCTCTGGTTCTACATAGACAAAACAAAGGACAAATGTACTTCAGACCAGTTGTTTATGTCTTTTGGACTACCAATATCAGGTAATCCGCTGTCTAAGCAGGTTATAGCTTGTTGGCTCTCAGCCTGTATTTCATCTGTTATTCCAAGACCAAGTGCCTACTCCGAGGAAGAGTGAGGGTACAATCTACTAGGAGCATGGCATCAACTGTGGCACTCTGTGCTGTACTGGGGTGTCCTTGAAAGACGCCTGCCGTGCAGCTACACAGAAGAGCTAGGACTCGTTTACAAAGAACTACTGCCTACAGGTGGATGCAGAAACTAACGCAGCTGTGGGACAGGCAGTTCTGAGAAACCTGTTCAGATAAAAGTGAGGCTGCTTCCTGCTTTGGTTATACTTTAGAATGTGTACTACTTGCTGTTCCGATTCAAACATGGGAATATATAAAAGATCTAACATTGATATCTTTCATATATTCACATGCGATCCTCCCTCCCCCCCGGTCAGAGGTTCATCTAATGCTCTCACACTTGTGCTTTGAATTTTGAGCTATGATGAGGGGATAAGAGACCTTAAGCTTCCACCTCATTGACTGAATTTTGGGTGCTTTTAAATTAAGTGGATGTGCTACTAAATGTACAATGTTGTTTCAACCTATGGCCATTTTATACTATATACTTTATACTGTAAATTGTATACTGGATGCTGCTATTTTAATGTATCAGGGATTCCTAGCCCGATGACTGAGAATGATTCAAGCACTTAGGAGCACATGCATCAAGCTTTTTACTGCTCACAAACGGAATTGGCCCGATGCATCAACCCAAAATACATTCGCAAAATAGGTAACAGCAATTTTTACGATTACCTATTTTGCGAATGCAGTTAGGAAATTGTAATTTGCGATTCCCTAAATGCAATGCAAGAAGCATTTTCAGAATGCAACTTTGCATTAAGGAATCGCAAATTACCATCAACTTCAAGTTGACTGTGTCAAAGGAACGTCCTATGGGTCAGCCATCCTAACAATGTTCCCTTTTTATTTAAAGGTCATATCCCGTGTTGTCTATTCGGCGGGACAGATTGTGGGAGGTGGGGCACAGAAAGATGCTAGGCCTGGTAAAGGATGAGGGAATGGGCCAATGTTAGTGTATCTTTTTAAATAGTATCTAGTGGGCTTTTAGCTTCCTATGCAAGGTGGAACTCTGTTGGTAAAACCCCTCTGCCCCCCAAATCGGACACTATTGTGGGGCGGATAGATTGTTTTTCCTTTTGGTGTACATATTCATATTTTTTCTTCATTTTCTTCCTTTTCTCTATTCAGGTGTGCACTCCCCCTGCCACCAAATTTGCCACCTGGGCGGGAAGAAAGTCTGTTGGGATCGTTTTGGGGTGGAGGCACTGGAGGCTGCTCCCACCCGTTTTTAGTTTTATTCCTTTTTCCTTGGTGTCTAGTAGGCTCTCCTGTGGGTGCAAAATGGGGTAAATCCCCATCCATTCAGTTGGCAGAGGGGCAGAAAGACTGTTGGGGCTATTTCTGGGTGGTACAAATGGGGGTGGTGATGGACGGAGCATCAGAACCAATCAGACACTCACACCCAGTCAACAGATCTGGGTTTGATCCATCACCGTTCTTTAGCCCACTCTGCCACCCCAGTTCAAACATGGCCATATGCAAATCAGTCTGACCCTGTGCCTTATGGGAACCGTCCAGCCCGAACTGCCAAGTAATGCCCTCCCTGAACCGGAAACAAGCTTCCTAGGACCGGTTTTCTGGCATTTCAGCCGTCTTCAGCCAGGCTTGCTTGAATCCAGTGGCAAAGTGAGCAAGGGACTCACGTCTGAGCATACCCTGCCAACTTGTGGCGAACAAAGCGGTACAAAAGGGGGTGGTGATGGACAGAGCATCAGAACCAATCAGACACTCACATCCAGTCAACAGATCTGGGTTTGATCCATCACCGTTCTTTAGCCCACTCTGCCACCCCAGTTCAGACATGGCCATATGCAAATCAGTCTGACCCTGTGCCTCATGGGAACAGTTCAGCCCGAACTGCCAAGCCATGCCTTCCCTGGACCGGAAACAAGCTTCCTAGGACCGGTTTCTGGCATTTCAGCCGTCTTCAGCCAGGCTTGCTTGAATCCAGTGGCAAAGTGAGCAAGGGACTCACGTCTGAGCATACCCTGCCAACTTGTGGCGAACAAAGCGGTACAAAAACGGGTGGTGATGGACGGAGCATCAGAACCAATCAGACACTAACACCCAGTCAATAGATCTGGGTTTGATCCATCACCGTTCTTTAGCCCACTCTGCCACCCCAGTTCAGACATGGCCATATGCAAATCAGTCTGACCCTGCGCCTCATGGGAACAGTCCAGCCCGAACTGCTATTTCTGGGTGGCCAGGAAGGGGTGGTCCTGCTCTTCTTTTTCAATGTCTTTTTTCCCCCTGATGTCTAATGATTTTTCGACCCCACCCGGGTTAAAACCCTCAATCTCCCTCTCCCAGGCAGCGCCTGAAGACTCACTGATGATTAACACAAAAAAAAAGAAAACAGCCATTGGTTGCTGAAGAAGCTATTTCCCAGCTGCTTGTCTGAAAAATACAAAGTTAATCCCTCTGGTGGCAGCATCAAATGGATTCCCTGCCTTGGGCGCTTGAACTTGACCTTCACGTCTATAGCGCATGGTGGGTTGTGCTGTATATGTGGTGGTCCTGTTCATAGCACACAAGTAGTTAAGATGCACTTCACCTACTCTGAGTCTCTCAAAGGGCAAAGATTAACCTCCGCAACATGATTCATAAGTACCTTTCTCTTGTTCCTGGGTCTTCACAACCAATAACTCCTCAAACTGACATGAAGTCCCTAAGGTTCGAGTCCATCTCATTTAGTCCCCGACTCCATCTTATTTCATGGAGGCCGCCATCTTCCTCAACTTAGACAATGAAAGTCACCATATTTCCTGATTTACGCAGAATGTCATGTCTGCCTATAGATGCAGTTGTTGCCAGACCTTATCTTTCTAGTAACTGTGATAGTGTTAAGTTCTTTGATTAAAGAGCTAGATACAACATCTAATGTGACATTTATCTGGGTCAGATTTTTACTCCTAACTGTGTCAGGGTTAAATAACATATACAAACTTATCACCAAAGTAATGTAGGCTGAATTGTCGTTCTATCACCTTATTTGTTCATAAGGAAACGTCTGGGACGCATGCACGTAATCTATTTCAAACAATCTGAAAACTATGTCAGAAATTCCGATTTCTGTTAAGATTTAGTACATAAGAACTGCCACTTGACCATTTGTCATTAGAGGTCCTTCGGCCAGATTATCGCCTGAAATCCTGCCATAGACAGTCTCGCCTCCTACCTGCACACTTCGCTCTTCACAGATGTTACATCCTGTCTGAAGCTGATAAAGCCAAGTCCCGGAGAAAGGCTGACTGACTGCTACTGCAGTTGGGTGTTTATGCAGTGTGTCTCTTCTCCCTA